>NC_086177.1:54575000-56975000 GCF_023053635.1 Elgaria multicarinata webbii
TATGCAGTTGCATGCAATGAGTGCTGTGTGTTCATGAGAGGAAATGCATGTGACATCATACACATGGTATACAAGCAGTTTTCCTACATGGATGTGTAGGTTCTGTTTAGGAAATGACACATGTGAAGCCACCTAAATTTCCTCTCTTGCATGGCAGCCTTAAGGCTTATTGCTAGTTCCATGTTGTTTAATATTTTTTGACTTCATGCATCATGCAGTTCACAAAAAGTAATGCATAGTGCGGAGGATCAGTGCTGAACAATGTTGGTATTGCAACAGATCTTACCAGAGCATACTGTTGTAGTGTGGTGTTCCATGGAAAGATCAGTATCTGATTCTTTATATTGGGCCTGTTCAGATGACACTTCAGGCTCTGTAGTTAGCGAAACTGTGGTTCTCTGGGGTTAGCACTAATCACAAGCCATGCTGTCACACACACAACACTAGACTCAATAACTTTGTTGCAGACAGTCCAGCTGTGCTTACTGAGTGAGCAGGGTTTAGCATAACACATTACACAAGACACCTTAAACCTTGCTGCTTAACCAAAAGCCTTAACCAGCAGGGTTTAAGGTATCTTCTGAACAGGCCCATTATCTAGCCAGTAAGCTTTTTACGTATGCTTTTCAAAACTCAGAAGAGTTCTCTCTACTCACAATATAGATTTCTCAGCACATTAATAGGAATTTCCTCTCTCAAATTGCCATGTATAAAAGTTTAACATGGTTTTGATCATATAAGAGCTATTTAAAGGAACATATGTGAGTACATGTACAATCAAATGAAAATTAAGCTAAAAAAAATCTCATAGCTGCCTACTGTCTAAAGGTGACTGTCAATAAATACAGTCCTGGTTTAGATACAAGAATTGCTCTAAAGTGCTCTTATTATATATGTATTTCTTTTTGTATAGTGGAGATATTTGTTTCTGTCATGTAGTAGCAGAGTACATTTTATTTTACATTTTATCTCTGCAATTACTAAAAATCCCAACAACTTTAATATATCATACAATTACCTTTTTTCATTGAAGCAGTCCCCAATTGTGAAGACCGAAACAATCAGTTTTGGCAGTGTTTCTTCAGGTGGGGAGAAGCTGGAAATTTCTATGAAGGAAGTGCCCGTTGTTCATACTGAGACAAAAACCATTACATATGAATCATCCGAGGTAAGAAATTACACAAAAGACTTGGACGGAATATAACATAGCCAGATGCTATGAGGGGAAAGAGACAGTCTACACTAAGAATAGCGTATCAAACATCAAGACTGCAGTGCACAAAATTACATTGAACGGAGACTAAGGAGCTACCAATATAATTTTGCTGAGAACACAATACATTTTTATTTGCTTCTCAGTACTGAACAAATTGCTACTCCCTCTGTGCTTGAGTACTCAAAGAATGTAGCCTTTTAAATCCTAGGTTTAAGCAGAATATTTCTCAGTTGTACATTAATATCTCCAAATCTTCAACATATTTTTCATTACATAGGGTTTGCTTGTCTGTTTTCCTTAGGCGGATCCTGGTGCTGACTCAGAACCAGGAGTTCTGATGAGTGCACAGACCATTACATCTGAAACGACCAGTACTACAACTACTACACATATCACTAAGGTAAGTCTCCGAAATCTGTTTTTCAAGTACAGGTTTGACTTGTACAAAATGTTTTAAAACATTTAAATCTGAGATGGGGAAACAGGCTGTGCAATCCCATGGTGCCTGGGTGGGGGTGGGGGTCCCAGAGACCATAGAATATTTCGGATTCCCCCTCCCACATGCAGGTGCTACAGGAAGCACTGCGACAGCTGCTTTTCGAGGTCACAAATACAACCTGGGACAACTTCATGGAGTTCGGAAAGAGGGTGTTACGGAGGGCAGGGAAAGGAGAAGCCAGGATCCTATGGCCTGTTTATCACTCCTCCCCACCCACTGCCAGTAAGGAAATTAGGCAGTCTCAGAGCCCATCTACCTGCCTTTTTTTCTTTTTCTTTTTTGAGGAGGAGGAAGAATGGGCGGTAAAGTCAGCTTTGTTTTCCTCCTGCCCTGCCTCCCTCATGCTGGCAGGGCATAGGATAGACTGAGGAATCCAATCTTGGATTCCTCCTTCTATGAAGAGCACAATCTATAGTATTGGGCTCTAAAGCACTTTTCTCCATTCCCAAGCCTCACTTAGGCAGGTAAATAGAACACATTTCTTTCTTTATTTGTAAATAAAACAATTTATTTAATGCCTTTTAGCCCTAAAAAGGGCCCCAAGGGCAGTTTACAATAATTAAAATCTTGTTACAACTAAAACTGCAAAGCATTAAAGGAAACTTATCTGCAAAAAGCAAAATTAAAACTAAAACTTTGAAGGAATAAAACTGTCTCAGTTATCTGCCTATAAGACAAGGGGGGCAAATAATTTCCCTTGGGAGGAAGTTCCACAATTGGGCATCAGCACTGAAAAGGCTGTCTCATGTCCCCATTAGCCAAACCTTTTTTTGTGGCAGAACATAGAGCAGAGCCTCTAAACATAGCCACAATTTTTGGGCAGGTATATAACAGGAAAGGTAGTCCCTCAAATATCTTTGGCCATTTATTATGCAGTAGTTGTCTGGAATTGTTGAGCATCAAGCAGGAAGCAAAAACTGTGTATATAGCTGGCTCCTGGAAATTCAGTTGGCTACTAAGCCAAGCCAGAATTTGTGAATTTATGCAAGCAGGTGTGAAAACCAGGCAGAGGACCTCAGGTAGTAATTCTACTTCAGAAATATGGAAGAGGCAGACCGTTGCTAAGTGTTTGATTCTGAGTGGAGATATATCAACTCGCTGATAGACCCTGCTTCTAAAACCTTCAAAGATTAGGACTTTCAGTAATGTGAAATTGGAGAAGCCTCTACCAAAATCAATCACACTTATATTAAGAATTAGACTGGAAAATAACAAAGTAGAGTTAGTTTCATTCTTTCGCTTGAACTCTTTTATAATTTACTATAATAAGAAACAATATGTTTAGTATTTAAACTTCCTTCCCAATAACTCAGAGCAATCCCAATCAATCTTGAAGCCAGCAAGGAAAATCCATTTTGAGAAAGCAGGCCTTTCCCCGCTGTTAATTAAGCATTTTTAACTCCTTTCTCCTTGTGAGGTCAGCTTGTTCTCCTGGACTCGAAGGAGACTGTCTTATCATTTTCTCAGAGGAACAACTTTTGTTTTGACTCTAGCCCAGCCATCAGAAACTTTCCAAAGTCCTTGCTGCTTCCAGCCTCAGAGGCATGTTATGAAAACAGACAAGGCAAAGAGTAAAAACACTCCCTTTAATTCCTCTTGGCATGTTTCCAGTTCATTGGCTATTGGGTGGTATAGAAATGTAATAAATAATAAATTAATCCACTCAACGTTTGCTGCTTAAGCCAATGAGACTGTCATTCATAGTTGGGTCCCAAAGTGGGGACATGACAGTTATTGTGAACTTGCAAATTCATCATTTCCATACAGCTTATGGGAGTAAAGCCATCCAAATTGTGGCCATCACTACAACTTGTGGTAGTGAATTCCATTCTATAATTTATCTATGTACACAGACAACACAACATGGAACAACTGAGAAATCAAAGTAGAGTATCTCAAAAAGGTTATGCAGTAAAATGTCTGGAAAAAGGACTGAATTACAGCAGAAAGGAAAGGATAATTTTTGAATTAAATTAAACAGAACCTGAAGCCAAGTCACCCCCCAACTAGTAAGAATCACTTCACTTCTTTCTGGTCTAAACTGCTATACTGTACTGAGAGAAACAGAAGATAGCAATATTTTCATGAAACACTCAATATAACTCAGTCCCTCCCCCAAAGTTCAGTAATTAGAACTCATTGTAAAATGTGCCCTAGGATTAGAAGGTGGACCTGTTACTCAACCACACTCCCTCCTTCTCCTGCTCATAATGAACATTTAGATAAACCCAACAAATGTCTTTGCAGGACACACAGGCAGAGGACCTCAGGCAGAGGACCTGCCATTTATCCCAGGGCGGACTTGAGGTCATCCCTGCAGGTCAAAATGATGCACAGCTGATCCCGGGATGAACCAGGGACAGCCACTCAGTTCTCCCATGGTATCTGTGACTGCTTTTGTCCTGTTTTTGCTCTGGTCTCAGGACAATCTCAAGGTCCGCTGGTGGTGTGGCTCTCCCTCCCAGGGTCCTCCCTCTTCTCCACGAGTAGTGGGACTCACAAAACGGGCAAGGAGCTGTATGGGGAGAGTCTGTGGGCATCGGGGGTGAGGGAGAGAGAATTTTCACCATGTTTGTGATTTCTCTCAGCTCCTTCCTGCACGGAGTTTGGTGTGTGTGTGTTTTAAAAAAAAATCGTACCTTCGCGCAGGATCATGCCTGTGCTGTTGCGTAAATGTCTCCGCTTGTAAAAAAAAAACCGGTGTCCCGGAACTTCCCTCCTTTACTTCTGGGAAAACTTGCTGGCGTGTGGTGCCTGAGGGACGGTCCCAGAAGCGCAAAACCCTGCGATCATCCCTTCCCACTCCCGGAAAGCCTCCAGGTGTAGATTAGGCCAAATTTATATTTCCAAAATATAAGTTGCTAACATAGCCTCATTCTGGAGTGGCTTTGGTTCTGTTGGCTTCTGTGGAAAGGCCACTTTGCCTTGAGAAACAACAGAACTGGACTGAAGTGGCCTGATTCTGTTCAGGCTTTGCCTGAATCTGATACATGTCCCAAATCCTCTCCCTGATGCTTTTTAAAGTTTGAAGTAAATTGCTACCATAATCTCTGCCTGTGCGAGGACATAACACAATCTGATCTTAAACAGATTTGTTTACTGAATTCAGTTCACCTCGCAGTAAGTTTTACTTATTTTGTGTATCAATATTCTATTTATACAGTTTGTAGAAGAATGTGTTTTATAGTTGATGTCAAACACTTCGAAGCATTTGACATATCCTTCTTTCAGCAAAGCACTGATCAGGAATTCTCCCTTCCTTGACAAAAAAATATATGCTTTTACTTAAGGCCTATATCTGTTCTTTTCCTTTAGACAGTAAAAGGAGGCATATCAGAAACAAGAATTGAAAAGCGAATAGTCATCACAGGGGATGCAGACATTGACCATGATCAGGTATGATTAATAAGCTGCTAAAACTATCCCTAAGTTAGTTTTCTGTTTTTTTAACTGTAAATCTAAAATGCAGTCTAAGTACAGGCATGCCTTTAAAATAAATTGGATTATTTAGATCAAATACAAAATTCCTGTTTTGTATCACTTTTCCTCATTTGCAAATTGTGTAATTTATCATGACTCTCTCTTCACCTTGCTACTGATCATGCATGTTCCACCTCCTTCTTGTTTTTGCCCTTCTGTGGTTTCCTTGGGCTAGGCGCTGGCTCAGGCAATTAAAGAGGCCAAAGAGCAGCACCCTGACATGTCAGTGACCAAAGTAGTGGTACATAAAGAGACAGAAATCACACCAGAAGATGGGGAGGATTGACCACAGGTAAGAGGATGAGATTTTTCCCAGGCACTCATGGGCTGGCATGTGACAAAAAACATTTCTTCTTTCATAGTTCATCTCTAACCCTTTCTATTTATGCTCGCTGGCATTTGCGCTGCATTTTGAGAGAACATTGATTCTGAAATTTACCTTAAGTTTATACTGAAATTTAACTTAAGTTTACTTTACCTTAAATTTTCCCCTTTTTTGTTAATGCCAGTGAGAGAAATAGAAGAAACCCATTTGCTTATGTCTGCTTGCAAGTTGCAATGCATTTTCCATGATCCAGTATGCTGCCCTTATAATTTCCAAACCTGAAGACTGCTTACGCATATGGCTTGTGGGGGAAGGGAAGCATTTTCTTTCATTGTAAAATATTTTGTCTGAAAAAACTTACAAGTATAATGGCTGCATATAATGAGCAGTAATATTTTAGGTTTTAGTGCAAGGTTGTTCAGATATGGCTGACATCTCTTTTAAATGGTATCTTTTTCTCTGTTTACTAAGCAATAAGTGCTGATGTGGATGTCCTTGTTTCCTTTTTTACGTGGCTGATTTGTTTTTGATAATTGCATTGTTTCTTGAAGGGAGACAATATATATATTTTTCTTGTCTGCTGCAATTCAGTAAAGGCATGCTGACAAATTCTGGCTAAACTGGCATCTTGATGATAATGCAGTAATTGTATGCATGTGCTAGAATATGTTGTGCATACTAACATGCTGTGCAAGAATTCTTATATCATCTGTAGGTTGCTTTGAATGTCATGTGCAAAAAAGAGAAAAAATATGGTTTTTCTGCTTTGTTAGCGTAATCTTAATTCCAAGATATACATATTTCTAAATATTGATATAAATCATGTTACAATATGGAAGATTGGGATTCTGGAATGGTTGTGGCCTTATTGATAAGTCTGCCGATTGGGTACAATAAAAAAAAAGAAGGGACAAAGGAGATGACTTCTGAAGCGGGAGGCAGGGCCTGTAAATAAGTCCTGGACAAATAAAGCATTTCATTCATGGGTCCATTAAGCAAAACATTTAGGAACTATGTGAATAAATAATTTTCAATCCTACACATACAGCCATTGTTTCAAGGCTTTAGATAAATAAGTTACTATCTTATACTGAATCAAGCCATTGGTCCACCTGGCCCAGTAATGCCTATTCGGATTGGCTGTAGCTCTTCTGATGTCTCAAGCAGGATCTTTCCAGTCCACCTACTTGAGGTCCTTTAACTAGAAATGCCAGAGATAGAGCTCCATCACACCAGTGTTTTATCGCACTCTCGTCATGCCTGGTTTGTGGTTTTGCAACACAGTACTCACATGACGGCATTGCTGTCCTGCACGCATCTCGCCTCTTCTCCTCCCTTTTCCGTCTTATTTTGAAGCAGGGAAAGTCTAGTTTATTTCCCCCATATGGGATTAAAGCAGCCTTCCATCCCTGTGTATTGCCATCCTTGTGTGTTTTTTCTTTTGACGGGGGCGTGTGCTTTGAATGTGTGCTTGCTGACGAAAGAGGTGGTTAGGACAGTTCCTCCTCCAGCACACCGTGTTGAATGCACTGAGCTGGTCAAACGGGCTTTTGCTGCTCCGACCCCGCCCTCCTTGCTGCCTTGCCTGCAGAAACGGCACCCAGCCAATTAAACGTTGAATCGGTAAAATGCTAGACAACAAAGCCAGAGTGAGGGTAGGGAAGCTTCCACATATATCACCTGACAAGAACCAATGAAGTGGAGAGTGAAGGAGAAGGGGCGGGGTGGGGGGAGCACAATAACGGGAGAGCAAACAAGTGAAAAGAGAGTCCCCCGGTATAGCTACAATTGTGAAAGAGACTAGCACTTGCCACACTAAAGAAACAGAGATCAAAATTGAGGGTGCATACCAGGGGGAAAAAAGGTGTGATGGAGTTCATAGAATCTGGAATCTTTTGCATGTGAAGTATATGTTTTAATACATAGGGACTCCCATTTAAATTATATTAGAAACCATTATTTGATTATCCCTGTTTATTGTGAGTTCAAATTTATGTATCTGTTTAGTGTTCTCCAGCTCACACTGACTTTTGATCTACTGTCATTATCAAAGGCTCAAATCATTAAGAAACCATTACTGATATAATTTGATTTTTCATTAGAAACAATATACAGGGCTGAGACAAACATGTACATTATTGGAATCCCACTAACGGCTTTGAATTAGCCCTGCGCTAAATAATTAATTGTACTGGGGATAGCTGTAATACTTTTTGTGACACATAAAAGTCATTTTATCTTCTATTTTAAATCATTTCTAGAATTTAACTAAACTCTCTCTACTGCAGGAATAATGTAGCTTTCTTACGAATTCAGTCATGTACACCATTGGGAATACCAGAGCCTACATGGAGTCTTGGTTCTAACCCAGCAGGCTTGCATCTCTCCAGAGAAATTTTCAATGTGGAAGAATCTATCTTGATTGCTCCTAAGGACACTGGCAGAAATATCGTCCCATTTACAGCAATCTGAATCAACATTAGTAACCCAATACTTGCATGAAGCAAAGAACAAATTACGAAGAAGCAGCATTTTAATTTTCCTAAACTGAGTTTCCATCTATACCTGCACGTTCATCAATAATATAAAACAGTGATCTCATGCTACACATAAAATAGTTCATGCCTTCACAGTTATTGAAAGTCTCAACTACAGTTTCTTAGGTGGCAAAACTTTTGTTTAGGGTAAATGAAGATTACCCTAAAATGCTATAAGCTGTATAGGTACTGTGTATAATGTTTTATCACATTAGATGTGCCAATAACACACTTTACTCAGTAAACAACTTGAATCATATTTGTTTTCATCTGGTTTTATTACTCTTGTCCAATAAACAATGGTGATTCTCTAATCTTATCTAAATGCTTACAAAATGTGCTTTGTTTACCTGATTTGAGACCTTTAATAGAAAATAATGATTTTAGCATTGTTCAAAGTTGAAAGTTAGAAATCCTGCAGTCGCCCTTCATGAGTCCACATCCTATAAATTACGTTGTGATTATTTTAAATAAAATGTGTGTTTTCCTTAGCATTTCAGAAATAGTCTGAAATAGTGGTATTTTTAAATTGATTTCCCTTTTGTTCTTTTTCCCCCACAAGTCTGGTCAGAATTTCCTATCTAGGTCAGAGTTAAGCCTTAAACTGTACAAAACACCTACTAAACATTCTTTGGCATTGGTTATCACATCCATTTTAAGAGGTACTGTCTTCATTACACCGTCAGTCACATCACAACACATGGTGAATGTATGTTTCTGCATAGTGAAATAAAAGTGGTAAATGCACCAAAATTTGTATTGGTCTATGTCTAAGAAAAATGTTTTCTGTATTCAAACATCAGTATCATTTGTATAATATCAAAGTCACTTTAATGTTCATAAGAAAGATGTTCTTCCAATTAGACATAATATGGTGTTTAGGCAGGTACAAGTAGAAGAGCAGGGGGACTGAAGAAATATTGTATAAACAGTTGCTCCTCCTATACAATTGTGTACATACAACAGGTACCCTCTAATTTCTTCTGCATTATATAGCTGTTTAATGTGTTTCACATAAGCTAAATAAAGAATATGATCAACTGACTATTTTTAGTATTAGCCTGAAGAAAAATTACTTTTGTATTTTGCATTCTAAATCATGAGAGAACTGTTTCAACAAATAATCTGGGCACAATCCAACCAAAGTTAGGCACTTCTAAATTCTATTCCAGTGGAGGAATTAAAGCATGTGTTTTGTTCTCTCCCCTTGAAATTAGTGAGATTTAAAAGTACTTAATTTAGGCTGGGTCATGCCCTTTGCTATTTTGATTTAATTGCTCATTCCATTCACTCATAATATTTTGTAGAAGAAAAAAATGTAATAAAGTGCATTTTATAGGCTTTTGAAATAAAAGACCATCTATAAAGCTGTTTTTGCTAGTAAAGCCCAAGTATATACACAATTTCCAATTGAACTGAGTGGCAGGAGCTTCCGTGAAGCAAGAGTGACTGTTTAGAGTAGATTGAAAGGAATATTTTTAAAGAGTATATATCAGGATAAATGATCTATAGAGAATCTATATAAAAGTAAGTCCCCTGATGTAGCAGTTCTCTGCAAGTGTGAAACTGCAGGCCCAGTTCAGATGCTCACTGTCCCTGCAAGTGATTACCTGGAATGCATGAAGGCTGCTAGTATGAATAAGCATCTCTATCTAGAAACTAAATGTGTAGCAGTCACAATTTGTATGATCACAGTGACTTGTGAAAGGGCCAGAGATTATCAGAATCATGGATGCTGCATGTCTGACCCCAGGTAGAGCTGTTGGTTTATAAAACTAGCATGCCCACGTAATCCAAACAAGATTGGAAACCTGCCACTGGTCCCTATTCACTTTCACAGGTCAAGCTGGGGTTGTTGACCATCTCAGGCTATATATGCTGGAGAAAGCTCCACACATGCATCTCCCATATTCATTGGAGCTCCTGAAAAGCTTTGGATTGGGCTGAAGATGGTGTTTTGTCTTTTCGACTCTCTTCTTGGGACCATTTCTCATACTAACAATACATGTTTTGATAAGTGACTCCCATGGACAGTGTCCAATAGTGCCCCCACACTTGCGAGACCTACCACTAGCACAGTGAGAACTTAGCAATTACCAAACCAAAATGCTCTTTTCCAGAAGGGTGTGAATGAGTAGAGCTCATAGAAGGGAGCCTCACTGAGCAGTCCTGTTCTGGAAACTTGTTTTCCAGAGGGTTTTTTTTTTTTTAAAGAATAGCTAATTTCCCATTGTGCAAGTTCTGGATCCTACGAGTGCAATGGAACCAGCAAATGTGGAGCAGCAGGATTGGATACTGCCCCATATCTGTAAAGGCCATTCAGGAATAGTTACTACAATTTAGCTAGCTCAGTGAATGACACTTGCAAGAAATTGCTCCCAGAATTTCTCAATATAGGCTTGCCTAACTCTGTATAAAGCTGCAATTTGAAACACTTACTAGAAAGTAAAAGCCATTGAACACAATGGGATTTACTTCTGAATAAATTTGCAGAGAACTATGTTGTCAGTTTCTTATTCTAATTATTCCTGTAAGCTGGTGCACCTTCTAGTCCTACTAATGCAGATATTAGGATGTAGTGTTTCTATTCATTATTCAAAGAGCTCTCTTGCTGCTATATGTAGGAAGCAGCTCTCATCCAATCACTTAATTTCTATCTTGTTGAAGACTTTCTATTAGCACAGAGTATGTTCCTTCCAGCACAACCATCATCTTCTGTTACTTAATGAACACATGAATGTTCATTATTTCTGTCAAGCTTTAGATATTCCACTTTTCATCCTCCTCAAATTGTGCTGTTTTGAAATAGAGTATCCAAGTATATCACTCCCTTCTATCCCTGTGAATGCCAAAACCAGCTTTTTATTTGTACCGGTGGCAGCTACAGATGGGACGGGTGTGCCATGTTTCTCAGAGGACTACACTCCAGGTTCTTGTTAAGACATCAAGCACTTAAAAACAAATTCTGAAACTACGTTACTATTCCATCCTGGCAATATTTTCTTTCTCAGCTAAAAATCAAGTACTTGGTTATCAGTTCAATTTGATACTTACCTGTGAAAAGCTTATATCCCTATCAACAGGTATTTCATTCATGTATAAGAAAACTAGGTAACTTTGACCACAAAGCTAAGTTTCAAAGTTGCTACTAAAATGTGGGAAACATTGTTTTGAAGTGGCTAGAAAGGTGGATTCTCAAAACCAGTTCAAAAAAGCATCTCAGACATCAGTTTCTTACAGACAATCAGTAAATCATAGCTCATATGATAAGGTTACAGCTGTAGTAGCCATCAAGCAATAGCATTGATGTTATGAAGCATGGCATCAGAATCCACTCTAAGGCTGCAATCCTAAACACACAAAACAGGAAGCATCAGAAGTGAGTAAATGAGCATAGGATTGTGCTGCACGACTTACGGGATAGATAGAACCTCCTGTCCAAGGTTACTCCTATGTTGCCTACATTTTAGCATGGCATATCAAACTAAGAATGCTATTAAAAGCTAACACATTGTTTTATAAAATTTGTCTATTTAGAATGGGTGCTCACAACTACAATAAGAATGAAGTGCACAAATGATGGCTTGATGCTAGTGAACTTTGTCTGATGGTACCTCCTGGGAAATAAATGTTGCTTTTTGATTGTTTTGGGGGTTGACTGCCTAATTCTGTGCCAGATTAAATAAAAAGCTCTTGCCTGTTTCTAACAGCTGCCTTTTGTCTCAGTCTTTACTTGTTTATTATTTATTTATTTATTTATTTATTTATTTATTTATATAGCACCATCAATGTACATGGTGCTGTACAAAGTAAAACAGTAAATAGCAAGACCCTGCCGCATAGGCTTACATTCTAATAGAACCATAATAAAACAATAAGGAGGGGAAGAGAAAGCAAACAGGCACAGGGTAGGGTAAACAGGCACTGGGTAGGGTAAAACTAACAGTATAAAGTCAGAACAAAGTGTGTTTGTTGGTCTTCATCCAGCTCTTAGGCATGTAGTGATCCATACATATTAAATATAGCAAGAGAAGCTTTGTTCAAAGGCATCATTCTTACATGCAACTATATAGAAACAAATCCTCTAAAACAAGAATAATTATTTCAGAAAATGAAGCATTGTGGTCTTTTGGTTCTGCCTCGTTAAGATAAAAGATCATATTGCAAAGTTTAGCTGGAGAGTTGTGGAGTTAGTACGTGTGCCAGCAAATAAATACAGCAAAGGTACAAGAATAGATGTAGTGGACAAGTTCCAGAAGCCTATATAAAAAGTACTACTTCTTTATGAGGAGAAACAATTGTCTGATTCCCCACCCTTTGCAACAATTCCTCATACAATTTTTACATAGAGAGGGTGGGGGAGCTAGCAGCTGAGAAGGCTACTAGGAGAAGGGAAGAGCTAAAATACAGCACGTGGCCCTTTGAATCCCAAACCTACATGTCCTTCTGCCATTATGAAAGTAATTTTTATCCCTAGGAACCATTTAACATCCATGTCTCTACCAATTCTGTGGTGATTTAAAAGAACTGAGTCCATTTCTTGATTCAGTGTAACTGTGTACAGTTCACACACAACTTTATCCACATGCTCCTGCATGCAATGTTAATAAGGACTAACAAATTAAGGACAGAGGGGTGTAGGGGAGCAGTGCACATATACAGAAATCCATTGCATATCTAGCTTTCTGTTTGCAAAATGAAAACCAATTTTTGGCTGCTCTTTCAGGGGGCTTGTTATTATGCACAGGTGAAAGTGGTATCAAATTAAGGTGACAATTCTACATCCACTTACCTAGGGGTAAGCCCCATATATAGAATTACAATATAAAACAAGGTTTTCAGAAAAAGTAAATATGTTATGATGTCTTTGAAACTTTTAGCTATAAATGAAAAACGTCATATGTGAGACCACTATAGCCACTGGCTCATTACAGAATGTTTATAAATATTCCAACTGCTCAAAACGTGGGTTTTTTTTAATTTTTAGTACATAAGGCCAACACTACAGCTTGATGAGCTGTGTCCTGTTGGTTAGAAGACTCAATAAAGAAGAGAATAGGCAACACTATCAAAGTGGTGGTCACACAAAGTGTGTATAATGTGAGTAATATGTGCAGGTGTGTACATAGGAATAATATACATACATGATGTTCACAAATTTGGCTGTGGAGAGGGCTGGAGTTGGAGCCACCTGGGGGCTTGGACCTGTTTGTTTTGCTCCTCCCACCCTTCAGATATTTTTGTGGAGCTGCTTTGGCCAGTGTCAGGTGTGGGGAGGACTGGATTTAATATCTATCATCCCTTTTTTACATTCAGTTCCTCTCGGGGTTTAGATCAGTGGTTCCCAAAGTGGGCGGTACTGCCCCCTTGGGGGGTGGGTGGGATTGCATAGGGGGGTGTTAAGAGACAGGGGGGTGGTTTTTTCTGAGAAGCGCCTCTCCAGAAGGTCTTAAAACCCAGGGACATTTTTATGGGAGAAGGTAGTTTGGTCCCAAGCTATATAGGGGAAGAATCCACACATGTATTAATACAGTTTAAGGAGAGTCCTTTTAATGGTGAATTGAAAAGTTTCAAAAGCACCAAAATGCTAATGAAGAGACATACCCTGCTTGGTGTGCCCCACCGCGCCAGCTGCAAAACAGAGGCATTCACTCTCTTTTCCCTCCCTCCCTTGGCAAGGCTGTGGCGGGTGCTTCCCATTTAAAGGGTGTTACAAGGTAGCTTCTGTGAGCAGTACTGACTCCATTTTGAAGCAACCCAAAACCCCACCTACAGACTCAAAGCATTCACAGAAGGCCTAGGTCAAGTAACCATTTCCTGATAGACTTCTTCAAATGCATTCCCCAGAGACAAAGGTAGGGGTAAAACTAAGCAGAATATGAATGCTGGATGGCAAGAGTTTTACCTGGTCATACACATGCTAATGTAGCCCTGTTGCTGAACTCCAGGCTGCATCAAGTACAGCCATCATCCCAAATCACCCTCTTTTGTTCCCATAGCAAGTAGATCTTTAGATAAGATCATACAAAAACCCTCAAGTTTGGGGGGGGAAGAGGCAGGCTAGCTCTCTCTGTCTCTTGAACCAGAAACAAGGGCATACTACAGATGCCAGCTTGCAAGAGCAAGCCGCCATGAGTGAGTGCTTTACCTGGCTGTATTCTTTTCCTCTTCACTTAAGACCAAGAGTTGCAACTCTCCCCAGTTCTGGTCTACAGGAAAGGGCTGCAGCCCAAGGAAAGGTATACTGCCTTTAAAGATTCCCTCTACTCTTTCCCCTGTTGTCTCTCTGTGTGTGTATGCTCTTAAGTCTCAAAAAGTCTATTTTTCAGTCTTGAAACTGCTTCTAAGCCTCTACTTGCTCAGCTAATTTCCCCAAAACTAGCCTGTACCGTTGTATTTGTTTCAACCTCAATAAATGTGCCATTGTGGCGTTATCCCCTTCAGTGCTGTAAATTTCTTGAGTAAGAATCACCTTACTTAGCCACAGACGCTCTATTGCCAATGTCAAAAGATTCCTTATAAGCAGGTGTAAGTCTCATTGGAACATGTGCATGACCCCTTTAAATGGGAAGCACCCGCCCCATGCTTGCCAAAGGAGGGAGGGAAAAGTGAACGCCTGTTTGCAGCTGGCATGGTGGGGCACACCAAGCAGGGTACGTCTCTTTATTAGCATTTTTTGAAACATTTCAACTCACCATTAAAAGGACTCTTCTTAAACGGTATTAATACATGTGTGGATTGAGGAGGGTCTTGTAAGCAACACGGCTCCAGACAACTCAGGCTGATGGAGCACCTCTCCCAGCATGACTCTACCCAAATATACTACACTCATCATCTAAGGCCCTCCTCCTAGCAGAGGTTTGCTCCTGGTTGCATTTCCAACATCATATTTGGTGGAATGTGGTTTTAGTGTGGTCTGCCTACTTCGCTCCAAGCAAAGAAATCGACTCTAGATTGTGAACCGCCCAGAGAGCTCCAGCTATTGGGCGGTATAGAAATGTAATAAATAAATAAATAAATAAACGTGGTGATTTAAGACTTATGTTAAGTGACTTTAAACCAGACATTGGGAAACTGGTATCACTTCATCAAGCCCATCCATCACATTAAAAATTTACAGAATAGTGAAGTACTCTACCCTAGTTACTAAATGTGATACCCAATATTCTTGCTAAATGACTATCAGACTTTGAAAAGATTATATCACTGGATCAAGTTCATCAACTATGTTTAATTGAAAAAACTAAAAAAATGTAATTGGATTTTGAATAAATATTCCATTGTTACTGTTTTGAATTTTATTGTTATTATCTTCCATAGTGGGTCGTTGAAAAACGCTATTCTGAATAATGATTTTTATAGTGTAGGGTAGGGGACACTGGGCATGAGTTTGTGGAACCAAGGGGGCGGTTACCTGAAAAAGTTTGGGAATCACTGGTTTAGATGCTTGGGAGCCTTTTCTCTTTGTAAGGGAAAACCTATTAAAATGGTTAACCCATTGAAGCTGTCAAAGCCCTGGTTGCTCTATGGATATAAAGATGACTTGGGTAGTTTACAAAATTGCACAATTGTCCCTCCCATTGAGCAGATCCTCAGTATACACCTGAGTTGAAGACAATAAAGCAAGATGAATAGAATGCAGGTGGAGGAAGGCCTGCATCGAGCCTATTAGATTAGAGCTAATTATTGAGCTCATTCTGTGATGGTGGCAAATAAGTTATTTCCCACCACCGCTATGGCTTCTCAGTGTCATCTAAAGAGCTTTTCCAAGTGGTTAATGGCCTGTTACAATCTGGTCCAGAGATAGATGTGGTGGAAACCAAAGAAACATACTGTAACCAGTTGGCATGATACTTTGAATCCATCACAAAAGACAATGTTAGCAGAGCTCTATTATTAAGAGGTATCCAGAGCACTATCCAGTCCAGTTTTATTAGATGAATTTCAATGCTTAGACTTAAAAATGTAGACAAGGTTCCTGACAACATCCAGCTGAATTCCTGTATATTTGACCCTTGCCCTCCTTGACTTATTATATCTAATAAGGAAGGGATGTCTGGCTGGACCCAGGAGATTGTGAACTCCTCCTTGAGATGGAATGGTACCAGCCTCTCTAAAAGAGGTGGTAATAAGACAGCTCCTGAAGAAACAATCTAGACCCAGAGGATTTAAACAACTATAGGCCATTTGCTAAGATACCCTACTTTTAGTGGGCTGTTGCTGGCCAGGTCTAGCCAGACAAAATGGATTTTCTATATCCATTTCAATCACGCTGTAGGCCCAACTCAGAGAGGAACAAAGGACCCTTTGGATTCTCTTAGACCTTTCAGCAGTTATTGATATCATTGTCCATGGTATCTTTCTGGATAGGTTGGTAAAGTTTTGTTGTGAGATATAGCATTGCAGTACTTCTACTCCTATTTGCTCAATTCCAGATCATTCTTGCTTTAATCCTTGAGTTATGATATGGGATTCCACAATGCTCTATTTTATGGGTCAACTCACAGAATTCATCTAGCAGTACTTTATTATTATTATTATTATTTATTTATTTATTTATTTATATAGCACCATCAATGTACATGGTGCTGTACAGAGTAAAACAGTAAATAGCAAGACTCTGCCGCATAGGCTTACATTCTAATAAAATCATAATGAAACAATAAGGAGGGGAAGAGAATGCAAACAGGCACAGGGTAGGGTAAGCAGGCACAGGGTAGGGTAAAACTAACAGTATAAAGTCTGCACAGTAAGGTTCAGATGCTTCATAAGGCTTACAATATCAGGACTACGTCTTTGCTGTTACCAGGCATCCCATCAGGATTTGGGGATGGAAATCCCAGGAAAAGTATGGGTGCATGGAAAGTAAGTTGTAAGCAAGCACACTTTTTGACATTGAACAACATCATCACTGATCATGGAGTATATCAGTTAAGGCATCAGCCTTGAACTGCTTGTTTTTCCTCCTAAACCTTCTCCTCACCTCTCATTCTCTCTTACTGTCAACGATGTCACACTTACTCCGGTCAAGGAAGCTCGTAGTCTTGGCTTTATATTTGATTCCTCGCTCTCCCTTTATTCCTCATATCGAGGCAGTAGCTAAATCTTGTCATTTCTTCCTGTATAATATTGCCAGGATTCGACCATTTTTGTCTGTCTCTTCTGCCAAGACTCTCGTTCACGCACTGGTTATCTCTCGGTTGGACTACTGCAACCTCCTTCTCTCTGGCCTCCCCTCATCTCACATCAGTCCGCTGGTCTCTGTCCACCACTCTGCCGCTAAGATCATCTTCCTGGCCTGCCGCTCTGACCATGTCACTCCGCTTCTGAAATCTCTTCATTGGCTCCCAATTCACTCCAGAATCCAATATAAACTTCTCCTGTTGACCTTCAAAGCTTTTCACGGTCTAGCTCCTGCCTATCTCTCCTCTCTCATCTCACACTATTGCCCCGCTCGTGCTCTTCGCTCCTCTGATGCCATGCTTCTCGCCTGCCCAAGGGTCTCTACTTCCCTTGCTCGGCTTCGTCCATTTTCCTCTGCTGCCCCTCATGCCTGGAATGCTCTTCCAGAACACTTGAGAACTACCAACTCAATCACAGCTTTTAAAACTCAGCTAAAAACTTTTCTTTTCCCTATAGCTTTTAAACTTTGAGTTTGTTCTGACTCTATACTGTTAGCTTCACCCTTCCCGGTGCCTGTTTACACTTCCCTGTGCCTGTTTGCATTCTCTTTCCCTCCTTATTGTTTACTACAACTTTATTAGATTGTAAGCCTATGCAGCAGGGTCTTGCTATTTACTGTGTTATCTGTACAGCACCATGTACATCGATGGTGCTACATAAATAAATAATAAAAATAAATAATAATAATAATAATAATAATAATGATATAGCTTTAACTCTGGTCTTAAACCAGTAGGTTATCATTGAATTTCCCTCGTTCAGAGGTTGTTATTAATGGGTACCTACCAAGGAGGCCAATACCTCAACTAGGTATCTTGCTATCCTGTTGCTCATCATCATTTCTGCTGCTTGTTTGCCTGCCATCTTCTGTGAGCAAGCCGTGTCAGGAGCAACATAAGAAGGAACAGCAGCCTTTCCTCTGTGTGGTCATGTGAATTCAGGCCAGAGAAAAGGGGGAAGCAAATGGCAGAGGGAAAAGTGTTAAGGAGATGGGCCCATTTAGGAAAGAAAGCATACAAAATCTGGAGCAAGCTGGGGTGGTTTAGCTACCTTTATTAGGCTTCCATTTAAATAACAGACCTTTTCAGACAACATGCTAAACCATGATGGTTAATCATTTTGAGCTAAACATTATGGCTTAGTGTGGCCTGGTTCAGACAACATGCTAAAGCATGCTGCTTAACCACAAAATGGTTAACAGAATGCACTGTCCTGTGAATAATTCCTAACCATGGTGACTACATAACCATGGTTTAAATACGCTCACTACTTGCTGCAAAAGGGTTAGTGGCCTAACCATGGTTTAGCATGTTGTCTGAACGGGCCCAATAATTACATCTTTTTTAAAAAGAAACTGAAACATGGTTGCAGCAGGAAAGCAAATGTTTTTTTTAAAAGAAAAAAATCTAATTGTTAGAATGTCACAATCCATATAGGTATAATTTATATTATGCACACACAGTACATATTGCATTTTATACCCAGAAATTCTATTTATGTGTCCTTCTAACTGGAAGCTAATAGTTTGAAATACTGTATACACACACACACACCGTGTTT
This sequence comes from Elgaria multicarinata webbii, assembly GCF_023053635.1. Taxonomy (NCBI): domain Eukaryota; kingdom Metazoa; phylum Chordata; class Lepidosauria; order Squamata; family Anguidae; genus Elgaria; species Elgaria multicarinata. The sequence continues at coordinate 54,593,801 of NC_086177.1, forward strand.
ATTTTTCTTTTGCGTGAGGGAATGCCTCTTCCCTGAAGGAAATGCAGGCAAGACTTCCACTCCCGACCCAGGGAGGCTTCCCCGCCGCCCCCGCCAACGGCTTAGAGCCTTCCGAAGGGCGCGAGGGCTCCAGGGTGCGCGCCGCGAGCCCCGCCGGCCCAGGCTTCAGGGTGCCCGGGCAGCCCGGTCCTTGCATGAGGCGACAGAGAGGGAGGAGGAGGGGGCGCTACGGCTGGAATAAAGGCTCGGGGTTTCAGTCTCCCCCTCAGTGAAGGAAACGAGGTATTATTATCGTCCTCACAATTCACCGTTCGTTGTGACATCACGAGAAGCGCGCAATGACGCGCGCCCGCAAACCCACGTACAGCTGCCTGAAGAACGAGGCTTTCTTTTGGCGGATGCCAGGGTTCGAGGCGTCTTGGGATCTGCCACAGGCACATCATTTACTGAATAAAAGGGTTTCTTTCAAAGCTTGGATGGAGGAGCGGACGAAACGCTTCCTTCCGCCGCGCGCGAAGATCGGGGCCGGCTCCCCCCCGCCACAGCGCTCTTCCACCCGGCGCGGCCCCGTTCACAGCGGGAGAGCGCGAGCAACCGCCCAGGCGACGTCCCGCCTCCGAGCGCGAGCCCGCCAAGTTCGGCGGAGCAGCGCTCCCTCCCCCCAACCCGCGTGAATGTGCAGCCGCCGCCGCCTCGAGAGGCTCCGCAAAGTGCCCGCCCTCTCCCTCCGGGGGGCGCGCCCTGCTCGCATCGCGCATGCACGTTCCCGCCTCCGGCGCGCTTGGCGCGCGCGCACTAAATGCTCGTGCAGGAAGCGGCGGTAACGGTCGGAGAGACGCGCGCCATTCCCCCCTACATCCCCCCCAACCCCCCAACTCCTTGCTCAGCGGGAGCGCTCCCGCGCCGCCGCCGCCCCCCTTCCCCGGCTCCGTCCCCGCCAAGCGTGGCACCGGCAGGTAAGCGCGAGGAGCATCTGCGCGCGCGCTCGAGGCTGGGCTGCGGCGGAACCGGAGGGAGGCGGGGGAGGTGCGCTGGGAGGTTCCGCCGCGCGCCGCCCATTGCTGCCTTCGCTGCGCGCGCCGCTGGTCTCGGGCCTGGCAGGCCACCTCGCGCGGCTCGGGAAGCTCCGACCGGGAAGAGCGGCGGGCGGCGGCGCCGGAGCCCCGCGCAGCGAGGAGGGCTTGCTCCGGGAGGGGCGAGTGTTGGCCGCCCGGTGGTGCCGCGGCGCCCCCTCCTCCCCGCTGCCCCTTGAGCCTGGAAGCGCGAGCGGACGAGCTCTGCGTCGAGATGGTGGCGGGGGCGTTTGGAACGGAAGCCCGTTTCGTCCGCGCGCGCGCGGGCCTTGCTGCGCTCCGCCTCTGGTAGACGAATGGGACGGGTGTGGGGCGGGGGGGAGCCGCGCGTGTGAGGCGTTTGTGCACTTCCCTTCGCTGCAGTCCCGGCTCAGCGGGGCACAGGCCTCGCACGGGCACTAGCACGCATGCACCGAGTATGCACAGTGCACGTCTGTTAGCATGGTTACTCGCACGGAGCCGAGAGTGCCCCTGACTTGCTTGCTTGCCTACGGAGTTGTGTTACAGTACGTGCACGCTAAGAATGCACGCTCTTGCTTCCATATGGAGAGAGATCGCCATCGGTTCAGTTCGAAAAGCATAGGCTTGGAGCTCAGCATGATTTCCGTGGTGCTATTGATTGCCGAATAAGCGTGATAAAGATTTAACTTAGTTTTTAAGGGACCTAAGCCTAGCTTTCATGGGACCCGTTCACAAATCTCTTCTTTGGCGTTTGTTTGGATTGTCTTAAAAAGAAATAAATATGACTGGAATTAACAAAGCCATGTAAGATGATGGCAGGGTTTTAAGAAGTTGGTGACTGAATTTAACTCTTAGCTGCTAGCCATGGCCTTAAAGTCAAATTTCGTTTTATCTTAGATAAAGAACTTCTTGGACTGCAACCTTATTTTCAATTATCTGGGAGTACTTACTTTTGAGCAGACATAGGATTGCATTTTTACTCTCATATTTGGAACTGTAAAGGCAGTTGAACTAAAACAAGAGTAACAATGCAATCCTATCTGTTTGCTAGACTATCTCTTATCTCAATTGGCTATTGAAGAGTGGGGTATACATTTTAAAAAAATAATAAATCCTAAAACATTTGGAAGCAAATATTGATTGCAATAAAACTTTCACACTGTGAACATTGTTTTTAAAAGAATAAATCTCACTGTTTTGTTTTTTAAAATCAAGGCATCTTAGCAGTAGTGGGGGTCGGAGGATTCCTCCCCTGCACATTCAAGAAATGATCGCATGCTAATTCCTTTCCTGACTTATATGTATTTGGCAGCCATGCCTTTAAGGCTGTTTGGCAAATGTGAGGAGTTTGAAGCATGTCCCAACCTTCCATGCAAGGGAGTTTCGTGATTCAATTAGGATCTTCCTTCGAATGGAGGATCTCTATAGATTCACATGTGTCAAAGACAAAAAAGAGTTAGGGGGATTGTCCTAGTCTGCCTAAAATAAGGATGCAATAATTACAGGAATTAGTTTTCTCCTTCTGAACTGCCTCTCTGGTCCAAACAAGAGGTGAAGTCAGAAAACTGATTTATTCTAAGTTCAAGTCCAGCACGGGACGAACTGGACATGTGGGCAGCTGTCCCGGTTTGTCCCGGCTCCTCACGAGTAACCGTGAGGAGCCAGGGCATAGAACTCTTCAGGAGCTCCTTGCCCATCAGGGGTGGGATGGGGGGAGCTGGATTTTTTAAAGAAACAAAACAAAACCACTTACTTCTGCGATCAAGCACTTATGCACTCTTTTCTGATAAAAGCAAAAAACCCAAAATGGCAGGTGCAATGTCCTCGTCCTCCCGGGATGTCACACGCTGCGTGCAGACTGAGGGGGAGGATCTTGCGATCATCATAGCGCGAGATCATCCCCTTCCACCCTGCTCATCTAGCCGTGCCCCAGGACTTGTAAACCATGAACAAACCCTAGTTTGCACACCTGGCTTGTAAGGTGAGTGACAAACCAGGATTCCCATTTCAGCTAACATGCTAAACAAATGCTACCTGTGTTGTTTAGTAGTCACACTAGCAAGTAGGAGCAAAGTGGGAGCCAACAGGTTGCATGCACCAACATGCAAATCATTTATGACAAACCAAGTTTCTCTGAAATTCTAGCTTATCATTCTGTGAAAACACGACGGTTGGATAATTCTGTATTGTAAAAGTATCGTTATTAATAGGTATCGAGAAGCTGATAGGGAAGCAATGTTGGGGTGGCATGAACCTTTCAACTGGAAGGATGCTCCACTGCCTTCCATGTTGCCAAGGGATTTGGTGGAAAAACTCCAGCAGGGCAATGTTGAATACGTTGTAGTAAATACTCACGCACACATCTGAGGGTTGAAGTGACTTCAAGCGACCGAGGCCACTCAAGTGCCTTTATTGAGCATACACAGAGTTTAAGTAGGGAAAAAATCTCCTCCTTCTTCCCCCCTCCCTTTCCGCCGAAACCCCTTGGATCACATTGCTTGTATCCTGAATCCACATCTTTAATCCCTTCTGTTTGCTGAGCTAGTCTGCCTTGGTTGTTGATTCTATGTTAGTTACTGGAAGGCAACAGGACATGTCTAGCATTTGAACAATGGTCAATTAACAGGGAGGAAGATAACAGCAAAGCCCTGCTTTGCCCGGGCAGTCTTCTGTCAACGTAACTCCACAGGCCTGTGCTGTAATACTTCATCTCCCCTTTTCTTTATTAATTTATTATGCCGAATTGGTGTTGTCCTGATGAACTCTCGGGATGTGATTGGACAGCTGTTTGTATGTGCTCTGGACGATAAGGTCTCAGAGGGGTGTTTTTCCGCCAGCAGCAGCTACACATTTGCACCAGATTAGGAATACATTGAATAAGACATTTGGGATACATTGAATAAACCAACAGGCGACTATTAATACAGTGATCAATGCAATATACTACACATAATACTTCAGGAAAGAGTAGTACAATGTAATACATACAATACTTTACTTCAAGAGAGAATTTAGTCAGCTGAGAGGGAAGCATGATCACAATACTTCTCGCTAGTGTTGAAGCACATGTTGTTTGGAAGCTACAACTGTTTGTAAGTCCATGTTAAGTTTGTACTTTGTGGGAATTGTCCTGCAGGTTAAAGCAACACATGCTTTTTATATTTGGCAGCTCAGGTGTTGCTGAAGAAGTAGGTAGTCAGTGGCTGCACGACTTTGCAAGGCAAGTCCTTCTTTATACAGGAGTAAAACAATTTTACTCAAAGTTCAATTTTATTCAGCTGAGGTATCAGTTCTTGATGGGATGGAAATTTTTAGAGCAAAGCAAGTCTTTGTGCTGGTTTCAACGGTAGCCAAGTTATCTGGAACACTGCTTACAGTCCATTGTGGGTCTTCTCACTGGCTGAAGCAAATAGCCAATATGGAATCTTTGGGGCAGCTGTTTCTGGCTCTGATGGTTTTTTGATGCTGGAAGACTGCTGCAACTGATGTCATCTGGACTCTGGTACTCTGTACTGCAGCTCCTCTGGGTTGGTTTCATCTTTCTTTATTATTTTCTGAGAGGACTTCTTGCGTCTCTAGGCCAGGCTGGGAAAACTCTGAAAACCTGTATTTTGGAAATAAACTACACAAGAGGTGTGGACTTCTCTCCATCGCTTGGATGAAGAGCAATAAAACAAGAACTATGTACATGGATCTGTGCATTTTCTTTTCTTTTTTTCTGAAGTTTTTGAGGCTAAGTTTTCACTCTGCACATGCTCTTAGCTAGGCTGCTAAGGGCTAGTTAAAGCTGAGTGAAACTTTCAATCAGGGGCTTTAATGGCTCTGCATGTGAGCGACAAAGAAAGGATCTTGGGAGACTTGTTTGTCATGTTAAAGAAGCCATTGTATTTGTAGCAACATTTGAGGTAACATAAGCTCTAGGTAAATTAGCAATAATAAAGCACACATTTTGGAAGTCTAACATAAGATTCAATTGTAAAAACAGATACATTGGCAGCAGGAAAATAGTTTGTCACTGCTGGGTGATAGGATTAAAGTGAGTTACTCTTCTCTTATCTGTATACAAGGTGGGCACATGATGGAGTGGAACATGGGAACAGCGGTTAGGGGAAAAGATGAGTCAATATACAGAAAAACAAAGCGTTGGGGGACATGAAAAGAAAAAATCTTTTAAACTCATCTACTGATATTTGCAATGCTACAGACATTTGCAGAAGGCATTCTATCTGTATTTTAGTGAGAGGAAACAAATTAGTTAGGTAGTGAGCTCTCTTAAACTAGAGGCACTCAAGGGGTCAGTGGGCAAGCATCTGTTTTAGGGTGGATTCTTGCATTGAGCAGGGGGTTGGACTCGATGGCCTTATGGGCCCTTTCTAGGCTAGATCTTATGCGAAGGGTTTGAAGCCGAAGCTTCTTTCTTTCTGCTCTGAAATCTGCATAAGCTTGTGTTTGGAAAACAAAAGACTGACAGACAGTGGCTATTTAACATACCTTGGGGCAGGGCAGAAACTGTAAAGGCAACTTTAATCAGCTTTCGCCAGAGGAATGGTGGAAAAACTAGTCCTTTAGATCAATCACTAGAACTTGAAAATTTTTGGGAAACTAAATTTAGGTTGGGCGGCTAGTCATTTTTGAACCAATTTATGTAGAGCAATGGGTTTCTCTTTAGTGTGGCTATTGCTCTGGCATTGTTGAAAGCTAGGTAAGAGGGATTGGCAGATGAGAACAAGCTCTTTTTACAAGAGCTGCAACTATAATGGTAATAAGGGGAGAGGCTGTGCCCATATTCTTGTAGGTTTTAATCATATTGGCTGGCTCAGAGTTCATGCTTGGCTCTGTAATGGCATGGATATATCTGAAAAAAGACGTTGGGCTGGGGCAACTCTGCGTTAACGTGTAGGGCTTGGATCAAGTAATTCTAATAATTTGAGGGGGTCTGGTGTGAAGGGGGAGGATTCGTGGCAAACATGCCTGAGGCTGCACCATAATGGTGCTGGCACAATCAGAATCAATTACTCTTGGAACAATAAACATTCTCTTCTTCTCACTTTTTAAGCAGGGAAGTACTAGGCTTAAACATCTAGAAGGCAAAGGATCAGAAAGTGGGAAGGAAACTCTTTGCACTTCTCTGGGAGATTTAATTTCTATTTCTTCTTGTAAGGTAGGATCTATCTTTGTACTGTCACTTGTGGTGGCAGGGGTGGAAACTATGCTGGTGGCTATGGTGGAGGATACACCAAGCACACACGAGAAGTTTAAACTCAAACAGGCTTGCTTTTGCAGCTTCAGGGCGCGTGTGGGACTTAAGGTGCGCTCTTCTGGCCCGTTTTTTGCAAGTGGTTGCCTTCTCTGTGCGATGGCGCGGGGCTTGGGCTTACATTTATGGCTGTTGCTGCTGCGCATGCTCTTGACCCAGCCTCGCCTGGAGAAGCGGCGCGGCAGAAGCACTCTTAAAGCACTTCTGGGCTTAGGCCAGTGGTCTGGGCAACTGGCTGCACTCTTACTCCACTTCACTCGCTCTCTAGCACCGACTTGGTGCTTTTGTCGCTTATGACTGGTGGCAGCTCTGTGACGGCGCTGCGCTGAGGAGGAGGTGGAGGCAGAGTTGGCAGGATGGCGAAGGGGTTTGTGCGCTTGCTGCCCAGGGAGGAAGGAAAGGAGAAAGGAGGCAGTTGCTGGACGCAGGGAAGGGAGCTTGCTTTGTCTGCTTGCCTGCCTAGAGGAGGCATCTGCCTTTAAGGGCAGGGCTGTTACTGCAGGCCAAACACTCTGCGCCTGAGATTTGCTAAGAACAGGGCATGGCAAGGGTTTATAATCTACAATACAGGCATTCTGTGGATTTACTTGGCCAGTATTGTGCGCAGGACACAAGGAAGACATTTCTGACAATTTTATTATGTCTTCTTGTCTGCAAGTAAATTGGGCTTCTAAAACTTGCTGTGGTGAAACAATTTGAGTTGGCTGTGGGTCAGGAGTTGGTACTGACATTAAAGTTAGGGCTAGGGAAGATTTTGGCTTACAAATTTCAATTGCATTATAGTACGGTGGCGGATTAACGCTCAAACCGCTAGTAGTTAAAATGTCTTGAGGTGGGTTTTCTTCAGGAGCGGGAGCTAATGCAAAAGCAGAAATTACAGTGGGGGTTGGCTTACAAATTTCAACTGCTTTGTCTTGGGGTGGTAGATTAACACTTAGCCTGCCAGCAGGCAAAGTGGCTGAGTTTCTTTGATGAAATTTGTTGAGCGCTACCCAACACTGGAACCAAGAAAGCAAGATTTTAACTGAGGTGCGAGGTTTTTGATGTAAAACTTCCCCTATTTTTTCCCAATCACTTAAAAGTAGCGAACCGCTTTTCGGGTACCATAAACAAAATTTCCCAATCTCACCAACCAGCTTCTGAAGCGAGGACAATGTGGCTTGCCCCCCTGTCTTATTGACTATGCGGGTCAATTCTACCGCGTGCTTCTGCTGGTGGCTTGATAACCTGCAACCCATACTTACCGCTTGGGGTCTTTTGAAGACGGGGGTCTCGAGGAGACGAGGGTGCACCACTGGAAGCCTGTGCCAGGCTGACGGCAAGTATGTTAGGCGGTTGCGATGGTCCCTGTGAGCGAGCGCCACTCTGTAGTAAATACTCACGCACACATCTGAGGGTTGAAGTGACTTGAAGCGACCGAGGCCACTCAAGTGCCTTTATTGAGCATACACAGAGTTTAAGTAGGGAAAAAATCTCCTCCTTCTTCTCCCCTCCCTTTCCGCCGAAACCCCTTGGATCACATTGCTTGTATCCTGAATCCACATCTTTAATCCCTTCTGTTTGCTGAGCTAGTCTGCCTTGGTTGTTGATTCTATGTTAGTTACTGGAAGGCAACAGGACATGTCTAGCATTTGAACAATGGTCAATTAACAGGGAGGAAGATAACAGCAAAGCCCTGCTTTGCCCGGGCAGTCTTCTGTCAACGTAACTCCACAGGCCTGTGCTGTAATACTTCAATACGTATGCAGGTTTCAGTCCCTGTGAGATCAGCAGTTAGATAAATGTCTTACTTTCTGCGAACATTTGCATGATTACAAACCCCTGCGGGTAACTGGCACGCAGATGTCCTACTTCCTATTTTTTCTGATTCAGAAGGTACTCTTAATATCTAACTCTCGCACATCAATCTAAACTATTTCTTTTGCTGAGGCTTGCAGCATTCAGGGAGCCATTTGCATTGCAACAATATTTGGAGTGAAATACACCCAGAAAGCAGACAATATTTATTAGATGAGACGCATATCAAGCATGACACCTGTCTCTAATGATAGTGAGCCACAGAGAAGTGAGTGGTTGCTTGTACGTTGTGGTACAAAAAGAAGAACACCAAATGAAAACAACACACACACACACACACACACACCAAAAATGATGTAAGATGCAAAAAAACCCAACAACAACCCATATGCATTTCTCTCAGTTTGTTAGGTGTCTTGCTAGTTATAAATGCAAAGCAAACTTCAATAGAGTTGCAATTATTCCAGATTTCACAGTCTGGTGTCTGGAATAGTGCTAATATACTTTGCTTAATAAAAGATATGTATAGTTGGAGAGATTGGAATCTTTCTCATTTTCCAATATATTTTCCTGAGTCACAACCCTACACTGCATCCCACATGCACATACAGAAATATGAAACTCCTGCCTTCTCCAAGTCCCCATCTTACACACTGCTAGCAGATTTAGGGTATGTCTGGTGTTAATCCTACTTAGAGTAGACCCATTGAAATAAACAGGACAAGTTAGTCATGATTAATTTAAGTCCCATTTATTTCAGTGGGTCTACTCTAAGTAGGACTAATGTTGGATACTGTGCTTAGGCTGCAATCCTGTACCATTTGCCATGTTAATAGATACACTCAAGGCCTCAACTTTAGTAAACAGTACTGAAATTGAGTGTACTGAAATTGAGTATTAGCTGTTTTATAAAAAATAAAGGCAGAAAGCTATGTTTGACCTCAGTGTAGGATTTGTTTCTATTAATTTGAGAACATGTTTTCTGCAAATTTCCCACATAACTAAATGTATCATTAAAAGATAGTGATAAAGACATAGGATCCAGTGTGGCATAATAGAGAGACCTAGGTTCAAATCCCTATTCAGCCGTGAAGTGTGACTGTGGGCTAGTCCCTATCTCTCAACCTGACCTAACCTCACAGTGAGTTTCCTGAAGGGTGGCATGATGTTGATGATGATGATAAGTTTCCTTACCATTTTCTCTTTCAGGGTCCCCAGGATAAGAGTTAATCTGGTGTCAAAACTTCATTCAGATATTGAGAAAAAAAGCCTTCATTGTTCATGGTAAAGACTTAATGTTTTCTTGTTTTCTTTTTTGCATTTCTTTATTCTATTTTAGTAAATTACTTTATTCATTAGGTAACTGCCTATAAAACATCACAGTTAAATAATGGGTCATATTTGGGAAGGGAGGGGTTTTTGTTCTTGTGCTTATCTTCTCCCTCTCACTCCATGACTCTCCCCTTCATCATTCTCATTCACGCTACAGCCTTCACCTCTGATCCAGCTCTTCCCCTCCATATTGTTGTTGCTACCTTTCTCATTCCCAAGCACAGCTGGGGAGGAAGGAATGGTATGCTCTGCTAGGCATCATGTGACACAGCCTTCTACTATCCATGGTCATGCTTCGTCTGGACCATATGCCTGACAACTCCGGGTCAGAGAACATTGCATTCTTCACTTAAGAACATTGGGAACTGAACTGCGGATCATAGTTATAAGTACTTTGGGTCTACAGTATTTATAAGTGACATTTGCCAGTTTTCTTAAGGGCATAATCCTATTCGTGTTTAGACAGAAAAAAAGTCTGACAACTCCCAGCATTCCCCAGCCAGCCATTGGAGTTGTAGGACTTTTCTGTATAAACATGCATAGGATTGTGCCAAGTGAATAAGTAAACAGCCCCCTGTGACGTAACAGACCCTTACACTAGGCCCGTCGCATAAACTAGGGTGACCATACGAAGAGAGGACAGGGGTCTTGTATCTTTAACAGTTGTATTGAAAAGGGAATTTCAGCAGGTGTCATTGGTATATATGGAGAACCTGGTGAAATTCCCTCTTCATCACAACAGTTAAAGCTGCAGGTGCCCTGCCCTCTTTTAAATCTGGTCACTCTAGTATAGCTCCTGCACTTTAACTGTTGTGATGAAGAGGGAATTTCACTAGGTTCTCCATATATACAAATTACACCTGCTGAAATTCCCTTTTCTATGCAACTGTTAAAGATACAGGTGCCCTGTCCTCCTTTTCATAAGGTCACCCTACATAAGCCCCTTAACCACAGATACGTGTCAGACAACACTTTTAACTATGTTTAGTGCTGCTAACCATGTTGCACAACATGGTTAGTGAGCCTAACCACAATATGGTTAATGGGGCAAATGGTTAGGGAAAACGTGTGTCAGACGACACCGTTAAGCATTCCGTTAAACATTTTGTGGTTAAGCGTGTCGTCTGAACATGGCCACTAATAGGTAAATCAGCTTTGTGTCTGGTATGTGTATTTTTAAGGATATTAATTGATTTGTTGATCAAATTAACTTAAAAAGTTCAAATCTGACATTTCTCACAATGTTTCTATTTTTTTAGAATAACTTGTAAATAACTTTTATTACTTTTCTACAGGAGTTTTTCATCAGTATGTCTGAAACCATTAAATATAATGACGACGATCACAAAACAGTATTTCTGAAAACATTAAATGAGCAACGCTTAGAAGGAGAATTTTGTGACATAGCTATTGTTGTAGAAGACGTGAAATTCAGGGCCCACAGGTGTGTGCTTGCTGCTTGTAGTACATACTTTAAAAAACTTTTCAAAAAACTGGAAGTTGACAGCTCATCTGTAATCGAGATAGATTTCCTTCGGTCTGATATATTTGAGGAAGTTCTAAATTATATGTACACAGCCAAAATTTCAGTTAAGAAAGAAGACGTAAATTTAATGATGTCATCTGGTCAGATACTTGGTATTAGATTTTTGGATAAACTCTGTTCTCAAAAACGTGATGTATCTAGTCCGGAAGATAATTCACAATCAAAAAATAAGTATTGTCTTAAAATAAATCGATCAATTGGTGAATCTAATGATAACCAAGACGATGAAGTTGAAGAAATCGGAGATCATGATGATAGCCCATCAGATATGACAATGGAAGGAACTCCTCCTAGTCATGAAGATGGCAAATCGCCAACTGCTACTTTAAGAGTTCAGGAAGCAATTCTGAAAGAGTTGGGGAGTGAAGAGGTCCGAAAAGTAAATTGCTATGGTCAAGAAGTAGAGTCCATAGAGACTGCTGAAACTAAAGAATTAGGACCACAAACTCCTCAAGCCCTAGCCTTTAACGATGGCATAAGTGAAGTAAAGGATGAACAGACACCAGCATGGACAACAGCAGCTGGAGATATGAAATTTGAGTATTTGCTTTACGGTCATAGGGAGCAGATTGCATGTCAAGCATGTGGCAAAACATTTTCAGATGAGGCACGATTGAGAAAACATGAAAAGCTTCATACTGCTGATAGACCCTTTGTTTGTGAAATGTGCACCAAGGGCTTTACCACTCAAGCCCACTTGAAAGAGCATCTAAAGATCCACACAGGCTACAAGCCATATAGTTGTGAAGTATGTGGAAAGTCTTTTATCCGAGCTCCAGATCTAAAGAAGCATGAGAGAGTTCACAGTAATGAAAGACCATTTGCGTGCCACATGTGTGACAAAGCGTTCAAGCATAAGTCCCACCTGAAAGATCACGAAAGAAGACATAGAGGGGAAAAGCCTTTTGTCTGCAGCTCTTGTACTAAAGCATTTGCCAAAGCATCTGATTTAAAGAGACATGAGAACAATATGCACAGTGAAAGGAAACAAGTAACCACAACCAGTGCTCTCCAAAGTGAAACAGAACAGTTACAGGCAGCAGCCATGGCGGCTGAGGCAGAACAACAACTTGAAACTATAGCTTGTAGTTAAAGGCAAAAGGAACAGTGAGTTGAAACATTTTTTTGTTCTGATAAACTCACTACTGAGAAAAAATATTTTTAAAGGGATTTAGAGAGAAAGGAATATAGTTTGCAACTTGCAATAAAGACCACCCCATCAGTGACATTAAACATGGGATAAAGCCTTGATTTAGGCAACTATCCAATTGGATATAAATAAAAACTAGAGTCAGACTCTTAACAACCAGTATTTTACTCCTCTGTTAACAACTTTGGTTTCAGTGCATGCCTAGTCCCACTGGAGTAAACTCAATGCATGTGGAATGGAAGGCCTTACACTCCAATGCACAATGAAATTAAGCTGAAGTATTTGGATTTCAATGACTTTTGTTTCATTGATTGCATTTGCTTGGCATCCCAATCCTAAGTATATTTGCTGTGATCCAGGGAACCCCTAATTTCCCTTCAAGGTTGTCAGCAACGTGAAAAGTGACAGGACAAACTGCTGAGTCAAAAATGTACACTGATTAGGGATTCATTGGATTGCAGCTGTTATATGGAAGTAAACCTCATGGATTTCCATAAAATTAGTTCCATGTAAGTATGGTAAGATCAGCTCAAGTCCTATGGTTTCATTGGCCTGCAGATCGTGCTGTTAGTGCGTATTGAACAGCTTAAATAAATTATGTCTGCTACAACAGATTTTTTTAAAATCTTGAAATTATGAGTTAGAATTAATGCAAGAATTGGTTTGAAAAGGGAAAAAAATATTATGTTTCTGAACTCTAATCAAAACTCAAGAAGATGTTATGACTGTAGTATTTCATCTAATAGCTCTTTGCAGTTGTCTAGTTCCAGCTTAGCCTGCTATAATTGTCACTGCAAGTTGTTAATGCAGTGTGGGGAAATGAACAATGGGAACTATGGCGAATTGGGAACAACCTTGCTTTTTTCTTGCTCTAGCTGATGAGTTAGTGTATCCCAAGGTTTCTTTGTTTTCCCAGATCACCTAACATGAAGGCTGAAATCCTATGCACACTTATTTTGGTGTAAGCGCCATTGTATTCAGTTGGGCTTACTTGTGAGCAAACATGTACTGAAGCAGGCTACAGGACATCATAAACTCAGTTTTTCTCTGTATTTAAGGACTTGTAGTTCTCAAATCTACTATATTATTATTGAAGTGACAAGCTCTTTCAGGAGCTTCAAGATCCTGCATGACCCATTGGGCCAGTTTGCACAATCACTGCAGCTTCAACAAGCTCCCGTGATGTTGCGAACCAGGTCATTGGGAGCGGGTTCCTGATAGCACAATAAAGAAGCAATCTAATTTAATTATTTTAGTCTTCCAAATCAGTGTCATGCAACAATAAGGTGTGGCCTGTTTTCTCTGTTGCTTGTCAGAATTGGTGTCTTTTAGAAATTTTTATTCTCTAAGGCTCTGGTCTTGTATGCCTATGTGATGTTTCTTCATACATTTTGCTTTGATCTTCCTGTCCTGGACTCAAGGTAAGAATTCCAAGCTGAATCGTCTGTTTTTATCTTAGTAATATTAAACAAGGCTTTTAATTGTTTTCTGATAGGGAGCCCAATTCTAAGGAAGTAGAAATAAGGGGAAACAGCTATTGCAATAGTGCTTATGGGTGAAAGGTGAAATTCACCTACTATTCTACAAGCATAGATCTCATTTGATGAACTCACAGTAGCCTCTGAGATCCTTGGAGTACATCGGCATTGTTCAAGAATGCACAAATCTATCATATATCAGCACAATTTATTCTGCTGCAGAGAGCTGAAAGAAGTCAAGACAATTGGTATGGCAAGGAAGCAATGTAGAGAAAGAGCTAACATTATGTAAACAACAGCTCAAGGGAGACAGTGAGCTGTAATAAAACCTTTCCTTCACAAGGCTCTTTTACTCATCTTGAATGCTGTATAGTAGGGGTGCAGAACCTCAGGCCTGGACCCTACCCCTATAAGTTGGTAATTTCTTGACTTTTGTGCAGTCTTTCCTTTATTGAAATGCCTCTCCTAAAGCTTAGTTTCGGACAGCAAGAGCTTTAAGCTGAAGAATGCTGGTCTTTTTCGCCTCACCTCCCTTTGGCCCCACTCACCCCTGTAAGCTTTTCTAGAATGGAATTCAGCTGTCAGGCTGATGGGGTTCTGCACCCCTGCTGTGAAGCCTAGTTTTCACTGAAGTGGTAAACCTGTGTCTAGGCTACACCACTTCAGGTTGCAATTGGGGTTTGCAACAGTGCTGTTCCATACAAATAGATGCCAGGAAGAAAATTCTAGCCTAGTCTCCCAGATATGGTTATTTTCTGTATGGACAATATTCATGTGAGCCCCACCCACAGTCTGAAGTAGCACGGCCCAGACATAACATTAGTATCCCAGCTAGAACTAGGCTTACATTAGAGGCCTTTTCATGAAAACTGAAGGAACTGCTATGATGGAATATGATTTGGAAAGAATGAATTTGGAGAGAACAGAAAGGGACACTATCCTCTTTGAATTAAAAAATTTAGAATTGCAGGGCTGAATTTGCTTTTTACTATGATTGTATCCAATGTTAGTCCTACTTAGAGTAGATCCATTGAAATGAATGAGGCTTAGGTAGTTATCTACCTCCCATATATTTCAGTGGATCTACTCGTAAGTAGGGCTAACATTGGCTAAACCCCTATGTTCTCTGCTCAGAAACTAGTCTTACAGGGGCACTCCTGTGTGTGTTTACTCAGATGTCCACTGAATTCAGTAGGGATGACTCCTTAGTGTGTATAGGATTGAAGCCTTAGCCTGCGGTTCAATTAACTGAGATATGTGTTGTTTGAGATTTGCATTCCGATCATTAACATGACTTTTTGTAAGTCCTACTAAGTTCAACTGGGCTTATTTCCTAGTGAGTTTGCTTGGGCTTGCAGTTTAATACCAGAGCTTAGAAGGCTCAGGTATCTTCACAAAATTCTTGGAACAGGCTCCCCATCCATTTCTTACAATCTTCAAAAGAATAAAGATGCCTAGAAAGGGATCCATTCAAGGAATTAATAGAAAATTTCTGTCGAAGGAACCTTTTCTATAGAAGAGAAGGGTAAACTTGTGGAGTAATTTCACCCCAAATTAATTAACTGAACTAATTTGAAATGCAAACCTGCCATTCAGATATGCTTTAACACGTTTCATTCTTCAGTTTCATTTGTAACAAACTTTAGGATGGGATTTCTGTGCAGTAAAAGGGAAGCTTGTAGTCAATCAAAGTGTTTAAAGGAAATTTCTGCATACATTTAGGTTTAATTGTTTTTCATACTTTTATTATCAAGTTTACATTTCAAGTAACATTGGATAAAAATGTGTTCTTTTAACACCAGGTTAGAATGAGTATTTATAAATTATTGTGTGTCAAATCACCTACTGCATTTCTAAATAGTAATTAAGACTAGAATTTTTAAGCATTATAATAAAATTGCATATATTGGTCTTTGTTACAGTGTCATTGTGAATCATTCATTGAATAGGAAAGTTTAAGTTATATATTAAAATGCCAAGAGTTTGAAAATTGTCCTGTAAATAAAACAAAAATATTTTGGAATACATAAATGTTGTGTTTCTATACATTTTCCAAGGGCATTGCTTCATTTTACATATATTGGTTTTAAGATTTCTGATATGCAACTTCAATAGATATAAATAATTTAAGGGCGCAATCCTAAGTGAATGGCCTTATGCCTCCGAACTCGGAGGCTTATGACCATCCAGAGCATAGCAGGATTCATGGTGAAGGGGAACTATGGAATTTGCTACCACAAGTCATAGTAATGGCCATCAATTTGGTTGGCTTTAAAAGCAGTTAGACAAATTCCTGGATGAGAAGGCTATCAATGGCTACTAGTCCTGATGGCTATGTGCTACCTCCAGTATCAGAGGTAGTATGCCTGTGTACACCAGTTGCTGAGGAATATGGGTGGGAAGGTGCTGTTGCATTCATGTCCTGCTTCTGGGTTTTTAGTTTTCTGCTGGTTGTTGGCCAGTGTGAACAGAATGCTGGACAAGATAGACCCTTGGTCTGATCTAGAGGGGTCTGCGAACAAATGTTTCATAGAAAAAAATTACTTCTCCATTGGCTACTTTCCTAGTGTATATTATTTGGTTATGAATTGTCTCCATATACTTCGATTTTGCATTCTACTTCAGTCAAAATAATTAAACATTCCAAGTGGACTCCAATTTGTGTTTTTAATTGCAAAGTATTCTCAATTGGTGGTCAAACTGAACCCAAATCAAATACTAGTTCAGAGAGGTCTCTGTGTGTGCATTTTTAAAGTGAATCAAAACTTAATGTGAACATAAAAACAAATTTAATTTCTAAATAATAAAAATAGCCATTTCAAAACATTTGTTCAATTGGAACATTGGGAGAATTCTTTGAGCCTTAGGAAGACAGACAAAATATACTTCCTAAATATATACTTTTGGAGAAGTTAAAAGTGGAGCAGGAAAGGATGTTTTGGGATTGGTATTTCTGCATGTAGCTTGATCTCAAGTCAAACTACTTCTGAGATGAGAGCAATTAGATGTGGCCTGATTTTGAATTTCTAAAAAAAATCGCAAAGGATGAACTTTGTGAGAGGTATCAGAAATACCTTGCTCAGACTTTGACCTTTAACTTGTTCTCAAAATTCTAAAAATTCACTCAAAAAAGTGATCCTTCGCAAAAGCGAAGTTCATAGTATTGGTCCTTCGCTGAATTGTTTTATCAATATGTTTCATTTCAGTTAAAGAAGAAATAATGTAAAGTTTTGGTGGATCAAACCAGAATGTGTTGATTCAGTATTTTGTTTTTAGAAGCAACCAACTACCTCTGCTCATGGGCCAGTTATGAAAATGATACTCATCTCCTGTTGATTTGTCCAGTAAAAAACAAAAAAACACTGGGGGGAAATTGTGGCTACTGAATTAGCCATGTTAGTTATATAGAGCCTTTGTACCATTATGCTCTGTGTCCTTTGGTTAGTTCTGAACATATTTCCAGTTAACTTCATTGGTGAAGTCTTGTGTCGGGGGGTGGGGTGGGTATTTGCACATCCCAAGCATTCATGATTTTATAAACCTTTTATGTCCCAGTTAGTTATTTGAAACTAAAAGTATCTCCAATTGTTTAATCTTCTTTCATAGGAAGGTGTGCCAGGCCTTTTGTTGTTATACAATACAAACTTTTCTATGTTTATTCAGAACTAAATCCCACTTTGTTCAATAGGACTTATTCCCATGTAAGCCTTAGTTGCATTACTGTACCCTTTTCAGCTGTTGATCTTTAGATGGGGTGATCAGAACAACACACAGCATCTTATTTTACATGTGACGTGTCACAGACTTCTCTAACTCCATTATGCTTGGTGTTCTTTGCTTTTGGAAGAGACAAAAAACTGAAACGAGCTAATGTATTTCTGTTTCTGCAGTACAAGTCAGTGTAGAAACAATATTTAGGAACTGAAACTCATCCCATTCAATATGATTGACAAAGTTCTGGAAGGTGCATTGGTGCAAGAAAATAGCTTCCTGAAACAAGTATAACTCAAAGTAAATGTATCATTTTATGGGTTGGATCCAAATCTGGCCATCTGCACCGGAGCAGCCACTGAGAAGGCCCTCTCTCACTTTCCCACCAGGTGTGCCTGTGATGGTGGTGGGATTGAGAGAAAGTCTTCCCCTAAAGATCTTAAAAGCACAGGCAGGCTTGTAAGGGAGAATACGGTCTTTCAGTTGTATGCACTCTGTAACCAGAGTGCATACAACATTCAACATTCTGGCTGCAGCTCTTTGAACCAGCTGAAGTTTCTGAACACTCTTTAAAGGCAGACCATGTAGAGCGCGTTACAGTAATCCAATCAGGATGTAACTTCTGCATGTGTCACCATGGCCAGGTCTGACATCTCTAGGAACGGGAGCAGCTGGCACACTAGCTTTAACTGCAAATGCACTCCTGGCCACCACTAAAATGTGGGCATCCAGGTTCAGGGCTGAATCCAGAAGTATACCCAAGCCGCGGACCTGTGTCTTCAGGGGGAGTGTAACCCCATCTAGCACAAGCTGAATCCCTATTCCCTGATCAGCCTTTCAACTCATCATGTGCACCTCTGTCTTGTCTGGATTAAGCTTCAATTTGTTTACCCTCATCCACTCCCATTACTGCTGACAGAAACGAGTTTAGTACAGAAACCGCTTCCTTGGAATTGGGTGGAAAAAAGTAGTAGAGTTGGGTGTCATCAGCATATTGGTGGCACCGCACCCCAAACCTCCCCCAAAGGTTTCATGTATATGTTAAACAGCATGGGGGACAAAACAACCCCAAGGGACTCCACAGGCCAACAGCCAAGGAGTCAAACAGGAGTTCTCTAGCACCACCTTCTGGGTTCGGCCCTCCAGGAAGGAATAGAGCCACTGTAAAACTTCCTCCCAGTCCCATCCCAGCAAGGTGGCCAAGAAGGATACCATGGTCGATGGTATCAAACACCGCTGAGAGGTCCAGCAGAACCAATGGACATACACCCTGTCCAGTTCCCAGCGTAGGTCATCCACCAAGGCGACGAAAGCTGTTTCTGTCCCATAACCAGGTCTGAAGCCAGATTAAAATGGATCTAGATAATCTGTCTCATCCAGGAATCCCTGCAGTTGGGAGGCCACCACATGCTTGCCCAAAAATGGAATGTTGGAGAGTGGCTGGTAATTATCCAATACAGTGGGATTCAAGGAGGGTTTTTCAATGTGGGTCTTCCCACTGCCTCCTTCAAGGCTACTAGGAGGAGGGCTTTTTCTTTTGTGGCACCCCGGCTGTGGAACGAGCTCCCCTGAAGACCTTTTTATTTTCTCAGTATTTTAATACCTAATTTAACTTAAATTTAAATTTTGCTGTTTTAATTTTGTATTTTAATCCTATATTTCTGCTGTGTGGTTTTATCCTGGTTGTGCTTTTTATATTGTATTTTGCATTTGGGTTTTTAGATTATTAGTTGTTTTATCATGTTCCTCATGGTTTTAATTTTTGTGAACCGCCCAGAAAGCTTCGGCTATTGGGCGATATAAAAATGTAATAAATAAATAAGCAGGCTGGCACCCTTCCTTGGCGAAGGGAGGCATTGATCACGCCACTTACCCCCTCAGCCAGTCCCCCTCTGGCTGCTTTTATAAGCCAGGAAGGGCAAGTAAAGTACACACATGGTAGCTCACCTCTCCAAGGATCCTGCCCACATCATCAGGCTGTACAAATTGAAAGATATCCAATCATACTGGACAAGCAGGTGCCAGAGTTACATCCACTGGGTCTGTGTCAACTATAGCATCCAAGTCAGAGAGGATCCGAGTGATTTTGTCTGCAAAGTGCTGGGCAAATTGGTCACAGCAGGCTGTTGAAAGGTTTGAATTCTCTTCTTGGGGGCCAGTGAGTAAAAGGCCCCTGACCACCTGAAACAGCTCCGCTGAATGGCTCTTTGCAGATGCAATAGTGGTAGAGAAAAAAAGGGGTTTTTGCTGCCCGTAATGCCACAGAGTAGCAATTAAATTATCTGGAAGTGAAGTAGTCCTTTCTAAGCAAGTGTTCCTAGGATCACTTCCTTAAACAAAAATGCCTTTCTATTTTAGCTGAGAAAAACCAATTTGTTTATAAGATTCTTAGTTTATATGTTAGAGGATTCAATTCACCTGCATGACAAGTAGGGAATGATGACTGGAGCATCTGCCTTAGTGTTTAAAATGAGTTACTGTAAGTGAGATAAACCCAGTGACGTGGGTTTGTTTATTGGATTATACTAAATGAGTACTATAACTTTCGTAAGCATTGTTCGAATGACACACTGACTGGACAGGTACATACAATAACATCTGAATGTGCTAGTTCTGTCACTAATTACATGATAAAAACCATATAAATACTGTCACTCATTGCATACATTTTTAAAGTACTTCAGAATGCAATGTATTTGTACTCAAATGTATATATGCATGATAAAATTGTAGAATATTGAGATTGTGGTTAAATATTCCAAATGCAAACTTAAGCAGTAGGTGTATTGATACTGTTCAAACTACCAGCAGACATTCAGGGTTTTGTGAATGTTTCAGAATCAATAGGAAGCACTTTTCCACATTCCTCACTACAGCGACAATAACAGCCTTGCTTCTGCTGGTGGCTTTGACACTCAATGTATATAGTTGAAACAAATCGTGATGGTTTTATCTGAATTTGCTTTCAAGTAAGTGAGCTTTAGATTGCCTACAACAAAGTATGACTCTTCTCAGTAATATTGTTATAACTTTCACCACTGTTTGGGATGCAGTTAATACAAATCTGCACTCCCTTATGAACCTGCCTTTCATTGATTATAATAAGATAATGTTCTGCAATGCACCCTAACAAAAGGCACACTAAAAACATCTAAATTCTAGACTCTGGGTGAAATAAGTAAATACTCTTCTGCATAAATTGCCAAATCTGCATATTTTATTTGAGATAGAATTTTTCCCCTTTTGTCAAAAGGGTTGTATGGTAGGAAGAGAAGTACAGATTGAGGTGGGGGAGGGCAGTTAATGAGTAAAAGGATGTGACTCCATAACTAATTCATGCAGGTAATAACAGATGCTGAAGTCAGGAGACTGAAATATTTCCACCACAGTGTCTTGCTTCATTTAGATTTATAGTGTTATACACAGAGGATCATGTTGGCCTCAGTGTTAATACATACGTTAAAAGGATGGTGTTTTTTCTTAGAAGCTCAGCTGCTGGAAAATAAATGAAAAGTTTAAGGTGGGAAAGGAGCAAAGGAAGAAAAAGGGAGACATAATTACGTCTTTTCAACTTACTCAAGCAGGTTTGCTCCCCCCTCCCACCCCACACTTTTTTCTTGCTTTTATTTTAAAAGCAGCTTGCTATACATAAATTGGTGAAGTATTTGTTAATATGGAGGTAAGTGGTAGAAAAAAAGCTTCATCTGAATATTTTCTTTGTGTTCAGGCTGATTTGAAACAGAGCAGGAGCAGTATTAAAAAAGGGGTGCAAACTTCTACTCGACTCTAAGAAATCTGAATTTGTTTTCCAATCAAAAGGATCAGTGAGTGGGCCAAACTTAAACCTGAGCAGTAGAATTTTTCTTTCTAGTTGCCAAACTATGGGCAAGAAGAGAACCAGTGCTAACCCATAGGATGTAGAGGAAAGCGGAGACAATGGCTATGGGATCTCGCCTAGTGCCCACTTTGGGGAATAATGGGGATCTTGCCTACCATTCTTCACTTCCTCCTCAAAGTACCTGTTCAGTAACCTGGCCAAGGTCCTAAATCAAGGATAGATAACATGGTGATGCCACTGATATACCTTATTCCCAATTATTTATTTACTGGCAGCTGGGATTGGTTCAAAGTAAAGTGGGTGCTTCTAACTGCTGTCATCATAACTGTCCACCCATGGCAGCCATTTTACGCCCAGGACACTTTCTCAAATTCCCAAATATGTCCACAGGCCCAAGTAGATTTCCTACCCCTACCTTGAATGCTGTCATTCATATGGCTGATGGAGACAATAGCCTTATCAATACCATCAATTCACCAAATTCCAATGAGAAGAGCACATAAAGTAGTTATGGGGTTGTTTGCCAAAGCCTACACTTGCAGAAGCAGCACAAGACCTTTTTGCTGGCATTTGGTGGACTGGGTAATGAATTATTCAAAATAACTATACTTTAGATTTTAATCTCTTAAAATGTTACCCTGAATTATTGGGATGAACAGGATACAACAGCTTTTTAGTTGGTCAGTACACTAGTGAATTTATACAACTATGGTTATTACTATAGTACTCTGCTATTTCTACTAATGCCTTATATTTGCAATCATCTAATTCTTGACTGCATATAATGTCATTTGGCTTAGTGTTTATAAACATTCCATTTAACTATAAACTAATCTTAGATGCCATTCATAATGGAGTCTATTTTAGAGACTATTGATCTGGTTCCAACTTTTAAAGCATTTTTTAAAGTATAGGCCAGAAATCCTAAAAGCATTAACACAATTTGCATCAATAATTATTTCTGAAAATAAACACGAAATGTAAATAGATAATCATGTAGTTTATCAAAAAGCTTTGGCTTTCTAATTTTGAGATTTGTGACTTTCAGGAGACAACTCCAGACAATTTTATAAAGAAATCCAGCGTCTTACCTCAGTATATGTGGGATAGCTTCGTGTACATTTTAAACTTTGCAAGATTTTCCCCTCTCTCTTCATATAATACACCTAAAGTGTGGGAAGAGGAAAAGCAATTCACTAGTACATCTGCTCCCTCTGCATCTTTACAGTGTCTGAACCTACTTTTAGTAAATATTCCATTGCTTCCACTAGAAACCCACAAACGTTGAGTCATACACATCTTTTCATAATGGTGTAAGACCTCTCTTTGCCTCAGCTTTAATGTGCTGGGGTTAAACTGATATAGGGAAAGGAGAAAATTTTAATCCTGTTGGCATTCATGGGAGGAGTTAAATTGCTGTTTTGTACATTATACATTTAGATATTGGCCTTTGTGGTTTTGAGCTTTTGGGAAAACAAGGGAGAATGATCAAACTAAACAGAAATTGTTACATCGCTTTTCTTAAATGAGAATGGCACAATCCAGCCAAATTTGCAGCCCAATCTTATGCATGTTTACGGAGTTCAATGGGACTTACTGTCAAGTTATTGTGCATAGGACTGTTGTCTTTGACACTTCTAAATCCCATTGATTTTTACAATGGGGTGTGTGTCTATATGGACTATTAACCCCGTAGTGGCTGCACAGTGGTGCTACATTGTTTAAACGATGCAGCCACCAACTTGCAGCCACGGCAGGATTCCCCCGCCCCGAAACGGCAGGTTTTCAAAGTGCTGATTTACAACGACTTTTACCTTTGTTCCACGTTATCTGTGGGCATTGTGGAAAATCTCCAGTCAGAGAGAGAGGATGCTTTTTGTTGGGATGGGCATGCAGGGCAGGGGTGGTGGGCTTTTCCAACCAGCTAGCCCGCGCTTCCTCTTGCCCCGTCTAGCTTTATCAGTTTAGCCTCGCAACAGCAATGCTGTGGGCTTTTGATCTGACACGCTTTCAAGGCGGTGCCAAGAGCTGAGGATGGGCTGAAATTGCTTCCATTCAAATCAGTGTGACGAAATCTGCCTAACTGTGGCTGGATCATTCCCCATATGTACAGCTTATTCACTTAAGGGAGGGAATGTAGGCTTTATATTGCTTTCATTGCTATATTAGCCCTAACCAAGTGTATCCGTTCTATGGGTTATCGTTTAGATTTCAGAGCAGGGAAAGTTTATTCTTTTTGTGGTGTGTTTTACTGCACAAGCAGATGCTGAATGTTGGTATTTGCAAATAATAACCAAAGACAACCCCAAGTGATAACCACTTAAGGCATTTTCAGAAATATCCTCCCCTCTTAAGTACAGGTAAGCATATTTTGAGAATGCTGATTGTATCTGCCCTCTAGCCAGAGGCCAACTAGTTCCAGGTTGCGTGTTGCTGCTTGCTTCTCCTATTATCTGGAAAACGCAGCTTCAGCGTGTCGGGCCCCAGGAAGAACCATCTACGATTAATTACGATTGCTTTTCATCAGCCAGCCAGCCAGCCTGCACAACAAGAAGCTGCAACCCCTCCTGGACACTCTATAGATCCTGTTTGCCCGGGGTCTTTCAGATTAGCCTTGAAGAGCAGCGCCCCGTAAATGTCAAGCTGGCTGCATCCCGAGCTGAGGTTGACGAGCCTTAATTAGGAGCAATTAGTTGATCCTCCTGCCGAGAGTCTCTGCGATTACCTTTCCCTTTCCCCCTCCCCTCCTGCTGCCGCTGCTGCTGCAGAACCTAGCATTGCTCTGCGTGTGTGCGCGCTTGTGTGTGTGTGCGTGCGGCCGACGAAGGACTGCGCTAGGCGCCGAGTCCCGGGCTCGCTTTTCTTCCTGCTCCTCCTTTCCAGAGCGGTGCATTGTGGAGGCAACCGCCGAGGAAGCGTCTCGCGGTTGACTAGCGCTGTCCTGCGCTGGGAGCTCTCCAAGGTGCTACTTCTCCTGGGAGTCCCTGCAAAAAACGCACGCCCTTGTTCCGCTAGCTTGCTTTGCCAGCCTCTTTCCGCCTTTCACACACGTTCTCGGCTTGTCCTCTCAATACACTGTTCCCTTGGCAGGAAGAGACCATGGTGTTTGCTCCAGGTAACGTATTCACCTTCTCTCTCTCTCTCTCTCTCTCTTTCTCTCTCTCTGGTCATTGCAGGTGGGCCTTATTTTGCTCTCCTTGAGAGGTGCAGCCGGAACTATTCCACCCATCCTCTCCCCACCTCCCATCCCCGCCGCGCACGGGATCTCCACCAAAATACTTCCAATGTCTCTTGATATCCTGTCCTGGCTGTGATATAGAAACGCTGCAGAGCACCATCTGGAACTATCGTGGAGTCAGTTTGCGGGTTCTGGGGGTTGTTTTTTGGGACTGGAGGAAGGGCAGTCCTTGATCAGCAACCCAACAGCTCTTGGCCACAGCTACGGAGAAAGATAGGAAGTGGGATGGAATTAGTGGGTGGGTGATAACTCTGGAAAGGTTTTCCCCTAGCAGCAAATTGGAGCAGTGTGTGTGTAATGTCTTTGTATGAGTGTTGGCTGAATTCATAAGGTCACTTCTCAGGCACGGTGTCTAAAGGTCAGCTCTTCTCTTTCTAGTCTGAAAGTTTTATCTAAATCATCTCAGAAGAGGATAAAATTTTAGCTGCACCAAATTGTGCAGCAGAACTTTTCAGGCTGCAATCCTATACCCAATCTCCTGGGGAAATGTCTAATTGAACTCCATAGGCCTTAATTTGGAGAAGAAACGCACAACATTGCACTGTCAGGGCTCCATTCATAACCCAGATGTTCTCCTCTCCCTTTCTCTGCTCATAGTCCTCAAGTCATTCATTCTAGTAAGCCCATTAGACTGAGAGCTGGTTTTGAAGATTGTACCTCAAGTAATAAGAAGTTAACCTGAAAATAGGATGTTAAAAGGGGGCTATTTTAACCAATAAAAAGCCAGCTGTTAGGTAACTCAGAAGTAAGTCTGACTGGATTTAGTGCTACTTATTTCCAAGTAAGTGTACAAAAGATTGTAACATTCCAGTTTAATCTTATGCATGTCTACTCAGGAATAGTTTCATTGGGTACAATGGGATTTACTCCCAGGTAAGTGAATACAGGATTGGAGCCTTGGTGTGTAATCCTATGCAGAGGTACCAAGGATTTCATCCCAATGAAATCAATAGAATTTACTTCTGAGTAAGCATGCAAAGAATTGCACATTTAATCTGACTATCTGTATGAAGATTTCCCTGGCAGGATACCCCCAATTCCTTTTTTTAAAAAAAATAGAGACGATCAGGCCTGTAAACTTTATTTAAACAATTCTTAATGTCAGTAAAAGCTGTGTTACAGTAAAACCTCTAGTAAAACCAATCATAAAACTATAAAGTTAGTTGAATTTAGGTCCTGTTGAAATCAGTGGGACAAGTTAGTCTTGACTGAAGTGTCACTGATTTCAATGGAGACAAAATTCAACTCATCTTGGAGCTTCAGGTGTTTTTTTTGCGTGGGGGGGAATGTCAACATGGAAAATGTATAAATGAAATTAGATTGTGTCAATAGCAGACTCCTAGACAGTGGGTTGCACAATATAACACAAGTTGGGAAATAGTGTTGTTGTAAGGTTTCGGCTTATAAATTTGTAAAGTACTGTGATATATTTTATGAACTGCATTATATAAATAATTTTAAATTAATAAATAACTCAGATGCATCCGCCTGCCCCTACCACTACCATAGGGACAAGGTTGTGCAGGATTTTGCACACCAGAAAGATGTTACAGTCTGCCATTCAGATTGTGTCAATGTCTGTGGCAATCAGGACCTGGCACAGGTACGCAGGTGTTGGCTATGTTGAGCTGGTGCTCCCAACTTCTGAAACGTTGAGAAGGAAAATATACATAAATAGCCTCGAGAATTGAATAAATTCTCTGAGGTTTTAAAACTTTTGATCTAAAGTGTGCAATGAAACAAGCCTGGGTTTTGAACAATTCAAAGGGGTTTGGGGAGCACAAGGCAGCTTTAACTTCAAAGAATCTAATGTGCAATTTAGCCAAAGGTGAATATAAGGCGTAAGAGGCTGCCTTGTACTGCCACTTAGCTCACTATTGTCTACTGTGAGTGGAAGTGGGGCTCTAGGCAAGCACATCTTTCCTAACCCTGCTGGGGTTTTGAGAGATTGAATGTGGGACTTTCTGTATGCAAAGCCTGTGCTCTGAGCTCTGCCCAATTCCAACTGTTAGGTCTTCTCACTTTCAGAGAGAGAGAGAGAGAGAGAGAGAGAGAGAGAGAGTTAGAGTTGAGTTTCCCCTATTAGTGAAGGACATTCCATGATGTTGGGTTTTAAGAACCTTTTGGTTGGCTGGATTTTAACCTCGGTATCATCATAGATCTTGATTAATCACATTGACATGGCTGTTTCTACCAGCAACTGCTTCATAGCATCCTTGTGACTTACATTGTTTATTACACCAGCTTTGGTTGGCTCGCCAACTACGGGCTCTCATGGACAGGGATAGCTTGGGCACAGTGGTACAGGTGCAAGTAACCTCAAGACTGGATTACTGTAATGTGCTCTAGGTGGGGCTGCCCTTAAAGCTACTCTGGAAGTTGGAGCTAGTGCAGAACACAGCAGTCAGCCATTGTTGGCAGCTGCCCCTTTTCAGCATGTAACTCCTTTGCTGAGGGAACTTCACTGGCTGCCTATTCACTACTGGGCCAGGTTTAAGGTTTTAGTACTAGTGTACAAAGCCCTAAACAACTTAGGACCTGGATACCTGAGAGAGCTGTCTGGTCACTGAGGTCATCAGAAGGCATGCTCCTGATGGTTCCACATAGATCTATGGCCTGACTAGAGTCCACCTGGAGAAGAGCCTTCAGTATGATGGCCCCTTTTCTTTGGCACTCCTTTACCACTATGTTCAATTTCAGCACCTCCTGAAAACATCCAATTTCAGGAAGTATTCCTTAATTGACCAGCCATGGTTTTATTGGTACTCTATTTTAAAAGATCAATTTTAATATGGTGTTTTAATCTTTTCAAAGTTTTACTCTTATATTTACAACTCCAGAATCTATCTTTGATGTGGAGTGGTATAGAAATGTTGTAAATAAATAAACAAAATATTGTAGTGTAGACTGTTTAGGATTTCTGCCAGCCAGCCATGCCCTCTTCTAGGTTACTCCATTCTATTGTTGTTGTTTTGTGTACCCCACTCAGCAGCCAGCATTCCATAGCCACTGAGCATGCTCATTCCTCATGGGGATGTTTTTCCAGGGCCCTTCTACAGCATTTTTGTACTGCTGCAAACCTTGGAATTCCCACAAGGCTGCTGACACCTTCCTCTTGCATGTCAATGGTGCCATTTTCACCACATAAGGATCCTCACTTGGAGACTGAGTTTGCGATAGATAGATAGATAGATAGATAGATACAGTCGTGTGAAAAAGAAAGTACACCCTCTTGGAATTGTATGATTTTACATATCAGGACATAATAACAATCATCTGTTCCTTAGCAGGTCTAAAAATTAGGTAAATACAACCTCAGATGAACAACAACACATGACATATTACACTGTGTCATGATTTATTTAACAGAAATAAAGCCAAAATGGAGAAGCCATGTGTGAAAAAGTAAGTACACCGTTACTGCTTCCATAGGAATTAAGATGCTAAGTAGCAGACAGGTGCTGCTAATCAAATGCCCGTGATTAATTGATCATCAGCAAGTATGACCACCTCTATAAAAGTCAAAGTTTTTTCAGTTTGCTGGTCTGGAGCATTCAGGTGTGTTAATTCAATGCCAAGGAGGAAAGACATCAGCAATGATCTTAGAGAAGCAATTGCTGCTGCCCATCAATCTGGGACGAGTTATAAGGCCATTTCCAAACAATTTAAAGTCCATCATTCTACAGTGAGAAAGATGATTCAAAAGTGGAAAACATTCAAGACAGTTGCCAATCTTCCCAGGAGAGGACATCCCAGCAAAATCACCCCAAGGTCAGACCGTGCAATGCTCAGAGAAATTGCAAAAAACCCAAGAGTTACATCTCAGGCCATAGCTAGACCTAAGGTTTATCCCTGGATCATCCAGGGGTCAAACCTGTTCATCTAGGTGACACACAGGGAATCCAGTGCTCAGGCAGGGGCGAACCCTGGATGATCCCAGGATAAACCTTAGGTCTAGCTGTGGCCTCAGACTCTACAGGCCTCAGTGAGCATGTTAAAGTTCATGACAGTACAATTAGAAAAAGAGTGAACAAGTATGGTTTGTTTGGAAGGGTTGCCAGGAGAAAGCCTCTTCTCTCTAAAAAGAACGTGGCAGCACAGCTTTGTTTTGCAAAGTTGCATCTGAACAAACCATGAGACTTCTGGAACAATGTCCTTTGGACAGACAAGACCAAAGTGGAGAAGTTTGGCCATAATGCACAGCGCCACGTTTGGTGAAAACCAAACACAGCATATCAGCACAAACACTTCATACCAACTGTCAAGCATGGTGGTGGAGGGATGATGATTTGGGCTTGTTTTGCAGCCACAGGACCTGGGACCCTTGCAGTCATTGAGTTGACCATGAACTCCTCTGTATACCAAAGTATTCTAGAGTCAAATGTGAGGCCATCTGTCCGACAGCTAAAGCTTGGCCGAAATTGGGTCATGCAACAGGACAATGATCCCAAGCACACCAGCAAATCTACAACAGAATGGCTGAAAAAGAAAAGAATCAAGGTGTTGCAATGGCCCAGTCAAAGTCTAGACCTCAACCCTATTGAAATGCTGTGGCGGGACCTTAAGAGAGCTGTGCATAAACAAATGCCCTCAAACCTCAATGAACTGAAGCAACGTTGTAAAGAAGAGTGGGCCAAAATTCCTCCACAACGATGTGAGAGACTGATAAAGTCATACAGAAAATGATTACTTCATGTTATTGCTGCTACAAGCTATTGAATCATGAAGTGTACTTACTTTTTCACACATGGCTTCTCCATTTTGGCTTTATTTCTGTTAAATAAATCATGACACAGTGTAATATGTCATGTGTTGTTGTTCATCTGAGGTTATATTTACCTAATTTTTAGTCCTGCTAAGGAACAGATGATTGTTATTATGTCCTGATATGTAAAATCATACAGTTCCAAGAGGGTGTACTTTCTTTTTCACACAACTGTAGATATGACCCCTCCCCTCTTTTCATCTATGTGGAAAAGGAAGCAATATTGTTTCAGAGATTGTTTAACCATCACTAAGTACTTATGGGATTTCCCTGCAGAGTTATTGGATTTTAGGAAAAAGTAGTTTTGGGATTGCAGCCTAGGACAGAAAAGTGAGTTATTAAAACACTTTGAAAAAGTAGTATGTGATAAAAGAATTCAAAAACTGAGAGCCAAAAGGGAATTCTATCAAAATCTGCAGGATTTACCTCCATGTAAGATAGAGGTGTTAAAGTCAAATACCAAGAAAACCAGATCCATTTCTTACAACTGAAAATGTATTTTATATTGCCCAGTGTATTGATCATTTCCAAAACACATTGGTAAACACCTTTATGGGGGAAAAGTTGATCTTAGTTGAGCAACCTTTTGCTTTCTGTAGTGCCCTCTGGAGTCGCTACACCTCTGCTTATTACCTTTTATCTGGCAGAACAGATGGTTCACATCATTATTCACGGTCTGTTTTGAGGCAGACACATGAGACTAGAGAACTGCAGCAAGAGATTATAGCTACAATAAAAGACAACACTATTTTCAAAGGCTGATAAGTTGATAATAAATGTGCTATTTGTTACAATTATGTTAGAAGGAGCACACTTTTAGGCTATTGTAAAATGTTTGTTTAATGTCATAATTCTCTTTTGACTTGTTCTTGCAGTAAGGATATTTTGTCAGTCCCAACCGTCTGTTCCATTCCTGAAATTAGTGTCATTTTTAGATAAATTAATGAATAAATAAGCCTAACTGTGATGTTAGAAATGAGACATGGGCTTTTACCAAGATTAGAAATTTTAGCATGAACACAATGCAAGCAAAGGCTACTTTTAAGTGAACATGCAACTCTCTCATTATAATCAATAGGGTATAAGGTTAGTTAATATGACCTAATCACATCCTGTCTTATTTAATCAAGGTACCCCAATGTCTGTGTACTATCAACTGTGAGCTGACTCTTACAAGTTCCTAGCTACATAGTGGGTAATCCCACTCCCCCCCCCCCACAGTCTTGGATGATAAGCTCTGATGCAAGTATGCTTGTGCAAAGTAGTTGTCTCATCTGTGCTCTATCATGGGCACATACTGTGATTTAGCAAGAATAACACCACAATACTCTGGCCTTGGTTGAGCAATGGTGCTGAAGCACCATTTATATTGGGAACAGACTACTCCGTCCTGACATTAACTTCATTGCCATGAACACACTTGAATCCCGACCATTCGTTTGGCCAGGGGTAAAAACAAGAAACCACTCCATTGGCTTATGGGTCAGATGAATCATCCCTTAGGTTTGAAAGACCAGGAAAACATTGTGTATGTGTACACAGTGGAGGCTGTGGCTCCATTGTTGGTGGGGCTGTGAATCAGGACCAGCGAGAACTCTAAAGGAGTCATCCAAGTTGCTGAACCCTATCCCCCAACTCCTTTAGAGTTCTGTCTAGTTCTGATTGAAACCCAGAATGGAGACACAGCCCCATCAAAATTGGAGCCACCAGCCTCCACTGCATGCATGTCTTCCTGTAAAACACCAGGCAGATTTCAAGCTTCTGAAATCTACTTAGTTTTACAAGAACCCTGAGGTCCACCACTCAGAACTAGGTGCAAAATAGTGGGGGCGAGGAGTCGTGCAGTACATCACCTCCTGCACCCTATGAGCCATACACAGTGTATGCAAATACAAACCTAGATCTGAGGGTCAAACTACACATTACTTTAATTTATTTAATTTAACTCATAATTGTATTTACTTTAGTGTAACTCTCTGTAGTTCCAATTCAGTTTAGAAAAGATTAAAACACCCTCATCCACCCACCCCTCTTGGAGTCAATAGAGGTACTAGATCATGGATTCTAGCACAAT
The DNA here is from genome assembly GCF_023053635.1 of Elgaria multicarinata webbii. Taxonomy (NCBI): domain Eukaryota; kingdom Metazoa; phylum Chordata; class Lepidosauria; order Squamata; family Anguidae; genus Elgaria; species Elgaria multicarinata. The sequence continues at coordinate 54,625,021 of NC_086177.1, forward strand.
ACTCTGAAAGTGGCCAGCAAAGCTGCACAAAGATCAGGTCAAAGACAACCCATTAATACTCATATTTTACAGGTGAGAAACACTGAGGCTAAAAGATAAGGGATTAGGCCAGCCGTGGCAGAGCTTCGTTTAACTGTCCATTTTTCCTGCTATTCTTAAACTAATGGAAAACAAAACCCCTGGCCAATCTAATGCTAACCATTCAGAGATGTTACCATCAGTATCCATCCAGTATCAGCGGCAGTAACCCTAAGTATACCAATTACTGGGGAACATGGGTGGGAGGGTGCTATTACACCCATGTCCTGATTCTGGGTTTCCTGTGAGCAGCTAGTTGGCCACTGTGTGAGCAGAATGTCTACTCCTCAACATAGCCCACTAGCAAGTCCTGTTGCCATAGCTGCTGCTCCCTCCATATACCCTTTTCATCTCTGGTTTGTTGGTGTGTGGGGTGCATGTGGCACTCAGATGGGACTTGGGGGTCTGCCCGTTGCTGTCACTTGTAATAAGGCAAGCCAAGAAGGAATTTGAAGAGCAAATTGTGAGGAAACCTATTTTTTTAAAAACAACAAGCAGGAGGCTGGTCAGAACAGTTGAAGGACTGTTTGATATCCAAAGAAGCTCACCATTCAAAGAAAACAGGAACATCGCGGAGGACCTAAAGCTGCAATCCTATAACCCTCTTACCTGGGTGTAAGCCCATTGGTTTCAATGGTGCCTCCTCTTGATTAGGCTTGCTATTTTATTATCTGTTTTTGTTGAAGAGGATGTAGCAAAAATACTCCTAGGTGAAATAATATTTTGAAAAACTGATGAAATGTGAGAGAACGTTGCTAAATGAGTGGAACTGAAAAAGATGGTGGTATCATTTTCTGGCAAGAGACCATTAAGTGGAGTTTAAGGAGAAGGGTTGTGGGATTGGGCTGGCTGGGAAGAGAGGGAGTGGAAGGAAAGGAGTTAGAGAGGAATTATTTTCTAGCTCCAATGAAATCCCAAGCTGGAGAAGAAGTCAGGGTCCAAATGCTTGCCACTTTTTGAGGCAGGCATGATAAGCCCCTGAAATTCATATTCCAAGCCTAGAAAGATTACTTACAGGAAAATGTCTGTGCTCTGCCCTTCTGTGCAGAATCACCTAATGTCCACATGGCCCTGAGTGCACTTCAACCATAGGGAATCGATCTTCACGTCATGCCCTGCATTTTCAACTTCCCTGCTGCGTCTGGCTGAGCTGCCCTGCATGGGCTTATGGAAAAGAATGGAAATCTATTCCATTCTCACTGTGAATTGAAGCAGTAACAAACTCCATGAAGCACCTTGCGTCTTTTTGACCATAAGAGATGGAAGTGCTGAACCCACTTAGAGTGGTCTTGGCGTGCTGAGAAGTGGAACAGAAATCCGAAACGCTAAGTTGTATCAATGAGATCCCTTGTCACACTGTCTCTCTTCCTTTTTTCCGAAGACTGGCTGCCCATAGGATGTCATGAAACCTTCCAAATGGCTTCTTAAGACTACAATATTATACCCACTTCAGCACGGCTCAATGGGACTCATTTCTAAGTAGACATGGATAGGATACCACTGGCACTTTTTACTACATAGCAGATGACACTTACAGTTAGAGAGTGCCACCTAACCCGTCCCACACATCAATATGGAATCCAGTTTCAAGCAATGCATATATTTTGAATTAATGTCATCTTCTCCTCTTTCCTGGTAGGGGATAAATCTGGAAATGACCAAGAAGAAGCAAAGCTGCAGAATGCCAGCAAACAGATCGTCCACACTGCCATTCAGCAAGCTGTCCAACAGCTCTCCCAGGAGGGCCAGCGGAAGGAGAAAGGCACCAAAAGCAGTGTGAGCCTGCAGCTTGAGAGAGGACAGTTAACCAAGAAGCATGAAAAGAAGTAAAGGTCCCCCCCACAACGTCCCATGGGATCCTCCAGTCTGCAGCACGTCCGCCTTCTTGTGATCGGCTGCGTCACCAGTGCAGCCCTACCACAGAAAAGCCAGCCAAAGTATAATCAGCAGCACACAGCGATAGATGTATAAGTTACCATAGTTCTCAGCTGAGCAATAGGGTTTTAAGTGCATTAGGTAATCTGACTTGATATTTATGCAGTGCCTCTTAACAAAATAATGCTGTTGTGGCAACTGAAGTAGTGTCAAGCACGAATCCTTCCTAGGGTACAGGTCTATATTCAAGATGTCAATGTACTTCTGTGTGTGTCATCAATGTCTAGTTGACTAGCAGATGTCTCTTTTAGGTTTCAGTTCCCCAGGAGTCTATTATGTTGACTCCGCAGCAGGGTATGTTATTAGAAATGTATTTTTAGATTCATTGAAGCACAAACTTGTACAGAGTTTGGAGGGAATACCAAATGGCCACATAAAAATGGGCCTGGAAGTATCTGTGATTGAGCCTGTCATAAACATGCTGGCCACAATCTAATGCAGAGTGAGGCAGGCCTCAATGTACTGATTTCCGCTCTTACTCTTTTAAACTTTATTTTTTATTCAAAACTGAATCAGTATTTAAAAATGTGAAATGAACATGTATTTATGTTTGTTTATTTATTTATTTATTTTATTGCATTTGTATACAGCCCCATAGCCGAAGCTCTCTGGGCGGTTTACATAGGATAAAAACACTTAAAAACAATATACAAAATTTTTACAAACATTGAGAAAGTGCAGTGTTTCTAAAGCTACATTCTTATACACACTTACCCTGGAGTAAATCCCACTCACCTCAGGCTTACTTCTGAGTAGATATGTATAGGGTTAGCCCATTAATACCAATAGAACATAAGCTTTCCTACCTCTGCAATTGCATTTTGTTTGTTTCAACTTGATTTAAGTGCACCTGTCTCTGGGTTCTGCTCTTTCCTTTGCTGCTCCTGTTTATTTAAAATTACAAAATTTCCGCAAATGCTTTCAAAAGAGCAAACTGAATGTAAAAACCCAGCTTTGTGAAATAAATATGTGGTAATGTCATAATCAGGATTTGGGGTTACTCTTGGCAACCCCATGCTGTGCTAATGTCGGCATCTTTTCCTTGGTTGTAAATATCAGGCAACTCCAAAAATACACATGGAACTTCATGTCTGTTGCCCACCCCTGTTATATACAATAAAGCAAAAGGAAAGAGGAAAGGCTTCCGTTCTTTTATATTGAGCTTATATACTCTTTTAATCTGCGGGATATGCTCTTTTAATCTGCAGGAGCCTTGCAGGCTTTTATGCTTGTCCTTATATGTTTGGAGGCAACTATATTAAAGCACAGTCCAAGTATTGTTGAAGTCTCCATGGCTCGCTTGGCCATCTTCTGCTCGGGGCTTTTGGCAGATGCCAGGAAGCCTCTGAGGGCGGCTGGGTTGAAGGTCTGCACCTGCCTCAGCCTGCGCGTCTCACCCACCAAGTGCTCCAGCAGGAGGCTGTACTGAAGCACTGGGGCCCGCAAATCTGACAGAGCCAGTCCATGCTGCACTGCACAATTGGTGCCTGTAGGTAGGCCAGGAGAGAGCCAGCCAGCTGACTGACTTCCGGTTAGCTCAGTCGTTGCTGTCAGTGACGGGGCCGTAGCTGCACCCTACCGCTCCCAATGGGGCCTGGCCCCAGGCACTCTCCTTTTAGGCCCAGGATGGCAAGCCAGGCCACCAAGCCCAGTAAATCTTCCCCTCCACCCAAGGCATGCTGGGAGTTGTAGGCGCAAGCCTAGCTCCCTGAATAACATGTTAATCTTTGAACACAATCTGTGGAGTGGTGGGAGACAACTGGAGAGCGGGCCTTCTTAGTTGTGGCACCCTGCATGTGGATTTCTTTCCCCCAGCTAGGCTTGCCTAGTGACTGCATTAATGGCTTTCCAGTGCCAAGTGATTTTTTATTCCACCCCAGGCCTTTTAAATGAGATTTTTTTAATGCTGCGTTCCCCCTCCCATTATAACTAAACCACAACGTTCCAAGACAGATGCAGGAATTACTGAATAAAGTTTATGATTTTTATGTTAAAGCCTGACGATACCATTGAAACAGAAGAGTGAATGGAGGAATGACTGATAGCTGAGGCTAGAATGGAATGGTGGGCAGGGTGAGTGGCAGTTGGGGAAAGTCAAAGGCAGTCAGGTCAGGGAAGTGGGAACTGAGTTAGGATTGAGACATAGTGACCTGGTTTGCTAACCCATGCTTTTTTTTAAATCAGCCACTCTACATGACAGTACTACACCTCCCAGCATGCCTTTGGCAGCCCACAGGTGCCAGCATCCTCTGAGGCATCCTTTTGTTGCTGATGCTGCTCCTTGATAGAGTTTTGAGGAGTAGCGTTGCCAAGGAGGGGAGGTAAGCTGCTGTCAGTGGATGTGCCCAGTTCTGGCCAATCCTGCTGGGACTACCTCAGCCTGCACTTCTCACCCACCAAGTGCTCCATCAGGAGCCTATACTGAAGGGCTGGGCTGGGCCGGGCACTTCCCCCCTTCATCGGGTCTGTTTCTGGGCATGCATAGAATGCCTCCCCTTCCTCCTTCCCTCTTAAAGGTGAAAGCTGTGCACCTGCTTCCCCCAGATTCTGAGAAAACAGCGATATCAGGATGGCGTGGCTTTAAGCATGTTTGGCCCCTCAAAGGCACGCTGTTGCATCTAGTTACAATTTTAAAACCTTGCGGAGGGTGGGAGTAGGCACTGCAAATGGGTGCAGCCCATTTATGTGGATTGTTTCCTTTTAGGTGGAATTGGGTTGACTGCTTGAGACCAACCTTAGGAGTCAGGGCTGTGAACGACAGGCAGCAGCAATCCACCTATGCACTTACAATGGCCACCAAAGACCAGTATGTCTGACCTCCCACCCAAGGCATGCTGGGCATTGTAGGCGTAAGCCTTGGTTTTTATTAAATTCTTTAAAAATACTTAAAACCCCAAATTCTGTGTTTTTAGATTTTTCTGGTACATTGCACAACCAGACCTATCAGCATGCCAAATTTCAAGTTTCTAACTCCTCTGAAAGTGGGTAAACATTTCCATTCATACATTGCACACACGTACTTTCCGCTTTATAGATAGAGATTCATGCAAATATTCACTCCGCTGCCATTCTCTTCCAAGGGTAGAACATGCACGTATAGCTCATCGAAGAACACATTGCTCTTCATGTGGGGCATCTGTTATCCAAGCAAAGACTATTCACATACACACGTCGCATTGAGGATAATGTTTTCTTCTCTATGAGCCACATAGCTGTGTTAAGAACTTCGTTTGTACGCTCCTCACTCGGAACAGAAGAGTGATGGAGAGGGAAGAATTTTAATCAAAGTGATATTTCTGTAACAGCTGTGTAGCTGGATTTGTCTGTCTCTGCCTTTCTGCTGTGTCAGCCCAGAACTAGCTCTTATCAGGACTACAGGGAGTGAGTCATTCTGCATGTTTGTGGGGGGATTAATATAACAATTTGGTGCAGCCCATAATTCATATGTAGTGAACTGCTTTCTTCATCGCATTTGACTGTGATGATACCATTTGGGAACAAAGGAACTATTCATACAAAAATTCATTTGCATTTGTAGTCAGATTCTTGGTGCGTGATTTGTGTGCGTGTGTTGTTTTTGTTTTTAAATGAGTTGGTTTTATATCAACAGAAGACTGAATGCATTATTTAGAGTGACTGGGTGTATCTCACAGCATCCAGTGAAGAGCTGCTCATAGGAAATTTATGACATTCACCCCAATAATCACCTGAGGGAATTGCAATATTATTTTAATATGTCTGCAAATTTGAGATCAAGAATAATGTATATAATAATGCATCTCTAATGCCGTGAGAAATTATTACATTGCTTAAGTGCAGCACATTTTGTCTTTATTTAACAACGTACTCTGCCTTATCTCCAAAGTATTCTAGGCATCCTAAAATGACAACCAAAAAAGGGATTTTCTACAGCCTGGGTGCAGCCACCGAAAAAGTCATCTCCCAAGTCCCAACTAGATGTATCTCAGGAGTACTTGGGATATACAGGAAGGCTTCCAAACATGATCACAACAGGTGAGCAGACCCTTATGGGAGACTAGCAGACCCATATGATTATTGATCCCAAGCAATATTCTGGGGGCAGGGCAACAACTTCTCCCCATTTCCCCCCAAGACCCCTAAACTAGCCTTCCCTGCTTCTCCTAAACCAGCCTGCTGTCCCCCAGGTGAGTTGGAGAAAGCTGTCCCATCACCAGTGTTGAAATTAGATTCATCTGCCAGTCCTACTGGATTCTACACTTGGAATGAGTGGTGGACACAATCTTGTCTTTTGCCTCAGACAGCAAAATGTCTTGAGCTGGCCTTGACCTTCACATTCATCCTCAGTCACTCAAGACTGATCAGGCAATAAGGAGTCTAACATCTAAAAATCAATAGTCTTTGTGCAGAAACATCCTGCAGGTCTCTGTCTTTCCTAGCCTCATGTCTGGAGTTTCTCAACCTATTTGCCCCATTTGTCTAGCTATTAAAAGATAGAACTAGATGGTCACTGGACCAATTCCCCATGAAGGAAATTTCCACAGGAACTTGAAGTATTGCCATATTCTTCCCGGACAGTAATTAGTAAGCTGAGTAATGATGAGATTTATTTCAGAAAATTTCTATACTGCTTTTCATTTTTAAAATAATAATAATTCCCACAGCAATTCACAAGATAAAATCCTGACAAAGTACCATAAAACCAATCAATAAAACAGTAATAAAACAATAAAATATTATTTTATGAGATCATCTGGATAGCACATTTTCTGTATGGAAAAACAAACAAACAATTGGACTGGATTTATGAAAACATTTGGCAGGGTGGGCTCACTTAGAAGCTGGTATTTCTGCCAGCAAGTAAAAACTATATTACACACCATTGAGATTCTGGTTAAAAGACACACATTGCAGAAGCAAACAAGGAATGCAGTCCTCCTCACTGCTCCTGCTGTAGCACCTGGAATAAGCTTCAGCTCCTACAGAAACATGAGAACCTTGCAGGAACCAAAGGTTCTGAAGAACATTTAAATAATTAAGGACAGGATTATCTAAGAGCTATTTTTGGAAGCACCATTTTCTCCCTTTTGCTTTGTGAAATACGTGAGATGATGACTCCTTGCCCTTTCCTTGAGCGCCTGGAACAGAGCTCAGTGATGACTCATTGGAAAACGCATGCTGTGGAGCTACTTTCTGTTTCTATTGCGAACACTTTAGCATGCAATCAGTTGCTCCTAAAATATGACAGAGTTAAACGATTGGGTGCTAGAAACCATTATTTATTCTCTTTCTGATCTTAGTCACAGTTGCAGGAGACATGCTAACCATTTTCATTTCACATGAAATTGACTTAATGAAGCCCAAGAGGCATTTTGCAAGGCTTTTTAAAATGGAATTTTCAGTAGAGGTGGGACAAACTCAAAAAAGCATTTCAAAGTCATGTGAAAGGGCATTTGTAATATTCATTTTAAATAATTAAACACATTGATTGAAATAAATAAATGTTATGTATTTTAATCATAAATGATTGCAATTTAAACAAACCTGGCACTTAAAATGTAACTAAAAGTGTCCAGAACTCCTAAAGATATTTATTTATTTATTTATTTTACAAAATCCCATTCAACCTAAATCTCTAGAACAAGGCTGGTGTTGTCTCTTGAAAGAAAAAGGACAACAGCAGGCCAGGGATCAGCGCCATTCAGAGCTAAGTTTAGTTATGCATTAATGTTGTCATGCCTGTATGTTGTACACCACTATATCAATGAGGTGGGCCTAATGCTGTGTAAACTTTACATAATGGTGACATTGAAATTGTTTTGCTCCAGGAAAGACAGAATGTAGCAGCTTTGTTTTATTCTTCGATGTGCAGAAGTAGCTGTTAGGTTATAGGTTAGCCTTCCAAATCTTAGAAGCTTCCAGAAACCAGACTTCTTTATTATTTATTTATTTATTACATTTATATACCGCCCCACAGCCGAAGCTCTTTGGGCGGTTCACAAAAGCTAAAAACAGTAAACATTAAAAAAGTATACAAAATTTAAAAACCATCAGAGACATAAAAACAACAGTATAAAAACAGCAGCATCCATTTAAAACAACAGTTCTGGGGGCTATTAAAAAACAAACTTAGCCTTGCTCAATGCCATTAAATGCCTGGGAGAAGAGAAAAGTCTTGACCTGGTGCCTGAAAGATAACAATGTTGGCGCCATCAGGGAGATCATTCCACAGTTGGGGGGGCCACCACCGAAAAGGCCCTCTCCCTTGTTGCCATCCTCCGAGCTTCCCTCAGAGTAGGCACTCAGAGGAGGACCTTAGATGTTGAGCGCAGTGTATGGGTAGATTCATGTTGGGAGAGGCGTTCCATCAGGTATTCCTTGCGGTCCCAAGCCATGTAGGGCTTTATAGGTTAAAACCAGCACCTTGAATTGGGCTCAGAAATGTAAAGGCAGCCAATGCAAATGGACCAGAATCGGTGTTATATGCTCTGACCTCCCTGTTCCAGCTATCAATCTGCCGCTGCATTTTGCACAAGGTGCAGCTTCCAAACTGTCTTCAAAGGCTGCCCCATGTAGAAGGCATTGCAGTAATCTAATTTGTGTTTGCTGTGTTTGCTGATTCTTCATATGTAGTAATTTGTGACAGTTTCTTTGGCTATGTTAGGAGCAAGGCCTTAGCTAGACGTAAGGATTATCCCAGGCAAATGGAGGGGTCATCCCTGCCTGTTCCCAGTATCCCCTGAGTGTCATTTGGATGTACAGGGATGATCCCGGGATATAGGCTTGGTCTAGCCATGGCCCCAGAAGGAGATCAAGGAAGGGGCTGCTTAGGAAAGATGGTGAATGGTTAAGAGATGATGGAAAGAAAGTGGAACTACTCCTGTTTTGCCTAAGTCTTCTCCCACAGGCAGGGCCAGGCAAAGCTGGTAATAGGCCCAGGCCAGATGGGAAATGTAAGCCCCATTTCAAACTGCTCATTAAGTATTTTTAATCAGTTCTAAATACATATGAACTAGAATGATTTATAAAAAAGGTAATGGCAAGAGCTTTTATTCAAGATGTATATAAGACATCACTTCTTCACATTCAGAAATGCTTTACGTGCTTTTCTTTGGGCAAATTCATAATCAACAACAGAAAAATCAAGCAACTGCTAATCCATTCAAACATTCTTGCACCATTGAGTAGGCCCCCTCAAAATCATAGGCCCATGCCCACTGGTCCCACTGCCCCCCTCTCTGCCCAGCCCAGCCCAGCCCACAGGTAGAGCAAATAATATACAGAGGGATTGCAGCCCAGAATAAGTAAGGATGTGGCTAGAGAGCACCCAGCTACTTAAAATGAGTTCAAGTCTCAAGGTCCAGATTGATTTCAGCCCGGTGTGCTGAAGGAGCATGCGTACATTATTTCAGAGCCATTGCCTGTAATCTTTGAGAACTTTTGGAGAACAGTGAGCTGCTGGAAGACTGGAGACCGCTTCAAGAAGGGGGGAAAGGTAGATCCAGTCAGCCTGACATGAATACTGAGCAAAATTCTTGAATAGATCATTAAATGGGCAGCCTGTGAGCATCTAGAAAGTAATATCTTGATTTCACCAAAGCATTAGGCAAGATTTCCCATATCTTTTTTGACAAGATAATAAAATGTGAGCTGGACAATATTACACTATAGACATCCAGAGAAGAGCAATCAGGACAAAGGATCTAGAAACCCAGTTCTGGGAGGAGTGGTTGAAATAACTGGGTACGTTTTGCCTGGGGAAGTGAAAAGGGAGTGACATGATAGTATTCTTCAAATATCTGAAAGGCTATCATGCAGAAGATAGAGCAGATTTGTTCTTTGTGGCTCTAGAGCGCAGAACTAGAGCCAATGGGTGGAAATTTCACGAAAGCAGATTTCTGTTAAACTTTAGGAGAAATTTCCTGCAGTGCGAGCTATTTGGCAGTGAAACAGATGGCCTTGAGAGGAACTGGGCTCTCTTTCACTGGAGGTATTTAAGCGGAGGCTGGATGCCCACCTGTCAAGGAATCTGTAGCTACATCCTGCACTGCAGAGCCAAGTGCTATTTTTACACTCTTACTGTTAACACCTAGAGTGATCACATATGCACCATCAAAAAAAAGAAGAAATGCTCTTCCAAAAAGGAGGTCAAAATCAGTTTGCATTAAAATGGGCGTGTGCTAATTTAAATGTATAGATGCAGCTATAGAAATAATTGCTATAATTTAAATAGAAATAAAATATCTCACCATAGTGTGAGATTGGAGCCAGGTGCCTCTATTGGGTAAAGACAACAAGGTTGTGTGCCTAATCACACAAGACGAAAATTATCCATTTCCATTGCCTCCCAGAACTTCAAGAGATAATAAGGTCAATAGGGCTTGGTCAAATCCTTCTATTATGAAAATTATACATTATCTACATCAATGTAGCTGGTGTGGTTGATTATATCTGTGTCCCACATTTGGTACACAGCTGTTTTCAAAAATGTGAAATAGTCACCATGGTAGCAGCAATCAATCACCAACCTAGAAAGGGAGATTTTGTAGTTCCTTTCAACAAGCAAAGAATCTTTCTTGAAGTCTCAGCTTTTGTGATCCTGATCTTGTACAGTTGTACTCACATTCAGATGGATGGCAATGTGATGCATGAAGTGTTGTCCTCACTCTGAACTGGCTTTGTTTGCCATCAGTTACATTGCCACATAGTTAAAGTTGACTGTCTATGTGTTATCCTGAAGTCATACATGATACCTGATTGGCTGGTGAAAGAGAAGCCTGAACAAAGTATAGCACTGAACAACAGTGGGGAAAACACAGACTGCAAACAGTGCTGGAAATGGTACAGATCAGAGGATTTTCAGGGAATGTTTTGGTCTACCCCACCCACCCAAAGTACACCTTTCACTCCCATTGTGGGCAAAGACTTTGTGCAGCTGAGATCTCACCAGCCTATTTCTGGTTTGATTACATGTGCATGAAAGCTTCCCCTGACCCAGAAATGTTGGATCCCAAAAATATATTGATCTCCATATTCATTCATCCAATCTTGTCTATTTCACTTGCCGTTGTATGTCTGCCATTTATGATAACCCTTAAACCAAACTTGTATAATTTTTCTTTCATACAGCTTGCTAAAAGCTAGTTTTGTGAAACAATGCTGTGAGGCAAAGCTACTACTTGCTGCTCAGAGAAACTAACAGATGATAACAAATGATCTTTCTCCTGGTGAATTGTACCTGTCCTTTTACGAAAATGTTCTCAGCAGCCACCCATTAAGAAGGACCCCGCATCAATCAAATCAAATCAAAAAGCTGCAGGCTCTTTTTAGATGTCAGACAGGTTTACATTCTAATGTTATTACAAGCAGGTCTGATGTTGCTGCATAATAGCAGCTGGCTGGATCACGGTCTCAAGTCTTGCCCTCCTTCGACACTGACTGCAGCATCTCACTAAGTGGACTTTTAACAAAGCTGTCATCTCATCGATGTTTTATTACCCAATTAAATGCCTGTTTTAAGAGATCAATCACATTACAGTGCCTTAGTATAGGTAGTATGATGAGGAGATTTGATTAGCTGTTTAATGTCATTGTTCCTCTTGATGACTTCTTTATTGTTTTGAGAAACATCTGCGATGGGACTGAACCAGGAAATCTGTAGAGGGGTCTTTATTTGAATCCAACGCCTTTTAGGAAGCAATCCTATGCCCCGCAGACAGTGTCCGGGGCAAGGGAAGGCTGTAGGATTGCTTGGCTCTGAAGTAAAAAACAGGGTTTCAAACTCAGAGCTCAAAAAACGTGCTCCCTGTCCCCTCCCGTTCGTAGCCGGCTCAGTTCTCTCCATGCCGGCTACATCTCCGGGCTCAGAAACAGAGCATGAAGATGGGAAAAAACGGTGTTCCTGGGGTGGGGAGGGAAGAAATTCCATGGCGGCCCCTGCCTCCTTCCCTCCCTGTCCTCAAACCCACCACTAGATGGATGAAATCGCCTGTCTAGCTTAAATGCAGAGCAGCAGGTAGGAGGTGCCTGTCGCTTTGCATAGGATACTCTTAATCCCCTGAATTACAAGTACCCAGGGCGAATAATATAGGATTGTGCCCTTAGTAGTTATATTGTAATATTTGGATATGTACTTTTGTAACAGCAATGTATTCATTTACAGAGATTACACTATTAATGAGCTCCTTTGCCTATGAGCTGTCCTGGGGGGGGGGGATCTACACAACTGCTTTTAAAGCGCTTTAAAGCACTTTGAAAACGTTTTGAAAACTATATGCAGTGTGTCCTGGGCCCCAACAGTTGTCAAAACTGTTATAAAGCGCTTTAAAGCGGTTTAAAGCAGTAGTGTAGATCCCCCCCCCCAACGAAGAGCACTGGAAACAGTCGCTCAGCTCCAATGTCCAATCCCTGTGGCGAGTGGTTGGAGACTCCTGGTAAAACCATTCCCTGAAATTAGAAGCCAGAGCTGTCATTCACAAAATTGCACTGATTCCTCCCCCTTCCCCATCTTTGCTGCCTGGCATTTCCTCTTTATGGAAAGCTTGAAGGAAATGTATCAATTTTTCACCTATCCTGTGTAGTTGGGGTGTCTGTGTCCTTCTGAAGCTTTGAAAGCATCCCATTTCATTTTGGGCTGCTTCAGAACAGATTCACCTCACCTCTTGACAAAGTCTGAATATCTCTACAGCAGCTTGCTGCAGTTCAGTATTTCGGCTTTGTCCAAGATGAAGATACACCCCTGAAACACATGTAGCACATGTTTGGATTGGAGAAACTGAGGTGATGATTCTTATCTACTCATCCAGGTGCAACAATGGATTCAGGAGAGCCACAAAGCTCCAACCCATAAGGACCAGAGAAGGCAGAACACCACCAACAATAAATGTCCTGATGCCAGATCCATCCCTACCCGTGATTCCCTACCTCACCTCTGTCACAAATCCTATTCAGTGTTATTCCATCACTCTTGTTTTTTATTTATTTATTTATTTATTGCATTTGTATCCTGCCTTTTTTCCTCCAAGGAACCCAAGGCAGCGTATATAATCCTCCTCTTCATTTTTATCCTCACAACAACAACCCTGTGAGGTAGGTTGGGCTGAGAATCTGTGACTGGCCCAAAGTCACCCAATGGGTTTCCATGGCCGAGTGGGGCCTAGAACCTGGATCTCCTGACTCCCAGTCCGACACTTTAGCCTCTACACCACACTGGCTCTTAGCTAGGTTTGGCTCCAATTGGCAGTTACCTGCCCTGTTACCATGTTTTCATAGGAAGATGTGTATTAAGAGAATGACTAATTTAGAATGTATAGTGTCCCTTTGTATATTTAAGATTCATTCTCTTTCTTTTCTGTTGCTAATTTATCTCAATATGCCTTTATCTGCTTGCTGAAGTTAGCAAGGCTCTTTTTTCACTATTAAATTACACAGAGCTCGGAGACTGACAATTTGAAACCCTAAGTTTATTAAGCTGCCTGCTCTTTCTATAGGCAATCTGTTTTATTAACAATTGATTTAATTTGTCCCATGTTACTAGTGAATTGCTTTCAATCTAAAACTTTTGCTAAGGTTATGTCATGGTAAAAGGGTAGAAGTAAAATCAATTAGATTGCCCGAGAACCATTTCAGTGCTGTTTGCATCAGGTAACCTTTAACAAAATCTGATTTCAAGCAGGTTTTAGACTGTCTAACCCCACCTTACATTAATAATATTTTCTGTTGTCTACACTGCATGTGTAGCTGGTTGGATTCCTTACTACTGTCCCTCTACAAGCTCTGGATGGCAATTCTCTTTTCAGTATTTTGTTGGAGACATTCTTATTAATTGTATAGTTCTGTTCTGTCCTTTCTAGCATGAATCCAGCAAGCCCTGGCTATTTCCCCATCATTTAAATTTATAATTAATGAATGGATCAAGTTTGGAATAGCACTTAGTTTGATACAGTGAAGCCTTCAACCAAACCTAACAGCTGTCAGAGTTGGACACATTGGGCCTGTCCTGTCTGAGTGCACGCGTGCCCACTGGCATCCCTAGGCAAGACCCCTGTCATGATGCACCCTATAGCCCCTTAAGTCTCACTCAGGGGAATATCCTTCAGCCTCTGATCTCTCCTGGCTTCAGGCTGTATTATTATCTTATTAGAATAACACTAATACAACTTGCATTGGCCCTGAGGACAATTGTCCCTCTGTTTCATAGACATCTGACAAGCGTCACTCTCCCTTACTTCAGTGAGTGCTCCAGATCCTGCACCACTACACAAAGGGCCAAAGCACAACACCTTCATGGCCTTTGGAGGACATCTATCCCTAACGTATCATTCAACACTAAATCTGGTCATTTTTAAGGTGAGATGGCTCTCTTTGTTGTTTCCCTCTTCTCTACAAGCAATCTAACACAGCTACTCTCTGGAAGTTCATGCCAAGATATTTGTTGCAGGAAAGGGAAGTGATTTAAAAGACAAACACACACTCTTTGACACATTGGATAGGGTCACTCAGTTCTTCCTACTCAGAATCCAGATCTTTTGACACAGTGATGTGGGTTCAGACATCATGATAACCCACGATGGCTTAATTAACTCATAGTGGGTTATTGTGTCATCTGGTGGGAGCCATTAACCCACAATGGCTGATTTGGCCAAACTAACCCACTTTGATAACTCTCCTTGGTGATCCCATAGGGTTTGATGGTGAATTGGCTTCCTCATGACCCTGGGAGGCTGTGTACGAAATTTTGTTCCAATCCTGCAAACCCACTCAAAGATTTTCTAGCCACTTCCCCCTTTTTGGTGCACTTGGGATTCTCCCTCCTTGGTGAGTGATCATACATGGTGGATCAGGTGCCTCCTGACTGGGGGAGGTTGTATATGAAGTTTTGTCCCAATCCTGCAAACGCCCAGTGCTTCAGAGGTGAAAGAGTGTCACTGCTTGGGTGGAAGGACTACAGCAGGTCAGGGGGCGTTGTGTGTGCGGGGAGTGAGTCAAATTACACACACAGTAGCTTATTAGCTCACGCATGTGATGGGGGATCATGGGCTATTTTAAAAAATAAGGTACTGTGAGTAGCTTTTTCACCCATCATGGGCTATCGTGACATCCGAACATGGTCTGTATCTTCCCTAGGACAATTGTAAAAGAGCATTACTCCGATTTGAAAGATGTTTCATTCTTGTAATTCTGTGAATTACAGGAAGCCAATTTTTTTTTTGAACAATAGATTCTATTGAAACGTAGTAGGGTTTCCAGTATTGCATCAGGAAAATCTGTATTGCCCCTCACCCCCATATTTGATAGCTAATTCACTTCTTACTTGTTTCCATCTTCACATAGTACAATTCTAAATGATCGGCTGATTCTAGGCATCAAGTAAGCTACTCCACCTTACACCTGACACGACTACCAAAGCATCCACTGCCTAGGGAGGCAAAGGTGGCCTTGTGGGGGGTGGGGGCTAGCGCTGGGATGGTAACCCTGATAGCACCAGCTCAATGTGCGATTGGTACAGCAGTCAGGAAGCATCACGTTTCACAATGACAAGCTATCATACAGTGATACAAGGGTAGTTGAAACACTGGAGTCAAGTTAAGGACAAGGAGTACTGCACATCTCTCCCGATTACAATCAGAGCTCCCAACCTGGGGCACTGTATTGCAGTGGTGATCACAAGGAAGTGCCACAGCTATGCAGCCAACATTGGGGACCTAAGAGCATGTTGTAGAAGACACGTTTCTGAAAGCTCTCTGTAAATCTGTGACATTTACTGTTTCATTTGACCTTATCAGAACAGTTTATTTGCATATAGCTTAGTATTTACCTCCTTGATTTTGAAAGGTCAGGAAGATTCTTACTCGAGTAACATTCTTCACTCTTGGCAATCTAGTGCTTTCCTAGAAGTGTAGCACCATTTTCTGAATGGTGTACTTTACCTGAAGAAGAAAAGCTAATCTGAAGAAGGTATCCAGTACATCTATGATGAATATGAATGGCATGAATCAAAAGCAAGCTGTCCACAATCATTATCACTAAGACTATAAGAACATAAGAAGTCCCATGCTGGATCAGACCAAGGGTCCATCTAGTCCAGCACTCTGTTCACACAGTGGCCAACCAGCCATTGGCCAGGGATGAACAAGCAGGACATGGTGCAACAGCACCCTCCCGCCCATGTTCCCCAGCAACTGGTGCACACAGGCTTACTGCCTCGAATACTGGAGATAGCATACAACTATCAGGGCTAGTAGCCATCGATAGCCTTCGCCTCCAGGAATTTATCCAACCCCCTTTTAAAGCCATCCAAATTGGTGGCCATCACTACACCTTGTAGTAGTGAGTTCCATAATTTAACTATGTGCTGTGTGAAGAAGTGCTTCCGTTTATTTGTCCTGGATCTCCCACCAATCAGCTTCATGGGATGACCCCGGGTGCTAGTATTTTGAGAGAGGGAGAAAAAGGTCACCCTATCCACATTCTCCATGCCATGCATAATTTTGTACACCTCTATCATGTCTCTCCTTAGCCTCCTTTTTTCCAAGCTAAACAACCCCAGTTGATGTAACCTTCCCTCATAGGGGAGATGCGCCAGCCCATTAACCATTTTAGTTGCCACTGTTGCATTAAACACAATGCTTCCCGAGAAAGGAAGTTTTCCATTCAAAATCACGTGGTCGGGTGTAAAGGAATATATTGCGAACATGGAAAGACAGCGGAGGATGAAAGCCCCAGTAAGGCTGCAGGATTTTTCCTATGTATAGGGAAGCTCCCATTATGGAGGAAGGTCAATTCTCTCAGTCTTGCAACATAATGAGCAAGCTCCTTAGTAGGACAATCTATAGCAGTTGATGATGGGTGTTTCCCACCTCAGATGGCCAAAGTACTTTCTCTCCCTATAAATGAGTAGAAGAAGGGCTGCTTTCTTTCTTTTCACTTCAGCCTTCCTTCGAGGTCCGCGCACAATACACATCCACAAGGGGTATTCAGATATAAATGCCCTAATGAAAGCAGACTGAAAGCAAAGGGTGTCTAATAGGGCCAGACAATTTATTTAGAAAAAACTGCCGCAACACATGTTAAAGAACATAATAGAGTCCACTTTAGTGCTGCCACTCCTGCTTTCTTCCAAGCAGTCCACTCTCCAGACAGTTTGTGCTATTAAAATTGTCTCTAAAGCTCCCCAGTCTCACAGCTCAATTTTGGTCTGTTCATTATCTCTTTTACTAAGGAATGTGAGGTAGCTGTTGAGCAGGGGAAGCAGCATCGGGGGCGGGGGATTCGGGATAGGGGGGACACAGAATGGGCAAAATATAGTTCTAGGTGGGCAAAGTGTGTCCCACGAGTTAAGGTCTCTGAAAGAAAAATAATGGTAGATTTTTCACATCAAAACTTCCCTCCTAAATTTATTATTTCTGAAATCAATGGGGAAAAGGATACTTTGGGCCTACACCACAGAAGAGGAAATTAATTTTAATTTTGAAAAATATTACTTTGTGATTAGAATTTCTTTTCTTTCTTTTTTTCTTTTTTACTATTAGGCACCCATATATAAATAATAAATTTATATATGGGTGCATGTCAAATATTTCCCCTCAATGGATGGCCACTGGTCTGTTGGCATCTTGTAGAGTATGCCAGTAGCTGCAAAACGTGTAGTCTTTATTGGCTCAAGAGCTGTACCTGAAGTGTAGAAGAGCTACAGAGATAATAATATACGATAACACTTGTATATGGGGAAAGTGCCATTCCTTCAGGTAATGACAGGAGTCCTGCAATGGTGAGTGGGATGGCGAGCTTCTTATTTGCACCTCCCCTGCCAACCTCTAGCGCAGCCCGTGCTGTTCAGTTGTGTATCTTTAATGATTCATAGTAGTAGGCCTCTGTTTCAGTATGCGTAAATAAATTTGGGGGTGGGTTCCCCAGAAGCCCCTTTGGGGAAAAAATATGGGCAATCTTCAATGCACAAGGTATAGCATTTGTCACAATGAACAATTCTACATTGCCTCAAAGTGTACATCTGCTTTAGTTCTCATTTATTTATTTATTTATTTATTTATTTATTTATTTATATAGTACCATCAGTGCACATGGTGCTGTACATAAAACAATAAAATTGTAAGACCCTGTCGCATAGGATTACATTCTAATAAAAATGTAATAAAACAATAAGAAAGGGAAGGGAATGCACCAAACAGGCACAGGGGAGAGTAAAACTAACAATATAAAAGTGAGGTCAAAATGATGCCAAAAAGGTTGCTGACCTCTTTATCAGCTGCAGGGCAGGCAGAAATTCAGCCAAGGCAGCTTTAAGCAAACCCTCAGCAAACAGACACAATGATGGGGAAAATGGCATTTTGCATGATCTGTCACAAGACGTGGCCAGAACTGATGCTGTCTCTTATTATTTTCTTTAATTCCCCATCCCTGTCTTGCATTCCATTTCCTTTTTGTTTTGCTTTTTGGTATGAAAATTATTTCTTCATTTAAGTTGTAATTAGTCTTGTCTAGGCTGACCATGTGAAAAGGAGGACAGAGCTCCTGTATCTTTAACAGCTGTATTGAAAAGGGAATTTCAGCAGGTGTCATTGGTATATATGGAGAACCTGGTGCAATTTCTTCTTCATCACAACAGTTAAAGCTGCAGGTGCCCTGCCCTCTTTTAAATCTGGTCACTCTAGTATAGCTCCTGCAGCTTTAACATTTGTGATAAAGAGGGAATTTCACCAGGTTCTCCCTATATACAAATGACACCTGCTGAAATTCCCTTTTCTATGCAACCGTTAAAGATACAGGAGCCCTGTCCTCCTTTTCATATGGTCACCCTAGTCTTGTCATACCCCAGTTGTAGTAGAGTCCTCCTCTTTCATTATCAGGGCTTTCCCCCTTTACTAAAGTTCTAAAGGTTTACTTTACCCGCATCTACCCATTAACCTCACCACCGTATTACCCACCTTGTTAATTACTTCTGCTAATTCATTTAAGGAGACAGGTGTGAGTGTGTGTGCATGTCTGTATTTCTGATGTTTCTGAATAATACTAGCTATTTTCAGTTCCATAGATGACTGGTGTGAAATTGATGAACTATCTCCTCCACATCTCTTGTGGTTATTATCTTATTAGAGGCCACCTGAGAATTTTTTAATTGGAAGATGGCATACAGATTTTTATAAATAAATAAATTGAGGTAAAGCTCTGATTTGAGAACACTGTGTACCTCTTAGGAATTCATTCACTCTGTCTTTCAAATATCTGTTTGAGAATAAAGTAGTAAAGGGTGCTTCCAGATGAGGCTTTTGTTATTGAATCACCCTGTCTCATTTATGGATGTTTAAGGAGGATCTAAGCATCATCATCTTCAACCTGTTACCCTCCTGTTGTTGTTTTTCCCCACCTCTTCCTCTGTCGGTTTTCTTTTTACAAAATAAAAATCTGTTATGATACAAAGGGCTAGATAACTACAGGATGCTTTTTTATTTGTAGTGTAAAGACTCCTCTATCTGGAAGTACCCTTAGAGTATGAGCTGGCATCTAGAAATCTCAGCTGAGCCATTAATTCATTGGACAGCAATAGGCAATATACTGTTCACTTTCTGCTCTCATCTGTAATGTGGAGAAAATAATACTAGTATACCTTACAGAGTTGTAAGGAGTTGTAACACTTAGATACTGTTTTAAGAACTTAGGAATACTGCTATGGAAATAATGCCCCCTCCCCAAATTGTAGGCAGCCATGTTGATTCATGGGGAGGGGGAGGGGGGAATCCAACAGCAACATTTAGGGTAATACCCTTATTGGTCCTCATAAAGGCCCAGTGGTTACTTTTAGATTTTATAATGCACCTGCATGACTACCTTGAATCCAAACTAAGCTAGTTGCTCTTAGCGAAATCAACATGAAAAGTTAAATATGACTTAAGTGTCATTCAGGGCCAGCCTATCCCATTCAGTTCAATAGGGCATACTCTCACATAACTGGGTATAGAATTGGAACCTGTATTGTAAAGTAATAATGGAATGAAATATGTCTGTCACAGTTTTGCTAAGAAAAATAGGATCCTTTTATTTATGGGTCAGTGTATAAAGTGCTGAGTGCATGCACTCCTTTAGAATAAAGATACAACAGCCGAATGGAACAATTGTGCCCCCCAGTGTTGAATTACAGCAAAAACAGGTAATGTTTCAGATTTATGTTCTTCCAACAAGGTTCCTGAGTAATTGAGAGCGTCATGGGGGTGGGGGGGTGGGATCGTGTTTACTTGCCGATGCTTCTCCGCCCACATGTTTGTCCCTCATTAGTTCCTCATTCTCAAGGGAGAAGAAAGAGGAAGTAAACAATGTGATTGTGGCCTATTCAGTGGACTGTTTTGAACAGTCTGTTTTTCCTGCACACAGCAGGAAATAGCGGCATCTTCCCTCTCAAAAGATAAGTCAGACTTACTGGGGTGGTTTTTTGTCACACAAAGAAGGCCAGAAGGGGCGGGAGGCACACAGGAAGCAGACGACGTCATGAGAGGAACCCGCGAAAATCTGTGAGTGCACAGTAATGGGCATGCAATAAAATGCTTGTCTGATGGAGCTCTTAAAAAGTAAAACTTAGTGGACTTAATTATTTCTAATTAGAAAAATAGTAACTCAGGTGCATATTCAAGAGCAAATCTTATTTGCCTTTTTATGTGAATGCAAAATAGCTATTGTGTTATTTTAATATTTTAAATTATGGTGGTATATATATACTACTAGATTGAGTTAAGCATTTATTGTTCAACTAGCTATCGAAAAGAAATACATTATGTTAAAAGTATTGATCATAGTTCTGCACTCTATTAGGCTGCTTCAATAATAGGGCAGTCAATGGGATCATGGTTGCAATCCTATCCATGCTTACCTGGGAGTAAGCCCCTTTGAACTCAGTCGGACTTACTTCTGAGTAGAGATGCATAGAAATGCCCTGATAAGCAGCTTGTGTGCAGGATTGTAGCTGCTCAGCCGGGTGACCCTATGTTGGAAACCAAAAGGGAGGACAACACAGTCAGCCCTCAAGGGGGTGTGCCCACCAATATTTGCGGCCCCAGGGGGCGTGTCCAGCACCAAGGGGGCGTGCCCACCCAAACATAGCCTTGGTCATGTATCTGATTTCACAGCACACGATTAAGACAAATCTGTTCTACATAACGTCTTAATGTTAAAATCACTGAATGAAAGAACAGGTGAGACATCCAATGTATCTGAAATTAACTTCACTCACTCCTGCTTTTGTTGGTTTTGCTGTACTTTGAAGCTTTTGCTATACTCTGTGTGATAATTCTCCCCTTCCCTCAAATAACTTTTCTGACTGTAGCCTCACTGTGCTGCAAGCTGCTGCTGCTGCTGTTAACAAAACTTGCTGCCAGCTGGCTGGCTGGCCGGCTTTTTTATTTTTAAATTTCAATTTTTGGGGGGGAAACTTGTATGATTGTCACAAATTTCTCTACTCTAACATTGGGGTGGGTGCTTTGCCCATTCACACCTCTCACTTAGATATATTAGCTTCTCAAGGCTTGTGCATTGCCACCACTTTGCACATCCAGACTTTGAACTCCTGTCTACTTCCTGTACAAACACGCGACTCTGAGACCCTCTTTCTAATGCTCTGCATTGCATGCCAGCACCATGAGGCTAAGTTACAACAGGTGTCTCTGGGTTGTCTGTGCAGCCTCTGTTGTCTCTCTCTCTAAGGCCTTAGCTAGACCTAAGGATTATCCCAGGGAAATGGAGGGGTCATCCCTGCTTGCTCCCAGGATCCCCTGTGTGTCATTTGGATGCACAGGGATGATCCCGGGACAATCCCAGGATATAGGCCTGGTCTAGCCATGGCCTAAGTCATTGCAGCCAAACCAAAGCCTCCAGCCACAAACAATCTCTCTCTCTCTCTCTCTCTCTCTCTCTCTCACACACACACACACACACTTTTTCTCTCTCTCTCTGCCAAAGTCTCCTGATGGTCCAGCTGGGCTGGGCACTTGTGACTGGGGATATTGCTTATTGCTTGGTCATGTCCAGTGACTCTTACTTTAAAAACCTCCACCAGCAGCCAACTCAACCTCCTCTCCTCCTGCATAACTGCTCGACTCTGATGAACTGTTAAAACACTGTGGGTGGCAAGCCAGTCTCTAAGGGCCAAGCTACAGGTGCATCTCCAGTATTTCTTATCTAAAACCTGGAGATCCCCTTCATGCCAAGAGCTGAAACTCCTCAAAGTGCAAGACCCCCAAAGAGGAGGTTTGACAACCTGAGTTTGAAAGATATGGCTCCAGCAGTTTTTTTAAAATAATTATTTTAAAACCTCAAACAAACAAAAATCCTAAAAATCAACAGATGAATGATCTGCTTCAAACTTGGCATGGCTAAAGCCCTACTTAAGAGCTATCATAATGCCAAGTTTCATCTCTTTACCTTTAAAATTTTAAAACCTCAAACTTTAAAAAATTCCTAAAAATCAAAGGATGAACAGATCTGATTCAAACCTGGTATACCTGAAGCCCTCCTTAAGTGCTATCTTAGTGCCAAGTTTCATCTCTTTGCCTTTAAAAATGACAGAGTTGTAAGCATTTTTTTTTGTTAAATTTCATAATTTCTCCCCTTCCCAGATTTGCTACCAAAAATTCTAACAAATCCAGTTTTTTCCTGTCATATGGTCACCCCAAGCCTGAACTTATGCATAGTTACTTAGAATTAAATCCAATTTTTATTCAATACAGCTTAGCAGGTAAGTGTGTATTGGATTGAAGCTTTAGACTTGTAACCATAGAAATGCTTAGTAATGCTCCCTATATAGCAGGGGTGTTGAACTCCAGGCCTCAGGACCAAATACAGTCCTCCTGGGGTCCCAATCTGACCTTCTGGGGTTCCACAGATGGCCATCCCCCTTCCCCATGTCACAAGATGGTTCCCACTTTCCCCACCCTGCATCACCTAGTGTTTCATGAGGCATGTCTACACCAGCCCTATATCCAGGGGTAATCCTTGGATTGTCCCTGTGCATCCACATGCTGCACAGGGCATCCTGGGGACAACCCCGGGATATAGGGAACTGTGGAAAACCTGACTTTTCTGTTGCCACGGGACCGTCCCGCAGAGTGCGGGCTGCATGACCGCTGCTCCAGGGTGATCCTATCCTCCCTTCAGGTAGTGGGACACTTGAAATGGGCATGGAGCTGCATGGTAGCAGTCTGTGCCCATCGGGGTTGGGGAGTGGGGGATGGGTGTTTTTTGTTTTGTTTTTTTTAAAATACTTTGCATTGGAGCAAAAGTTGTTTTTTAAAAAAATGGTGTCTGTGATGTCCTTCCAGGATGTTGCGTGGCCATCTAGACCCTGGGGGAGGATCGCAGAAGCCGGTAAGTCCATGATCCTCGCCCCCTCTCCCTCACTCTACACCCCATGGTGTAGACATGCCCATGGTTTCTCAGCTTTTGTGTGATCCCATTCTGAAAGGCTGAAATGCATCCCTTAAAGGTGAGGTACTGGCAGTGAGAACTTTAAGCTAAAATATTCTGGAATTGGGGGTATTTTTGGCCCCATCTACCACTGAAATACAGCCCCTGAGATCTTTTCCAACACTGAATTTGGCTTCTCAGCCTAAAAGGGCTTCACCACTGTATAGATTAATACAAGAATTAAGACAGAGGCAGCAAATACATTTGGAAAACTCATTGTTGTTGTTTTTTGCTACATCCCCACCCCCCGGGGCATTAGATCTTGTTGTATTGTAGTAGCAGTTCCCACCATCTGTCTTTCAGTACTAACTGCAGAAAAAGCAATTTTCAACCTTTCAAAAAGATTAAACAACAACAACAACAACAAAAGTAGTTGCTTGCTTGGTATAAATCCAAGACCTGATGCACATGTTCAGGGTATTAAGTGAAGGGTGCTTTGCAGCGTTTCATGTGGCAGCTGTTCCCATGTGGTGAGTTGTTCACGTGCAACCACTCATCATGGAGAGCCAGAGGATGTTTCCCAATACTAGCAGTTCTACGCATCTGGAGGGCACCAGTTGAGAAAGACTGTTTACTGGAAATGCGATGGAGAGACCCTGAAGGCCCAGTTGCTGTTTCACATGTGCATGCGCAGTAGCACCTAGGATTCAAGCCTTCTCTTGCAGCCATTGGAGCCCTGCTTGCCATCCCAACAGCCCCTGAAAAATAAGACAAAGTGGGAAGGAAGGAGTGCTTTTCTATTTTTCACAAACTTCCAATAAGGCTTTGATTTCCCACCCACCCCTGCCCCAATTTGAATTGCGGAGGGGGCTAACTCT
The DNA here is from genome assembly GCF_023053635.1 of Elgaria multicarinata webbii. Classification (NCBI taxonomy): domain Eukaryota; kingdom Metazoa; phylum Chordata; class Lepidosauria; order Squamata; family Anguidae; genus Elgaria; species Elgaria multicarinata. Next base: position 54,649,296 of record NC_086177.1, read on the forward strand.
CTACTTTTCATTGACCCTTGTTCACACCACACTATGAATTTACCATGGGCTATTTAATCCACATTGAGACATGGTGCATGCCAGATGCTATTTTCAATATGCAGCCCCAGATCAGGGGTTGTTGTGTCATGCAAACCTGGCCACTGTAGATTATGTGATGGTTAAACAGGACTTGCATAAACTTAAAACAAACCAGGGGTTCTGTGAGGGTTGTTTAATCCTCGACTTACCGTCGGTGCCAGGTTTGCATGACATGATAACTCCCAGGGCTCATCTACACCAGCAGATATTCCACTATGAAAGTGGTATGAAAGCAGTATATAAAAGGCAGGAGCCACACTACTGCTTTATAGTGGTACTGAAGTGCACTGACGACTGTTGGGACCCATGACACATACCATATACCACTTATATCCTGCTTGGTGTAGATATGTCATGGACCCCAACAGTTGTCAGTGCACTTCATTACCACTATAAAGCAGTTTGTGGGGTAAATAATCCATGGTGAATTTAGCATGTCATGAACTGGGCCATTTGCTCTTGGCCGGATATTAATGCTATATCCTTTTCTCTGAAAACATGTCCTGCAACTTTTGCAATGTCCAACAGATGGTGCTACTGTACCACAGACTCATCTTAGTTATTGTCCCTATAGTATGGGGAAAACCCTCACCTCTCCCAACACACAGTTTTTAGCAATTCCACACATAAATGAAACACTGTGGCATTATTGATAAGATAAATACGAGCCCATTCTTAGAAGAAAGTAGTTAATAATCAGAATTGATTTTATAACAAAAGGGTCTCGGGAGTGCTTGCAATGCTTGTTAAGGTATATTGATATTTATGCTTTTGTTTTTAGAATGCTGGATACTCTAAAATCTTGCAGTTTTCTTTCATCTATAGTTTGCTATTACTTTACTGTCATCTAAGTTTGCTTTTAGAACGTTGGATATTCTAAAATTTGCAGGGTGGTGGTGTCTCTGCCTTTCCGCCACTCCCTTCTGCACCAAACAAATTTAACAACATCTTTTAGCCTTCTTTTCTCTATTCGCCAAGTATATTTTTGCTGCTTCAAAACCAAGGGGAACCAATTTATATTGGCTGAGCAATAAAACGAACAGAACACCTACCTGGTCATAGTGATTTCACACTTAATCATGGAATGGATGAGTCACTTTCAGTACAATCTTCTTCATGTCTACTCAGAAATAAGCTCCATTCATTTCAGTGGGGTTCGGCCCCAGGTAAGTGTGCATCTAGCACCTAGATGGACTTGGACTTGGCGGATTCATTCTTGGAGGCGTACGTTCTGAGTCCAACTCTTCCAAGTTCCCAAAGAATAGGATCTGGATAAATGGGAAGCACACCGAAAAGTGCTTCTTGGTAGGGATGGCATTTCTGCATGACTTTGTTTTCAATGGAATGTACATTTTGATGTGCATATCCCACATATATAAAAAATGCTGCATAGGTCAGTTATCCACATGCCCCTTTGAATGCATACTCATGCAAGAATCACAATTGTTTCTCGTGGACCTACATTTATGGTCCGCCTTCTGTGGCCCCCTGAGTGTGCTCAGTCATCGGGTTCCTCTCCATTCACCCCCCCCCCCACCGCCACACATTTAGGATTTTTTTCTGAAGTTTTTTTTTTATTTCTTAAAACATCAGGGTTCCCCTGGATCTGCTGATATCTCCCTCTAGCACATGGGTGGTGCTGTTTTGGCTACAGAAATATGAGCACTGAAAGCCTTGAGAAGAGTGTTAATATACAGATAATGAAGAGGCCTGTGTTTGAGATAGGTGGAATGATGATTTTGTGCATAAGGGTTTTCCTGTTCTGATGACAGGAACCTGTACATTTTCCTTACATTCATTGGGAGACAGGCAGAACATGTGAAAAGCACTGGAGACCCCTACGCATATCCCATCTCAATGCTTAGAAGTCACCCTCCTGGTATATGACCAAAATTGTCTCTCCTGCCCTAACGGCTGCTGAGCAGGTCTGCTATATTTAACTCTGTCAAGGTTGCAGGATTATGCTATGTATTGTGTGAGTGAAATGTTCAGCATCTCAAACTTCATTTTTTGTTACACCTTTTCAAAAATGTCATATTTGACATGAAGAGGGCAATTTCCCCCTTTTAATTCTCTTCAAAGAAGCGCTCTCTATTTCCCGCTGTGCCTTATCTAAATATAGCTCCGAATATCAAGGCACCTGTCTAATTCACAACTAATTCACATAGGATACCCATTCCTGCCTAGATACATTGCAAGTAGCTGAACATTGCACATCTTCGCATTCAAATGATATCAGAGAGCTGTGAGTGCTTGCATGGTATGACTTTGTAACTGTCTCCTTTCCTTTCCAGACATTGAACTGACTTCACCAAAAATCCATTCCAGAAGATCAGATGATCTTCCAGAATCGTATGCAATAAGGCATGGAGCAGGGCTGCAGTTCAGGTAGTTGGGAATTGGCAGAAATCAGAAATTCCCTCTTCTTTGCACAAGTAGAAGTCCCTTGTTCTGACAATAAGACTGGGTTCACATGATTGCCGCAGCTTGTTGCAGTTTATTTCAGCCACAACAAGCCACAGTGCCCATGCGGGCCCTCTTGAAGATTCTAGCCACAACTATGGCTTGTTGTTTCATGCAAACCTGGTGGGATGAACCCTCGCATAAACCTGAGCTCCATCACAGCTTCTTTTTTTTCCTGGTATGCATCCGCGATTTCCACCTCTGTGCTGATCACTTTCACATGCATGTGTCCTTGCACTATTTCACCTTGTTTACTTTTTCTCCTGTGCTGGCTTGTGTTTCCCGGTATCACCACTGTGCTTGCTCCACCCCATCCCACCCCTTTTCTTTCCCCCTCCAGTTCATTGGTTCTTGTGGATGATGGACATTGTGATGGAGGGGTGTGCCTTTCCCCCCTTGCTCTGGTTTTGTTGTCTACTGTTTTAACGATGTAGTATTTAATCAATTAGGTGCTATTTCTGCCTTTCGAGGGGGAGAAATAGCAATGAGAGAGCAGTGAGAATGGGGTTGGAGCAGCGGATGTTCGAGCGACTCAGTACACACCTGGTCATTCGAGCAACTCAGCACTCCCTCCTCTTTCATCAGCAAGGCTGCCCTTCAACACAGATGCCCCCCAAAAGGGAGGTTCTTTGACATAGTGTGAGGACAGCAATACATGGGGACAGAAGGGTGGTTCTATCCCGTGTGGAGAAAAAATGCTGCACTTTCCCCACCCTAGGAAAACATGGACAATGGAGGGGAAGAGGTGAGATGACTGCAGGATAGGGATGATGTCATGTGAGGGTTGCAGGCAAAATGGTAAACAAGGCAGGACGACGTGTGATAAAACACTGGTGTGATGGAGCTCCCTAAAACAGGCCATGGGTTCTGTGAAAATAGTTTTTAAACTGGAGAAGCCATTGTCAGAGATGCAAAACAAGCAGATTGCAGTTACCAAACCAAATGTGTTTTGCCATAAGCACATTTACATAATGAGTGTCTGAATGCTCCAAAACACAGAGAAATTTAGTGGCAACTTCCTCCCCCCTGCCTTCATTAAGTGCACTCATGACATACAATTAAATTGCCCTAATCACTCAAAAGCAAGGAAATTGAGTAATTCCTGCAAATAATAGCCAGCACAGCAGCCATAACCCTGTGCTGTAATAAGTAGTAGAACTGAGAACTCTGTAAAATAAAGAAGACACATGTCTAACAGCTATGTAAGAAACAGTTGGCCTTGCCAACTTTCCCCTGACTGGACCAGGCTCCCATCCCTCTAACTGTGATGGGGGACATGTCATCCCTGGATCACATGTTGCCCACATGTGGGTGGCAGTGTGTGAGGGGGGGGGAGACCCACACAATCACAAACTAAAGGTGTCATCATATGAGCGTTTTATTGCACATTTATTTATTTATTTATTTATTTTATTACATTTATATAGCACCCCATAGCCAAAGCTCTCTGGGCGGTTTACAAAAGTTAAAAACAGTAAACATTAAAAGTATACAAAATTTAAAACCTTCAAAACCGTATTTTTGGGCACTCACTGATTTTCGCAGGTCCCTCTCATGCCGTCATCTGCATCCCGTGTGCCTCCCGCCCGTTCTAGCCTTCTTCGCACGACATAAAACACCCCAGTAAGTCTGACTTATTTTTTTAGATGGAAATTGTGTGCAGGAGAAGCAGCGTGATCAAAATGGCCCACTGAATGGGCCAAGTGTATGTTGTTTACTTCATCTTTGGAAAGAGGAAGTAATGAGGGACAAACATGCAGGTGGAGCAGTGATGGTAAGGAAACACGATTTTCCCCCATGTGATGATGCTCAAGGGGGGTGGGGGAGAGGGAGAGAGAGAGAGAGAGAGAGAGAGAGCCCTATGCAACCCTGCACTGCTGCGAACTCTGCCCCCTTTTGGCTCTTTCTCTGGCTCTGCTCTATTCTGCCTCACCCACCATCACCTGCAGCCCTTGACTGACTACTCCCATGGGAGGGTGGTCCTTCATAGGACCTGGATGACTATTGCATTTTAGGAATTAAATGAAGGTACAGAGATGAGGTGAGAGGGCAAGCTTCACTTGTTGAATTTCTACCTGTTGGCTAATCATTAAAACTATGGCAGTTCTTCTGGAAGATAACTAGAAATTCTGTTGTTTGATGTGAGGCATAGTTAAAGCTCCAGTAATTACCTCTGAGAACAGAAATTGTTCAGGATTTTGTTTTTATTGTTTTGCATTTCCATATTTTTTTGTCAGTTAAACTGTTTACCTAACTTTCATGATTAATTTAGGAGTAGGTTTAAGACAACCTAAACTCAGTCTTTCAGGGGTCCTTGATTGTGCTGTTTATCCTGCTTAATGAAGAGCTTTCATGGTGAGCCGATTAATGGAGGTTGTCCCATTACCTAAAGTTATTTAAGTCCCTTTGCTGAAGTGCACCTAATTAGAGAAGAGTAAAACAAGATACCATTTCAATTAAGCAAGAAAGCTATTATATGGCATCTCATTTCTTTCCGTTCCTCATCTATCTCTTCAGTTTAAAATGAGATTTTGAAAAGGTCGCTGGCCTCTGTTCTCATCATCCCAATGCAAACGTACTAGAAAAATGTCACCACACTTAAACTGACAGTGTTCAGTTCTATTTGCCTCCCTTCCCGTTATATTGCCAAAGACATTTGTAAAGCTAACATTGAGATGTTTAAAAAGAATACTAATTCATGCAAGCTCTACTTTTTAATTTTACTTTAATTTGGGGGTCAATCTTCCCTTCCAAGTTTAAACCATGGACATACCCTGCATGTAGTACCATTCCTCCTCCATAGACGTCATAGTTTGGTGTTAGTTGCAAAGGAGAGAGAGAAGCACATGCACACATGCAACCACACACAGAGTTTTGGCTCCAGGTTTTCAAGGGCCCTAGGGCAGAATACTGTCCCCTGGGGCCGCAAATACCCTAACCCTATAACAGACATTCGGGGTAGGCCTTGGCCCTTTGCCAACATCCCCCAGGACTTGCTCTTCCTCCTTGCCATTGCAACCTGCTTATTCACCTGCCTCTCACTTTAGATCAGATGACAGTGATGGTGACAAGGACCAAGTGGTAGCAATAATGAGAAAACAGATGAGGAGCAATAAGAGCTGACGCCAATGGTGGTAAAAAGGGAGATTCACTGAGGAAGGGGTGGCATGGAGGGTGTCTTGCCCAAGAACCCTGGAAGACCTGGAGCAAGCACTGTGTACACACACACACACACACACACACACACACACACACACAGAGAGAGAGAGAGAGAGTCAGTGTGATTATTCTGAGGCAAACTCACTTGAACAAAGTTGATCATACTTTCCCCACAAGTTGGCAACATCTTTTCTAAGATGCCTTAAATCGAGATTGACGTAATAGTCTCAGCACTCCCCCAGGTTTTGAGGAGAATACAGCTGCCTCACAGAATTTCTGTCAGGGTGTGAAACCAGGCTTGTCTAGAGGAACCTTCACTTCTGCATCCCCAAACACTGAAGGGGAAAGAGAAGCTCTGAAGTGAATCCCAGAGCTTCTTTCCCCAATGGATTTGCAGAGAAATAGCAACACCTTGCTGAATTCCACAGGCAGGAAAAGCAGGCCTCTTATAGCTTCATCCCATGTACCTGTTTCCCTCGAATTATCCCTACAGCGCTAAACTGTCGGCGTTGTTGTTGCTACCAGGCGGCAAGATCCTTTGCATACCAGGAAGTGGTTTTAAGGGGGGAAATGTAAAAAAATCATTAAAAATCAATGGATGACCCAATCTGATTCAAATTTGGTATACTTAAAGCACTCCTTAATATCTATTACTGTGCCAATTTTGACATCTTTAGCTTTAAAGCTTACACAGATGTAAGCATTTGTTTAATTTTTCTTCAAATCCTGCTCCTGTGCCCCAGTGGCCACTCGGATGATACGCTTGAAAACTAGTATCAAAATATGGCAAGTCTTTTGCTTTATAGCACAATTAAAGCAGGATGCATGGGAGTACTTCACAATAAAAGCAGATTATAAACTGGAAAACTTTGGAGTCCTTTGCATGCAATTCGCAGTGATTGCACAGTAGAACGCTGGTGTGATAAAGCTCTTTGTAAAGTGGGAAGCTTCCCTTCCACAATCTCTCCTGCCAGCTCCTTTTTGCTTTAACTGGGCACCACAGCTTAGAAGGAATTATCTACATATGCAAGCTTTTTTTAATGATATAGTTTATACATGACATGGACAGCATGTACTATCTTCAAGTTCTATTAGATCTCCTGATAGGGCAGCCATGCGTCCTCTTTTACAGAGGCCAGTACTTTTTTGGAAGGGCTGACAGAGGACTGTCCTCTGTTTTGAAGGCGTCGTCTGTTTGGAGTCTGGTCCTCTACACTGGACTGGCCCAAGTCCAGTGCAGAAATAAAGAGCCACCAGAATGAAATGCTGGATCTTGAAGCTGCCCATCAACAACACCTGGAGAGCAGACTGAGAAAGCCACACAGATCCCCTGGTCACACTGTGATGAGATGTACTGTATTTGTATTTAAATTATTATGATTTCTACATTTGTCACTATATACTAGGGTGACCATATGAAAAGGAGGATAGGGCTCCTGTATCTTTAACAGTTGCACAGAAAAGGGAATTTCAGCAGGTGTCATTTGTATGCATGCAGCACCTGGTGAAATTCCCTCTTCATCACAACAGTTAAACATGCAGGAGCTATACTAGAGTGACCAGATTTAAAAGAGGGCAGGGCACCTGCAGCTTTAACTTTTGTGATGGAGGAAATTTCACCAGGTTCCCCATATATACAAATGACACCTGCTGAAATTTCCTTTTCAATACAACTGTTAAAAATACAGGAGCCCTGTCCTCCTTTTCATATGGTCACCCTACTATATTCATAAACTAGCATATGCAAATTTTATGCAGATAGAGTACTGTTTTTTGGTTATGTGTATCCTCATTTTTGGCAATTCACACATGGCCACCCAATCTTCAAATAAGTTTTTATTCCCTAATTTAAATGGATTCTACAGAAATTCAACATCTGCAGGTGGTTACTCTATGCTGGAAATTTGGGAAACAGTTAAAAATATGTTAAAAGCATGATAACTTCTCCATTTAAGTTTGGTATTATAAACTAAAATTAAATCGTTTTGCTCCCAGATGAAATATTTTTTCTCAAACATTTTTTTAGGATCATTAATTATATTGCATTAAGGTGCCATCCTATGCATGTTTAGATAGAAAAAAGACATCATGCTGGCTGGAAAATGCTGAGAGTTGAAGGACCTTTATTCTGTCTAAACATGTGTAGGATTGTGCCTGTAGGGTATCAAAAGAAAATGATTTGGGGCACTTAAAATGTGATTAAACTGAGCTTAGGAAACTGGTCTTAAATAAAATGATCTCTTAACATTCACTTGGCCTTTTTAGTGTAGTTATAGGCTTATTGTACAAATTGAATCATCCTATAATGATTGCACTCTCTACAAAGGGAATAGCATAAAAAGATACATCTATAATATTTTCTTGGGTTACCATTATGACTCATAAACTTTGAGAAACAGTTTTTGTTACACTGAGGTGTAGTGTCTGCATTTAATGGCAAAATTAAGCATTATACACACAAAATGGAAATCATGTTTAACAACTTACTCTTGTACAAGATCTCCAGGTAAGTCTTTATTCTCTAATTAAACGGATTCCACAGGGATTGGGCAGATGGGGGAGGTTACTGTAGGAAAAAAAACTGAGAAATGAAAGGAATCTTTTTTGTATTGGGCATTATTTTAATCCTCTGTCTTTCCCTCTCATCTATCTTCCACTCTGTCTGGTACTGCTGCCCACAAGTAGTGAAATGGGAATCAAATGCAAAAGAATCAGAGCCATCTGTCGGGGATGCTTTAGGGTGGATTCCTGCATTGAGCAGGGGGTTGGACTCGATGGCCTTGTAGGCCCCTTCCAACTCTGCTATTCTATGATTCTATGATATATTTCTAGGGATGTATGAGAAATTCGTTTCAGTACATTTTTTGTCCAGAATGGAACCAGTTCACACCTCCCAGATCTGAATGCAGACCTAAACACAATCTGCAGTCCAAATCCACGCATTTCAAAGCCTGCAAAGAGATTTGTGGCACAAAAAGAAAAATGCATACATTTGAAAAATGCACAAAACGGGAGAAATGTGTACATTTAAAGAATGAAATGTACACATTTGAACAGTTGGTGCATACATTTGGGGAGATGTACACAAAAATTCAAACCAACTCTCGTGTAAAAAGAAAAAAAATGATACAGACATGGGTTAGAATAAATGTCAAGGTGGAATTTGGAGAACCCTGATGAGCTCAAATCTGCTGATTTGCACCTCCTTGCATGCCTCACTCCCCACCCCACAAAGCTCTGCTGGGTGGGAACAGGGAAAGAACCTTCTCCTCCAACTTGGCAGGGCAGAGTGGCTTGTCTCCAAATCAGTGCTTTACAATGTTTGCATAATCAGTCTTCTTTCCTCTCCTAAGATGGCTCATGGGGCGACGGGTGGTAGCTGAACTCTGATCCTACAAATTACCTGAAAAGATGGCCCTTTCCCATATTACAGACATTTTAATCAGTAGAGGTTGGTGACTCCTATGTCCGTGGGGCAGTGATCTGCTCCAGGTTTCAGTCTAAGCCAGTCAGAACTGTAAAGGAGCTATCCAAGGTGTGTCACAAATCCCAGACTGCGTCACACCTTGAATAGCTCCTTTAGAGATCTGATTGGTTCTGAATGAAACCCGGCGGGGATTCACTGCCCCTCTGATATCGGAGCCACCAGCCTCCACTGATTCTAAATAAATAATAAATGCCTCCAAAAAAGTGGCTGCGATGTTCACTGTCACGCCGAGTGTGAACCAGCATCCGAGAGACAGTCGCAAGCTCCCATATTAGTGGGACCTGAGCATAACGCAGCTGAGGGTGGAATTTTTTAGCAGTAAAGTGTCAGGCTGTCAAAGCTGGTGCCATTACTTTGAGTCTCTCTTGCACTGAAGGAACTCTCACATGGAAGGGGTGGGGGTGGGAATTAATTACCTGGATTATGTGTCACGTATTTTACTTCTGCATTTTAGACTTGGAACTGTCTTAAGCAGCCCCGACCACTGCTTATTGCAACACCTGAAGAAAGTATGTATTTTCTTAATTGTCTCAGTTCCTTGAAAGCAAAATGTTTAACTCTTCAAACATCAGGTGGCTGCAGTGACTTCATTACCAAGGAGCTGAACTAAGAATACCAACTATACATGTCAAGTTGCTGAGGAAGAAATTTGCTATCGAATGATTAGTCCCCTGATCTAGCTAGTGCAGCAGCTTTTCCTAGTCTGTTGTGCAACATGCCCACGCTCCGTTTCTAAGCCCCCCCCCATTATTCTATGACAGCATAGTTCCCTCGCCACAAGGGAGTTCCTTCCCTCCCTCCCTCCCTCCAAACATTTTGTACTTTCTGTACTCTAAGTTCAGTATCCCTTGTGGAGAGATGTTTAGTTTTCCATAGGCTAGCTAAAACAGTAACAGAATATTAGCTTTATCTCTTTAGGACAAGATAAAAAAAAAATGAACACATTATTGCCAATAAATGCAACTTTGTCCAAGCCGTTTCCCTTAAGGATGTATGAAATAACCGCTACCATGATTACAGCGTAGCTAAGGCTGAGCTAGGAAGTGGGAAACACAGAGCTATATGAATAACGTCATCATTCACTTTGGATCTCCATTGGCCATTTAGCACTGGAATCAAGGGATGGAGAAACACATATTTCATGCCTGCCTGCCACAGGAATAACTAATTAGACAAAATGTGTAGAGCTAATTATGGAAATAATTGTGGCTGGATACAAAAGGCCGAAATGTTCACAGCTGGCTGTAAATTAGAAGGAAGGCTTTCCTCTGGGGACCTTACTGGAAGCGCAATCTTGCTGCTGGAGGCCTTTCTGCCAATTCTTGAGAAACTCAACTAAAAGCCTGATCCCCAAAGTTCCCCCCCCCCCCGGCTTGTTTGGATGTGCTGATTCAGTGAACCCAGCACCCTCAGACCACAAGGAAACAGTGGGCTGGATCTACATTACTGCTTTAAAATTTTGATAACAGTTTTGACAACTGTATCTCGAGTGTGTCCTGGGCCCAACAGTTGTCAAAACTTTAAAGCACTTTAAAGCAGTAGATCCTGCCCAGATGTTTATTTCATGGATGCATAATGTGCATGGGGTTTTGTGTGTGTGTTTGTTCTTGTTATATAAAAATGGCAGCCACAGGAAAGCTTGAGCAGCAGTAGGTTATGGTGGGGTCAAGCAAGGAAGAGATACCATTTGCATCTCAAGGAAAGCCCCCATTTGCACCAATAGGAACTTCCCTTCAAATGCAAACAACACCTTTGGAGGGTCCATTTGTGTTGGGACCATGGCAGGGAGAGAAAGAGTTAAGGTCCCCCCTCTCCACCTCATCCAACCTCCGCCATCCTGGGGCTGCTCAGGCTTCCTCATGGCTACTGTTTACATAAGAAAAATGTGCAGATCAATTGCATTTGATCAGTTTCACATTTGTTTTGCCCTGTGTCAATAGCTATGCTGACCCTCCAGTACTCCGAAGAGGAAACTACGGGGTTACTAGGGATGGAATGTGTGGGACACATTCCAAATAATAGATTGCCACAGAATTATTGTGCAAATCCCAGTGCAATGTTGCTGTTCTTTCACTGTACCTGTGTTGCATTTAATTATCATCTGGACTAAGCCCAGTGTATACCACAAATTCATAATAAATGAATGCAAAGAATAGACTGCATACCAGAAATTTGGTTGGGCTTCATGATGGATATCCCAGAGCTTTTTTTATAAGCCCATTTTATTTTCCCCCACCACAGCCATTCAGGGTATGAAGGGGAAATGGGCTCCACCGCCACACCCCTTCAGTCCCTGGGCAGAAGATATTGGAAGTAATATATCTATGGAGGTATGAGTGAAACTATGGAGAAAAGATAATATTTTTCTATAAATGTAAGGTGATGTCAAGATGGTACTTAATTCCTGTAATCACTGATGCAATAAACAAGACATATTCTAAAATCTGTTGGAGATGCAAAAATAAACATTTTCATATGAACATGTAGTTATGTGCAAAAATATTGAAATAAGATCATTATGGGGGCAATTTGATGCATATTTAGACAAAAAAATGGTCCTACATCTCCCATGCTGGCTGGGGGCACGCTTGGAGTTGCAGGACTTTTTACTATCTAAACATACATAGCATTCCGCCCCAAAATACCAACTAGAAACCTGAAATATGATGTACCACTAGATGCAAACTGATATTGTCAAATTATATATCGTCCGTGTGTGTGTGTGTGTGTGTATGTGTATGTGTATGGAACACAAAGAGCTTGTCTCATATATGTTAACTGCAAGAATGTTGCTTGCCCCAAAATGGAAAGTCATAGTACTCTCTCGCGGGACAGAATAGTTTAACAAAATGTGGGACATTGCTATGATGGCAAAACTAATGTCTTATTTTGGCAGGTCATACATTAGATTCAATGAACAAAAAACCTACGGTTTATAAAACAACGTTAAGGCCGTACACTTTTCCACCAAGCACCAAAAAGCGGGGAAATTGGGAGTTAAGGCTCGCCAGCCTTAACGCCACATCCTCCCTAAGGAGGCAGAAAGTACCAGTGAAATTCTCATTCTCCCAAAGCAGATAAACCATGAGGACAGGATGGAGAATAGGATATGCAGAGGTGACTGTGGGGTTGTGGAAAACTGATGACGAACAACTTAGAGCCACCTACTTCTTTTTTTGTTTAGAGCAGCCCTTCCCCAACCTGGTGCCCTCCAAAGGTGTTGGACTACGATGATCCATCATTGCAAGTCAGTATGTCCCATGGTCAGGAATGTTGGGACAGCAGGATGGGGAACATAGGGCGGCGGCTCCAGGCAAGCCCCCACCCTACCCCACCCCACTTACCTGCTCTGGCGTCGCTGGGCCCGGGCTTGAACTGAGCGCCCTGGTACACCCGGAAGCAAGGCCACACTTGCAGCCTTGCTTCTGGGTGGACCCAGGGGCTCAATTCAAGCCTGGGCCAGGCGATGACGGAGCAGGTAAGAACATACACCCCACCTGGCCCCCTACCTGGACCTGCCACTGCTGCAGCACAAAGTGTGGCAGCTCCAGGCAACCCTCCTCCTGCCTGGCCCCTTACCTGGAGCTGCCACTGCACAAACTGTTGTGGTGGCAGCTCCAGGCAAGCCCCCCCCCGCACCCCACCACTTACCTTCTCCGTCATGGCCTGACCCGTGCTTGAATCGAGCCCCCGAGTCCACCCAGAAGCAAGGCTGCAGGTGCGGACTTGCTTCCAGGTGGACCAGGGTGCTCGATTCAAGACGGGGCCCAGCGACGACAGAGCAGGTAAGTGGGCTGGGCTGGGGTGGGGGCTTGCCTGGAGCTGGTGCCGCAGTTTGCACAGTAGCAGCAGCGGGTCCAGGTAAGAGCCCAGGCGGGAGGGGGGGTGCTTACCTGCTCCGTCATCCCCGGGCCCAGGCTTGAATTGAGCTTCCGGATGGACCAGGGTGCTCAGTTCAAGCCTGGGCCCAGTGACGATGGAACACGTAAGTGGGTTGGGGCTTACCTGGCAGCAGGGCCAGGCAGGAGGGGTTGGGGTTTCTTACCTGCTCCGTCGTTGCAGTCCAACACCTTTGGAGGGCACCAGGTTGGGGAAGGGCTGCTCTAAACAAAAAAAACTGTGCGGGGTGGGGGGGTGAATGCGGGAGGCCAGGACTGGGTGTTTGGGGAGGAACTACGGCAGCGGCAGGCAGGGCCCTGCGGGACGGACCAGGCCACAATGGGGAAGGAATTTCCTGGCCTTCGCCGCTGCCGCCGTTCGAGCGGCGGCGGCAGGCCGGGGTGGGCCGCGCCGGTGGGGGTTGGGTTGGGGGCTACCCTGGCCCAGCCGCCGCCGCAGTTCAAGTGGTGGGTGATTCCCTGGTCTTCGCTGCTGTCGCCATAGTTTGAGCGGTGGCAACGGCGTAGGCCAGGGCGGGCCTGGGTGGGAGGGCATCCGCGTGCTCACTTACCTTCCTCCCCGCTCTAGGCTTCGAAGACAGGACGCTTGGGTTGGAGGCGGACGCTTTAAAGCGCCGCACCAGGCTGGTGCGGCGCTTTAAAGCGTCCGCCTCCAACCTCCTGTCCTGGCTTCGAAGCCTGGAGCGGGAGGTGAACGGAGGAAGGTAAGTGACCGGGGGTGGGGGAACGTTGGGGGGATGGGGGCCCTAGCTAGGGGGTGGGGAGGAGAGGAGGTGCTTACCTTCTTCCACGTTGCAGGCCTGTTGGGAAATGGAGTTCCCAGCATAACAGGAAGTGAAGCAATAGGCCTTTGCGTCACTTCCTGTTATGGTGGGGATGCCATTTCTCACCTGGCCTGCGACGAGGAAGGAGGTGAGTGCGAGTGCGGGTATGGGTGGCATCCCTTCGAAGCCTAGATAGGGCGGTGAACCGGCAATGGTGGGCCCAGGCCTCGGGTTGGGGGTTGGGAGAGAGCTAGCGGAGGGGAAGGGAGTGAAGGGACGATAGCGATGGAGTGGGGGGGCAGGAGAAAGCAGGGAAGGAGGGGGAGCTGTAGTGGGGGGTGGGAGCGAGCGTGCATGTGGGTGGGTGTGGGTTGGTGGGGGGAGGCGGGAGCGAGCGAGCCATGGGGCGGGAGTGGGGGGCTGGATAGAGAGAGCGAGGGGGGTGGGGGAGCAGGGCGGGGTGAAGTCAGGGGTTTGTGGGGGTGGCGGTGGGTGCAGTCAGGACGGGACTGGGGTGGGGGAATTTAACTAGGTGCTGTGTGCATACCTATAACACCTACTGAAATTCCCTTTTCTATAAAAGTGTTAAAGATACAGGAGCCCTGTACTCTTTTGCATATTGTCTCCCTAGCCACATGGAAAGGAAGACAGGGCTCCTGCATCTTTAAAAATTGCATAGAAAAGGGAATTTCAGCAGGTGTCACTTGTATGCATGCAGCACCTGGGGAAATTCGCTCCTCGTCACAACAGTTAAAGCTGCAGGAACCCTGCCCTCTTGACCAGATACAAAAGAGGCAAGGCTCCTGTGACTTTAAATGTTGTGATGAAGAGAGAATTTCACCAGGTGCTAGATGCATACAAATGACACCTGCTGAAATTCCCTTTTTTATGCAACTGTTAAAGATACAGGAGCCCTGTACTCCTTTTCATATGGTCACTCTACAGGAGCGAGACACGCTACATCCAGCAGTGGCTCGTGACTCCGATGTCAGTGGGGTGGTGAATCTGCTCTGGGTTTCAGCCAGAAATCTAAAGGAGCTTTTCAAAGTGCTGCACCTATTTTGGGGATGGGGTTCCACGCCTTGGAGAGCTCCTTTAGATTTCTGGTTGGTTATAACTGAAACTTGACACGGATTCATAGCCCCACTGACATCGGAGAAAATAGTTGTATTACTTCCGCTTAAAGCCATGGCTAAATTTAATCTTGTGACGGACGGTGGAGGAGGAAGGTAAGTCTCCGCTTCCCCCCCCCCCCCCGGGCCTGGGACCGCCGCAGCGGTGGCCCCTGACAACCCCCCTACTCCCCCCCGCCCAAGCCCAACCCCCCCACAACGTCACCATTGTGAAACTGGGGGGGGCACTTCAAGTTGAAACCGGGGGGGCGACTTCCACCCCCCGGTTCCCCCCGCTATGCCTGGGTCCGCTGCTGCACAAATGCAGCAGCGGCTCCAGGCAAACCCCCTCACTCCACTTACCTTACCCGTTGGGGATTCTGATACCTTACCCCAGCCATGCTCTCCCTGCTTCTCCCCCCTCCCTCTGGGGATTCTGATGCTCACGCGCATGTGTGAGCTTATCAGATTCCCCATAGGGAAACATGGTGTTTTTTAAAAATTAATTAAAAATTGATGGAACGGTCTTTCGAAAAAAGAAAGGCCATTCCATCAATGGGCTGAATAGGGGAATGCAATCCAACTAATGGATTGAATAGGGACGCTTCCCCTTTTGCGCTATAAGTGCTCAAAAAAACCGTCGCCAACCAGGAAGTAAAAAAAAGCAGATCATGACAGACATACTCCCCCCCTTTTTAGCTTTAAACACCCATCCAGCCCTCAATATTCCAGCAATCTCCCTAAAACACGCAGGGAATGTAAAGCCAGCATTTCTTTCTGGCAGTACTGCGTTTCAGAAAGATCGCTGGAATATTTTTCAATTTAGAGTGCTAAGTTGACCCTCCCTCCAGTAACTCCATTTAACATGGCGGAATGTTCGTTTTACTGACGGTCCTTAACTACAGGAAACACTGCCGTGTTTCCTGTAATTTGGCATGTGATAATGGATGGTGTTCTCAGTATTGGGAAGCCTGCTGTGGTTCCATTATGGATTTAGACTTCATGCAATTCCAGCTTCTGCAGGAATGGGGACCTATTGAGGTTATCTGCCCTCAAAGACTAATGGCTGGTTCCTAGGTTTCCTGATGGCTCTAAGGGACTATTCTAAGGGAATAGTCAACAGCTGGTCAGCCTATGGAATGAGGAAATCCCCCAGGCTGTTTGCACAATCACTCTGGAATGCCCTCTCCTGCTTGTAAGAGACCTAGCAGCTTGCTGATATTCCAGGGAATTTAATGCAATCGAATAGCAGGAATAGTGATGCTCCATCATACGGATCTCATGAAATTAATTGCTATTAACAAGTCAGCTTTGACCCTCTTGAATCTGGGCATTGTTTCCATCTGCAAGTTGTTGAATTTTACCACAGCAGAATTTGGCAGGAGTCCCAGTTTTACAAAAAGGGGCCATTAGAGTAAATCACTTTAGTCAGACTATTCATGTAGCTTATCTTTTTAAAAAAGAAAAGAAAAGGAGGGAGGAATGAAAGAGAAAATAGTTGTATTACATTGTTTCATGGCTGTTATTTAAGAAACACCTGTATTTGCAGAGAATATCCCTTTCCCCCCTGTAACATCAAAGCTCCATAGAAGGTAATCATGAGCCTTACAATAATGTCTTCTCCATAGAATATGCTCACACTTTTCACTTTTGGTATTCTTCTTCTTTGGGTCTGGCAAAGTGACTGAAGTATTATAAGTGACTAAAGTGGGAGCATTTCTCTGTAATTCTGAGAGGTAGCTTTCATTGGTGTCAATGGGAGCGTCCATCCTGGGACTGATAGCAGCTTCAGGGGGTGATTTCCATCAGCATCACAACAGGGTGGGGGGTGGGGGTTAGCCACCCCTTCCTTGCATGCCATATTCCCAATCATGCTCAGCCCCTCTGCACATTAATTGCTTTCATGAAATTAACATCACATCTAGTTTAACTAGGGTGACCATATGAAAAGGAGGAAAGGGCTCCTGTATCTTTAACAGTTGCATTGAAAAGGGAATTTCAGCAGGTGTCATTGGTATATATGGAGAATCTGGTGAAATTCCTTCTTCATCACCACAGTTAAAGCTGCAGGTGCCCTGCCCTCTTTTAAATCTGGTCACTAGTATAGCTCCTGCACCTTTAACTATGGTGATAAAGAGGGAATTTCACCAGGTTCTCCCTATATACAAATGACACCTGCTGAAATTCCCTTTTCTATGCAACTGTTAAAGATACAGGAGCCGTGTCCTCCTTTTCATATGGCCACCCTAGTTTAACCCTTCGTAGTCACTGAGGCTGCACAGCTCTCACATTATCTGTACTGTTTCCACTTCTACCTCTGTTTAAGTTGTTGCAGTTTGTTAATTCAATTGACCTGGATAAATTAAAATGTTCATTCCCCCTGCCCCTGGTTAATGTATGCCTTGAGCTGTTTCCCAGCAGACGTCACTGCTATAAGTGCTGCTTGTAAATGGAGGTCTGGGCGTGGGACATTGTTTGATAAACCAAAGCATTGTGCTGTGAAGAGAGCAGACTGGCAGCAGAACTATATAGGCCTCTGGTTGCTATGGTTATGTAAAGGATTTTATTTGTTCAGCCACAACTCTCCATGCTTTAATAACAACACCAAAGTAAGTTTTCAACTAGTTGTGATGCAGGGTGACCATATGAAAAGGAGGACAGGGCTCCTGTATCTTTAACAGTTGTATTGAAAAGGGCAGCAGGTGTCATTTGTATATATGGAGAACCTGGTGAAATTTCCTCTTCATCACAATAGTTAAAGCTGCAGGTGCCCTGCCCTCTTTTAAATCTGGTCACTCTAGTATATCTCCTGCAGCTTTAACTGTTGTGATGAAGAGGGAATTTCACCAGGTTCTCCATATATACAAATGACACCTGCTGAAATTCCCTTTTCTATGCAACAGTTAAAGCTGCAGAAGCCCTGCCCTCTTTTGTATCTGGCCACTCTACTATAGCTAGTGTAGTTTTAACTGTGTGAAAACCTTTTAAGTATTTGAAGAGTGCTATCATGTCTCCCCTCCATCTTCTCTTCTCCAGGCTAAACATGCCCAGTTCTTTCAGTCTCTCTTCATAGGGCTTTGTTTCCAGACCCCTGATCATCCTGGTTGCCCTCCTCTGAACACGCTCCAGCTTGTTTGCATCTTTCTTGAAGTGTGGTGCCCAGAACTGGACACAATACTCGAGATGAGGCCTAACCAGGGCCGAATAGAGAGAAACCAGTACCTCACGTGATTTGGAAGCTATACTTCTATTAATGCAGCCCAAAATAGCATTGGCCTTTCTTGCAGCCATATCGCACTGTTGGCTCATATTCAGCTTGTGATCTACAACAATTCCAAGAACCTTCTCATTTGTAGTATTGCTGAGCCAAGTATCCCCCATCTTGTAACTGTGCATTTGGTTTCTATTTCCTAGATGTAGAACTTGGCATTTATCCCTATTAAATTTCATTCCATTGTTTTCAGCCCAGCACTCCAGCCTATCAAGATCACTTTGAAGTTTATTTCTGTCTCCCAGGGTATTAGCTATCCCACCCAATTTTGTGTCATCTGCAAATTTGATAAGCATTCCCAGCACCTCCTCGTCCAAATCATTAATAAAAATGTTGAAGAGCACTGGGCCCAGGACTAAGCCCTGCGGTATCCCACTCGTTACCTCCCCCCCGTTTGAGAAGGTACCGTTGATAAGCACTCTTTGAGTCCAATTCTGTAGCCAATTGTGAATCCGCCTAATAAGTGTTTTAGCTAGTTTGTTAATCAGAATATCATGGGGTACTATTTTCAAAAGCTTTGCTGAAGTCAAGATATATTACGTCCACAGCATTCCCACAGTCCACAATGTAACAGATCAGGAGGCCCAAACTGAAGATTGCGGGCAATACCCTATAATTGATAGTTATAGTGTATCATATGAACCATGACTTAGAATGTCGTGTGAGCCATTCCTAACCATGGTAGACTGGCTACATAACCATGGTTTAAACATGCTCACTAACCATTTACTGCAAAAGGGTTAGTGGCCTAACCATGGCTTAGTGTGTTGTCTGAACTGGCCCAATGTGTGAACCATTACGCAAGTATCAGTTTCATTATCACTTAAACACAATAGTTGCTTCTAGAGCTGTCAGGAGCATACATTTAACAGATTCTTTCCAACGGAAATGCTACTTGCGATATTGCCAAAGAAATGAATTCCATGATCTATAGCATTAGTGGCCTCATGCATCTTAAATACACAATACTACCTAAAAAAACAGACTGTTTTAATACCAATACAATTATCTTGAAGAAAATTAGATCTCAGAACTGAACCTGTCTAGGGAAGTGTTCAAATATTGTATCATCACGATATTGTTTGAGTCCAATTCTGTAGCCAATTGTGAATCCGCCTAATAAGTGTTTTAGCTAGTTTGTTAATCAGAATATCATGGGGTACTATTTTCAAAAGCTTTGCTGAAGTCAAGATATATTACGTCCACAGCATTCCCACAGTCCACAATGTAACAGATCAGGAGGCCCAAACTGAAGATTGCGGGCAGTTCAAGAAAGAGAGTAGGGGAGGAATTCAAGAAGAGCAGCAGGAGGAAAGGCAGAACAAGAGTAACCATACATTTCCCATGGTGAAAGGTAAACATTGTGTAAAACATAATAACCCTTTTCAGACGAGACACTAAGCCACAGTGGTTCAGCATTTTGAGCTAAACATTATGGCTTAGTGTGTCATATGAAAACACAAACAAATAGAAGGCAGTAGTTTTTAAATGACTAATATATATAAGGTGCCAGAACGCACACAACTACTCGAACCACTAGTGGAGAAGGATGATGGGATTTGCTTGAAACTTGCCATGAATGTGGATCTAGATGGCATCTGTGAGGGTGCCCACTTCAATTTTTTTTATCTGTCAAAATGTCAGAGCAAATCCCATGTTTGAAAATGGGGTGAGCAATTTTCAAAAATTCCCCAAAAATCAGGGGAGGCTTGGATTGGCTTGAGTCTTGGCATGCATGTGTATCCATGGATAAGCTATCATGGTGCCAAGTTTGAGGTTTCTAACATGAAAATTGATGGAGATATCAAAAGGGGTATGAATTGGGGTTATGGGTGCTGCGTTAGAGGTTAAAGCCCTGCCAAAAATCGGGGGATGATGGGATTTGCTTGAAACTTGCCATAAATGTGGATCTAGATGGCATCTGTGAAGGTGCCTGCTTGCAAGTTTTTATCTGTTAAAATGTCAGAGTAAATCCCATGTCTGAAAATGGGGTGTCCGATTTTCAAAAATTCCCTGAAAATCAGGGGATGCTTGGATTCACTTAAGTCTTGGCATGCATGTGTATACATCCATGAGGTGTCATGGTGCCAAACTTGAGGTTTCTAACTTTAACAGAAAAAAAGTTGTAGGTTTTTTTGGATTTCAATGCAAGCCTATGGGGGGGAAAGCGGAGCTCCGATCTGGATCTTTGCAGCAGAGCGGAGTGGATTATAGGCAGATCGGAGCAGAGTGGAGCGGACCGATCCACAATTTGCGGATCTGGAAGAGAAGCGGATTGGGGGGTCCGTGCACACCCCTACTTTAGTCTATTAGACATATTTGGCAATACATCAGTACATAAACATATGTTCACGGATATATTATAAATAAGGTTTGTTCTTATTATATTTTATTCTTTCCAGCGTTGTAAGTTGTTGACAGGATTTTGCAATAAACTTCCCGTTTTCGCTGCTCAAGCTTCCTCGGAACAAGCACCATATCAGGTTAAACCATCAATTATAGGATATTCATCCTCAAAAAACTTTCTTGCGGGGGAGAAAACCCCTCCAATTGAAGGTGGTCAGTCTGTTTATGGTCTGAAGAAATACAGCAATACAGCTGCTTTCCGCGTTTTTCTTCAGACCATAAACAGACTGGCTGCCTTCAATTGGAGGGGTTTTCTCCCCCGCAAGAAAGTTTTTTGAGGATGAATACCCTATAATTGATAGTTATAGTGTATCATATGAACCATGACTTAGAATGTCGTGTGAGCCATTCCTAACCATGGTAGACTGGCTACATAACCATGGTTTAAACATGCTCACTAACCATTTACTGCAAAAGGGTTAGTGGCCTAACCATGGCTTAGTGTGTTGTCTGAACTGGCCCAATGTGTGAACCATTACGCAAGTATCAGTTTCATTATCACTTAAACACAATAGTTGCTTCTAGAGCTGTCAGGAGCATACATTTAACAGATTCTTTCCAACGGAAATGCTACTTGCGATATTGCCAAAGAAATGAATTCCATGATCTATAGCATTAGTGGCCTCATGCATCTTAAATACACAATACTACCTAAAAAAACAGACTGTTTTAATACCAATACAATTATCTTGAAGAAAATTAGATCTCAGAACTGAACCTGTCTAGGGAAGTGTTCAAATATTGTATCATCACGATATTGTTACTGCAACATGTATATTCCAAGGTTGCTTGCTTCATTATTACTATTTTACATAAAATGTGTATTTTAATGTGAAATATAAATAATAAGACAAGATGCAGAGAAACAAGATATTTTTTATTCTGCTTGTATCTGCCAAGATGTAAAAGCCCAAGGAGAAATGACACTAATTTTCTCTGTCTTGAGAATTTATGCTAGCAGCTTTCCCTCTGCTTACTTTGAATATACATAACTTTTAAATACATGCTTATAAAGTGATGGGAAAGTGTTAAAGGGAATTGGGAAGCCAACAAAAAGTGTGTGCCTAATTTTCAAATGTATACTTGCGTGTAAAAAAAAAAATAGCAATACATTATGCAGCGAAGGTTAATTTGTCACAAGATGAAGTACAAGAACTTGTTAAGTTCTTCTGATGATTGAGTGACTTTAGATTTTATAGGACTAATTGTAAAAGAAGAGGGGGTAGATATTTATTTAGTATTGCATTGGGTTGGATCCAGATTGGTCATTCCATGAATAGTAGGGCTCTTTCCTTTCACAGAAGAAAGCACCGGAATCAATGGGAGGATCACTGCTGGAAAAAGGGGACAGGGAGGCAAACTTTGCCAATTCTCCCTGCCCCACCACTGCTTTACTTTTCATGCATCTTTGGAGGGTCCTCTAGCCTTCCAGAGCAGCATTTTGGGAGGCACGGGGGTCTGTATGGGGAAGGAGGTCATGAAGATCACCATCTTATTCTTTGCCTCCAGCAGCAAAATGTCTTGTGGCAGCTCTGATAATAACAAGTTTTTTAAAGATATAATATCAACTTTTAATAGAACAATTAATCCCATAATGGATCTGCTTGTAGTTACTATAGGATACTTAGGTATTCAGAAACATTTACTACCTAGACTGGTAGTGGTAAGTGTTGGTGGTAGAAGGCCAGACAATAGACACTTAAAGGGCTGAAGCATAAAGAACTCAAGTGCATAGTATTTTTTAAAAAGGCATCTTCAATATCTTCCCCAAAGTAAATTTATTTATTTATTTATTTCAAACATTTGATTTATTCATTTTAAATATTTGCTTCACAATTTCCCTCTGTAATTCCACCCCAAGGCAGGCTACAACAAGGACAGTGCATGTAAAATGCAATCTAAAGAAATGACTAAAATAGAGCAGTACAGCATCGGAATAAATATCATACTCATTCACCAAAGGCCTGGGCAAATAAAACTGTTTCAAATTGTCTCGGTGCCAAACAGATGTCTTTGGCAATGATATTTCACAAATGGGGCACCATTCTATCCCCAATCACCACCCACCTGCAACAGGAGCAGGACGTCCAATGAACTCAACAAAAAGTTGGATTCTTATTGAAGAAAGCAGCCCTTTGGATACTCTGGTGTGTTTTAGAGCTTAACAGTGCAATCCTCTACATGTGTATTCAGAAGTAAGCCCAAATGAGTTCAATGGGATTTATTCCCAGGTAAATGTACATAGGAGTGCAGCCTTAAAGTCAAAACTATTATTTTGAATTGCACTTGGAAACAAACTACAAGCTAATGAAGTTGTTGTTGTTGTTGTTGTTTTAATTACAGCAAGATGTGTTCCAGCTGTCAAACCCTGGTTAATAACCTTATTGCTTTGTTATGAATAGCTGAAGTTCAAAGGCAACTTCATCTATAATATGGTCTTCAAAAGCAACCTCATCTATAATGCGTTGCTGTAATTTAACATGGATATTAGCATGAACTGTGGTAAGATCACCCTAGTAAGGAGACATTGTAGCTGGTGTCCTGGATAAAAATGTGAATGGCATTTTGTGTCACCAATGCCATTTGGACAACTAAAGACAGGTTCTATGATAGAAGCCCCCAAGCTGTGGTTCTGACCTGTAAGAGATAATTTATCAGGGATCAGAATCCCAAAACAGGACCTGTTCCTTGTAAATAGGGGCAGTTGGAGATTGGAGGATATGTTTATAAAGTACAGGAGTGCATTTGGTTGAACACTCTTCTAATGGGCTTCTTTGCACTCTGGGAAAGTATAAATATTGTTTCTCTTAGATCTACAGTGACTGCAGATAGTCATGTAGTACTGACCTAAATTTCTATTAAAATGTTTTCTTTGGAACATCTTAATGTAATAATTCTTGCTGACAGTAGATGTAGATTTTTCTCTGTAGATACCCCTTCTCCCTGTTAACCTGAATTTGTAATGCACTTTAAGCTAAATCTTGCCTGCCAAGTTTCTGTGAAAAGCATTAGATTTGATTAGCACTGCATAATTTCCTCCCCAGCTTGCCAGAAAGGAACTTACAGTATTAAGGACCGCAGTCTAACCTCTTTGCAGGCTTGGTGATTTAGGTTGGACATCAGGAAATGCTTCCTTAATGTAAAAGCAGGCAATGGAACACTCTGACCTGCTTTGCATAATTAAACAACCAATGGGTTGTTGATGGTGGGTTGTTTGGGAGCATGCGGGAGCGAGTTTGCTGGGTCCCAACCACTCATCCACTTCCGCTTTGCTAAACAAGCCAGGGACACCCAGAACTCTGAGTTGTTGAGGGAGAAACAGAGTTTTAACCCAAGAACAAACCAGGGGTGAAAACACTGGACTGTTTCTCCCTCAACAAGCTAAAGTTCTGGATTTGGAAGTCATGGAGAACAACTCAGGAATGGGGCGTCACTGGGACGTTCATCAAAGGAGCCAACGCATTCATGCAAACCAGGTCATTACCAGGGACATTTTCCCCGCAAGGTTCCAAAAAGAGACTGTTTTTATTTGTCATAACTGGCTTTTTCTTAGTATCCTATGGATCATCCCATCTCATTACACTGTATGCTGTGAAATAATGTCCTAGCCTTCTGAATGGGACAAGATAGTGACTTAATAATACAAGTTGGGATTCTGATAGTCATAAGTCTCCAGGTAAATCAGACACAGCAACCATCTTGTTACATTTTACTTACTCTTCTCCTAATGCAAGCTAGCAATAGATCAGCCATTATTTGATCTCTCCCCCCCTTTTTTTGGGGGGGGGGGATGATGTATCTATGAGTTTTCAGACCCATAGGAGGCAACAGCCATAAAGTTATGTCAGATTAAAATATACTTTAATTTTAAAAACAGAATATCCTCCTTCAATTTGGTTATTTGAATCAACCTGAAAATCTGATGACTGTTCTCTAGACAAGTGAGCTGATCAAGCGCAGGAAGCAGGTGGCTGAGACTCAGTTAATCATTTTTTGCTGTGCTGTATTTCCATTCATTTTCCCCACTTCCTCTAACAAACTGTTTCAAATACATTTCCTTCTGTCACTTGCACTTCCTCTGAGTCACTGCATAATAGGCAAGCTAGAGGTTTTTTTGTACTGCAATGTACACTTTGTGGTTTTGCTTTCTTTACAAAATAGTAAAGTTTTTGTATTCCAGACACAGGTTCAAGATGATATGCAAGAATCATCTACCTTACCTGGGTAAATCATCATTTACCCTACCCTGTGCCTGCTTACCCTACCCTGTGCCTGTTGGCATTCTCTTCCCCTCCTTATTGTTTTACTATGATTTTATTAGATTGTAAGCCTATGTGGCAGGGCCTTGCTATTTACTGTTTTACTCTGTACAGCACCATGTACATTGATGGTGCTATATAAATAATAATAATAATAATAAGAAGAAGAAGAAGAAGAAGAAGAAGAAGAAGAAGCAGCAGCTAAGTAAACACAGTTTGGTCTGCAACATGCCAATAAATAACATGGGGCAAGCTCTCTCTCTTTCTCTCTCTCTCTCTCTCTCTCTCTCCCTCTCTCCAGATATTCTTATACAATTCACAATGGTGTCAACCAGACCACCATTTACCATTTCATAACTGAAAGAAATCCAGCCTTCCAAATCATTGTAATACGCACCCAGGCAGTTCCAAATGCCTCCATAAGACATTCTGTGGAAGAACCTCACACATAAAAGCACACCCTCAACTCCCAGTTCCCTGAGGTGGAGCCCAAGCCCTGGACCATGTCATTTCCAGAGAGCTTCAAAAGCTATTTTGCTTCCCAGTGCCTCGGTTCCCCAAGTCCATTTCCCATGAATTCTCCCCATGTGGAGATGCAGAAATATGGGCCCAATCCTAAATTCCAGGAGCAAAAACAAACAAATGAGGGAAAGCCTGAGGGTGCTAAGAATGGAAGTCCTATAGAAGTTCAACGGGAATCATGTACAGAGCTCAGGGTAAAAAGGGACCACACAGGCTGAATTGACTGTTTTATATTTGCACAGCACTCATCTTAAAGCAATTCTACAGAGACTCAGCAGAAAAATTAAGGAACCCATTGACCTTTGCAGCGGAGGTATTGTGAGGACTAGTTTGAATGAGGACTGCTATTAAAATGAACCTTCTGAGGGCTAAACTCTTTGCTACATTAAATGCATAGCATGTGAGTGATCATGGATTTTTCTTTTACTTTCATCTAAATGTACGGGCCCCCAATCAAGATTGGGATCAGTGCATATGGGTGGGGGTGGGGAGGCTAACCCTTTCCACCCAGCCACTTTTTTCCTTTAAATTGGCCATAAGGAAGAAAATCAAGACCTCACAGACTCCCAATGCTTCCCAACCAAAATATAGCCACACACAAATACACACAAATTGCAAAGATCAATGTCTTTGATGAGGATAAACAATACAGCAAATCCTGTGATACAAAACTATATCCTAAGCATCTATGTGAATACTGATCACATGTTTAGCATTGAGAAGATAAGACTGAGGGGAGACATGATAGCACTCTTCAAGTACTTGAAAGGTTGTCACACAGAGGAGGGCCAGATGAAGGAAAAGGGAATCTCTCAAATCTCAGAATGCACATAACTGAAATCTTTCAATGCACATGCTGGTTTCCTTACTCTCATCACATATGAGAGAGAGAGAGAGAGAGATGAACATTTGCTGATACTTCCAAAAGCATGTACTGTCCTTGTGAGTGGAATGAATTGGAAATGGATTTCTGAGTTGACATTAGTCTATGGCACTGTCCTTGTTCTGACAGTAATACGTGTGAGTAAGACAAGAAGAGGACCTTCTTTCTGTGGGTTACAGGTCAATTGTCAGAAGGCCACAGACCTAATTTATTTATTTATTTATTACATTTCTATACCGCCCAATAGCCGGAACTCTCTGGGCGGTTCACAAAAATCTACCATAAAAAATCTACCATAGAAGTTCCTAGTCTTGGGCAAACAGTTATTCAGTTCTTCTATACTAGAAAAATATAACTGGAAGAAACAAAGTCTTCTGCCAACACTGAGCTAATCAGCAATCTCTGAGCTGGATGCAGAGAATATTACATAGCAACAGCAGTTAAACATTTTAGCATCACTGCTGGTCATGCAAATCCATGAGGCTTTGTGGCAGCCTGGCTCACCTGGGTATAGTGGTAGAAGCAAGGAGACATGCAAAGTTCTAGTGCTGTCTCATCCAGGAAACTAAGCCTACTGGGCTGGATTCAGACTTAGTCAGTCTTAGGCCTTAGCTAGAGCTATGGTTTATCCCGGGATCGTCCCAGGGTCATCCCTGTTCATGTAAATGACACACAGGATATCCTGGGAGCAGGCAGGGACAACCCTGGGATGATCCCAGGATAAACCTTAGGTCTAGCTAAGGCCTTAGAAAGATGAACCAGGTGTCAGTTTGGAGGCTGGGGGCGAAGCACACACACACACACACACACACACACACACAGTGCTGGCTCCAGGTTTTAAAGGGCCCTTGGCCTCCTTCCCACAGTGAATCTGCCTTCTCACCATTGTCACCAGCTGATATTGCTTCTCCTCCTCCACTTTCCTCATAATTGCTCCCACTAGCTTGCTTGCCAAGCAGAGAGCCAGTAAGCAAGTAGGCAGTGGCATCTTCTCCTTCTCCTTCACACCATCAGCATTTTCTGAACCAGAGTGAGAGGCAGGTGAACAAGCTGGTTGGAATGGAGAAGAGGAGGAGCAAGTCCAGGGGGCTCTTATCAGTGGACCCCTGCTGAGGTGTGGTCCCTCAGCAGGTGCCTAACCATACCTACCTGTGATGCCAACGCTGCACATACACAGACACACACACATGGGATAGACAGCTTCAGAGTCATTGGAAGAGACATTCCCTCAGCAACTCCGGTATGTTCCATTGCTCTCCTGCTGCCATTAGCAGGCATAGAAGTGGCTGTTTCATTGTTGGGGAAGAATGATGCCAAACTCTCAATTTGGGACTGGTGTTCCAGCGCAGCTAATAGCAGCATTGGATGGTGGTGTCCTGTCCCCCCCTGCAACAAACTAAGACAACTGGATGGGTATCTGCAGGCATGGCAGGTCACACAGAGAACAGTGGAGAGGCAGAGGTTGTGCATCCCTGGAGTATCCCCACTGAAATAAATGGGACAAGTTAGTGACATAGGAATGACAGCAAAGGTGCTGCTAAAATATGCTGTGAGGAAGATGCTAACTAAGCCTAAACAAGTCATGTGCAAAGGGGATGGGAAGCATATCCCATTAAAACTGGCCAAAATCAATTCCTACTCATTATTATAGAACCGTTGGACCTGGACCTGTTAGACGTATTAGGAATAAATGTTGTGAGATCACAGGGTATCTTTCAGCTTTATTGTCCCCCTATACATACTTGAAGGAGCCAGCCATGCTTCCAGAAGTGATTTTGTTCTGGCACACTCTGAATAAATACTTTCGTGACTGCTCTGAGAGGAAGTGAGGGAAAACCTAGCATAAAGCTTTGCTTATTCAGGGTTCCCTTCTCATGGGAGGGGATGGATATAAGTTGCAGTCTAACTTTTACTGCTAGGGAAGAAGAAAGAACATAAGGAGTCTGAGGAAGTCTTGTTGTGCTCAGTTTCATATGTAAATCCAGCATGACTTGGTAGGTTACTAGGCTGAGACATCTGCCTGCATCTCAGTATCAGAATTAACAATGTGGGATGCTAGCATTTGATGGAGCTTTTGTAACAGCAACATAATTTATAGGCAGGGCAGTAGAAGATTTCTGCAAGTGTTTTAGGTCTCCCTTATGCTGGATTTTGGAAGAGTAGCAAAAAGCTACCATGGCCAGATCTACACCAAGCAGGATATAACACTTTGAAAACAGTTTGAAAACAGTATATTCAATGTGTCCTGGGCCTGAAGAGTTGTCAAAACTGTTATACCATTATAAAGCAGTAGTGTAGATTCTGCCCATGACTCCCATAACACCATAAAAGGATGGAAATATGATAGCATCAGCTTTTGCAGACTTGAGCTCTCTTTGCCAGGTATGAAGACTTGTGCCAAAATACTTTTTGTATTATTTTAAGGCAATAGAACAGAGGGAGGGAACGTGTGGACCATTGTCATACTGAAGAAAAACCCATCACCACTGACCATTTGCCATGCTAGCTGAGGCTGATGGGAGTTGGTGTCCAACAATATCTGGAGAGGGCAC
This sequence comes from Elgaria multicarinata webbii, assembly GCF_023053635.1. NCBI lineage: Eukaryota > Metazoa > Chordata > Lepidosauria > Squamata > Anguidae > Elgaria > Elgaria multicarinata. Next base: position 54,678,154 of record NC_086177.1, read on the forward strand.
AGATTACCCACCCATGTCCTATAGGAGGTTATGTTATTTCTTCTGTTGAAGAAACATCCTCATTCTTTAAGAGGAAAATGAAGCAGTTTATATAAAGAAGTCAAGGCATAAAATAAAATCTAAAAAAATTGATCTGTCTGCACATGGGATTTCACAAAGCATTTGTGAAGTTATTTTTTATTTTGACTAAAAACAGACTTCATAAATACAGTCCAATAATGAACAAAGCTTAAGAGTACAGAAGATGCTGCTTGGACACACATCTAGATAAAAGTTCAAGCCATCAATTGTGTGGAAAGGACAGCCATAACACAGAATCTGATCATCTTTATGCTTTTTTTTAATCCCCTTCTAAAAACATTGTTATTTGTATGTCTATCTATCCATCTAAATGTTGTACAGTTTCCCCTAAAAAATGCATTGAGATATGCATTTCCCACCATTTTGACCTGCTTCGTATGTAACAGTAACCCAGAGTATGGTTGAGTATGGGCATAGGCATGCACACAGGGTGTGCCGGATGTACCCAGGCACACCCTAATTTCTTGGGGCCACCTCCACTTTCCTGTGCCCCTGTCACCACTGTTCAATTTGGGGCTTTTAAGGCGGACAGGAAAGCATAATTCTCCTGGCCGTGCTAATGGCGGCCACCATGAGCATCCCTGGGGGAACTATGCACTTTCTGAAGGCCCCGGAAAGTGCACTTTACCATCCCACCCACCCCACTGTTCCAATCAAGATCCAGGATGATATTGAGAAGCTGCTTAAGCAAATCCCCTAGAATCAACCAGATTAAGTCTTGCTGAAACTTCTCTCTACCTCTCAGCCTTTAAGGTACGCATGGGATCACTTGACCATCACTTTTGTTTGGGAGCAATCTATTTCCTTCTTTTTTTGTCTATTAATTAATTTTTAGCTCTTTTCCCCTAAAAGGTTAATTCACAAATTAGCACACACAAAAATAATACTGAGTTGGCAGCTGATGTATCCAGCCAACTGTGCAATCACCATAGCAACCATACATTCTGAATTTACACTAGAAATATTTTCCTTTTATTGGATATTATACTCATTTAAATTTTTTTTTAAAGGAGTACATACCAAGAGTTTTTAAAGCTTTTGTTGCAGACAAATGGATATTGTACACATTCAGTACCTTTCATTTCTCTGTAACATGTCCAAGCAAAAAGACGTAAGGAGTCACTGTATGTATGAAAATGATACTGAGGCTTACTTTAAAATTATTAATGATGACATTTAAAAGAAATATTTTTAGTAGTCTCAATTCTGAACTGGCCTCTTTGAATCAACCAGTAGTGATTTTTTTTTTTTTAGCTTTAGCATGCTTATATAATATTCAATGTTTGTTGCATTTTTAATCCTAAAGAGCTGAGACCAATTTGCACCTCATGGGCTACATTGAAGAGAACTGACTTGGCCAAAGTCTGAGTTTCATAGCTGATTGGAGAGTTGAATCTGGGTTTCCATTTTCAAACCCTCTGCTGTAGCAACAACACTGAGTGCACTATCTTGGCTTGAGTTACAACAAGCAACAAATTACTCAACTAATATATGAGCCTGGCTATTTGAACCCAGACCGGAGTAAATGAAACTGCCCCCACATGTGTACAGCAATGTCTAGGGATGCTCAAGTATTTTGTTCAGTCTGCATTTTTAAGTGAGCTTAATTCACACTTCCCAGACGACATGGATTGGAATACAGTTCTTCTTAGGTTCTTGCAGTTCTTCGAATTTTGCTATATAATTCTCGGGTCAGAAAATATATCACAATGTGTACAGATATATATTTTAGGTTAAAATACTTTATATTTTGGGTTTTTTTTGTCAAAAATAATGTCATTTTTGTGTGTTGTTAAAAAAAAATCAAAATTGATGCAGAAATGGGACAGAATGAACACATGCAATGCTGACACAGGCTGGAAATAGGTTGCTATATCCATGTCTAGTAAAGAGTTGTTAGCCACAGAACAGGCCATGCCTGTTCATCAACATTTTCAGTCTTATGCTATCTTTCTAAGCATCTCTACATTAAGGGAAAGCCCATTGTTTATCCAGCGCTGTTGGGCTTCCTGGTTCGTTGGCATGATTGATATGAGTTGGATTACATGGGAGGAGAGGAGCGACAAGGCAGAAGACTCTGCTGCTTCCCGGGGTTTCTTTAAATGGCAGACATGGTTGAATCGAGGGAGCGCCTCCCTCCCTCCCTGGCACATGTGCAAAGGAGGCAAAGAGCCAAGATTTCCTTGCAGACCCCAAGTACACCAGGACTTACTTCTGAGTAAAAGTAAGATTGTGCTGTAAGTTTGCAACCCTTGGCACACTTACTTGGGAGTAACCCCATTGAACACAATGGGGTTTACTTCTGAGTAGAAACATGGGGAATCAGATCTGCTGGGGAGGCATTTTACCCTCTTCTTCCTCTGTTTAAAGTCCAACTTTAACACAATACCATCTTTATACGCTGCCAATTTCACACCATTAAGGGTTCATTCCAGCTGATCTCTGATCTATTTTAAAACTGAATAAGGGGGAAAACCATGGGAGATGTTTGATTAAAGCATCATTTAATTGACCCAGAAACTTCAGTGAGTGGTCAGAAATGAGCATGCTATAAATAGCTCATTTATAGAATCCCTCTATATATCCTTTGCTATCTAGTTTTAAATGGCAAGGATTAAAACTGACTGCCATTTTATCAAGCTTAAAGAGCTGATTTTCCATTCACGGTTTTTAAACCGTTTACAATGGACCTTTTTGTAAAAAGGGTGGAGGGAGGCAATGGCAGGTTCACCGAAAACAAGTTCCAATTGCATAGAATGGTCAACAGCCCTCACAGACTGTGTACATTTTGCAGCCATCAATGGAATTGTTACTGGAGTTTTGAGAGGACAAAAAGAAAATAATGTCAGGAGCAATCCTGAAAGCAAAAGCACTGCACAATTTCTTTGCCCAATGGGGATCGCGTCAAGCTCTTGCAGCAGCCCCATTGAAAAAGAAGGGTTGTATAGCAGAAGTCCAAAATCTTCCCTGTGTTCAATAGGAAGTTCAGGAAATCACACATCAGAAAGCTGGATTAGAAATGTCTCTGGAGAGGCCACCAGTTGAGGGAGGAAGCAGCAGCCAGGCACCTCTCCACCGTGCCTGGGTCCAGCTCCAGCTGAGAGCCCCCTCCTTCCTGCCACCAACTATCTCTGCAGAGGCCACCAGTGAGGGAGGAAGCAGCAGCCAGGCACCTCTCCACCGTGCCTGGGTCCAGCTCCAGCTGAGAGCCCCCTCCCTCCTGCTACCAACTGTCTCTGCAGAGGCCACCAGTGAGGGAGGAAGCAGCAGCTAGGCACCTCTCCACCGTGCCTGGGTCCAGCTCCAGCTAAGAGCCCCCTCCCTCCTGCTACCAACTGTCTCTGCAGAGGCCATCAGTGAGGGAGGAAGCAGCAGCCAGGCACCTCTCCACCGTGCCTGGGTCCAGCTCCAGCTGAGAGCCCCCTCCTTCCTGCCACCAACTATCTCTGCAGAGGCCACCAGTGAGGGAGGAAGCAGCAGCCAGGCACCTCTCCACCGTGCCTGGGTCCAGCTCCAGCTGAGAGCCCCCTCCCTCCTGCTACCAACTGTCTCTGCAGAGGCCATCAGTGAGGGAGGAAGCAGCAGCCAGGCACCTCTCCACCGTGCCTGGGTCCAGCTCCAGCTGAGAGCCCCCTCCTTCCTGCCACCAACTATCTCTGCAGAGGCCACCAGTGAGGGAGGAAGCAGCAGCCAGGCACCTCTCCACCGTGCCTGGGTCCAGCTCCAGCTAAGAGCCCCCTCCCTCCTGCTACCAACTGTCACTGCAGAGGCCACCAGTGAGGGAGGAAGCAGCAGCCAGGCACCTCTCCACCGTGCCTGGGTCCAGCTCCAGCTAAGAGCCCCCTCCCTCCTGCTACCAACTGTCTCTGCAGAGGCCATCAGTGAGGGAGGAAGCAGCAGCCAGGCACCTCTCCACCGTGCCTGGGTCCAGCTCCAGCTGAGAGCCCCCTCCTTCCTGCCACCAACTATCTCTGCAGAGGCCACCAGTGAGGGAGGAAGCAGCAGCCAGGCACCTCTCCACCGTGCCTGGGTCCAGCTCCAGCTGAGAGCCCCCTCCCTCCTGCTACCAACTGTCTCTGCAGAGGCCATCAGTGAGGGAGGAAGCAGCAGCCAGGCACCTCTCCACCGTGCCTGGGTCCAGCTCCAGCTGAGAGCCCCCTCCTTCCTGCCACCAACTATCTCTGCAGAGGCCACCAGTGAGGGAAGAAGCAGCAGCCAGGCACCTCTCCACCGTGCCTGGGTCCAGCTCCAGCTGAGAGCCCCCTCCCTCCTGCTACCAACTGTCTCTACAGAGGCCACCAGTGAGGGAGGAAGCAGCAGCCAGGCACCTCTCCACCGTGCCTGGGTCCAGCTCCAGCTGAGAGCCCCCTCCTTCCTGCCACCAACTATCTCTGCAGAGGCCACCAGTGAGGGAGGAAGCAGCAGCCAGGCACCTCTCCACCGTGCCTGGGTCCAGCTCCAGCTGAGAGCCCCCTCCCTCCTGCTACCAACTGTCTCTGCAGAGGCCATCAGTGAGGGAGGAAGCAGCAGCCAGGCACCTCTCCACCTTGCCTGGGTCCAGCTCCAGCTGAGAGCCCCCTCCTTCCTGCCACCAACTATCTCTGCAGAGGCCACCAGTGAGGGAAGAAGCAGCAGCCAGGCACCTCTCCACCGTGCCTGGGTCCAGCTCCAGCTGAGAGCCCCCTCCTTCCTGCCACCAACTATCTCTGCAGAGGCCACCAGTGAGGGAGGAAGCAGCAGCTAGGCACCTCTCCACCGTGCCTGGGTCCAGCTCCAGCTAAGAGCCCCCTCCCTCCTGCTACCAACTGTCACTGCAGAGGCCACCAGTGAGGGAGGAAGCAGCAGCCAGGCACCTCTCCACCGTGCCTGGGTCCAGCTCCAGCTAAGAGCCCCCTCCCTCCTGCTACCAACTGTCTCTGCAGAGGCCATCAGTGAGGGAGGAAGCAGCAGCCAGGCACCTCTCCACCGTGCCTGGGTCCAGCTCCAGCTAAGAGCCCCCTCCCTCCTGCTACCAACTGTCTCTGCAGAGGCCATCAGTGAGGGAGGAAGCAGCAGCCAGGCACCTCTCCACCGTGCCTGGGTCCAGCTCCAGCTGAGAGCCCCCTCCTTCCTGCCACCAACTATCTCTGCAGAGGCCACCAGTGAGGGAGGAAGCAGCAGCCAGGCACCTCTCCACCGTGCCTGGGTCCAGCTCCAGCTGAGAGCCCCCTCCCTCCTGCTACCAACTGTCTCTGCAGAGGCCATCAGTGAGGGAGGAAGCAGCAGCCAGGCACCTCTCCACCGTGCCTGGGTCCAGCTCCAGCTGAGAGCCCCCTCCTTCCTGCCACCAACTATCTCTGCAGAGGCCACCAGTGAGGGAAGAAGCAGCAGCCAGGCACCTCTCCACCGTGCCTGGGTCCAGCTCCAGCTGAGAGCCCCCTCCCTCCTGCTACCAACTGTCTCTACAGAAGCCACCAGTGAGGGAGGAAGCAGCAGCCAGGCACCTCTCCACCGTGCCTGGGTCCAGCTCCAGCTAAGAGCCCCCTCCCTCCTGCTACCAACTGTCTCTGCAGAGGCCATCAGTGAGGGAGGAAGCAGCAGCCAGGCACCTCTCCACCGTGCCTGGGTCCAGCTCCAGCTGAGAGCCCCCTCCTTCCTGCCACCAACTATCTCTGCAGAGGCCACCAGTGAGGGAGGAAGCAGCAGCCAGGCACCTCTCCACCGTGCCTGGGTCCAGCTCCAGCTGAGAGCCCCCTCCCTCCTGCTACCAACTGTCTCTGCAGAGGCCATCAGTGAGGGAGGAAGCAGCAGCCAGGCACCTCTCCACCGTGCCTGGGTCCAGCTCCAGCTGAGAGCCCCCTCCTTCCTGCCACCAACTATCTCTGCAGAGGCCACCAGTGAGGGAAGAAGCAGCAGCCAGGCACCTCTCCACCGTGCCTGGGTCCAGCTCCAGCTGAGAGCCCCCTCCTTCCTGCCACCAACTATCTCTGCAGAGTCCACCAGTGAGGGAGGAAGCAGCAGCTAGGCACCTCTCCACCGTGCCTGGGTCCAGCTCCAGCTAAGAGCCCCCTCCCTCCTGCTACCAACTGTCACTGCAGAGGCCACCAGTGAGGGAGGAAGCAGCAGCCAGGCACCTCTCCACCGTGCCTGGGTCCAGCTCCAGCTAAGAGCCCCCTCCCTCCTGCTACCAACTGTCTCTGCAGAGGCCATCAGTGAGGGAGGAAGCAGCAGCCAGGCACCTCTCCACCGTGCCTGGGTCCAGCTCCAGCTGAGAGCCCCCTCCTTCCTGCCACCAACTATCTCTGCAGAGGCCACCAGTGAGGGAGGAAGCAGCAGCCAGGAACCTCTCCACCGTGCCTGGGTCCAGCTCCAGCTGAGAGCCCCCTCCCTCCTGCTACCAACTGTCTCTGCAGAGGCCATCAGTGAGGGAGGAAGCAGCAGCCAGGCACCTCTCCACCGTGCCTGGGTCCAGCTCCAGCTGAGAGCCCCCTCCTTCCTGCCACCAACTATCTCTGCAGAGGCCACCAGTGAGGGAAGAAGCAGCAGCCAGGCACCTCTCCACCGTGCCTGGGTCCAGCTCCAGCTGAGAGCCCCCTCCCTCCTGCTACCAACTGTCTCTACAGAGGCCACCAGTGAGGGAGGAAGCAGCAGCCAGGCACCTCTCCACCGTGCCTGGGTCCAGCTCCAGCTGAGAGCCCCCTCCTTCCTGCCACCAACTATCTCTGCAGAGGCCACCAGTGAGGGAGGAAGCAGCAGCCAGGCACCTCTCCACCGTGCCTGGGTCCAGCTCCAGCTGAGAGCCCCCTCCCTCCTGCTACCAACTGTCTCTGCAGAGGCCATCAGTGAGGGAGGAAGCAGCAGCCAGGCACCTCTCCACCGTGCCTGGGTCCAGCTCCAGCTGAGAGCCCCCTCCTTCCTGCCACCAACTATCTCTGCAGAGGCCACCAGTGAGGGAAGAAGCAGCAGCCAGGCACCTCTCCACCGTGCCTGGGTCCAGCTCCAGCTGAGAGCCCCCTCCCTCCTGCTACCAACTGTCTCTACAGAGGCCACCAGTGAGGGAGGAAGCAGCAGCCAGGCACCTCTCCACCGTGCCTGGGTCCAGCTCCAGCTGAGAGCCCCCTCCTTCCTGCCACCAACTATCTCTGCAGAGGCCACCAGTGAGGGAGGAAGCAGCAGCCAGGCACCTCTCCACCGTGCCTGGGTCCAGCTCCAGCTGAGAGCCCCCTCCCTCCTGCTACCAACTATCTCTGCAGAGGCCACCAGTGAGGGAGGAAGCAGCAGCCAGGCACCTCTCCACCGTGCCTGGGTCCAGCTCCAGCTGAGAGCCCCCTCCCTCCTGCTACCAACTATCTCTGCAGAGGCCACCAGTGAGGGAGGAAGCAGCAGCCAGGCACCTCTCCACCGTGCCTGGGTCCAGCTCCAGCTGAGAGCCCCCTCCCTCCTGCTGTCAACTGTAACTGCTGAACTTTGCAACCAAGATTGTAGTGCCTGAATTTGCTTTCCTTTCCTCCTCCTCCTCCTCCTCCTCCCTCCCAATCCCCTTTCCTTTTGTGTCATGTCTTTTAGATTGTAAGCCTGTGGGCAGGAACTGTCAAGAAATACTTTTGTAAGCCGCCATGAGAGCCTTTTTTGGCTGAATGGCAGCATAAAAATCCTTAAATAAATAAATAAATAAATAAATTTATTGAGTGGGTGACAAAACTCCAAGTAGCCAGTTCTCTTAAGAAGCGGAGTCCCTCTCCTTGTTATTGAAGTTTTAAAAGCTGTCAATCCAACTGAGTCTATGGCCTTAGCTAGACCTAAGGATTATCCCAGGTAAATGGAGGGGTCGTCTCTGCCTGCTCCTGGGATCCCCTGTGTGTCATTTGAATGCACAGGGATGATCCCGGGACAATCCCAGGATATAGACTTCTCTTCAGCCACTCCCAGACTGGAATGGCCTTCCGGGAGAGATTCGCCAACTTAACAGTCTTTCTGAATTTTTTAAAAAAGCCATAAAGACTTATCTCTTCCGGCAGGCCTACCCAGTTGAATTTTAAGGTGCCTGGCTGTTATTTTAATAATTTATTAGTTTTTATATGTTTTTAATAATTTGTATGTATTTTATAGTCTTTTTGTATTTAATGTTGTTCTCCACCTTGATTGAAAGGGGGAGGAGGGTAAGAAATATTATTATTATTATTATTATTATTATTATTATTATTATTATTATTATTATTATTATTACAGAGCAGTCTACAAAACCAGGTGTGATGGTGATATTTTGCTCCAGAAAATCAAACTGCTGTCAGTGAAAAAGTATGGGATGCAGTGACTGCTTAGAGTAAACTCATTGAAATCCATGGGACATATCAGTCATGATTAATTTACATCCCATGAATTTCTGTGGGTTTACTCTAAGGAGGACTAAGTCTAGATCCTACCCATTAACAGGAAATATGTGGCTGAGGTTAATTATTAGGCCCTTTCACTACTGAAGCCCACTGATCCGGTATTTGCTGGGAATTACCTGCAGTGGCTAAGATTTCTCAAGAGCATTTAGCAGCCACTTTAGAATACAAGTGTGGGCAAGGTTAAGGTTATTAGTACCTGTAGTCACTTAGGAAAATTAATTTCTTGTTCTGAGTGCAATTGTGGGGGAGAGATGTAGCACAGTCCAATTGCTAAGGCATGGTAATTGTTGGCTTTTTAAAAAAGAAATGGCAACCTTTGCTCTATTTTGTTTTTACCAACTTTTTAGAAGCTATATAGGTACTGTTGGAGGAAAATTCGAGCAAGAAACAGTGTGAACCAATTTAGAATGCATAGCAACACCGGGCCGCTAATTATAATTTTGCCACAAGCAATTGTCAAAATCATAAAACTCCAAGCCTGTCTGGTAGTGGGCAGCATTCTCTCGTACAGGCATCTGGCAGAATCAGCAGATGATGGTTGGCTTGCCCTGTTATTTGGCTCCGTAGGAAAACTAAAAACAACCCCAACCCCAAAGACTCATAGTTGGATTCTGCAGTTAAAATGGTAAGCCTATTAACTGCCAAAAGAAATATCATCTGGCCACAAACAAGCAAATCGCTGAATGCTTTTTTAAACAAATGCTTAATGTTTTCCTCCTTTCTTTAGTGTTTATATTGCTTGCGTTTCATCATGCTGTACTGGTTAGAGCTTCATTGCAGTTCCTGTTTATAGAGCAATATAAAGTATCCTGGGAAATATGGTGGAAAATTTGTATCAAGAAAAGATTCATGGCACTGACCGTAGATATACTGATTGCTTCTTTATAGATGTTGTAGAACAGGGGTGGGCAGAAGGTAGTTTGGGGCTGGGATCTACTGCTAGATTTCTGGTAATTTCCATTAGATCACAAAAGGTTTCTGACTCCCAACTGTTTAGTAGCTATAACAACCCCCCACCCCACCCACAACAACAATTAGGCTACTGAAATGAAGAAAGTTTAGAGGGAGAAAATTGGGGATGGATCCAGGATCTGCCTTCCACAAGAGAAAGGGAGCTTCTGCAAGAGGAAGTGCCCTGCTTACACAAGGTCCTCAGATTATTTTGGGGTATCTCCCCCTCTACACCACTGCTCACCCCCATTCACCAGTATTGGCTGATTCTCTGTGTAGCATTTTCAGGGGGCAGAAAAAACTTGGTAAGTCCCTTGTCTGATGGAGCTCTGTGTATCATTCACACTGCTATCCATTCCACCTCCTCCTACCAGATAGCCTGTGAGCTTTTTTATGGTCAGATTCCCTGCCCCCCTTGTGCCACTGTAAAAATTGTGGTGTAATCTGTTTGCATCCTCCCAATATGGCATCCAGTTGGATGTCAGGAATATCTAAAAACATTACTTTAATCTGCCAATCCTTATGGGATATTACGTTGCTCTGCGCAATTCTGGAAGAACTGAATTTTCTGTAAATGAATGACATCTTGAATGTTCTCCCTCATGGTAGTCTGATCTCAATAGAGCTGGAAGCAAGCTTTACAAAGAACAATGCTGTGACATTGATCATGCTATTTTTCTACAGTATACAATGAATGCACTTTTGATCACATCTTTCTCTGATCTTTCCTATATCTTCATAAAAAAATACTATCAGAATCTTCTGGTATTGTTTCTGCTTAGCATATTTTCCCCATTTGGAGTGTGGCCTTCATTTTGACTCCTACCCCCCCCCCCCAAAAAAAGCAAGCAGCAAGAAGGAAAGAATGTGCACAAGTGTTTCAGCAAAGTGCATTGAACTATATAGTTCCCTTTATTTGTAACACAGTATACCTTAAATTAGTTGTTGTCTTCCATACTATTGCTAATGTTTAAAGATTAAAGCTATTCATGCATTTTCACAGGACATCTAAGAATTGTGAGATAATTATTTCAGGAATTAGCTTTGCTGCATCCTATTGTAATACCACAGTGGCTATTTCCCATGGTGGAAAAGGAAATTAAATGTCTTTATTTAGCAGAGTCTGAAAACTCATAAAGGCCTGGTGCTGTTTTGCTCAAGCTGAAAGAGGAGGATGGAGAGACCTTTTTCTTTCTTTCTTTTTTCTTTTGCAGGCTGCAAATCCTATAACACACTTCTGCCCACATGGAGATGGATGAAGCATAAGTGATTGGCTAGGGAAAATGTTAGCTGGGGAATGTTCATAGTTGGGAAATTAGAACAAGATATTAAGTACAATTATCTAATTAATCTTAGTAATTCAAGCTTAGGTATCAATTTTACAAAGTCTTCCCCCCCCTAAAAAAATCAGTGTCCATTCAACAACTGGTGTGTGCGCATGTGAGGGATTATGATCAGATCCATGCATGCAAATTTAGCATCACATATGACAGGAAATAATCATGCATGGAAAATGTGCATCAAAATTATGAAATGCAAATGTAAAAAGAGCTATTCAAAAGTTGGATGAATGGAGGGAGACACCAAAGAAGCCCCTCTTTGCCTTTTGGATCTAGGGACTGCCATACTTTCCGATTCAGGGTTCATGGGCCAGCACATTGTGGCTCTTTTGCCGGCACAGAATGGACCCAGTGCAACAACGTATTTATATGGCAGCCGGGACTGTGCATGCTCAGGAAAGTGCACACCCCGGGCAGCAAAAATTATATTGTTCCATTGTTTGGTGGGGCAAATGACACCCCCTCTTGAACAGCTGGGCAGCAATGTACCTCAGGGGCAGATCTCTAGATGTTTGGGACTTCAACTCCCATCACCCCCTGCCGACATGGCAAATGGTCAGGAATACTAGGAGCTGAAGTTCAAAACATCTGGAGATGTACTTTCCGCTCTACCTAATGTGACAGGGCTTGCTCTACCCACACAGCTTGAATCCATACAGTTTCATACACAATACAGACACACACACACACAAACCTGCTTTTGAGAAGCCCTAGCCCTCCAACTGAATTAGGGAGAATGACTTTTTGATAGTTAAACTTCTCCTCTAACTTCTGTGAGTTTATTTGTGATTCTCACATTCCCTCCGCCCCCCATTAAAACATTCACATCTATCCACTTCATATTTTCTATTTGTGAAATTCTCTTCTAATGAACGGGGTGAGCTTAATGTACTAGTACAACGTTTACCACTAATCATATTTTAAGGAAGCTTCTGTTGCCAATAAGCTGCCAAAAATGACATTTTTCTCATCGCACCTCTGGCCTTTGATTCATTGTAATTTCTTTTCAGTACCTCAATTATTATAGAATTATTCTTCTACTGCAGAGTGGCTTTTAATTATTTCAAGAGCCTCCTCCCCCACAAGAAAAAATATACTTTAGCTAGTTAAAATGAAAGTTAACAATTTAAGAGCATTATTAAGTCTCTTTGTAATTGCATTAAAGCTTTAATGTTGTCCTGTGTGAAACAGCCACAGCGCTCAGCTTCAAACATTATTGCTCTACTAAAACAAAGTATTTTTCTATAGAAGATAGGAAGATTCCCTCATCCACCCACCCATCTGTTTTTGGTTCTTCCTGGGGGTGACCTACAAAGCATAGGATGTGATAACATTTCAGCATGGGTGATAGCTCTGCATTTTAAAGTGATCACATCTTAGGCAGAGAGATGAAAATTGCTGACAATGTCAGAAGCTTGAGCTTTTTTTCTTTGCCCTTTTATCTTTCTCAAATTATTCATGTAGGAATTGTAGCAAAAGCAAATCTGTCTTTTATTGCATATTTTTGTAGAACACAAGGGAGGAAAGCTTCTTGGCCAAGCAATGTTATGGTTAATGTTTAAAAATCTATGTCAAGCCCCCCCCCCCTTCTTTCTTCTTTTTTTATGAAGCAGCATTCACATTTCTCTAAGAGTCCAAAAATGTAATGTTTTCATTGGCATTGTATTACCAATGTAGAATAAGGAGACATGTCAAATGATGTCATGATAGGGAAAGAGGGAAAGGATGTCATTGTTGATTGAAGAAGGTTAGGTTTGAAAAGCTGGGATCGAAAGTGGCAGTAATGGGTTGGGGGGGCTATCGTAGAGATGCATGTGTGTGCATAATCAGGATCCTTAATGCTTTAATATTGAATCAAGGGTTTAGAAATAATTATCTCTGCCGGTGGTGACTTCCTTGAAACATAACACTCAGTGCTGAGTAGTCAAACATTTCCTCAAGAAAGGAAGAATTAAGAATCCAAATCATATAATGTGGCTGTGTATTGTTAATATAATGGTGCCTGGCAGTATGAGCAGTATTTAACCCTGGGTGTGCCTTCTGAAACATTATTCCCCAACTCAGTTTTAGGCACACATAGAATCATAGAATCACAGAATAGCAGAGTTGGAAGGGGCCTACAAGGCCATCGAGTCCAACCCCCTGCTCAATGCAGGAATCCACCCTAAAGCATCCCTGACAGATGGTTGTCCAGCTGTAGCATGTAGCATTCTCTCCAAAGTTTGTGTTGTTTTTTTAAACAAAAATTAAAAGCAGTAGGGATGTGCTCCACTTCTAATCGGACCGGCGAATTAGAAGCCGAGTGGGGGGCTTCGCCTGCCCTTAAGGCGGAGGCGAAGAGGATTGGGGGGCCGGCGGAGCGTGGCGAAGAGGATCAAGGTGAAGGCGGATCCTTTGCCTCGATCCGGAGCTCCGCCGGAAAGGTAAGTGGGGTTTACCGGGCCCTGCCGCTGTCGCTGTCACCCATGCTGCGACAGCGGCAGGGCCCGGTAACCCCCCCTCCTCTCCCTTACCTGCCTCCATCTGCGGTCCGTCGGTGTCTTCAATTGAGCCCGCGGTTCAACCAGGAAGTCTGGGCCACAAGCGGCCCAGACTTCCTGGTTGAACCGCGGGCTCAATTGAAGACACCGACGGACCGCGGATGGAGGCAGGTAAGGCCCCCCTCTCACTTGGTCCCTTACCGGGCTCTGCCGCCATCGCCGCATGGGCAGCGATGGCGGCAGGACCCGGTAACCCCCCCGCCCTCCTCTCCCTTACCTGCCTCCGTCCGCGGTCCATCGGCGTCTTCAATTGAGCCCGCGGTTCAACCAGGAAGTCTCAATTGAAGACGCCGACGGACCGCAGACGGAGGCAGGTAAGGCCCCCCTCCCCCTTGGTCCCTTACCGGGCTCTGCCGCCGTCGCCGCACATGCGGTGATGGCGGCAGGGCCCGGTAAACCTCCCGCCCTCCTCTCCCGGCCTTACCTGGTGTCACTCCCCTCCACTGCGGAGCTCTGATTCGGAGCCGGAGCTCCGCAGCGAAGAGGAGCAGAGTATGGGCGGAGCGGCACGGAGCAGATGGGCTGACCCGAAATTTTTGGATCGGCCCGCGGGGTGGAGCGGGGGGTCCATGCACACCCCTAAAAAGCAGTCTTAGAAGGAAACACTGGGCAAAATCCAGCAAAAGTCCTACTTACGGTTTTGTTGTTTATTCGTTCAGTCGCTTCTGACTCTTCGTGACTTTATGGACCAGCCCACGCCAGAGCTTTCTGTCGGCCGTCACCACCCCTAGCTCCCCCAAGGTCAAGTCTGTCACCTCCAGAATATCATCCATCCATCTTGCCCTTGGTCGGCCCCTCTTCCTTTTGCCTTCCACTTTCCCTAGCATCAGCCTCTTCTCCAGGGTATCCAGTCTTCTCATTATGTGGCCAAAGTACTTCAGTTTTGCCTTTAATACCATTCCCTCAAGTGAGCAGTCTGGCTTTATTTCCTGGAGTATGGACTGGTTTGATCTTCTTGCAGTCCAAGGCACTCTCAGAATTTTCCTCCAACACCACAGTTCAAAAGCATCTATCTTCCTTCGCTCAGCTTTCCTTATGGTCCAGCTCTCGCAGCCATAGGTTACTACGGGGAATGCCATTGCTTTAACTATGCGGACCTTTGTTGTCAGTGTGGTGTCTCTGCTCTTAACTATTTATCAAGATTTGTCATTGCTCTCCTCCCAAGAAGTAAACGTCTTCTGATTTCCTGGTAGATCTATTGAAATAAATGGCACTTAAATTAATCATGATTAACTTAAGTCCCATTCATTTCACTGGGTTTACATTATTATTATTATTATTTATTTATTTATTTATTTATTTATTTATTTATATAGCACCATCAATGTACATGGTGCTGTACAGATTACACAGTAAATAGCAAGACCCTGCCACATAGGCTTACAATCTTGTGCTGATTTCACCCATGTCAAGCAGAAGCAGAGGACTGACCGTGGTGGGTGGGTTAATACCTTCCTTACCAAACATTTCCTGTTCAAAATCATCCCAGCTGCTTCTCTATCCCCCGCTACAAATATTCCATATCTATCCACAAGGAATAGCAGCAATTCTGAATAGGAAAACAGCCAGCAAGGTCAGGATTGACTAACTCCTCCCTCCAGCTGTTGCTCCATTCCTACTTGTGGCCTCCTGCATTTGGTTCCTCCCCAAAGGAGAAGAGGCTACATATAGAAGATCATCAAACAGGGGGAAATTGCATTTCCCTACCATCACGTACTGTTGCTCTGCTCCCTGCTTCACTTCCGCATTGGGGTCAAACTTCATGTGGAGTGAGCAGAGACTACATGAACCCTACAGAACAATGGGAACAGCCCCCTTTATAGCAGAACTTCCCTGCACACGGCAGCAAATCCCTACAAATCCCAACTTATTTCAAGAAAAGTTGGGTTTTCTGTGGCTTATTTTAAGATGCGAAAATGGGAATGGAGCAGGAGACGCATGGCAGGATCACTGCATCGTTGAAATGACCCGCAAAGATCCATAAGTGGCCACCTGCGAGCAGTGGCAGCACCAGAAAAAAACCCAGGAGGGGCACAGAAGGGGTAAAGCATATTTCTAGGTGGGTGGGCTGCATCCCACAAGTTCAGATCTCTGAAAGAAAAGTAACAGTGTATCTCACACTAAAACTGCCATCCCCTCGACTACAAGGGCTGTTCAGTCTGGTTTGGGGTCAGCAAGTTCCTCCTTCACCCATCACGCTACTGTATGAACCAAGATCCCATGATTTCCACCACCCCACAGAGTTGCAGTTAGGAAATGTGGGATTACATTGGGGAGAAAAACCAGTCATCGCAGATACAGTGGCCTACCAGAAACTCTCAATCTGAGGGCCAAAAAAGCCATGAACTCATTCACACAATGAGCAACTGGATATTGATTTATTAAAGGTTATTATATATTGCTTTGTAGACTGACCTCACAAAGCAGTTTATATGACATTTTAAAAACAATGAAATCAATAAAATTGTACAATCAAAACCAAAAAAAGCCGAACAACACTTTGTCTTGGAGAAGCTGATTCTGTTTCTTCTTCTCTCAGGGCAAGATGGGAGTCCGCATGCCAGTGGTGCCACCCTCTACTGGGGCCACAGCTAGACCTAAGGTTTATCCTAGGATCATTCAGGGTTCGCCCCTGCCTGAGCACTGGATCCCCTGTGTGTCACCTAGATGAACAGGTTTGACCCCTGGACAATCCAGGGATAAACCTTAGGTCTAGCTATGGCCTGGATCTTGGGTATTGGTGTAGGTCTACAGTGCCCATAAGGTGCCTCATCAGGACACCATCCCTGTGGCTCATTGAGCCTACAATGGGGCAGAGAGAGGTCTAAACCTCACATAAGTCCTGGGCACAACATGCACCAGAGGAGTGAAAAAGGCTACGTCACATCAAACTGGAAGCCCTGTGCCTTATTTTAATGGAAGAGGTGGTTAATTCCACCCCTGCTGGAAGTCCCATCCCATCCCTGGAAGTCCCAGTTCTGGAGTCCTGCCCCGGCAGGAAGGATCACTTGATGGGGGTCATAACTCCTAGATGAAGTCATCATACCTCCATAGACCAATAGGATGGGGGTGGAGACCACTGCTGTACATGCGGGAGACTGGAAGTGACCCCATAGGGGCCATTTTCAACCTCATGCCCAGAAGTCCTACCCTGGAGGAAGGGATCACCTGATGAGGTCATGTGACTTTGTCTACAAACTCATCATACCACCTCATCCTCTTCAGCCACCATAGCACGAGGAGTTCATAGAGGGGTCACACGATCCCATCAAGTAAACCCTCTATCCAGGCCAGGACTTTTGAAATTGGGAATGCTTGGTATGGGGTCAGAAATGATCCCATGTCTGCTACCTTGCCTCCCAGACTTTGCCCTGTGATGGATGCCCTGTTCTACAGACCCTTAGACTCCTCTGCGACTCCGCTTCTGGACTGTTTAACATGTGTGAGTGCCTGTTTTGTCCTCTGACTGCTATGTCAACCCCTCCTGCCTAAGTTAGGGATGTCGGGGAATCCATATTGGGGGTGGAGCTTCACAAGCTTTTGTCAGCTCAGCCTGTGACGTTACACCCCACAAGTCAGTTCCCTAATGCATGTCTGAGATTGGTAAGTCTGTGGTGCTTAGAATGTTCACCTGAGTGGGTGGAGTTAGAATGTCTTGGGAGGGGGAGGAGTGATATATAAAGGAGTGACTGAGGGGATTGAAAGGAGACTTTTAGATACTCTTAAGAGTCTTAGCTTTAGTGCTTTAGCTCTCTGTGTGTAGAGTACTTGGGTACTGGAGAGTTTGAAGTTCAGTATAGAGAGTGGTGTCTTTTGAGTGGGGTGTGCAGATATTTTGTGTAAAATGAACACAAGTATTGTGTTTTACGGTATTGTTCATTTTACAGTTTGTGTAAAATGAACAATACTGATAATAAAATTCAAGAGTGAATGTGTGTGTGACAGGAAAGCGTGTATGTGAATGAGTGAAAGGTTGATGAGAGGTTTCAAAAAGGTTTTAAAATGTTTTATTTTGAAACAAAGCTTGTGAACTTTTAAAATAAAATTTAATTATTTTGTTTTAACTACCACAAAAATCCCACGTGTCTGTTTGGCATTTATCATGTGAAGTTTATTCATTTAGCACCCACTCTGACAATAATTCACCTCAGCACATATAATTCACAGCGTATTATTTTATTATTGAAATCCTTCTCCATTTAACCCCTTTCTCCACATAATTTGGAGAAAGGCGGTGTTTGTCCCTTGCCTCAGGCATATCAAGTGGTGATGCTTGTCTTGAGCAGGGAGTGTCTGCGGCCGGGCCTGTTGTTCAGAGCCTGTGTCGTGGCATATTAAGTGGTGGCAGTGTCAGGATATGAAGTAGATTCTGTTCTTTTATAGTGACAGAAGTCAAAAAGGATTTTATTTGTTAAGAGGACAGAGGGTGGTAACTGTGAAGCACCTCTGAGGTCCTTAGTGGTGAAAGTTACATTATATCAAAGTCAGAGGTTAAGCTGATACAATTCTCTGACAGGATATTTTTGTTTGTGGTGAGATTCATATTCTTTAATATCAAGTTTAACATTCCTGACCTCAATTGATAACTCCCAGTAACATTATATTTATTAAGGTTAAGTCTCTGTCTGGTAACCATGGAGGTTTTAGGGTTGAAGAAGGATGCCCTGACAGCCAGATATAAAAGTTTAAATTTGCCAACTGAAGGAAAGTCAGTTGATGAAATGAAATGGGCTCTTATAGAATACTACAGAGTTCATGCTGCAGGTGAAACTGAGGTAAATCCTCTGAGGCAAGTGCCTGTAGAAATGTCTCCTCAATACATTGAACTAGAGAGAGAAAGATTGAAACAACAAGGAAAACTGAGGAAAGCAGAATTAAAACAGCAGGAAGCTGAAAGAGACCTTGAATTAGAAAAGATTAAACAACAGAAAAAACTAGAATTAGAAAGAATAAGACAAAGAGATAGAGAATTAAAACAACAAGAAAGGCTGAGGGGAAAAGATCATGAGGCAGAAATAAGATGAGGCAGAGAGAAAGATTGAGAGCTAGAGCTAGAACGAATTGCTTTGGAAAAGAGAAAATTTGAGCGAGAAGATCAGAGGAGAATTGAGGAAGGGGCTAGACCTCCCCAATTATCTCCTAAAGACTTTACCCCTTATATTGAGGGACAAGATCCCCAAATTTTCTTCAATTTGAAAAGGCAGCCATGATGTGGGAAGTAAAGCCACAAGATTACATGAAGTTTATCCCTAACTTGATCAAGGGAGACCTGGCTGAAATTTATAATAGTTTTCCTGTGGGGGAAACTTTACATTTTGCCTCATTTAAAGCAGCAGTTTATAAAAGATTTCGCTATGAGCCTGAATATTTTTGGAAGAAATTTAGAAGCCTTAATGCTGTGTCAGCCAAAGCTTTTGTGGAATTGGGTCACAAGTTAGCGGATCATTTTGAGAAATGGATCACCTGTGCTGAGGTGAAAACCAAACAAGATTTACTCAAACTGATGATTAAAGATCAATTAATTTTTCAAATTCCTCAGGATATAAGATTTCTGATGAGAGATAGAGACCCAAAGACTTATCAAGATGCAGCTTCCCTGGCTGATCAATTTTCCTTAAATCAGGGCTATCATATGGCCAGCAAGTCTACTAAAGGGAATAATATTAAATCCCCTCCCCTGGATTATGTCTCCCCCTCTGAGAGTTTACCAAAATGGAATTTGGCTTTGGGCTGAAAGAGGCTCCCTACCATCACACTGGCCCCCCTCATCAGACCTTGAGCTGCCACTCCTGGGGATCCTGTGAGGAGACCTGAGAAGACACTCATATTGTTATGTGTTTGGGGGGATCAGTCTTATAACTCAGTGTGTCTGAGTAAAAGAGACTGAGGATTCCTTCACCACCCAACACACACACACACACACACACACACACACACACACACAGACAGTAATTAATTTCTAAATGGGTAACCCTTTTGTTCTGCAAGGCCTGAGGTGGTAGGAGGAAATGAATATGAGTTTTAATTATCTTTCAGTAGTGGGAGGGGTGCCTATGGATTTGTACCATGGAACCTGTTCGCTCCAAAGTCAGTAGGGCAGTAAATCCATTCCAGGTTTCAGTCAGAACCACTCAGAATTCTAAAGGAGCTATCCGAGGTGCAATTCATTACCCTAATGATATCAGAGCCAACAGCCTCCACTGCTAGACAACATGGAACACTGTTAACTGGAGATGTCAGCATGTCCCACCCTAACTTTTGTAAACTGCCCAGAGAGCTTTAGCTATGGGGTGGTATGTAAATTTAATAAATAAATAAATAAATAAATAAATAAATAAATAAATACTGCCTTCCAGATGTTATGGGCTCCCATTGGCCCTCACCAGCATGGCGGTATTCTTGGACTTGTAGCCCAAAACATTTGTAGGACACCATGTTGAGGAAGGCTGTGATACGCTAGTCAAAACTAAAACTCAGATCACAGAATCAAGCTACTTTCCCAATTCCAGAAATCAACCATTTTGCAAACTCTCTCAAGGTCCTCCTGCCTCCCGACATCCCCAAACCCAATCGTTAAAATTAGAAGGTGTCTAGGTGCACAACTGCAAATTCATCTCTTATTAATAAAAAATAAAAAAAACCCTGAACACGCAATTTTGGGTGGGAGGATGTATATGTCTGGGAAATGGAGAAAGATGATGTTGGGCCAGCAAGGGAATAAGAAGTAAAATAAAATATGACAAGAATATCAGTACAGACACACCACCTGGGGTATTTTAAGCAAAAGAATATAATAGCTAACCCAGAAGAGGACTCTCATATTTCCTTTATTTGATGTAGGAAGAATGAAGAAGCTTGTTTCTAATTTGGCTAGAAGAGAGATCAGTTGATATGCAAAGCTGGGATCCTCTGCTATATATAACCATAATGCCTTTGATGCAGACATATGAAAACAAATGCAGTAGAATAATTCTGCTGGCAGGAGGCCTCACAGCTGCAGAAATAACACAAAGGAAGAATCAATAAAGGCTTATTAATTCTGTAGTGAATCTGGGGGGAATAATAATAAATTACTACTGCCAGAGCTTTATTTATTTAATTTGTATACCATATCTTCAAACCCCAAGAGTTCCCAGGGTTGCAAACAATCCAAATATAGTATATAAAAGACATTCAAAAATAAAATAGTACTCGCCCTCTCCTGTCCCTTTGTAAGAATAGAAAGCCAGTGTGGTTAAAATGTTGGACTGGAACTCGAGAGACTGGGGTTCTAGTCCCCACTTGGCCATGAAGCTCACTGGGTGACTTTGGGCTGGTCAGGGACTACATCACAGGGTGGTTGTGAGGATTAAATGGAGAGGATGAGGACCATGTAAGCTATCTTGGGTTCCTTTCAAGAGGAAAAGAGGTGGGGTATACATGTAATAAAAATACACTCATGAAGATGCCCAGGAAAGTAACAATGTCTTGTCTGGTGCTCAGGTGAACTTCTCTATGGAGACCATTCAAAAGGTGGTGGCCCATTAGCAAAAAATCTTTCTCTTCTACCTACTGTACCTCTGAAAGTGGGGGCATTTGGAGGAGAGTCTCCACTGATGATCTCAGAAAATGAGCAGGGGTCACAAGCCATATAGGGGTTTAACTTGGAAGCCAGTGTAGGTGTTTCACTATAGGCAAAATATGATCACATCACCTACCCCAATTAATCCCTAGGATTTTGGATCAGCTGTAGTTTCCAAACTGTCTTCAAAGGCATCACCACATAAAGCACATTATAATAATCACATTTTTTGTATATTACATTACAATATTTCTGAATCAGCTTGAATGTCCATTGGGTAAAGGGGCAAGTCATAAATATGTCAAATACATAGTCTAGAAATTACTAGGGCATGGATGACCATCTCTGTCCAGTACAGTCACAGTCCGCATATCAGGTTCAACTTATAATAGCTGCTCTATGTCACTAAAGCTTTTTGGTGCCTCAGGTGAAAATAGTCACCCCACAATGTACACCTGATTCTTCCAGGAGAGGACAAATCCCTTGAGAACAGCTTGATGAACACCATCTTCCTGGATAGGTGAATGACCCAACAACAACATTTCCATCTTGATGAGATTGAATTTCAATTTTTTAGCCCTCATTCAGGCCATTGCCGCTCCCTGGCATTAGTTCAGCACTTCTACTTCACCTGAATGAGATTTATTTATTTATTTATTTTTATTTATTACACTTATATACCGCTCCCATAGCCAGGGCTCTCTGGGCGGTTTACAGAAATTCTAAAATTGAGATAAAAACAAGTATACAAAATTTAAAACTCTAAAACACAGAACATACACACATAAAATATTAAAAACCGTTAAAAAAACTAAATGTGGGTGATTAAGATGTGCCGCCATATGCCTAGGCAAAGATGTAAAAGATCAATGTAGCTGGGACTCAGATAATTTCATTCATGTAGATTGTTTTAATGTAGATATTAAATAACATGGGGGAACAGAATAGAATCTTGAGGAACTCCATATTGCAAATGTCAGGGGCTGATCACAAGTTACCACCTCCTGGAATCTGGAATCTACAGAGAAGGTAGAAAGGTGGAGTAATGGTGCTGCAAACTATACAAATAACAGATGCAATGTTTGAATCCTATAAATGGACTTGCAAAGTACTTATGGAGATAAATAAATCCTAGGAATAAAGATACTAGGAATAAAGATACTTGGAATAAAGATACTAGGAATGATTACACAAAATTATGTTCCTGTGGAATATCTCATTTCAAGATATGTTTTGTGGTGTCTGCACTGGAAAGGAATTAATCAATACTGAAAAATTCAAGAGAGATGGTAGAAAGATTGCATCTTCTATTCATGTTCTTGGAAGAGAGGAGTGTAAGTAGGACCTGCAACAAACTATTGCAGTGTGGACTCCTGTTCAGGGTTCCAGCAATCCAGCCATGCCCTTTCCCAGGATATTCCATTCCATTCCTTCTCCATCTGGTGTTCTGTTTTGCCTACTCCAACTATCAGCCAGCATCCTGTGTTCACTGAGCATGCTCAGTCCTCATTGGGCTATTTTGCCCCCATTGAGGGTTCCCACCTATTCTTTTCTTGTGCCTATGCAAACTTTCGGGTTCCCCTGAGCTAATACCTTCCTCTTGTGTGTGAATGACACCATTTTGGTTACATAAGGATCTGCATTCAGAGAACTGAGTTTACCTTAAGTATTTACATGTGAAGCTCTGTGACTCAAAATATTGAAGTGTGAAGTACTTATGTTCAGGGTTCCATTCCCTCCCTGGTTTTCAGTCATTGTCCCCCAACAGTCTGTAGGCATTCTATGTCCACTAAGTATGCTCAGTCCTCATGGCCTGTTTTGGACTTTGGGGGAAAGAGGGGAGGTGCACTGGTCTCCAATCTCAGCTACATTAAAATCTTGGATTTTCCATTATTTCTGTGGGCATTGATTTCTATTTTTATCTATTCATTCCTGGAGATATTTAAAATCGCTTTTCAGTGCAAACCAGACAGTGATCTATTCATACAATAAGATGGTTCTCTCTACACTTTCTATATCTATGTATTGCTTCTTCCATCCTCCTCTTCCCAGATATGCCATTCCATTCATCCTCCCCCTCCTTGTTCCTGCCCCCTCAATAATCAGTCACCATTCTAGCACCACTAAGTGTGCTCATTCCTCATTGTGCTGCTTTTTTCCTGGGTGTTATTTTTTTTGTAGTTATGCAAATATCAGGGTTCCCATGGGTCTGCTGATACTGTCCCCTTATGTATGGGCAGTGCTGTTTTGGTTACATAAACGCAAGCACTGGAAATCTTGAGGCTGGTAGAAGTAAACATAGACTTTGAGGTAAAGAAAATTCCAGTTTGTGAAAATCAGTTTTGGTATCAAAGTAGCTATGTGATGGATCTAGCATCTTTGGTGTAGGAAAACATTGAGACTGTTTCTGTCTCTATGATGAGTTGGCAATGTGGTCCTTCTAGGCGACTAGTTTAGGGTGACCATATTTGGGAAACCGAAAAAGAGGACACCGTGTGTGTGTGTGTGTGGAAGCAGCTTTCTGAGTCCTGCAGAAAGTACGTTACTCCCCCTCCCCCTTAAGGAACCCGATTGGAGTGGAGGAGGGGAAAGGATTTCATTCTGCACCACCACCATCCACTCCAATTGGGGCCTTTTCTATAATGTCCACGAATGACCCACTTTCCCCTTTAAGACCTCAATTGGAGCTCAGGGTGGGGGGAATGATGTACCTCAAGAAAGCATGTCATTCCCTCCTGCCATGCTAATGGCAGCCTTAAAGGGGAAGGTGTGTCATTCCAGGACATTATTGAAAATTATAGAAAATCCCTCCTGACACCATGGAAAGAACAAAAAACAGGACAAATCCGGGGAAATCCTGACAGTTGGTCACCCTAGACTAGTTAAAAGTCCGTTGTAGTTCCCACACAACAGTACACATACACACCCTGCCCACCCAGCATGGAGTTAAATTAAAAAGTAGACATTCTTCCCATTTAATGTAGTCTTCATTATATTGAAAAATTCTATTTCACCATTCAGCAGGACTCTTTAAAGCCCTTGTAGATATTTGAACACCCAGGAGCTGAGACACACTTATGTAGGTTATCTGCTGCATCTAGCCCTAGAAGGGAGAGAAAGCTACAGCTGGGTTTTACTCACGTCTGAATTGTTCTTGGGATTCTCACATGCCTTAAATTGCATCTACTCTGATTTTGGTCTTGTGTTGCAGAGACCTTCTAGAAGTAACCCACTGGATCATGTAATGAAGTCCTAGAGCCAAAGGAAGGTATCTTTCCATGCAGCCATGCTGTATGCTGAGAATAGGTATGAATACTTGTAGTTGGCTGTAGTTCCTGAGGGCCAAACTGCATGTGATGTTAAATGCATCTTCGTATCTAACATGCCGGTCTTTTAAAATGCAAATAGAATCAGCTGGGGGTGGGATGATGAGGATTTATTTATTTAATCCTTCCCTTCCCTGCTGCAGTTTTGAGGAAAATCCCTTCTCTGAATGCTGCTATTTGCATTGGGAGAAAATCCTTCATTAGCAGCAGAGAAGGAGTTTTCCTCAAGACCCCAGCAGGGAACAAAGGAATTAAATTAAGTACGCAAGAGAAGGCCATTTCCACAGTGTCCCCACACCTCTGGAATGGGTTGCCATTGGAAGTCCATCATGCCCCATCATTGCAAGCTTTTAGGAAAGCTCTGAAGACTGACAGAGTTTCTCTGGACTTCTCCTGAGTATGTTTCAGTGGAGTGTTCTGAGTTTTTAGCTGCAATTATGTCTTAGAGCGCCATCAGATGAGCGTTTTATTGCACACTCGTTACTGGGCACTCATGGATTTTTGCAGGTTCCTATCACAACATCATCTGCCTCCCGGGCACCTCCCACCCCTTCTAGCCTTCTTTGTGTGGCAAAAAAGCCTCTGGTAAATCATATTATTTTTAAAGATGGAAGTTGCCACAATCTCCTGCTGTGTGCCAAAGAAACAGCACAATAAAGAGGCCCCTGAATGAGCCATGTGAACTTTTTTACTTCCTCTTACTTCTCCCTGAGAGAAAGAGGAAATATCAAGCAACAAAAGCAGGGGTGGAGAAGTGACGGTAGGCAAGTGTGATTTCCCCTGTCTGATGGGGCTCTAAGATTTTAGTATGTTGATTTGGTGTTTGGGGATTTTGTTAATGTTTGCAGTTTTATCTTTTGTTTTGTTTTGTTTTTTAATGTATGGAACTTATTGTGTAAGTCATCTTCGGAGGGTTTTTGCCCTGAAGGGCAGCCTAGAAATATTAAAGGCATGATCCTGTGGGTTGTGCCCTAGGTACTTAAACCCCTGTACTCTGGGATGTACAAGTATGGATGTACAAGTATGCAGAGTGGTCAGAGGGGATCCTCTCCTCCATGCTCTGCAGTTTTTGCTAGATGCTCGATTTTGAGCGCCTACCCAGGGCCCTTCGGAGTGGAAGTGGGGAGGCTGTGCATTTCATAGGAGAGTGTCTAAAGCAGCTTGTGTGATCTCCTCCCCTCCCTACTCCTGAACTCCCCTTTTTGCCCTCCCCATGCTTGGTTTACCAAGCATGGAGAGGCAGCCACTGCAGTTCAGTCCATGCTGGCTGCAAGGGGGAGGGGGAGTATGGTTTTCTTGCTCCAAACATGGAGTACTCTCTATGAGCTCAGAGCCAGAAAACCAAAAAATGTCTAGGGGGACATAGGATTGTTCGCTAAATTTGCCTTCTATACTTGTTCTGACCCCACTAATTAGCAGTCCTCACCACCCCACCACCCAGTCTCCCTTTCCCCAGCTGATGCTATTTGCATTTTTAAAACCTGCTGATTTGCCTCTAAACCGTCTCTGTGCTGCAGGCTTTTTTCTAGCATAAAGCTGCAACAATGAGCTTTACTCCTCTGACAATGAGTCGCCACCGCAGCATCTTTTAAAATTTTCAATTTCTATTAAATTTCAGATATCAGGTTCAGACTTTACATTTGAAGCCCACCTGTTTTTCTTTGAGATTCTGGGGTCTCCACTTGCTGTTTATTTCAAATACTTCTTGATGGCAAGAATATGCATAGAGGGGGTACACTGGAATTCATTGCCTCCATTTTAACTTCGTGTACAACTTACTGTACATAACTGGAATCAAACTTTTTAAAAACTAAAGTAAGAGTGTATATTATATTTTATGTCTGATACACACTGAAAGCCCAGGTTTATCACTGGGGTGCGGGTGGGAGATAGATGGAAATAAAAATAGTCTATTGCTAATGAGAGTTTCTTCAGAAGAGGCAAAAGGGATTATAAAAGACTGTTTTAAATTATGAAAAACAGCGTCAACCTTCAAAGACTCTGTCACTTGTAATGTTGTCAGCATATTTTGACAGACTTTCCTCAGAGAATTAAGTACAGCCTCTTTCCTAAGGCACAAGAAATCTACTTTCTATTGTAGTAAGCCTCCCTCCCTCAAAAAAGCACAAGAATTGAGAGAGAGAGAGAGAGAGAGAGAGAATGCTGTACCACCACAAGATGAAGATGTGGTGTCCGTGGATGCGTGCTAGGTCAGGTTTGCCATGTGCTTCAGCAGCCCTATGACTGCTTCAGGATGCAACCAATTTTCAACTCTATTCACCCTCCTGTATATCATGGACTAGCACCCAGAACCATCATCTTCAAAGGATTCTCATCCCTCATCTTCAGAAGAGGCTCTGGAGTCAGTAGAAGACTTGGCCACAGAAAGACATCATGAGGCTTCTATTTCCCCAGGACCCAGTTCTCCAGAGGAGCCCTAGGGGGCAGTTCTCCTGTGCCCCAGAGGAGGCTCCATTATTGGCCTCAGACTCTAAGAGCTCATGCCATGAAGAGACGAGTATGCCACAACTACTCCCATGTTACCACACCCTGAGGCTAGTAAAATGGAGCAGGCCCATTTAAGAGTCAAAGCCTCAGTAAAGGTGGAGGCAGAGCTAACCAGCCTGTAACTTCCTATATAAATGTCAGCCTTGCTCTGATCTTTGCTGGAGCAACATACAGATGACCCTGTCTAGCCTGTAACCCCATGTAAAGATGAGTCATTCCTATTCCAGAAACCTGTCCTTGCTGGTTGTTCCTGCATCCTGACCTTACTGGAGGGAGAACAACAACAACAACACAACATTTCATAGAGCCATTTTGTAGTGGCAGTCCCAGTACTTAAATGATGTTGAGCCTTCCCTGCAGTAGTGGTTCATTTTTGTGAACCGCCCAGAGAGCTTCGGCTATTGGGCGGTATAAAAATGTAATAAATAAATAAATAATTAATAAAATGGTAGGACAGAATATGTAACACCTTTGAGGGATGATGGGAAATGTGGGTACCATTTAAGCAGTGTTGGGGTGGGGGCAGTTGCCCTCACTGACCCTTCTTTTCAGAGGATATGTGATGATCCTTCAGGAATGTCTATATCTTGGCCAGCTTATTGGTGTTGTCCAGTAAGCAAGTATTGTGATGAAGTACTAAATGGGCTAATTGGGAGGAGGGGTGATTGTCTTGTGTTAATAACATTGTTGTAGTTATTGTGAGTTCTGAAACATGAAAATGACCTGTCATAAAGGCCACTGTTTAGAAGTGAATCCAAGAACCTTTGAAATTTGCTGTGAATCTTGCTCTGGAGGTCCCTGCCAGGAGAGGCCAGGCTAGCTCCATGTTTATTGTCCTGCTGCTGCTGCTAGGCAAAGACATTTTTATTTCAATAGTTTTTTTGTTTTTGTTTTTTAAGATGACTTGTTTTCCAGTGTAGGTTTTAATCTGGTGGTTGATGCTTCTTACTTTCTTTTTTATTGATGAGTTTTGATGGATTTGACTTATATTTTTAAACTATTTTTTGTGTATTTTATTGTAGCCATTTTGAGTGTAAAGACAGATATAAATTTATTTAATAAAAACATCTTCCAGACCACCTCCAACACACTGGAACCTGAAATAGTGCCATTCGTTTAATGTGACACCTGTTTCCAGTAGCTCAGTGGAGATTATTAAATCTTGGGATAATCAATGTGTAGAAAGAAGAGGTGTGACCATGCCTGTTGAACCAGTCCCCAACCTCCCTGTATGTTACAGATCATGCAAATAAAGGCTACATGTGTAGAATTTGTAGATGCAGAGAGGCTTCCCAATGTGATGATGGCAGGAACAGAGCTAGCATGTGCAGTCCTGCTCCCCTCTGTGATTATGTAGCTTTTCTACACAAGGCTATTAATCCGCTGCATCTATTTTCAGGGTTATTGTTTTTCTTTCAGAATTGAGATCCGAGCACCACACTAAGAGCATTTCATTCTCTGCTTTGCTGCCATGTAATCTCTAGGTGGCACTGTGGTACAGCAGAATAGCACAATTACACAAATCAAAAAAGCATTTTCATGAATAATACCACATTTTCCTTGATCTAAAAACAACTTGCAAAAGGAAGTGAAAGTAGAGTAGGGGATGTTGAACATATCATTTCATATTTCATGTAGAAAAGTTCTCAGAACAAGATTGAAAAATTGTTGGGTGTGTTTGAGATGAAAATTCCAAACCAACAGTTCAGGCTTTTAAAGCATCTTTCTTTCTTTCTTTCTTTCTTTCTTTCTTTCTTTCTTTCTTTCTTTCAGGTGTGGATCCACACCCACTTTTCCCACCCTTCTAGTTTGAATATGTCAGTTGACCCTGAATTGCTAGAGAGGCATCTTATAGCTAGCAGGCATAGTCTAGAAAGAACTGCAGTTGCTATAGGTAAGGGCTGCACTAACTTTTTGCCCACATAATATTTTTAGGGTGAATGGAAGTTGGGGTTTCTGACATTCTCATTTCTTACTGTTTTCAAATCTTGTTTTTCACTCCAAATGCTATTGTACATGTGTGCCTAACACTCCTCAACAAGATTCAAGATATGAGCTGAGAGAGAGAGACAGAGAGAGAGAGAGAGAGAGAGAGAGAGAGAGAGATGCTCTCTCAATAGCGCACTTCGGCTATTGGGTGGTATAAAAATGTAATAAATAAATAAATAAATAAATCTGGATATCAATCCAAATAATACTCTCACTGGCTCTTAGTGTAAAATATGTTTATCTAGAAGAAAATTTCACTGTTTTCAATCAAATTTATTTCCAGATAAGTGAACTGCAACCATGCAATTTGCTTCTGTGAATGGTTACTTGGAAGTGAGTTCTACTGAGTTTGGTGGGTTGACTCCTAAGTAACTCTGCAATGTAGCCTAATGGATACATTTCTTCACAAATAGCTCACCCTTACTGCACTTTAGTGGGGAAATAGAGAAACACTGAAGGGAACAAGCATGCTAAGTATGATACACAATTCAGCCACTTTAAAATTCCATTGATCTCACTGCAATAGATCCAGGGATCATCACAAATATTGACTAATCAACCCCTACTGGCCAAATCTTGGACACAAATCTATATAAATACAAATGTAAATGTTCGTTCGAAACAGACGTTATATCTCCGAAAGTTCTTCACTGATTGCTTTGAAATTTTGACACAACGTTGCATTCGAATACGCGAGCGTTGTTATGTAACTATGTTCTATATGGGGTCAAAAGTTTGTCTTAAAATCGAAGAAATAGGCCTCCTCAAAACCAGTCCTGCTGATCATTGTGACATCGCTAACCAGTAGGCCAATCCACTGCCTCTGCCTCCTCTCCTATTTGCATGTTCTCTCCTATTTGCTCTTATAGGTCATTGTGACATCGCCAACCAGTAGGCCAATCCACTGCCTCTGCCTGCTCTCCTATTTGCATGTTCTCTCACAATTGGCTGAGTGAATATAGATGTCACACCTGTGACAGTTACACGTTCTGAAGAAAGGTAACTGCCAGGAGTTTCCACTAACTTCCTCACCGTAAAAACATCCTTTTTTAAAAACCAAACAGTAGGCCAATCCACTGCCTCTGCCTCCTCTCCTATTTGCATGTTCTCTCACAAAACTTTGCAATGGCACTCGGCTTGCAGTAAAAAAATTACTGAGCAACGTCATCGAAGGAACAATCTTGACAGGACCTTTCAAAGGTGAAGATGTCCTCATTCCTCGCATTCCTATGATTCCAAAAGATATGCCATTTCAATTTAAGAGATTGCAATTCCCAATTCGATTGGGTTTGCAATCACCATCAACAAAGCTCAGGGCCAATCTTTAGAATTGTGCGGATTGCTTCTCACATGGACAATTATATGTTGCGTGTTCTAGAGTCGGCAAACCAGACAATCTCTATATCTACACAGACAATGGAACAACTAAAAATATTGTATATCCACAAGCATTGTGAAATTAAACATATTAGAAACATCTGCTTTGTCTTTTTTTTCTTTTCAATTTAACCAGACTGAGCCACAGCAACGCGTGGCAGGGTACAGCTAGTAATTAAATATAAAATGAGGACTCATATTTTCAAATGTCACTTATGTTTTTTGTTAGAAGGCTTAGCATAGCTTCAGGGATAGTTTCTGCATCATCATCATCATTATTATTATTATTTACACTTATAAATGTAAATTTACAACTGTTACCCAGAAAACCTTCTCTTCTGCTGATCCCAGATTGTGGAATGGCCTGCTGGAAGAGACTCATCAACTTAACAGTCTACTAGCATTCAAGAAAGCTATAAAGACTGATCTCTTCTGACAGGCCTATCCAGTGGAATTTTAAGATGTTTTTAGAATGTTTTTAGGACGTTTTAACAATGTATATTATGTTTTAATTCAGTTTTATGTATTTTACTGTTTACTGTTGTTCCCCACCTCGATCAAAATGGAGAGGCAGGTAAGAAATAAATTTATTATTATTATTATTATTATTTACCATATATAATAATATGGTATATATGATATGTACCATAATATATATATATATATATATATATATATTTCACTGTATATAATATTATTATTATATACAGTGAATAGTTCTTTCTGGAGGCACACTGAATGTGGAGCATTAGTTAACCTATTCTGTTTCTCCATTTCTTCACTTTTTGTAAATAAATCTAGCTGGCTCTCCAATAACTGCCTGTACGTATAGTTTCTCACATTAACCCATTTCTCATTTGTTTTCAATAGCTTTTGGTATTTTAGCTTGATTTACTGTTCTTATTACTATGATTATTCTCTTATTTCTGTTTTGTGAACCCCTTCCCCCTTCATATGTTTTAATGTGATTTTAGATTGTAAGCCTTTAGGCAGGGTATTGCTGTTTTATTTCTTTATTTTGTACAGCACCAAGTACACTGTTGGTGCTAAATAAATAAATAAATAATAGCAACAGCAATGTAAAATTAACGAGAAACATAAGCCTTAAAATAAAGTATAAACCAGCCTTCAATAACCTGATTCCTCCAGATGTGCTGAACTACAGTTCACAATGAGGAGCCCAAGCTATTTTATTAGGTTGTTGTGAGGCTTAAATGCCATTCTGAGTTCTTGTAGAAAAGAGAAGGGATTGAAATTTCATAAATAAATAATAAATCTATGTAGCAAGATACAATTCTAAGGAAATGTGTAACGCTGCGGACCAGAACGACTGAAAATCTATATACAAAAGCAAAAGAGAGTTGAAGAAACAGAACAGATTACCTAATGCAGTCTATAGTCAGTGAGCTTGAAATATGATGAAGCACTACGTATCCTGAAGCTATAAGCTGCTCACTAAATATATATTTTAGTAGCTTGCTTGAATTGTTTAAGAAAAGGAATGGGAATCCATTAAAGTTATTGTTATCATCATCACCACCAATAAAAACACAGCTATTGGGATTAATTCATTCTTTAAACTTTGGAGTGTGACAAAGAAAAGCAGCAACCATTGCAGCTTCTAAATCCCCCTTTTGTACCCTCTAACATATCACAGACAAAAACAGGGATACAACATGGAAGACTCCTTAGCAAAATATGCTCATACCAATGGCCCACTGCCTAAGCTATTATCTTTCCCAGGTATTTCAAAGGTTCGTATCTCACCTCACAGCAAAGGCTTCCAAGGCAGCTAATAACATGTTAAAAAAAAACCATAAAATTAAAATATTGAATATCACAAGGCAATAAACAGTAAAAGCAAAGAAATGGTAAGAGGAAAATCAATCATCCACTAAAAGTTCAGGAAGATAAAATTGGCTTCACCATGCACTGAAAAGTTAATTAAGTGAACCGCCCAGAGAGCTTCAGCTCTTGGGTGGTGTCAAATATATGAAGGATACCTTCTTATTCACACTTTGGTAATATACTGACTGGCTTTTTGCTTTTACCTATTAAATATAATATATAGATAAATATATATTCTGGACTGTGTTGGAAGTCAGAATATTTTCTTGCCATTTTGTTTTTGTTATCTTGTTTTTAAAAACAACAGCAATCTCGAAGGCTGTCACCCTATATCTGCTTACTTCAGAGTAAGCCCCATTTGACTTACTGGGAGTTACTTCTGAGTAGACATGCATAGGTTTGCATTTTGTATCAAACCAATGGGTAATGCATGCATAGATCTATCGCCAGGGAAGGAGCATAGGGATGTGCTCCTAGCTAGTTTGACATGAGGAGCCATGACTTGGTAAGTATGTGAGCAAGTCATTTGCTGGAAATCCTAAGTATACTTATTAGAACATAAGTCCTATTGAACATGGGTAGACTTACTTCCAAGTAAACATGTGTAGGATTGTGTTATAATAAATATGACTACTGATAGTGAATTGGTAGAGATGAAAGCCTGGATTTCCATTTCATCTTGATCAGTTCCCATAAACCCATTAGAAGCCTGTTTCAGGCAGTGGAGACTTATTGACTAACATTTGTATGACCTTCCTTCCCAAGCTATGTGCAACCCGACTTTACAAGTGATGGATATCTCTGTAAGCATACTTTGAGGTGGTTTCAAATTGCTGTAAAGCACTTGCCCCATAAAAAGATGCTGCAGTTGCATCCTTTGCCCTGGGCAGCCATTTCATGTTTTTTAGAGTAATGAAGAGGCAAACCATTTTATACTGGGAATTGTTCATACACCAGAAAATACTCTTGGGCATCCATTTGAAACCGTAATATAGCTGTTACCCAATTTCACTTTCCAGTAATATAATAAGATCTTATGTTTAATACTACTAATAATATATAGCTCCTTCATGCAAAGCTTTAGCTGTTCTAAATAATGGGCTTATTGTCTTAGAAAATAAAATCTAGATAAGTATATATGGTTGGGCTCCTGTATGTTTACCTGACATGGACTATTGTAGTATCCATTTTTCTAACAAGAGTTGAAATGCTTCAGTAAATATACTTAAAATATAAAAATAAAAAAAGTATTGGATGCAACATAACTTTGATAAACACAAGAGATGGTTTTTACATTTGAAAGAAATTAGTCACTCTGCTCATTGCAATTTCAAGATATTTCATGCTGCCAAAAATTACTCTGTAATCACTCTGCCTGGTAAATTATATCTGAATGACAAATACAAAGACAAATGCTATTTATAAAGATAAGTAGAATGAGTTAGTGTGCTGATTGGATCGTGGAAATTTCAGAGATGTAGATTAATTACAGAACTACACAGCTCAAAGGAAATGCCCTTCAATTTAATTAAATTGAACGTGGTATATTACTTGCAGAAGATAGGCAAGTGTCAGGTTTGACTTTTCTATTGCCTTGTACATCATCCAATCAGCTTTACTTGTTTCAGAAAAGGATAACTGAAATCATAGTTGTAACTTACACAAGGTTTTAATTGAGGTAGGTAAATTACGTGGCAGAGAAGCCTAATTGCCAGTAAAGGGAAAATATTCTAAATGACCTTCAATAAATTTGACTCAGCAAGTCAGAGTGCAGGGAGAAACTAGTTTTATAAACAGTCCCAAACTGTATGAATGCTGCTCTGTTCCAGAAACTTCTAGACTATCTAATTCATGCTTGTGCATTCTCCAAAGATCTCATGCTTACTACCATGATAATTGGCTCTGCTTTTTCTAATTTTGGTTGTCAGTATCACAGCTCCACTAAGGTATCTGGGAAGCACCTGATCTTGCTTGAAAACATTTATGGCCTTGAAACAATCTACTCCATCAAACAGGAGTCTCATATTCCTGCAGCACAAGCAGAATTGTCATTGCTGGTTCCCTAGCATCCACAGCTTGCATGTACACTATGGATTAGGCATGTGCTCCGCTCCGATTAGAAGCGTAGAAGCAGGAGCGAGTTGGCCTGCTCCACCTTGCCCAGAGGTGGAGTAGAAGCAGACCGCGGACCCCTTGAAGCAAGGCGAAGAGAAGCGCCCATTTTCAGAGCGCTCCGGTTTCTGCGGTCTGCTCCGATCGCCATCTTGAACATTTCGCCCATAGGATTGCATTGTGGAAAAGAAAGGGGGATAACTGTGTTGTTTTTGAAGCTATCTTTCTGAAAATTCTTGTGCTTGGAGAGTCGTGGATGAGGGTCATTTTGAGCCTGCTCTCTGCATGGTGCGGTTCGCGTGCTAGAATTTTTTTTAAAAGTAGGGTAAAGGAGGAAAAAAGGTTACCTGTTTCGATTGCTGAGGGGCAGAGTCAACTTCCAGTCATGATCACATGATCCCAAAGTTGGACGAGGGGATAGGCAAAACGGGTAACTTGGGATTCTGGGAACTCTCTTTCTTAGTCTGAACGGACTTTTCCCAGTGTTTTTTAAAACAGTAGCCCCACCAAATGCACAAACACAACCTGAAATCATATACTAAGCCAATAATAAGAGATAGAAACACAGCACTGCTACCCACCCTAACTTTGGGGAACAACTGAAAAGATGTGGTGCAAGGGGATGAGCTCCTCTAGGGCATGCCATGTGGACGTGCCCCCACTCTCTCCTGTACTTGGAGGGCTATCAGAGCCCTCCAAAGAGAGTAAAGCAATGCCTATCATGAGTTGAAGTGAGAGCTTGACTCCTTAGAGCTCTTGTGGTGGAGCAATGGCTTTCATGAGTTGAACTGACAGCGTTGCTTCTTAAAAGACTGGTCACTAGACCAGTCAAATTGGCAGCTGCTTCCCCCTCCCCTGGGCACGTCCCCCTATTACTGGTAAAAGAAAGATATAGCCTTTTAAAAAAAGTTCTTCTTGTTGTTTATTCAGCAACAATGCTGCTTTTAATTCCACCCCTCCTTCGTTTATTGCAAGACAAAGCTTTATTCAGCCAATAAACATCTCTTCACACCTGAAGGAAGTGAGAATTCTAGGAGTTTTTCTCTAAGCCTAATTAGGCTAACTAAGCTAGGCAGTTGCCCTTTCAACTAAAAGGGAGAGTTTCCCATGCAATCTTTCTTGAGAAGACTTTGACGTGTGGCTAGACTGGTAGACTGTCTCTCATCTGCTTGCAGCTCTGTGAGCAGGTGAGAGGACTCTGGGATCTATCAACTCCAAAGTCCCCTCCCCCTCTTACAAAAGCTGAGTTCTCAGCAACTGGGGGAGGATGGACTCTGTCACTGGCATTCTCTCCAATAAGCTCCTGGGAAGATTCCTCCTTTACTTCTGAACAGTCTTGGAGGATCTCCTTCCCTGCTTCCTGTATTGGCTGGTAAATTTCTAGTCGTAGTCCTCCTCCTCCTCCTCCTCCTCCTCCTCCTCCTCCTCCTGCTCCTCCTGCTGCTGCTGCTGCTGCTGCTGCTGCTTCTTCTTCTTCTTCTTCTTCTTCTTCTTCTTCTTCTTCTTCTTCTTCTTCTTCTTCTTCTTCTTCTTCTTCAGGTTCTGACTGATCTCCTGAAACCCCTTCCTACAGACTAGGGAGAACAGGCCTGATCCTGACAATTGTGTCTCCTTACCTGAGCTGTTGCCTAGAGCAGTTGACAGAATCTGTGATGTATCATGACGTCAGCCTATTAAGCCTCCACCCAGCCTTTGGTGCCCTTCAGATGTTTTGAACTACAACTCCCAGGATTCCTGACCACTGGCTGTAGTGGCTGAGGCTGATGATAATTGAAGTCCAAAACATCTGGAGGGCATCAGGTTGGTTTATGGATTCCAACACAGACAGACTTAGGGCTTGCTGTGGCTTCTTAGTCTTGTCTGTTCCCCAATATATATATA
Source organism: Elgaria multicarinata webbii (assembly GCF_023053635.1). Lineage (NCBI taxonomy): Eukaryota > Metazoa > Chordata > Lepidosauria > Squamata > Anguidae > Elgaria > Elgaria multicarinata. The sequence continues at coordinate 54,714,040 of NC_086177.1, forward strand.
ATATATTTACATTTTTATACCGCCCAATAGCCGAAGCTCTCTGGGAAGTTCACAATGAGTTAAAAAGGCATTGAAAGTATGTTTTTCGAAATCTCTCTCTACAATGGCATTCATAAGATCATGGTGCAATGTAAAAAAATACTGTCCAAAAGTTACTGCAGTGCATAAAGTTGCTTCCAACCAGCTACACAATTTATTGTCCCTGGTTCATCACACTCATTTTTAAGGGGGTTATTGTTTTTTATATTTGATTTTAACTGTTGAAACCTGCCCTGAGTACTGTATAAACACTAAAAGGATGGGATATAAATATAATAAATATATACTGTCCTTTAAACAGTATAGCTTTTGGAAGCATCTTTCGCTTTTAAAATCTCAATGCAGACATAATATCACCACCATCACATAATGATGTTCACCACCACCTGTACACATTACTCAACAACAACAACAACAGTTTATTGCGTTCAATAGACCATTCCAGCAGATAAAAATTTTACATACAGCAAACTGAACATACCATTAACTATTAACTATTAAAAGTCAGGCGATCATAGAAGATCTAAAAGAAATGGCCAGGTTCAAAAACTTGGCCACTTGCTCAGTGGTTGATTTGTCTATATTACAAAGTAAAAGAGACTTTAAGAATTCAGAATTCACATTACTCATTTAATAATATTTTAGGGCCTATGTACAAAAATACAAGGACAGCGACCAACAGTTAGAAAGGCACAAACATTTGTACATCTAAAGGTATGGCCTCATTCGTCAACTTCCACTGGAGAGCTCTTTATGGAATTTTCCACCTTGCATCAGTGGATTTCATGCTCTTTTGGACAATTCTGTTTTGCAGGTGCTTCCCCATCCTGCCGGTCTATGATTGTCCCTATTATTCACTTACTTATTCACTTACTTGTCCTGCTACCTGTACCTTCTGTTCCCATCCGCCTCTACCCTTCAGATGGCTTCTCTGCTCAGACTCCATCCTGCTATTGAGACTGCCTTGAGATTAACAAGATCTGGCCCATCACTCCATCCAACTCAACCCTACTAGGGCCATAGCTAGACCTAAGGTTTATCCCTGGATCGTCCAGGGGTCAAACCTGTTCATCTAGGTGACACACAGGGGATCCAGTGCTCAGGCAGGGGCGAACCCTGGATGATCCCAGGATAAACCTTAGGTCTAGCTGTGGCCTAGGATTTGCATAACCCCATGTATGCTGTATGTGCCTATGGCCCATAACTGTGAGGCTATATTTAAGGTACCTAACCTAGGCAACTGCCTGAGATGCCAATACAGACTGTTCATGTTCACTTGTAAAGCTGGCAATACTGACCTCCATGGCCAATATTGCATTAACTCCATTTTTTAAAAAACAAACAAACCTGGAAAACTTCTGAGTGGTATACATGTGAGTGTTTGTGATATCTTTGATACCATAAAAATAATTAAATCAAAATTATTATGTGATATATCACAAGGATAGTAAGTTTTGCTGTATTTGTTGTTAGAGAGAAAGAGAGAGAGAGGGAGGGAGGGAAAATAGAATGGTTGAAGTAAGTCATTTTAGGTATTCTGTATGCGGATTTATTACCCACGATTTGTTGTTTATTCGTTCAGTCGTTTCTGACTCTTCGTGACTTCATGGACCAGCCCACGCCAGAGCTTTCTGTCGGCTGTCGCCACCCCCAGCTTCCCCAAGGTCAAGTCTGTCACCTCCAGAATATCATCCATCCATCTTGCCTTTGGTCGGCCCCTCTTCCTTTTGCCTTCCACTTTCCTAGCATCAGCCTCTTCTCCAGGGTATCCTGTCTTCTCATTATGTGGCCAAAGTACTTCAGTTTTGCCTTTAATACCATTCCCTCAAGTGAGCAGTCTGGCTTTATTTCCTGGAGTATGGACTGGTTTGATCTTCTTGCAGTCCACGGCACTCTCAGAATTTTCCTCCAACACCACAGTTCAAAAGCATCTATCTTCCTTCGCTCAGCCTTCCTTATGGTCCAGCTCTCGCAGCCATAGGTTACTACGGGGAATACCATTGCTTTAACTATGCGGACCTTTGTTGTCAGTGTGGTGTCTCTGCTCTTAACTATTTTATCAAGATTTGTCATTGCTCTCCTCCCAAGAAGTAAACGTCTTCTGATTTCCTGGCTGCAGTCAGCGTCTGCAGTGATCTTTGCACCCAGAAATACAAAGTCTGTCACTGCCTCCACGTTTTCTCCCTCTATTTGCCAGTTATCAATCAAGCTAGCTGCCATAATCTTGGTTTTTTTGAGGTTTAACTGCAACCCAGCTTTTGCACTTTCTTCTTTCACCTTCGTCATAAGGCTCCTCAGCTCCTCCTCACTTTCAGCCATCAAAGTGGTGTCATCTGCATATCTGAGGTTGTTAATGTTTCTTCCTGCGATTTTAACTCCAGCCTTGGATTCGTCAAGCCCAGCACGTTGCATGATGTGTTCTGCATACAAGTTAAATAGATAAGGTGAGAGTATACAACCCTGCCGTACTCCTTTCCCAATCTTAAACCAGTCCGTTGTTCCGTGGTCTGTTCTTAACCTTGCTACTTGTTCGTTATACAGATTCCTCAGGAGGCAGACAAGATGACTTGGTATCCCCATACCACCAAGAACTTGCCACAGTTTGTTATGATCCAAAGGCTTTAGAATAGTCGATAAAACAGAAATAGATGTTTTTCTGGAACTCCCTGGCTTTCTCCATTATCCAGCGGATATTGGCAATTTGGTCTCTAGTTCCTCTGCCTTTTCTAAACCCAGCTTGTACATCTGGCAATTCTCGCTCCATGAATTGCTGGAGTCTACCTTGCAGGATCTTGAGCATTACCTTGCTGGCATGTGAAAAAAGTGCCACGGTACAATAGTGTGAACATTCTTTACTGTTTCCCTTTTTTGGTATGGGGATATAAGTTGATTTTTTCCAGTCTGATGGCCATTCTTGTGTTTTCCAGATTTGCTGGCATATGGCATGCATCACCTTGACAGCATCATCTTGCAATATTTTAAACAGTTCAGCTGGGATACCGTCGTCTCCTGCTGCCTTGTTATTAGCAATGCTTCTTAAGGCCCATTCGACCTCACTCTTCAGGATGTCTGGCTCTAACTCACTGACCACACCGTCTGAGCTATCCCCGATATTATTATCCTTCCTATACAGATCTTCTGTATATTCTTGCCACTTTTTCTTGATCTCTTCTGTTTCTGTTAGGTCCTTGCCATCTTTGTTTTTGATCATACCCATTTTTGCCTGGAATTTACCTCCGATGTTTCTAATTTTCTGGAAGAGGTCTCTTGTCCTTCCTATTCTATTGTCTTCCGCACATTGCTTGTTTAAAAATAATTCCTTATCTCTTCTGGCTAACCTCTGGAATTTTGCGTTTAATTGGGCATATCTCCCCCTATCACTGTTGCCTTTTGCTTTCCTTCTTTCTTGGGCTACTTCCAGTGTCTCAGCAGACAGCCATCTTGCCTTCTTGGTTTTCTTTTTCTTTGGGATGTTTTTTGTTGCCACCTCTTGGACAATATTGCAAACTTCTGTCCATAGTTCTTCCGGGACCCTATCTACTAAATCTAGTCCCTTAAATCTGTTCTTCACTTCCACTGCATATTCATTAGGAATATTAGTGAGCTCATATCTAACTGATCTGTGGGTCTTCCCTATTCTCTTTAGTTTGATTCTAAATTGTGCAATAAGAAGTTCGTGATCTGAACTACAGTCAGCTCCAGGTCTTGTTTTTACTGTCTGTATAGATGTTCGCCACCTTTGGCTGCAAAGGATGTAGTCAATCTGATTTCGGTGTCGGCCATCTGGTGAAGTCCATGTATAAAGCCGTCTTTTTGGTTGTTGGAAGAGAGTTTGTTATGCACAGTGAGTTGTCCTGGCAGAATTCTATCAGCCTATGTCCCGCTTCATTTTGTTCTCCTAGACCATGCTTACCTGTAATTCCAGATGTCATTTGACTGCCCACCTTAGCGTTCCAGTCTTCTGTAACGAAAATAACACCTCTTTTTGGTGTATTATCCAGTAGGTGCTGCAGATCCTCATAGAACTGATCTACTTCTGCTTCTTCAGCATCTGTGGTTGGGGCATATATTTGGATCACTGTGATGTTAAATGGCTTACCCTGAATTCGAATTGAGATCATTCTATCATTTTTTGGATTGTATCCAAGCACTGCTTTAGCCACTTTATTATTAATTATGAAGGCTACTCCGTTTCTTCTGTGATCCTCTTGTCCACAGTAGTTTTCTGATCTTCTGTACAGTCTTGTGTAACCATACAAACTTCCTTAGAAGTTGAGTTTATCATTCAACCTCCTTGAACGTTCTCAGCCATGTTTTATTATGTAATTGTAAAAGTGTAGTTTTGATTTTTAACCAAGGATAGTAAGAGCTGAAAATGTTCCTTGCTTGGGTGCTATTTGCTCTAGGTTAGCCCTACATACACAAGAGAATGAAGTACCATATATAATGAGTTTTTGACTTCCTTATTTGCAGGGCCTCAGTAGATGAAGATGGCCTTCAAATGGAATCAAAGAGAACGTCTGAAATATACATAATATTGTTTAGGCCACTATCCATTCCTCCACTGCACTTTTGGAAGGATAGGTGGACAACTCTACAGATGAAATGTTAGCCCTAATAAAAAGCATATAACTGAATATATATTCTCAAAGCAAAAACTAGGCACAGATGTTGCCAAAGCCAGTGTGCATTTATGAGACTATTCTTCTCCATAGAATGGAAAAATCTAGCCTAATTCAACGTGATATCGATTTAGCATTGGATGGTATTTTGTGGTTGCTAAACAAATGATTTACCAAAAGCAAAACTGGAGATTACAAACAAGGCAATTATGCCAAGACATTTCCCTTGAACATCTGTTCTCAGTTACCAAAAGACTCCATGTTAATCTGTCAAGTTTGCAAAAGACCTGCATCATTCATAAGGACAGTATGAAGTCATGAAGTGCAGCAAGAACAAAATGAGAATGAAATGCCCTGGCTGTGGAAATGTCATTTTATTTTTCACGTGACCATCTTGCTCATCTCACAGATGAAAACTGTACACAGCCTTTTGTCTGAGTGAAATATGACTCACTGAAGCCAAAAATAACATCAATGGAAGGCACACTTCCATTCTCTCCTATTATTTTCTGAGGGAAAGAGTTTGTCAGATCTCTAATCAATGGTTAGATAGAAATCCAGTAAGAGTGTGTTTATAGTTGAATGTTCTCTTTTATTACTTTAATTGAATCCATGTTTAAATGAATAAACATTTCCCCCTCTTTTATGTTAACCTTAGATGCTAACCCTTCCCTCTAAAGGACAACTTTTAAGTTGACTGTGTTTTAACATCAACATTTACTCATTTTTAAACTAAAGGCCTTTGCTGTCAATGGCTGAAGGGGGAAAAGGTAGATCTGGGACTGATCAGGTTTGTTCCCTTTCCAGCAGACTCTTCACAGGTAGTTCAAAGATGCATGGCTTGCACCACCAGGCAGAACTCTCATGTCTCCTAAAGCACAATGATTTTCATAGAATAGCAGAGTTGGAAGGGACCTACAAGGCCATCGAGTCCAACACCCTGCTCAATGCAGGAATCCACCTTAAAACATCCCTGACAGATGGCTGTCCAGCTGTCTCTTGAATGCCTCTAGTGTGGGAGAGCCCACAACCTCCCTACGTAACTGATTCCATTGTCGTACTTCTCTAACAGTCAGGAAGTTTTTCCTGATGTCCAGCTGGAATCTGGCTTCCTTTAACTTGAGCCCGTTATTCCATGTCCTGCACTCTGGGAGGATCGAGAAGAGATCCTGGCCCTCCTCTGTGTGACAACCTTTTAAGTATTTGAAGAGTGCTATCATGTCTCCCCTCAATCTTCTCTTCTCCAGGCTAAACATGCCCAGTTCTTTCAGTCTCTCTTCATAGGGCTTTGTTTCCAGACCCCTGATCATCCTGGTTGCCCTCCTCTGAACACGCTCCAGCTTGTCTGCGTCCTTCTTGAATTGTGGAGCCCAGAACTGGATGCAATACTCTAGATGAGGCCTAACCAGGGCCGAATAGTGGAGACTTCACAAATTCAGTTGTTACCAAGTTTACAGTAATCAAGTTTAGAGAAATTTACAATGCAATCTTAGGCATGTTTACTCAGAAGTAAGTCCTCTGTGTTCATTGTGGCTTACTCTAGAGTGAGTAGGTTTAGGATTGCAGTAGGAGAAATGTACATGCATGAACCAGCCTAAGTATGCAGTAATCAAGTGTAAAATAAACCATGTGTTACGCATAATCATGTGAAGTACCTCTCAGCCGATGCCCTTCTCTGGCACACCAAGTGCTCAGGAAATTATTTATTTAGGTATTTATGCCTCACTTTACAAGGGAAAATCCCTTTACAATGCATCTTACAATACAGCTAATTGTGACGACATCCCCTCTTTTACTTCTCTCTATAATAAAAGGATCTCAACTATGGGACAAGTCATCAGAATGCTGCTCACTGATTCTGTGACTCACTGACCCTTTTTGGCCTCACAGCAACAAGCCCAGCACTCTCTATTCACTCTTTTCCTTCACTGCTGCCACCATATAACACTGTACCTTACCTCAGGTACTTTAAGAATCCAATCCACTTTATGAAACAAAATAACTTTTATTTAACAATAAGTAAGTTCATGCAGTTTATAAATCTTGTGTTTTGTCACAATACTTGTATGTTTCAATACACCATCCTATGTAACCCTTCCTATACCCACTAGTCTACACTATCTCCTCCCATTCACTTTTCCTCCCAAAATAATAAAACACGTTGCTCTTACTCTGTTCTAACCAATTCTGCAGACAAACCCATTCTCCCTCTCACTCTCTCCACACACAAGTCCCAACTGCTTCTCTTAACTCCTCCCTCTGACTGCTAACTGTCATTCAAAACATTTGAATCCAGCAGCCCATCAACACTCACTCTAACATTCTATTCACTTGCTCCCCCTCCCAACAGAATTAACCACTTACCAACTTTTTATTGGAAGCCCAAACAGCACTTACATCATAAATAGCAATAACCAGTAAAACATTACAAACACTTACATCATATATAATTAGCAATAAACAGTAAAACATCACACTAACCCACAGTAAATATATTCTTAAAACAATAAAAATGCAGTTTAAAAACTAAAGAATTATCTGAATCTCTTTCCGCTCTATGAGAAAGACTCCAGTACATGAACGAATATGTTAGAATTTTAAGAGTGGAAAGTGGCTCCTGATCCAGAGTAAAAAAAACTGGACTGGGTCTTCTTTGAGATTGCCTGAAGGAGCCTACCATGATCTACACCTTTTGTCATATCATTATGATCCTATCATGGTAATGGTATATTCCTCTTGTGCTTTTATACCTCATAGGACACACAATGACATTTGTTGTGATATTTTGGATAATGTGGAATAAAAAGCAGGAAATAACACTATGAAAACAGTATATGGAGTGTGTAATGTGCCCCAACAGTTATCAAAGCACTTCAATACTTCTATAAAGCAATTGTGTAGATCTAGCCCTAGACTACATAATTGGGAACATGGCATCAGTAGTCACTCCACAATTGTTGTACATAAGAGTGTAGCTGCCATTACTCTAGTATGTGGACTAGGAGTTCTTGACAAGCCTGTAAACCTCTTTGGAAAAAACTAACCTACAACAGGGGCCTTGGTGTGAGGCCCGGTTCCAGATGACGCACAGGGGAATCCGGGGTCAGGCCGCGCTAAAACCTGCCTTAAGCCGGCATAAGCGAATTCGCTTATGGCCCGGCTTTTCCGCAGCCCCGGCCTCAGGCCAGGCCTGCAGAACGTCTAGCAGGATCCGTGGCTTTTTGCGGCTGCTCGCTTAGTCGTGAGTAGCCGGGAAGAGCCACGGACTGGGCACAGCGCTCATATGAGCGCTGTGTCCATCGGGCCGGTGGGGATCCCAGGGGGGAGAGAGGGGTGGGGGGAAGGCCGGACCCGCCAGGAGAGAGGGGGGGAGAAAGCCAGGCATCAGGGACGAGGATGAAGGAAGGACAGCAGGCATCGGGGGTGAGGGACGGAGAGCCGGGGACAGGGCATCAGGATGGCACGGGGGAGAAAGCCGGGCATCGGGGATGGCGCGGGGGGAAGGCCAGGCATCGGCCATCGGGAATGGGGGGAGGACGGGCGAGCGAGGGGGGAGGGGGTCATCGGGCATTGGGGGGAATCAGGGGCGGGGGGGCTTTGTTTTTTTAAAAAGCACCTACCTTCTCCGGCGCACATGGTCCCTTTAAAAAAAAATGGCCGACGCTACGGGGCTTCCCATTGCCCCGTCGCATCGTGTGTCTAGAAGCCGGCGACGGAGCACACTACCTCTGCATGATCCATCTCACTCCTCTGGTTTCTGCACTTGGGCTCATAGTAGTCACCATTGGAATAGAAGGCGGTTCCATGGGAGGCATCAATTCTGACAAACATAACACTATGTTTGTAGATGGCAGCCTGTGGAGCTCTGCTATTTTGTTAGATTATGATATTGACATAACCTAACAAAGGGCTCCTCTAAATGAGTGATTTAGTGCATGCTTGTAATTGGCCATTCATGGAAATTTGCAGGTCCATCACAGAATGTTGTCAATGACAAGGATGTTTCCCACACTATCCCCTGGAAATCCCGCTTTTAAAAGAACCACATATAATGTGGTAATATCCAGAAAAAGAGGGATTTCCTAGTGTGTAAACTCGGCATTGTGCAATAATTCCGCCACTAGATGGTGATATCTCAGGAAGCAGAGAGCCCTGGTAAGGCAGCAGGATTTTTATAAAATGCAGAGCAGCTTAAAATCTGTCATTTGTTTTGCCCTAGAAAACAAAACGTCTTTGGAAAATTCACCTGGCAATCCATCACAGAGTTCTTTTTCCAGATTGTCCATTAAAAAAGAAAAAAGAAATTGTTGATTTTTATCAACTCTGTTCCCATCTTTGTACTATATCTGCTCATTAAGCCACAAATATTTATTTATTTATTAATATATTGTTTATTTGTTGTTTCAACCGTCATGGTCATATCAACTTAACACATGCATAGGTAAACACACAAAAACTTTACAATACAAAGGAGTAAAATACAAAAGGTTTTCATTAAAAAGTGCCCACAAATATGTAAAAGTTAGTTTTAATACAAAGAATTAAAATAAGACATTAAGAATTTACATTAAAAGGGCCATAGATGTATAAAAGTTAATTGAGAAGACGATTCATAGAGGTCAAAATGGTGTTAACTTTTATTTATTTATTAAATTTATATACCACCCCATAGCCGAAGCTCTCTGGGCGGTTTATAAAAATATTCTCTCTTCCACTCACCTTTACTCTGTTATAATTCCTTATCTTTCACATTATCTTCTTGATGACAATTTTTCTGCATCAAACATAATTTTCAAGACTTCCCACCAATACGGTTCTGGATTAATTTCTTTCATTGTTGGTCTCTTTATTCTTTTGCTGAACTTTAACTCCTGTCCCTGCAAGGCCCTTTCATATCTGTCTTATCTTTTAAATGATAATCCATTGGGATTCCTCCTTATCCTTTTTCTTCTTCACAGTACAACTAGATACTTTAAAAGTAGAGGGGAAAAGAAAGTGATTTTTTTAATCGTATGGGATTGTTAAAAGAATTCAAAAGTGCTTAAAAGTAGGTTGTACCTACTTAGAGGTGCAATAGAAAGGAAGACTATAATTCTAGCAATTGTTACAAGCTAGTAACAATTGTAAATTAATGCAACAATCCTGTAAGTAGAGTTGCCAAGCAACCATGGTTTACTGGTGCTTCAGTAAACATAGCTGCGGTCTCCCTCAACCTGGTGCCATTCAGATGTTTTGGACTACAACTCCCATTAGCCTTAACCAGCATGACTAATGATCAGGGGTGATGTGAGTTATAGTACAAATCGTATGGTGGGTACCACTTTGGGGAATTATTTGATTTTGGTGAAGTTTATGTTTAGGGACATTTATAAATGCTTTAAATAAATATTATTAATAATATTTATAAAGTGCCATCAATGTTCATTGCGCTCTACAGAATAAAACAAGACAATCTGCCATATGGCTTACAATCTAAAAAACAAATGAAAGCCAGTATGGTGTAGTGGTTAGAGTGTCAGATTAGGAGTGGGGAGACCTGCACTCAAATTTTTACTAGGTCATGAAGATCATTGGGTGACCTTGGCCCATCTCTTTCTCTCAGAGCAGAATAGCATACTTTACAGGGTTGTTGTGAAGATATAGAATCTGAGAAGAATTGTTGACACCGCCCCGAACTCCTTGGATGAAAAGTAGACTATAAATATAAATAAATACGTTTTAAAAATTGCAGTCCGGTACCTGTTACCTTGGATGTAAACCCCACTAAATTCAATGGGACTTACTTAAGGTAAGGTCTGATTTCTGTTAGAAAAGAAATTAACTGTAATCTGAAGTTCTTTTAATCTGGGTCATATAGCTAACAAGAGGCACTTAGGTACAAAAAAGAACCCAAACTTAATCTTATTTCCTTTCAGAGTGGCAGATGAACCTCAGAGGACCCTGGAGGGAAGACTGGGAAGGCATTTCCACATATTGCTCCTTAGGGTGCCCTTGTCAGCTTCAGGAAATGCATTAATGGCCTCTGAAAACGTTATTCTGCTTGAACGCTCTTGGACTCATTTAAAATTATGTTAAATCAGACCTGAAATGTACTTCTAATTCTTTCCATCTTCTGAGATGTAACGTTCCATTGCATGGTCTCCAGAAAAAACTTGCAGGAGCCTCACAGTGCTGCTTTTTCTGTGTTTTCAGTTACTCTGCTGGGTTGTTTGGGACCAGAAAAGAAGTGTGAGGACTGGAGAAGGCCTTTCAAACATGTTTAATGGGGTTCCTAACACCACAGCTTGTTACAAAACAGTTGACTGAGCCGCCATTTGAAATGCCATCAGCTGAGAAAAGACAGACATGCAGTTAGTATCTCCTTTATCACAGCAGCAATTACTGTGTGGGCACATCTTGAACACATCAGCTATGAAAACAACATGTCTTGTTACACCTTAAAGACAAACACATTTATTATGGCATAAGCTTTCATGGATGAGAGCCCACTTTAAATTCCTTAATCTTTAAAGTGCCACAAGATTCTTCATAGTTGTCATAGCTGATGCTCTTAACCAATGCCTAATGGGCCAGAGTGTTGGGGTATGGTGCCCTTCCCTAGGAATGTTATTTCATAGAGTTGGTGCCACAACCCCAAAAGGCCTAGCTCCTAGTGCAGACTTTCCTGATTTGGGGCCCTCCAGGTATTTCCAGGTACAACCCCCCAAATTTCTCACTATTGGCCATGCTGAATGAGAATAATGGAATTTATAGTCCCAAACATCTGGAGGATACCAGGTTGGCAAACGCTTCCCTAGTGGGGAAGCTGAACTACTGGCCTGTTTCATACATAAATATATCCCTGAATATGAGTTGTTGTTGAATTGTGGGTTACTTTGGAACAATGGGTTGTTGTTAATGCAAATCCTGAAGTATGGTTTAACTATGTGTTATTAACCATGAACAACCCAGAAAGAGAACCAATGGTTTGGTATTGGCTTGTGAATTCTGGGTTATTTGTGGTTAACAACCCATAGTTAAATCATAGTGCAGGTTTTGCACATAACAACAACCCATGATTCAGCAACAACCCACGACTCAACAACAACCCATACTCAACCTGTACTCTGGGTTGTTAATGCCTCTCTACGAGAGGGAGTGGTCCCAGACCGTCTGAAAGAGGCGGTAGTGAGACCACTCCTGAAGAAAACTTCCTTGGACCCGGAAAATCTTAGTAACTACAGGCCGGTAGCAAATGTTCCATTCCTGGGCAAGGTCCTTGAGCGGGTGGTGGCAGGCCAGCTCCAGACACTCTTGGATGAGACTGATTATCTGGATCCATTTCAGTCGGGTTTCAGGCCCGGCTTTGGCACGGAAACAGCCTTGGTCACCCTGTATGATGACCTATGTCGGGAGAAGGACAGGGGGAGTGTGACTTTGTTGATTCTCCTTGATCTCTCAGCGGCTTTCGATACCATCGACCATGGTATCCTTCTGGAACGTCTGGCTGAGTTGGGAGTGGGGGGCACTGCATTGCAGTGGTTCCGCTCCTACTTAGCGGGACGGCTCCAGAAGGTGGTGCTTGGGGGACATTGCTCGGCCCCGTGGACTCTTCAGTATGGAGTTCCGCAGGGATCGGTCTTGTCCCCCATGCTGTTTAACATGTACATGAAACTGTTGGGTGCGGTCATCCGGAGTTTTGGAGTGCGCTGTCATCAGTACGCTGACGACACGCAGCTCTACTGCTCCTTTTCATCCTCATCAGGTGTGGCTGTGGATGTGCTGAACCGGTGCTTGGCTGCGACAATGGACTGGATGAGGGCTAATAAACTGAAGCTCAATCCAGACAAGACTGAGATGCTGCTGGTGGGTGGTTCCTCTGATCGGATGGGGGGTGTTCAACCGGTTCTGGATGGGGTTGCACTCCCCCTGAAGGAGCAGGTTCGTAGCTTGGGGGTTCTCCTAGAACCATCTTTGTCACTTGAGGCTCAGGTGGCCTCGGTGGCACGGAGTGCTTTCTACCAACTTCGGTTGGTGGCCCAGCTACGCCCCTATCTGGACAGGGATAACCTAGCTTCAGTTGTCCATACTCTGGTAACTTCCAAATTAGATTACTGCAATGCCCTCTACATGGGGCTGCCTTTGAAGACGGTCCGGAAGCTGCAGCTTGTGCAAAATGCGGCGGCCAGATTGATAGCTGGAACAGGGAGGTTTGAGCATGTAACACCGATTCTGGCCTGCTTGCATTGGCTGCCTATATGTTTCCGAGCCCAATTCAAGGTGCTGGTCTTAACCTATAAAGCCCTACATGGCTTGGGACCACAATACCTGATGGAACGCCTCTCCCGACATGAACCTACCCGTACACTGCGCTCAACATCTAAGGTCCTCCTCCGAGTGCCTACTCCAAGGGAAGCTCGGAGGATGGCAACAAGGGAGAGGGCCTTTTCAGTGGTGGCCCCCCGACTGTGGAATGATCTCCCCGATGAGGCTCGCCTGGCGCCAACATTGTTATCTTTTCGGCGCCAGGTCAAGACTTTTCTCTTCTCCCAGGCATTTTTAACAGCATTTTAACAGCATTTAACAACGTTAGTTTGTTTTTAATGGACCCCACAATTGTTGTTTTTAAATGGATACTGTTGTTTTTATACTGTTTTTATGTGTGTGTGTGTGTGTGTGTGTGTGTGTGTGTGTGTTTTTAAATTGTATACTTTTAATGTTTACTATTTTAAAATGTTGTAAACCGCCCAGAGAGCTTCGGCTGTGGGGCGGTATATAAATGTAATTAAATAAATAAATTAAATAAATAAATTGTTATGTGTGAATTAGGTCACTGTCAGCAGAAGCTCATGGAGCAAGGCCTCTGATATTGAACAGAGTGATATTTTCACAAAGGAAAGTAGTCGATAATTTAACATCCACATAATTGCTTTTTATTTGTATCTAGTTTGTTTCTGAGGAAGTATTCCTATATCCCTGTCTTGCTTAGAATCAAAGAATAGTATTGCTCAAAGGGGCCTATAAGGCCATCAATTCCAACCCCCTGCTCAGTGCAGGAATCCACCTTAAAGCATACCTGAAGGATGGCTGTCCAGCTGCATCATTGGGACCAATGACCTGCCTAGGTAATTGGTCCCATTGCCATATGCTCTAACAGTCAGGAAGTTTTTCCTGATGTCCAGCCAGAATCTGGCTTCCTGTAACTTGAGCCCATTATTCTGTATACTGCATTCTGGGATGATTGAGAAGAGATCCTGGTCCTCCTCTGTCTGACAACCTTTCAAGTACTTGAAGAGTGCTATCATGTCTCCCCTCAGCCTTCTCTTCTCAAGGCTAAACATACCCAGTTCTTTCAAGGCTAAACATGCTCAGTACCTCACATGATTTAGAAGCTATATTTCTATTAATGCAGCCCAAAATAGCATTTGCTGTTTTTGCAGCCACATCACACTGTTGGCTCATATTCAGCTTCTGATCTACAACTATTCCAAGATCCTTCTCATTTGCAGTATTGCTGAACCAACTATCCCCCATCTTGTAACCGTGCAGTTGGTTTCTTTTTCCTAGGTGCAGAACTTGGCATTTATACCTATTAAATTTCATTCTATTGTTTTCAGCCTAGCACTCCAGCCTATCAAGATCACTGTGAAGTTTGCTTCTGTCTTCCAGGGTATTAGCTATCCTACCCAATTTCATGTCATTTGCAAACTTGATAAGCGTTCCCTGCACCTCTTCATCCAAGTCATTAATCCAATAGGGTGCTTACACTTCCCCTGATTCCCTTACACCCTGCCAGTTCATGTATGCAAGTGGGATTCAGCACTTGTGGAACCAAGATTTAGCACTTCTGGGGCAACTGGAAATGAATAAAAACACTTACTTCTGTAATGGGGCAGGTCAGTGAAGCCCCACTAACCCATCCCAATTGAGAAATGAGAATTTCTGCTCATTTCAGGGTTTCCTCTGGGAAGCACTAAATCACTTGCACCACTGAATTAGTGAAACCCACCGCTTGTGCAACAGAATCAGTGGAGTGGAGGAGAGTTGGCAGAGGCCTAGGTGCTCCATTGGCTTCTGCCCATTTCTGCATACAATACACTACTGATATTCTAATATCCAGCAGGGAGACATTTTCGGGCTGTTAAGAACTCATTTGTACATCAATAGCAGTATTTCTCCCCCCCCTTTTTTTTTTTACTCACAGCTTTTTCAAGCTTTCTTCAATTTTTTCTGTTGTCTTTTTAAGATATGCAGTCAAGTACTGAGCTTATTTCATATGTGAATCTCTTCAGCATCACAAAGATTGTATTCTTTAATGCATAATTTATGCTTGAAATAATGCCAGCATTCATTTTTATATGTTTGTATCTACTCCTTAGGTAAAAATGAACAAATATACTTTCTCTTCCCCCACCTCACACTGCTAGACTTTGAAAGGTTTAAAACAACAACAACAACAACAACAACAACGGGTTGGGAAACTGTTATCATCATAAAGAGGTGAGAAGTGCTGTACTGCTAACTAGAGGGTGGATAGATCAAATCTCAGAGACCAGAGATGAAAAAACGCACAGAAATACAATTAAGAATATCTTGGAGGGGAAAAAAGAGGTACTTTATGAAAACAGAATCTTTGCTTGGGGTGGTGGTGGGGAATGGTTTTATATCAGCACTGGTAGCTCTGGGCTATTTACAACGATTAAATCATTGAGCATTTAAGAAAACAGATATACAAAATTTAAAACCTGTAAAAACAGAAAACAGTTAATATAACCATAAAGGTTTTCAAGGAATACATTTCACAGAAAAGTTTTTGGGTTTGTTTGTTACATGCTATGGAAACTACAATGAATTTTCCTGACAACTGTTGAACTCAATTGATTTAACCAACACTTCTCTTTTGATAGTGGTGAAATGTACCTGAAAGTGAGCAAAATTTGGGGATGAAACCGCCCGCCCCCTCCAATCATCAGTTGCCTTCCTCCTCCAACCAGTTTACACAATTCAGACTACAGATTGCCCAAGGCAGAGAGGAGGAGAGACAATCCTGCTGGGATTATATGGCTAGTCCTGGGTCAGAATCAAGATCTGGGTCAGGACAGTCTGTCTGGTTTTCGGGATTATGTAGGAAAACAGGATCAGGAATGACTGGACGGCTAGAAAAGGAATAACAGCAAGCCTTGCAGCAAAGACATGGAAGTGACAGCCAGAATGTCCTTTGCTGGCTGGTGACAGGAAGGTTACATTTGCTGTCCAATCAGAGGGCTGGCTTGGATATTCAAAACCATTTCCGTGTGATGCACTCTAACTTGACCAAGCAGCCTGAACAGCCGCAGCCACCTGAAGTGATCCTCACATTGGCAGCTCCTAAAAATATTCTCTTGCCATGTGGAAATTCCCACTGAGCCACTGCAGCCGATTTCTATAGGCAGCCTTGGTCACAATGTCCAAGCTCTATCTGAATGCATTCCCAGGTACAAGCTGAGGTCCCCCACAAAGGGATGATTTTGAATGTCTGAACCAGCTTTTAGTTTCATTGTAACCCTTCTGTGCAGGGGCTGTAATTTCTGTACTCTGTACAGCTTGTAGCACACTGTTGGCGTTTAATAAATACTGAAAAGAGGCGGAAGGCCATGATAAAATCCATGACAGCCTTCAGCAGCTTATTTGGTAGAGTGTGACATTTTAAAGAGGCAAAAACATTCTGCAGTAAACTGAGAGTTAGATGATAGACTTCTGGCTATGTAAATGAAATAATTAGAAACAGACAATAATGAAGGTGTACTTGCCATTCATCCTTTCTTTTCAGCAGTTTGAATGTTCTTGTGTAAATTTGCTTGTGGTTTTTTCCTCCTTCAAAGTTATGCAACTGTATGTTTAATTGTAATGTTCCTCCAGTTAAAACTTTGGCTTGCAGGCATGTGGCACTGATTAGCAAGTGACTTCTTGTATTACATAAGTAATCATTATGAGGATATTTACTTATGCCTGAAGAATGAAGTCATCACTTGGGAGATGTGCATCCCTGGTTTCCATGCAAGTTCTCACATTGGACGTTACACAAAAATCAGATGCATCAGGTGCAGTCCCTCTTGTATCTTTCTCCTTATAATGACCACAGGTCTCCATGTCTTGTTTTATTAAGTATGACTGCTATATTAAAGTTGTTTTATAATAGCATATTTTAACATGAGTATTGAGGAAACCTTGGTCAGTATCCAGTACTGCCGATGCACAAGCTACTGCAATGAGAAGCTAGTACTTCAGTTCAACTGGAAATGAACTGAAATGCTTGTTTTTGGAATAGAATAGGTCAGTGGAGTTAGCAGAAGGGAGCGCCGCTGATTCGTTCCAATCCAGAAAATACATATTCTGGTTCACTTCCAGGGTTTATATTTATTTTATTATATTTTTAATCTGTGCAATAACCAGTGTTTTCTGGGCAGATTACACCCAAGACCACAGTGTTAAAATATAAAATACAATACAAATATTTAAAAGAATACAACACAATACAAAACAACACACCACTAGAATCGAGAAAACAGTCATAAAAAAATCTAGAATTACATATCTAAAATGCCTGGGAGAAAGGAAAGCTAAAAAGCTAATGGTGTAGATGGCAGGCAAACTTCTTTGGGGAGGACATTCTTCAGGCAGGGTGCCACAACTGAGAAAGCCCTTTCTCTTGTAGCCTTCTGCCTAACTTCCTTTGGCAAGGGCAGCTGGAGGAAAACCTTCGAAGATCGTCCAACAGCCTGAGCAGGTACTGTACAGGAGATGTTCCTTTAGTTACTCTGGTCCTAAGCATATAATAAATAAATAAATAAATAAATAAATAAATAAATAAATAAATAAATTAAAGCTTCCTGTTGCACTGACAACGTGTCCCAGTGTCATAACACAAAGAATGGAAGTGTAGCAGCTTTAAAAGTCAACACCAGCACTGGAAAGTTACCACAGCATATATAACTGCAGAGATAAAAGGCTATATCTGTCCAGACAGGGTCACAACTGGTAAATCAACCAAACACTTATAAAGGATAACTACAGAGAAAATGGTCTAGTTCTTTAGGTTGCAACTGGTATATCAACCAAAATTGATAAAGGACACTCCTGGCCACTGAGGTAACTAGGTTTCAAGTGACATTGATGAATCCAGGATAACTTCAATGTGTATGGTTGCTCTAGGAAGTGCTACCTTTGTGGTTTTACTTTTTGTGAACTGCCCGGAGAGCTTTGGCTATTGGGCAGTATAGAAATGTAATAATTAAAAAGGTTTCTGTTGTGCTGGCAAAGTGTCTCACTGTCACAATACAAAGGATAGAAGCGTAGCAGCAATATTGGATACTGCCCCTATCTGGAAAATTTTAAATTCTGACTTGCACTATCTGTGTTACATGTAGCCTGGCCTAAATCTTCATTTGGATGGAATACTTGTTTTGAATTTTTGCTACTGTTTCTCAAAAGAAGGCCTGCACGTTTATTTTCAGTTTCATTGCTGGAGCAAGTAACAGTTATAAAAATTTCAGGCAACAATGGTATTATATAGCAGCTGTACAAAAGTCACTGGTGTTCTGTGATTACAGGGCAGCAAACAACAAAGATTAGCAGGTGCTCAGCTAGCTCTTTGTGGACAAGCTTTGCAATTTATTGTAGCCTCACTGATTAGAAAGGATCCAAATGACAAGTTAGTCCAACCATGCCCAAAGGCAAGTCCATTGGATTATCACGCAGATTTTGCATCTAAACAAAGGTTATTTTTGTTTTGTTTTGTTTTTTGTATATCTGAGAGAGATGAATTAATATTCTCAGAGAGTTTATTATCACAACTATATTAATTAGGGGTGTTCTTCGTATGCAGCTGAATCCCAAACTGAATTGGGTTGGTTTGGAGAAATTCTGAATCTAAGCAGGGCTCCTCTGAGGTGGAACAATTCTGAAACTGAGCACTCCTGAATATTTGTTAACAATTTGGATTCGAAGGTCCTTAGTGTTTTCCTAAAAATTGACACAGTGAATGGTTTTATGAAGGCTTTCCATTTCTATTGTTTTGTGGGAGGGATATTGAAATAATATATAATTGGAATGATCATTGCTGTTCAGACCTCTCTAGTAGTTCTTTCTCCCAGGAAAAGGAATGTTAAAGGGGGTGTGGTGGAATCTGTGGTACCTAGGAGGGTGTAGCATTGGATGCTGACTTGGAAAATGCTGAGCATTCAAGTCCTTCTGCCTCTGCCACTGAATGTTCCACATCCATTCTGCATCCCTATCCTATTCCACTTTCTGTGACTTTGATGCCAATTAAGCAGAAAACAAACAAAGGGAATGTCTATACCACAAAGGTGTAGGGGGAGGATCGCGGACTTACCAGCTTCTGCGATCCTCCCTGGATGTCCAAATAGCCATATGACATCCCGGAAGGATGTCATGGCAACCTTTTAAAAAAAGAAACGAGAGGAGAAAACTCATGCTCTAGCACCAAAGGTAAGAAAAACAAATAAAAAACAAACCCTGACCCCATCCACCCCACCCCTGATGGGCACGGACTTCTGCCGTGCAACTCTGTGCCCATTTTATGGTCCCTGCTACTCGTGGGGAGGACAGGACAACCCGGGAGCAGTGGCCACATGGCCTGTGCTCCTCAGGATGGTCCTGGAACTGTGGAAAATTTGGGTTTTCTGTGGTTCCTGATATCCCAGGGTTAGTCCTTGCTAGTCCTGGGTTGCCCCCAGGACCCCCTGTGAGTTATGTGGATGCACAGGGATGATCAGGAAAAACTTCCTGACTGTTAGAGCAGTACGACAATGGAATCAGTTACCTAGGGAGGTTGTGGGCTCTCCCACACTAGAGGCCTTCAAGAGGCAGCTGGACAAGCATCTGTCAGGGATGCTTTAGGGTGGATTCCTGCATTGAGCAGGGGGTTGGACTCGATGGCTTTGTAGGCCTCTTCCAACCCTGCTAGTCTATAACTCTATTATTCTATATCCTGGGATATAAGCATGGTGTAGACATGCCCAAAGTCTTAAGCTGTTTTTTTGTTCATTGTAACTCCCTAGCCCCCGCACCTATCTTTCTGATATTTTGCAGGTTTCTTGATTAGGGACACCAAAGCCACTTCGTTGTTTTAAGATAGCCTTCCCCAAACTGGTGCCCTCCAGATATTTTTGACTCACATGTTGGGAAACTGAGCATAAATGTCTTTTAGCAAAATATACTTTAGATCAATAGTTTTTAATAATGAATGAAAGAAGTGGCTATGCTGGGAATCTTACAGAGAGAGGATAAAAAAACCATTTCCCCCCCCATGGCTTCATTATTTGGGGAGAGTAAAGGCTGGGTAACAATATATACAGTACATACATACTTTGGAAAAAAACAAAAAAATTGTCCTTGGGGGCAAAAAGTGGGAAAGTGGGGGGGTTCCGTTTTTTTATGGGCCTTCACATCTCTATGCATGATCAATATATAATCCGAAATTTTTTTTGTACTTTAGAAAATGTTCCAGACAAATTTAAGCCCCACTGATCCTTAGGGATTTAAGCATATCTTTAACTTTCATATTGAATCGATGAGACCTTTAAGTGCTTCAGTGTGGCTGGGTCATGGCACTTGTGTTTACTTCTCTCTCAGCCCAGCATTTAGGAATAAGATGCATTTGAAGTTCATACTCTGGCCTTGGATATAAATGTAAATTTTGATCCTAAAATGATGTCTGAATTAGGTCCCAGTAATGCGTACGTAACGTGATTCGGCATTAGTCAATTATATTTGTTTGCTCGAATAGCAGGTCTTTAAAATCAGGCTGCATAACATATTTCCGCCCTCTTCATTAGTCACAATAGTTTTATATTCTACAGACAGAACTGAAACAGGTAACTTTGCATTTTCTTGCTGAGGAAATCACTGTGCACATCAAATTGTGCTTTCCTAGCTCCTGCTGCAAAGTTCTACTATAATCTATTTCACAATTTTGTTCCAGTTTGATGGAGGTTCTACTGATATCCAGCAATACTATCTTATGTACATTGCATTTGGGGATTCCTGCTGTTAAGATGAAAGCAAATCAGATAAATCCATAAAGTTCTAAATCTTATTCACTACAGTGTTTTATTGCTTTTCAAGAATTACAGAGGGAATTTGTTGTAGGTAATTTCATATCTATTTTACAGTTGTTCAAAGGATAATCACATACTGTTCCCTAAGAACACTTATGGCAACTTTTACATAAGCAATTTATGCTTGTCATTAATATTTATTTCCCATAGGCAACCATTTGAACATGAAGGGCCACATAAGCTATCTATAAAATAAAAGATTACAGTGCAATCCTATGCATGTCTACTCAGAAGTAAATCCCATTAAGTTCAACAGTGCTTACTCCCATGTAAGGATGACTAGGATTGCAGCCTATGCATTTCTTGGCCTTGCTATTGATCCTGAAAAAAGTATAAGTGGCTTAATTAAAAAATGAAAATGAAAACAAACAAATGCCAAAAGCACTAGGAACCCTGAAAGGCATTATTGAAGAATTGCACAAAAATGTTTGTGAAAGTGAATATATTTCAGTCCAAACAAATGTAAAGAAAATACCTCAAGAGAAGAGAATAATATCAATGGAATTAGGAATATGAAATTTTACAAGTATACTGGTTTATAACTCATTTCAAACACTTCTTCAGAAAAATATTCTTAAAACACTTCTTCAGAAAAACATTCCTAAAACACTTCTTCAGAAAAACACTTCACAGTTTTCTTCAGAGCAACAATTCTTTGCTGTCTCTACAGTTCTTATTTAAAATAGTCTCAGTTGGTTCTAGTGAATTCCGGATTAACTAAAATAAATAAGGGTTTTAAAGAATTTTGTATTATCTGCAAACTGAGGGTATATGGAGATCTATATATTGGGATTGAGCAAGTATCACTCCCTCAAGGTTGTGAGGAAACTGTAAGGGCCAGGGGGCACCATCTGCACACTATGGGCGATTCTGGATGGATAGCTCCTACTGCTATTTATGAAAAGGCATTGTGCAGCTATTCTTTTTTCCCCCTCTTCTTTTTATTTATTTTTTATTGTGCAGCTGTTCTGTCTTTTCCTCAGTGTGTGTGTGTGTGTGAAAACAAAAAGGACAGAACAAACAAAGAAAACACAGAAGGGTTAGAAGTATGCCGTCCTGAGAGCTTCTCGCTCATCTAGGGTCACTGAGCCAGCTGAGGAATCAAGTAGGGGAGGGCAGGAGGCCACAGGCCCTGTCAGTCTCCCCCCCTTTCCCTTCCCTCCAAGGTCATTTTTGCAACCTCAGTGAGGCAGGCAATGAGGTTGGTTCTCTCCACACCGGCAGGGAGGGGGAAGGGAGCTCAAACTCTGGAGTCCAAGGTCAGAGTAGTGTCATTGATCTCGAATCCAGAAATATGAACTATCCTATGATCAGAGGTTTGGTCTCCCCAAAACCTATACCTTTTAATAATCTTTATTTTGAACTAAATACAAATATTGAAAAACAAATGTTGGTTCTTTGGATTATTCTAATTTTGAAAAAAACATACAAAAATTACATTGACCCATTTTAAGTTTGAAGATTTGAGCCATCAATTAACTTTGAATCCAATTTGAGCCTTCAAACTTTGAATCCAAACATAATCCATTTGTAAAAATAAAACAAAATCTTCTTAGGTGTAACTAATGATTTTTACTCAGAAGTAAATCCCACTGACTCACTGTCAATTAAGTAAATTCTTTTCATGTCTACCGAGATGTAGGTGCCTTTGAGTACAATGGACCTTACTCCCAGGTAAGTTATTGCATAGGACTGCAGGCTTAGTGTGTCTAAGGGACCGTAGGCTTAATATAAATATTTTTGCAAGTATTTGAACCAGTTCCTATTATTAGCAGTTCTTTGCTGTTATTAAATTAATATCATCATAAGGAACAGAAAAAAATAGAAGTGGGATAGGTATTTGAGAAGTCATGGCTATGGAAAGGAGGGATTAATTAATAGTATTTTAAATACTGCTGTTATCTGAGAGAATGCCTTCTCCCTTACTAACCTGCCCAGTCACTGAGGTCATCAAAGGGCTTGCTCCTGGTGGTTCCACATGGACCTATGGCCCAATGGGAGTCAACCTGGAGAAGATCCTTCAGTGTGGTGGCCCCCTTTCTTTGGAACTCTCTGTCTTTGGAAGTCAGGCAGATGCCAACACTGCCCAATAGCTGAAGCTCTCTGAGAAGTTCACAAAAATGTTGCTTCCAGTACCTCCCGAAAACAGATCTGTTCCAGGAAGCACTCCTCAATTGACCAGCCATGTGTTTTCTGGGCATTTTGTTTTTATTTTATTTTTTTATTATTTTACCTTATATGCTCACTGCTCCTGAATCTGTCTTGGATATGTAGCAGAATACAAATGTTATCAATAAACAAACAAATAAAGCTATTAGATTTAAATATTTATTATATTTATATCATATGTCCCTCAGGGTTCTACTCATCTCCAGAGGAGGCCAAACTAGATGAGAGGTTGTAGTTCCTTGTGTGCATGTCCTCCCTCTCTCTCTCCCTCCCTCTCTCTCTCTCTCTCTCTCTGTGAGTGCGTGTGCTTGTATGCGTAACTTCCACTAGCAGCTGGGATGTGTGTGTTCAGATTGGAACCAAGATATGGTGAATTTTTTTTTAAAAAAACTCCACACCATTCTGTCCTGCAATGTCTTCTAGATTAAAA
Organism: Elgaria multicarinata webbii; assembly: GCF_023053635.1. NCBI lineage: Eukaryota > Metazoa > Chordata > Lepidosauria > Squamata > Anguidae > Elgaria > Elgaria multicarinata. The sequence continues at coordinate 54,737,397 of NC_086177.1, forward strand.
TGCCCCCCTCCAATAGCTTAAGTCTACTCACACCATAGGCCAAAACAGGCATCATATGTGTACCTCTTAACTCTCCTTTTTCCAGTGTCATGATCCTAAGCTGAATCAGTTCCATGAATACTATTCTTTTGAATTCCGAATATCCAACTCACAGATCTTCCACATCATATCTAATTTGTCCTAGAGCCTAAAATACACGTAGAAAGGAAAGTTTGAGGGGGAAATCTGGAAGGCTGTTGCAGCTAAACCTCCATTTCACAATGTTCATGGTATTTTCTCTCCATCCCAAATCTGAACCACCTTGTATTTCAGACAGGATGATTTAGCAGAGTGCTAAGTACCCAAGAGACACTGATTTAACCTAAGTGTGTACTTTTTAATGCAAACAACAGAAAAGAATTGGACTTCTATATATCTTCTTGTTCTACCTTATTCATTGATCAATGAGATGCCTCTAAGAACATATGTGAACATTAATTCTGATTAACTTTTATTGCTCTGCCAGCTCACTCTTAACTTTGCAGTGTAATTGGTCTTGTTCTTGTGTTTTGGTTTGCAAACAGCACCTGTCTGCAACTGAGCAACACCCAACTCTCGCTACTTTGGCTATGGAGAACTCTTTTCTGTGCAGGTGAATCCTTTTTTTTTTATTCTTGCCTAAATCCATTCCCACTTAAAATTCAATAGGTGAAAAATAGCATGAAATAAATGAGACAAACATTAAAAATAGTCAGGAAAGATTAATGGATTTGCTCTTTAATGAGGCAAACTCCATTGCAATAATATTTGTGCGTTATTTTATTTATGAATTTGTCAGCCTAGACTCTGGAGTCAAAGAAATACAATAACTGCATCTTCCCATATTTGCAGGGAAATTAGGAGCAGAAAATAAGGAACAGAAAATAAATGATGCCCTTTTCCTCCTCCTCTCCTTGCATAATCTTCACAAGGAAAGCAATCAAAAACTATTGTTTAAGGCAAAGACCTGCATCCTTTCAGCAGGCACATCCTAAAAATGTTCTTTGTGCTATTAGACTAGGATTGCCAACTTTTTCCTGTCAGAAGTGCTGTAACTTTAATAGCTCCATGTTGTACAGAAATTCAACAGGTGCTGTCTTACATGTGTGGCAATAAAGTCATGGTGCATTTGTTACATCCTTATATAGCCTTTCTCTAGGGTGACCATATTTGGGAAACCAAAAAAGAGGACACCTAGTGTGTGTGGGGGGGAAGCAGCTTTCTGAGTCCTGCAGAAAGTACGTTATTCCCCCACCACCTTAAAGAACCCGATTGGAGTGGAGGAGGGGAAATGATTTCATTCTGCACCACCACCATCCACTCCAATTGGGGCCTTTTCTATAATGTCCACGAATGACCCACTTTCCCCTTTAAGACCTCAATTGGAGCTCGGGGTGGGGGAATGATGTGCCTCAAGAAAGCATGTCATTCCCTCCTGCCATGCTAATGGCAGCCTTAAAGAGGAAGGTGTATCATTCCAGGACATTATTGAAAATTATAGAAAATCCCCCCTGACACCATGGAAAGAACAAAAACCAGGACAAATCCGGGGAAATCCTGACAGTTGGTCACCCTACTTTCTCAGAAAGAAAGTGACAGGTATTGAGGCTACATTGCCACTGAAAATGTAACTATATTTTGAACAATGTTTCCCCTCAATCTATGCTACTACATGATTGTGGCATCTTTTCAGTTATTCATTGATTTGCTGTGAAATATATGACTTTGCAGTTCCTCCCTTTTAAAAAAATGTTTTAACTATACCCATTATGCAGCTTGGTTATTCTATACAGTTGGTTCTTTATTATACATAGCTTCATATTTGGAATTACTGAAGAAATAGGACATCCTTTTGATATGTATAACACTGTAATTTATAACTCACAGTGCAACCCTATGCATGTCCACTCAGAAGCAAGTCTACACATGATTGCTGCCTAAATCATGCTCAGAAACATTTCACAAGCATGGAGGAACCTCAGAACCTGTTTGTTCTGCCTTGCATGATGTATAATTGCAAGAAAGAAAAGACATAGCTGCTGTTTTCTCCTTGCAGCTAGCTTGCAGTATTGATTTCTTATTCCTCACATGGTTCTTTTGGAGCCCTGAGAGACAACTGAAAAGTAGTTTTTTTTTAGAAAAGGTCTGTGGATATATGCAATGTTTGTGTCAAACAAATCTTTTCCTCCCCCTCATTTTTTTATAAATTAAATGATATTCTCTTAAGCTTTCAAATCTGTGATTCATACACATTAAAAGTATGTAAGATGCATTTTAAATATGCCTGCAGAAAATTACCAAATGTCTGGTGAGCAGAACAGAATTGTTTATGTACCTTTATTTATTTATTTATTTATTTATTTATTTATATTATTTTTGTGTTGCCCTTTGGCCCACAAAAGACTTCTAAGGTGACTTACAATTTAAATCTTTAAAAACAACAGCCGGAGCAATCCCATGGTGCCTGGAAGGGTGCCCCAGGGACCATAGGATGGTGAGGATTCCTCCAGAGTAAGGTTGTAGATACAACTACAATTTCATTAAGTTGGGGGCGGGGAGAGTGAAATTAAAGCAAGAATTTACACACACACACACACACAAACACACACACACCAGCTGCTACAGAATGTTCCATGGCAGCTCCTGTGTTGTGACTTTGGAAGAGAGTAAGGGAGGGAGGAAAGGGTGTGTGTGACTGGGTGAAGAGGGCAGAAGGGTCTCCATAGCAAATCTTATACTATGGGCAAATTCCCACGGGAGGAGGGGGTCTTTCAGATATCCTGGAACCAAACCATTTAGCTTAGCCTAGCAAAGGTCACCCATGCCATAAAAGGTCATCAGATAGATTTGGACTACATTGCTATGAATAATTACTTAGAAGTACATCAATGAAATTTCTAAATAAACATGGTCTGGTCTGGGCTTTCATAAAGTAAGTGGTCTGCACATCATACAACAAAAACACAGGATATAAGGGAATTCTGATAAGATGTTATATCAGCCTATAGAGACAGATGAAGCAAATATGACAAACATCTTCATAAAGCAGTTAAAGATGTTGTGTGTTCCCTGGCATTATACAAGTTGAATGCGCCACTGGCCCTTCTGACCCAGGAGTATTACTACAGAGCACTCCATAAATTTAAATAAATAATGCCAGCTGAGAAATCTGCTTTACCATTAAGTGGCAATTGGTCAACAACAAATGCTTAACTACTGAACCGCAGAGCTACTACAAAATAAATGCTAATGCAAAGGAAAGGGGCTGAAATCTGTTTGCTGTATAGATGAGAAAACTGTAATGAGCTACATGTAGATGCTTTCCTTCTCTTAGCCAGGTTCATTTTGCTGAAACTGGTACTGAGATTATCATCTGCCTTCACGGGTTGTGAAAATCACTTCTGAACATTCTAGACTTGTTAAGGCTCTCAGGAAAGTAGGTTGCCTTTTATTATGCATTGCACCTCCATGCCAGACCTCATAAAAGCGTGCCATCCAGTTGAATGGAGATTGGAAGAGCAAGATCCTGCCACTTTTACATCTCAGCAGGAAACATATTGTAGAATAAAGAGTGAAACTGACTTATGAGATTGCTTTGAGTCAGACGGCCATGGACCAAAATCAGGCTAGAGTGATAGGAAAAAAGTGTGTACAGAAATGTAAGAAATATTCATATACTCTTATTAATATGAACAAATGTAAAATGTGTATCTGAAGCCCCTCCTCTAATGGCATATACAGTTCTCAACTTCATTATATAGATCATACAATCATAAAATACTAGAGTTGGAAGGGGTCTATAGGGCCATCAAGTCCAACCCCTGTTCAATGCAGGAATCCACCTTAAAGCATACCTGAAAGATGGCTGTCCAGCTGCCTCTTGAAGGTCTCTAGTGTGGGAGAACCGACGACCTCCCTAGGTAATAGGTTCCATTGTTGTACTGCTCTACCAGTCAGGAAGTTTTTCCTGATGTCCAGCCAGAATCTGGCTTCCTGTAACTTGAGCCCATTATTCTGTATCCTGCATTCTGGGATGATCAAGAAGAGATCCTGACCCTCTTCTGTGTGACAACCTTTCAAGTACTTGAAGAGTGCTATCATGTCTCCCCTCAGCCTTCTCTTCTCAAGGCTAAATATGCCCAGTTCCGTCAAGGCTAAACATGCTCAGTACCTCACAAGATTTAGAAGCTATATTTCTATTAATGCATCCCAAAATTGCATTTGAAGTGTACTATCATGTCTCCATTAAGTCTTCTCTTCTCCAGGCTAAACATGCCCAGTTGTTTCAGTCTCTCCTCAAAGGGGTTTGTTTCCATACCCCTGATCATCCTGGTTGCCCTCCTCTGAACACGCTCCAGCTTGTCTGCATCCTTCTTGAAGTATGGTGCCCAGAACTGGATGCAATACTCAAGATGAGGCCTAACTAGTGCCAAATAGAGGGGAACCAGTACCTCACATGATTTGGAAGCTATTCTTCTATTAATGCAGCCCCAAAATAGCATTTGCTGTTTTTGCAGCCACATCACACTGTTGGCTCATATTCAGCTTGTGATCTACAACAATTCCAAGATCCTTCTTGCTTGTAGTATTGCTGAGCCAAGTATGCCCCATCTCATAACTGTGCAGTTGGTTTCTTTTTCCTAGGTGTAGGACTTGGCATTTATCTCTATTAAATTTCATTCTTTTGTTTTCAGCCCAGCGCTCTAGCCTATCAAGATTACTTTGAAGTTTGTTTCTGTCTTCCAGGGTATTGGCTATCCCAATCAATTTTGTGTCATCTACAAATTTGATAAGCATTCCCAGCACCTACCTCCTTGTCCAAATCATTAATAAAATGTTGAAGAGCACTGGGCCCAGGACTGATCCCTGCACTACCCAGCTTGTTACTTCCCCACAGTTTGAGAAGCTACCATTGATAAGCACTCTTTGATCATACATGTGCTGCCACATCTAAGACCCAAACTTGTGTTGAGAATCATGGGAAGGTAATTATTCACCTGTTTTAACCTCAGGGCACTTATTTCCCTCAACCCTCCTCACCCTTCAATTCTCACCATAATCTTTTGGTGTTTGAAAAGGAAAATGCCTTCTCTCTCCTTTTAACTGAAACTACATTCCCCTCCCTTTCTGAAATGGACACCTCTGCATTCTGTATCTCAGCTGATTTCAAACTGATAGACTCACACAGTCCTTCCAGCTACTTTCCCACTTGGCTGTTTTCATTCCCAAGGCAGAAATGAGAGCTATTCATAGAAAACAATGGAAAAATTAGTAGTGACTGGGCAATAGTGTGTTTAATCTCCCACCTCTAACTTAAAGTTAGCAGCAAAAACAGGACTCCATTTCTTTGGCATTCAATATGGCCTTAAAAGTTCCCTCTTCCAAAACTGCAATGAGTTATCCTACAATTTTTGTATCTATATGCCCTCAACTTGTCAAAGAACTTGTCAATTCCTGTGCCCCCCCTTTTCTGGGAAAGTGCCAAAGTGGAGTATAAAATTAACAAGTTATGTTACAAGTATGGAATATGGCTCTGGTGGGCTAAGAAGTAGTGTGTGGAGAGGATGAAACTGACAAGGATATTGACAAGAGAGGAAGACAGAATTGTGATTGTGCACACTTGTGCAAGGGTGCAAAGACTTTTTACAAAAAGAGATTACAACCCCATTTGCACAAATTTCAAGATCCCCAAGTTAAAAGATGAGCACATGTTACAATTTGTGAAAATGGCACAGCCCAAAAATGTGCAAAAATCTGGAATATGAAAAACAAAATCTGCTACAGAAACACTGCAGAATCCCAATGGGCTTAACGGAATTGTATTCCCAGTGTCTCACATCTCTAAGTATAGTTAGAATGTAGTGGAGGAATTCAGCTGTATCAGTGAGTTAGTCAAGAAATGTACATGGAATGGTTGAAGCAAGGAGACAGCAAAAATAACTATATGGAAGATCCTATCACTTTTTCTTACAGAAAAAATGCATTATACAGAGGAGCAACATGCATCAAAGCCATCGTAACATGTTCTCTAAAACAGTCTCTTTTAGGAAAATACAAATGAGAAAATATCAATGTTCAATTCTAAATGAAGGGGGCAAAACATAAAGTACCCTGAAGTTTGCATCAGTATTGTGTCAATGAAGAAACCATCTTTTTTCTCCTCTTTTTGAGTTGTAATCCCTTGCTTGTTGTATATGGGGCAAATGTTCATTTTTGTAATGTGGGCTAGGTAGCAAATCTCACAGCTGGAACAGTGCTGAGGACATAATTTTACAGGAACTTGGAAGACACTTACACTCTGAGAAAGAAAAATGATAATTAACTTACACCAATGAGGGTGTCAGTCAAGGATGTGAAAAGTATTTTCTGAAGATGTACCTGATTTTTTTGAAAATTTGGCATAGTTAGGCATCTCTAGCAAAGATTTGTGATGGTTGACTTGCATGTGCTATGGAAATGTGCCTGATAATATTGGCTCCTGGTAATTTTAATTCATGCACTTGTTGGAAATTAAATGGCCCGCACCCATACCAAATAAAACACCCCAGAACAAGAGAGAGTTAAGTCTAATTGGGAGAATAATGACATTTTTGTGAGAAATAATAGACTCAAAGAGAACAAAAAGAAGAAACAAAATAGCAAGCTGCTTTTGATGATCAAGAAGAATGAAATTTAAGTATTAGCGGATCAGCACTTTTATATTCTTAAGCAAAGAGAGGATTTGAAATACTTAACAATTTGACTACATGAAAGAAGTGCATGTGGTATTCCCCCTTTGTTTAAATGCTTTTAAGAGTAAAGAATGAGTGGTCATTACCACTACTGTGGAAGGAAGTCGACTAGTTGACACTTATAAATATCTCCCCACAAATACAAATTAAGAATATATTACACTTGCTAGCATCATCATGCGTGAAATTACAGTATATTTCATTTTGTTGGGTTGTTTGTCCCATTTTTGCAAGCTGGTTTATTTTTATTTTTATTGAAATGGGTCTTTTATGAGTTGTATCACTCACTGTTAAGGGATTAAATTCTTCAAATAAAATGAGAAAATATGCTTGGCTATTAAAGAAAAGGCATCAATAATACATTAACAAGAAACATATTAAGAAAGGTGAAGATAAATATTTAGGTTCACTGAGATTAGGAGAAGTCATTTCAGCAATTTCAGAGTTGGAAAACAAGAGCTGAGTTTGGATGACACGATAAGCAACGGTTCTGATAGTAAAGGAGAAGGGGCAAGAAGTAACTACAAAACTTTGGTCCATGGAAAATCTTTTTAATAGGGCTACAATATGTAATCAAGTTTAATCAATTAAAAATGGCTGATTCAAAATGTGCCATGGTTAATCAAGAGATAGTTAATTTTTTTTAAAAAAAAATCTTAGCGTAACTGCTTATGAAAATTGCAGATGTCAAGTACCATCTTAAAAGGAGCATTTCTCTCCTATTTCCAAGAGAAGGAATACAGACAAGACCTTCTGCAACGTCATCAAAAAAACCTTTTTTTTAAAAAATATTGTTTTTTCTAACATGCAAAAGTATGCAGTATTATTAACAAATAATGCACTCAAATTAGGTCCCACTATGTTCAGTGGGAGTGACTGCTGGTTACACAGGCATAGGATTTCAGCCTTAAATTGCAATCTTATGCATGTTTAGGAGTAAATCTCATCAAAGTCAGTAGTAAGACTTAATTCTGAATTGACCTGCTTAGGAGCACACTATAGAATTCATACAACTGGGAGGCAAGTATATGATGCAGAAGATCAATGTTTGATCTCTCAAAAAATTTCTTTGCTGCCTCACCACCCTAATTTTAACTAATCTGGATTGAAGCTGTGGCAATGGATACTTGGGATTAACCATTTCTACCAGGCTGGTTCTACAATTTTAATTGCCCCTCAACTGCTATTAACCACAGAAGGAGTGAGAAATATATATATTGTTTTAACATGGTTTTTGGTTTAATTTGTGGGGTTTTTTTGCTGTGTATATTTACTGTTTTACACTGTATGCTTTTATTTCTACACCGCCCTGAGATCTTATTGATATAGAGTGGGATATAAATGTTTTAAATAAATAAATAAGGAGGAGGAGAGAGGCACAATATTAGCGTTCCCCCCTTCCTTTGGAACTAAGGACACCTTCAGGTGTGGGGGCAATTTAAGTCTGACATGGTGAGTGAGGGAAGGGTTAACACTTTCTACTGCATTGACTGCTTTTAACACCAGAAAGTTGTCAAGAAATAAAATCAAGGCTCTCCCATGTCGTACTAGTTTGGCCACTAAGATTTTCAATAATTGCACGACAGCTTTACTTTTTAATGGAGACAGATCTGATTGCTGAAGAGAAACAGGAAGCAACTATAAGCGTAAGTAGTGACAGAATGTAGGGTGCTTTTGCATTTTCTAGGTGTGACTATGAATGACAGGCAGATTGTATGAAAAATAACTGCTGTGGATAGTTTGAGTGTGACCCTTACAGTTGCTTGAACATCAGTGGATTTATAGGAACATAGGAAGCTGTGTTATACTGAGCCTGGACCATTGGTCTATCTAACCCAATATGGTCAACACTGACTGTGGCAGGATCAACGCTACTGCTTTATAACGGTATTGACAACTGTTGGGGCCCATGAGACATTCCATGTACTGTTTTTAAACCGCTTTCAAAGTCTTTTATCCTGCTTGGTGTAGATCTGGCCTGGCTCTCCAGGATTTCAGGCAGGATTCTTTTCCTTGCCCTGTCTGGAGAAGACAGGGATCGAACCTGGGACCTTCTGCATGCAAAGCATGTGCTCTATCACACTGGGCTATGTCCTCTCCCTAATGACTCTTTTTCACATCCTATAATGCATTAACAGGTACATAAATTACACCTTCTAGATAAAAGGGCACTCTTGTAGCCCATTCTTGAGTTGAATAAGACTTGATCCCAGGTTAGTTAGCATAGGATTGTACCCACGCCACCCAATACTAGTAAGAACTACACTCCCCACATTACAACTGGGCATACTGCTTAATAAGTAATCACAAGGACTGCAACATAACAGCCTGGTCCCATGTATGTTTGCTAAGAAGTAAGTTTCACTAAATAAATGGGACTTATTTAGAAGTATAGGCCTTAATACTTTGCCCACTTACTTGGGAGTAAACCTCAATAAACTCAGTGGGATTTACTTTTGAATGAGCTATGGGCAGGATCTAGCTGCACGTGTCTGGTATACAAACACTGTTGCTTTTACATCCCTTGTCAGAAAAAATTGTCTGTGTCCCATCCTAGTCTCTAAAACCAGCAATGTTACCCAAGTCAACGTTCCTGATTTTCTTCACGGGAAGTGCTGCCATGTAAAAGGAAAAACCCAGCATGTAGAAGGTCTTGTGTGAGCTCTTGTGTCTATTTTGCTGCATTGCCCCAACCAGTCTTTTCTTCTCTACCTCTACCGTAGCAATCCACCAGCGAAGGTAAGGCATGAATCCGAACCATTTCGATGGAGATGTCCCCATCGGGGCGCCGTAAGAGGCAGGACCATTCCTTCCCACGACGAGCAGCCTTAAAGATAAAGCCGCCGCTTTCTTCAGTGGGAAATTGTAGACCTGTAGTAGCCGTAGGAAGCACGTTGGCTGAATGTGACCCCAGGTCGCGCGTGCGTGTGTGTCTGGAGTGTATGTGGGGTGGGGGGTTGCTCTTGCCCCAAGTGGCTGAGCTGGAGAAGGGGGCGGGAAGGGGGGGCTCCGCCTCTTCTCCTTCAATATTAATGCTGCATCCATGGAGCTGACTGACTAATCTTCCTCGTTCGTTCGTACGGCCATTGCACACATACCTACAAAGCCACGCACGTTGCAGCGCCTCGACCAGAAGGCTGCGCTGCCACTCCGGGCACGCACACGGATCGCGCGGGGCCACCGAGAACGCTTTACACGCGTACAGCGGGGATTAGCAGCCGCCGCCGCCGCCTCTTTTCTCTCGCATCCTCCCACCCGGTGTTTTGACTTCTGCCTTGTGCGTGTGCTCCTCCGGCTTCGTTCGCCTGCCTGCTGCGTGCTTCTCAGCGGGTAAGTGCGGGGAGGTAATCTGGGGGAGGGGGACACGGCTTGTTTGGCCGACGACAATGACACCCGGAGGAGGAGAGTCTTCCTGCCAACAGTACCTCCAGCGCGCTGCCCACCGCCCAAGCAAGGGGGGGTGGGTGGCGCTGTTGCCAAGGCGGCGGTGGCGGCGACCACCGCACCGCTGCAGTTGCTGGCCGGGGCTCTCTTTGCTGCCTTGGCGAGGTTTCCCCCGTTCCTCGGGCCCCTCGTCCCTTGGGCCGGGTGCTTCTTTGCACCCCCCGGCGCTGGGGTGCTGCTGCCTGGAAGGTCCCCCCCCCCCTCCGAGTGATGTGTGGAAGGTGAATGCCCTTTTGGGGAGGGTGGCGATGGGTGTGCATGGAGGGATGGGCGAACGGACGGAGGGGGGGAGGGGGTCTCTCTGTTTATTTCGCGTGTTGTTATTGCTATTCATCGGACTCGCTGGAGGATTTTCTGAGAGGAGATTCAGAAACCCGACTTCCCGTCGCCGTTTCTGTGGCACCGTTCAAAGGGTGGATACCTAGTTGGCCTTGTTTTGCGGGGAGGGGAGGGCGGGCGTGATGGTGGATGGAGGAACGGAGTTCTTAAAAGTGCCCGTTTTTATCACTGTTGCGTGGCTGTACCGCCGAGCAGCCGCCTGCGTTTCTCGCCGCTGGTCCTGCTCCCCGTGGTTGGCTGGGCTCGCTGTCGGGAGAAGCCGCTTCCCCTCGCCGGCCGCCGTGTGGCCGGATGGCTTTGCGCGCGCTTGCGCCGGCGACTTCGAGCAGATTCAAAACCGAAACCCTTCTCCTGGTCGCCTCAGACCTCTCAGGCAAGGCGCGCGCGCGGGTGGGTATGTGTGTAGTCAGGTCGGCGCACCTGCCAGGAAGAGACGCCAACGCAAAGCAGGGCGTGTGTTCCTCCCGGGGGACAGGGCTTCTCCGGGGTTGTGTGGGTTTGCAAACTGCTGCGTGGGTTGCGTAGCTTTTATTCTGGCTGCAGTGTGTGTGTGTGTTTTCTCTCAGCAAAGCCATTCTTGGAAATGCGATGAAGCGCTGGCAAGGTCCACCCTGTGTGAAGTGAATAGCATAAATGGGTAGCTTGGAATCAGGGCCACGAGCCCTCAGCAGGGCTTGTGGGGGCTATAACAAATTGCACTTTCATTTAGTGGAAGCGCAGCTGCTAGGGAACCTTTTCAAGGGAGGAAGTGAAGCCTGCATTCAGGGGGTACTGCACTGCTGTCTTTCTTTCTTTCTTTCTTTCGTTCTTTTAGGAATGGGAAATCTCTTGTTTGAATAAAGATGGTTGGAAAAACCGGACAGGATGTATTACTAGTCCTGGTTCCTGTTTGTTTGTTTGTTTATTTGTTTGTGTTCGCTTATTTCCATTGCACTCGACCTAGCTGGTGTTTAAGAGCTTAGCGATACTGAACAGAATTACTTGTTATCCAAATAAATAATACAGTTTTTAAGTTCTTGTGTTGTATGAAACTAAATAGGGTTGCATGTATAGGTCAATACTTTTTATTGTGGCAACAGTCTTCTCAGTCAAGTTAGCAAGCTAGTGATGGAGAAATTGACATATTTTGTGTAGTGAAATCTGGAGTTAGGGTGAATATTCATGGATAATTTAAGAAACCGTTAAGACACTTGGAGGTGGAGGAAATTTAAGTCTGTTGGGTACATCCTGCTCCCTTCCATGACTATAGTTGGTATTAGTAAACATATGAATAATGGAGAAGTTAAGGAAGGTTAGGGGATATCCGTATTCTTGGTGTATGTCATTGTACTATTAGGAGTTAATGAAATTTACTAGGCTCATTAGTGTTGGCAGTAGGGGGTTTCAATGTGATCTACATTTTTAATCAGAAATGGTGTGCATTAGGCAAAAAGTGTGAACATGCCCTCTCAGGCAATCACTGCTAGATCTTGTACTTGAGAACTGATTGACAGCATGCATCCAACTTGCACCTGGTTTATTTCGGGGGCAATGTGATTCGAATGTAAAATGTGCAGATTTTAGTACTAGTAGGCCATATTTTGTTTCTAGGTAACATATTTATTTAAATCATCCATTGCCTTGGAAAAATGTCACATTTAACAAGGTTGTTCATGCAATTAGGTTTTAGAATCTCAGCTGAGGAAATCCAACAGAAACCTACCCTATCATATTATCATTTTGAAACAAGGAGTGGTATACAATACTGATGTAGGGTCATTTAATATTAATGAGAACTTATTTTAATTCTGATTGTGGTTGGGTTTGGATAAAGCTGTTTCCTTGTAATAAACTACAAGGAATAATTACCTTGTAGTTTATTAAATATTAACAAAAGCTAGAAATAGTCAGATATACTTGGAATTCAAATAATACTTGAGAGATTCAGGAATACTTGCCCAGTCTTGGTATTCATATTTATAAAAGGACATAGATGTTAATGAGAATTAAACTGTTCTGTTTCTTTGTAAAATACACTTACATTCTAATATTAAAATGTATTAAATAGTGGCCAGTTCTACAAGAAGATATTTGCATGAAGATGTATCTGTGTTAGGTCAATGCAGAATAAAAGTGGAAAACATGTGTGCTGGGTACTTACTTTCCCCCTCCTCCTCTAATACTTCAGCATTATCCTCAATTACTTTGAAAATCAGATTGAGTAATTGAGGCAAACAGATTTTTTTTTTTACTAAAAAGACTACAAATACATTGCTTTATAATCATTATTATTTTATGTCATTTGAGCTAACACAGTAAATTAAGGGCTTTCTTTGCTTAACCTTCTAACCTACTGAGTGCTGGATGAGCACAGATCATATACAAGTAAACCCATGTGTTTATGTAAAGTTTGCTTAAAAGGGTAGTGTGGATGAATTCAACCCAGATTAGTCATTCTTCTACATAGAAAAACAGGAGGAAGTTGTGTAGTGTACATAGAAATACAGGCAGCAGTTGACAATGTCAAAGCTAGCTTCTATAATACAAAAATATTCTCCATATTTTAAGGATAATTTTAAGGACTATTCTACTAACGCCTTGAATAAAGTTTCACATGAACTGTGATAAATAAACTTGATAATGGTAGAGGCTAGGTAGGATGCCATTTTAAGATAAAGCCCAAAGCACTGGATCATGACACTTTCAGCCCCCTTTTAAGGCTGAGAGGTTGGAGACAGAATATTCATTTGTGAGCACCATTCCCCGCCCCCCAGCTTCCTTCTCATTGCACTGTGTGTCAGTTTCATTTTTTTTCCTGTCTTCTGGAAAAACTGAAATATGCATATAATCATTTTTAACCCCCTTAGCTATATTTGACATCAGAAGAATATTATGATTTATGGATTCTCTAAAATTGAAAGACAAAAACATTATATTGGATTCAATTGCAATGTATAGCACTCCTTAAGTCTTTCTGCATACAGGTTCCTCTTTTCCTAGCTTCTATCTTTCTTGGCGGTAAATTCAGATATATGATTATCAGAAGTACTTTCTCAGAAGATCCTGTTCTATAAAGAGAACAGATGCACTTTCTCCTTTGCAATTTGAAATGGGAAGAGTTAGATAATGCCTTTAAAACAGTAAAAGCAATACTTCTATAGAGGTATTGTCTTGTTTACTCTGTACTGTTGGGTGAAATTCATCACTAATGCCCCCCACTGTACCCCCATACACACTTTTCTCACTAAGGGCGCAATCCTATGCATATTTAGGCAGAAAAAAGTCCAACAATTCCCAGCATTCCCCAGCCAGCAGTGCTTAACATAGCACCTTAAGGGCACAGTCCTATGGGCATGGCCGTAAGCTTTCGAACTTGGAGGCTTATAGACATCCAGTGCATAATGGCAGAAATAGTGGACACATTCTTTGCTCCCATGTTCCTTTTCATTCATCTACCTGAGGCATCAGGTAGGGGGAAGGAAGGAGGTTGGCCAGATCAGGAGATTCTTCATAAGTTGACCTCCCCTCCCCGAGCCACCCATGTGAATGTTCCCTTTTCCTTCCCTCTGAGGTCACTGGCATGACCTTGGAGAGGCAGCCAGTGCTCTGGTTGAAAGTGGGAGTGGGTGTGTCTGTGAGGGACAAGACTGACACCTGCGGAACCCCATACTGGAGAATCCACGGGACCGAGCAGTGTTCCCCAAGCACCACCTTCTGGAGCAGACCAGCCAAGTAGGAGCAGAACCACTGCAATGCAGTACCTCCCACTCCCAACTCAGACGGTCATCCCAGAAGGATGAACTGAATGTCAGTACAGGGCAAGCCAAGACATTTTTCTGTCCAACAGAGAGCAGTGAATGATGCTCCTCCTCCCAGCAATGGGTGTAATATCCAAGGTCAGTCAAGTTACTTTGTCACTTAAAGCAGATAATCCTACAACCACCTCTCCCTTTCTCTGGTAGTAAAAATACAACAATAATAAGTAAAATGAGTAAGAATTTGTGCCCTTTCAGAACATACAAGACCAGCTGCCTGAGGAATTTCTAGCTCCTTAAATACTTCGGGGGTGACTTCTCTGAGATACCTCATTATAGAGTCATCTATGTCAGTGGCATGGAAGAGCGCATATCATTAGCTAGCATGTAGTTCCAAAGTTCTTTCACATTACTGTCTGTTCCAGATGTAGGGCACTGGCCACACTGCTAGATACATAGATAGAGCTTTCCTTTATATATATCTGTCTATCTAAGTATATGAAAATGTCCTTTCTTCAACAATACATGGGAGAGGATTGGGAGGTGACCAACTTGTCTGCATCTTGCTATGTTAAATTGATATTTTATAATATTTATCATTTTGGATTCATTCATGCAAGTGTCCATACCAAATTCCCATTTATATTCACATGGGAGAAATTTGCAAGATCTGACTCTTAATCTTCAGCAGAAGCCTCCAATATAAGGCAATTTTAATTTAATGTTAATGTATTCATTTAATACATTCATTTACAAGTTTATCAAACTGGGTGACTAACTCTCTAGAGAAGAAAATCTAGCAAATGTCTTCTGCTGGAATAAATGGAGGGACAGGCAGAATAAACACATATGAACGGAATTCAGACATAGACCGGAATTGATTTTATCTAGTTGATCAGTGTAGGATGGCAGGATTCCATCTTTCAAGTCAAATTGGTGTTTTATCTGTGGGTTTTGGGGAGAGGCCCCTGAAGAAAGAATCGCTAAAAAGGTTTAGGAAGCCATGACAACATTTTAGTTCAGCCTTAGGTGATAGACTCCATAATCCTTCCAACAGAAATATTTGCATTATTCCACTGAAAAAAAAGATACTATTACAAATTCATTTGTTCTTATTAGTAGTATAGCTATTTGACAATGCTAGAATTCTTAGTAGCAACTACAGTTGTTGACAAAGTTAGAATAAAAATACAATGTATCCTACAGGTAGAGTTGTTTCTCATAACAGTAAATAATTATTTCATTATTTTTCACAACATTTATTTATTTATTTATTGCATATACTGCCCAATAGCCAAAGCTCTCGGGGCGGTTTACAAAGTTAAGACAATTCAAAGTATTAAATGACAGTATAAAACCATAATATAAAATACAGTATAAAAGCACAAAAACATGGTATCCATACATTTTAAAACAAAATTCCTATAGTATAACCTTTTGTGAAGCTAAATATGGAAAACCCTTTTCCACTTACCAATAGAAGCAATAGTTTAAAAATAAACTTTAGTATGAATGTAGTTGTGATTCATTCTGTCTTTCATGATGCAAATTGGCTTCCATTTGTATATAAAATTATTATGCAAAAGCATTACTGGGTGCAAATAGCCTTTTAATGCAAAAACGTTTATTGGACAGAAAAATGAAACTTCTGTCTTTATATAAAAGGACCAAAATGATAAGACTGCAAGATAACATAAGCATCAAAAGCCTCATCATTTCATTCATGGAATGAGTTCAGCGTAAGTGGTGTTGTAGGGGAGTAGTCAAACCCACCTAATAGTCACTTTTACTTCCTTAATATTTTTTTATCTCTGGTAAAAAAGATCTCTCCTTGTGGCAGAAACTTGATTCTGATCTATGATGGACATTATGACATTTGGTTCTACCTAATGGTAGATGTTCCGGACCAGTAAGATGCCAAACAGGCACCTAGAATGTAGTCCAAAAGATGAGCTAAAGTTGAGTCAGCAGCCGAATGTTGGCTTCCGCTTTCTTTCCATTGGCTTAGCTTCACTTCCCTTTCCCTCATCCCCTTTTCATCTATTTGGTCCCTTCCTTCTGCCCACTCAGGGCCAGTGTCAAATTCCAATGGTCCCTTGGCATAGTGCTGCCAGTGAGTCCTGTGTCCACCTACTGCCAAGTCTGCCGGCCCAAGCCCTGTGTCCACCTGCTGCAAATGAGGGCACAGGAGCAGTGGAGGGGCGATATTTTCACTGCTCCTGTGCCCTAATTGGCCACTCCCTCCAGGCGGTGTCTGATTGGTTCAGGCTGCTGCTACTCAAACTTAAGGTTAAAAAAAGTTCTATTTTGAAATGGAGCAGCACAGACCTGTTTGGCCTGCTGCAGCAGCAGTTCCGTTCACCAATGAGGCTGGCTGAGTGAAGAGCAGGAGGACTGCAATAGGAGGGAGAGGAGCTTCCACTGCTGCCACAGCAGCGGTCTGGCCCTAGCAGCAGTGGCAAGGGCAAGACTGGGCCTTTTTGAACCTCTTGGGCCCTCGGCAGCTGCCTGCCTATGCTGAACCTTGCCCCCAAGTCTGTAATTATCAGGCTAAATACTGAAAAGCTTCAAGTGCTGTGCATGTCTGTGGCTGGGACAAACAAGTGCATTTCAATGTCAATTTTATTTGTGGGGCTAAAAGTCAACTATATTCTGGAGAAGTGTTGCTAATTGGAGTAATGAGTTCTGCATTAATAGTCCATTAGCCATGAATGGTGATCTTTTTTGACAATAATCTGTCCTTTTCAGTTACATGCAAAACAAGTACTTAAGAGGTCAGATATTGGAGCTTATCAATGGTCAACATTAAGCATTGTCTACTCTAGTATTTCTCTGAGTTTTTATGTAAGCCCTGTTTATTACTTCTCTTCACTTTACGATATGATGTTTATATTTTGCTTCATTTAACATCTTTGGTACCTCTGGCATCTGGCCCTTGGCATTTTATTCTGTGGCTTCTGCCTGCTGTGAAGAAATTATTGTTATTATGTATCTCAGGGGAACGATCAAAACTAAAATGCAAATATTGAGTATTAGTAGAAAATACAGTAGAGTCTAACCTCACGATTAGACTGCTGTCATGCACTCAATGTGAGCTGCCCTTGGGACTGGTCCAGAAGCTGTGTCTAGTGCACAATGCAGCAGCGAGAACATCCACCTCTACGCACGTAACATCTGTGTTAAAAGAACTACACTGGCTGCCTATTAGCTACGGAACCATGTTCAAAGTTGTGTTATTGTCATACAAAGCCCTAAACAACTTAGCACCCGGATATCTCGCGGACCACCTTCCCTTATATATACCCAGACAGCCTTTAAGATCTTCAGAGAAGGCCTTGCTAGTCATTCCAAAATTAATAGAATGCCACCACACAATACCTTGACGGTGAGCCTTCTCGGTAGTGGCACACACACACATACCATGAAGTTCAGGAAGCAGAGAATGTGGAGCCTTTCAAACCCTTCTAGAAAACAAACTTGTTCACTCAGGCTTTCCTTGGGTTGTAATTAAATGAATTATGCTGCTCCATCATACTGCTCCTTGTATTGCTCTGTCCTATTATTGTAATTAGAATTGTTTTAAATGTGATTTTAGTATTTATATTTGAGACACTTATGGATTTTATTATATTAAGTGACAAAAATATCACAAATAAATAAAATAATAAATAGTTTGTAGTTGAACCAATTTAATTGATTATTGAAAATGGTATATTGAAATTAAGAGAATTTTAGTTAAATAGAGAAGAAAGGCCTTTTTAATAGAATCCATTCACCATGCTGTCTGAATCCTGTAAGGTACATTTTTTTTGTTTATAATAGTATCATCTCACATGAATACAATATCATCTCACATGAGTTGTAAGCATCCTTTTGCAGGAAACAGCTTCACTTAAAATGCCATTAAATACTGATATTTTAATCTGTGAGACAGATCTAGACTATAAATAAAAGTCTTACACCTCACATAAACCTCCAATTGGGAAGCAGTGCTCAGAGTTCATTGTAGTGGAGTAGGATATGTTAGAAGTGAGCCAAGCAACTCAAAATAAAACTCACTCTGCCCCTGATGGAAACATCCTTATGAACTGGATGGCCCAACACAAAACCATGTCTTACCATTATAATGACATGCTGTGGAAAGCCTTATGTATTCTCCTCTCCTTCTTTTCTCCTTCATCTGCAAGGAGAGAACTTTTAAAGCTTTTCATTATGCTTGAATACAAGAATGTTAGGACAAATGAGGGCCCAATCATGATTTCAGATTCTGGTTTCTCTTTAACAATACAGTCCTAAACAGGTCTGCTCAGAAATAAGCCCTATGGAGTTCAGTGGGAGTTACTCCCAGGTAAGTGTGTATAGGATTGCAGGTTAACTGTTGTAAAACATAAAATAAAATAATATATTCCAACATAACAGGAAAAAGCAATTTGTTCTAAAGAGCAAACAGAAGCTTTAAATGAGAAAGGAGGGCAGGAGGTGTATGAGGTTCACCAAGGTGCATTTTTGTATCAAGAAACCATTATTTCCCATTATACCTGAACCTGGCCAATACCCTTCCATTGTTAAAGTAAGTGTCATATATAAATTTTGTGCTGCAAAGTATTACAGTGAAATATATTAGGGAGGCAAAAGGGAAACTGTGTAGTATCATCTCTGCCTTGTAAAAAACATTTATTTTTCTTGAATGCAAAGTGCATGGCTTTCCTCTGTTTCACACATTACTAGGATCACTAGTAATGGTTTTGAATAGAGAGATCGAGAGGCACTTGATAACTGGAGAATGTCTTGGCTATAGTTGAAGCAGTGAATGAAAATAATACAGTGACTAGAGCCCTGTTAATTCAGTGGCAGTTAATGCTAATTATAACAAAAGTATCCTATTATTTCAGTAGAAAATTTGAAAGAAAATGGCCTGTGTTGACCTGAGAATATTTGGAAAACAGTGAGTAGTATCCAGTGTTAGTCCTATGTAAATTAAACCCATTGAAATGAATGAGACTAAAGTTAGTCGTAATGATTCAACTCTACATAGGACTAACATTGTATACTACCCAGTGCATGAACTTTCTGTTTTTAGTGGCACTTAACCGACTGAAGTAAGCTATTGGGAATTTGGAGTAAAATACACTGATAGTCTCAGGCATTCTCCAGTTCTAGATTGTAAGCCTTCAGGCAAGGTTTTGTATTTATCATTTTTTATGGTGCCCTATTTGTATTGGGTACTTTCAAGTAATATTTCTATATCTCTGTACTTCAGATTACCAACACCAATAGTAATACTTAGGTTTTTCATTACTGCCATCATCTTTATATGTCAAAACCAGCAATGTAGAAACAATTACTTTATGTTTACTTAGGTTTCCTTTGGACATTTTTACTTTATATCTTACATATTATTTTCCCCATTATTTTTAAATGTTGCTTCTTACTATTACTATGTAAAAATATATACAACAATAGCATTTTCTACACACAAATTGATAACTCTGTTACAATGAACTTAAAATTACTTAAACATGGGGTGGGCAACTTGTTGGACAAAATATCTAGAGAGCCACATTTCCTATCATCAGCTCTAGCTATACTGGCTAGAGCTGATGGGAGTTGTGGGATATATCTGATGAGCTACAAGTTCTCCATCCCTGATTTAAACGAAGGGTGTTTAAGGTTGCCCAGTTATCCCAATTTTTGCTGCAGTCCCGGGACCATCCCGAGAACCGTGGCTGGTGTGCAGCATGCACCCGGGGCGTGAAACAGGCATGGAGCTGCGTGGGGTGGCTCCTTGCCCATGTAGGTGGGGCAGCAATTTCTCCATCCCCAGAATGGCGGGGGATTGGGGCAGTTTTTTTGCTTTTTTTTGGATAGGGGCCATGCATGGCTCCTCTTCAGTAAAAATAAATAAATAAATAAGGGAGGCGTCATGCTGCCATCTAGAAGCTGGGGAGGATCACAGAAGCAGGTAAGTCTGCAATCCTCCATCCCTCTACACCCTTAGGTGTAGATGTGCCCTAAGACTCTTAGAAGTTTTCTTTTAACATTTGAATTACAGAGCTGACCTGTTAAATAGCCCCAGAATGTAGTTTTACAAGTGCTGTTAACCCACAAATATCAGGGTTATTTTCTCTCTCAAGCAGCTGTAATTGTGCTAAATTTCACTTGCTTTCTTCATAATTATTCTCACTGACTTTTCTACTTGCTCATGTGACTCAGCCTCTTCAACTTCGCAACATTTGGAGGAAAGATGGCCAGTGTAAGGATAACTCTGGCCATGATCAGCTATGGGATTCATTGTAGAGAAAGGGTTGGGCATAGTTACATGATGTGAGTGGGGAGCAAACAACAGGATGTAGGGCACAAACCATGAGTGAATAGCTCAAGCGTATCCAACTGGGCTTGGGATGTTTTTCCCTCAGTTATGTCATAATCTCTTTCCTGGCACAATCACTGTTGCTGTTTACAGTAGTACTATCTTTTTTATGAATTCATTTAAAGGCACTTGAACCTAATCACAGTAATGCAGTTTAACTGAGACAGTAGCTGAATGAATTAGAGCGCCACATGTTTTATTAAAAAGGCTATTATTTAAACATCAGCTCTAAATATGCAATTCAAAATGAAACACTAAATGGAGAGAACAATCTTATGGTCCCTGGAGAGCATCCCAGGAGCCATAAGATCTTCCCGCTCCTGAAGCTATAGATTCTCCTACAACTCCAAAATCGGATCCCTTCTCCCATACTCTCCCTTGCCCCTTTGCAGCTGCCTCAGAAAGAACCATGGTGCCACCTTTCTGAGGTCACAAAAGCAGCCTCAGAAAGCCTAAAGAGAAAACATAAGAACATAACACAAGAAAAGCCATGCTGGATCAGACCTAGGGGCCATCTAGTCCAGTGGCCAACCAGCTGTCGATCAGGGACCCACAAGCAGGACACAATGCAACAGCACTCTCCCACCCATGTTCCCCAGCAATTGGTGTATATAGGCTTACTGCCTCTTATAATGGAGGTAGAATATAGTCATCCAGACTAGTAGCCATTGATAGCCTTCTTTTCCAGGAATTTATCCAACCCCCTTTTAAAGCCAACCAAATTGGTGGCCATCACCACATCTTGTGGTAGTGAATTCCATAGTTTAACTATGCACTGTGTGAAGAAGTACTCCTTTTATCTGATTTGAATCTCCCACCAATCAGTCTCATGGGATGACCCCAGGTTCTTTTGTTTTGGGAGAGGGAGAAAAATGTTTCCCTAACCACATTTTCCACACCATGCATAATTTTGTACACCTCTATCATATCTCCCCCTTAACCTCCTTTTCCCCAAGCTAAATAATCCCAGCTGTTGTAACTCTCCCTCATCGGGAAGGTTTTCCAGTTTCTTGATCATAGCGAAGATGAACCAGTCCATTCATCTGAAAGGGAGTGTTCCAGTGGGTGGGGAGAGGAGAGACCAGGTATATGGCCTTCCCAGTGTCACTGCCATCACTGTGCCTCTTCTAAGTGGCTCAGAGACGCATCTATAGGAAGAAGATATAACAGAAGGAGGGGCAAAACATTGCTTCCATTGCTCATCCCACCTTGTTGGCAGTAGCTTAACAGGGCAGAGTGGGATGAGCAATGGAGGCAATTTTTGGATACTCAGAAGTCTCCTTCTTCCATTTAACTAGGGCACAACCCACAGGATGTTGCCCTCTTTTATCATTAGCTCTGACTTATACTAACCCCATCAGTTCACTAGCTCTTATTATAATACATAGAAATTAAGAATAATGATCAAATGTTTTGAGCTGTTCTAGTTAATTTTTTTATGCACTCTCTTCTGCCCTTATATATGCATGTACCTCTCCCAAAGAACTTAATGTTCACTGTTCTGGGGGAAATTTGAAACTGTACTCTCAAATTCTATTTTAATAGAAGTCTAATGATTTATGAGAAGTAGCTGCAAGAGAGTAGATTTGGCTAACAACAATGCCTGAAGCCTATTTTTAAATGAGCTTTGTTTTGCTTTCATTATTGTTTGTGTGAGTATTTGGGCTTTAAGGGGCTTTGGGTATTTTGATGATGGAAACATATTACAAAATATTCTGTTATATTGAAGTTCTTGTGCTCCTGTGACATAAGCTAATTATGGTCTAGGACAGAAATACAGCTTCAGAAAGAAAGTTGGAAAGGATAGACCAGAAAACTCTATTGAAGAAGAACTATAAAATGGCTTTTGTGACTACATCTTTAAGGCAAACTTCTCTGCCTGGGTTAGGAAGTTAGGGGAAGGGGCAAGTTCCCAGAAAGTAGCTTAAGGGAAAAAGACCTTCTGCATATAGTTTTTAATATGGAGAACATGAAAGCCTTGTGGGAAAGATAGTTGGAGTTAGATGTAGATTTTCTTATTGAAGTTTGGTAGGCTCAGAAATGAACTTCAGGGATTCATAAATGTTAATCTCAAAGGGCCAGTGGGTACTCCAACCCCCATCCCCCCAATTTATCTCCAGCTCAAATTAAAATCAAAGCTGAAGAAGGCCCTCCACCTCATTCATCCCTGGTTTGAAGCGCAATGTCTGGGGAAAATGTTTGCCTTATACAGGGGACCCACTTGCTCCAGTGGTCTCCCGCCAAAGATGGACTTTTGCCCCACACAGTAGTTTTTTCAGGTACAGTTTTTGCAAAGAGCTGTTGCCCAAATAGATGGAAACAGTTGTGTTCATAATTTTCCATAGGAGCTGCTTTCAAAGGTTGCACTCAGAAAAAAAATAGTGAAGTTGGGCTGCTTTAGAAATTAGCTGAGTAGTTTCCTGGAAACATTTAGAATTATTTCTGAGCCAATCTGACATGAATCAAGTGTCAGTATTGGGCCTAGTCTCCCTGTGGAGTTCGAAGACTGTGGCAAGATCTACACCAAGCAGGATATGACACTTCAAAAATGGTGTGAAAATGGTTTGTCCTGGGCCTCAACAGTTGTCACTACTGTTGTAAACCATTTTAAAGCAGTAGTGTAGCTCCTGCTTAAGATTCAGATTCAGAGGCCGACCTGGGAAGAGAACAGTTTGGTCAGAGGGCGAAGGAGGAAATTCCCAAATCTCCAGGTGCAGAGAAGAATCTTCCCAAGTGCATCGCCGTTGTTTGGGTCACGTACAGATACTGCCTTCCCCCTCCATGGGAAAACAGCATGAGGTGTTCTGCCAGGTTAGCCACCCGCCAGAGTCAACTGAGGGAGGAGCCACCCTGAAGGAGGGGCTTAAGAAGGCCTTGGGTTTTCTGTAGTTGCCTATTGTTACTTTAGTGGCAGCTCTCTTACTCTACTGAAGTAGAGTTCTCTGATCCCTATCAGAAAACTCGGGATTAACTAATTAGGCCCTGGGGCTTTCTTTGAGTTTCCACTGAGCCTGTTTGTTTGAGAGAGCACTGTTAGCACAATAAAAGAGTATCTTCACTGCTTTCTCAGTGTTTAATTTCCTATTGCTTTTATTTTTTTTATGAAGTTTCAGTCAACAGCTAGTGATTATTGGCCATCAAATGGCTTGAAAAGGCTCAAAGTAGCAATGCTGACAATATCTATCCAAGAATCAATTTTGATTCACATAGATTTAGAAATTAATATTAATTAATTCCAAATTTAATATTAACAGCCAGGCTACAAAAATGTATCAAGCAAAGGTAATCCCAAGCAATCATGGTGTTGTGTCATCCGTCCATCCCCCTCCCCCCTGCATTAAATGCAAATGAGGAAAATATGAGGATCACAAAGCAAGTCAAGAGAATTAAATGGGAATTGTATGGAAATGCCACAGAAAACACAAATTTAAATTGTAATTGCACCTATCATTTTTCGTTATGGAAGATTTATCTTCGTATTCACTCTTGTATTCATAATATTGTCACCATTTCCAGAAAGCGGGAAAGCGTCATTCCACGGAGGTGGTTTCAACAAGGGATGCTGGAGAAATTCAAGGCAGATTAAAATGATTAAAGGATTTCTAAGAATCCGACCTGTGGAATCTACCATGGACCAGCCTCCCTGGACCTCCAAATTTTTGTTTTATTTCCCCAAAATTTTCACAAATTCATTCACAGAAAAATACGCATATTTCTGCAGAGACCTGTGCCATGCTGGAAAATATACGTGGGGAAAAGTCAATGGAATGGGGGATAATAAACTAAATGTTACATATTATGTAAATTGTTGTGAACTGTCTTATGGAATTATTTGCATATTTTTCTGCATAAGTGGGGAAGGGCGAGGAATTGAATCTGTTTGTGACCAGACGCTGAACAAATGACACTGCACAATCCGCGGGTCAGATTTCACAAAATCCGGGCATCCCTAGTTTCAGTCAATGATCTCTTGGTTTTCTTGTTGATCCCATTTCCAGAAAATAGCATTTGCCTTAATGACAGTCCCTGGAGGTCTTGTGGAGATAACTTGCCTTGGAAGTGCTGTGGCTAGAAAAGTGTATCTTGAAAAGTCTCTTTCCATTATAGAGGGATCACTCCGTTCTAGGGTTTTCAACGGAAATCTTTCTCTTAAGACAGCGGCATTTAACCTTGCAACTAAACACACACGATCACTAAAACGCAGTTCTGAATGTTGTAATTAAAAGTCGTTGTAGATGTCTTTGCTGCCTATTCACTACTTATAAACAGTTAAAGAGAGCCAGTGCCTGCAGGAGAAGGGGAAGTATTGCCATCGCCCGGGGCAGGGGGAGAGCCATCATCTGCTTCTGCTGCTGCCGCCTGCCGGCCTGCAGTGTTGCCACCGCCTCCCTCTCCCTGTTGGACTCCTGCTGTTGCTGCACCCTGCAGGACAAGTACCCAGGTACTCGGCCAGCTGCTGCTAACATTCTCCATCTGTCCCCTTCCTGGAGGGGGATATATAAGCGGGCTGGCTGAGGTGTCCTGGGAGAACCAGTGCCTGCAGGAGAAGGGGAACTTTTGCCATCGCCCAGGGCAGGGGGACAGCCACCAATGTTGCTGTGCCCTGTCTGTTGCTGCTGCTGCTGCTCTTCCCCCCTTTTCTTCCGAGGGTCTCAACTGTGTTCCTGGGAGCAGGGATACGGAGCCAGGAGGGGAGATCTGAGAAGGCCCCAATTAGTGTAGTGACGGGTAGAGGTAGATAAGGTATTGTGAGGAGAACTTGCCAGGTAAGGGGAATATGGCCCAGACAGTTAATGGCTGTGCCGTGTTTCAGTCCTCGCATCCACAGGTTTGTTGGTGGCTTTATCAGCCAGCCCTCAGGCCTCTGGATGCTGCTTTTAAATGTCAGATCAGTGCATAATAAGACCTCCCTCATTCACGACTTAATTGTGGATGAGGCAGCCGATCTAGCGTGTATAACCAAGACCTGGGTGGGTGAGCAGGGAGGAGTCTGTCTCCCAGCTATGCCCACCAGGGTACTTGGTTCAGCACCAGGGTAGACCTGAGGGCTGGGGAAGGGGGGTTACTGTGGTCTATAGGAATTCCATCTCCCTCTACAGGCTCCCTGTCCATGTGACTACAGGTCTGAAGTGTTTGCACCTTGTATTGGGTCAGCGGGACAGTTTAGGGATTCTGTTGGTGTACCGCCCACCCTGCTGCTCAACAGACTCCCTAGGTAAGCTGACGGAGGTGGTCTTGGCTACACTGCTGAAATCCCCCAGACTGTTGGTTCTGGGGGATGTCAACATTCATACCGAGGACACCTTATCAGGGGCAGCTCAAGATTTCATGGTCTCCGTGACAACCATGGGACTGTCCCAACATGTCATTGGCGCAATGCTTGTAGCAGGGTATACTTGTGACCTAATTTTCACAACTGGACATGGAGATGGTGATCTGGAAGTGGGGGACCTCACATCAGTCCCTTTGTCATGGTGAGATCACTGCTTGCTGAGGTTTAGACTTACAGCAGCATTTCCCCTCTGCAAGGGTGGGGGACCTATTAAGATGGTCTGCCGCTGGAAACTAATGGATCCAGATGGTTTCCAAAGGGCTCTGGGGAGTTTTCTGGCTGAAAGGGCTGGCATTCCTGTCAAATCAGTGGTTGATCTGTGGAATGCAGAAATGACCCAGGCGGTTGATACAATTGCTCCTGAGCGCCTTTTCCGGAGTAGAGCTTGTACCCCAGAGCTGAGAGCAATGAAACAAAATAGGAGATGGCTTGAGGGCAGATGGAGACGAACTCCTAGTGGATTCAACCAAATACTGATAAGTGCCTATAGTAAGGTATATTCAGGGGCACTGAGGGCAGCAAAAAACCAACACTTTACTGCCATTATTAAATCTTCAATCTGTCGCCCAGCGGAGTTTTTCAGAGTTGTACGGGGGCTATTACATGCCGGCCCCAAGGACATGGTAGAACCATCTGAGGCCCGCTGTAATGAATTTGCTAGGCACTTCCAGAATAACATCTTTTGCATGTACCAGGACTTAGACTCCACTTCACTGGTTGGTGACCCAGCTATGTCCCTATCTGGACAGGGATAACATAGCTTCAGTTGTCCGTGCTCTGGTAAGCTCCAAATTAGATACTGGAAAGGGGCCTACAAGTCCATCGAATCCAATCCCCCGCTTGATGCAGGAATCCACCCTAAAGCATCCCTGACAGATGCTTGTCCAGCTGCCTCTTGAATTCCTCTAGTGTGGGAGAGCCCACAACCTCCCTAGGTAACTGGTTCCATTGTCATACTGCTCTAACAGTCAGGAAGTTTTTCCTGATGTCCAGCCGGAATCTGGCTTCCTATAATGAGCCCGTTATTCCGTGTCCTGCACTGTAGGATAATCGAGAAGAGATCCTGGCCCTCCTCTGTGTGAAAATCTTTCAAGTATTTGAAGAGTGCTATCATGTCTCCCCTCAATCTCCTCTTCACCAGACTAAACATGCCCAGTTCTTTCAGTCTCTTTTTATAGGGCTTTGTTTCCAGACCCCTGATCATCCTGGTTGCCCTCCTCTGAACACGCTCCAGCTTGTCTGCATCCTTCTTGAAGTGTGGTGCCCAGAACTGGACACAATACTCAAGATGAGGCCTTACCAGGGCCGAATAGAGAGGAACCAGTACCTCACATGGTTTGGAAGCTATACTTCTATTAATGCAGCCCAAAATAGCATTTGCCTTTCTTGCAGCCATGTCACACTGTTGGCTCATATTCAGCTTGTGATTTACAACAATTCCAAGATCCTTCTCGTTTGTAGTATTGCTGAGCCAAGTATCCCCAATCTTGTAACTGTGCATTTGGTTTCTATTTCCTAGATGTATAACTTGGCATTTATTCCTATTAAATTTCATTCTGTTGGTTTCAGCCCAGCACTCCAGCTTATCAAGATCACTTTGAAGTTTGTTTCTGTCTTCCAGGGTATTAGCTATTAGGGGTGTGCACGGACCCCCGCTCCGCTTCACTTCCAGATCTGCGATTTGCGGATCGGGCTGCTTCGCCCCGCCCCCACTCCGCCTATGTCCGCTCTGCTCCGCTCGGAGCTCCGGATCCGGATCGGAGCTCCGTTTTTCCCCCCCATAGGGTTGCATTGAAAGCTAAAAAAGTAAACAACTTTTTTTCTGTGAAAGTTAGAAACCTCACATTTGGCACCATGACAAACTTGAATTTATGAAAATCGGGCACCCCATTCGCACCCCTTTCGATAACTCCGTCAATTTGCATGTTAGAAACCTCAAGTTCGGCACCATGATAGCTTATCCATGTGTCCACATGGACGCCAAGTTTCAAGGCAATCCCATCATCCCCTGATTTTTGGGGATTTATTGAAAATCGGGCACCCCATTCACACCCCTTTCGATAGCTCCATCAATTTGCATGTTAGAAACCTCAAACTCGGCACCATGAAAGCTAATCTATGTGTCCACATGGATGCCCAGACTCAAGGCAATCCCATCATCCCCTGATTTTTGGCGCGGCTTAACTCATCCCAAATTGTCCCATTCTACAACTACGTCAATTTGCACATTAGAAACCTCAAACTCGGCATCATGATAGATTATCCACGTGTCCACGTGGACACCAAGTTTCAAGGCAATTCCATTATCCCCTGATTTTTGGGGAATTTATGAAAATCGGGCACCCCATTCACACCCCTTTCCATAGCTCTGTCATTTTGCATGTTAGAAACCTCAAACTCGGCACCATGAAAGCTAATCCATGTGTCCACATGGATGCCCAGACTCAAGGCAATCCCATCATCCCCTGATTTTTGGCGCGGCTTTAAACTTTTTAACTCACCCGAAATCAAGTCCCATTCTGCAACTACGTCAATTTGCACGTCAGAAACCTATCCTTTGGTCCCATGACAGCTTACCCATGTGTCCCCATGGATGCCAAGTTTCAAGCCAATCCCATCATCCCCTGATGTTAGGGGAAGTTTTGAAAATCGGACACTCCAGTATGTCAGGGATTTTAAAATTGCAATGCAGACAGCTCAATGGGGCCACTTGAAAGGAAATCCCAACATGCCATGAGATAACCCTAAATCTTCTTGCACACTTGAAAAATGGATTTTTGAACTTGATAAAGTCTAAGTGAGCACAGGAAGGACTTCTCCCCTGAGTCAAAGCAAGACACATACACCATCCCTGCGAGGCGGGAAGGGGAGAAGGGAGGGAAGGCAGGCAGGCAGCATGCATTGTAGTGCTGCAAGGATGGCTTGAGCACTAACGCATAGCAAACCAACCCGTAAGCGGGCACAAGGAGCAAGTGAGGCAAAGATGGCTGGTTGTTTCTTTTTAAGCCAGCAGTTACGCATTGAGGGGCACAGAGGAGGATGACTGGGAGCAAGCGTGCCGGAGGGTGCTGGGCACGAACCGCAAAGCCCATCTCCCAGGCACCAGGCGGGCAGAGCAGGCGAGGAGTCAGTCCTGGCAGATGCCCCACCACAGCAGCACCCCGGGGGAGGCGGGCAGGCAGGCAGGCTGCGGGCATTTCTGGGGGCACAAGGAAGTGAGGCAAGGATGGCTGGTTTCTAAGCCAGCACTGCAGTTAGTCACGCATTGCAAACGCAAACCATCCCAGCGAGTCGGTCACCGAGGAGGACAGGCTAGCAGAGGGGCAGGCAGAGTGACATGTCATAGATCTAGTATTGGGGAGGAGTCAGTCCCGGCAGATGCCCCACCACAGTAGCACCCTGGGTGGGCATTGGAAAACGCCATCTTGTGGGTCCATACTTCCCCCACCCCATGTCCTGCAGGGTTGCCTGCCTAACCCTTGTGGGGATGGGAGATGGAGAGCTTAGAGTGGCAGTGCCAGCAGCAGTCTTCGGCTTTCCCCTGGAACCAGTCGCCTTGCCCGCCTCTTTCCCCAGCAAGATCACCTGGTGCTGCCTCTGAAGATGCATCTTCATGCTGCTGGTTCCATAATGCCCTGTAGATGAACCCCTGCTTAGGGTGAGTTTGCAGTGGCGACAGACAGCAAAGCAGGGATCCGCTCCCAACTCAAAGTGGTCCCACACTATACTTGTCTTTCACTTCCGTGTTGACACCACCAATTGCCCGCCTGAACTCTCTGGTGTTGCCACAGAAACAGGGGTTGCAGCGGAAGAGGTGTGGGATGAGACTGGGGAGAGAGCCTCGGCCTGCTGCTCCTCCTCCTCAGCCCCCACATCCTGGAGGACCACCACCTCTTCCTGCTCGTCTAGGAGGTCTGGAGACAGGTCCAGCAGCGGGCTCATGGGCTCAAACGATAATGAAGGAGTTGGGGATACTCCTCCTCCTCTGCCTACTGTAATGGCACTGCAGCCACGTGCCTCTTGCAAAGGGGCACTTTTCCCATTCCCACCCTCAAAAAGAGAACGCCGGCACAAGTAGCAGAAGAGACTGCCTCTGCCTGCTGCTTGTCCTGCTTCTGTTGCAGAGCAGCCAGCCAAGGACTTGCCCGTTTGATTTTCACAGCAGGAGAGGCAGCCTGCTTACTGGTGCCAGCCTGAGCCTTGCCTTGAACACTGCTTTCTGCACGCCCCTTCACAGACATGCGCCTGCTCCCTCTTCTCATTTTGATTATACTACTAATAATAATATGTATAAGAATATACTAATAGTTATAATAATATGTATAAGAATATAATATTAATATTAATAATAATGTGTATAAGAATATACTATATGTAGGGAAATGGGACAAGAAGTGTGTGTATGCTTTGCCCAAACAGGATTTGATTAAATGCTCTATCTGTGGCTGATTCACAGTCCAAGTAACACAGAGCAATAGAGAAAAATAATTTTTTTGGTATTTTTTGGGGTTTTTTTGTATATAGATAGAAGGAACAAGGAAGATCAAACACAAACAGGCTTTAAGAGAGGGGAGGGGGGAGAACCAACCAACCAAACAAATACACACTCCAAAATTTAAAAATAAAGTTTATATTAAATCAAAGTAAGGGAAAAACACAGAGCAAACTAAGCAAAAAGTCAGAAAGAAGCAAACAAACACACACACGCCAAGCTAAATCCTAAATCTCCAGACTACTATATGTAGGGAAATGGGACAAGAAGTGTGTGTATGCTTTGCCCAAACAGGATTTGATTTAAATGCTCTATCTGTGGCTGTTGCACAGCAGACTCACAGTCCAAGTAACACAGAACAATAGAGAAAAATGTATTTTTTTTTGTTTTTTTTGTATATAGATAGAAGGAACAAGGAAGATCAAACACAATCAGGCTTTAAGAGAGGGGAGGGGGGAGAACCAAACAAACAAACAAACACACACTCCAAAATTTAAAAATAAAGTTTATATTAAATCAAAGTAAGGGAAAAACACAGGGCAAACTAAGCAAAAAGTCAGAAAGAAGCAAACACACGCCAAGCTAAATCCTATCTCCAAAGTCCAAACACAGCAGCAGCTAAAACTACCTCCTATCCCCACGAACGCCAAAACCCACAAGACGCTGAGAGCTCTGACTGTGAGGGTGACTCTGGCTTAGTCCCCCCCTCAAACGCTGGGATTGGAGGATGCTTCATGAGGTGATCAATTCTCATCAGGATTGGGAGTTGAATGTGCCTGTCATCGCTTCAAATAAACCCCGCCGCGCCGCAGCCGTTTGTATTGTAAATGTACCCGATTTTTTTAAAAAATATTGCACGTGAACCACAGGACGCAGAAAGTTGAGAGTAGGCTCAAAATGACCCCCATCCACGACTCTCTGAGCACAAGAATTTTCAGAACGATAGCTTCAAAAACAACCCAGTTATCCGTGATTCTTTTCCGCAATGCAATGCTATGGGCGAAATGTTTTCAAGATGGCGATCGGAGCGGTCCGCCTGAAAGAGGAGCTCTGAAAAATGGGCGCTACTCTTCGCCTTGCTTCTAGGGGTCCGCGGTCCGCTTCTACTCCGTCTCTGGGCAAGGCGAAGCAGGCCAATCCGCTCCTGCTTCTGCGCTTCTTATCGGAGCGGAGCACATGCCTATTAGCTATCCCACCCAATTTTGTGTCATCTGCAAATTTGATATGCGCTCCCTGCACCTCCTCATCCAGATCATTAATAAAAATGTTGAAGAGCACTGGGCCCAGGACTGAACCCTGCGGTACCCCACTTGTTGCCTCTCCCCAGTTTGAGAAGGTTCTGTTGATAAGCTCTCTCTGTAGCCAACTGTGAATCCACCTAATAGTTGTTTCATCTAGCCCACTTTTAGCTAGTTTGTTAATCAGAATATCATGGGGCACTTTGTCAAAGCTTTGCTGAAGTCAAGATATATGACGTCCACAGAACTCCCACAGTCCACAGCATTCCCACAGTCCACAAGGGAGGTTATCTGATCAAAAAATGAGATCAAATTAGTCTGGCAGGATTTGTTCCTGACAAATCCATGTTGGCTTCTAGTAATCACTGCATTGTTTTCAAGGTGCTTACAGACTGACTTCTTTATAATCTGCTCCAAAATTTTCCCAGGGATGGATGTCAGACTGACTGGTCTGTAGTTCCCAGGTTCCTCCTTTTTGTCCTTTTTGAAGATAGGGACTACTTTAGCCCTCCTCCAGTCATCCGGCACCTCACCCGTCTTCCATGATTTGCAAAGATAATAGACAGCGGTTCTGAGAGTTCTTCCACTAGCTCCTTCATTACTCTAGGATGCAGTTCATCAGGCCCTGGAGATTTGAACTCATTCAAAGAAATTAGGTGTTCCATGACCATTTGTTTATCAATCTCAAATTGCAGCTGAACCACCATTTCTTTTACTACTCACATATCTGAAGAAAGCCTTTTTATTGCTTTTAGCATCCCTCACTAATCTCAGCTCATTCTCAGCTTTAGCCTTCCTGACATCATTCTGGCACTTCGGTTGTAGCCTACTCTTCTTTTGTAGCCTGGCCTTCCTTCCACTTCCTATATGTATCCTTTTTTGTTTTCAGGTCATCTCTAAGCTTTTTGTGGAGCCACATTGGTTTCTTCTGTTGTCTTCTATCTTTTTACCGTTGTTTTTGTACCATTGTTTTTATGTTTTTATAGGTTTTAAATTTTGTATACTTTTTAATATTCACTGTTTTTAACTTTTGTAAACTACCCAGAGAGCTTCGGCTATGGTGCGGTATATAAATGTAATAAATAAATATAAATAAATAAATTAAAGTAGAAAAGCATAGATGCAATTAGAGGGACAGAAGTAAATGCAATTGAACCCCATTGAGCTGCTCATAAGTTGGCTTGTGTATACAGCATGGGTTCAGGAAAACCTATTATTGCTTTCTGAGAAACTAAATAGAGGGCATATTTGCACATCTGTGATCTCATTAGATAATATTGTTCCAGACTTAGTACCGTTGACCCTTTGCACATGAAAATAAAGTTGATATGAAACGGCTTTGTCATATGGTTTCACCCAGCAAGTCTTAAATATGGGATTTTGGTATTTGTGTATTAATATTCATTCTGTGTTTCCACTGAAAGAAGAAAAAGTGTTGGACAAGTAGTTCACAATATATTATATAGGACACCAAATATTGATGTCCTGTTGATGAAGATTGCTCTCAAGTGATGTAAATGTACGTGGGGTCGGGTGGGAGAAAGGGGGAAAGGCCAAAACTATACTTCATATTCTTAAAATATGTTCCAGTTGTGTCAAATGACTAATGCTTTTTGGTGCTATCTCTGCTTCTTTAGTCTTTTCCTACATACTTCATTTCATTCTTTTTCTAAGAGTATATTGTTTGAATTTCATTATGTTGACCAGAATTTGTGGGTGGAAAGGAAAAAAAATGTATAAGTTATTGGTGGTCTTTTTTTAAAAAAAACCCTTTTGTTAGTAGTTTTTCCTGTAAGCACTCAGATTTTAATACTGCATTTGAGCCCAGATTCTACATTTTACTACATATATAAAAACACTTTTATTCCTCCTCTTCAAAGCTCAAGACATCACAAGTACAACCCTCCAACAAAAGAGCCAGAATGATAGACCTCATTATAGTAGCAGGACTTTATAGCTGGTTGCTTTTGATTTGAGAACAATGGAGGAGGGTCACACCCAATTTAAATTCAGATCACTTACTACTAATTTCATGGAGAAATCTGGAGACCTGTCCCGATTCAGAGGTAAATGACAATTATTATTTTTTAATGAGAATGAGCAGAAGCCAGACTCTGCAGTTTGCTGTCAGGGACTAGCAGGAGAGAATGGTGTGCTGCCTGCAGCCCACCAGCTACTTCCACTATTGTTTAGGGGATAAACAATAGAGAAGTTACCCCTGCAACTCTCTCTATCCCACTCATACGTAGCAGCCCATATGCTGTTTAACCCATGGGCTGTCATTACATGTGAACTGACTCTCTGCCTTGCATGTTCCATTGTTCCCTTCGCGTGCAAGGGGATGAGATGGGAAATAGCTGATTACATTAGTTTGTCACCAACTCTAACCATCCTAATTATAGCAAGCTGTGGTTTGTGCAAGGCATAGTTTGTTCACCAATCAGGGTATCAGATGATGGGAAAGAACCCTAGAGAACTTCTGCTAATCAGGATAAACAGAACAAGCTGATTAAAGTAATATTTTAAAAAATCATCCACAAAATGAAGAAATCCTATAACATCCTACACGATCTTAAAATATTTTTCCACGTCCGCTGTAGAAAATCTCTTCAAAAATCAATGTGTGCTCTATTTAGTTTTAAACTTCAGTATCTGATGTCAGTTGGGGTGACCATATGAAAAGGAGGACAGGGCTCCTGTATCTTTAACAGTTGTATAGAAAAGGGAATTTCAGCAGGTGTCATTTGTATATATCGAGAACCTGATGAAATTTCCTATTCATCACAGCAGTTAAAGCTGCAGGTGCCCTGCTCTCTTTTAAATCTGGTCACTCTAGTATAGCTCCTGCAGCTTTAACTGTGGTGATGAAGAGGGAATTTCACCAGGTTCCCCATATATACAAATGACACCTGCTGAAATTCCCTTTTCTATGCAACTGTTAAAGATACAGGAGCCCTGTCCTCCTTTTCATATGGTCACCCTAATGTCAGTCCTAGATTCAAAATAAATCAGCCTCCCCCAAAGCATATCCCCTGCAAATATGTTGGACTACAACTGCCATCATTCCCAAGCACCACTGACATTCTGGCTGGAAATGACAAGAGTTGTAGACCCACACATCTAGAGGGCATCAGGTTGGGGAAGGCTGATATAAAGAATAAAAACTATATCCCATTTATTCATTAACCAGCTCTTAATTGTTGGAACAGCATTCCACATTTTCACTGACCAGTTCATGATGCCACCAACATTAATTGCGTTAAATCAGTGCTATTCATCAGTTATATATACTGGAATGTGTCCTAAAATATATAATCTAAGACAGCTTCCTATGTAGTTCCTATAAATGCTGTACGTTCTGTTGATTGCTACTTAGCAAGTGCGCATAAGATTACAGGTCCCAATGATTTAAAAGGATGTTGCAGGTAAAAAGTGTAATGCAAGATTAACCCCCTCGAATGAAATATTCTGCTATTCAATTGAAATATTTATTTATAGTCGGTCACCTTTTTAATTATCTAAATAACTTTAGAATTCTGCGTACATTAGAAACAATTGGCATCTATTTCCTACTTTATATCGTTTAACAATGAGATGAGTATGTGTTCTCTCATGGCATTAATAAACATTGAACAGGACAGGGGATTGTGCGAGTGGGAGAGGAAGAGATCTGAGAAAGAAGGCATTGAGCATTTTCAGTCTATTGTCCTCCATGATTAGCTTGTTTTCCCAATGGAGCCATAGATTGGTAGTTTCCTTTATCTTTCCCTTGATAGTTGTTGAACTGCTTCACTGTGTGTGTGCCAGCTCCTTTTACTGAAGGTACTATAAAAGTAAATGAAGAGCTCTATGCTTAAATCAAAGTGCTGATATAATTATATTATCAATACTACTTTGAAAAACATGTTCAATAGAGACATGATGTTGGAAAACGATGTCTGTTTACTAGTTTCACTACTAATATATGAGTAAGCTTATATAGAATCTTCCAGTTTCTCTCTTTCTGCTTTAAGGAGTGTTGAAAACATTGCTTCTCTTAAAATAGAGGAAATTAATTAAGTACTTACAGGAAGGAACTAATTAATCATATATTCGATATATACCTCAAAGTTTCAAATTTGATTAAATTCCTGCACAAATTCATTTTTGTGTAGGAAGCATATGTTGACTGTCATGTGTAATGTTCACATAGGTATGTGTTTTATTTAGACAACACTTGCCATCCTTCAGCAACTGTTGGGGACTGCAGCACTCTACTACGGTCCACCATTGATGAATGCACTGGGTTCCCCTTTGAAAAAAATCCCATCCTAGTCATCTAAGCAGTTTTCCCAATGGAACTGCAGATAAAAGGTAACTTGGTATGCAGGGCTGGCCCAAGACCTTTTGCTACTTGATGCAAAGCACAAGATGGTGCCCCCTCCCATACCAAGCACAAAAGCCAACTGGACTGGCAGATGAATCTATCTTCAACACTGATTATGGGACCACATCTTCCACTGCACCTGAAAGTAGCAGGGTAACTTAGGGTGTTCAGGGCAGGTTGTATGGCACACTGCTTTCTTCTCTAACACCTTGCTGCCACCTCCCACCATCTGCTGCCTGAGGTAACTCTTTCACTCTACCTAATGATAGGGTTGGTGCTGTTGGTACGTTTGCTATAGAAATAGTAATCTGGAGCATTGCGGAACATTAAAACTGCAGCAAGATCTGGAACGCTGCTGCCTTTTGTCTCTAGGTAAGTCAACCATGCCTTACGTTTTCTTTTTACACAGATGTATTTTCTGTTTTTGAAATTCTTCACATATGAATTGGTACTAGCATGTTTTCCAACTATTTCTGTAAAAGGCATCTCTTTAGAGATCACAAATTCATATATACCTCTTATTAAATTTCGAGAGTGATATTGTCCACAGGACAGACAGTAGGATAAATTGCACCCTGGATGGGGACCCTGGGTGTTTGTAGTGTCTTTGCCGCTCTCCACCACCAGTCAGTTTTGCAGTTACCAAGTTGTGTTTATAGGGGCTTATGGTATTTGTAGTGCTTACACCACTTGTTAATGTAACTTCAAAGTAAAGTCTCGGGGTATTCCCCTGAATCTATTTCTAGTTTCATCACAGAATTAAGATCAAATCTCTACGCAAAGAGCACATTTTTCTTTGCCATGTATTTGATTATTTATTTGATTTGTACCCCACCTTTCTACCAAAAATGGCACTCAAGGCAGATTACAATCACTAACAAAACTTGATAAAAAGAATAATAAGCAAATACATTAACAGTTACAGAGTAAAAAACAGTATCCATCTCAACAGGCTTGCTTACACACCAAAGGCCCACTTGAAGTATACCATTCCATACTTTTGGTGTGGTATAACAGAAAAACACAATTATACTAGCAGGAACTTGCGCTTGTTTTAGGGTGAAAAAAAATGCATTTTTCCTGCCCTAAAAAACAGAAGTAAAAACATCATCTAAAGCCCCCCTCAATAACCACATTGAAGGATTGATGAGCGCAGAATAAAACCTTCTTGTTCTTGACATTGCTTAATGTCAGAAATTGAAGTCTAGTAGTCCTATCAACACTGCACCACAGTTACAGAGAGAAGAAGAGAGACTCTGAGACTGAAATGTCTTGGTGTAAATCCTTCTTGTTATGTTTCAGAGTGTTGAAAAATATAGATGGATTTCATCCATCATATGATGTACTTATAAGAAACGTACTTAAAGCTAATTAATAGAAATTATTTTTTATAGTTACTGCCCCCAAACCTGTAGAACATGTATGTGTGTGTTGGGAGTGGAGTTGAAGACACTGTTCCCACATCTTTTTGTGTGTGCCTTAACTCAATGGAAGCAGAACAATCAACAAACACCAAGACACTGAGTTATCTGAGCACTTCCCTTTAGTTTGGTGCCTAGTCCATCCTTAAGGCCAGCCCTAATTGAGTACTTCGGTCTGTTTTACTGGATTAAACAAATCCTTATTTCTTTTTTCATCTGTTGGTTAAACATCTGTAGGCATCATGTCATTCTTCATAGTAGCACTGCCACCATTATAGGAATATGTCTTTCCTTAGCTGCTCTTTTAGGGCTAAACTAAAAGGGCCAAATGTCTTCTCTGGCTCTTCTTCCATTTCCAATTACAACTTCCTGGGGCTGCTTTTTCATTTTCAAATAATTGGGAATGCTACATGCATCTGTGTGTAATGTCTTGCTTGGCTCTTGCTATTCATGATTTTTTTTCAATGTTCCCACATAAAATAAACATGTCAATGTTTTCTAATGGCTGCTATAATGTTTTCTTCAATTTTGATACCTTTAATGTAAAAATAAAAAGTTCTAAAAAGAATAGTAGTATAAAACTGCACCCCTTCTCTGTTAAGTTAAACTTCATGACTAAGCATAGGATCTTAGTCACATCTAACCGTTAAACCTGTGAATGTTTTTATATGGAGTGATGGTATTAAATCTTTCTAAATTTGTTCCTGAGATGGTGGTTTCTACAGTATGTTTTGAATATTTATTGCAAAGCTATCAAGACACTAACAACAATTTTAATGTAAATATAGGCAAGTAGAACTATAGTATGCCAGTAGCTCTTAGAAATTAGGTCTTCAGTTCCAATCCCTAAAGTAACTTAAAGGGTATATTTTTGGATGTTTTATTAACTAATTAGCAAGTCAAAAGAGGATTTCTGCCTTCTGGTATTTGTTTAGGCTTATTTGCAATTTATTTAAACTGAACTGCGTGGTTGCTTTTTTCCTGGTGAATATTTCTTTGCTTCCAGGGACGAAGAATTAGATTCTTTAGTGAAGCAAAAACCTGGGGCTTTCACTGCGGCAAAATTATGTGAGCAGTTTTGGAATTTACAATTGAAGTGAAAACACACACACACACACCCCAATATGATCAAATTTGATTTTAAAGATAACATTTGTTTTCCTATAAGCAGGAAGGATTTAAAACTATTTTGGCTCATGGTTCTTTATCATAGCATAGTGCAGAGAGAAAAAAGAGACTTACAGAGAACATATACAGTATATCTGAATATATTCATATTATAGGTGGACTACGAATTCAAAAAATCATTTTCTAGTTCAAAATTTACTTTGCCTTTTTATATCAACCTTTCATAGGCATTTTGAATTTGAAAGCAGCAGAACATTAGATGGGAAGATCACATGAAATGTTCATAAATACAATTAGATATTCTAGCAAAGGCGTTTTTATGTGGAGTGTCTTAAAACCTCTTTAATTGGAGCAATATTAATGGCACTCTAGAGCAGTAAACAGGGTTTTTTTTTAGTTATTAATGTTAGTAGTTTCTGCAGTGCAAATGACAGCTTCACATATTCCCTTAAGCCATGACCATAATATGTTAAGGTTTGTTTTAGAATGTTTCTATTCAGCCTGAAAGTGTTGATTATTGCAACAGCGGCTTGTGCATTAAGAACACATAAGGACCATAATTTAAAAAAAACCAAAGCCAGAGGAGATAATCAAAGTTGAAAAAGGTGTTTTGATTTTGTGGAGGGGAAAGCATCTTCAGACAAGAGTTGCATGTCCCACTGAAAAACAAGCATATCGGTAACCTTATAACTACATGATAAGATGGGTGAAATCCATCTATATTTCTCAACATTGAACATCATTGGGAAGATTTACAGCAAGCATTTCAGTCTCAGACTCTCTTTTCTCTCTCTCTGTATCTGGAGTGCGGTGTTAGTAGGGCTGCTAGCCTTCAAATTTCTGACTGTAGTAGTAACAAACAGTGGAGTAAATTAGGCAGCCTTGATGGGTCTGTTTTTGTCATGGCTATTGCCCCAGGAGCCTATAGTCAATAAACTGAGAATTGCCAACATATTATTTCCATGATATGTGTGCCCTGTTAAAACATCTGCCCTGGGACTGCTGATTCAATATTTTATTTTTTTATTTATTACATTTATATACCGCCCATAGCTGAAGCTCTCTGGGCGATTTACAAATTATGTGCTTGTGAAGGCAACCGGTAGGTACATAGATCTATGAACTAAAAAATTATTGAAAATCTTGATCATAGTTTAGGTCTGACCTCTGAGATGCTATCCATTCACAGCTGGCTCTACCTGCAGGGATTCAAAGCGATGTTCAGAGCTGCTGTTCTTAGTAGTCCAGACGAGTCAGATGCTTCAGGATGTGATGGTTCCTGCCAGTCCACAAGCTCTGGGTGTGTGGGCTGTGCAGTTCTTTGCACAGTATTGCTAAGTATTTAATAGTATTAGTAAGTGTTTCATATTTGGCACTAGTTTCTCATCTAGTAAAGATTACTAATCTCTATGTTAGAATTATTCTAGGTATAATATCTTAAATTTAACTGTTGGAAGAGCATGGGAACTGAATATAAATATTCAGTTACTCGATATAAATGCAGTTATATCGAGTGTAAATTTCTGCAAATGCTGGGCATAGTTCTAAGCAATGACAAGAGTGCATCTTAGTTTTTAGAGCCAGTGTGGTGTCGTTTATAGAGCCAGTGTGGTGTAGTGGCTAAAGTGTTGGACTGGGAGTTGGGAGATCCAGGTTCGAGTCTCCCCTCGGCCATGGAAACCCACTGGGTGACTTTTGGGCCAGTCACAGACTCTCAGCCCAACCTACCTCACAGGGTTGTTGTTGTTGTGAGGATAAAATGGAGAGGAGGAGGACTATGTACGTCGCCTTGTGTTCCTTGGAGGAAAAAGGCAGGATATAAATGCAATAATACATAAATAAATAGTTTTTCCAGAAATTTCATAAGGCAATTCCAGGCTGAGTTATGAATATGGATGGACTGTTTTGCCAAGGATAGGTGGTTCCTGATCAAGGACACCTACTGATAGCAATTTCATGTCCTCTGCTGTGTCTGTCTCCCTTGGTGCTGCCATGGCATCTCTCAGCCCCTGCTGTGTCCCTCACCTACCCCCACCCCTGCAGCATCTCTCCTACCTCCCCATGCCATTGTTGCTGCCACCTCTGCTGCTCTGAAGGGCTGCATCAGCTGTCAAAAGCTGCCAATGTGACTCTCCAGAAAGACAGCCAGGTTCAAATGCTGGTTCTGAGGGGCCCTCAGAGACTGGCATTGTGGGATGGGGGTTCCTGGATATCACTGACTGACGCATCTCTTCATAGACCAAGCAAGCCCAGTGGCTTTCTCTCAGAGAATCATAGAATAGTAGAGTTGGAAGGGACCTATAAGGCCATCGAGTCCAACCCCCTCTCAGAGCAAGCCAGAGGGTGGGTGGTGATTGTTCTGGAGAGCCCCACTGAAAATACCAGAATTGCTCTATGGGAATCTGTATCTATAATTGTTCAATGTACATGTTTCTTTATCCATGCTAAACTCTTCCGGAGTGATTAAAACCAGATGGATATAGAAAGATACATCTTGTGTAAACTTCCCCTAAGGGAGCCCACTAATAATTTAGGATCTGTACCTGTAAGCATTTTCCTCATTTGGTTCTTTGTTTGATCATATTGAGGACCAGAGCAATTCATTCTCATTCATTCTCTCTCTCTCTCTCTCTCTCTCTCTCTCTCTCTCGTTATGCCAAAGTCACTTTGTAATGCTCCTGCTTTAAATATACAATAATATCATTTTATACTGTAGTTATAGCAGATAATGAAATGCTCTTTTGACGGAAAAAGTCCCCTCCTGAAACTGCGTCTGTGAGCTCAGTGACTTGGCCTGATTCTTGTCAGTCTCCTGTTCTCTGTTTGTCACTAGCCTTCAGTGTACCTTCCCAGAACCTGACAAGCTGAAAAATCTATCAGACAATTAAGGCTTTCCCAGAATCTCCTTGCAGAAAGTACTGTCTTTCCAGCAAGACTGCATGACAGTGTCTTCTTCCAAGAAAATTGTTTTCCTCAATGCAAATCAGAGTAGGCTGTGTGGGAGCCATCCTGGACAGAATGCTTCTGTGGCTGCAATTTCCTCTGTTTGGGGAAAAGTACAGCCATACAGGTATCTGTGTTTTTCCTTCTGCTGGACTAATAGTAGCTTTCCGAGGAGGGGCATTTAGTCCAAGAAAATGATATGGGGAGAAAAGGTTAAACAACACCTTTCCAAATATATTACTTTGGTCAAAATTGAACCTCCCCCACTCCAAGCTATCCTAAATTAAAATAACAACCCAATAATGCAAAGAGATGTGTACACTGACCTCTCACATCATGTCTGTTTTGGCTCCAAATTAAAATCACTTTCTGGATTATGTGAACAAGCTTTGGGCTCATGACCTCCCATTCCCCTTTCCGGTGCAGCAGAGAGAACTATATTGAAACATTTCACTTCTCTTTTAACTAACCATGGTTGTTTATCTATTAACCTGGACAAACTGTGGTTAGTCTTACCTATGATTTAGGCCATTTGTACACCTGCCTTTCTTCCAGGGATCGTCCTGGGATCATCCCTGTGCATGCAAATGACACACAGTTGATCCCAGGAGCAGGCAGGGACGAGCCCTCCATTTGCCTGGGATAATCCTTCACCTTGGAACAAGGACGGGCATCTTGTGGCCCTCCAGTTATTGTAGCCTTGCCTACACTTCTCATCAATCCTAGCCAGTGGTGAGAGGAGGTAAAGGTCCAAACGACTTGAAGGTCACCAGTTGCTCACCCCTGGCTTAGGGAAGTTTGGGTTGAGGTTAGCTGCTTGGACTTAATAAGATGAAAATGGAAGCAAAGCTTTTGACCTCCTCATGGCTGTATGAAGGGAGAGGGAGGGAACTCACAAGCCCGAGGCTCATTCATGTAACACTAAACTATAGTTTAAGCATTACATCCAAATGCAGCTAATATATAAATACCTTTAAAAAGAAAAAGTAACTACGATGACTAGTGCAACACACATTTAATTCATAAACCCTTACGGCTATATTCTTATTTGAATAAGAGAGGAATTATCTTTAATGAGAGTCTTTCGCATCTTTCTTCATATATTGTGATGAAGATACACCCTTTACTTTTGAAACATGAAAGCCAGGAACAATCCACTTAACAGCTTTACATTCAAATATGTGAATTAGATGAGTAACTAGTTAGTCCTTATTTGCATTAAAAAATAGCTAGAATTTGAATTTAGGAGAAAAAAGCTCCAGGGACTAAATGCCTTCTCTATTAGATGTTATCTAATTAAACTAAATATGACAACTGAGGAAGTATGCCTGTTTAAAGAATTCAAAACAGGAATAATAATAATAATAATAATAATAATAATAATAATAATAATAATAATAATACAAATTGATTTATGAAAAACCTGCGTACCTCAATTTCCTCTTAATAAATGAAATAACATTTGCTTATGAAATAATAGAAACATTCCCCCTCATGTTTCTTTGAAACAATGAGAAACATTTGGGTTCAAAAACAGCACTGTCAT
Source organism: Elgaria multicarinata webbii (assembly GCF_023053635.1). NCBI lineage: Eukaryota > Metazoa > Chordata > Lepidosauria > Squamata > Anguidae > Elgaria > Elgaria multicarinata. Next base: position 54,780,499 of record NC_086177.1, read on the forward strand.
GTAGTCAATTACAATTGGTCTCAAATTGCTTTCTCCTTACTTGCAAATTCCTGTTCTTTGTATTGCTTTTATACTGTTTGTTTATATTTAAGACAATGTAAGTGGCTTACAAAAGATCAAATATAATAAAACAGCATGCACTTTACAAATCTATTCAAATAAAACCAATATAAGAAAGCAGCAGCAGTATATACTAATTACTAAACCCAACAAAAGTTTTTTGGGGGGAAACAAAAACAAAACCCCATTCTTAGGGCACAATCCTATGGCCATTAAACACAGTCATAGGATTGTTCAGTTCCTAGGAACCAGGCTTGGAAAACAGGGCTCTGACCTCAGCTCCTAACCCTAACCCCTCCCTCTCATAGCCAGTGTGGTTCTCGCCATGCCAGCTACATTGCCACACTTGGAAACAAAGCACAGAGAGGTGAAAATGGGGTGGGGAGAGGGGAGGACACCATGGAAGCCATTTTATGCAGCTTCCTTTTGGGATTTCAGGCCCCTTCACTCCCCCTCTCCCAAGGCACACCTAGATGGGCAAAATCACCCATCTAGGCAAAAATGCAGGGTAGCAGGAGCACAGAAGAGAAGTTCCCCTCTGTGCTCCAGCCACCCTGCATAGGATATTCACCAGTCTCTGATTTCAGAGGCTGGCAACCATCTGGATAGGGCTGCACCCTCAATTGTATATGAACATCAAGTGAATTGAGCCTGGCATATTAGAGTAAGAGAGAGTTCCAGAATGCAGAAAATGCCTTCTTCCAAATTTATGGAAATAAACGTGTTCCCAGTGGTGACATCTGAATAATCAATTGCTCATATGTTCTTTTATTTCCAATTGAGAATGGGCCATACAACTTTTAAAGGTCAATGCCAGCACCTTGAATTTAGGTGAGAAGCCAGGCCAGTAGCCAAAGGAAGTAATGAATAGGTTGAATAGGTTGTGCATCAGTTGACATTTCTGAAGTGTCTTCCAAAACAGGCAGATGTACAGTGCATTGCAGTTATCAAGGTGAGAAGTTACCAGAAGCAACAATAACACTTGCTTAAATGTTAATGTATTATGTTGTTATGACACATAGTGGTAACATGTTGTCATAGGCATGGGAAACTATACATTCCAATTCAGAAATATACAGAGCAAACTTATATTCTAATTATTCCAGAGGGTGGGGAGAGATAACACTACTGTTGTTACACTGGTGGAACGGCTGCTGTATCTTATACACCCTCAGCCCAGGAGGGAAGGGGAAAAACACACTACCAGAAAATACAAAAATGGTGTCAATATAGCACACACATATCCAGCACCTCTAGAAACACCACCACAACCTGCCGTTCAGGGACTGTGCCGGCAATGACTCCCATGGGCCACCCACACATGGAAGGAGACAATGAACTCCCAATGACAGGAACCACCATTATTGCGAAATCATGCTACATCACATCCACGCCGTTCCACCAGCAAATCATTTGTGCCAGTGACAAATTTCGAGTTCTGCTAGTGCAATGGGAGTTCTGCCAAACCCCGTGGCCCCTTAGCTGGCAGAATGTGAGTACAGAATTGCCCCCAGCAGCTGAACAATTTTACCCAGTTCCTCATACGTGAGACAGGTTGGAATTTCATATGCTGCTGGAAACTTCCCCCTACTCCTCTGAAAGTGATGGTGCATAGGAATGCTAAGGCCACATGCTCTGTTCAGTTTCCAGCACCAATATTGTAGTTCCACCATTATGGGCAAGCATCCTGGACTGCTCTTATGTAACATCTGATTCTATTCACTTTTAGGGTGGAGGTGTTAATAAATGGCACTGGCTGCACAAACTCAGGCTGCTTGGATAAAAAAAAGTAGGTATGGTTAGATGCACAATGTCTTTTGCAAGCTTGGAGAATTAAGCACAAAAGCTGCAAAAAGCAAGAGTGAAACTGACAAGCGTTACCCTCACCTTTCAGCAAGAGGTTTCAAACCGGTTGTCATCGTCTCTACAGCGAAGGGACTTCTTCAGAGTTGCTGCACAGGCAAAGAGGAAAGTTTGCCATGCTTGCTGCTGTTCTTTGTTTTTCTTTGATGAGACTAGATAATACACAAGTAGTGCTGATCTTCCTGGTTTAGTTGCTGGATGCATAAACTGATGTATCAATGGGGCAGGAAAAACAACCTTTTCAGGGGAAACGCACACACACTTTGCTTAGAAACGGCATATCTTCTCAAAGGTTCCCAGGCTGTGATTATATTGCATGCTGTACTGTGTGGGGTGAATATTGGAAAACACTCTGGAAATAAAGAGACATGTCCTGTACATCTCTAACTTTGAAGACAATATTGTTGAACTATGATAGAACTTCTCCTAGCTGCAGTAATATAGATAATCTGTTTGAGAAAAAAGCCAGAACCATCATATGTAGGCTGTTGAGGCCATTTTTTCTGATCATCCCTTTAGAAACACTTGATTATGTTCATATTAAACCAACTCTGGGTGGTTGTGAACGAACTGGAAATGAGTGAGTGTACTGACTCCTGCTGCCTGACATATGAATTAGGAATTCTGGGTTGTTGGGGAGTTGGAACCCGTGGTTAAATGTGGCTACTGTTACTTTATGATCTGTAGGGCATTTTGAGAATGCTGTTGGTGGATTTGTTAACATAGTTTTCCCCATTTCCTAAAAAGTTCCTAGAGTGGTTGTGATGGTTAGGCCTATGATACAGGTGGGCAACATGATAGTCAATGGTTGGGTAATAATCAACTTGACAATTGTTTATCTAGGGGGTACACCCCACATGACATGTTAATTATTAACTGGTGTAGATTAGGATCAGCGTTGAGTTAACTATTAGTCCACGTTGAGTTGACTCACTCATCTCCCCTCTCCCCCCTCAGTCTTTCCATTAATATCCAATCAGCCATTGCTGCCAAAAAATCTATCATGCTGGCTGACTAGAGAGGCAGCTGCCACTTTGATCACTCTTGCCTTGAGACTCAGTGGCCAATGAAATAATCAATGGTGGCTGATGAAATAACCAACAGTGCCCACCATACAACACGATAACCAACTGTGGTTCAAATAGCCAACTCTGCACAGCATTATTCTTTTTGTGGGGTATTTCGGCCAACTAACCAACAGTTGGTTAAAAAAAAATCCCTCCGCACAACATGATAACCCATGGTGGGTTAAAAAACCAGCTGTCGACTATTTAAACCACTGTTGGTTATCTTGTTGTCTCAACCCAGGCTATTTCTACACCTAAGGATTATCCCAGGAAAATGGAGGGATCATCCCTGCCTGTTCCCAGGATCCCCTGTGTGTCATTTGCATGCACAGGAATGATCCTGGGACAATCCCGGGATAAATGGCTGGTGTAGACATGTCCCCGTCACTGTATTCTTGTGGAGTTCATAGTGACAACAATGAGTTATTGAGCTGTTGCGTTGGGATTGTATAAGACATCTTTAGCCATTTTTACAGCTTGCGTTCATACTGCAAGTTTTCTTTGAAACAGTCAGAGATTTTAGTAGACTTTTCCATTATCTAAGATCCATCCTGGATAGTCAAATTCCAGACATGTGGCAGCTTTATTGCCTAAAAGTAAAATCTAGCTGTTACTTTATGTTTCATCCTTCTTAATTAGGAGACTTGAAAAATTCCACTTGCTATGGTGTGGCATTGCTCTTTGGCAAGTGTGAGTGGCTGGTCTTTCACCCAGCTTTAAAGCTGCTCAGGTGGGCAGAGATCATCCTTGCAGTTGCACGGTGATCTCCTTCCCAACTCCAAACCTGAGAGGAAAGCTGGCAGTTGTTAGGCAGCTGCATGGCTGAACCTCCAAGCCAGGGCGCTAAGCTGGTGACTTCCTTCACCAGCCCCTCCCTCAGGAAAAGCCAGTGGGGGCGGGCGAATGCTGCTGCTTGAAGGTACTCAGAGCATCTGTGTATATGTGTGTGGTGTGGGGAGCTTGCTAAGTCACCCCCTGGATACCGGGGGGGGGGGCTGGGGGTGGCAGCTATAATGATTTGCTTACTCAGCAAAACTAGTAGAAATTGTAGACACTTGTTGATCAGACTTTTCAGAGCCTTTTTCAATGCATTTTTATTCCTATATTTTATGGTTCTGAAGTCCATAAACTTTTGTGATTTGGAGGGACAATTGTAGCCCTTAAGCTATATTGAAGAAAATAACTTAAGGGCATTGTCACTTTGGCATGCTGATGACGTGGTGAATCATATAAAATTCTTCAGGGTAGAATCTGGTTAACTACATTGAACACCTTCTTACTGTGAAAAGACTGTGATATAAAACCAACAATTTTAAGATGACGTGATAGTTTTTTTTTGCTACTGTATTGGTTTTATGTGCTCTTTTAATTAATTTTATATATTTGATTTATATTGTATTGTTGTACAGATGTTGTTCCCAGCCTCGATCCAAAGGGAGAGGTGGGTAAAAAATCACCATCATCATCATCATTATACGTCTGGTATGATGTTTTGCAACTTTTGAACTTCCGTTTGTTTGTTCCAGATTAGCAGTTCACTTTTTAAAAAACATGCAGATGAATGTACTTGCAGCTGGCAGTTAAGATAACTGCATAATCAGGAGAAAAGCAAGGAACTGGAGACAGTCGCTTCCCTGAGGCCTTGTTGCAAAAGCGTCATTTTTTTTCTGCTGTTCTAGAGCTGTATATATTGGAGGACAGACTGATTATTGCGAATTGGTGAAAAAACATATTAATGCATTTCTCCACTAGTGCTGCAAAATGAAACTACATTTTGGTTGCTGGTATATAATACGTTAATATGACGCCTAATACTTCTGTAATTATTGCTCCAGGAGCTTTCCTAATGCATCTATAATGATTTGCTTCTGAAGAGCCATTCCAGTTTATGCAGTGTGCTCGACTTATTCAGTGTTTAAAATTAGTTTTCACATAATGATTGTTGAAGTTGGTCTCTTATAATTTAGGTCAGGGAAGAATATGTGTGCATATCAAAGTAACAGCTTGCAGGCCCTCAAGGTAAGCAAAATTCCAAGGCGAGAATACAGAAAATGATTTATAATCCTTTGTTCATAATATATTTTGGGCAAGGGGACATATTGGGTGATATTTATTAATTAATTAATTACATTTCTATGCATTTCTGTTCTGCCCCATAGCTGAAGCTCTCTGGGCAGTTCACAAAAATTAATACCTCAGGGTTCAGCGTAAAACATTATAAAATATAAAAGTTTAAAACTACAGTAGAAAAGTACAACCAGAATAAAACTTAGAAGCAACACAGAGATTTAAAATACAGATTTAAAACAGCAACGCTAAAACAGAGAGCTTCGGCTATTGGGCGGTATAAAAATGTAATAAATAAATAAATAAAATAAATAAGTTTAGAAGGAAAAATGCTATGATCCTCACTCTTTAAAAAAATGCAGTGATTCATTATTATTATTATTATTATTATTATTATTATTATTATTATTATTATTATTATTATTTGTATACTGCCCCATAGCTGAAGCTCTCTGGGCAGTTTACAAAAGTTAAAAACAGTGAACATTAAAAACAAATATACCAAATTTAAAACCATAAGAAGCATAAAATACAAACAAAAACAGACAATATCTGTTTAAAACAACTATTCTGGGGTCAGTTAAAAACTCAGCATATGCTGTTAAATGCCTGGTTGAAGAGAAAAGTCTTGATGTGATGCTGAAAAGATAACAATGTTGGCGCCAGGCGAGCCTCATGGGGGAGATCATTCCAAATTGAGTGGCCACCACTGAAAAGGCCCTCTCCCTTGCAGCCATCCTCTGAGCTTCTTTCAGAGTAGGCCCCTGGAGGAGGACCTAAGATGTTGAGCATAGTATATGGGTAGGTTCATGTCAGGAGAGGCGTTCCTTCAGGTATTGTGGTCCCAAGCTGTGTAAAGCTGTGTAAAACCAACACCTTGAATTGGGCTTGGAAACATACAGGCAGCCAATGCAAGTGGGCCAGAGTGGGTCTTGATATGTTCGAACCTTCTGGTCCCTGTTATCACTTTGGCCGCTGCATTTTTCACAAGCTGCAGCTTCCGAACTGTCTTCAAAGGCAGCCCCGTGTAGAGTGTATTGCAGTAATTTAACTTGGAGGTTACCAGGGTGTAGACAACTGAAACCAGGTTATCCCTTATTATTATTATTATTATTTTTTATTTATTTATTTATTTATATAGCACCATCAATGTACATGGTGCTGTACAGAGTCCTGTCCAGATAAGGGTGCAGCTGGGTCACCAACTGAAGCTGGTGGAAGGCACTCCATGCCATTGAGGCCATCTGAGCCTCAAGTGACAGAGATGATTCTAAGAGAAGTGATCCACATGTAACATTTTGGTACATTTGGGGACGATGTGTAGAAAGGGTGTTCACCAATGAACAGGGATTGTCGCCAGAGCTACAACGGGAGCAGACATGAGGTAAATGATTCCATCTGATGCAGAGATAATGGAGGAATCTCTATCCTTAGTAGGGAGCAAAAACTCTTTCAGTGCTAAAAGAAGCATGGTGTCAGGGGAGAGAGAAACAAACAGTAGGGATAATCAGAAAGGGCCACCAAGAACAGCCAAAAATGATCTGCACGTCTCGAAGGGTATCAGCACAGGAAGAAATCATGAAGATGATCAGCGCACTGGACACCAAGGCGAGCTGAAGTCTTCTTCACTATGATGCAGTGATGCTATATATGGTTGTGGGTGTGGCGTTCCATGAGTTTTCATGGCAATGATAATCTAACTTGAAGAGGCAATTTACCTACAATTCACTTTAAAGATCAGGTTGCCTTTTTCTTCTTTTTGTTCTTTTCTTCTTTTTGCTATTGGAGGAGTTGCTACAGGAAAATTTCTGATCCTGTAACTCTGGATGCAAACCATGCGAAGTATGTTTAGGCAGAGGATTCTTTGAGCATTGACCATACTGCAGAAGATCTAGTCACCCTGTTCAGATGACATGCTAAGCCATGGTGGTTAAGATTTTGAGCTAAACATTATGGCTTAGCATGTCATGTGAACCATTCCTAACCTAACCATGGTGGCTACATAACCATAGTTTAAACATGCTCACGAACCATTTGCTGCAAAAAAGGTCAGCAGCCTAACCATGGCTTAGTGTGTTGTCTGAACAGTCCCAGTGTATCAGGGATAACCTGATACAAAGAATCTGGACAAAAGACCAGTTTTGCTATTATGTGTTCAGTTGCCTCTGTCTGGTCAGAGTTTAGGGGAGGGATGATCATGGAGTTTTCCATTTCTGGGATCATCCCTCAGTGGCCACATGACAATGAGTTGTCCCAGAAATAAAGAGGGGCGTTCTGGGGTGACATTTATTTATTTTTAAGTGGAGACATTTGCACAATTATGCAGGCATGATCTTGCATGAAGGTTTTTTTTTTAAACACACCACACAACAAATTTGGCGCTGGAAGATGCCAAGCACCAACCCAAAGATGGCAAAAATGCTCTCCCCCTCATCCCCGATACCCACGGACTCCCCCCGACAGCTCCGTGCCTGCTTCCTGAGCCCTGCTACTTGTGGGGAAGAGGGAGGACCCCGGGAGGGAGAGCCACACCACCTGCAGAGCTCGGGATGGTCCTGAGATGGGGGGGGGGAAGCAGTCCCAGCTATCCCAGGAGAACTGAGTGCTCATCCCCAGTTCACCCTGGGATGAGCTGTGCATCATTTGGACGTGCAGCGCTGACCTTATGAGCACCCCAGGATAAATGGTAGGTGTAGAGAAGCTGGTTTCTAATTCAGGATAGCTGCTTTTACAGACAATATAGCTATGAAATTATTATATGGGACTGGCATTCAAAGTGTGAGATGGTTCTAACTGGAGAAGTGAGATCTCCTTTATCCTTCTGACTATGTGACAAATGAATAGTGTGACAAATGAATAATGTATCTGGTATAAACCGGCCTTTGTACTCTCTCCATATTCTGTGTGGAAGAAGAGGTGTACAGGGAGTTCTCTTCAACTGCCTACCTCTAATGTGTGTCATTGTTATAACATTCTTGCCACCTGTGACATTGGAAGGAATACCTTCTAGAAATATTCTAGGATGATATATTCTAGTATGTATGATTTCGTTCCCATGTGTTTCCCCAATACCCATGTTGCTCTGTGTTGTTGTAAGTTGTAGAGGATGAATAATGGGTCTGTTATTGGAGAACAATGTTTCTTGTTGTGACAAATAGTCATGATGAGCTTTCATCTGATATTTCCCCCAAGAGCTTGATTTTTATGTTGTTATTTTGACAATAAAGGGAATCCAATACTTTGGTATAGTCTTGTCTTGTGAATGTGCCACATTCACATTTCAGATAGAGTGGCATGAACCTAAGAATGGACTAGGTGAATTAGAGCCACTGAGCATAAAGGAAACATTTGGCTTTCATTTGTGGAGACTTAGGCAGGGCTGTGTAGTTGGTATTCCAGAAAATGGTGGCCATGGTCTAATTTTGTATGGTGACAAGTAGTGATGATTGCGATATCAATTGTTTCTTGTAGTCCTCTAGAAAAGTTGCTGACAAGCTTGCCGGTTGGATTTTTTTTTTTACTAGAAAATTATATTTGCTTCTAGTTTTGTACAAAAGCCTGTGAACAACTGAGAGAACTGTGTGATGTGCAAGCTCTTGTTATGCTAATACTTCAAAAATAAATTCAGGTCATCTCTTGGATGCCAAGGAGAAATTGCACAGCTAACATCTTTTGACCTGTAAACAGGGTGCCTTTGATTTATGAAAGGTTATGAAGAGGCAGTCCACAGTATTTTATATACTGCCCCTGTTCAAAGTGATAGTTAGGGATAATCCTTGTACAGACAATATTCGATTGCCCGTATTGCCTGAGAAGCTGGCTCAGCTGTTTGGTGGGTGAATGGCCATTTGTTCTTACAGTTGATAAGGCAACTCCCCCTCCCCTTGGAGCAATGAGGGTCAGTGAGTTGGCTTCAGCTTCTCGCTTGAGCAATTTAAGAGGGACTGACAAGGCAATGGATCTGTTTTGTGAACAGGCAGCAGTGAGTGTTCATTTTAGGAGTCTTCATTTTTTTAAAAAACAGTATGGAAGGGGGAAATGACAGGAGGTCATCTTGCATACTGTGTCAGGGAGCAGCTTTGCTTCATCAGTATTTTGAAGCATAGGCAAGATGTTGGAGGGCCTTTACTGGTGTGTGACAGTGATTTGCCTTTGACCTAGATCCACCTTTTGCAGGTATTTACGACAGCTCCGAAAGCCATCTGCTTGTCACCTTCAGGATTTGTAACGTATGAAGTTAGGCTTAAGATAGCCACTTCTTCTGCAGACACTATGCTTGAGTCAGGAGCAGGGGGAAATCTCAAGGAATAATTAGAATTAGAAGCTACAAAATTAAAACTCACTGACAAATTACAGCACCGTTTCTTAATTGAATAAAAATTCTGTGGGGTTTTCTCATTAACAAGAAATTGTCTTCATTCTTGATACTATGGCATAGGTAGGTTATGTTTATGTTTCACACCCTGTTGAAATATGCTCTGAGCCTTGTTCTTACCTTTAGTTTTTTCCTTTATAAAATGGTTTATCTTCCACCACACTTAAGCTCACATATCTTGCCCAATACTTTCTTGGCCCCCTTCTTGATTTTTTTTATTTTTTAAAAACATGCCACACTAAACCAATCTGAAACTGGTTTAGTTGGAAGTTTTTAAGCCTGCTGATAATGTGTGCTATGTTAGACCAAGCAGGATATAGCACTATGAAAGTGGTATGAAAGCAGCATTTGGAGGCAGGATCTACACTACTGCTTTATAGCTGTATTGAATTGCAAAACCTGGCTTTGAACAACAATCTTGTGTTCTCTGTAGCAAAGTATATGGATGCTCCAGACAGAAGTACTTTGTCTTCTCTGGTACAGGAGGGAATGGTGTGTTTCTCTACCCACTTTGCTCATCTAGATACTGTCTGCAGAACAAGGAACAGAGAATCTTCATAGTTAAGATTCATTGGTTCCATTTTGAGAATTTATCCTTTTGAATTCATTGTTGAGCTAAGAGGTACAATTATGGTGTCTATTTTTCCCCACTGATGAAGACCTGTCAGATCAAAATGTGTTTGGATATTTTATATCAGTATAGCTTTTTTGATAACTGGTATTATCACTATGTTTGTATGTAAAATGTTGGACTGTTAATTCATTGCTCTTTTATAATTTTACTAGCTGTACCCGGCGTAACGTAAGTCATCGTAGCATATCTTAACGTTTATTAATTAAATCTCATCGCGGCGGCGCGGACTGCTTGGAGGCTGCCGATACAGCACCCACTGGCAGACCTGGGGGGCAGGGAGGTTGGGGGGAGGGGGAGCAGGTGTCCCCCTCTCCCCAGGGTTCCTGTTAGCCTTGGGCCACCCGCCCAGCTCACATGAAATTAGGCCGGGGCCTTGGCTCGCAGCAGGCGAGCGGCCTCCCACCCGGCCACCAAGGGCCCCGGCCGTGCCTCACTCATGCTCTGGACCGTGGCGCTGCCCCCTTCCGGGGTGGGGGAGCGATGAAGCAGAAAGGGGGGAGGATTACCTTGGAAAGCCCAAAGAAGTCGGGCGAGGGGCTTAGCAACCTGTATCAGCTGAAGCCTTTACGGAAACATACCTAAGCGTTTTATATATACGATGTATTAGTTATTTTAAAAATGCTTTTAAAACTTTGTAAGTTATATTAGTCATTGTATTAAAATTTGTTTTATGGCGGTTACATTTTCTATAGCTTAAAGTAGCCAATTCCTGACTTTTTAAATGGCCATCTTTTTCTGCCTAATCATAGTCCTCTCAGCAAGGTTCATAGTCTCTTGCCACGCCTTGCATTTCCATCTATGCCAACCCAACTCTGGAAATAATGAGCCCAACATCCCATAAAACTTTACTAATCAACCTGAGCAATGAAATGGTAACTGGATTGTTCTCCCAGAGAAGGGTCACCACCAGTAGGCAATAGTTCCCTTTGAGATTTGATGGAGCAGGGGCACATCATTCTTTACCAGCAAGCCACTAGACTTGGCCAGTGCTGCCAAGCTGGGTTTTCAGGTTCATGCCAGTTGCTCAACAGATCACCCCAAAACCATGCTGTGCTTACAAAACCAAACACTTACAGAGCTGCATAACAGTAAGAAGCCTGAAAGGAACTAGTTTGAATTGCAAACCAGCCTTTGGGTTTATCAGTCTTCTTCCTATGAAAACTAATCCCTATTCCCTACCATTACTGCCAACAGTTCTCGGAGGTCTAAAATGCCCCTTATATACCCTTGATTCTTTAAAAACTTTTTACTGTCAGTTTTTCACTTATGTAACAGACAAGGACAAATGTAATTAGCATGATACAAGTCCGACAAGTCATGAATAAATCATCAGTTTCACTAAGGAGTAACAACCAGGAACAGTTTGACACAGATTGTGCTACATGTATGACAACACTGCCAATCACTAAAATTACCCTTTATTATAGAATGCTCAGCAGCCATCAGCACCAAATTGTTAAGGGATGCTTGGATCTACCCCCACCCCCAAAAGGAGACATGAAGAAGACAAACAGGAGACAAGAACAGGAAAAATGAGAAAGACCCACTTTAAAGCCTGGGTTTGCCATTTCTGGCCTTAGCTAGACCTAAGGATTATCCCAGGCAAATGGAGGGGTCTCCCTGCCTGCTCTCGGGAGCCGTGTGTGTCGTTTGGATGCACAGGGATGATCCCTGGACAATCCCGGGATATAGGCCATGGCCTCTGCCTCATCCAGAGTTCTGCTTCTTGCTGATCTGGATGTAAAGCTCTTTTACAAAAGAAAAAATATATATGCAGTCTTTTGTTCAAAATATGAATGCAGAACTTCTATTGAATAAGGTGTTGTATCATAGAGAAGAAGCAAAACAATATAGAGAGCCAGTGTTGCATAGTGGTTAGAGTACTGGACTGAGAGTTGGGGGAGTTGGGTTCTAGTCCCCACTCAGGCATGGAACCTCACTGGGTGACCTTGGGCCAGTCAAAGACTTTCAGCCCAGCCTACCTCACAGTGTTGTTGCTGTGAGGATAAAATGGAGAGGCGGCGGCTTATGTATGCCGCATTGGGTTCCTTAAGGCAGAAAAAGAAGGTGGGATATAAATGTAATAAATAAATAAATAAATAAATAAATAAATATGTAACTGGATGTTTCTTGCAAGACAAATGGGTTGGATCCAGTTTAATGCACATGTAAGGAGGCTGGTGGAGTCCCGACTTGCAGAAATTGCTTCTACCTGATTTTCAGGCATCCCCCCATCTTTCCCTTCAGGCCCCTGTGCACAGCCCATGCCACTCAGCAGTTCCTGTGACATTTATAGCTTGCCTTTATTACAAAGACAACAAAGGTAACAACCCAAAAGTTAAATTAAAAGATTAATTAATTAATTAAAATAAATAGCAGCACTAGGTAAACAGGACCAGTACTGTGACCCAGAAAAACCAAAGCAGAAAAAGGGGTAACAGTAAGTTTCAGCTTTTATTTATTTATTTATTTATTTATTATTTTCAAACACCTTCCTAAAGGGTGAAACCTAAACAATGAATAAGACAGAGGAGAATTCCATGTGGTAAATTTCTTTGCAAACTGTATATCGTCAAACTTCATATTCGTGGTGTATGTGTCGCATGTTTGAATGAGTCCCAGTGTGGCATGGGTGATCCATGGAACTGTTCTACTACATGAGCAACTGTTGGTGTTCACTGACTCTAAATAAGGTGTTCCTTTTAAGAAAAGTTGAACTGCTGAAGGGAGTTGAGGGTGATAAATGTGAGAAGAGAGAGAGGGGGGCGGGATGGCATGCCCCTTCTCATGCATTGGTTTTAACACCTTTGTTGAACACCTTAGTAGAGCTATAGATTAATTGCTTTTGGTGCTTTGGGTGCTGTTTACTCTTTCCATTATGGCTGTTCCATAAATACATTTTGTTTGAGCAACAGAGTATTAATATAGTTCTTTACAAGGACTCAGAATTGCCTTTTTCCTCTTTTCTGGCTTCTCTCACTTCCTCTTGCCAGAATCTGGCCAGATCTTGTACCTCTAACTCCTGAGTCATATCACAGCCTTGCTTCGATCCACCCAGCTTCCCTGCCACCATCACCTGCTCTCTGCTTCTGCCTCCACCTCCTAACATTTGCTGCCCTTCTGCCTCTGTTTTGTTTCTACCCTTTCTTGTCAGCCAAGAATTGCTGCCTGTCGGGTTATGATCCTTGGCTTGGCTTTTAAATTCCGTGAGCCTGCTCTGCCCCATTTTGCACTTTATTTTTCAAATTACTTTACACTTGGGGCTTTTGAAGTTCAGAGGTAGGTCTTTCTGATTGCTGGGATTTCTATCAGCTGGAAATAACAACAACAACAACAACATCTATTTATTACCCGCCCCTCCCTCTGGATCGGGAGTGACACTGGCCTTCCTCTTCTACATTTAAATCCCAGTTATACCCTTGCTAGTGTGTATTTCAGCCCATCTGCTCTGATAAAGTTCTGGATGGTGGGGTCAGGAGAGGATGTCTTGACTGGAGTATTTCGAAAATCATTAGCAGGAGCTCTGGGAGGGAAAGTAACTTCTGACCACCTTTCCACCCATGTTAATGGGTTGATTAAGAAAAGCATGTCAGGCACATCTCCAGAAGCAAGCTCAAGACAAACGCATTTAATTCCCCATAGTTGTGGGATGAGAAGATAACAGGTACAATCCATGTTGAACAAGCCTAAGCTGGTGTATGACAGAGAAGGATCATTTGCTCAGCCTGGTGAAATGTAAAAACTATTTAAGAAATTACAGTACGATGGAATAATATTTCAATTTCATGGGAGCCATTTTCAAATGTTTCGCCACAAGGGACATCAATTGAGCTAATAGGTTTCTAGGCACCAACATTACACTTTTAGGAGCCCTTGTGACTCTGTTCCTGAAACCTACAAGACAAGCAGGGAACATTTCCAGGCTTCTTATGGGGTAGGTCTGCTGGCAGTACCATGATAGCAGAAATGAAGTCATTTTCTTGGGAATCAACTTCAAAGGTCGAACTGGTGATAAACATCTTGGCTTAAGGGGAAAAAAATCAAAGAATTGATTCGCTTAAACATCTTCAGCTAAGCAACACGCGGCATATCTAAATGGTAGCATCTTGAAATTTATTAGATACGATTTTGCTGCCATATGTATGAAGATTTATATAAAACCTAGTAAATCACAGGACTCCTCCTGCAAATCTGTCAGGATTAATTTTCTGCTCTGTGAAGCACAGCAAGTGAGACAGTGAAGCCGAATGACATTTTAGTCAGTACGCGCTGCCAGCCACTTGATGCCCGTGGCAGTGACTGAATCCCCAGCAAACGGGCTAACAATGGGTCAACAGAATTGATTATGTAATTCCTTCTTAAGATTCCTTTCTTTGGAACTTTCATCGCTGTCAGAAAAAGTGATCAGGGAAACTGAGCCGAGAATCTATAAAATCCAGTTCATCCAGCATTGTTACAACTTCTTGCTGACTTCATTGGATCATTTATCTTGCTTATTTGTTTGAACCTAGAAGAATATGGAGGCTGCTGTACTTTTCAGTGGAATACTTAAGTGTAGTATTTTAGAAATAGGTTTAATCAAATAGTTGTTGGAAACTCTAGACCCTGTCATCTTGCATATATTATTATTATTTTTTTATCAAAGTCTGCATCTGGTGATGGTGGACAACTCCTTCAGCCTGGAGTGCTAAGGGAACACTTTAAGTTGAGGGAAAATAATACATGGCATGTAAAGCTTGGAGTCCTAAGATTACACTTTTGTCGAATAAAGGTCATTGCACATTTTTTCCTTTCTCCCATCAATAGTTCACACATTCTGAAAAAGTTCCACTGAATCAATGGATATAGGGTTGGATCCAGGTGGAAAAGTCCTCTTCAAGCTGCCCAATTATAGGTGCCTTAATCTGGATCCAACCCATACTTAACAAGTGAGTGTGCTTACGAGCAAAGAGTTATTTGTGTATATTCTATAGATGGTTGCTTGAGCCTTAGGACACATATTAGAGCCTTGTAATGTTTTTGCCCTTGGAAATTCAAATTCATGTGCAACAAAGCGAACATAAAATATATTACAACAGGTGTTAGTGTATTTTGTCCCAGAATGTAGGTTGCTAAACCAGTATCTATACTGGAACCAACGTATCTGCTTTTCAGAAGCGTATCACTCTCTGTACAGAAAGTATAAGAATGAGCCCTTAATTAAATCTAATTATTCAATATTTTAAATATCTTACCAGGACTACATTTGGAGGAAGAATTTTGTCTTGCACAGATGTAGAATTTATCAAGAACATTGGAATCTGCGGCCTTTTGGAATTTGATGTAAACACCTGATGTATTTGTTGTTTTAAAAATGCAAGCCTAAATCTTAACGTGCTCGCTTAGCAGTACTCCAAAGAATTTGTCTTTATGTTGTGTTTTAATTAACTTTGAACAGAAATTTAAAATTTAACCGGTGGAGATAACAGTGTGGCAAGAATATGGCATGTAGTGGATTCATGCAAATATACTGGATTCATGTAAACATATACCTGTTTATCAAGGTATAAGCCCCACTGAACTTAATGGGACTTACTGACTAAAAAACATGTATAAGATTGTGCTATAGATAAGGTTAACTGAGGCTGCAATCCTGTACTTAACTGGGAATAAGCAGTATTGAATTCAATGCAGCTTACTTCAAAGTAGAGATGTATAGCGTTGCACTGTCAGTGTTGAATAACAGTCATTGTGCATTTTTTCCTTTCCCGCCTCAATAGATCACAAAATCAACTAGCATATAGTATTTATTAATCAAAAAGTGATTAGTAACGTACTTCAATACAATCAACCATTAGCACAGAAGAATGAATGAATCAGGATAAATATTCAGGAGAAATATTAAAAGATCATTATTACCTTCTCACATTTTTCACTCTTTAATTTGCATAAAAATATTTTTAAAACAAACCTTCCCTTGTGGTGTATTTAAATTCCTCCAGATCCTAAATTTTGAGTTCCCAATGAAACAAATTCCTTTTACAAATCACAGTGATTGCTTTATACATTCTGTCATCCTACTTTTTTATGTTAACATTTCAGTGACTGCACTGCATAGTTTCAAACAAAATTCAGTTGTCATATCTGGCAGAAGTTTCACATTGGTAG
The DNA here is from genome assembly GCF_023053635.1 of Elgaria multicarinata webbii. Lineage (NCBI taxonomy): Eukaryota > Metazoa > Chordata > Lepidosauria > Squamata > Anguidae > Elgaria > Elgaria multicarinata. The sequence continues at coordinate 54,796,712 of NC_086177.1, forward strand.
AACATGTTCTTTTTTAGGAAGAGTGACCTATGGGTTTAAGGACACAGTCCTTAAGGCAAAAATACTCATGAGTATCTGGACAACCATGGCAACAGTTGGAGCTGAGTGTCTGTCTTTCGCCAACACAGTGCTTACTTGTGTGTGAGAGTGAGCACCTTGTGTGTGAGAGGGTTCAATACCTGCAATGGCCCACACTCCAGCAGGGCTTCACTGATGATCCCACTGCAGTTTTTCTTTCTCTTTACCAGTGCAATCTGGTGAGCTTCACCTATTGGGCAGTATAGAAAATAAATAAATAAATAAATAAATAAAATCCCTGCTTCTTGTTCTGGCCCAGATAATGGTGGTGGTGGTGAGAAGGAATATAAAGCCCAGAATAACTAGGAAATAGATTACCTGGTAGATCGCCTTTCCTTATACAGACCTGTGAAATCATTGAGATCATCAGAGGAGGCCTTGCTGGTTGTATCACAACCTGCAGACTGTCATCTTGCAGCAACCAGGAAATGGGCCTTCTCGTTGGTGGCACCACTGTATGAATGACCTCCCACCTGGTATTTGGAGGGGTCACCAACTGCAGCATGCTTTAGACGCCAATTAATGACCCATTTCTTTACCTTGCCCTTCCCTGAATGAGTGTGCTGCCCAGTTTGTCTGTAATTATGGTATTGTATTGTATTGGTTTGGTTTTAATGTTTTTTTTAATTAACCTAGCGTATGTTATGTATTTGAATTGTATTTGAATGTATATCAGAATAAATTTTAACCTATTTAATTTTCTTGTAAACCACTTAGAAATATTTTTAAATATGGTCAGCAGTATATAAATCTAGTAAATAAATAAATAAATGGGCAGTTCCACTGCTGTACCTATCATAGCAGCAGTGTATCTCACGTAGTGGGGCCTCTGCCAAATCATATAGCTCTTCAGCTGATATAACTCAAGTATGGGATTTCTCTGTCAGTTCTCACATGTGGCTGCTTATTTGCAAATGTTTTTCTGTAACCCTCTTTCAGGTGCCTCTATGTTTTACTCATAACCTTTTTTATTGTTCTTAGAATAATAGTTCTTTACAGATAGTTGAAGTTGCAGTGATTTTTATGATTTTTGTATTTCTCAGCTTTAAAAATCCCTATGTATGTTAATGACAGAGAGATTAATTTCTAGGCTGCAAATTTAAGCTTGGTGTGAATGATCATGGTTGAATTATGAGCAATGTATTGGAGTTTAAATACTATAATGGTTATCCTGACAGGGTCAATGGAGGCTGAGAAAACATGATGATGTTAGATAGTCTTAAAGCTCCTCTAAATTGCTGTATAATTTTCTTCGTTCTTTTTATCCACATAATGATGGCAGAAACATTTGTAGGAACAAAAAAATCCTTCTGCTTTACCAAAGCATATATCCAAACAGATTCATTCAGTAATGCTTGTGAATCCTAATGTGCAACATCTTTTTAGCTATTTTCAAGCGCTAAATGATAATGATACAAACTGTAGAGTTGGAAGAGACCCAGCAAGCCATATCTCCACATAATAAAAGCTTCTTTAATTCAAGCATCTCTAACTGAACTGACCTTCTTTTGTAAACTTCTAAGGAAGAATATACCACTACTTGACATGGCTGATGGTTTCATTTCCAAACAGACCTGCAGTGGATCCTGAAATTGTGATCTTGCACATATTAAGGTGAGGACTTGGCTCACCACCTCTGAGCTTTGGGAATTACAGGGAGATCAGCCAGATTTACAAGTCAGCCAAATATCAAGAAAGGCAGAACAGGTGATGGGTCCAAGTGTTGACCCATAAGAGCTTCTTGGTCAGATCCAGCAAGATTCATTGGCCTCAGCAACATAGTGGATCATAAATGTTCAAATTAGATAAAAGAGGAGTCTTGATTAGATAAAAAGAATGGATACATTATCCTTTTATGATATACTTGTCTTTTCTGGAGCTGATAACATTTAGGTCTAGATATCTACTCATTAAAGTATGTGCTTTAGATTGAAATTTAGCATGCTTTACCAAAAGCTTTGTGGATTTATGCACTTTGTAATACTTAAGGAGACATGCATGCATTCACTATACTTTATGGATCAGAGTGGAACTGACATTGACGTAAACTAAATGACATGGAGATTAGCTGCCTGTTTCAAAACCAAAGATTACAATGAACAGGATGCCTACTAAAATCAAGAATATTTAAGTCTTTAAATATTTTACTAAAAATAAAGTCATTCATTGGCATAGTTTTCCAGTATTTGAAAACAGCTAAAATGATCTCATCTTAAAGGTAGTACACTCTAAGAGCATAATTGTTCTTTACGGGGGACTGGTTTTCTGAGAAATCTTTTCAGTGTAGAAGGAGATCTTTGCTGTAGTTGCTTTAGGGTGTCTGCATAGTGGCAGACAAGTAATCAGTGGCATCTCCTGTAAAATAGACATGTGACCTCTTCTATTTAATACATGGACTAATGTCCTGGATGTCTCCCATCTGGTAGGTGATGCAGACATGGGGAGCAACAAAGTGACCAGAGACTCGAAATGCTTTTTCGTTGCTACCATCTATCTTGGTATCCATGAATTAAAGCCCAGTTTAGTGGGCATTGGTTTTATTAAGAAGGGAGGACTGATCTGTGTGAAGCCTCTAAGGAGCTTCTGCTGTCAATGTGTATATATCAGTGCATAACAAAGCAAGAAGGAAAGCAAGCAACTTGTCTGCCTGATAAAAACAACACTAAAGGGCTGTGTCCAGGAGTTATAAATGGAACACATAGACACAACACAGTTGCCTTTGTGAGATTCATATGAAATTATTTTCGTGTGAGAGCCCACCGTTGTTACTACCTCTTAAATTGCAATAACGCAAGTGCATATTAAGGATGACATGGCAAAAGGGTTCTTCTGAATATGTATGTGCGTAAGTACTTCCCTTCAACAAAATTGCCAAGGTGGCTTCCAACAATTAAAGTACAATGAAATAAAAATCTCGAACAATATTATCAAAACCGAACAATATTATCTAAACCACATGGGAAAGAATATACATACAGATGTTTTGCTTGTTTGTAACTACAGAGAACATCTAGTTCAGTGCATTTACCAAGATATCTTAGTGGGCATTTTAAGTAGTTTACTGCAAGTTATTATATATTGATTGCTTTATGTGCGTGTTTTTACCTGTGTTAGTCAAATTCACAATCAGTGGAGGCTGGTGGTTTTGATTTTGGTGGGGCTTTGAGTGCATTCTGGGCTTCAGTCAGAACCAGCCAGAGTTCTAAAGGAGCTATCCAAGGCGCTGAACCCTAAACACACACCCCAATAAGTTTAGCCCCTTGGATAGCTCCTTTAGAGTTCTGCCTGGTTCTGACTGAAGCCCAGAATGGAATCGCACCCACCAGCCTCCACTGTTCACAAGATTATTTGGATAGATTTATTTTTTTGGCTGAGTGGTTTATTTTTCAGAAACACCTCTTTGGTGGCTGAATGCAAAGAAATAATTGATGACAATCTGTTCAGTGTGATCCCTATAGTGTAAGAAGACCATAAAATATTTTGTGAATAATAATTTGTAAATATAAAAGAGCAACTATGGAGCATGTTTTGTGATGGGAGAAATTCATCTGCTCGCTGATTTCACTTATAAATCTAAGGATATTTTCTTTTAAACTCTACTGTGAGTGATTCATCAGCTGTCCACACTTGATTATGATGATGATTAATAATAATAAAGTTGGCAGTGCCTTTTCATAGTCAAACACTGTCACCATTGAAGGACATTATTAAAGTTTTAGGCACAGTCCTATGAGTTGTACGGAGAGAAGAATCAAATCTTGGAGACTTTCGAGTATTCAGTGACCTGCTGGACTCTTGCTGGCAGGGCGGGGAGGGCAACAGGCGATTTTCATTTCTCTGTCATCCTTTGTGTTTTTATCCTTCAGACAGGCCCCTAGTAGAGGCCTGCTGGTAAGCGCAGGGCTGGAGAGGCCATAGGACTCTTCTGTCCTGATCCATCACAATCCCCTTTTCAGACCTCTCCAAGAGCCTCCAGGGCCACTTTTGTGACATCATAATGCCAGCACTGCATTTCTTTCTGCTGCATCAGCAAGGGGCCAGGGGAGGGATCTGATTCCAAAATCCCCCTTCTGAAGTCATAGCAGTGTCTATGGCCTCAGAGGGCAGACTTCGAAAAATCCTGCGATGCTGAATCCTGGAAGTTGTAGGAATTTTCCTGCCTAAACATGCATTGGATTACACCTTAAATGCAAGAGGAGGAAGATTTAAGCCTACTGTCTAAATGTATATAATGAAGGTGCCAGATGGATCTCCCTGAGAAGAACATTTCACAGATGGGAGATCACTGCAGAAAGGATTCTTTGCTGGTAGCCACCCACCACACCACTGTGGCCAGCACCCAGAAGAGCCTCCAGTGATGATCTTAATAGTTGAAGATATGGGAAAAGTTGCTCCCTTCTCCTGTAGTTATAATAATGTCATAAAAGTTGAATCTTAGCCATTTACTAGAACTGTGCCAAGACTTTTCTCACCCACTGCTTCTTCGCTTCAAAATGTTTCTTGGTGGCACCCACCCTCCTGATAGGCTTCAGATGTGTTTTGAGTACCATAGTGGTAAAAAGGTGCTTTGGAGTAGAGAATTCATGAGCAGGGAGAGGGTTAAATGCACACAACCCTGCTTAGCCACTATCAGCTACAGCCTCCTGAACTAGCTTTGCTTCTTTCTTTTTTTTAAAAAAGGCATTGTGGCACAGTTACATGTTAGCGTGTAGTGTATAGTTTGCCATAGTCTTGTAATGCTTGTGTTGGGCTCACACTTAAATTCAGAAGTGGATTTTTTATTCTCCTGTGGAATGGGAAGATTAAAACAATGCTAATGTTACCTTATTGTAATATCTCTGGCAAATACACATAAATTCTCCTTGGAAATTGCCATCTGTATTAGGGGATGGATGTAACATGATTTCCACCTGTGAGTGTTTGGATTCTTTAAAAATGTAAATCATTGCTATGTTTAGAACTGCATTGAATGAATCTCGGCAATTAATGTTGACAGTAGTGTACAAAACTGCCAGAAAAATCTCCACGTCAGCTGTAACAGAGAATTACACTGAATATTTGTCCATGGTATTCTTCCCTTGAATCTAACTGCAAGTGAAGAAAAGCCAAGTATTATTATGATAATACATCAGTTTCTTCCTTTTCTGTTCAAGTTGGAAGTTTAAAATGTCACAGACTCAAACCTGAACACATTGTGCTAAAATCTAAATGTGTCTACAAACTTTATGTAGTTTACCAGCAACCTGTTCCACAAGCAAGATGGCATAATCACAAGTTGATCTGTACCACTTTCTCCACCACATTTGTGTGCATGTCATAGGAATGTGTGGCTAGACGATAGTGGATTTTGGCTGCAATCCTGTATTCCTTACCTGGAATAAGCCCCAGTGAATTCTATGGGACTTACTTCTGAGTAGAAAAAGGGTTTCCGTGTTAGCCACTATTTCCTTTGGAATTGTTGATGTGGCTAAATGAAAATATTTTTTATTTGCTTAGATTTGTGTTTTTCTTATTCTAAAGACAAAACACATGCATAAATGTAATTAACAAGTTTGTATATATGTGCCTATTGTCAAACTAGGATATTTTGGATGGATTTTTGCAGGGAGGGTTCTGGAGCACGACAATACTTTCATTAGTATAAGTTCTTTATGTTCAGTAATGGAGAAAAGGACTGCTTCAATAGGAGCACAATACTTCACAATGGATCATAGTTCGTATGATACCAAATGTTGTAAGTTTCATATAACGTAATAGGAATTAGTCAGATCCACGTTGTTGGCATGAACAGTAAAATAACTAAATTGTTAAGATAAATAATACCTCATAGGAAAATAAACCCCGTTATTTTTTTAGGGAAATTTTAGACTGATTCACACAACTTGTTTGGATGTGGTGATTCTCCAGTGAAGCCTTGAGAAGTTGACCCTTCTTTTTGAGAGGCAGGGGGATTCAGGGTAATAATTCTTAGCATTAATGTGGTGTTTTTCAAAGTTGTTCAAAGTGCTTCTCTTAACGTCATCTCAGTAATCCTTACAAGAAAGGCCACACTCCAGCAAGTCCCATTGACAAGAATCTCCTAGAGTTGCTCCTCTTCTTCAGCATTGTGTATCTGGGTCTCACTCTGGCCCAAATAACAGTCACGTCAGAAGGACGAACAGTAGATGCCCCTGCCTACCTGCTTACTAGCTCGCTTTGCCTGTCATGCAAACAAATGGTAGCAATGATGAGAAAGAGGATGAAAAGCAGAAACAGCTAGTCACAGTGGTGGTGAGAGAGGAACTCATTGGCCCCATTCAGAAGACACCTTAAACCATGGCTTTAACCATAGTGGTTAGCCAGAAAGCCAGGCTGTGTTCAGAAGACACCTTAAACCACAGCTTTAACCATGGTTAATAAAGTAAAAAGGCCTATTCACCATGGTTAAAGTCATGGTTTAAGGTGTCTTCTGAAAACGGCCCAGCTTTCCCAGTGCCCCAGTGATCATCCAAAACTTGGAACTGGCACTGTTTAGAAGAGCCCTGTAATGTAGGTCACTGTAGATAACAGTTGAGGCCAGCTGAAGAGTGTCTCTACTAAGAAACACCTAGGGAGCTTGTGACTGAAATAAACTTTGAAACAGAGAGAACTTGGTGGTGTATGCTTTTAGCCACTGTGCTACCAACTTTTGTGAATGTTCTGGTATGTACTGTTAGTGGTGTGGCTTATCACTTTCTATAAAAGCTTTGAGATATGGGTTCATTGTCAAGGGATACAGGTTTACAGCCTGGGAACCTAAAGCTGAGGAAAGGACCTACCTGAGTGAGGAAGCATACACCTTCATATGTTACTATGAATCTCATCCCTCTTCAGGCCAGGTGGGAAACGTTGATTCCCAGAAAAAGGAGCCTCAATAGGATGGTAGACAAGGATGTCTGAGCCAGGTATTATTATTATGTTGTTGTTGTTGTTGTTGTTGTTGTTGTTTATAACATTAATATACTGCCCCATAGCCGAAGCTCTCTGGGTGGTTTACAAAAGTTGAAAAACAGTGAACATTAAAATGAAATATACAGAATTTAAAACCATAAAAAGCATAAAATACAAAAACAAACAATATCCATTAAAAAAAACTATTCTGGGGTCATTTAAAAAAACTCAGCATATGCTGTTAAATGCCTGGGAGAAGAGAAAAAAGATATAAACTCATACTATCTGTGCCTGGTGAACATAGCAGAAATTTGAATGTTGGTTTCAGATTCCCTGTTAAAGTTCCCTTTATCACAACATTTTACCAATCCTATGTTTCTTAGCATTAGTTCCTCTATCAGCAGTTATTCATTTAGACTAAGACCTGCCTACCTCCTCTAGTATACAACCTCAGAGTCTTTGCTTGGCCTTACTCTGGCTCCAAACTCTTCCTGAGCAACATCTGATGACTCCTTTTTCAGCCAGCCCCTTTCTTAGTGCTTTTTATATCTTATTTTGGTTTCTGCCCACTACAGTTACTGCCATGGTATGGATGCTACAACTTGCAACAAAACTTAGGGTGAACATGGTTGTAAAGCCAGTAACAATGTTGATGTGTTTGCTGTCACAACATCAGAAAAGTGAGTCATCCTCGATGTTAGGCTGGTAGCATCACCTGGTAGCATTGGTTGGGTCTGCTTACATTCTGATGTTTGTGTAAATGAAAAATGCCATTGAAAAGACATCATGACTTTTCTGTACAGACACTCTTAGTTTTTCCCAAAAATATATCATTCTTTTGAATGTTTTCTCTAGGTATCATGTGGGGCTCTTTCCATACTTTTTGTTAAGCCTCTTTAACACAACTTGAAGTGGGATCAAGAATAAATTTAATTCCTACATTGCTTTTGGAGGAGGAGGGAGTGCTGAGAACACTCAGATAGCAACCTAAGCATTGCAATCAGCAATCCTTCCAATTCCTGCATGCATTTACCACCTACACATTTTTATTGCTGCTCTGCTGCACTGCATAAAGGAAACATGAGTGTGTTGCATATGAGAGAGAGAGAAAAGACAGTTTCAGCCAACATCATTAGAAAGAAAGAGGAATGTTTATGTTACAAAATTCCTGTATATTTTAGATATTGCAATATCTTTTAAAAAGTGTTCAGTGCTAATGTTTGTAGCAATCTTTTTAGTTAATAAAGAAATGGTACTCTTGATTAAAGAGCAAAAATACTTTGTTGCAGGCCCCATTCTGTGCCCTACAGGAAAGTAGCCAGAAAGAAATATGGAGAGCAGAAAGGTCATCATAAAGTTCTCTCATAAAGGTGATAGCTATGGAAAGCCAAGGCATTCTTCCCATTTCTACATAACTTCAGATTTTCTTGTATTACAGATGTTCGAGGCAGGTTACCATTTGGAAATTGGACTGATAATGGTGGGGAAACTGCATAGTTTTATAATTAGCAACATTCTAAACATGGAGACTTATGCAGTCCTTAACGATATTGATGATCATGCTTCCTGCAAGTTCAACCTCCTACATACTGAAAATGCCAGAGTGAGGGCAGGAAACCATGCTTCACTGTTGGGCTTCATGATGCCATGTGGTGCCCCATAGCATTTCTACGAATTTCTAAATGAATGAAAGATACCTGGGATATGATTATTCCCTTCATTGACAGAGCACCTAAAGATGCAGAGATCCTAATCAATGCTCTATTTCTTTTCCCTCTCCCTTACTACCTGTGCCCAATCCAGGGGATGAGGAGTCTGTATTTTTCTTCTATGGTTAGTATCCAATGTTACTAACCCAATTCCCATTCATCACAATGGATCTACTCTAAGGATTAACATGATACTACCCTTTGCCCCCATTCATCCCCCCTCCCCTCTGCTAAGTTTTCACAAACCCTGGAGTTTTTGTAGCTTAATCAAGTGAATTAGGGGTTCTGGATTAGGAGACATGTACGGGGTGGGGTGGGGTGAGAAATGCGTATGCTGATGCCTATGGGCATCTTTCAGGTATGGGTGCTCTGGTGTTTGACTATAAATAGGCATTGTGTATATATAATCATACCATATATGTTTTTAAATAAATTCTTTTTGCGTAAAGGATTTAGACATTGTTTGGTTGACTTGTTAATATATTTTTAATACATTAAATGCTTGCTAAATCAATTGACGTAATTGAATTGAGTGCAACTCCCTGATGAGAAACGGCTTATTTTGAATCTAGTTAACCTTCAAATGACTTTTTTTTCTAGAATTGCAACATAATTACATTTGAGATTAAGTTATTATGTGCACAATGGGTGACCTCTTATCTCATGGAAAGTAAAGAAGTATTAGGCCTATTTATGTGTAATAATAATAATAATAATAATAATAATAATATATTTTGCTGTAAACGTAAACCTAAAAAACCACATTTATCTAAACTGTTACTGCATACTGAAAGGGTGCCAGGTGCTGTACAGATATGCTGGGGGAGATAGTACCTGTCTTCAAGTGCAAGAGTGTCAGATTCAATCTTCCAATGCCTTTTTTAAAAAGAATTGGAGTTTGAATTTAGCTTTCCCCAGATGTAAAAGTTTGTATTATATAGTGTATTAAACTGTATAACATTCTTTCAAAAGAATGCATTTTTTATTTCTCCTCCTGCAACCAAATTCATAATGTTGACTGCACAAGCAAATGACTGATGGATATAGGTCCCAAATGCAACATCATTTCTCTCATTTGTTTTCCATGAGTCCCAGTTCATTAGGATGGCTGGTATTATCTTCTTGTAGAATGGGTTAGGTATATTCATAATTCATTTTAATAACGACACAAAGAACATTAATTACTAGTGTACTTTGATTAAAGCAGTGGGACCTGAGTATGTAAAAGGGAGTAACAATGTAAAGGGGGTAACAATGAAGAATAGAGTTGGCGATTCTATCTAGGTGTTTGTTTCTCTATGGAAAGGTAAGTTGTGAAGGGACATTGACACAGCCGCTCCCAAGGGTGCTCTGTGGTGCTGCAGAACCCATTCTGCCCCATGGTACTGAAGTTGCAGAGTTGCGGACAGTGAAGCAGGTGAAAATCATGCTCTGAAGCTGATTGAACACTGCTTAGAGCACATAATCGTGCCTACCATTTTGTAGCCTCCATCACATCCTCTCCCAGCAGAGCTCTTCAGAGTGGTTTGGAGGTTACTAACCCTAGAGGCAGCTTCTCCAGAACCCACAGAGGCACTCTGTGATGATTTCCGCTCCCTCACACTTTGAGGTCATCGAGCTCTGAAGCAATTTAGATGTCACTGTTGTGGCAGATCCAACTGAGGTGTCCAATGCCCCATGTAGCCATGTTTTGTGGGATCAGTTTCAGTTAATGAGGTCAAATGGTGTGAACCAAAGTACTTGCAATTATGTGACCAGCTACATGCCCTCTTGATCCCTGTCCCTCATGGCAAATTAAGGCTAGCAAGCATTGCTTGTCTGTGTGTGGTTAATGCCTCATTTTGTGAAAGAGGGCTGCCTGATGTTTTGAAGGATGCACTAGTGTGGGCACTCCTGGACCAGAGGATTGGTGAAAACTATCACCAAGTGGCTGACATGCCACTTTTAGGTAGGGTGATTGAGAGAGTTGTGGCGGGACATTATTGGGTGAAACTGATTATTTAGACCCTTTCCATCTGGGGTCAGGCCTGGTTGTGGGACCAAATCAGGCTTGTTCAGCTGTTGGATGATCTTTATTGGGAGAGAGATAGAAGGCATGCACTCTTATTTACTGTTTCTTTCTTTCTTTTACTTTCTTTTGTTACCATCAGACATGGTATCTTCTTAGATCAGATTTGTGGGACGAGTATTGGAGGCACTGTACTTCAGTGGTTCCATTCTTACCTACAGGATCAGTCTTAGAGAAAAGTGTTGGGGGAATGTATGTTGGCCCCATGGTACTATTTTACCCCAGTGCTGTTCAACATCTATGTGAAGCCACTGGGAGGAGTTATCTAGGGTTTTGGAATGAGGTATTACCAGTATACAGATGACACCTAGCTCTGTTTCTCTATAATTTCTGAATCAAGTGTGGCTATGCAGGATCTGGACTAGTGCTTGGATGCAGTGGTGGGCCAGATGAGGTCCAATATCCTGAGTATGAATCCTGGCAAGTTAGAAGAATTGGTGTGTGTGTGGTGGTGGTGTCACAGGTCTGGGAAACAGGCAAATTGCCAGTTCTGGATGGGGTTATGCACCTCCTGAAGGAACAGGTGCATTGCTTGGGGGTACTCTTGGAAATATCTTTGTCATTTGAGGCTCAGGAGGCCATGGAGGCTAGGAGTGCCATTGACCAGCTTTGGCAGGTATGCCAAGTATGGCCATTCATGGACCATAATAGCTTAGCCTTGGAGGTACAGGGAATTGGTAATCTCAAGATTGGATTATTGTCATGTGCTCTATGTGGGTCTACCCTTGGTCATGGTCTAGAAGCTGCAGCTAGTCCAGAAGGCAGCAGTGAGGCTGCTAAATGGGGCATCTTTCCAATAGGAAAGAACTGCACTGGCTGCCAATAAACTACCAGGACTAGTTTAAGGTGTTGTTTACATATAAAGCTGTAAACAACTTGGGACCAGGTTACTTTAGAGAGTGCCTCACCCCTTATGTGCCTGTCTGATCTTTGTGATTATCAGAGGAATGCCACATACTCACTTCTGAGGGTGCCACATGCATTAGAGCATTTAATGTTGCAACCCACCCTCTGGAATACTTCATCAATTGACGTTAGGCAGGTCCCCACAGTTCTGATGTATTGACAACTTCTTAAAACTGATCTCGTCTCGCAGGCTTTCCCTGAAATGAGACCCAACCAGCTATATACTGTGTAGCACACAGTAAAGTATGTTTTACTGCTGATTAATTTTGTATTTTGCTGTTTTATTGTTATATTTATTGTTTTGATGCTATAGTATTTTATGTTCACATTTTAATACCTTTGTGGAAAGTGGTATATAAATTTGAGTAACAATATAATATAATGCCTAATAGACTGTTTTGAAGTAGCATAACGTATGTAGTATTGTGGCACAGGTACTGTTGCTCAAAGTATTTTGTACACAGATGACCAACCATTTTAAGGTGAAGTACTTGGATGCACTTTCATCTCCACCCAGCCACACTTGGTTCAAAGGAATAAACTGAATTAAATTAAAGTACTTCAGTTTTGTTGTGTTGTAGATCAGCCTGCCCCAGAGAAGCAAGTAAAGTGTTTTTTTAAAGATTCTGCTGCCGTGGAAGAAGAGAGGAACGCAGCTCCTTTCCTTTAGAAGCAGGAAAAAACAAAGTAGCTTTCCAGTGAGGTTTTTTTTTTAAGGTGATGCAAAATGTTGGTGGTTCCCCTGGTGATTCAGCGAACCAAGAATTGAGGGGAATCATGTATTTCTTTCAGGCTTTTCTAGCTGCAAGAGACAGTACCCACATACTTTAAATTCACTGCTATTTTCTCCTTCTGCTAATCGAGTTTTCACTGTGAGTTGACATGAAGCTATTAGAGTGCCATTCAAAGTCAGATAAAAAAGAGACTTGACGAATTGCTGATTACCTCATAAAAAGAATGCATCCATATGGAATAGTGTGTCTTGAAGAAGGGTTTAAAATGGGGGCCGAGGGAAGGAGCCACTCAACCAGTTCCAAACATAATTTTGTTGCTGTTTTAGTTGTCTCTGATATTAGTATTCATGACATTAAGGGTGCTGCCCTATGCATGTTCAGCCAGAAATAAACCTTACAATGCACAGCATTCCCCTGGCACCATAGCTGCAAGTTATAGTGGTAGTATAGTATACCATGCTATATTAGGCATATAGTATGTTGCTTTTAAATTTATCATGGAAGTAAGGCAGGATATAAATGTAATAAAAGGTCTGGGTTTTGGGATTGTCTGCCCAATAACATCCCCCAAATCCAAGGTCAGCTGCTGAAGTCCTGCTTCATGTTCCTTCTTGCATAAATAGGATTCTTGCACCTATTTCAGTGGAGCAGTGAATCTGCTCTGGGTTTCAGTCAGAACTTTAAAAGAGCTATCCAAAGCACCATATCCTACCCCCAAAATTGGTTCAGCACCTTGGATAGCTCATTTAGTGTTCTAACTGAAACTCATAGCCACCAGCCTCCACTGGATGATAAATCGATAACTGAAAAATCGCCAACATCAGAGCTGTGAAAGTCCTGTGCCCGAGACCTTGGAGAGCTACTGTCTTCCATATGAGACAATACCAGACTAAAAGAGATCCCTGTCCTTATTTAGTAAAATGTGTGTCTGGTAGATCTTTGTAATTCTGGGTATGTTCTCAAAGTGTACAAAATAGTTCAGCCAGATATATTTTAACAAATACAGAGTTTAGAAATATACAATACATATTATTCAATGGCATTCTGTTTTAAGTAGACTCAATATTTTCATTCTTCACTTGGAATGCATTGCTAGTCTGTCACCGTCATGATTCTGACACACATAAAATGTTATAGACCTGCTATTTGCAATAGGAAAAAAAAGCTAACCATGCCAGAGTTATAGTATTATTGACCTCTGTCTTTTTAGTGGTCCCACAGAAGCACAAAGGTTTATTCACGTAGCAAAAGTAGATATTTCTGAAATCTCATAGGCCTTTTTTTCCCAGGCATCCTGTGAGCCATTTGCCAGGATAGCCCCTCCAGTCCTGTATTTCACAGTTGATTGAGGCGGATAAGAAATCACGTCTTAAAACGATTGCACATGCCTGCTGAACGAGTGGCAGGATGAAGCAGTGGTGACTCATTCATTCGGTGCTGAAATTGCCAACATCCAGGGGGAAAGGATTTGCTTTGAACAAAAAAATGTTTTAGCCAACAGAAAGAGCTAACATTATAGAGCTATTAATCAGACTAGTCAGCCTGAAAGTAGATTTAACTCTCAGACTTAGAAGGGAGGGCAGCTGGAACTGGGCTCTCAAACAACTGAGGAGTGAAGAAAAAAATGGCTTGTAGCTTTTAGAAGTTCCTACGAATTGCACCTGGGAATAGTTTGCTCTTAGATTCTAATTAACTTATGTAATTTGGTGTCACCTCGAAGTAGCTCTCCTGTTGCAGTTGTAAAGTAGAAGAGTGACATCCTGTGTTTTTAAGCAGTAATATGACATTTTATATTTTCTTGATACTATATATATGAACTCTTTATATATAATATGCCATTTGATAAACATCTTATTAAACTGGGTGTGGGGAACCTATTTTTTGTCAGGGGCCGTATTTCTTCATGGATAATACACCGGAGGCTGCATGCTGACTGTGCCAGAGCAAAAAAAGTGGTCTGGGCATCCCTTTACTTCCACCTGCCCTCTTCATGTCCAGCAAATGGACTTGCAGGAGCAGGGCCAGGTCACTCTTGCCAGCCATAGCTTGCAGAATCTGGAGGCTGCATAAAATTTGACTGAAGATCACATGCAGCTCTAGGGCCACAGTTGGCTCATTCCTATGCTGAACTGAGGATGCCCCAAATTGCTAGGTTGATGGGAGAGCTCAAGAGAATACAGATAGCTACTACGACAGTCTTTCCCAAACTGATGCCCTGCAGATGTTTTGGACTTTAATTCACAACAGCTCCAGCCTGCACAGGTAATAGAAAGGAACCCTGGGAGTGTAGTCCAAAACATCTGGAGGGCACCAGATGGAGAAGGCTGTTTTATGATATATTCAAGTTACAATGTATGCACTGATTGTCACAAACATTGTGAATCTACATTTATTTCAATTTCGTTTCTTCTGTCAGTACAGGGCTGTCCAATAAGTAATTTTTAGTTGATCGGCTGATTAGAAGACAACTAATATTATTATTTATTTATTTATTTATTGCATTTCTATACCGCCCAATAGCCGGAGCTCTCTGTGCGGTTCACAAAAATTAAAAACATTCAAAGTATATAAACAGAAGTGCCATACTTTGTTAGAACAAAGGGCCATTTTTTTTAAAAAAAATCCTATTGCACTAATTGCAGTACAAAACAAAAATAGCCTGAAAAATAAATTAGTATGCTTTGATCCCATTGATTTAAAATTAACTAAGTGATGAATCAATTACAATGTTTGCTCTTTAACCTTGCAATTAGGGCATGTTATACACAGATCTTCTTTGTTGCTGATGTTAAGTAGGGCCTTTCTATAGTATCCCATACTGGGTTTTTTTAAAGCACAGGAACATTTCAAAAGAGATTTATCTTGTCATGCTATTCCAACATATGGTGTTTAAGCACACACACACACACACACACACACACACACACACACACAGAGCAATGCTTGAGCACAATTTTTTAGATTGTAGTTTTTTTGGTGGACATAATCCATATGAAAAAAGAATTTGAATCAAAAAGATTTTAGGGACAGGCTGGGAACTCTCTGAATAGCTTTTTACTCTGGAGTTTGTAATAGGACACTCTATTAGCCCAAGAAATCAAGGAAGTCATCCTGTGTTTCTTGGTTGTTGTTTTCTTTAAGATACCTGTCTTATTTATGCTGTATATAATGAATTATTGCAATATCTCAGCCATTGGGTTTTCCATTGAGAATGTTGATGGCAAGGATGTTGGCGTTCTGAGGGCGGGGCAGTACATGGGACAGAGTTTTTCCCATGGTGGTGTTGCGGCTTCTGCCCCTTTTCTTCCAGTGGCAAAAAAATAGAGTTTTATTTCAGAGGATTTGGGAGCTCCTCTGAGGTGCTGTACTGAGGATTTGTATGTTTTGCTGTTCTCTCTGCTCTGCTGTGGTTTCGCTATTGGCTGTTTTTTATTTCCATTTTGTTTTATGTCTTTAATATTTGTCTGGTTTGTGGTTGTAAGCTGCCTTGGAGTGGTTTGGCACAGAACATTGAGTCGCTGGAGTTCATATTCTGAACCAGAAAGATGGACTCCAACAATAACCACTGTATTTGCCCTGAGTTCTTTCAATTCAGATTCTAGGAAGTAATTATGAACTGGCTTAGATTTTGTGGAGCATTCAGCTGCCTCTCAGAATTCTCATTTGTCTGAAATCTATGCTTTCTCTTCAATTAGTCTTCCTCTAGCATTTTCTTACACTAAGAAGGGGAAGGCACCTTTCAATGGGCCCCTGGGTTTGTCTTTCAGTCCTGGAAAAAAGCAGAGGCTTGGAAACACCTCTGCCTAGTTTCAGAAACATCTCTCTCATTCCCATTTAGCAACCCAGAAAAAGCAACAGTTTCCTGCTGTCATCCCTTTCCCAAGCTCTGGATTTCTTAACTAGGCACCACAGCATGAGAGGATGCTGAATCCATTTTGATAAGGTGTGCAAGCTGTGCGTGTATGGGGAGCAGTGGTGCAGTTAGAGCTGGGCCTAGGGGCCAAATTCCAGGGCCCCAAAGGGTCCTCAAAGGACCAGCCAAGAGTGTCAAGTGCAGAAGCAAACTCCATTTTCTTCCTGTAGCCATGATGGTGCTATGATTTAAGTGATTTAAGTTTAAAAATGCGAAATTGCACATGTTCAGAGTACTTCTGTTCTGTTCTTCTTTTTTTTTTTTTACTCAGGCTTGACAAACAGGTTCCCCCCTAACATATTAGGAATGTAGAATCAGTTTTAAAGCAATGAATGGCAGGGGTTGTGGGGGAGAGGAGAGAAATGGTCACTGTGTGCTTCACAAGTGATATAATGCATACGTCTGTCTAAAGTGGGTGGGTGAATGGGCATAAGACCATTAAGTCCAGGGTCTAAAATTACTTAGCCTCAGCAGTAATCTGGAGTACATACATTACTTCCAAGGAGAAATGCTAGAATAATGAAATAGATGTCTGAGTGATTCATTTCAGTGTAATATGTGAAGCTGTCCTGCATCTAGCACCAATCTTAAAAAGGGCTTGATAACTGAAATTTCCAGTGTTTTATCTTAGGGAAGGCAAGATGCTTATAATCTTCTGAATCTCTCGTCTGAATTTGCACTTGCCAAATAGATATTTCTAATATGAAATGGAGGGATGGCTGGTCAGGAAGCAACTGTCCTCGGGATTGTGCCCACAGCAAACACTTTAACAGATGACGTGAAATGGCATAACCAATCCTTATCTGTTTTTATTGTTAATCAGATAGCAGTTAAAGTACTCTCTTCAGTAGTTTTCCTGGACTGCGAATCTGGGTACAACTTGTTCACATGATGCAGCTTCAGTGTTATTGAAGCCAATCCCATGAGGTTGAGAACGGTGTGTGAATGACTACATGAAACCTACACAATTGGCCCAGCTTACATGGTGTTGGGCCTTCAAATGCTACAGCAGAGGTGTGGGTTGGAGCCACAGAAAACATGAAACTAAAGCTTATAAAAATGAGTTGATTATCTAGATTCTAAATATTGCATTGTTGCTGGACACCAATTTCAGCTGGTGTGCTTGCCTTCCACACCACTGCAGGTGCACCCACCTTTGCTGTTCAAGAAAATGCCCTATTACTAATAAAATCACTCCCTGACTGTGAACATCCTGGGGTACATGGCTGGTTGGGAACAGAATGCTAGATTGCATGAAAATTTGATGTGGTCTACTATGGCAATTAATATTATGAAGAAAGCAAATTTTCTTATGTCCATCCACTAAACAAATGGAATTACCTAGGAATTCAAATAAGCAGGCTTTAATATGACTGCTGTAAGCCTTTCTTGAAGTGAGACACATTTATGGCTATGGCAAACAGCCTAATTCCTGTAATTAAAGTATCCTGGAATGTAGGTACCAAATTTTTGCCTGATTTGGATCTTGTAGGCAAAGATGCATATTTTTGTATAATTCCTTGGTGCCTAGTAGCAATGCTATTTGTAGTGATTTCAGCTAATATCTTTCACTTGGGGGTATATTGTGACTTTGTTTTCCATTTGTCCATTTCCATGATGATTTTTTTCTTCTCTTATTTTATTGAGTGCAGTTTAAGGGCAGTACGCTACACTGCCCCAGAAGCTAGCAGAACCTACCACTAGCACAATGGGAAGCTAGTGGTACTTAAAACAACTACTGACCTCCACTGGCCTGGCCTGTTCTGGAAATGAGCATTTCTGTTCATTTCTTGGGCTGCTTTAGAAACAGCTAGTTTCTGTTGTACTAGCAGTAGGATCTGTTGGCACAACAGACCTAGCAGAGGTGCAATGATAGTATCGTATATCGCCCAATGAATTAGCAGAGAGCCATCAGGTAAGTTCTGATGTGTAGATCTGAGATTTTACTTTTACTAAGATGACCATGTACAAACATGTATAAATACATCAATATCTGAACTCTGAGCAACACTGCATAAAAGAAATCTATTTTATCAGGTCATTTTTGGAGAGTATCTAATATGAAATTATGTTGCTTGAGTAAAAGCTTATCCTGAAAAGCAGAACGTTTCTCAAGAATTTGCTTTCAGAAATTCATAATGATCCAAGTATGTCTATTCAGTAGATTTTGTTTATTTCAAATCTCTTTTTGCAGAGAGACCTCCTACAGAAAACACGAGGGCCACATTACAGAGGATTTCAAAAACACATAAATTATCTTCATGGATACAAGCAAGTAGACAATGGTTCTCCAGCCATCTGTTCAAGCTTCTTAAAGAAAAAGTCTGCAGTGGAAACATCATGAAAAGTAATGTAACTTCAACAGATGGCCAGTTTTTTTGGTGGTTTTTTTTAGTCTGTACTTTAACATACAACTCCCTCTATCCTGTGAAAAATCTGCCTATATTCCCTGCATTTACATTTTGAGGAGCACAGAGAATAGCTCATCTGAGAATGGTAACCCTCTCTAGAAAATGTCATTTAGAAGCAAAATAAATGTGTTTTGCCTGTACTCCTTGGCACAGAGGCTATTGCTAATTCCTTTGTTCTCAAGAACAAATGAGTTAACAGTTAAGCCGTCAGATGATTTCTTGATCAGCAGAGTTCACCAGTCATACTCCAATGATGCAATCATTCTTTGCGTGGTTGGCTAATAACATTTTATTGGGCAGCAAGGAGAAGAGCACTTCTCGCATTTTAGTGAAAATGAAATTATACTGCTATAAAGAGTTTTTTGAGGGGGGCAGGGGTTAACTTCCTATGGCATCTAAGTTCTCTCCCTTACCCACAAAAATGAACTCTGTGGAAGGGGAACAGTATTATTGTATTCCCATTGCACATTTGACAAATTATAGTCCTATGAAACTGATCAGCTTTCCTTCTCATACTTTTATATAATTCCAGATAGCTGTATATATAGCCAGGCATGGTTATGAGGTTTAGGTCTTTTGTTTAAGGGCCTCTGCCTCAGAATATGATGTCCTCATGTTCATTTGTCAGATTGACAAGACACTTACAGTGCAATCCTGTACATGTTTACTCAGAAATCAGCCCCATTGGGATCAGGGGGACTTAATGCAAAGGGCTGTTGAACCTCATTCAGCCAAGGACTGCATTCCAGTGGTGGGTGCAAAGGGGGCGTGGGCTAAATACCAACAATGCCAGCATATTTAAGTCTTAAAGATTTTATTAAACCCCTTTAATGGGTTTATTGCTGTTTTGAAAAATCCTTTATTTATAGAAGTTTATGTGTGACCCTTATCCCAGCAGTGCTGAACCTCTTTCCGCCCGAGGGCCACATTTAATTTTGGAGAGGCTCTTGGAGGCTGCATTCAAGGGGTTGGTGGGACTGAAGGCAAAATTGGATAGGGCAAAGACCAAGGGGACGGGGCCAAAATGCCAACCTATTGTAGCTTAGAGCTCTTGCTGCCAGTAACTAAGCCTTAGGAGAGGCATTTCAAGCTTTTAGAATCCCGGGGGGTGGGGGGAAACTGCACAAAAGCCAGGAAACTACTAAATGATCGGTAATTGGGGTAAAATGGATGGTGTCAGGAGATGGGATCATGGTGCTCTGGGGAAATCTCAGAGGGCCAAATTTGGCCCGTGGGCCTGAGGTTCTGTACCTCTGTTATATAGGATTGTAGCCTCAATTAGATAACGGCTTTTCACTCTTAAATGTTCATGCTGAGTCAGAGTTTGTTACCATGAAGTCAATATAATTAGTTCATGTTCTGAATTTCTTGGTAGACAGATAAGTGTAGTGGGCAGCTACTGTACTTGTACTCTTCTGTATAATCTTGTGAAGGGCTCTGCGTTAATTTTTCGGATGAGTTAAATACCCTCGAAAAGTACTTAGTCCTGCAATCTCTTGCACCGAGGTGGGATTTGTAACACATCAGCCAGATACTGTTCTGCATACATAAAGCAGTAGCAAACAAGGCACACCGTGCTGGACAGAGGGTCAGGCTTTCAGGGTAGGGAGAGCAAATTTGGATGGGCAATATCTTTCAGTTGAACCATATGCTGCTGGAGGGAAGGGGGGACCTAGAAATGTCACTTGCAACTTGCTAGCTTGTAAGTGACATTCTGGAGGGCGTTGTGTACATGCATATTCAGAGTGGTGTGAAGTGACATCTTCCAAAAGATTAGATATGATTTTCACTCTTAACATGTTGCAATTTATGGCAGCCCTCACATTATATAAAAGTGTAATTTGGATCTTTAATAACTTAGTTTAGGACAGCTCTGGTGCTTTTGTAATATTTCAAAAGGAATATTGAATGAATCTATTTTAAGTATTTCATTGTAGTTGCCTTTTGATAAACTTGCACGAAAATGATTTAAAAATGCATCTTCATAGTTTGTTTCTTATTAAAAGCAACAACAACAAGCGTCTCCCCAGAAAATTATAGCTGGGCACAGATTTCATGAGCCTCTTCTAAATCTTGTTCATTGGCCAGGTTGAAAGTGAAATTATTATGGATCGCTGATAATTTTGTGTTTCCCCCAGATGTGTGTGTGTGAGTGTGCGTGTGTTAAGTGTACTTGATTAAATCATTCATAGGTAGATATTTGAAACACTATCCTCCTTAAACACTGAGGCTTCTGATAGGCAAAATTTAATTATCCACAGCTTCATGTGAGATATCTTTTGTTGGACTTTTCCTCTTTAGTTTGTTAGTGGGAATCCAGTCATTGAATACTCTCCTATACAAATCCCCCACCCCTGCAAACCTAAACATTTTGCAGTTTCAAATTAGCATGTCAGGGCCATCCTTAGTTAAAGAAAAGCCTTTTTTTTTAACCACCTTTGCCGGATGCTACCCTGTTCTTCCATTGATCACTGTTCGTTTATTGTGAATTTCACACCACCCTCCCATGCTGTCCTGGTGCAGATATACAATGTCTTTCTGAGTTCTGAATAGCCCCTGGTACTAAATAAATGTTTAGCAACAAGCAATACAATACTTTGTATTCTACTCTAAAAGAAAGGTGAAAGATTTACCTTTTCCTTCACAGAATTGTGCTTTACTGCCTCTATAACTAGTAATATCATTGGATTGTTACTTGTTTATAGCATTCAGTTGTTTTGCATTTTAAAGAACTTTTCTCTTAACAGATCATTAGCTTTTCCCTCTTTTAAAAATGTAGTTACAGGATGTTGTTAGGTTCAGTGTACCAATATATAGGGCAGAGTATTCTAAAATGAGAAATTTTCCCTTAGGGTTCTCACCCCCCCTCCCCACACACACATCATTGTACCCATGTGACACATCAGCATTAGATATGGAAGTCTCAACAGCACTTTTCTCAAGAAAGTCAGGATCATAAAGCAAATGTTTTTACTGTTACTGGCTGCATTGCCTGCAGCATTGTCTTACAGCAAGCTATGCAGTGAAAAGCAGTGAGCATGAACAACATGAGAGAGAAAGAGAGAGAGAACACAGACAATCTCGATAGTCTCTCATAGGGTGACCATATGAAAAGGAGGACAGGGCTCCTGTATCTTTAACAATTGTAGAGAAAGGGGAATTTCAGCAGGTGTCGTTTGTATATATGGGGAACCTGGTGAAATTTTCTCTTCATCACAACAGTTAAAGCTGCAGGCGCCCTGCCCTCTGTTAAATCTGGTCACTCTAGTATAGCTCCTGCAGATTTAACTGTTGTGATGAAGAGGGAATTTCACCAGGTTCTCCCTATGTACAAATGACACCTGCTGAAATTCCCTTTTCTATGCAACTGTTAAAGATACAGGATCCCTGTCCTCCTTTTCATATGGTCACCCTATCTCTCATAACTGTGAATTCCTGATCACCTTCTTCACAGGAATAACATATTGGAATAGAATTTATAATTATTTCTTCATGGAAGTCAAATTTATGTACATTTAATTTATTTATTGTTTTTGTAAGCAGTGGTATCCAAAATGTTGGGCCTGACTGAATGGAGAAAATATGAAGTGGAATCCAGAAGAAGTTCTTGTTTTTATTAATAAAGTGCTTAGAAACCACAGCTGTGTGGAGCAAGGAGGTGCATATCAGGTCATCTGATTTAATCTTTGGGTAACACTTTTCCTGTGAAACCTCTCAGTTTTCAAAGACCTCAGCCACGTAAAATAAACTTTACAGCTCAAGATCAACTATACCTTGTTATCTCTCTCTCTGTGCTCCAGGGTATGCAAGCTTTAAGGTTCCATGCACATTTTTGCAGTTTAATTTGTATTACCTAGATACTCATATACAAACTGAAGATTGTTTTAATAATATACAAAGTTAGTATGGTGAACTTTTATAATTATCCTTGGTCTGATCCAGCGTGGCTCTTCTTACGTTCTTATTGTGTTGCTTACTTAGAACTAACCATAATGTAGAAATATTTTTAAACCAATTTGCACACTAAGATGTCAATTGTAATTCTGTAGTTCTGTCAGCTCAGGTTAATAATTCAAAGAGACTGAGCTGGAATGAAGGTGTTAACTATTAGGATTAAGATCCAGAACCATTTTTGTTCACACAGCTTCATTGCACAGGTTCCATTCCCTAGCCCAGGGGTGGGGAACCTCTTTTAGTCCTAGGACTGAATTCGATTTTGAAAAAGCTCCTTCATATTTGTCATTTGGATACACAGGGGATCCCAGGGTCAACCAGGCATGACCTCTTAATTGTCCTGGGATAAGCGGGACTGCGGTTTCTCCAATTTTTCCCATGGTCCCAGGACAACCCCAAGGACCATGGGCAGTGTGGCGTGGGCTCCCAGGTCCTCCCTCCTCCCCATGAGTAGCGGGGCTCTTCAAATGGGCATGGACCTTGCGGAGGGGTCCATGTTCATTGGGGTGGAGGGGCAGCATTTTCGCCAGCCCCGGGATGGCTGTCAGTATTTTCCAGCACTGAATTTTTCCTTTTTTTAAAAAAAAACCCAACTAACCGAGGTGCTGGATCAGGGCCCTGCAATTGCACAAATGTCTCCCTAAAAAACACGCTGCACCAGAAATGTCCCTCTTCACTTCTGGGATGACGTGCTGGCATTTAGATGCAGGGGGACGATCCTGGAAGCAGGTAAGCCCGGGATCTTCCCCTTCCCATCCCGGAAGGCCTCTAGGTGTAGAGGCCCTAGTCTCCCTTGGGAAGGAGTTCCACAGCCAGGGAGTGGCCACTGAAAAAAGCCCTCTCTCAGGTTGCCCCAAGCATGCCTCTTCTGAAGACCTTAAGAACCAGGCAGGCTTGTATGGGAGAAGTCAATCTTCATGTAGCCTGGTCTCAAACCATATATGGCTTTAAAAGTCAGCACTTTGAATTCTGCCCAGAAATAACACAGGTAGCCAGTGAAGCAGTTGTAAAAAGAGAGTCATGTGCTCTCTGTAACCAGCCCTTGTCAACAGTCTGGCCACACTTTTCAAAAGCAGGAGATTGGAAGCTAGAGGGAATGGGAGAGTAAGAGGAGGGCATGAGCCTTAGTCCATCTAGTCTAGCATTCTGTCCACACAGTGGGTAACCACAGGAAACCCATAAGCAGGACATGAGTGCAAGAGCACCCTTCCGCTCAAGTTCCCCAGCAAATGGTGTACATAGGCATACTGCCTCTGATACTGGGGGTAGCATATAGCCAATAGGACTATAGCCATTTGTGAAATTTTATAGTGGTTTATAAAGTAAAACAATATCCAATCAAACAAACTATATTAATAGATAAAAACCACAATCCTAATAAAACAGTAGTTAAATTAGCTTCAGTGGTCTCTAAAAGGTTAACAAGCAGGAGCATAAATCATTCCGGGGAGAGAGTTCCAAAGCATTGGGGATATGCCACAGAAAAGGCCCTGCTTCTTGTGGAAGCTAACCTGATGTACACAAGTGGTAAAACATGGAACAGGATTTCCTTAGAAGATCTTAAATGCTGCCAAGAAGCTCACATGGCCAAACACGTTACCTGAGTTAAGTCTAGCTGTACTAAGGGTGCTTACGGACACAGAGCTCCAATCAGAAAGCAGCTGTTCTGCCTCCCCACCCCCCATGGTTAAAAAAAAGAGAGAAAGAAAAGTGTTGGGAAAACATATGAATATTATGAGTTGAAGATGATGTCATCTAGATACCCCTGTCAATTTTTTGTAAATGACTCAGAGCAATGGTGTGATAAAAGCTTCATCTGGAATCACCGTAAGACTTTAAAGGTCAAAGTCAGCACTTTGGATTGGGCCCAGAAGTGAATTGGCAGCCAGTACAGTTACTTTAAGAAAGATAAAACACAGTGAAACCAGTTCAGTCTCTCAACAGGCAGGCTACTCCCTTCTGCACTAGCGAACATAAACAGCACAATTCTCTTTTAGTATCTTCAGCATTTTCTGAAGTTTAAAACCAACAACAGTCAACCCTTTGAGACCATAGTCCCATTATTTCCATCTTTATTCACAAGTGCAGTTTGAAAACAATCCAAGTGCAATCATTTTCATATTTGTCTTTCTAATCATATAGCTTTATCCCAGAGCTTTGGGATAAAAAGAGGGCAGGGTGAAATGATGGGGTAGTGATGAGGAAGAAGCATTTCTACAGGTGCAACAGAATAGACTTCCACAGATATTTATAGAATGACACAATTACATCAGTGCTAAGATCTTCAGTAATCTGAAAGCAAGAATAGCTTCATGAAGGTCTCAACTGGGAGAGGATCAGTGCATAGAGTTTGTATTTAAAGCAAGTGGTGCACTTCATGCAATGTCTAGAGTCTAAGCCAAGAAGGGATTTTTGCAGCTCATGTTGATGGAAATCCGACTTACCACGGCATTGTCTTAGGAGGACTATTTTATAACAGTTGTATATTGACTTGTTTGTGAACATTTACATGTTTGAATACTTTTTTCACTTGCCTGTGCTGGATCTTAGATTACAAATACTGAAAGGGCTAGTTAACAAATGCCATTTTTGAAATGAATAAATAGTGTTCATAGATTTAATTCGAATGCCACTTCCATTTTAGTTGGGAACGGCAAGTTTTGTAATGGGATAAGTCTCTGCTTGTTGACAATGTGTAGTTCTTGTAGAAACAAGTATTCCTGGTGAATACTGCAGTAAAATGACACAGTATATTAATTAATGTATATCAATATATTTCTACCTTGTTCTTCCAGTACCTATGCATTATTCAGAGCAGCTAATATGTACTCTGAATAATCTCCTGTGGCTAGTAAAATAGAAATAGAAATATCAAAAACTTAAATGCACTGCCAATGAAGTAAAAAACAACAACATGTCACTCTCCCTGGACATATTTTGGGGGTTGGGGATGAAGGATCATGGATATAAGAGCCATATTAGATGTAATGAAGGGATATTTTTCATTGGACTTCACACATTTTTAAAATAATTATCCAGCAGCCACAACTTGACTAGTGGAGTAGTAAAAGTTGGGTTTAGATTGGGACCATAGTGCTGGGGAAAGGGGTTTATCGCTACCCACCATGTCATTTTCTCAATGAAAATCAGCTCCACAAAGCTGCTATTAGGCCTCCGTATGGTATTTGTAATTTCCCCCTCTGCACAGCCAACAGCGGTGTTTGTGTCTTTTCTTAGGGAAGCTTCAAGTTTTTTAAGCTTCAATAAAACTTGGGGGGGGGGGGAACCCATAAACAACTAGTGGTTATAACAGACCTCAGAGACACACACTTGGAAATATGCATGTGCAGAACTAGGAAAATCCTTATCCATGTTTGATCCAATAATATGTACTTACTTAGGTGATGCATTCTTAGAGAGAGGATGGGATGGGATGGGGAGAGAATTTGCATCTTATATTAAAAGATGATTTTCTTTGAAGTACTTGTGTAGGAAGATCTGACTTTATAAATCCAAACTTATCTGTCTTGGTAATGCCAAGATATTTTGCAAGTTCTGTTGGTAGGGGGATGACAGAAGAAAGATATTTTTTCCTTGGCTGACAGGATGTGTCATAATGCTTGTATGTAAACACAACGTCGCTGAACAAAGGAATAGCCCAACTTGGATAAGTTCTGTCTTTGCATAAGTGCATGCAAGCACACACACTCGAAGGAAACTCTGCTGACCTTGGTGTGTTTTTAGTGCATCACATTGAACATGCTTGATCGGCTATTGAGATACATTACTTTATTTTTGGCAATATTATTTGCATCCCTGTTACATCTGTACTAGTGTAAAAGCCCACGTCGTCATGGGCGCTGGTTGTCCTGGTCATTTCCCACTGTTTTGCTTCACAGAGGGGCTCATAAATAATGCAAATGTGGCTCATACATATTGAATCCCCTCTCTGAAATTTGCAGTTGGTCCGGTCTAGGCTCTTTCCTCCTCCTCGCTAGTGGAGACAGCCTAACCTCACAACTGTGCCTGGGGTCTGTCTTCACCCCACACTAATTGGTCAAGCAGGGCTGCCTGTTAGCCTGCTGGTGCAGGGGCTGCCCTGCCTGTTTGGCATGGAGGTTTGAACTTTTTTGAACTTTCAAATTTTTCTGCACATCAACACTGCTCAAGCAAAACAAAACTGAACAAAATTGTTGTTGTAGATCTCGAGTAATATGCTTACACTACTGTATTCTTATATAGATTCCACCATCAGCATTTGTAATGTGTGTGGTTTTTTTAACCACCACAGAGCAGGGGGTAAAAGGTCAGGACTCATTGTCAAAGATGGCAGTCTGTCTGTTTGAAAGCACAGTTTGAAGCTGAAAAGAGTAAGTATCAGAAGGGAACTGATGGAAAAATTTAAGCAAGTCTGCATTGGAAAGGGAAGTATTCTTTTAAAGTTTTTTGCTTCATCCACCCTCCCCCCCCCCCACAAATGATCTTTGGTTTGGAGTTATAAGGGTCAAAAGAAAATGACATATAAACACACTGACTGCTGTAGGCCCAAACATTTGTTACTTATTCCTGCTTGGAGTAATGTCATGAAAATAAACATGATTGTCATGCAGTCAGATACTTTAATTGTGGTGTTATACCATTTTATATTTAAACCAATGAAAATATAATTGTTATATTTTCATTTGGTATACATCTAAAAATGGAGAGTATTTTATATAACCTATGTCCAATAGTACACTTGCATGCGTGGCTAAAATTTTTACCTGTTCGGGGAAATCTCTAAGCATTAAATTATAATTAGTATGAAAAAGATTACAGTAATAGGTTTGGGGTCAACACAAGCTGGTTTGCAAGTAGTACACATTTCTAGTGAAGCAGAATGACATTTTGACAAAGATGCTCGAATATTTTACAAAAACTCATTTGTCTGCTCTATCATTTTAATAATAATTTGGGTACCATTTTTCATCCTTTGTAGTAAGCAGCCAAGCTTCTGAGTAAGTACGGAAGTAGCAATGTAGCTGGAGGGTTTATGATAATTCCATAAGCAGAGAAGTGTCTCTGCAAGGGAGAGATAAACAGCAACTAATCCTCATAATTCCCTACTGATAGCCTATCCATCTCTGGTATAAATTAGAAAGCCTAGAGATTAGAAAAGCTAGGCTGGGTGTAGCTCACAGCATTAATCACAGTATTAGGTCAGCAGTATGCTGAAATGCTGTGTCTTTGCAGATGGTGGTTAGGTACCGGCTAAAATTGAGTAATACTGCTTAAAATAATGGTGGATGGATAGATTGATGGGAAAAACCTCTACTATGATTTGTCCTGGGTCACTTTTCCCAGGATGAATGAAATCTACGCTGATTCTTCTTCCTGCTACTCATGAACATAGATAATTTCATAATCTATATAATCACCTTCTTCAGCATAAAAGCTATCATTCTACCGTAACCCTACTTTAATTTTCCTAGATTAATAATTCTCATTGTTTCATGCTTTATAGATATATTTGGGACAGTGATGGGCATTTGGGTCTTGAAATCTTTATACATGTTCTCTTATAAGTATGATCCACAACATTGGGTTTAAAAGCCCATTTCTTTCCCCAGATCTGAACAACAAAACATTTTTAAAGGGTCATCCCACCCCTGCACCCAGCATACATATAAACAAAGTTCCATATGCATTTTATTGTATATGTTAATAAAATGCCCATACAATCCAAAGTCTAGGCTGATGCAATGTTCCAACTATGCATCAGCTTTGGGGGGATGAGACATTCATCAAAATGCTCTCTACATTTAAGCCAAAATCATTCAGGAATGTATTGTTTCACAAAAACTCTAATGAGGGTGCTTTTTGTTTAGCTTAATAGTGACACTTCTTATGGGAAAAATGTTAGCTTGTATAACAGGATTGCGAAACATGACTCATTCCTTTTACAAATTCCATTATCCAATTTAGCAGGATGTGCAATCTGCTGGGTGCTAACCCTGCACTACATCTGCTTATAATATATTGAGCAACAGCTCAGGTGAGGAGGCGTAATGCAGGACAGGCAGCTGGATTATGTCCCATATGGGACCTCAGTTACTTTCAGGACCCTGGATAGCAGTCTTGGATCTAGAATACCGACAACAAGTTTCTCCAGATCTGACTGGCACAACTAGCAAGGATTTATAGTCAGGCCAGGAGAGTCTCTCTGGAAGGTCTACTCCTTGCAGGTGCTGTACTCACATTTTAAAGGGCTGGCAGCATTTTCCTGCTGGCTTCTGGGGAGTGAAGGTTGGTGGGATGGGGAGCTGGTTGGGGACTGTTCAGGGTCTTCCTGTTCATTAGAGGAGTCTGAGGTCCACTCCTTGCAGTCCAGGGCCAGTAGCACCTCTCGGAGGTTGCATGGATAGGATATGAGATCTGAGGCAGTGAGCACCAGTCCAGAAGGACCAGAGACCAGGTCCCTGGAGGCTTTGGTTTCCAAGGGCTTGCAGTCCTGGGCCATGACAGATATTGGGTAGTGCAGAAATTTGTTCTAAGTATATTGTATCTTGTGACAATTATAACCACGTTTTCTTGTATTGAGGAGAGGTTTTGTACAAACCAGGCAGCATGATTAGGCAACTTAGGCCATCATACTGTACCAAGTTACTTGGGAGCAATTCCCCAGTGGGACTTACTTCTGAATAGACATGTGCTGTGAGCCATGCCAAGGACGTGAGGAAAGAGAAGGTATATTTTAAAGGATTTTTTTAATCCTCTGAAATTGCCTTTTTTCTAATAGGCACTTCTAATGTAATTGGAACTCATTCTCTACATTAAAATTGAAAAAAATGTAAGTAGTTGTTAAGCAGAACAGGTGCAGTGAAGTGGCCATTTATAATGATCCAGCCCTATTTTCTGGCACAACTGACCTCCTGTATATTTTTTTATGAAATACCATATAACAATAAATTAAGGGGAACCCCCCCTGCTTTTTCAGAGGTTACAGTGAGGGTGCATACAGAATAGTTTAGAAATGTTAAGAACACACACCAAAGAGAACCATTATGATCCATAAATAAAACTTCCAGAATAAATCAAAACAATTAAATTAAATACACAGATAAGCAATTCTTTTATTAAGATGACTCAAAATGCCACAAAAGATTGTGAAAGCTTTTGAATTCTCCAGAAGTCTTCATTGGGCTAGCTGTATAAGAGTCAGAATGTGGGAAGTAACAGAAATGTGTTTAAAATAATAATAATAATAATAATAATAATAATAATAATAATAATAATAATAATAATAGTAGTAGTAGTAGTAGGCCAGAGCTGGTAACCATGAGGTCTGCCATATAGGCACTGTTCCAAAATGGTGATTGCAGATTGAATGAGCCACTGGTAGATGCTCCAGGTATCAGATAACACCTAATATTCTGGGACAATGCCTAGCACCCATTTCTGAAAAAATAAGGTCTGGCACTAACTCAGATCTGCCTTTTGTCCTGGCTGAGACACACAGGTGCTTGAGTGGGCAGAGAGCAGGACTAGTGGAACGTGACAGTTTTTTCTTTAGCAAAGCCAGCGTTTACTTTTAGGTGGTGCACTACATTAAAAAGAAAAAAGTCAGTTGTAGCCAAATTGGGTAGAATTACCTAGTGCTTGGAGGGTATGCAACCCTCAGAATGTAAAGTCGCTCTTCAGGTGGTTTAAAACCATCTTCTGGTGGGAGATACGTCCGTGAATGACTAATTATAGTATTTTGTAAGGCAAATAATTGGTCCTAATAAAGATATTGTCAAACTGTAGACTTCGGGATTCCCCCCCCCCCCGGATTTTGGATGTTTTACAAGGGTGCCCCCCCAATTATAGAATGATCTCCCCAATGACGCTCCCCTGTTGCCAACATTGTTATCTTTTCGACGCCAGGTCAAGACTTTTCTCTTTCCCCAAGCATTTAACAGCATTTAACAATACTAAGTTTGTTTGTTTTTTAAAGGACCCCAGAACTGTTGTATTTAAATGGATACCGTTGTTTTATACTGTTTTTTTTTTAATGTTTTTGATGATTTTAAATTTTGTATACTTTTTAACGTTCACTGTTTCTAACTTTTGTAAACCACCCAGAGAGCTTTGGCTATGGGGCGGTATATAAATTTAATAAGTAAATAAATAAATTTACTATGGAAATGTCATAGTAAATGAAACTTAGTGTGGGAAAGATATCTTGTAAAAAGCACTGGTACTAAATACTATGATGTACTAGTGTTGAATGCTTATGAGAGATATTTGCCATGATATTTGTCATGGCGTGTTTTACAAGAAACCATCATATTTCTTAATTTTTATTATGCTTTGATTTCCACTTCCTTATTTTTTTTATTCTTCCTGAGGATCAGATTCTTTCATTCAAGTCGAAGAGTTTCTCTACATACTTGATTTCTTGTCCTGAGAATTCACTCCCTCCACTTTAATTACCACTTCCACACCCTACCCTTTCTCTGAGCCATCCTCAGTTCCTGTTAGGAAGACATTTACTACAGAGGTGGGATGCAAGCCAACAGAATCAAATGAAGGAAACAGGAAGTCATGCTCACACAAAAAACTTTCAACTACGAACCGCTGTGTGCAGCCTCCAGTAACAGAAGCATTAAGTCTCTCTACACCAGTTGCTGGGAAACTTGGCTGAGAAAGTTATATTTCACTCATGTCCTGGTCAGCAGCTGTTTGGCCACTGCGTAAAAGACATGCTGGACTAGGTAGAGCCTTGGTCTGATCCAGCACTGCTCTTTTTTACATTCTTACAGTGATCTTGGCTAATCAGGCTTAGGGTCATTTTAGCATTGTTGTCCATACATGATCTCAACAACAGCCATTGTGATGGCCCACACTGCTTTCCCCCAGCCTCCACTAATTTGGCAATCAAAGAAGGAAGGGCCTATTTATTTGTGAAAACCACTGCCTAGCAGCTAGTGAGCAGTAGATACTGTAGATGAGTCTTACCAGCTTGAAGTGATCACGGTCTGGGTTGGCTGCATTATGCCTGCAGAGCAAACCAGGCACACTTCAGTTCCTGCCTTCAGTATAGAAGGTGGTAGATGTGCACAGACTGATGAAGTTGGTGGGGATAGGCTTCAGCACTGTGGATAGCTCCTTTAAATTCTGGCTAAAGCCCAGAATGGATTCATAGCCCCACAGAAATTGGAGCCACCAGCCTCTATGGCAGAGACCCTTCCCACCCTGGAAGGGAATGGGTCTATTCAGACAACACGCTAAGTCAGGGTTACGCCACTAACCCTTTTGCAGCAAATGATTACTGGGCATGTTTAAACCATGGTTACGTAGCCACCATGGTTAGGAATGCTTTACATGACATGCTAAGTTATGGTTCACACAACATGCTAAGCTATAATGTTTAGCTCAAAATGCTTAACCACCATGGCTTAGTGTGTCATCTGAACAGGGTCAATAGCAGCATGCATTGGCCAAGAGCAATTTTGACTTAAATTTCTCTCATGAGTTTTTGCTCCTACACACAAGGCCTCACAGCCTCTTGTGTCAGGGGTGAGCACTCTTAGGGTATATGTCTAGGCACCTTTCTCAGCATAATTTATACACAGTCTCAGTCTGATTTCTGATTATTTTCCTGAACAGCTACCCCACCCCTACTCCAAATGGGTAGCTGTTTTTTGTTTTGTTTTGTTTTGTTTTTTCTTTTGCTGACCTGCATACTCTGAACTTTTCCTCCTCTGAGTTGTTTGTTCTCTGCTGGAGATTATTCGTATCATTGCTTACTAAAAGTCAGCCTCAGCATAAGCTTTTTATACTAAGGTAAAGTCATGATAGGGGTGTTTTTGAGCATGAGTAGAGTGCCTTTCCCTTACCTATTAGCAACCACAGCTGGTTGCCACATATTTTAAATTGTAGGGTAAGTTTGATATCCAATTTAGAAACTGAATTTTAGGGATGTGTATAGGGGAAAAAATAGTTTTGGAACCCACTGTGACGCTTTGGATAGTGGGTCGCTTCAGTTCAACACTTTGGACTGACATCCTCAGTTTGGAAAATCCAAATCTTTGGATGTCTTCCCCATTAACCATAATGGCAAAATCAAGAAATGACCATAATTTTATTTTAGTTTTTGACAGAACTGGATGGCATTTGCAGACATGGCAGCTCCTGTAAGTGCTGAAGTCTGCCAAATTTCATACAAATAGGTGCCAGATATCTTATGCAAGGAATGTCTACTTTTTTCTTTTTTTTAAGGAAAAGTCTGCCATAGCTTCTTTTTGTGGGTGTTTTCTTGAACATGGCATAGCACAGAGGTGCCTCTCGGTACATTCCCTGTGGAATTTCAGAAAAGGATAGGTGCAGGTGTTACCATACAATAGCTCCAGTAGTTCTGCAAATCTTTATAAATAAATATCAGGCCTTTTTTTAATTGAAGGAGTATTTTGTTGCTTAAGATTTCCTCATTCTTTGCTTTGTGCAGAAGAGGCAGATACAGTTCTCTGCTCCCTCTGCCTTAGTATGTTCCTCCCCGAATCACTGTGATTGAAAGTAAAAACTGGACACCCTGGTAACATCATTCCCTAGTTGGAAGAACATAAGAACAGCACTGCTAGATTAGACTGAGGGTCCATCTAGTCCAGCACTCTGTTCAGACAGTGGCCAACCTGCCATCAACCAGGTGCCAACAAAGCAGGGCACGGTGCATCAGCACCCTCCTACCCATATTCCCCAGCAACTAGTGCACAGAGGCTTACTGCCTTCACCCATCTGGTATTTTCCATTTATGGTCAGCTTGCCTCTGGGGATTCAGTGTCGAAACAGTTTTGGGTGTACACAATACTGGAACTAAATAACCACCCTCTAAAGCAGCATACCCCAACCCTGGTGCCTTCCAGATGTTTTGGACCACAAATTCCATTAGCCAGCATGGCCAATGGTTAGGGATGATAAGAGTAGTAGTCCAAAAACAACTGGAGGACACCAGGTTGAGGAAGGCTGTTGTGAAGCTTCAGGAACAGCCAGCTTCACTTCAGAGGTGGTCTCAACACCTCCAGCGCAGGCTGCTTCAGTTGATATTCTGACTTTGTCTGCAGCAGATGAAAACCCCTAGTGAATTCCAAGCAGTTTCGAGTTCTGACATGTCTAACTTTAGAAAGCAAAGCTAAGCACTACTCAATTGCCTGGGCAAAGTTGATTGCTCATGCTGTCCACAGCATCACACTGCCTCATTAGAGTCCTAGTTTTTCAATCACCCAGAGCCAATTACTGAGCTGAAATAAAATTCCCATTTCTGGTCTTCAGGGTCTGGAATGGAAAATATATACAACGCATGGCAGTTCACTACAAAAGTTACTATAAAAATAGCTTTGCTTCTCATGCAAGGCAATATTCATCAGCAGGATTGACCAATATTGCCTTGCTTCTCAACTGATATTTGTGGTCACCTCCAGCCGTCTCCCCTCCTCCCTAGGTCCTCTGGCATGTACACTGATTTTGAATAGATCTCATCTTCTCTCATCAGAATGTGGAGATGGTAAGAAACTGCTTGTAGCACACATCTGGCTTTGTAAATCTTTATAAATTTCTTTTTTTTTATTGGGAGGTTTTTTTTGCTCCTGATTTTTTCATTCTAACCATGCAGCTGTACTAATAAATGTTATGGATAAAGATAGAAGTGATTCAAAACCTGCCATGTTTTTACTTTTCTCAGATGAATTGCCTTGCCTGCTGTAAAAAACAACAACAACAACTAGAATCAGTTCGTCCAGATGATAAGACATATGGAAGATAGTTTAATTATTCCTGTGAGATGTAATGATATGTATAGCAGGAACATTCTCTGAATGGTGGGGACTAGTTCATTGGAGAAGTACATCTTGCCAACCAGAGCACAGCACTTTTATTGAAGTTTTTTT
The DNA here is from genome assembly GCF_023053635.1 of Elgaria multicarinata webbii. NCBI lineage: Eukaryota > Metazoa > Chordata > Lepidosauria > Squamata > Anguidae > Elgaria > Elgaria multicarinata. Next base: position 54,831,297 of record NC_086177.1, read on the forward strand.
TTTTTTAAAGGTAAGCAACATTTTGAAACATGAAAGAAGGAAAAGCAATGCAGTCACCCAAGGGAGTTTCTATAGGGGTAGTAATCTGAAATATCCAGGCACATTGCCAACAGCTTTAATAGGCTGAGTTAATCAACACTTTGATGTTTCTTGCCAATCCATGCTGCTGTTTAAGACTTCCTTAGTGTAAAAGTATGTGTGTGTGTTTTTAACAGTTGGCACCCTAACCCTCTAAATGTTGCACATCTTTTATGGATCTATTTATTTTGATATATACAAAGAATCAACTCCTATATCTTTGGAAGATGCATTCTTATTATTCAATGTGGATAATTTCCTAGTGGTGGTTTTACCAGTATGATGATTAGACATAACATTCTCAAAATATATGGGAACTGCTCAAGGACAATAAAGTTCTTACTCTAACCCTTAATGAACACAAAGATCTTTTCTGTGTCGCTTCTAGAAAGTAAGAATTCTGACTGCAAAGAGCCACTATTAGTCAAACTTGCATTTTCTAGAGAAGTATTTGGTTTTGCAGGAAGTTGGTTTGGGCAGGACGGGGGTTTAGGACCTTGGATAGCTCCACTGCTGGCCACTACATTAGACACCATTCACATAATTAGCATGAATGGCTTTAAAAAGGTAAATAGCAGACACAGGGATCTAGATAGGAAACGCAGGAATGGGCAAATGGTTCACCCACCCACCCACTGCAAGGGTTTTAATGAGAGTTTCTGATTCTGATATTTTTCACTATTTTCTGCATTTTGGGGCATGAAAAATATGTCTGTAGGTTTTATTGTGTGTGTATTTACAGATGGGACGTTGTTTTTATCTTAACTGAAGAAAGCAAGGGAAAGTGTCAGCTGTTGGATTTTTAATACAACTTTTAATTCACTTTCTGCAAAAGTTTATTTTGCTACCTTCAGAAGGGTTGCTATTGTTCCTTTTTTCAGAAGCACAAGAAAAGTTTGGGTCAGATGGTAGAATGGATTACATCACTTCAGACTGCATATGAGGGGTGACATATTGTGCATGCTTCTACTATGTTAAAAACAAAAACTCCCTGCAAATAGAAAACCAGCACAACTGGCAAAGCATTGGTCTAGAGCCTGTATTTCAGATGTGCTAGTTTTTTATTAGTAGGGAATTGTTTTAAAGTGGAATATATAAAAAAAATCTCCACCTGTATTCTGAAGTGATAAAGACATTTATATAACTAGACAGAAAGACTAATAAGAAAAACGGCACCAGTGTTTGGAGGTGGGGACAGAGATGAATTGACATTCTCCTGACATTGTTGGGTTACAGCTCTTGTTACTTTGACCATTAATATCAATAATTAGGTTGTAATTGCACTGATTAAAATTTTTAGGCTTCTGCTATATGGACCATATGCTAATAAACCATACTCCATTAAATCTCTCTGAACTTAATGAAGTTGCGCTAAGTGCAAGTAAGCATAAGAATTTGCCTACATGTGATTCTTGGATGGCTCATAACTGGGTCTCAAATAATTAACTTTCAAACATTTTAGAATAGTAGCAACATATACATTTGCCTCTCTCTCTCTCTCTCTCTCTCTCTCTCTGTGTGTGTGTGTGTGTGTTTTAGTTTGGTCTTTTTCTCTTTTGTTGCATTTGTGATTGGTTTGCCTGATGAATATGTATAGTTCTTGTATTCTGTTTTTCTGATTTACTTCAAGGAAATAATATTGTGAAAAAACCCCAATGTAATTAATTTGGGAAAGATGCAGGATCAACAATATCGAACATTGGAAGCACGAGAAAAATTGAAGTTTTAGGGTGTAACAGTGTTGTGGGTTGTTGGACTGTCTTGGTGAAAAGTTGGTAAAAGAGTCTAGCAAACCAATTGTGATTTCTTTTAAGACTAAAGCATAGTAGAATTTTTACTGGGGCAGCTGCACTGGTCATTAAAACAAATTATGATCCACTTTATGATCCAAATTATGAGCCCACAACCTTCCTAGCCCAACTAGGGAGGTTGTGGGCTCTCCCACACTAGAGGCATTCAAGAGGCAGCTGGACAACCATCTGTCAGGGATGCTTTAGGGTGGATTCCTGCATTGAGCAGGGGGTTGGACTCGATGGCCTTGTAGGCCACTTTCCAACTCTGCTATTCTGTGATTCTATGATTCTATGATATTAATCCTAATGGCTTCACTTCGGCGGATGGTTCTACAAACCCATACATTTAGCATAATCAAAATTGGAGAATATATGGCTCCCAGGCTATTTTGCATGTCCTGTGGTCTCTTGAAGATATTGTGAGACTTCCTACTTTCTGTTACAAGGGTAGTGGGGATGGGAGGGAGTTCTAGCCTGAGTGCTTCTTCCAAGTGAATCTTAATAAGGAATAGGAGCTGCTCCCAAGCAGGGCAATTATATCCTTGCATAGCTCCCAGGTGGGTTTTGCAGAGTTTTCCAGTGAACTGTTTTCAAGGACTGCTGAGATATCAGAAAACAAAATAAATGTGCAAGCTAGCTTCTTGATTCTCAAGAGTTTGACTAATGAACACTTGGCAGTGGAAGGTCAGCCTGGCTATGATTCAGCAGGTAGGATTCATCTTGCATATACCAGGCTCCTGTGTCCATCTGTACTGAATTGTAGGTGATCTGTGAAGGCAGAAGTCTTTAGTGGTTAAATTCTCAGCCAAATTGCTTCTTGAAAATAACATGGATGTGACAGTGAAATGCCTTCTTCCCACTGGCCAGTTATGTATACTCTACCATTGGTAAAATGTTTAAGGCCCATCTTAGTTTAATGCATATGCCTACATTGTCAATTCTATGTCCAGTTATTTGCAGTTAGACAATGCAATTAATACCATAGCTTATATTAATGATGAAGCTACGCAGCATGGATCCTAAGAACCTCCCTTGTGGATAGAATCATAGGATAATAAATGTTGTTCTCTTCCCCATTTCACCTTATTGCATACTTTAAGGAGCACTAATGCTTTGCCTGCCGAAAGGGCTTAATCATTTACTCCATAATATCTTTAACATCAGAACTTAGAAAGTTGATATCCATCTGTGATTTGCCTTGGTTGTGCTGTTTCCGGGTGTGTTTACAACAGTGCTTGATAACCATTTGGGCCAGCCCATGTGTTATCTGTTGTTGTCCGCCTCCATTGAAAGTGATCATGGGAAGAAAGAATGCTATCATTTCCTGTATATTCTCATCAGTTTTACAATCTGCTTCTTTGAGGATGCTGTAGCTGCTGAGGCAGAACAAACCATGGTGGCCTTAAGATCCAAAAAGCCCCTAAAGTTCCATATTATTGTACCCCAGCAACTCTTCTTTCTTCCACTGTGCAGCCATGTACTTTTGCAGTACATTAGGTTTAGTGGAGAAATGACTGAGCTGAAGCATTGATGAAGACTCCCATTGGATCTGGGTAGCACAAGAAAAAGTACTGGGTGGTAATGAGGGCATGGCAGGGGAAGAGTAGGGCTTAGAATCTGAACTATGCCCATGATAATAGCCTAACATTATGCCAACAAAATACATTGTGTAAGTAGAAACACTGTCAATGGAATATACATTGTACATTGTACATGATTGCATGGAATGTAGAATACTGGGCAAAATGATAGGTATCCTGGGGGATGAATGCACCTGAACAAGGCGGTTGGTCCATGATACGGCTCATTCTGTCTTTATATATGTTGTCTCTGTTTGTGTAACTTCTCTTGACCCCTTTTTTCTGTAGGCCTGTAACAGGGATTGAATTTGGGAGCTCTTACAACTGGACTGTTCATGATTCTTTCTAAGCTACAGCTCCACATAGGGATCCTTAAGTTTTGGGATATATGGCTGGGTTCACTGGATGGGATGCATGGTTCTGAAGTTTAGGCAGACAGCATGGATCATGGGTCAGGCCCCTGAGAAATACAAAGACCCCATCATTAAGTTTCTTGGCTGTGCATTTAGGGTAGAGATGTGAAGGCTTGAAAAGCCTCCAAAAATGAGGAGGGAGAGAGAGAAAATGAATAGGTGTTTTTTTTTCACATCCCCCACCCCTCAGGGATATTTGGAAAAACACTACTTTCCCCTGAAATTTTCTGGGGTTTTCCAGTCCCCCGCCCCAAAAGCCTTCATATCTCTAGCTTAGGGCATTAGTTTCTAGAGTGGGAGGTTTGAATTCTAGACCTGCTGTATTTCTGCCTTCCCATCTGCATATCTTTTCTCCACTGAAACACAATAACATGTGACCTTAATATTGTGGTGGGTGTGCTTCTTTGCCCAAGTGGCTCCCTTTCCCATCTTCCTATCTTACAGATATTATTTATTTATTTATTTATTTATTTATTTATTTATTTCATGTTTATAACACCCAATAGCCAAAGCTCTCTGGGCGGTTCACAACCATCTGTTGTGTGCATTTTGTGGTCATTGTCCATGTAGAATACTTGCTGCAGCAGCAAGATACAACTCCTTCTTCTGGAGAGGCCTGTAAATTCTGTGTAAAGATCTCGAGCCTACTGGCCTCTGGTGCAAGCTGGTTCTTGTAATTGTAATAGGAGTGTTTTTCCCTTCCCCTCTCTGGTGATTGCAAAAAGATCATTTGCCAAGGGCAAGCACTGGTCCTTGTGGCTGTGGGTGTTACCTATTTCACCCCAAATGTTCAGCCCTAGGAGGCTCTGACATAGCAGGCATTCTGTGTTTCTCTGTTGGAGGAGGTATGGATATGGTTCCATGAGATTGTCATGGTGATCCTTCACTTGACATGCCTTAATGAATGCTTTCTCTGTGTCATGACCTCACTTGGCAAGCTGTTGTAGGGCATCTTCAGTGCCCAATGTCATGATTCATGGGTTGTAGCAAAGTTACCAAAGATGCTTCATGAGCAGTTATTGGTTGCTATGTTGTCTCTTCACCTTTTACTTTGGTGATAGGAATGCATAGCATTACAACTACACCATGCTGGCATAACAGGCCCATAATATCAGTTTGTTAGTAAATTCAGGACCCTATTTGCAGTAGCTAAGCACAATGAGGTGATTAACATATTTTCCTGTACTATAGATGTCGACAAAAATTAGACTGGCTTTCCTAAAAAATCCCAATCAGGCTTTAAAAAAGAGAAATCTACAAACAGCTTATGGGGTACTTGGAACTTAGCCATGCTAGAATTATACACCCAAGTACAAATAATTAATTTGTTCTTGGTCTACATGATAGCCAATGAAGTGTAGTGGCTAAAGTGTGGACTGGGAGTCAGGTTCTAGTCCTCACTTGACCATGGAAACCCACCGGGTGATTTTGGGCCATTCATAGACTTTCAGCCCAGCCTACCTCACAGGGTTGTTGTTGTGAGGATAAAATGGAGAGGAGGAGGATTATGTATGCCACCTTGAGTTCCTTGGAGGAAAAAAGGCGGGAAGTAAATGCAATAATAAATAAAATAAATAAATGTTGTTGGGCTACATAATTTCAAATTGTATCATTTCTACTTTTGCTGTTTAGGTTGTTGATCAACTGTAGCTGCAAGGTTAGATATTTTTTTTAATGTCAATCAATGCAATTCAGGCCTGATTGATTACTCAGAATGCAAGGTATTTTAAAAAAAACACCTAATAACTTGTTCTACATTTTTTAACTTTTTAGCTTTATTTCTAACAAACATACTTACTCATGACATAATAGTAAACTAGATCAGTTTTAACAAATTCACATTGAAAACCAGTAGATTGATAATGATTCTTGCAACTTTCACCATGTTATCTAGAGCAACATTTACACTAGTTCAGAGGTGTGCAACCTGCAGCCATCAGTCTAATCTCATTTGTTTATTAGTTATATTTTTAATCTTCCCAATAAACAATGTTCTCCAGGCGTGTTCAAACAGTTAAAAGACTAAAATGCCATACAAACATTTCAGGATATAAAATACAATACAACAAACAGCACAGGAATCAATAAAATACCATAACATGGGTGGGAGGGTGCTGTTGCTGGTATTGATTTCTAAAGTCCTAAATCAGAGGTGTGGAACATGGTAAGGGATGATGGCAGTTGCAGCCCAACAACGTCTGTTCCCCATCCCTACCTTCATTGGATTGGGACTGAGTTGAAGAACTTCACTAGGCTTCTTCAAAGTACTGCCCGCATGATGTGATCCACTTTTGAGAACTAGCTTCTGTACCTGTCTTCGAAAGCAATAAGGATGGCAAGCACACAAGAATAGTCTTTTCTGTGCAAATTGAGATATGACAGGCTCTCCATCATTACAGGCCTTTAAGCAGGCAGTGAAAATATTTGTGTACTGCTGCCTTTTCATAACTTAAAGGATTTTATTTGTGCTGCTGTTATTGTGGTGTTGCTCTGTTTTGTGATCCCTGGTTATTGGGATGAGTGCTGTTATAATGTTGCCACCTGCTGCCACTGTGTATTTATGTCATGACCCAGGAGTCTAGCACTGACATGGACTCTGAGGCCAAAGTTCCAGCGGTGCCAACAGAGGTCTAAGCACCACTGCAGAACTGCCAGAGACCCCTGAGCCTAAGCCTCTAGAGATCCCTGAGCCTAGCCCCTCCAGCACACCAGCATCCTCTTCTGCAAGAGCCCCACAATCCAAGAAGCCAATGCTGGCAGCACGACAGGCATGAGCTCCTGGAAAGATGGAGGAGTGCTAGGATATAGGCCAGAGGCCTGTCGCCTTAAGGCTTTCATTCTGAAGGAAAGGGTGGAGTCTGGGACTGAAGCCTAAAAGGCTTCACTGGGAGCTTGGGTGCTGCAGCTTCTGGCCAGCGTTGCCTTGACTTCTTGCTGCTCTGCCACTAGCTGCCTGTTCTTGATCCCTGTGGGCTTCTTGCTCAGTCCAGAACAGCACAAATTATTTGTTTAATTATTATTGTTTTTATATTGTTATAGTTGTTTTATTTATATATTAGTGTAAACTGACTTGTATGAAAAATGTCTAAAATGCAGGATATACTTTTATTAAATAAATAAGCCAACTGTTATAAATTCTACAGCCTTTTGAGGAAGTCTGTTGACACAACATAGAAAATATGTCCTTGTTTGATTCTTCTGTCTGCTCTTGTCAACCCAGTTCAATTATAGAGTATTCTCATTTTTGAGGTACATGATTACTAATCAATTGGCAGCATAACATACACACAAACACTCTGCTGTTGGAAGCCCAATTTGCATCAAAGGTATTTGTGAGAGGTTAGAGAAAAAGGTCTTTCACGTTTTGTAAAATTCAAGACCATCTGTGCAACATGACAGAAAACATCATCATTATTATTATTATTATTATTATTATTATTATTTATTGCATTTTTATACCACCCAACAGCCGAAGCTCCCTGGGCGGTTCACAAAATGATGTTGGAAGAACTGTATCTTAAATCTGAAGGGGTAAAAAAGATCATATAAATACGTTATGCTCCATATACCTTTCCCTACTAGGCTACATTATAGAGTCGATTTTCCACTTGCAAGGCTCAATAACCTGGATAAGAGGGAGTAATAATTTCTCCCACTTCAGTCAATGATGAATACCCACAGCTATGGAACATATGCACAAGAAAAACCTTCTCTAAAGTGACTTCTGTGTATATGTGAATAGAGTTGCATTGTTAAAAGTAAATCTTAGTCATGAATTTTACAAAACATGAAACGATATGAAACAATAAATGTTGACCTAGTAGTTTTAGATGGAAAGTTTGATAAACAAAAAGCAGACTTGGATATATATATCACTGACATCAAAACCAATAAAGGTCAAAACAATCAGAAAGCAGGATTAGAGGTGGGGCGAGAAAATGGAGTTTTTCTTGCATTATAAGAATGCTTTCAAGAGGGAATGAAATCTCCAATAACAAAGCAGTGCAGTCTAAATATATTAACTTACTTTCCCCCCTCAAATGGTGAAGATGAGTTGCTATTGTTGGCCAGCTGTTTCCTGTATTATCGGGTTTAAGCTTAACAATAAACTCTATTCATACTGCAAAAAGGCTTATCATATCACAAAGTACCATCTCTAAATCCTGAGGTAAACAGAGAAAAACAATTATTCCCTCTTTTAAGTTGCTGATAAAGATGAATTTACAGAGATAAAAGAAAGTAATTCTCTGTAAAATAAAAATAGACATTTGACCCTTTGAGTACAAACAGAGCTATGTTACATGGACTGAGGGAACAGGCCTTATGCTCACCAAAACAAGTTGAAACTGACTTTTTCACCACAGAATACAATATTTAGGAATGATCAATATTGCTCCTTTGCAAAAGTGATGACATGAGGGCCCTTCTCTGCACTACTAAAAGGTATTTGTTCTTAACTTGTCAAGTCCAGCATAGAGTCTGGAATGGTGTTAGGCTTTGGGCATGGTGAATCCATGTTAACACCCTACTTAGCTGCCATTAATTTTGTTCCCAACCATTTCTATCTGTTACATTGAAATTGTATTGATGTGGAAATAAGAAGGTGATTGCACCCTGGCAGGATCTACATTACTGCTTTATTTACAATGGTATTGAACTGCACTGACAACTGTTGGAGCCATGAGGTTCATCAGACAAGCATTTTATTGCACACTCACTACTGCCCACTCAAGTTTTTTCTGCATGGCCTTTAGACGGTGCTGTCCACCTCCTCTGCACCTCCTGCTCCTTTTTTTCTGTCACAAATTGAACCCCTTTTAATCCAACTTTATTGGGGGAAACAGAATGTGCTACCATTTCCTGCTGTGTGCAGGGAAAGCGGCACAATAAAAATGGTTCCTGAATGGGTCACATGGTCTTTGTTTACTTCCTCTTTCTTCTCTGGGAAAAAAGAGGAAGTAATGTGGGACAGGGACAGAGAAGCAACAGTAGGGAAACACACACACCTGATGATATTCCATGACACATTCCATATTCTGTTTTCAAGCCACTTTCATAGTGTTATATCCTGTTTGGTGAAGTTCTGGCCCATGTCACAGGTTGAACAGTATCCCCTGTTGGAAGATAATCTAAATTAAGTGTTAGAGTGTTATTCAGACACCCTGGATGTGTACATGATTCAACCCTTTATGCAGTTGTATCAGCCAGAAACCTTGGTGGGATCACAGGTTTGAATGTGCCCCACCATTATATTTTTCTTAGCTAGATATCAAGATGAGTGCTAGGCTAGAAACTTTCTCATATCTTTTAAGTGTGTGTGTGTGAGAGAGAGCGAGAGAGAGAGAGAGCATTCAAACATGGAAGTCAAATGTTGTTTGAGAGAGTAAGGTCAAATGAGGTTGGTACCTCTTGCACTTCCTTAAAAGTTTGAGTTAGCTCTTTGTACTTGCATAAAGGTATTACTCAAAGAAAGAAATAATTTTAAGACAGCTGAAGACATCTTTGAAAAACAAGGTACAAGAACAATATGAAATAGGAATATGGTTTCCTGTTCAAGAAAGGAAACTATTATTGTCTTTGTGTTTTATTATTTTGCCTAAAATTAGTGTCTAAGTGGAATTTAATATCTTTGTTTAAAAATCTTTCCTCTTCTGTTACACTTCCTCCGTATATTGTTTCTGCTTGAAGTAATTACTGATTGATTCATGTAAGTAATTATAAGCAGAGAAGCTCAATCAAGACAAACTTTATTGTTCTGTCAAGGAAGAGTTCCTTATACTCACTGTCTCACATCTTAGATGATGATGATGATGATGATGATGATGATGATGATGTGCCTTAAAAAGCAAGGCACTCTGTGGTATATGCAGACTGGTTTATGACATATTTTGTCCTTCTCTAGCAATGCATACTACTCCAGGGTAGATTTTCATACAATTGAGTTTTCTGCTAGTAACCCTGACCCACACAACCCCTGATGACACTCTCTGCACATTTCTTTTGAATATTCACTTGTAATTACTCCTTCCAGAAGGGATCTACAAAACAGAAAATTAGTACTTGCCTTGTTTCATTTTAATTCTGCACAAAAACATCAGCCTAAAAGCTGACAGGGTGACAGCAATGTGATTTCTAAAATGGCAGTGCTGCTATGGTATGGCCTCTTCACATGTATGTTGATTATTTCATTATGATGTCCAAGTTTGCCCATGATTCCAGGGCAAGAGAAATTTAGGACAGGGTAGTCATATCGTTGGAGTATTTTTGTAGAAGGTGCAAGTACTGAATAATATCTGGTTGTACACTTTATACCTGGCACAGCACATGTTTGTACTTGCGTATGTGTATGTAAGTATAAAGGGTAAAGTGAGACCTGGCCCTGAGATGTCTGTTAGAGGTCTCATAAAGCTGGGAACAAGGCTTGCTCTAGGTTTGAGGTGGCCCCCAGCTGTCAGCTTCCCTTGTAGCAGTGGTGAGTGGTTTTGACCCACCATTTTTAATTTCCCACAGTGCTCTAGGTGGACACTACATCTGGTGCTCCAGTGCATTGTGGGAATTTTAAAATGGTGAGTTATAAATGGTCAGCAGCCAATGGGAAGAGACACCTCAGGCCAGGCATTAGAGCTAGTGGTCCCTTGCTGGTTCCTTCCAGCTGCCAAAAGTTCCAGTTGCTATCACCAGGCTTAGCTCAGAAGGAGTAGAACAATCCTTTCCTTTAGTATTGGGCCAGGTGTCACAATCAAAATAAGCCTCCATGACTTATTTAAAATTGAGGCCCGTGTTGTGCATGTGCAGGGCACTAATGCCATAATCACCGCCTGGGTGCAGCTTGTTGTGTCATCTGTACCTGGGCAGCATACCTTGTTGTGGGGAGGGGAAACAGCCCTCCAATAACCCATGGGCCGTTAGTCAGTGCTAACTGAAGTCCCATTCATTTCTATGGGACTACTCTAAGTTGGATTTTACCTAGTGGGGTGATTAAATTGTTTGGCAACAGGTTCAGTCTAATCATACAATACAATTTCCCCAAAATCCACAACCTGACCTACAAAATAACTTTCACAGAACAAATGGCTAAAAGTGGATTGGATAAATTCAGAAGGATCCGCTTATCAGTGGCTGTTAGTTACGGCAGCTACATATGGAACTTCCATGTTCAGAAGAAGTCTGTAAGGTGAGCAGTGTGGTTGTTGTCATCTTATTAATTGGCTTCCCTGGGCGTCTGGCTGGCCAGTTGGAGTAGTGGGATGGGCTTTTGGCCTAATTCTATGTGGCAGTCCTTATGCTTTTAAAAAGAAATGCATGTTTGTTTTAACAATGTTGCAAAGTTGTATATTTAAGACCTAGGACTCATTTTTATTCCCACCAAACAAACACACATTGATTTCCTGTTCTTTATTTGTAGACATCAATCACTTTTTTAATTGTTTATTTCTTGCTGCAAATAAAAGTCAAATATCCAGTAAGCTAATTGACTAAAATAGGCTTCACCTCAGTTAAATCTGTAATTGACTGTAAAAAACTAAAGCTGCTGCTCTTGAATTTCCAAGAGAGATATGCTGCTTTCTCTAAGAAAAATGTTTCCTGCAAATAGCCATGGGTAGATTAACACAGATGAGTGCACTTCTCATTAGTGAACCTATGATGTTTGGATTTTATCTGTCTCATCAAATAGTCACAATGACCAGAAGGTGTTTTGTGCATCACTATAACTGAAATGTTGCATTTTCCCCGGTTTGTAACTGATTGGGGCATTTTTTAATTTATTTCTTTTGCACAATGTCTGACTCTGTTTCTTAGCACAAAAGTAATGATGACCTTGGTCAAGGTTTAAAAGGAGGTGTTTTTATAAGGACATCTTACTGGGGTTGCTTCCACCTCAATTATCATAGAGACAATTTTCTAAAAAATAAAATAAAATTTTAAAAGGTAACTGCACCTAAAACCTACTGCTTCATTGTGTCTTGTTTGGTCTGCCTCTGTCAGAGTTTGTTTATGTAGATCTATTCAACGGGTTCCAAGACCCGGTTGCTCCTCTCAGACTCCGCTTTACTTGACATTTGTCAAGAAACTTCTGCCAATCCTTGGCAAAATATTTTGTTTCTGGAAAGATTCCAAAAATATAACTAGACTAATGTAAAACGCATTAATTGGGCAAAAGTTACATACTTTTCATAGCATGAATGCAGAAGTAGGATTCTGGTGTATACAGTTAAGTGCTAAATCTTGATTAATTTAAGTGGGCAAAATACAACTAGCTGAGCTGTATCTACAGTCTGCAGTGGTTCAACAATCCTGTCTTGATTTCACTGTGGGCCCAGCTGGAACTTAAACTGGAAGGCACTACATTATCAAACTACTTGAATTTGGTAATTGCCTTTAATCTGACAAAGAAGGAGAGAGAGCAGAGAGCTATCAATCACTGAAGTGAGCTGGAAATGGCTCATTATCTAGTTGCAGTACTGCAGAATGCCCCTCTGTGTAGTTAAAAGGACAATGGGAAGGAAGTGCTCAATTGCTTCCTGATTATGACTGGGTTTGCACAATTAGTGTAGCCCCCCCACCCCGCTATTTAAGCCACCGGGGTTTGTGGCGTGTGCCAACAGCTATTTTTAATATTTAAGCCCCAGCAGGGGATTGCCATGGTTTGTCATATCATCCAAACCAGGGCGGCAGGGGTTTTGCGTGAGGGTTTAATAACCCTCAAGTAACACTATAACAGACCGAGGCCACATTTGTACAATAACATTTGAATAAGCTACGCAGTATGGGTTGTTTGCCAAAGAACCCCTCGTGGCCTATCAGGAAATCAGGCTCACTGTGGCTTGTTCTTCCATTTCCCCCCTCAGTCCTCCAGCTGGTTTGCCAGTATCCTTCGCAGCAGAACCTGTCTTGTCTTCCACTACCCCATTTCATTCACTGACGTGGTTTATTTTTTCCCCAGAGCTCTAAAAATGTGCAATTGAGGTTGTATTTTTTTTTAGCCCCAGAAAATTGCACAATTGTGTTCGTAATTATTTTTATTACTATTATTTTTATTAACTGCTCCATTACTGCAGGTGCAAATTTCCCCTCCATTTACTTCCCAGCCATGAAATTCATGTACTTTTCTGTGTTGTTGCTTGTTGTTGTTTTTACAGCTGACAGGGAACTGTAGTACCTGCAGCAGTAAATGTTCTGAAAAGAAATGCAAAAAGGGGTGAAGGGATGGGAGAGACAATATATTCCATCTTTGGAATAGCTAGAGACTCTGGGAAGTGTTGGAAATTGATGGGCATGGAAAAGTGTCAGTTCAGCACTTAAAAGCGACATGTTCACATTCCCAAGACATAGATGTTTTTCCACCCACCTTTGGATACATCTATTTTTGTTGCTTTCCCCTCCTTTTCGGTGCTTTTCAATTGACAACTTGGGATGCAAGTTAGCCTATATGCAGTCTCGCCGTGTCAATTTCCATGTATGTTACTACTCCACTTTACTGTTTCCTTTGACAGCAGAAGCATACAAGGACATGGACAAGGCAAAACTACACACATCGGACTGTGCACATCTTGTAAAAGTCAGACAAAAAATAATATTTTAAAAAAATTACAAATACATTTGTGCAATTTTCTGGGACTGAAAAATTTTTTTTGAAAGGGAGGTGAACCAGTGATGTTTACTGTGGAATCCACAGGTTGGAATCTTGGAAATTCAACCTTATTGGAGTATACAGCTGATTTCTCCGGCATCCTTAGTCTATTCTATCTTTCATTTCATAACAAATTATTTGGGGGGAGCACGAGGAGAAAAAAGATGTAACCAACGATGGGAAAACACAAGAAGGCTGCAAATGGAAGTTGATTTCATGTGGACCCCCATAAAATTCTGTGAATAAAGCAGTATAATTGCGCAGTACAAGCCTTGTCTAGAAGCAACCTTGTCTAGAAACAACCACTATAAGTGCACAGTAAAAGCCTTGTCTACTTTAAGAAGAATCAATAATATAAAGTATCTAGGGAGCAATAATCAAATAAAACTGAGACGCTTCTTAAAGGTGAGAAAGAAGGAACAGTGACAAATACCAACAGAGAACAGGTTCCATACTGTGGGAAGTACCATGGAAATGGCACAGTTGTATTCTGAGGTTACATGTGATGGTGGATTCCGTGAACATGGCATCTCACTACAGACATGCTGAATTCACACGAATCACTTAATATTTCTCTTCTATATTGACTAAATTAGGCTGCAGTCCTGAACACACTTAACTTAGGGCAAGCACCATTGAACTTAGTAGAGCTGACTTCTGGTAAAGATGTATAAGATTGTGCTGATAGTCTTGTGCTTGTGAACAAGTTATTCGGTTCAAAATACTGTAAGATGGCATTTTGAAATTGAAGGAAGTGCTTTTTGGGTTTGTTTGTTTGTAAAAAAAATCTATAAAGCCCAAAGGAAATACTTTATATGTACAGATGGTCTGCAAAACAAAAGTTTAGCTGAAACAATGCAAGCTGTTTTGTTTAATTATAGGAGAACTATAAGAGTACACACACAACTTCCCACACTCTACCCAAGTAACAGATTTAATTTTCAAGAACTCCTGGAAAATGGACCTGCTCTGAATAGTTTGATGAAAAGTTTTTAGAAAATCTCACATCGCTTTAGTCCTACAATAAATTTCCATTGCTGTGTTATGTATCGTCTGATTGTATATACTAGAAATACATGACTATATTGATTCAAATCATATGATAACACTATAATTTCAATGGCTGTTTTAATTTACAGAAAACTATCATATAAATTTAGCACCAAACCTGATTCGCTTGATTCTAAAACACAAAGCAGACTCATTATTGATACAGGGACTTGTCCAGAGTGTTGAGTCATTCCTACATGATAAGCACTCTAAGATTTGTGTGTGTGATGAAATTTATAGAGTTGCTATTAATGTTATCTGAACTTGAGCTAATGGGTTGGATGCCAACTTAGTTATATTTACAGTAGACCCATTAAAACCAGTGAGACTTAAGTTAGTCACGACTAACTTAAGTTAGTCACGACTAACCTAAGTCCCATCAATTTCAATGGATTTACCTTAATATGACTAAGTCTGCATCCAACATATTGAAAAAAGTCACCTATCATAATTTTAGTAAATTCCCTAAACATAGTGACTAAATCTTGATCTATGATGTATGATATGATTACTATTTGGGGTTGGGGGGAGAGAGAATACCAGGACATTCACTTCATGTTCCCAAATGCTGAAACTGTGTCTCCACCTGTTACTGGCAGTTTTGAAGAAAATAAACA
This sequence comes from Elgaria multicarinata webbii, assembly GCF_023053635.1. Taxonomy (NCBI): domain Eukaryota; kingdom Metazoa; phylum Chordata; class Lepidosauria; order Squamata; family Anguidae; genus Elgaria; species Elgaria multicarinata. The sequence goes on from NC_086177.1 coordinate 54,846,459, forward strand.
GCTTGTAACAGTAATGAAATTCACCAGTGTTTTCGGGGAGGAAATTAGTTTTAGAAGTACTTGTAATTAATGTGAACCATATTATTCCCTTTCGAGTCAGATTTTACTTAACATGATTCATATGGAGCAAGAATAGATGATGCACACATGAAGTATCATTATGTGGGGGAGTGGCCTGCAACAGAGATGCCTGCATTCTCAGGTGTATAGTAGCGTAAGGTCAAACAAAATAGCTGTGTACGTGCAACTTGAGCCGAGGAGCAACTAATTACCTTTGGGGTGGACCAGGGAGACAGGTGACAGATTGAAGCTATCCTCCCAATGATGCCATAGTGCTGTGCAGTGTTTCCATAGGAAGCACCATGACAGCTGCAGTCCTGTTCTATTGTAGCAGAAGGGTTGGAACTCAGTGGTTGAGCAACTGCTCTGCATGCAGAAGATCCCAGATTCAATCCCTGGAATCTCCAGGCAAGCCTGGGAAAGATTGCTGGAGAGTCACTGCCAATCACTGTAGACAACAATGAGCTAGATGCCTGGGAGAAGAGAAAAGTCGGAGGAGGACCTTAGATGTCGAGCGCAGTGTATGGGTTCATGTCAGGAGAGACGCCATCAAGAATGGTGGTACCAAGCCATGTAGGGCTATATAGGTTAAAACCAGCACCTTGAATTGGGCTCAGAAACATATAGGCAGCCAATGCAAGCAGGCCAGAATTGGTGTTATATGTTCAAACCTCCTTGTTCCAGTTATCAATCTGGCTGCTGCATTTTACACAAGCTGCAGCTTCTGAACTGTCTTCAAATGCAGCCCCACAAAGAGGGCATTACAGTAATCTAATTTGTAGGTTACCAGAGCATGGACAACTGAAGCTAGGCTATCCCTGTCCAGATATAGGCGTAGCTGGGCCACCAACTGAAGTTGGTAGAAGGCACTCCATGCCACCAAGGCCACCTGAGCATCAAGGGACATAGATGGTTCTAGGAGAACCCCCAAGCTACGAACCTGCTCCTTCAAGGGGAATGCAACCCCATCCAGAACAGGTTGAACACCCCCCATCCAGTCAGAGGAGCCACCCACTAACAGCATCTCAGTCTTGTCTGGATTGAGTTTCAGTTTATTAGACCTCATCCAGTCCATTGCCATAGCACATGCACAGCCTCACCTGATGAAGATGAAAAGGAGAAATAGAGCTGTGTGTCATCAGCGTACTGATGACAACACACTCCAAAACTCCGGATGACTGCACTCAATGGTTTCATGTAAATGATGGACAACAAGACTGACCCCTGCAGACCCCATACTGGAGAATCCATGGGGCCGAGCAATGTTCCCCAAGCACCACCTTCTCATCATAAACTTATTGAGACAGATTTTCACAACGTGAGGTCCAGAGGGCTGATTGTGGCCCACTTCCAGACATTTTATGTCATTCCCCCTCCGCCCCGTGGGAAATTCTTTACAGCCCCTATGACCTCACTCTATGGTACACTGATGCCACCTGTCAGTTTGTCAATGCACTGTTTTTTCTTATGCGGTTGGCTCTGACATCTCACTAGCAGATGTTCACTAGCGTAACAAGACTTTCTCCTGCAGTCCCCCCACCCTGCAGAGCAGATTTTGAGGGTGTATCGGGGTTGTGAGAGGGAATCACCCCCTCCCAGTTCTGCTGATGGAACTGCTCCTATCAGTGGAAAGACACTGATGCATAGCTTTTGGATCCAGTTTTGTTTGCCACGTTTTCTACTTTGTGCATCTAATCCTGTAGTGATTTCCCCCCCCGGCCCCCGCTCCACTAAATGTGAAATTGAAAAAACAACAACTTTTCTCTAACAGTTGGATGCAATTTGTTAGTCAGAAGCCAGCACATCTGTATCTTTTAACTATAGATGAAAGGTAGCTTTCAAAGTTTTAGGATGAATCATGTTACCACAATCACATTCTGTAACATGAGAAATACAAGATACTTCCCTGGGATTCACTTCAGGACAAGGTTGGAGCGGACTGGAGCGGAATTCTTTCCACAGTCTTCCTTGACTCTTTCCTTGCTCTTCTCAGTTGAAATGAACTGGGAGAGTTTGCAGTAATTCAAACATAACATTTCACCATACCCTGGGAAATTAAATTGGGAAATTAAATAGATATAATAAATCCTTATTAACATGGTATGACAACTCCAAAAGACAACAGACAGACATACAAATGTTACATACACAAAAAAAGTTACATGTATATGATTCTTGACTGATGAGTTGACACTCTGACTCATTTTCTCAATAAACTCTCTGGTATGGGCAAGCAGCATGGTGAACTATGGCTCTGCCTTTAGTTGTTCATTTATTACATTTCTATTTTGCCCAATAGCCAAAGCACTCTGGGCAGTTTACAAAGATTAAAACCCTCAAAATGCAGTATAATAACATAATAAAACCAGTTTTGTACAAAAAAAGTATAACTACTTCAAACAATCAACAATAAATTCCAGGATCCATTAAGAATTTTATCATGTGTTGTAAGTAGAGGAAAGTTTTAATCTGGTGCCAAGAAGATGACAATGTTGGCACCAGGTGGGCTTCCCAGGGCAGAGCATTCCGTAATTGTGGGACCACCACTGAAAAGGCCTTGTTCCTTCTTTCCTTTCTGTGAGCTCCCTGAAGGATGCACTCGGGCCTCAGATGATGATGATAGTATACGGATAGTTTCATACCAAGAGACACATGTCATCAGTTATTGCACTTCTAAGCTGTGTAAGGCTTTATAGGTAAAAACCACCAACACCTGGAATTGGGCTCGGAAACATACAGGCAGCCAGTGCAAGTAGACTTTGTGTTGCATGCTCAGATCTTCTGGTCCCTGCTATCAATCTGGCTGCCACAGTTTGCACAAGCTGCAGCTTCCAAACCATCTTCAAAGGCAAGTAATCCAACTTGGAGGTTATGAGCGCATTGACAAGGTTATCCATGTTCAGAGAGGGGCATAGCTGGGCCACCAACCGATGCTGGTAGAAGGCACTCTGTGCCACTGAGGCCACCTGAATCTTAAGTTTAAACTATGACTCCAGGAGAACCCCCAAGTTTAAATAAGGTTTGTTCTGCTGGACATTCTTTGTTCCAGAATGAAAGGAGTCACCAGTGCAGGTAAATTTATCGGAATAATGATCTCATGTAAAACTTCATCACTAAGCCATTATCAGATCATTTCTCACATTGACAAGTGATAAACCTAAGCCATATCAGTTGCAGTTATGAGGGTGGCTCACCCCTCTTTATTTTTAAGGGCAGAAATGTTTAGAATTGGTTTTATGAATTGACTTTTCTTTAAAGTTGCATGTGGAATGGCTATCTTAGGATCTGTGAAGTCTTTTCAGACTTAGATTATATGTGCTTTGTGAGGAAGGGATGAAGAGAAAGAATAACTATTGTCTGTGTAAAAATAGTAGCCTGATTATTACGTGAACCATAATACTCTGTTGTTGACTTTAAGGATATTCAAATGCATGTAAGTAAATTATAGCATTAAAGGACGTGAGTTTGTGCTGTGAGTCATGCTGACCAGCAAAGTTCAAATTCAGTTGGCTAGCAGAATAAGTAATTGGCTTGTCTGCAGTTTATAGAGCTATTCTGGTCATATTAATTATAGAGGAGAACAATCAAATATGTGTGGGGGTTTTTTTAAGGTAAAAGGGGTGTTTGTGTGGATGTGTGTGATGTGTCTAGAGCAGCAAGGAGACAGGATGCGACTTTGCAGAGTGTTACCATGTGTTTAATGAGGGATGGGCGAAACTGTCAAACTCTATTTCTCTCAGGTTCTCATTTTTACAATGCTATGTTTGTTCCTTCACAATTCTGCATCATATTGTCAGTTTTTTAAGTCCACATGAAAATATGTGCATATTTTTGTACACATTTTTTCAACTGTATTTTTTTTCAAATGTATGGATTTTTTCAAGCAATTTTTCCATTGAATTAAGTGGGTTTTGTGCACATGTTTTCAAATATACTCATTTTAACTGTGTGTGCCATGCACCAGGACCCAGAATTTCCATCCTGTCCCTTATCCTCAGAAGAAGAGGCTTCTTGGTTAATAGTTCAGGGAGAGGATTTGGTCACATAAAAGCATCATGAGACTTCCTTCTTGAGACCGAGGTCCCCAGGAAGACCTCAGAAACCAGTCTCCTTGCATCCAGAGGAGGTCTCATTGCCATCCTTGAACTCTGAGGACTCCAGCCAGCCAGGAAGAGTCTAGCATGCCACAGCTATCCCCTCATTGTCACAAGCTAAGACTGCTAAAGCTAACCAGCCCCCTTAAGAGAAAAGACCTCAGTCAGCATAGAGGCAGGGCCAGCCAGTCAAAAGGAAGCCAAATCTTTACTCAAGGCTCAGTCTCAATCTGCTTCTTGTTGGAGCAACATACAGACAAGCTTGTTTGGTTCCAGTCCCTGTAATCCAGACATCACCTACACAGGTGGGGAAATGATCTGGGGAGTCTGTATGTTTTCCATGTGAGTGGGAAAGCAGCTTAGGTGGAATGGGGAGGTTAGCAGAAAAAAGAGAAAGTGTTAAGCAGCCCCTCCCCCACTCTCACATCTCCCAATGTTACTTTTCAGAAGGCTATACAGATGTTACATTTGACCCTAAATTTATGGGATATGTGATGTTGTCCTTTAGGCATTTCTCAAATTGGAAGTTTGGACAGTAAAGTGCACCCCATTTGAGATATTGCATTCGAAGGATATGGGAAACATATCCAGGCTAGTTAATACAAAGATGAACAATAAGGAAGGTGCTAGGTAAGTTGATGGCGGAAACTCTTGACCTGATTTTTACTACTGGTGGCAACATAGCCAGAAAAGTTCAGTTTATCAGTGTTATTACCGTTTATACTCAAGATTCAGGAAACATTCATCTTTGGTGACTTTTCCAGATGATTGTTGTTATCCTTAGTTGCTATCAATAGTTCCAAAGAAATGTAAAGAAAGGAAAACAGATATAAAGACTATTTTCTTTCTTTAGGAATTAAAAGAAAGCAATCATAACCATGTGTGTGTCTTTCCTTCCCTATTGACAGACCCTCGCAATCGACTTTGTAAACAACAGTACCAACATCTCTCTTTTAGGCCCTATTGTGAAATAACACATGCTACCAAAAGTAAATAAATGAATCTTTAAATAGCAAGCAGATGAAAATAAAGAGAATGTTGTAAAATTCATGTTGGACAACCATATAATTGCTTATCTTTTTCGGTTTTGTGACACATTTCAGGAAAATCTGACTCCTTTTTGTTGGTTTGTTTAAAATTCTCATCTTGATCCTATTAATTATCGCTTGTGTTGTGGGAGGAGGGGGTTGCTTCCCACTTGCCAAGAATAACTGCAGGATTTAGCCCCGTGGACAATTAAATCTATGCAACCATATCAAAATGTGATGACCTGTCCCCTTAGTGCAGATAAATGTGCTATATATGTCACCATGTGAAAGGATTGTCATGAAGATTCCTCATTCATGAAGTGCCATTTATGGCTGAATGAGTAGTTGTTTGAAAGATTGTTAGTTTATATGTTGTTTATACACTAGCAGTTTTAATTGTTACATTTGAATGCATTTCAGAACAGCCAAGAATCAAAGATCTCAAGTGACATCTGAATTAAGGACTGTACACAATTTCCACATCTAACAAGTGAAAATGGAAAACTGAATACAGGAGGTAATTACATATATAAATATATTTGTTTTATTCATTTATGTCACTGCATAAATGTTTTCAGAAATTTGACAATGCTTTTTGCATTAAAAGCCTTCAAAGATGTCTGGTAAACATGTTTTGATAGAGGCCAGAAGGACTGCAGCCCCAACTTCATTCAACACCTGGCTGAGACATATCTTGCATCTTATAAATACTGAATGATTGATTCTCACATTTCACACCCAGCTGGACTGGTTTCATGCTTTTTTTAGTTGATGCAGGCACATATGTTATCACAAGTAGTGTAAAGGTTATATTTATCTTACTGCAATTGGCATTTGATAATTTCTCATTATTATTCATATCATATTATTCCTAAATGTGATCAATGTTTGATATTCCCCTTATTCGTTGAGGCTGTTTGAGGTTTTGTGATACTGGTACAGTGCTGTGGGTCATAACACTGCAGTGATGTGGCATTAATTGCATTATATGCTAAGCATTATTTGACAGCAAAGTAGTTCATAGACTTATAAAACATAATACTTTAAATTTGGTTTTAGTGCACCTGTACAAATTACATCCCTGAAGAAACAAGGACATTTAATTTTAAATGCATTATATTCTCCCCTCAGCCAATAAAAAGTAAATAAATCAGCATGCTTTATTTTGCCTTAGGGATTTCCTTTGGTAGACAATGAGCTACATTGATTAAATGCACTGTTTGACAATCTCAGGAGTATTCTTAATGCTAATTATTTTATCTTACTAGCTAACAAGGTCCAATAGATCTTATTAACCGAAGGCAAAGGTATCCTAATATCAGTAGGATTGCTGACATATGCTCAATATGTGATCTTGTCTGGACTAAATGTCATAGGCCAAATAAGGATCAGCTGCCATAGAAAAGCCATTTGCAGCCACACTGAATGTGGCAACTGTAATCCTTGCAAAGTATTTCTCTACATGTATTGAACAAGAATTGCACATAGTATAAATTAGGTGCAAGGTTAAGACCTTTTTATTTCCTCAAGCTTTTAATCAACAATAACATTTGCAATTGTTATTGCTTTCTTGCTGTTTCATCTGGTGTGTTCCTTTTACTGTGTGTGTTTTTAATTGCCAATCTTGATGTGTGTTATTTTTATCTGTTTGTATTTCTAAAGGTGTTTTTGCTTTATGTGTGTGTGTGTGCTGCTTTGAAGATTTTAATAAAATATTTAAAAGCAAAATATAAATCCACTCGGCTGTTTGAGAAATATTTCACACAAGTCTTTGTCTTTCAGTTAAATGTTCTTAAGAGTTATGTGAAAGAAGTGCAGCTGGAACCATGTATTATCATTATTGGAAGCCTAATGTGGAGAATTAGGCTAATGTTAGCTCTAGTCTACCTTATTTTGGGGCTGCAATTTCGAGTTTGTAATTTCAGATCAGTAATAGCTTCAGTAAATCAGTAATGAGTGGGCTAGAATTATGACTAATATTTGATTCATTTGAGCTGGTGGGCTGATATTATTAAACTAGGTGCTGGCCAATGAAGTGTAGTCAATGGTTAAATGTAATAAGAAGCAGACAGATACGTTTTCAGTCTCCTTTGGTATTGAATACTCCTCTAATATAAGTATTGTTTAAACTCACACCTACACACTAAAAGCGCTCTGAATATTCCAAATCATGATGAGTTTGATGGCAGAAGATGAGAAAACAAGTTCTTAGTTATTGTCAGGCAATTCACTAGAAGCCGGAGTCTTGTTGAGGTGTAGAGAATTCTATTAAAAATGACTAAAAAGAGAACATCAGTTTCTTCGAGATAAACAATCATTATTTTGTCAGGAAGGGGTGGGTGCTATCAAAAATGTTTGCTTTTGCTCCATTGCTGTTGTATACTTACTGTCTATATACATATTTAGCTCTCTATCAGGGAGGTCAAGGGAATGACCTTCACCCGATACTGTTACAGTCAGGTGATAATGGGAGATTTCAACTAATGGATGCTTGCTCAAGTTCAATGGAGCCCAGATAGAAGCGGAATCAGTTTTTTAGCTAAATGATATGATGTGTTATGGCATAATTATAAACTGTGTTGATGGGAGCCACAGTGGCGACTGCAACCAATTCTTGTGCCAGCATAGTTTTTTGTTTATAGCTCCTTATTGGCCGTGTTAAGACAACCTTCTCCCTATGAGTCTGGTGCATTCACTAATCCTAGTTGCCATTAAGCAGGGAGAGGATAAAGTGGGTGGTCATTGATTCTGGATAAACCAAACTCATTGTTTTGGAAGTAGAGATGTTCTACAGCTCACTGTATTTCTTTGTTCATAGCAGTCAAGAAAGAGGTGAGCACGAACATGATTACCCCTCCCTCAGGCACATGTGTATAGAAGGATGAGGACAGGAAAGTCTTTGTTTCTCTCCCTTGTTTGGGCCTACACATGCCTACACAGAGGTACTCCCAAATTATGTGTATGCATTATGTGTATGCACAGTAGAGAATGACAGATACTTTATTGTATTGGACTGTGAAATTCAAGGAAGGATCAAGTCAGACTTTCAGAGGAAAAATGAGGTTAGATGGGCAACTGGGTCTGGCAATGTTGTCACTTTTCTGGAAATTGGCTGAACTCTAAAGTCATGTTGATGTTTGTTGAGCTCCTATCATCAAAACTGCATTAACTCTCTGGAGACATACATCTGTCTAAATGTTTGTCATTGAGAATGTGATTAAGGAGCTGGCTGAGGTCAGTAAGCTCAAAAATGATTTTATAAAATAATTAGAAGAGAAATCTGTGGCATTGTTCTAAAGCAGCTGTCAGGCCTAAAGTTCACACAAAACTCTTTTCAAGATGTTAGATACTATAAAATTACATTGACATGGCAGCTGCTAATTTGGTTCTCTGTCAAGATTCTTTTCCATCTGCTCACTCTTACAAGATTTTGAAAAATTCTTTTTGTCTGTGCATGCCATCACTTTCACGCCACCTTTGTCCATATTTCCTGCAAACTATTGATATATCATAGTCAAGATTTTAAAAAGTGACCACTGATTTTGTATGCCTGTGTTGTTTCTTTTCTGTTTTGATGACTGAACTTACATCATGGGCTGCAGTTTGCAATTATACATGCACAACTTTTTATTGAAATTAGTGGGAATTAACCATATGTCAGTGTTTAATACTCTTGGCAAATGGTTGCTTATTCATTGTCATCTGTGGCTTGTTTTTCATTGTTCTACCCTTCAGCACTGATAACATTGGGTGCTTCCACACTAGCCATCTTCTTTGGTATTTATGCCATTTGTCCACTCATTTGTTGGTAAGAATCTAGATGATCATCTCAGCTCATTGCATCCTAACTTTTTGCCAGATGTCAGTCATTTCTAAGTGCTGATGTTTTTTAAAATATCCATTGTAGTGCAGTCCTTTCAGGTGTGAATTTCTTGTAGCACTACTGTCTCACTTCGTCAGTGATACTGTTGTTATCTAATGCTATCTATCCATTTCTCTCAATCCCCTGAGCCCCTGCTTTGGTTGCAGAAGCTCCCAGATTCAATTCCTGGCATCACCTGATAGGGCTGGAAAAACTCCTTCCTGAATCCTAGAGAGCAGCTGTCAGTCAATGTTGACAGTAAAGAGCTAGATGGACTTATGGTCTAACTCGATATAAGGCAGCTTCCCATGTTCAGATGATCCAGACTCAGTTAGTCATGCTTTAGCCCCATTTAATCTATGGGGCTTTCATTAGTAGTGACTGACTTGCTCCTTTGATTTGGGACTTAAGCATGACTAACTAAGTCTGGATTCAATCTGTAATTACAAACTAAAACAGTGGTGAAACTGACTGAATTTTCACATAGCCACATATTCTCAACATACAAGGATAATTCTGTTATGACTGTGAAAATTCATGCAGAAGCGAACAAGACAAAATGTTGATGTCACCAGTGCTTTAAAAAGAAACTAATGCTCAACCTTGATGTTACAAATAGCCTTTTGATGGGGGGAAATCCTTCAACCAATAGTAGCAATGGCAGTGGCAGGAGAGAGAATACTGCTGCAGCAGGAAAGGACTGCCTTTACTTCCAAAGCACGGCCTTTCCCTTTGCATGGGATCTAGGTAGTGTGCAATTATTACTGAATAAGGCTAGCATTCATATAGTATTAGCCAAGACATAATTGCTTTTTCATTGTCATGTGGAAACAGCCTGTCCTATTCTACAAAATTTGGTATTTGGCTCTGTCTCTCCTCTCTTCCTTTCTCTCTATATCTTTCTGGGTTATATATCTACTCTTTTATAGACTTGTTATGCAATCCTCTACACTTTAAACCTGATTGGATTCAGTGGGCTCCAATTCAGTGGGTTCCAGATAAATGTGCATGAGATTGTGGCCTTAATGTTGTTGTTGTTGTTGTTGTTATTGTTGTTTGCAGTTATATCCTGCATTTTTCCGCCAAGGAACCCAAGGCGGCATACATAATTCTCCTCTCCATTTAATCCTCACAACAACCCTGTGAGGTAGGTTGGGCTGAGAGTCCATGACTGGTCCAAAGTCACCCAGTGGGTTTCTATGGCTGAGTGGGGACTAGAACCCGGATCTCTCGACTCCCAGGCCAATACTTTAGCCACTACACTACACTGGCTGTCAGAGCTTTATATATAATATTTTATTACCCATTATAAATACTGCTGGCCATTATAACATAGTCTGAAGTGGTTCCCACCATATGAGGATAATTCCACAATGGATGTGAAAATTCATATACCAAATAGAAAATAAAACCTGATCATTCATAGGCAGTCTTTTATCATCTACCCAATATCTTGTGTAAAGTGGAGTTGTATTAACCTCATGACATTTCTATTTATGTTATTATTTAGATAACATAAATAATGCACTTCCCTTTAAATACAGTATCAGGGTGGCTTACAGTAGAAAATTAAAATACTACAATAAGTAATACATTAAAATAAGCTAAAAGCAGCAATTATCAAAACAGCATCCAAACAGAACAGTTTAGCAAAAGTTTAAAAACCGGGGGGCGGGGAGCTCTTCACCTGGCACTGGAAAAGCATGGGTGCCAGGCAACCCTTTATGGGAAAAGCATTCCACAGTTGGGATGCTACCATGGAAAAGGTTCTCGTTCTGGGCCTTTGTGTATTTCAGAATATAAAAGAAAATATGACAAAAATCACAAATATTGGTGCCCCCCAAGCCCATCCTGAGCTCCTGCACATCATCTAGTAGAGTGGAGGCAAAAAATAAAATAAAAAAATTAACAACACTTTCCCATGTGCAGGCTGTTCGTTCTACTGTAATGAATGGGGCAGCTCTTCAAGGTTGAAAAGCTTAGCATGAACATCATAACACTCATGCCTGTAAGAAATCATTGGATCAAAGCAAACATCTTTATAGTATCATGAAATCCTTACAGAACCCAGTATTTTAAAACCATTACATAAAGGATATGTGAATATTCTGGCTGCTGTATTCTAGATACTTCAGAATTTTGATTGTGCAAGGCATGTGTTTGACAAACAAGATCCTTTCCTTGATTGTTGGGACTCTTACATTGCCATAGCAGCTATTTGTCATTGTAAAGAACCATACATCACAATCAGAAAGAAAATTATTCTGACGAGATTGCTGCAGTTTTTGTTGCTATGGTGTAGCTATTTTCCATGGGCCATCAAGTCCTGCAAGAGATGTAGCTAGCAATGTGTATTTTAAGCAAATTGCTATTGATGCCTGCTGAATATTCCTTGGATTTCTTATAAAGGTTGGAGCCACATACAGCGGCTTAAAGGCCGTTGGAAGTAATTCTGAATAGGAAAAAAAAGTTGGATGCTCTATGGAAAAACTCGTTTTAATGTCTGTGGCAAACAGAAGCAAAGTATAAATAGAGCCCAAAACTGCTTGCAAAAAATAGTTGTACATAATAGTATGAGATCAAAAAAGTAAAATAACTCTAAAGAGACTGCAGAGAAGCACAACTATGGATTTAAAATTGGCTATATTCTTATATAATTTTCTTTACAGTTTAAGTTGAGGAGGTCCTCGCATGGATTAGTAACTGGCTGAAGAACAGAAAACAGATAGTAGGAATAAATAGTCAATTCTTGCAATGTAGAACAGTGGGCTCCCCCAAGAAGAGAAGAAAGGTGGCCAAGTTGCAAATGTCACCATTTTTGTTTGATTAAAACAAAAAAGGGACAATGAAGTACTCTAAAATGATCTCTCCAAACTGGGGAATGGGTATTAAAATAAAAAAATAAATCTGCCAGTATTGTAATACCTTTATGCAAATATGTGCTGTGTCTGCAGTTAGGATATTACGTTCATTTCTGGTTTATACACTGTAGGAACATGTCAAAAAGAATATTGTAGTGCTAGAAAAATGCAGAAAAGGGCAACTCAGGTGGTCAAGGGGATTAAGGTTAGTATGGAATACATGGTTAGTTCTCTCACTGTAGGTATGTAAACAGACGGCTTCCCCAAGGAACTGGGGAAGACAAAAAGAAGTACTTCTTCACACAGCACATTGCTAAGTGATGTGCTTGTGAATTCACTGCCACAATTTATAGTGATGGCCACAAATATGGATAGCTTTAAAGGGGATTAGACAAATTCATGGAGGACAAAGGCTATTCTAGGAATTTTATAGAAAGAATGATGAAGAATAAGATCACTGTAAAGTATGGTCCCATTACTAAGAGTTCTTAGACTCTAAGGGTAAAGACATATGAATTTGAGTTTGGTGGAAGTGATTTGAACACACATTCACTACCTGAAAACAAATACTTTAAATGTATACACACTCAAACTGTTACATTTGTCTTCATCCTAAGTTGCTGAGATAGAACAGCTGGAAGAAAGGAATAATAAGATGGGGCAATGAAATACCTTTACCACCTAAATTTGACTCAATATTTGATTGGATAATTTAATAGGAAACCAGATAATTTTATCTCATACCTGATACCTGTTCAATCTGCTATTTGCACAGCAGGAGCAAAGTTTAAAGAGATAAAATAATTTGCCCTTTCATTTGTGCTCTCTTCCTCAAGAAATGAAAACAACACATTAAGAGAAACAAAATAATATATAGTGTCATACATTATTTATTTAGTCCACAAATTAGTGCACAGAAAGATATTGCTGCCACAGATTCTCCAAGTATGAAGGATCAACATAGCCAAAATACTAGTATGAAGGATCACCAGTATGAAGGATCAACATAGCAAAGACTATGGCTTAATCTACACCAAGCAGGATATTAAACTATGAAAGCAGTATGAAAGCTTTATATAAAAGGCAGGAGCCCCACTAACAACTGTTGGGGCCCATTGACACATACCATATTATTATTATTATTATTATTATTATTATTATTATTATTATTTGCATTTTTATACCGCCCAATAGCTGAAGCTTCCTGGGCGGTTCACAAAAACTAAAACAATTCAAAGTATAAAACAAACAGTATAAAAACATGATATAAACGGATTAAAACATACCATACATGATTAAAACATCCTGAAAACATTCTAAAATTTCAAAAGATAGGCCTGCCAGAATAGATCAGTCTTTATTGCTTTTTTAAATTCTAAAAGACTGTCAAGTTGACGAATCTCCTCCGGCAGGCCATTCCACAGTCTGGGAGCAGCGGAAGAAAAGGAGCTCTGGGTAACAGTTGTTAATCTAGTTTTTGCTAGCTGAAGTGGATTCTTCCCAGAGGACCAGAGTGTGTGGGGCGGATTGAACAGGAGAAGGTAATCCCGCAGGTAGTCTGGACCCAAACCATGTAGGGCTTTAAAGATAATACCAACACTTTGTACTTTGCCCAGAAACTAATTGGCAGCCAGTGAAGAGATTTTAAAACTGGTGTAATGTGGTCACCCCTAGGTGTACCAGTGACCAGCCTGGCTGCGATATTTTGGTCTAATTGAAGTTTCTGGACTAGGCACAGAGGTAGACCCATGTAGAGTGCATTACAGAAGTCGAGCATCGAGGTTACCAGTGCGTGCACTACCACCTTTAGGTCTTCCAACTCTAGAAAGGGGTGCAGCTGGCGTATCAGCCGAAGCTGATAGTAGGCACTCCTGGCTGTCGCATCTATCTGGGCTGTCATTTGGAGAGACGGATCCAGAAGCACCCCCAAGCTGCGAACATAGTCTTTCAGGGGGAGTGTAACCCCATCCAGAACCGGTTGACACACCTCCAAACCCAGGTTGTGTCGTTTGACAGCGAGCACCTCCGTCTTGTCTGGATTCAGGTTCAGTTTGTTTTTCCTCATCCAGCCCATTACCACCTCCAAGCATTCATTCGTAGGAGACACACTATCCTTAGCTGCTGCTGTTGTCGAAGGCATAAAGAAATATATTTGGGTGTCATCAGCATACTGATAGAACCCCGCCCCATGCCTCTGGATGATCTCTCCCAGCGGTTTCATGTAAATATTAAATAGCATTGGGGAAAGGATGGCACCTTGTGGTACGCTGCACAGCAGCTCCTTTTTTGAGGAGCAGCTATCCCCAAGCATCACTATCTGGAACCTGCCCGAGAGGTAGGACTGGAAGGACAGTGCCCCCGATTCCCAATCCCCTCAGGCGATCCAGAAGGATACCATGGTCAATGGTATCGAAAGCCGCTGACAGGTCCAAGAGTACCAGCAGGGACACACTCCCCCTGTCAATACTCAGGTGTAGATCATCCGCTAAGGCAACCATAGCGGTCTCAACTCCATATCTTGCTCTTAAGCCAGTTTGAAATGGGTCTAGAAAATCTGTGTCATCCAAAACTGCTTGGAGTTGGTGAGCAACCGCCCTCTCGATCACCTTGCCCAGAAATGTAAGATTTGATACTGGTCGATAGTTGTTAAGATCCAGAGGGTCCAGGGAGGGCTTTTTTAGAAGTGGCCATACCACCGCTTCTTTTAAACACGATGGAAAACTGCCCTCCCTGAGAGATGTATTAATAATACATTGTAGTTGTAATCTAACTGCATCTTCTCCCTGGGCGACCAACTAAGAAGGACAGGGATTGAAAGGGCAAGTCGTCTTCCTCACTCTTCCAAGCAGGTTGTCCATGTCCTCGGTACTCACCAACTGAAACTGATCCAGTGTAATCCTGCTCGCGGAGTTGCTGGACACTCCATTGTCAGCTTCTACTATAATGAGTGTGTCTAAGTTGGCTCTTGTCAGAGAGATTTTATATGTGAAATGATCATTAAAGGCATCACAGCAAACAACCGAAGGCTCTAAAGTTGGGTTCAGGGGGGAAGGTGTCTGCATTAGACCCCTCACCACCCTGAACAGTTCAGCTGGATGTGAATTCGCAGACACAATGCGGGCAGAGAAGAAAGCTTTCTTCGCTGCACATATTGCCACCCCATAGGAACGAAGATGTTCTCTATGTCGGATCTTGTCGGATATAAGTCGAGTTTTCCACCATTGGCGCTCTAGTTGTCATCCTTCCTGCTTCAGCTCCCTGAGTTCTTCTGTATACCAGGGTGCCCGGTTAGAAACGGGCTGGAGAGGACGTTTGGGGGCGATCGTGTCAATAGTCCTAGTTAGGTCTTGATTCCATCTGTTAACCAGGGCTTCAACAGGATCGTTGACGATACCAGCCATAGAACCCTCTAAGGCTTTCTGGAATCCAAGAGGATCCATCAGCCTTCGAGGGCGGACCATCCTAATAGGTCCACCACCCCTGCAGAGGTGGATAGTAGCCGTGATACTAACCCTGACCAGAAAATGATCTGTCCATGACAATGCAGAGGTATTTATAACAGATCTGTCTGTTCGGAACTGAAAACAGCATCGAGAGTGTGACCTGCTGAATGTGTGGGTCCAGAGACCAATTGGGGTAGGCCCATGTTTGTCATGGATTCCATGAACTCCCGAGCTGCACCTGACAAACTGGTCTCTAATGGGACCAAAAGCCTGGGCGACTCCAACACCAGCTCCAATACCAGTTCCATGAGCTCAGCCAGGGAGTCTGTTAGGCAGTGGGGTGGCCGGTACACTAACAGAATCCCCAGTCTATCCTTGGTCTTTAGACTCAGGTACACATACTCAATGTGATTCAATTCACAGACTGAATTGGTTAAGGTTAAGATTATCCCTATAGACCACAGCTACTCCGCCCCCCCCGCCCACTTTTCCTCACCTGCTCACTAACACAGTACCCAGCTGAGAGGGCCTAGGCCCATGTCGAGCTGCTGTCATCTCCCAGCCAGGTCTCTGTGAAGCATGCCAGGTCAGCCTCCTCGTCTAAA
This sequence comes from Elgaria multicarinata webbii, assembly GCF_023053635.1. NCBI lineage: Eukaryota > Metazoa > Chordata > Lepidosauria > Squamata > Anguidae > Elgaria > Elgaria multicarinata. The sequence goes on from NC_086177.1 coordinate 54,862,412, forward strand.
AGAAGGTCATAGATCATATTTGGTTTATTTTTAACTGACCTGGCATTGCATAAGAGCAAGGAGAGGTTCTGTGGGTGGCCTGGTTCATTCTCCAAGTTGAAGAGTGACCGGAAGGAAAGATGGGTTTTAAATATCTATCTCTCCTTCCCCTATAATGGCACGTCGTCCTGCTATCGCCATATCTCCCTCTGCCCCCCACAACACATATTGCTGCTCCTGGACACATTATCCTGGCTGGGCTGCAGGTCGTCTTGAGGTTCTCAGAGACGCGGTGCCTCGAGCTGCTTCCCTCACTCTCTTCCTGCCCCGCGGTATAAATTGCCTCGCAGGGGGGCGGCTGCTTGGTTGGGCTGCAGCCTGCCTTGAGTCTCCTGGAGGGCAGGGTGGGAGTGGCCACTTCCAACTGCCTCCCTTGTTCTCCTCCTCCTACCATATACCACTTTCATAGTGCATTTCCTGCTTGGTGTGGCTCCTGCCTTTTATATACCGCTTTCATAGTGCAATATCCTGCTTGGTATAGATTAGGTCTAAATCTATCAATATTATATGTGATTGGTTGTACCTAATGATAAAACATGCTCATTCGTATGAATGATAAGTCAATAATCCTGAGTACTCACTCCTGCTTTGCTCCTCCCTTTGTATGAGCAGAGAAACAAAACAGGAAGCCTGAATTAACCTTAGATTCCCATAACTTGCATACTGAGAAGTATTGTTAAACCATGGTTTAAAACTGGTTTATAATCCTGGCTTCTTTGGAAGACATTAACCACAGTTTCTGTGAAGGACAGGGGCCCTTGCTGGTTTGCGGGCTGTACTGGCTCTTTAATTGTACTGGCTTTTTAATTGGATTATTCTTTCTGCTTTGTATCTGTTCTGGTATGTGTTGTGTAGCCATGATGGTATGTTAAGTGGAGGTGGGAGTGTGGAACTCTGGGCGCCGAGACTCCAAGGTCAGATTAGGCCTCTCATCTGCAGGTTATCTCCATGGTCATTAGGATAATTGGGTTTAGTTGTGAGAGAGAGGGCGAAGCCCTCCCTAAGAGGGGAGGGTTGTTAAGAGCCAGGCCGAGCTGGGGGTTGGTTCAGCGAGGTCATGGGGCTCTAAATTCAAAAGGGGATAAAAAGGGTGTCCTGTTTGGGATGAGGATCTTCTGTTCTGGTTTTGGAGGAAGAACACCCAAGTCAGCCTGGGATGGCTGCTCGGAGTAAGCTAGGGTCTTTTGTTTATTTTAAATGTCTGGATTTCCTGAGACAAGGCTAGCCGCTTTTATGGCTGGGGGTGGGTTGTGTGTTTGAAGGTTTTAGATGGAGTCGTGGCTTCTAGTACATTGTCCTTTTGTAATCCCTCCTTTAACTCCCCTCCCTTACTGTCCTCTTCTCCCTTTCTTCCCCATTTGCTGTTACCTCTGGCCAAAACCTTACATGTTAGTTTTAGCTGAATGGTATTAAACTTGTTTTGTCCCTTAAGCTGAGTGTGCGTGTTTTATTCCAGGAATCTCTGGCTCGTCCCGGTTGGGAAGAGGGCTAGGGCGAGGGGTAGCCGGGGACAACAGGACGTTTGGTCCGGGGCCTACCTTGCAGGAAGGTTGGATTGACTCCAGCCTTCGTCTACAGTTTCTAGTTCACACATAACAGGAAGCTATGGTTAATTGCAGCTTCCTGCTAAGTTCCCCTACTCATGAGAAGAGAGGAGTGAATGGCATGTGGCCACTGCACACTGCTCATGCATATCCTAGTGTATTAAGCCGAGATTCTGGGTTAAATGTTACATACAGGCACAGTCAATGACATCCTTGGAAAGAGCCACATTAAAAATTTAAGCCCCTAAATTAATAGCCTAGTTAGCTTAAAAGCGCATCCTGTCTATTTGGCAGCTAAACACACTAGCCTTTTACAAGCAGGCTGTCATAATCCTTCTTCCTTGCTCCCTCCAAAACATATTTGAAGTCAATGTCCTTGAACGAGGTTAGCACTTCTCACGGACATCTTAGAAATCTAATCAATTGGTGCCATCATGTATTACATACAAAGTTACACTGGAAGTGCTGCTGCAGGACCAAAGTGATCCATTATATCTTCCTCTCCAAAAAGTAACTATCCCTGGGCTGCCTTGAAGTATTTCACTTAAGGGACCCTAATACATCTTTGAAACATAAACACTAGTTTGTGGCACTGAAGTTGCAGCTTTTATCTGGGATTAATGGAAAAGAATATTGTAATGCTACTAAATTCTGAATTTGAGACCATTTGACACTCAGTTTTTGAAAGGTCACATCGCGCAGGGAAGGGTCCTAATACAGCCAAACTGGGACAACCCAATTCTGCCTGGTAACAAATGGTTTAACATTTGAATTGAAATGATGGGAATGACAGAAATTCTACCAAACAACTGTCTGGGAAAGTCTAACCAGCTTCTTCCGATTGTTGCCTAGGTGACAGACACACACAGGGAGGCACATTCCAGTAGGACTGACTGCTTGCTGCCTGTCTCTGAAACTGGAGTTCAGGATCTGTAAAATGCCACTAGTCATATCACATTACCCAATATAAATCAAATTAATCACATGTATTCAATCCCAGGCAGAGGTCCTAGAAAAGATCTTTGCTAATGAACTGGATTTGAGACTACCTGCCCATTAGATTGGTAGTGGACTACTTTTAGTTGCCTTCTAACTCAGAATACAACAGTTCCTTATTCTTATACTGCAGCACCCGTTTTGATATTAATTAGTTTGATGAGAGGATCAGGAGACGTACCTAACTGGAACAATGAAAAAGACAAAACGTTGACCCCATGTACAGCAACCAAGAGAAAGGCAACAGTAATGATGAATGGGAAGGCCTACATCCCTGCACATGGAGCGTAAGTAATTGAGGTGATTTTTCAGTGGTCACCTTCTGGCATATTTGTGTTTGTGAGCTTCCTCTAGGCATCTGTTTGGCCACGTTGTAAAACAGGACGCTGAACTATATAGGCCTGATCCAGCAAGGCTCTTCTTATGTTCTCACATAGCTATCTGACTGTGGCTGGCTCAAGTTCTTTTGTTTAAAATATTTGCCTAACGAACACTGGCTTCAGACTGTCATCCGAAGGGCTTTCTTTAGATTGATAGCTGAGATTATTTGCCCTGGTTTGGTCCAGATTAGCGGCTATTGTTTTGTTTTGAGCATCCAAATTCTGCAAGCAGTGTGACATCCAGAGGTGCAACATTATCCAACTTCACTTTTCCCCTCTTTTTAAAAAATTATTTATTTATTTATTTATTTATTTATTATTTATTACATTTTTATACCGCCCAATAGCCGAAGCTCTCTGGGCGGTTCACAAAAATTAAAACCATAATAAAACAACCAACAGGTTAAAAACACAAATACAAAATACAGTATAAAAATCAGATCACCAAAAGCTTACTGGTGCTTTGGAATATTTGCATTTATTTAAAAATATACAGATTGAGAAGAGGTTGAAGTTCACATCCTAACAGACGCACCCAAATGTGTTTCTGCCACATCAGGTTTGCTAGGGAGGAAGCCAGCACCTTCAGAACTCCTCAAATCCCAGCTTTCTTTGACCTTGTTCCTCCTTGGAATCCTAATTGCAGAAATAACTATTTGCATTTACGCAGACATGGCTGGCTGACATCATCCCTTGAAAAGGGAGTGGGGAGAAAATGGGGGTGAAAGACATGCTTCTTCCTAAAAGGAGTATCTGTCTGTTTCCTTAGCCATTGTTAAAAAGTATCTCCTTAACAGCAAAAGGGTCCTGGGCAACTTCTCACTTCAGTTTACTTAGCAGTAGAGCTTGCCCAGCCAGATGATATGCTTGGCCCAAACTTGCTTGGCAAATTTCAGGTCCACCCTGACTTTTAGAATCAAGAACCACCAAGTTGGAAGAGATCTCTGAGAAGTCATTTAATCCAAACCCCAATCCCATAACATGTATATATACTTGTGCGGAAAGCTATAGTACAACTTCAGCATAAACAGTGTAGTTTACTGGTACAGAAATTATTTTCCATTGCTGGTGAAACTTTTTCAAAAAGGAACAGAAGTCCTTGAAGGTCCTCTTTAATTACAGTGGCCCTGTTAAGATAACATGCTAAGCCATGGTGGTTAAGTGTTTAGGGCTAACCATGATAGCTTAGTGTGTCCTGTGAACAGCATTTTTCCTAACCATGGTAGCTACATAACCATGGTTTAACCATGCTCACTAACCACTTGCTACAAAAGTGATAGTGGCCCTAACCGCGTCTTAGCATGTTGTCTGAACAGGCCCATTATTTACAATTTGCTCTTGCAGGATCTTCACTTTCAGGAAAAAATGAGAGGGAAAACCTTTGATGTGAATGGACTTCTTCAATCACTACATTAAAGAGAAACTGACTTTTCAACCCTGGGCTCACCTACACCAAGCAGGATATTCCACTATGAAAGCAGTATATGAAAGGCAGGAGCCACACTACTGCTTTACAGCCACATTGAAGTGCACTGCAGGATCTATACTACTGCTTTATAGTGGTACTGAAATTCACTGACAACTGTTGGGGCCCATGATATATATATACCAGCAGGATATAGTGGTATGAAAGCGGTATATGTTATGTGTCAAGGGGTCCCAACACTTGTCAGTGCACTTCAGTACTGCTATAAAGCAGTAGTGTGGCTCCTGCCTTTTATATACCGCTTTTATACCACTTTCATAGTGGTATATCCTGCCTGGTGTAGATGCTTAGCACTATATTCATAGCACTATATTTCACTTAGCACTATATTTCAGATTCAGGCTTGCCCTTTGGGTTGCATCCAATGGTAGTCTAACTTAAGTCCCATTTATTTTAATGGATCTACTCTAAGTTGGACTAATATTGGATACACTCTTCATATTTAGCGTTTTGTACATGGTTTTAAAATCACTTCATTTGAAAAAAAACACCCTATATAAAATAATTTTGAATACTGATGGGAAAATTGAAAAAAAAATGTTGATCATATATACTGGCTATCATGGCCCTGGAGTAAACATACTCAACACTTTTATTGTTGTTTGGTTAGTCAGTTTACAATGAAGATAAGAATCCTCTTCTAACTGTTTTACCCAATCAATGATGCTCATTGATGGAGTGTTACAATTTAATAGGACGGTTTTCCCCAGGCACAGTGTATTCTTTTTGACAGTTGTTAAGATAAATGCCAACTAAACAAGTGGAATTGTTTTGTCAGCATTATTCAAATACAGAGGATGCTGTAAAAACCTCTTAGTAACAAAGTGCATTTTAATAGCCAGTTGTTAGCTTGCAGACCTGACAAACATGCACCCTTTGTTTATTGTAGAAGAGGAGTGGCAGGATGCAGAAGTACTGGTTAGGAAAAGATGCCCATTTCTTTGAGACATTTTCTGGCATTAATTGTAACCTTCCTTTTAGATCTGTCCACAGGATGTAAGCGCAGATATGTGCCTTTTCTGGAGTCTTCTGCTACTATTTAAATGTGTATTTTAGAACCTTTCATGTGCAAAATGCATCTTAGACCTTAATGCAATCACACCTGCACAACAAACCTATGTGACACATTGTCATAACTTTTTTTCAGGTTGTAGTAGTTAAATCACCCAAGGATGTTTTGGACACCCACCTTTCTGGTTCAGTTGTTCTCTATGCAATTTCCTACATGGGTTACACTTTTCTGCAGACAAAAGAACCCCACACCTTTACACCAAGCTGAGTATAAATAATAGCATTAAAAGAGCCCTGCTGGATCACCCCAAGAATCTATCTAGCCCAGTTTGCACTTTCCAGCAGAGGGCAGCCATAAAGGCTCACTAGAAGAGCACAAAAGCAGCAACCCCTGTTGTTTGCTTTCCAGCAACCAGTATTTGGATCTGGAGAAGGATTACTTATCTAAGTAAATCCTCCAAACAGTTGTTGTCAGACTTATTCTCCATGGATTTGCCTCAACATGAATGAAAGCCATCTAAGTCACAGGCCCTCATCACATATTGTGACTCTAATTCCATAAATTAAGTTGGCATTGAGTGATGTCTTTGTCTTTGTCTTGGATTTATTTCCAATCATTTTCATTGGTAATCCAGAGTTCTAGGATGATGAGAGAGGGGAAAAATATTTTTCTCCATCTGCTGTCTCCATACCATGGATTTATTTTGTAAAATTCTATCAGGTCTGCCCATGGTCATCTTTATTTTCTAAACTGTAATGCCTCAAACACTTCAGTATTTTCTTGGAAGATGTTCCAACCCATTGATAATTTTAGTTAGCATTTTCTGTACCTTTTAAAGCTCTGTGATATCCTTTCTTAGATGGATATCATAGAACTGTACATGATATTTCAAATGGAGCCACACTATAGATATATATAAAGACATTGATAAATACTGGCAGTCTTTTTAATAGTTAATCCATTTTATAATAATATCTCTTATGGAATTTGACTTTTCACTGACATAGCTCACTAGGTTCATGTTTTCATTTCATTATCCACCGTGACCCCAATGTCTTTTTTGGAGATTCATGATTCAGGTTATATCAGTGTATATACGAAACTAGCAAAAAATAAATAAATGCCTCAATGTGCATCATTTATATCGAACCTCAACTGCAGTTTTGTAGCCCGTTCACACAGTTGGAATAGATACTAAGCCTGCTTAGGTTTTCATCAAGTCAGCTACAAACATGACCACCTTACTGCTTCTCCCAGACTCCAGATCATTCATTAATATTAAATACCTCTAACCCCCAATATAGATCTTTTGGAGACTTACTTCCCTTTATTGTGAGAATTATTCATTTACTCCTAGCCTCTGCTTCATGTTTTGTTTTTTAAAAAAACTAGGGTGGGTTTTTTTTTAGGGGGGGCGGTTGCAGAAGATTCTTCTGCAGAATAGCATGCTCCTATTTACTGATTCTAGATTTACTTATAATAACTATATTTACTAGCACAAGTTAAGCTAACAAGGCTGGATTATCTGGCTATTCAATGTGTGTGTGTGTGTGTGTGTGTGTGTGTGTGTGTGTGTGTGTGTGTGTATATATAAAATCTAAGAAGGCCAATTTTAGTAATAAGTTGCATACTTTTGTTCCAAAGTCAACAATTTCACTCTTGTGTTCTTTAAGAACTCTCAAGTGTATATGTCTCGAAATGTTGACTTCTTGTAATTTTTTCAAGTAGCTCTTGAATTTAATATTTTCTTCTATTTGTCTCAGTTTTTCAGAAGCTCCTTCTCAGGTGGTTAAAGTGCAAGTATCTATCCAACAACATACACAATGAAGGACAATCCAAATAATTAATTCATCTTCTCTACAATCTCTATATCCTCTCTAGCAGAAGTGGGCAGAAAGCCAAATATTTTGGACTTCAACTCCCAGCATTCCTTACCATTAGCCAAACTGGCAGGTGTTTCTGGGAGTTGAAGTCCCAAACATCTAGAGATCTGTCTTATGTCCACCCTTGCCCTACAGCAGGGGTAGACAACCTGGTGCCCTGCAGATGTTTTGGTTCCCAACTCCTATAAGCGCCAGCCAGCATGGCCAGTTGTTGGGGATTCGGGAAGCTCTAGTATAATACATCTGGAGGGCACCAGGTTGACTACCACTGCTCTACAATCCTTTCACTCTTTCATCAAATATGGGTAAAACCAACTCCCTGCCTAATTCCCTGCTACTGAGGTATCTTTTTTAAAAATTGCTTGACTGAGTATTCTTAGCAATATGCTCCTCAAATTCTCTTTTTGCTTATTTATTGCCAACTTATATTTGTCTTGTCAGAGTTTGTATTCCTTTTATTTTTCTCAATTGTGAAAGATTTGCACTTTTTAAAGGAAGCGTCCTTGACTTTTATAGCTCCCTTGACTCTGTTTGGTAATCACACTGGCATACTCTTGGACTTGTTGTTACCTTTTCTAACCCGTGTTATATATTTTTATCTGAGTTTTAATATTGTGATTTTAAATAGCCATTAAGCACCAAAATGAAATTTGTCCATCTTCAGTCTCCCTTTCATATTTTTTTTTAGAACAAATCCTCTCATTTTTATTTTATTTATTTTCTTTAGAAATTAAATTTGCCCTGCTGGAACTCGTGAGGAACTTTCCATATATAATAAATTTGATAGTGCTATGATTACTGGGGATGGTGTGAAAGGTTGCCTACGCCTGGCCATGAGTTGAACCATGGGCTTCAGAAGACCCAATTCAAAAGGACAAGCAAGTCTTCCATCTACCATGTGACCTGTGAGAGGAAATCTTGCTCCCCGCTACCATGCCCTCCATCCTGGAGCACAAATACATTTCCTCAATCTGCAGTCCACAGATACCCTAAAAAGAATCATAAACTCTTCCAATATGAGTCTTCCAATTATAGACTGCTGTTGTCTCAAGGCTTATAGTCATCCAATTCACTCTTTGCAGAGAAGCCCTTAAGCATTCCTGGACTTTGGTGCTGAGCCCTGGCATGCACCCTATCTTATATGAACTTGCTGTCCAGTAATGAGGATATGAATACTGCCGATGGGAAATCTTCTGCCAAAACCATTTTCTGTCAGAAACACAGTTGTGTCTGAATCAGAATGGAGCCTGTTAAGGAATGTTTCTTTTATAACCCAGGCAGCATCCATATTCTTTGAATTATCATTTGTACATGGAGTTCCTAAATAGAAGTAGGACATGGGGAGGCAGGGAAATTGGTTTTGTAAATAGTTTTGGAATCCTTTGGGGGGTGGAATAAAATATGAGTGATGCTTCCTCCTAAATGAAAATTAACCCATGCAAAACGGAAGGCAGAGTAATTAAGCTTCTTGAGAAATCATTTCTTATTTTTGTGTGAAATAGTGATATCATGGATGGTGTGTTCCCTCTTGAGGACTTTCTGGTAGCTTCTGAAAATTGGTCTTGACAATGTTATGTTATGTTATCCAGACAGTCTCAATACAAGATTGTCGGTCATAATCACTTGCAGAAGCATTTTCCCCAAGGCAATTTACATTGCCTCAGGTTTGAGATTTGTGGTAACCTACTGGAACTGAACTATGGGATAGTTGTCTTGCAGTGTTAACTTACTTGTTGGCTTTGTCAATACAAAGAACCAAGTCATTAGGATGTCAGATCCTGAGTATGAGGATATCATACTGTAGAAAGTATGATGTCCTCATACTTTCTACAGTGCTATGGCTTCCTTCCAAGGGATAGTATAAAGTAAGAGAGGAAATATTTCACAGTTTTTTTAGTGGCTGTTTTTGAAAAGTGTGTTTTCTAGTCTGAAATGTTGGAGCTGAAGTAATAGAGTTTTAGCCTAGTTTGTAAGGAGGCATGATGTGAACAAGCTTGACTGATCTTACTTATTGAATTTTATGTTCATAAAATGGGTGCATTAAGATGGTCCAACGAGATTACATTATGAGGTTGACTATAATATGTATATTTTAGTTTAACATGCAAATACAGCAGTTTTGAATTTTGCTTAAGTGAACTTTGAATGTATTATTTAAAGTAGATTTTTGTAAAATATTTCCAAGTGGGAGCAGAGAGAGAGAGATGCTGCTGCTGCAGACATTTAGAGTTACAGAAAACTTGCTAAAGTAGTGCTAAATGTAGTGAGGGTATTACTTCACTTCTCTTTCTGCTCACTTGTAAAGGAAATTTTAATGTCATATATGAAAAGTCAGTGGACTGGATCCACACTGAATCTGGAGTAGACACATTGAAATCAATAAGACTTAAGAATAACTTGTCCCATTGATTTCTATGTGCCTACTCTAAGCATTCCTAAGAGGAGGTAGTATTGGCAATAAATTAGTGTTGGATTGGATGGGGCTGCGTAAACTAAAAATTCATCCAGATAAGATGGGGGTGCTGTTGAGCTGGGAGCTAAGAGTGCCTTCATCATATTCAGCCTTTCCTGGAAAAGATGGACCTGGGCTCAGCTGTCCAGTCACTTCCAAGCTGGAATAGTACAACGTCTTTTAAAACAGTGAGGAAACTTTGCAGCCACTGGATTATTAACTGGGGTTGAAGAATGGGGCATATAATTCTGAATCTTTTTCTTTTATACTAGTTGCCTATTCATTTCTGGGCTCAATTTGAAATGTTGGTGGTTTGCTAAACTTTAAAACCCAAAGTGATTTAAGAGCAGGCTACCTCATTTGCCTGTTCCCACATGAACCTGTCCAGCTCCTGTGTACAAATTTGTGAACATCAGGGGAAATGGCACACAAAAATAAATGCAATTTTTGTTCTTTTTTTGTAAAAACAGTCTGATGCAGAGATTGGATGGAACAGACTAATTACTGGATGTGATATTGACATGGATTGGAAATATTCATCTCTCCTTAAATAAGAGAATTAAACACATCTGGCTCCTTCATTCTGAAAAACTACTGAGCTTTCAGAAACAGCACAGTGAAATATAGTTGTTCAGTTTGCCTCCTGTTTCTTCTCAGATTTCAATCCCCTTAACAAAAGAAAAAAGCATGTTGAGAGCAGCCTACAGCTTTTCTCAAGTGCTTTGCCACTTGAGTTCCCTGGATTCCACAGATCGGACAACCAGGACTGTCCATGTTATGTACAGAGTGAACAAGTTGATCTAAGCTTTGAAGGGGAAGAACCTTCTTAAATCTTCTTATGATTGAGTTTACTCTAGTGCATGTTTTCAATGCAGACAATGGATACCAACGTGGGCATTTCAACGCAATGTGAAGAGAGACACTCTGCTTGTGTTGTTAGCTCCAACATTTTTGTGGTGTTTGAATATAGTGGAGATGCCATAGTCAGTGGGCGAGATAGCACCTTCAGATGAACAGTTACTTCAGTTTAACAGTCTAGTAGTATACATTATTTCATGATCCCTTTGGATTTAGAGAGAACATCAGCTGTTTCCTGTGAACATGACCAGTAGAAGAGCCAGGGAGCCACTACCATCATCATCATCATCATGTAGAAAAAACACCATGATCGAGAAAAGAGAGATAATATTTATTTATATAGTGCTTTTTTTAGAAAGGATGTACATAATAAAGTGGGTCAGCAGTTTACCAAAAAATAATAATAATCAATACAATAATCCTAATAGAAGACCTTAACTGAATCAAAGAATATAACAATAAAATCCCATACAAAATATGTAGTAGCCACAACAAACATACAATATTCTATGGAATTCCCTGCCTGGAGGTCAGGCAGGCGCCAACTTTGTATTCCTTTTGGCACCCTCTGAAAACATCATTATTCCAGGAAGCCTTTCCTTAATGACCAGCCAAGGTTCACTGTAAATTTTGCTTTTTTAAAAATCTATGTTAAAGTGTTTTAGTCTGCTTTTATTTTATCTTGTACACTGCTCCGAAATTTCCAATGGGGAGCGGTATATAAATATTGTAAATAAGTAAATATTCAACTCTACTAAATATAAGTTTACAGCAGAAGTCTCACAACAATATTCAACAATATACCTCAACAGCATTGAACAATACACTAAACAACAATATCAGTATTCAACGATATACTAAATACAAGTCTATCGGCTATTGGGTAGTATAAAAATGTAATAAATAAATAAATAAAATAATTTTACAGCAGGAAAGAGCAGATAAGAAAAAAAAATAACTTGGCTGGAATAGCACCTCTCCTTCTGAAGCAGTGTCTCCCAAACTGCAGCTCCAGCCTTGCTTTTAAAGCCTCCAGGTGAGCAGGAGCAGGTGGAATAGCTCCCCCTGAGGGTACAGCACCTCTCCTTCTGAAGCAGTGTCTCAGAAGGATACTACTTCCTTTTTAGGAAGCAGGGAAGAATTCTGGGATATGTTCACACAGCTTCATTGAAAGATAAGCGAGAGACGTGCAACCCTATCGAATCTCCTTACGCCATTTGCTTTTGTTCCTGCGAATGCAGTTCCTGATGTGGTAGGTGGGAAATGTTCTGTGAATTCTGATAAGCCAAACATAGTCGCTTGCATTGGCATTTGCAGCACGCTATGCTGGATTTATTTTCAGGGGATATATAATTTCATTAAAGTAACTACTTTGAAGAACGTTTTATTTTACCTGACATTTGAACATAGATAGTTTCAATCTGAAGGAGCAACAAAACTTCATTCCACCTATACCAAGCCAAGAGCATCATCTGGGGAATAGAAACTGCCTTAACTTGGAAGTAATGCTTTCTGAACAATCTAGATAAAAGCTCAATATGCAACACAGTTAAGTCTACTTGAATTCAAGCTAATTTATTTTAATTGACTTAATTGGAATTTAGTTGCCTCATTTCCAAACACCACAACTTGACTGAATTGAGAACCAGGCTGAAAGGGAGATACTACTTCAGAAACCAATGTACCAATGTGCAACTTCTGTTTTAGTATCCTGCTTTGGTTGCTATGAATTCCCCACCCCCCACCCCCCAAAAAATTAATTTTACGTGCTATTTTATCTTTACATTTTCCTTGCTTGATAGAAAAATCTGTTTGGCCTTATACACCAAACCTTTTCAATGCATCGAGGCATTCATAAACAATACAAATGGCAAACGGCTACCTCAAGATTACAAAGTACAGAAAATAGCAACCAGATTTCTTACAGCCTGCACCAGCTGATTTCTCCCAAGCTCCACTCTCTCATTCTGGGGCAGTTCTCAAGGCTCTAACAGAGACAAGGATGTTGTTGTCAAGTCTGTATTCCTGTCTCTGGATGTTTTGGCTGTTCTGGAATAGATGGTATAGGATACTCTCTTACTTCTTCGCCCTTTCCTCCCCACCCCTGTGCTTTGAGTACTAAAGGTATCCATATTTTCTCCCAGTAGGTTCAGGGATGGATGGATGATTAAACTGAGAAAACACTCAGATCTGATGGTAAAACATTTAATTAGTGTACTAGAACCATTTAGAGAATTGTGCCCCAAATTCATGTGTGTGGATTCACTTTCATTCTTTTGGGCCAACACAAAACTAATCTTCCATACTAGTGAATTATATTTCTTTAATATTTATATAATTTCATCCAAGTGATTCTTACAATTACTTTGCTGTTTCATTCAACCTAAATTCTCTGTTACCTAACTGAAATTTTCTGCCTGCTTTTGACAACCTTTTTTCTGTTCCTCTCCTTTTTTGTTCCCGTTGTACCATTTCTTCTTTCTGTTTCCTGCTGCTTTTATTTCTATGTGATGCTTTCTCTTCATCTCATTTTCTGTTAAGAGTATAGACCTACTTTCTCTCCCTTCCATCTAAACTTTCTAACAAACTTTAAAAATAAGTTTCTGTATAAGTATATTTGGTATCTGCTCTGCTTTCCTTCCCCATAATCCAGTTTAACTAAAGAAAACAAAGCCCCATGTTTTGTATAGGAACTATGGCCAATTTTAGGGTTATGCAATGGTTGTTTAACCCTCACATGACCCACAGTCCCTGGGTTTGGACAATATGACAAGCTGCCAGTTGTGTCTTGAATATTTAAAATGGCTGCCTGCCCACACTGCAACAGGCAGTAGACACTTTGGTCATGTAAACTGGCCCTTCAAGTAGTTTGGTTCATATTTTTCTTCAGAGGAAGCAACAACAGTCTGCCATGCTCTTTCACCCCCAGGGCAAAGAGCTACTTCTGTGTGCTTCAATAATTTTGCACAGCACGTTAAGAGCAAACATTAAATAACTGTAGTCACAAATGATTTTATTTGCAAGCAGTTGCTTGTTGTTTTTGACTACCTTTTGTGTCCTTTTTCAAAATGAACGTTGTATGGCTCTTGCATTCGGTACATAGAAAGTCTTTTTATAGTACGGCCTATTGTACTTCAACAATATGTCTATGAAAATTCGTTCCCACTTAAGCACATGGCAGTACTATATATATTGAAAAAATATTGTGCTGACTTCCTTATGTGTAAGTGATTCGAGAAATAGAGATTTTATAAAAGCAGGTCAGATCTTCATCTCAGGCAGATCAGCTGACAGCAATATCTGAAGTGGGGGATAAAATGGGGAAAGCAAATTAGAATTTTGTCTTGAAAAAGATCTTTTAAAAAAGAAAGAAAAAGAAGTATAGTTTACGCAATGTAGCTAATGCTTTTTAGAGGGGCGACAAGATCTGCTAACGTCTCTTAGGACCTCAATACATTATTCCAATAAGAATGATGTTTTAGAAACCAGAGAGCTCTTATATGGAGAAGTGAAATTCAATGTAATAATTTCTTTTCTGTAACATGAGAAAACCCAGTCCTTCAGAAAATCATTGTCTGCTTAGAATAAACTGAACATTCTTTTTTTAGAAGCTAATCATAATAATGACGAATAACTTGAATAAAATATGGAGTTAGTGCAAACATAAAGGAATATGTACTAATTAAATGTAGACAGTTTTACCGAGCCTCTTCCAGTATTAGTCCAGTAATCACACAGTTCGTCATACACACATTGTAATCAATTGCGAACCGCCCAGAGAGCTTCGGCTATTGGGCGGTATAAAAATGTAATAAAAAATAAATAAATAAAATTGCCTTTTAGGTACCTATCTGTCTTAATTTTACACAGAACATCATTCATCTTGATGGGCAAGATGGGCTGTTCATTTTTATGCAATTTTGTGTTAACAGTTCCCTCAGTTTTCAATTACTTTTTTGAACTACATATGCTCACGGTCATGATAATATATTTGGAAATGTTTGTGCAGGTGCAAATGTAAAGGAATCCATGAGTCAATGGTCTGCCTCCATTTACCCATCTTCCCTTTCCAGCAATCACTCACTTCCCCTTCTTCTCTTTATCCCCACTTTGACTCCTATAACTCCACATCCTTCCTGCTAAAAAAATCTGGATTCTGCTCCCTGCACTCTGCTATAACTGCCCTAGTAACATCTGTAATGACTTCACTGCCAAACCTAAAGCTTTCTGTTCAGTCTTGAGTATTTTTGACCTATCTGGTGCCTTCAGCACACCCGATCAATGTCTCTTGCTTGACTTCTGTTATCTCCCAGATCTCTGTTATTCTGTCCTTTGCTGGATGTCTTCCTCCTTATGTGATTGCTCTTCAAACATTTCCACAGGGAAAGGTGTTCCTCTGTTTTCCCTCTTTCTGTCAGAGCTCCATCCATTGCTGTTTTCTTTCTACATTCATGTGGAATACATTACCCTATGAGGACCCCATCTCTACTCATTATCCAGAATTCCCCCCTCCATCCAAAGCCATATATCCAATTGCCAGTCTGATATTTTCAGTTGAATGCATCATCCTTGTCTGAATCTTAATAGATTCATCAAACTTGCAGTCCTTTTTTCAAACTACTTCTCTCCTTGTATGATCTCCTTATCCACTAACACATCATCATCTATCCCATTGGACCTTGGCTTTAACTTTCACTCCTCTCTGTCAGTTGCTTCCCATATTCCACCCATGATTTGGGTCCAGGCTACCTGCAGGATCGCCTTCTCCCGTACAATCTGCCCCGCACACTCAGGTCCTCTGAGAAGAATCTACTTCAGTCAGCAAAGACTAGGCTGACAACCATTACCCAGAGGACCTTCTCTTCTGCTGCTCCCAGACTGTGGAATAGCCTGCTGGAAGAGACTCATCAGCTTGACAGTCTTTTAGCATTCAAGAAAGCTATCAAGACTGATCTCTTCTGGCAGGCCTATCCAGTAGAATTTTAGGATACTTTTAGGATGTTTTTAACAGTGTATATTATGTTTTTAATCAGGATTTTATGCTTGCTGTTGTTCCCCGCCTCGATCCAGTCAGAGAGGCAGGTGAGAATTATTATTATTATTATTATTATTATTATTATTATTATTATTATTATTTTCTCCTTTACAGCATAAAATAATAGAAATATCAGTCATGGCAGAGGACATTCTGGATCAGACTGTAGTGTGTAGGAATGTGTGTGATCATTTCCCCCATTCCATATTCCACAGAAAATTGTTTCACTCTAAATCTGCTTTCCTACCCTCAAACAACCCCTGCTGCTTGGGTTTACATGACACATCAAGCTGGTCACCCATGAGTGCTATGCAAAAATGGTACCCACAGGTGTCCAGCACAACACAGCAGCCCCCAAGGGTAAATTAAGCTATTCAATGCAAGTGAATGTCTTGACATAACAATGTTCTCAAGAGCTTTAAGTTCCAAGAATGAGGTGTAGCTGAGAGCAGCCAAGCCGCCCTTGAAGTTCTGGTTTAATAAAGAAAGTGGGGGGAATGCCCACTTTGCATCTGAAAATTCTTTAAATTTGATCCTACCCACAACCCAAAAACCTGCAAGATTTGGCTGGGCCTAGTACTTCAGCCCAGTACAAATATATTCCTCCACAACATTACCAAAAACAGGCACCACCATAAATATTTGTTTGCATTATTTTCTGTGAACGTACTTTTACCTTAGGCAGGCAGAGCAATCCTAACGCCCTTAGTCAGCTGTATGAGGGGGATTGGAATAGGGTGAAAGTGCCATTCTAGTGGCAGAGGGAAGGTCTACTGGTGAGATGGCATGTTTGATTGGAGACTCCAGTACAGCTGTGGAAAACTCCGCAGTTATAGAAGTACCACTAGTGATGTTTCCTGCAGTAGTAAGAACCTAAGAACATAAGTGCTATGCTTGATCAGACCAAGGATCCATCTAGTCCAGCACTTTGTTCACACAGTGGCCAACCAGCCGTCAACCAGGAACCAACAAAGCAGGACATGGGGCAACAGCACCCTCCCACTCATGTTTCCAGCAACCGGTGCACACGGGCTTACTGCCTTGGATACTGGAGGTAGCATATAACCATCAGGACCAGTAGCCATTGATAGCCTTCGCCTCCAGGAATTTATCCAACCCCCCTTTAAAGCCACCCAAATTGGTAGCCATCACTACATCTTGTGGTAGTGAATTCCATAATTTAATTATGCGCTGTATGAAGAAGTACTTTCTTTCATTTGTCCTGAATCTCCCACTTTTCAGCTTCATTGTATGACCCCAGGTTCTAGTATTTTGAGAGGGGGGGGGAAATGCCTTCCTAGTCACATTCTCCACACCATGCATAATTTTGTACACCTCTATCATGTCTCCCTTAGCCTGCTTTTTTCCAAGCTAAATAATCCCAGCTATTGTTACCTTCCCGCACAGGGGAGATGCTCCAGGCTCTTAATCATTTTAGTTGCCATTTTCTGCACTTTTTCCAGATCATATATATATATATATATATATATATATATATATATATATATGTGTGTGTGTGTGTGTGTGTGTGTGTGTGTGTGTGTGTGTGTGTGGTGATCAGAACTGTACAGAGTGTTCTAAGTGTGGTTGCACCATAGATTTGTATAAGGGCAGTATGATACTGGAAGTTTTATTCTCATTTTTTTTTCTTATAATGCCTAACATGAAGTTTGCCTTCTTTACAGCAGCTGCACATTGGGTTGACATATTCATCGAGCTGTCCACCACAAACCCAAGATCTCTTTCTTATTTATTTACCACCAGCTCAGATCCCATCAGGTTATACTTGAAGTTGGGTTTTTTTTTACCCCAACATGCATCCCCTTACACTTGCTTAAATTGAACCGCATCTGCCATTTGGATGCCCACTCTCCCAGCTTGGAGAGCTCCCTTTGGAGCTCTTCGCAATCTCTTTGTGTTTCAATGACCTTAAATAATTTGGTGTCATCGGCAAACTTGGCCACTTCACTGCTCACTCCTAATTCCATATCATTTATGAACAAATTGAAAAGAATTGGTCCCAATAACGATCCCTGTGGGACCCCACTATTTACTTCTCACCATTGGGAGAACTGACCATATATTCCTACTCTCTGCTTTCTGTTCTTTAACCAGTTACTGATCCATAAGAGGACCTTCCCCCTTATTCCATGTCTACTCAGTTTGTTCAGGAGTCTTTGGTGAGGGACTTTATCAAAAGCCTTTTGGAAGTCCAAGTAAACAATATCCACTGGATTCTCCCCGTCTACATGTTTGTTGAGACTCTCAAATAATTCTAGAAGATTAGTGAGTCAGGACTTGCCTTTGTGGAAGCCATGTTAATTCTTCTTCAGCAGGACCTGTCCTTCTATATGCCTACTAATTTTGTCTTTAATAATGCTTTCAACCAATTTACCTGGAATGCATGTCAAGCTAGGTGGCCTGTACTTTCCCAGATCCCCCCTGGATAGCTTTTTGAATATTGGTGTTACATTGCCCATCTTCCAGTCCTCTGATACAGAGGCTGAGCTTAGGGACATGTTGCATATTTTTGTGAGAAGGTCCACAATTTCATATTTGACTTCTTTGAGAACTACCGTTCAGGCCTGGTGATTTTTTTATTTTATTTTTTGCTTTTAATATGTCAGTAAGGTTGAACACTTATTTCGTCTGCACTATTTGCCTCAGTTCCTCAGACTCCTTTTCTGAAAACATAAGTTAAGGCACAGGCAACTCAAATTGGGTGTTCTGAGGGCAGTAGGAGAAGCCTTGGATCCAGTGGTTCCAAAGCCCCTTCCCTACTGTGAGAGGCCCCAGGACCAAGCCAGTTAACCAAACCCCACCTCCTGTCCTGGCCAGTCACTCCCACCACCATTAGGATTACTCCTTAAATTGTTCCGGTTGTCTATTTTGTGCTTGCATCAATTTGAGGACAGGTGACTTTGGAATATGAGCTAGCTTATGGATGCTACCTGCACAGACTGTTTCATTAAAATTAAAAAGAAAAGAAAAATAGTTAGAATCTGGAACGGGTTGATCTTGACACAAACAGTATTGACAGCAACTAATTTCAAAGGGACTTCGCTCCCCTATAACTCCTTTATTCAGTTGCACAGCATTCCAAGGACATAACCTTTAAGCTATGCTCTCCCTTTGCTATTCCTTCACCTTTATGCCTCACAGCATCAGTGTACTTTTTAAGATCTTCTTTATATCTTTTTTATGCTCTTTACATGCTAAAAACCCTTCCACAGGTTTTACTAGAGGAACAAATGCCGCATCACAAAACAATTCACCATGATTGTCCTTCACTCAGGGCTTTCTCTAAGAGAAGAATATCAAACCCAATGAGGCTCAGCAACCTGATGGCACAAGCAGGGTCAGAAACCAGATAGCTGTACGGATAACAATATTGTCAGAAAGCAGGAACAGAGTCAAAGCCTCGGGACATTAAAGTTCAGAGGTATCAGGCAGCAAGAATTTTGAGACAAGGGCAGAAGCAAGAAAAAACTGCAGAAAAGAGACATCAGTGCAATTGCTAGTTTCACAGCCTGGGAAGCCAAAAGAGGAGAATGGTGTTTCTTTCAGAGGTTTTAGTAGAGAATGGAACTCTCAGTAGGGGTGTAGAGAAAGTTACTAGCCAAGCGTTCACAACGCCTCAAACACAATCGTTTCCATTTTTTTCCAGTTCACACAGTTCACATAGAGATTGATTGAGTGTTCAGTATTGCGAGCATTGCCTGATGGACTGGATCTTGTGTGGTAAACTGTAAATTACAGCTGTCCTTCATCAAGTTGGCCTGGGCCAGCTCTTGGAACTTAATATAGATTTTTTTAAAAACACACACAAAAACACCCATTAACAATGGCTGATACTTATTTGATTGAAGTTATAATTTGCATTTTGTTTGACTTCTCCGTATTTTACATTTGTATGTGAAATATACATGGAAAATGTATTGCTGAAGTTCTTCAGGCATTTCCCCCATTTATAGATTGCTCTGGCTGCAAATTTAGATCCAGCTGAGACCTCCAATCAGCTGTGCCTTTCAGTGGAAGGAGAAGAGTCTCATATAAGACTTGAAAATTTTCTCCATGTAAAAATAATCTCTCTGCAGGCTACCAAGACAACGCAGTGCCTGTGCTATTTTCTAAACCCACGGCTTGATATTTCCTGGCGTTGGTTGTGCTCTGTATGAATTATTGACAGATTAATAGCTGGTCTTCAAAACACACAGGAAAGAGACTTTCAGATATATTAATCAAGAGAGGGCAGAGGGGTTGTTTTTGAATGTCTGCACATCAAGATATTGTTATTAAGAAGTGGATTGGTTCATTCAGCAGTTTTATCCACTTCATGGCGACCAGCTTCTGTGTGAGAGTACTGTGTTCTCTGGCTCAGGACTGATGAATAAAAGAGAGCAGACCCAAATGGTGCACTAAGAACAGCCATGCATTAGGGCCCAATACACAGTGTTTGCCATCTGCTAAAGTAACTCTGGCAGGATCTACTCTACTGCTTTTAAATGGTTTATAACAGAAGTGACAACTATTGGGGGCCAGGACACACTGCATGTACAGTTTTCAAAGTGTCATATTCTGCTTGGTGTAGATCTGGCCTCTATCTGAGGAGAACAGCAAGCCATTGCATTACACATCCACTAAGGTTCTGTCTGCAAGAGGGTGTGTCGTAACTCTTGTATCTGTAGAACTGACCAGGGGCTCATCTACACCAAGCAGGATATTGCACTGTGAAAGCAATATGAAAGCGGTATGTAAAAGGCAGGAGCCACACTACTACTTTATAATGGTACTGAAGTGCACTGACAACTGTTGGGGCCCATGGCACATACCATAGACTGCTTTCATACTGCTTTCATAGTGCAATATCCTGCTTGGTGTAGATGTGTCAATGGGCCCCAACAGTTGTCAGTGCCCTTCAGCACCACTATAAAGCAGAAGTGTAGATCTTGCAGTGCACTTCAATACTACTATAAAGCAGTAGTGTGGCTCCTGCCTTTTATATACTTCTTTCATACCGCTTTCATAGTGCAATATCCTGCTTGGTGTAGATGATCCCCAGGAATCACACAACTAGTTCTGCATGCCCAAGAAGGCTTTGCGTAGAACAGCAGCTCCCAATACAGCACAGCAAACTACTTTTTGAGAAGTTGGTTGATTTCCTGCCCCACAAAAAAACCAGGACTTTGAAAAACAGTTTGTGACATGGCATATTTGGTAGGGGGGGGGGTCTGTTTGAAGAAGTTAGAGATGTTAAGATATGCTTGCATTATTTCTCTTACATTACATATAGGTAAAAACATAAAGTATGAAAAAAATGACAGATATATTTGAACGTTAATTCATTGCTGAATTGTCGTATCTCCTACTATCAACTGATAGAAAACTATCATACTATCAATTGATAGAATAATAATAATAATAAAATGTAGTTTGTGCTTTATTTATGAGACAAACTTGTAAATTATTAAACAATATATTTGCTATAGTACGAAGATTGTTTCAGGAACATCTCTGCTCAGTACCATTTCATAATTTCATATTTTATCAGATCATTTTAAAATCTCATCGTTTTAAAATAAAAAGCTCCCTTGATATTCCCTTTGCTGTCTAGAGGCAGGCGTAGGTGTTGTATAAACAAGTGATAATTCAAGGTCACTTAAAAAAAAGTATTATCCTATAATAAATATCAGTGTTAGACAGGCCCTGATGTACAGTTCATTTGGGACTAATTTTACACTGCCGTTAGTTTTTATTTTGCATGATTATCCAATAGAGATTATCTCTGATGTTGATAGATAGGCATCTAATAATGCCAACATTAATAACTTTAGCTTGATCCTTTGATAAATTAGGTAATTTGTAATCTGTAATTCCAAATGACTGTGGAAGATGGTGATGATTGGTATGTGGGTGTATGTGTGGGGGAGAGCATTACTGTAAACATGATATAATCAGGGAAGTTGGTCCCATTTCGATGTTTTACAGAGTTCTGGAGCAAACAGATTTCCATGCAGTAAAAGAATGTAAATCATAAAAGAATGTAAACCATTCTTTTGGTCTGCGAAGCTTTAGGAGCTCTTAACAACCCCGTGCTTAGCATCTATAAAAAGGATTTGACCATTATTCACATCCCTCAGCTGGGCTCTGGCAAGTGAGATGAGCCCCAGGCTTCCTGGAAACTTGGCTACAGAGGAGAAGGAATGAACCCCGATCCCAGCTCCAGTGTTGCGCTACACCATAAGAGGCCTCTTCTTCCCATCTCTATCTCCAAGCTGGAAGGTACTAGGTGCTGAAGGCGCACGTGCTTACCTCTGCACCTGACAGGAACTTTGAGCGTAATATTGGGCACAGGGGCACAGGAAGAGGATGCCCTACTGCCTCCTGCTCCAGCTCAGAGCTTACCTCTGTGCTAGATGGGTGCTCTTAGTGCCTGCAAAGCGCAGAACCATAGCAAGCCTCTCCCCCACCCCACCCCACCCAGTCCTAAGCTGTTGGGGGCAGGGGCTTGTTTTAGCATAAGGCAGCTTAGAACTGGAGAGAGGAGCTGGCTGAGACCCTGACACTTGAGTGGGGTGGTCCTGGTTATAAGGCCATTGAGTCCAACCCCCTGCTCAATGTAGGAATCCACCTTAAAGCATACCTGACAGATGGCTGTCCAGCTGCCTCTTGAAGGCCTCGACTGTGGGAGAGCCCACTACTTCCTGAGAAGAGAAGAGAATTTTACTCTAGTGGTTCATGGGGCCCAGGTTCACTCAGGTACATGGACATAGCTGTTTAACTACTTCTGGATTGGCATGGTTGGATTTCCCAGTTACCAATACAGGTGAGTGGAGGGAGGGAAGGAGACGCTCAGAGAGACTGCAGAGGTGTTTCAGTTTTACAGCTAATATGATACACTAGCTCTTTAAACTGTAAGCTAGAAAAAAGGGGGGAAGAGTAAATAACACCAGAGCTGTAATAATTTATTTCACAATGGTGAATTCATTGTGTTTCCAAGAGACCCAGTAGCTCATGCAGCTGAAAGGGTTCATCATTTACTACTTGAACTGTATCTGTTTATGAGGACAACTTTTTCTCATTGGATTTTTGATAGTGATGAATGTCACTGTGAAGAGAGTTTTATGCAGCAAATGACTTCTGATCAGTACCTTCATGTCTAAATACAAGAATGCTAGAGGACATGAACTTTGTACTGAAGTTACGATTGATATATATCAGATTTGATGCTTGTGGGCGGTTGTCATTTGCTGGCATGATGATTTTATATATACACAGAGATTTTTAATGATGCATTTGCCTCTCTCAATTAACTCAATTGAATATTTGGCAGTTAACTTTTTGGAAGAAAGTAGTTTACAGGAAATATTCAGCATAACCTGTATTTATGCATAAGAACATATTGTGCTTAACTTTTTATTTCACTATATAATAAATAGGCTGGCACTAGATCATACCAAGCAATATGGCAGTGTGTATTTTCTCCAATTCTGCTTTATATAATGCTCTTTAATTTTCATTAGCATATTTATCACATAAATTTATTGGAAATGCTACTCTGTTGCACTTATATGGCTGAAGTCTAATATGAAAACTTGGGACCCGGATGGATTTGCATTGATAGTGTTCAATGCTCCCTCATGTTATACAAAGCACCAGAGAAGAGTTTTGATATTCATGCATTAGCTCCTCAGTTACAGGGATTATTTTATTTTAACAATCATGTGCTATACCTTAACCTTAAAAGCTGCCCAGTGGTCTTCATAGCTGAACAGCTTTGGCTTTGAGCCAAATGGATGTCTGCTATGCCACACATGGCACTCTGGGCTACCACTCAAGAAGCCAATTAAATGTATTGGGCTTTAACACATTTTTGCATATATTGTATATGTGTGTATTTAAAGTATTTAAAGTTTCTGGCCATAACAAGAAACTTCAGGAATCGATTATGCTTGACTTTCGTCTATAAGTCTTAAGAAATACCAGCACAAAGTAAGGTATGAGCTAATAGTGGCTCCTTCTTTGTTTTAGGATTCTTAAGCAAGAGAACATAACTTTTTTTACATTTAGATAAGGAATGTAAAGGTTGTATCAAACTGGTCTCTCCTGCTGTTGGAATGGCTTTCATCAGCAAAATGGGAGGGGACAATGCCCCCATGGCTCCCAACTTTTGGTTTAGAGGGTTGGGGGACCCTTAAGAGCAGATTTGTGGGGAGTGCAGGGGAAAGTGGAAGAGGGAAAGTCCTGCTGTGGAGTGGAAGTCTGCTCATGTAACATTGGATTTTGCCATAAATGCCTATTATCCGAAGTCATTTTATGTGTTCGCTGTTACTTCTTCCTCTAGCCTCTATTTTGTTTAGTTTGGCGGTTTATTGTGAGGTCAAAACTTTCCTCCCACAAGCTTCTGTGTTAAATGCATCTAGGTCTAAAAACCACTTAAGCTAAAAGCATAGTCTGCACGTGTTCAAAACTGCATGTTATGTTTGAAACCTTAGAAGAACTTTGGGATGAAATAACTTTTAATTCATAATACTTCTGAGTATTACGCAAATTCAGCCTTGTGAAGATAATTCTGAAGTTCAGTGGCATCACTATGCTTTGTAGCCATGGGTGAAGCCATGGAGATGTTTCAGTCCGTGGAGGCTCCAGGCTCAGTATGTCTTTGGCTCAGTGTTTCTTGCAGTTCTGTTATTAAAATGAATCAAAATGTCAAAGTGACAAGAGCAAAAAATTGATGAGTCAATATTCTCATTTGTTTCAAAGATTATTTCAATTAGTTTTTAGGATCTGGTTGCCACATTTTACGTACTACTCTAGACAGTATGTGATATTTACTGAAGCCCTTTCTGCTTCTAGGCACAGTGCTAACAGTACATGTTACTTGCTTTCTGTGAAGGAAGTCACTCCGCCCATTCTGTGCTGAGGACCTGGCTGCCTGGAAGAAGCCTATGTGACTTAATTGATGGTGCCATCACTCCCTTTATTCTGTCTCAGACTTGGGTGAGTGAGGATCCCAAGACTTATTAATTAGTTACCTAAGGGGGGCAAAGCAGATCATCTTCATAGTCTCTGTGCATCACACAGAGACACGGCAGTTCTTGGTCCCAAGAGAGGGTGGAATATCAGATTTCTCCTTCTGAAATGGAGGGTATCAGAACTGATGTCCCCATCAGGACCAAGGGTTCGGACTTGATTCATATCGGGAATTTAAGAGTAGTGGTGGTGTCGGCAATCACTTTGTGGGCGACCCACCAGCGTCCTTCTCTCTCTTTTTCTTCTTTTTCTGATGCAACTTGGCTGGTCTTGATATTTTGGCTTTCTTTGAGATTTTGTTAGTCAGAGAGCTGCCTGGAGTGGGAGGGTCAGAACGGCCTGTGACCATGTTTTTTCATCTAGATAAAGTGGGCTCCTCAAGGGATTTTGGGTGGTCCTTAGCCTTTAAAGCCTTCTCCCACAGAATGGATCTTAAGTGATCTGCATGATGTTTTCATGTTTGCTTGGGGAAAGACATACAATGGTGGCAGGATTCCACAATATGCCATTCACCCAAGCAGATTAAACACAAGGAGTTACCGTCTGTGAGGGGGAAGCTTCCCTCTAAAGTGCACGCACTTCCTAAAAGGGGCCTTTACAGCCGTACGCCCAAGGGCAAACAATTGCAAGCAAAGATTGCAAAAGGAAGCCCAATAAAAATAGAACAACTGCAGAAAGAAAGAACAGAAAATTAGAAAAGAAAGAAAAAAAACTCCTCAGCACAGTCAAACCACTAGAAGTCCTTTCGTGAGCTACCACAATGGCAGTCTCCTATAAATGAGGGAATGGGTGGAAACCCACTGGTATATGTATAGTAGGATGGCAGGGGATGGTTCCCACCAAAAATTCCTCAGCTTTAGAAGTTTCCCAAAGTGATCTCTGTGCAGCCACAGAGCCCATATGTGTGAATGCAGAGATGACCACTTGAAGAACTTCAGTTTACAGGTAAGCAGTGTTACCTCCAGTATCAGAGGCAGTAAGCCTATATACACCAGTTGCTGGGGAACATGGGTGGGAGGGTGTTGTTGCACTGTGTCCTGCTTGTGGGTCCGAGTGCTGGACTAGATGGACACTTGTTCTGATCCAGCATGGCTCTTCCTATGTTCTTAAGCAACCTGACTATCTTAGCAAATTATCCTGGTTACTGCTAGGCAGAGCCAAATCCATTCTTCTTTTTCTTCTCACATTGAACTAAGCATGTATTTTTATTTATTTTATTGCATTTTTATACCACCCCATTGCAGAAGCTCTCTGGGCAGTTTACATAGATATGAGCGATCTGGCATCCAGGTGGGACTGATCTTGTTTGCTCGTGGTAGTTGTTAAAATTATATCAGAGAGGAAACAGAACTCACATGCCTTTTCTTTTATTTATTTATTTATTACATTTATATACTGCCCCATAGTCGAAGCTCTTCGGGCGGTTTACAAAAGTTAAAAACAGTGAACATTAAAAAGTATACAAAATTTAAAAACATCAAAGACATAAAAACAATAGTATAAAAACAACAGTATCCATTTAAAAACAACAGTTCTGGGGTCTGTTAAAAAACAAACAAATTTAGTGTTGTAAATGCTGTTAAATGCCTGGGAGAAGAGAAAAGTCTTGACCTGGCGCTGAAAAGATAACAATGTTGGTGCCAGGCAAGCTTCATCGGGGAGATCATTCCATAATTGGTGGGCCACCACTGAAAAGGCCCTCTCCCTTGTTGCCATCCTCCAAGCTTCTACTGCTTATTTAGAACATCCAAAGTCGTGGTTGTACATCTGTCTCCCACCCTGTCGCATACTGAATATTCTAACCTTGGTGGGTGTTGATTGGCGTAATTGGGCAGCTGCCAAGGACCCACACGTCAACAAGGACCCAGTGGCAAGAGCCCCCTGCAGTTGCTCCTCCTCTTCACAACTGCAACCTGCTTGTTGACTCTGGCCCTGACAATGTGTTGGTGGTAGGGAGAAGGAGGAGCAGTGGATTCCACAGTCCTCTTGCTCACTAGCTCTCTGCCTGTCAAACACTCAAATGGTAGCAATGATGAGAAACCAAATAAGGAGCATTAGTAGCTAATGTCAGTGGCAGTGAGAAAGTAGACTAGGGCCCATTGAGGGTGTCATGCCCAAGGGCTCTCAAAAGTTTGGAGATAGCACTAGTTCTAACACCAAGACAAAGATGGAGGAAGCGTTATCTGGATTCTCTTCTCTCGCCCTCTTTTTGTTAGTGAGAGAGAAATATGAAGATTCTTTGCAGAAATCTCATCTTCTGCCCTTTGACTTTTGTATCATAATATATATATATGAGAATTTAACGCTGGAGATTTGTATTTGGAGAACAGTGAATCATCCTAGTGGCAAGAAAAATTGCATGCCAGAGAAGTCTAAGATTAATATCTTGTTTGAGCAGATGAGTCGTAGGGATGGGTTAAAGTTAGTACTGCATTTTGCAGTGACAGTATTCATCTTGGGATTCAAGCAGTATAAAATGTGAGGGTCAGGCTGGCAAAATACTATTAAAATTGTTATCGCCAATTAATAATGATTCAGATAGTTGTCACAATATTAGTGGAGCTCCAGAGGGTTAAAAAGCAAATAGTAACTTTCATATGTGTAGAATCATTCCCTCTATTTTCCTAAGGAAGGGATGAAATTGGAAGGTATGCAAAAGTATTACTACTTCTTTCAAAGTTAGAATGCTATCAAATGTAACTATGAGTATTTCTACATGACACTTTTAACCCACCACTTCTGCTTCTGGATTCTTTGTGGATTTAAAAGCGGCTTCTTTACACTTGTTTCCCCCCCCCGGGGGGGTTGGGGGGGTTCTTTCTCTGCCTTTCTATATATTCTATTACATAACCTTTAGGAGGCAATGTATTATAGTGAAATTGTGCAAAAGCACCAGGGGTTCATGCCACCATTCAGAACAATACTAGGCTTTCTTCGTTAAAAAGAAGAAGAAGACGAAGACGAAGCAGCAGCAGCAGCAGCAGCTGCTGCTTTAATGGCTGCAAAGCACAGGAGAGGCCTTGAATGATGATGGCATTGTGTAAACACCCACAAACTACCATGAATGAGGAATCAGGAGTGCAAAATAAATGCCTCATGTAGAAAGGTTCTTTATATTCAGTTGATTTAGTTAGTAAACCTAACAGGATTGAGACTATTTATGCTAAATGGACACCTTTTTTATTTGATAGGCATCAAGTGATAACGATAGCAAAAATGTCATGAAATTAATATCCTGATTTGGAAAGATTGCATCACTGTTTGCTTAGCTTCCAGCATTGTGAAGTTTTAATTTTTATAAAAGACATTGATTGCCATTCATTAAATTACAACTGAGAAAAGATATTGCTGCTAGTGAAACTTAGAATTGGAGAATCATTTTTTACAATCACTATATTCAGTAGGTCGAAACATTTATTTTAAATATGACCACATGAATATCCTCTAATTGTAATATATTGCTATTTTGAGAACTCTCACTTTCTCAAACAAAACAGAAAGGAAAATGAACTATTCTTAGGTTTTTATGAGTTTTGTTTTGTATATTTCAGAGAATAAATTAAGTTAATTATATGTTGGCAAGGGTAAGAGAGCTTAACACTTGTGAAAAACTACTTGTTTGTGTTTTATGTGTATTTATGTAAGCTGCCCAGAGAATAAATTGCTAAAGGGAGACTAATAAATTGAATGAATGAATGAATGAATAAATAACGTAACGTAACTTGTAGAAGCTGCGTTGAATAAAGCTGTTGGTCACTGTGATATGTTTCTGTATAAATGATATTTGTCAGAGACAAATGTTCTATCTCTAAAGATTGTAAGAGGCAACCATTTTATCACTGTATTATTTTATTTACAGATTTCTCCAGATAACATATTTGACAGTTTTTCTATAACACAGACTGGCCAGACTTTTAGACCAGGGCCATTTACAGAGACCAAGTGACTCGTTTGTTACAACAGCTTCAGTGGCTACTGTAAAGGTTGAGCAAGTCTTTCCATGACCTGTTAACACCGGATTTAGCACGGACCCAAGCCAAGACAAAGAGGGCTCACAAATTGTGAGGTAGAAGACTTTATTAAGACTAAAGTTAGGGTAAATACACGGGAAAAATAACTAAAAGTAACTTGAAACATGCATAGCATAAAAACCCAGTAATGGATAAAACAATAAAAGCTTAACTGCGACTACTTACTCATAAGCAGGGCCTTGCCCCCTCCCCTTGGTTCTCTCCACAGCCTTTGGCAAAGCCAAGCCAAGCCAAAGAGTTTGGAGTGGGTCACTAACTATATACTTCTTCTCCTCCTCCGGCCTCAGCCTATTATCTCCGTCTCACACCTCCTTTGTCATCTGCAATGACTCACGGCCTGGATATAGACAAGAAGCATCTTCCTGGTGCCAAGGCCAAGCTATCTGACCTTCCTCCCCACATCCAGGTGGTCCAGTTGCCAATTATTATTATTATTATTATTTATTTATATAGCACCATCAATGTACATGGTGCTGTACAGAGTAAAACAGTAAATAGCAAGACTCTGCCGCATAGGCTTACAATCTAATAAAGGCTCTTTGTCATTTAGAATTTGTGCATAATAATACCAAACTAAAACTACCCTTTCCCAACTACATCACCCATTTGTCCTCTGCCCAGCGCAGTCTATCTGCTGTCCTTCACAGCTACTCTTTGTGACCAGGCACAATTCAAACTGCTGGAGGTTGTCTATACATTGTCTTTGCCCTGGGGTGGCTCTGAACCCACACTGCATCGGTTAGATGATGCAGCTACGATTCGGAGCCATCCCGGGGCAAACAGCTGCAGACCTGCAGCAGAAAAGTCAGGGGTTACCTGACATTTATTTATTTATTACATTTATATAAATGTATAACCCCATAGCTGAAGTTCTCTGGGTGGTTTACAAAGGTTAAAACAGTGAACATTAAAAACAAATATATAAAAATTTAAAACCATCAAAATCATAAAAACAACAACAATATTCTTAGGTCAGTTAAAAACTCACCCTGTGTTGTTAAGTGCCTGGGAGAAGAGAAAAGTCTTGACCCGGCACTGAAAAGATAACAGTGTTGGCGCCAGGCGAGCCTCATTGGGGAGATCATTCCATAATTGGGGGGGACACCACTGAAAAGACCCTCTCCCTTGTTGCCATCCTCCGAGCTTCCCTCAGAGTATGCACTCGGAGGAGGACATTAGATGTTGAGCGTACTGTATGGGTAGGTTCATGTCGGGAGAGGCATTCTGTCAGGTATTGTGGTCCCAAGCTGTGTAAGACTTTATAAATTAAAACCAGCACCTTGAATCGGGCTTGGAAATGTATAGGCAGCCAATGCAAGCAGGCCAGAGCTGGTCTTACATGCTCAAACCTTCTGGTTCTGATTATCAATCTGGCAGCTGCATTTTTCACAAGCTGCAGCTTCTGGGCCATCTTCAAAGGCAGCTCGATGTAGAGCGCATTGCAGTAATCTAATTTGGAGGTTCCACCAACCAAAGTTGGTAGAAGGCACTCTATGCCACCAAAGCCACCTGAGTCTCAAGGGTCAGAGGTGGTTCTAGGAGAAACCCCAAGCTACAAAACTGCTCCTTCAGAGGGAGTGCAACCCCATCCAGAACAGGTTGAACACCCACCATCCGGTCAGCAGAACTACCCACTAACAGCATCTCAATCTTGTCTGGATTGAGTTTCAGTTTATTAGCCCTCATCCAGTCCACTGTCACAGCCAGTTCAGCACATCCACAGCCTCCCCTGATGAAGATGAGAAGGAGAAATAGAGCTGTGTGTCATCAGCATGCTGATGGGGAATACAAAATCCTCTGACCATTTGGGAGGGGGGAAACCTTACCTTGTGAACAACAAAGCAGTCAGCAATTTGGAAATCTGTAAGTGGAAACATTTAAAGTTAATCAAACTAAACACAGAATAAAGGGTTTTTTATGTTGACACAAAGAACTTCTACTTCTGAAGCTTCTCATGATTGATCCATTGATTGACTGACTGACTGATTTAGAGCATTTCACCTTTGTTCTTTCCTAATGCCTTGTACAGGATAAAGCCAAGGCTCTGATATGCAAAGAAGTGCTTGCACACTTGTATATGACACAGAGTGGAAATATGTTGAATGGGGAACTGTTCCACAATTCTTATTCATGCTTTTATATGAAAGAGAAATATGACAAAGGAGTCAAGATAAAATAGATACGATATGGCAGACATCCCACTTTTCCATATTTGGGGCGTGGGGGAGAATGAAATGAGCACACTTAAGATATCTTTCCCAATCGCTGTGCAGAATACTCTGGCTGAACCAGGGCAGGGGGAGAAATGCCTTAATAGCCTTAACTCTTATTGAGATCGACATTCTTTCATATTCTTTTTGAAGCTACTGAACTCCCATCTGCATTAAAGATTTTCAGCTTTCCCAAATTAATGTAGCCTTTTTAGCAAATTGTTTTGTGCCATCATGTCATAGTCTGTTGAATAGCCTCTGATTTACAGCCTATGGCAATATAGCTGTTCAAACAATAGTATATTACTTCTCGGATACCAAATATGACGATTCCTTTCTCTTACTTATGGTTATTGAAAAAACATTGCCTTGTTCTCTTAAGAAACATCATTTTTCTTTTTTCTTTTCTTTTGTATTTTACTTGAGTGAACGTTTTAAAGCAAGTGCCATGAACAAGAAGAAAAGCATGAAAGAGTTATAGCTCAGAATCTATGTCTCTTGGAAGAAAATACTCCTGAGAAAGCATTAAGAGGCTGCATAAAAGTAGCGGTTGATTTTAGACCATATAAAATGCAATTGTAGCCTCGGTGAATTTTTCATCCATTAATTTTATCAGAACATGTGAAAAATTATTCATGATTTATTTACTTATTTCTAGTATTTTTATAGTGCCTTTTTGCAAAAACCACCAAGGGACGTATCAAAAACAATAAAAGCCACTTTGAAAAACCATCATTAAGAACAATAAACACAAGTAAAATTAATTTAAATGGCAAAATTTATAATATATATATATATATAGAGAGAGAGAGAGAGAGAGAGAGAGAGAGAGAGAGAGAGAGTATAGATATATAGATATATAGAAGTATACATTTCTAGAATATATTTTGTAGATCAAACTTATGTAACATAAGTACAGGAGTTCATTAAATTATTGTTTGGTGACCTTCAAGTCAAATATAGAGGGATTTAAAAAACAAAAACCTGATGTTTTCAAGCACCACCCTTGATTTGAAATTGGAGTGTTATTTTTCTCACACACTAAGGTTCAAAGTAAATTGGGTTGTATCTGAAGTCCGCTCATGAAAGGGGTCTTTCCTGCCCTTTCCCCCACATTTTATTATTCAGCATGCTGGAAAATGAGTTGATTTAGGAATAAAATCAATGTTGTTTTGGCCAATGCTTTCAATATTTGCTTCTTAATATTTGCTTTATCATTGCCTCAGTCACAAATAAATGTGCACTATCCTCCTTGCACATTGTTGGATACAACTTGCTGTAAAGAGGTTCCAGGATTAATAAATAAAGGTTAGTGTGTAACAGAGGCAATCATAAAGTAACTATTCAGAAGCAGGCTTCTGCTGTCATCCTGTTGAAATCATGATCATTTTTCCTCTCAGAAGAATTGTGAACATTAATGTACATATAATTAAATCCCACACCCAAGGATGATAAATCTGTGATGGGAGGTGTGAAAAACAAACTAATTTGAAAGAAATGTTTACTTTGAAGTATTACAACACATAATCTATGTGTTGTAATACTTCAGATAATCTGTTGAGGTAAACCTATATATGAACTCTTCGTTTCTTTCTTGTTTGTATTGATACTTTATTTACTTAGGCGTTTATATAGCTTTCTAATATAATTTGTTCTTTTATCTAGTCTTATCTAAGAATTCAAATTTATGTAGTAACTTAGATTAGAGTATTCAATGTATTTCATATACGGTATCATGTTTCCCTTACTATTGTGTGTTTCCATGGAGCTCAGGTTTCTTTTGTATCCCAGAACTCCATCCTTAATAGGAAACAAACTGGAACCTTCAAATATTTCCCTTTTTACTTGTCCTTTGTCTATCCAATCTTTGCATTTTCTGCACTTACTGGCTCAGTTCAGATAACACATTTCTCAACTGTGGTTTTAGAACTCTACGGTTTTTACAACATCGCTCAGAAATGTGTTGTCTGGTGGGAAAACTCCACCCCACGGTGGAGTTTTATTGGAAAACGCTCCACGAAGAATATCCATGCTGTGCAGAGGAGAGTTCCTCCATAACCGTTGTGTTGTGTGGAGGGCTCTGTGGAGCTTTCCATTGCATTGAGTTGGCTTTTCCCATTGGCTGCAGAGTTCTCTGGCAAGAGTGGTGAAAGCAGTGAGTGCTGCTCTAGGAGAGCCACTGGGATTGTGTTACAAAGTTTTTATAACAATTGGGTGAGGTTTTTTTTTATTTTTTGGCAGCAATGGCTGATGGGATACCATCAGGAGGACCGGGGGAGGAGAGAGGGTGGAGGAACTGTCAGTCAAACACCCCAATGGATTTTACTCAACTCCATGGTAGCCCACAGTCACACACCAGTGGAGTTAGAACATGTTGTGTGGGGAATACTTCTGAAAAACTCAACCATTGAGTGGAGTTTTTACACTGCTTTGACTAACGTGTTGTCTGAACTGAGCCATTGTCTTGAATTTCTCAGCAGTAATTACACATTTGCTAATCTTTTGGGTGCATGGTCTCTGAACCTCACTCTGACCTTAACGTTGGTTCTAATTTGGTTCCTTTCTCATGTAGGACAATTAACATTAGCATAAGCCTTCCATATGGTACCAATGTTAGGTTTTTATTTACTTATTTATTTATTTGATTTGTGCTGTGCCTTTCTACAAAGAAAAATGACAGCCATGTTTAAACCATGATTTAAATGATAATATAATTGCATTAATTATCACACAGCAATAACAGAATAAAAATAGAACCCAACCCAACAGACCTGCTTGCACACCAAAGGGCTGCTTGAATAAAATGGTATTTGCCTGCCACTGGAAGGGCAGCAGAGAAAGAACCAACCTAGCCTCCCATGGCAGGAAGTTACAGCCTCTGACCAGGCCTTTGTCACATCAGCCACAAACACACCTCTGAAGAGAGTGGTATCAAAAGAAGGGTCTCTCCCAAAGATCTTAAGACCCCAGCAGACATATGGGAGAAGGCGGCCTTTCATATAACCTTGTCCAAAGCTTTCTAAGGCTTTATGGATCATAACCAGCACTGTGACTGGAAACAGATTGGTAGCTAGTTGTAAGAAGGGAATTATGTGCTCCCTGTTACTGGTCCCTGTTGTCTGGCCACAGCAATCTGGATCATCTGAAGTTTCTGAGCAGTTGTCTAAGGTAGCCCCACTTAGAGATGTTACAGTAATCCAAATGGGAAGTAACTATGGCATGCATGACTGTGGCCTGATCAGATATCTCTAGGAATGGGTGCAGTTGACTTACTAGCCACAGCTGCACAAATGCTCGCCTGGCCACAACCTAGGCACCTATGACTATGAGATATTGCTCATAGTCAACTATATGAAATAAGGAACGGCATACTGAGATTATGGGATATTGATCCCAATGTTTCCTTGGACATTGGCTATTAATAAAATCTGATGAAATGTCCAATAATTAATCTTGAGATAATTATGAAGTGATTTGTTCCATGCCATTTTTACAACATTGACAAAGATTTGCGATATCTAAACTATGAAGTTGCATTCCATGAGTGTGTTGGCTAATAGACAATGGAGGACATAACTTCCATGGCTATTAACAAGAGGTATGTCTATGCTCTGTGCAGTGATGGTTTTCATTTTGTTTTCTTGAATTTAAAAATCATATGGAGAGTGGGCAGAGAACTTGCACAGAAGCTGCAGTACACAGCATATTCTAGTGGTATTTGCACATTGGTAGCTCCTCAGTGGATCGCAACTTACGATAGTTTGTTTCATTTAGTTCTATATTTGTCACCTATTCCATCTTTTAAATTTAGGGTAAACATCAATAGATTGAGAAGTAAATATTAAATATTGTTATTTAAAATCCAGCTGCATTTTCCAAATTTCCTGACCCTTTGATTTGTTAAATCCTTAAAAACAGCCCAAATAGATCAGTCAGCAAATTATTATTATAGTAGTAGTATTTTTCATCTCCTTTGAGGCTACACCCTCACAAAAAGATGAACCACCAAGAGGAAGGGAAGACACAAAGATAGGACAGCTGTATCAGTAAGCATACAGAGTGTTCTGGTTATTAGTGGCTAAACACCAGCTGTTCATTTAAGGCCAGGACCTGGAAGTCACAGCAGGTCCAACAAGAGCTGTTACTCTAGGACTTCTGTGGAATCTTGGTGGATGTTGGGCCTTTGTCATGGCACCAATCAAGGGGCATGAACGTAATATCATGATCCTTTCTCTGGCTTCCCCATTAGACCACTATCATACAGTTTTGGTCAGTGGTAGAGGATCCATTTTCTGGGTGATGATCACATCCTGTTTGTGCTGTGCTAGCAATAGGTCCCACTGGCACATGGGTAGCTTAGGATATTTGCCCATTATTCTGGTCCTTTTTATTGTCTGTCTCTGGAAATGTTCCATTTTTAAAAAATAAATAAATCCTGAGTTTGATTTCCCACACACACACACCTTACTCCCCATTCCATCAGATCAAACCTTGCCTCTTTCATGAATTCATTAGGTGGCCTTCAGCAAAACCCTCTCTCTTACCCCTCTACATCTCCAGTATGGGGATAATAATGTACCTTATGTGGTTGTTGTAAGCATTAAAAGCTAATGAATATGATACGCTATAAAGCATTATATAAATATTATCATATAATAATAACAATAATAATAATAATAATAATACAGCATTATTAAGCATTATTTCTATACAATGCCACCATTTTTGTGGATGATTTTGATGATTCACCAAAATTAGTGCATTTATGGACAGCTGTCACTCTTCCTGTTTCAGATCCAGAAAGCCTATTGAAAATAATGGCAGGCTTTCATCTCATTGTTTTGCCATGAGCTCTAGTAGGCTTTGAATCATACCCTCTATAAATGCAGCTGCCAAAAAGCATTCCCGAGGGAGGAGGGGAAAGCTGTCCTTAAAAACAGGCTTTATGCTCATGTACAAAGAACATTGGTAGCTGTCCAGCATTAATAATGGAACAAGTTGTTCTGTCTGTTGACAAAAGTCATACACACTAGTAAAAAGGGAAGTTTCAATTCCTACATAGTTTTCAATATATGGTACTGCTTTAACTTGCCTTTCCAGACTTCAATGCCTGTCATCTAATAAGGCTCATTATGGATTGATTCAGGAAAGTGAACCTTGAGGACAGTACCTATTTTAAATTATTTTACTCCTTTGAGAACCTGAAGGTCTCTGGTTATGTCCAAGAGATCATTTATCCTGCTTGGGCCTAGATCCAACCCTTGAATTCCTTAAGATATTTTAGAATCAGCTTTACTTTTCTGACTGTCTCCCACATCCTGTGATTGATCTGTGTTTAGAAGAAATTGTCCAGTGCTCATAATTCAGGCATAGTGAAGCATGTTTAAATCCTATTGATTTCAATGAGTGTGTTGCGAACATGCTTACATTTTCTCTCATTGAAATAAATGGTGTTTAAAAATGCTTAAATTCTATTGGATTTTGCCCATTTTCACTAATGTTCAGCTTGCCTGACCATGGGAGGGCCATTGCAGGTGAGGGGGGAAATGTGAACCATGCTCCTCAAACCCCAGCATTGGTGGGGCTTTGTAGTGACACTGGATTTAGGAGGAGGGGCTTACGAGGTGATATTAGCTTTCAGGGCCCCTCCTCCCGGCCACTACAAAGTGTGGCTCCCAGCAGAGTGGCTCCCAGCAGAGCAATTCCTTTTCGCTCCTGCTGAACAACCGTACATTGTTGGGGGTGGTGGCAGCAAAGCAGCTGGAGGGCAGCCGGAGGACTATTCCTGCTGCATCTGGATCCCCCTCTGGATCTCTACTTAATGCCCCCTCAGTTCAGCGCTTACTGCTTGAGACATTAGGGTGTGCCTTGGCACACCCCTTGCGCATGCCTATGTGTAGAAGCTATTAGAATTTGTATGAAAGGCAGAGTAGAACTCCAATAATAAATGCATCTGCCCAGAAGGACACTACGTGAAATACATTTTTCTTAAGCAAAATAAAATTGCTGGCAAATCTGTCCAAAGACACTGATCTAAAACCACCATTTCTGCACAAGTTCATACATGGCCTTCTCTGTGCACTGCTGATTATTCCCTTATTTATGTATTTATTTGCAAATAAAGCAAATACTACAAAGAAACCATAAACATCTCATCCAGTCCAGGAGCACAGCCATTGGATCCTCCCGCTGCCTGGAGAAGTGCAGAATGCACAATAACACATAACAGTTCCGAACAAAAACAAAACAAAACTCCATTGCATCTGAAAAAGAAAGATACTTGCAAGGTTACAGGCCGGATAACTTTTATACCACCGCTGCTAGCAATCACTGAAAAAATGATCCTGTTTTCTATACTCCCAATGCTAGTGGGCCATGCAGCTCCTTAGGAAACACTGTTTGCTGGCTATCACGTAAATTGATCACATTTGTATTCTAGCATAAGAACTGTTGTTCCTGGGAGAACCACAGGCCGTTTACTTATCAGTAGCATTGCTTCCTTTAATCTAACATCCCCGGGCCATAGATCAGTTTGTGTTCTGCCTGCAAAGACCTGAGTTATTTGTTTATTAGTCCAGCATGTTGCTTTGAAGTGTAAGGCCCACTGACTTAAAATGACTTCTTTTAAAGTGGAGTATTAAGGGTCAAGATGTCTATTAACTTTGGAAAGGATCAAACAGAGCTCCTCTCCCTTACTTCAGAGAGGGGTGTCACATGGACAAAGCTTGCGAATATGTTCCTTTTTCCTTTATAGAAGGAATTAATGGCTAAAGCAACTAGAAAGGCTCCCCACATTACTTTTTTAATCTTTTTCCTGCGGTAGACTGACATTCTGCCACTGAACAGACCTTCTAATGTTCCCTAAACTCAAACAATTTTGCAGTTTTGGTGATAAGCATCATCTATATATAACCTGGCACTTCGAATATCTAACAATTTTCAAGAAGGCTGAGATATGAATCAAATCACAGCAGTCCCAGAACATGATTAAAGGACCTTTGCGGCTTTAATAGCTAATCTAATAAAACACAGACATGCCTTGTCCTTGAGTTGAAATCATACTGCACTGTTGCTCAAATGAACTAACTATATGTAGGGCACCAGATGCAAAAACAGGGATTAGTTCCCAGAAAAACAGGATTTTAAAACAAACAAACAAAAAACCACGAGCCTGGGCATTTAGGTATTGCCAAGCGATGACATCTTCACATACACGCACATGAACTTGCGAGAAGTAGGTCTTCGTTTTCCCCTCAAAGAGTGTGACGGTTCTTTGTGCTCATATTTAGAATTCATGATAATAAGACTGCAGTCTACAAATGTTTCTCTTTGGAATATTCACTGGTTTCAGTTAGCATGAGATTTTGGCAAAACTGGCATAACATCATGTTGTGTAATGTTGTTCAGGTTCAGCAGTTGGTAATCTCCTTCCTAAGTACTTAAGGGTGCAATCCATGGCTGTCTGGGGAATGCTAAGAGTTGTAGGGTTTGGGTTTTTTTTGTTTATTTGTTTGTTTGGTTGGTTGGTTTTTTTTTTTTTTTTGGCAAAAACATGCTTAGAATTGTGCCCTAAGTGATACAGCACTTAAATGCTAACCCAGTCAACTTTAGAGGCTGCAAGAACATGGAACAACTTGTTTGGAGCTACTGGGGTTAAGGCAGTATATTTTTGTAGCAACAATACAGTAGTGTCAGACTTCCTTTATCTCCATCAGCCTTGAGCTAACAAGAAGGAGTTTTAAATACATTTTATGCCCCATCTTAATATTTTTTTATACTCTAAAAACTCTTAAACTACTCAATTAGTCTGTGCTAACATGATTTACAAAGAGGAAAGGTATTCAGACAGTAATGGCATTGTTTAACTTTAACAAAAGTTGCTTATAAACTCTGGTAGAATCCTTTGAAGGTTGGAAATATCACCCGCACAAAAAAATGATCTGCTGTTCACAACTGATACAGAAAAAGGCTTATGGCTAGACCTGGCTTTATCAAGCCCAAGGAATGGTTATGAGAGTCAGAGTAAGCAGGCATCCAGCAAGAACTATGGACTGGAGAACAGAAGCATAAGAGACAGGTCATTCAGTACCCTGGACAGATCTGAGGGAGCAAACTACTTATTCTAACAGGCTCCTAAGTCCAATATAGCCTCTCCAAATTCGGCTATCTCGCTGTTTCATTTTTCCATTTCCTCAGGAAGGCTCTATTACCTTAGGAGTAAAGAGCTTTAAAGAAATAGCTCACTGGTCTAGAGCTTAGCACGTTATTTCTCTTCTGTTTTCCACTGGGTACATTGCCTGTCTTCATGAGAGACCAACTTTAGGAGTCAGAATTACTTTCTGTCCAGTTATTTTATTAATTTCTTTTAACACAATTTTTCAAAAGACCTGCACTACTGTGCATGACTATCAGATATGGGCCTTCATTCCACAATTTCTCCAACACAATGGATTCACACTCTACAATCTATATGGCTGTTAGTTATAGTAGTGATGTGCCACCTGTGCATTAGTGTGAAGAATTGCCGTGTATATAAATGTTGTTGTTGTGTACTGTTTACTTTGTTTAGCCTCTGAGAGGCTATAATGTATCTGAGTAGGCCTGAAGCCTTAATTTGATACTGTCAAAGCCTAGTGTAGTAATTGCTTAGTGTCATTCTGAAGGAGGCAAATTGCTTTGAATACTGCTGATGGGCCTGGATCAGGTAAATTCAATTCTGATTGGGTCAGGATTCTAACAAGGAGGGGGGGAAGAGGTTGGAAAATAACAGTTGACAGGAGTTCAGTGAGTTGATGATTTCTGTGGAGCATAAGGGAAAAGGTTTGCTGGTTTGTGTGTGAATAGGAGAAAGCCGAGGAGAAAGTGAATAGCTAAGGCTTGAATATTAAGTTATTTTTTCTCTGTTGGACAATGTTATGTGGTTAGTGAAGCTCAGGAGTAGGGAGCAAGAGACTTTATGCCAGGATGCTGCCCTAAGATCTTTCCAGAAGAAGGTAACGGAAGCAGTAAAAACCCAGATTAACTATCCAGGCAGGCACAAATGCAAAAGGAGGGACTTTGAGAGTCACAGGAGGCTGCAGCTAAGAGCTGTACCTGGTTGTGAGTAAATTTGGCTGGGTGGATCTTTAGGGAATTTGGCCAGAGGTAAAAGAAGTCATTAAGAGGCTTGTAATAGCAAAAGTGTTTCTTGAGTTCTTAAATGTCATCAAGCTTTCTTTTGATAACCCCAAAGTAAATAGTATTCCCTTATGTACACACTATTCCTTTAAAAAAACAATAAATTGTTTAGTAGTTCATCTTGTCTCAAGTGTTGGTGCCCGTCTCAGACCTAAACCTCTTATACTAAGATTTATGTTATCAAGGAGGTTTTTTATTTATTTATTTATTTATTTATTTATTTATTTATTGCATGTTTATACTGCCCAACAGCCAAAGCTCAAATCAAAGTATAAAATGAACAACAGTATAAAACAAAAACAAAATGATAATAATATATAAAAGCACAGCCAGGGTAAAACCAAGTAGTGATGGAGAGATTTATACAGATTTAAAATACTGATTTGAAACAGCAAGATTAAAAATACTATGATGATAAACTGTTAAAATACTGCTAGAATAAGAAGTTCTTCATCTGGCGTTGAAAAGAGTGTATCGTAGGTGCCAGGCAGACATCTCTAGGGAGCTCATTCCACAGCTGGGTTTTAAGTATTCTAAGAGAACTGGTCACAGCAGAAAAGCATTTGCTTGGAGAACTCTGAGTTATAATGGCAGAGAGTTCCTTAGGCCCTGAAATATAAACATTTACTGGAAATAAGAAACTGCATATGTGAGATTGCCCAGTAAAGGAACCATTTCCACATAGGTGATGGCAGTGCAAGGATAGAAAATCCCCCATAATATGTTTGACAGAACTTTTCCTTATGTCATATCGCCTAGTGACTATGATATTTATATTTAAATGTATGTGCTTATTTTGCCATCCCCTACTCCTTTGCCTCTGCTGTGCTGTGCACATGCTCTCTGACTGTTGCATACTATGCTGTGAATGGTGTGGTTTTATTTGTGCTGAAAGGTATAGGAATGGGCCTGCATTGTAGTGAGGTATTTTGATGACATGGCCTTTTGGTCCATTCTTGTGCTGGAATTCTACATTCCAATTTTATGTGGCACATGCTATTTCTATACCCTAGTGAAAAAGATGATAGGTGGCAATTTCAGTTTTTTCCCCTCTAAATGTCACTGTTGTTGTCAACTCTGCTCTTTCTACTGACCGAAATAATTAGTGGTGATATTTATACTTGTGAAAAAACAGCTTTCATTGTGTCTAAACAGGAGTTATTCATCGATCTATCAAAAGGATTATGTGGGAGAAAAAGATGCACACAGAAGCTGTTCTGAGTAGGTTTTGACAAAGTTCAGATATCTGAAAACTAAGAATGAGCTCTTACTTTTGTTTTTCAGTACTAAGTTTTGTGTCCAGAGTATTTTAGTTGATCTCAGTGTGCAGAACTGTTTTGAGAGTAGCATCTGTATTTTGGTTGAATTTTGGTTTTGATCTGTATGATCGATGGCTTACCCATGACATACATTCTGTGCATTAGGTTAAGAGAAGCATTCCAGCCCAGACTTCACCCTGCAATGCAAGACTTGAACAGTGTTTCTTTCAGTGCAGGGCAGCATGCAAATATAGAGTCCCAATGCTAGGAGGACTGTACTACATCCTTTTTTGAATGTTGTATAAGCTGTAGCTTATAACTGTCTCTGTTAATATGTGCTAATGTCTGTTCTCAACTTCACACATGTGTGCTTATCCCTCAGTAATTGCAACATGCAGTGCTACTTGCATGTATGAATTAACATAGATTGGACACCAAAGCAGAGCTTCATGTTACCTGACATAATCACACGCTGTTCTGTCAGTCATTGAGTATTAAGTAATCAATTGATGAGAAAGAAACTGATAAATATAGTCACATATGTGAGTCAGCCTTAGGGGTTACATTTTCCAGAAATCCTCAGTTCCAATCAAAGCAAGCACCAAAACCCCATATTTGCTATTGTGAAATGATTCTGTTTTCCATCATCTATCCACAATGTCTGGAAGACATTGCAATTCCAGGACAATTGTTCATGACTCTATTATGTTTTGGGGTGGCGATATATAAAAAACAATGATGTAGGTTGGGGGTCTGATTTCAATTCCTTCAACTGTTCTACATACTTCTTGTCTCAGCAGTTTGCTTAATATCTTTGCATCCTCGCTGTCCATCAATGAAAAGGGATTATAGCCATCTCTGTAACGAGACTTGCAAATTGATTCACTCCTGGAATTCCTGCTACTATAATAGAGTTTGTATATATTTTTAAACACCACTAATTCGCTAAATTATTAAGTAGGCCTCTGAACCCCAAGGAATCAACTCCTACATTTGTTGAAAAAAAGAATATTTTACTGGTTGATGGTCAATAACCTGAAGCTCAATCCAGACAAGACTGAAGTTCTGCTGGTCTGTGATTCCTCTGTCCACATGAGGGAAGTGCAACTGGTTACTCAGGTGGCCTCCATGATGTGGAGTGTCTTCTACCAGCTTTGGCTGATAGCCCAGCTACAACCCTGTCTGGATGGGGATAGCCTGTCAGGTGTCTATGCTCTAATAACCTCTAGGTTAGATTACTGCCATGTGTTATACACTGGGCTGCCTTGGATGATGGATCAGAAACTGCACATAGTGCAGAATTTGGCAGCCAGGTTGTTCTGGGAATAAGCGATGTGAACATATCCTGCAAGTCCCGTTCTGGCTTGTTTGCACTGGTTACCAGTTTGTTTCTGGGCCAAATTCAAAGTGCTGATTTTAATCTATAAAGCCCTAGATGGCTTGGGATCGTAATACCTCTCTCTGTATGAATCTACCCAGTCCCTGAGGTTGGTTCAGAGGCCTATTTATTTTTATTTATTACATTTTTATACTGCCCAATAGCCGAGCATAAAAAACAACCAACAATCTAAAAACACAAATACAAAATACAATATAAAAAGCACAACCAGGATAAAAAATTGATGTAGGTTAAAATACGGAATTAAAACAAGGTTTAAATTTAAGTTAAATTAGGTGTTAAAATACTGAGAAAATAAAAAGGTCTTCAGATGGTGATGGAAAGAGTACAGTGTAGGCCTTTCTTTGTGTGTCCCCTCCAAGACAACTTTGGATATCAGTTCAGGAATGGGCCTTTTCTGTGATAGACCCATGTTTATGGAATACTCTACCCAAGGAATCTCATCTGTGGCTGGCTACTTGTTGTGGGCTACTTTTGTGGTTTTCTTTCTAGGCTCTGAGCCGGGGACAATTTTGTTTCTTTGTGAATGAGCACTTTTCATATTGGTTTGTTTTAAATTATGTTTTATGATTTCTATTTGTATTATTTTGTTGATTATTGTTTATATTGAGTGGCGGGTTTCTTTTCTGTCATTTTACTCAGGTGGTTCTGTATTGTGTGTGTAAGTCACTTTGAGATTGCTTTTTTTTTTTTTTTTGGAAACAACATGCATTTAATGAAGATGATGGCAATGATAAACACAACTACAAG
Organism: Elgaria multicarinata webbii; assembly: GCF_023053635.1. Taxonomy (NCBI): domain Eukaryota; kingdom Metazoa; phylum Chordata; class Lepidosauria; order Squamata; family Anguidae; genus Elgaria; species Elgaria multicarinata. The sequence goes on from NC_086177.1 coordinate 54,905,956, forward strand.
ATGAATCCTGCAGGGGACAAAATCCTGCAGTAGACCTCTTAAGTAGAACTGTTCCCCACACCTTGTTAGAAAATAGTAAACTGATTGTCAAATCAGCTGTTCTTTGAACTGAATCACTATCTGCCCAAGCACAAGCCAGAAAGCTGTGCTACAGCTGGCTGACCCAGTACTTGAGCACTAATACAACAAGCTGGTGCTGAGAACATTATAGAGCATGGTGAGAAAATAGCTGTGGAAGAAGGATTGCTTTGTACGCTGGTGTCATATGATAATTGGCAGTTAAATATGATATAGTTCAACCCATGAATGCATTATAATAATGTTTAAGTGAGTCTCGTCATCTCTGTTCTCTTCATTATGGGTACATTAAATGCTTGGAGGGATACCTGAGAATTGTCAATCATGGGTTTGTGTACCTGGGAGCATAGTCATAGCTCAGTGCCTGAGTTATGCAACAAGGGCTGGTCAAACAAGCTTCACCTTCTCTCTGACATCTAGGGCTCATCTACACCAAGCAGGATATTGCACTGTGAAAGCGGTTTATAAAAGGCAGGAGCCACACTACTGCTTTATGGCAGTATTGAAGTGCACTGACAACTGTTGAGGCCCATTGACACATATCATATACCACTTTCGTACCACTATTTATTTATTTATTTATTACATTTCTATACCACCCAATAGCCGGAGCTCTCTGGGAGGTTCACAAAAATTAAAACCATTCAAAGTATAAAGCAACAGTATAAAACCATAATATAAAATACAATATAAAAGCTCAACCAGATAAAAACAGCAGCAATGCAAAATTACAAATTTAAAACCATGTTATTTAAAATTTATAGATTGTTAAAATGTTGGGAGAATAAAAAGGTCTTCACCTGGCGTCTAAAAGCATATAATGTAGGTGCCAAGCGAACCTCCTTAGGGAGCTCATTCCACAGCCGGGGTGCAACAGCAGAGAAGGCCCTCCTCCTGGTAGCCACTTGCCTTACTTCCTTTGGCAGGGGCTCACGGAGAAGGACCCCTGAAGATGACCTTAGGGTCCGGGCAGGTACATATGGGAGGAGGCGTTCCTTCAGATAACCTGGCCCCAAGCCATTTAGGGCTTTATATGTTAATACCAGCACTTTGAATCGGGCCCGGACCTGGACTGGCAGCCAATGAAGCTGGAAAAGGACTGGTGTAATGTGGTCTCGTCGGCCAGTCCCTGTAAGTAAGTGTGCTGCCCTGTTTTGTACCAGTTGAAGTTTCCGGACCGTTTTCAAAGGCAGCCCCACGTATAACGCATTGCAGTAATCCAAACGAGAGGTTATCAGAGCATGGATAACTGTAGCTAAGCTATCTCTGTCCAGATAAGGGCGCAGCTGGTATATCAGCCTGAGCTGATAAAAGGTGCTCTTTGCCACTGAGTTCACCTGTGCCTCAAGTGACAGTTCTGGATCCAAGAGCACCCCCAAACTACGGACCCGATCCTTTAGGGGGAGTGCAACCCCGTCCAGGACAGGGCAAACATCACTATATCCTGCTTGGTGTGGCTCCTGTCTTTTATATATCTCTTTCATACCGCTTTCATAGTGGAATATCCTGCTCAGTGTAGATGAGCCCCTAGTTTTGCTTTTGGTTTGTTTTTTATACAGAAAAGCATTTTAATCACATGAGGCCCCAACATGCAGTTTGAAGTGGTACAGCCCAGACACAGGTTTTTCATCTCCATAAGAACTGGGAATGGATGAATGGTGTGAATTCAGTTCATGTCAATTTCACATGTGACCAATTCAAAGTCCATTCTGTCCCAGAGCAGCTAGAAATGAAACCAATACAGCTCTTGGAATGAGACAGTTCACAATGACATGCTTGCCCCTCCCATGATGCTTGTATGGGGGCAGGAGCATGGGTTGGCTGTCCCCTTTGCTACATATTGGTAGCCATCTTTGTTTTCCATACAAAGTACCAGGGAGAAACAGCATGCCCTCTCCTCCCAGGGGCTTCTAACACTTCTGTGCATTTTGGAAATGTGCAAACTGAGCCACACACATATGCTCCAATTCACATAGTGGTCTGCCCCAATGCACCATCAGGAACAGTCACTCCACAATGCCAAGCAAACCAATTACTACTCTTTCCCTAGTAAGAACTAAGCCTGAGTATTGTGTGGATGGCTAGAGTCAAGCCGATGCAAGTAAAATGGACTGTACATTTAACATTGAAAAGTATCACTGGCAGACCTGCATAACATGTGACTTACCAGGCTGAACATAGTCCACCCCCTACTTGTGGTATCTTACTTGATGGTCACTAAACCCTATTGGTTTGCTAGTCAGCCATTGCTGCAAAACCTAGAAGGCAGCATTAAAAGGTTTTGCAAAACTCTTAGCAGGCAGCTGGTCGGCTAACATTTGATTTAGTGGATCACAATTCATGCAGGCTTGTTTCTGGCATGTAAGGATTACTTTGAATGTGATGGCCTTAGCTTTGGTCCGCTAGTGGAATCCCTCTGATGATGTAAATAGAAACAACTGAGTAACATTCAGTTTTACTGTATGAAAATGTCCTTAATTTTAACAGTTATGTGTCAGTGAGATCAAAACTGAAAGTTCGAGTCTCCCTATTATTAACAGACAAAAGAATTCTTCCTTTCTGAAAGCACTTCTTTTATTGTAAGAATTAGTACTCTAGCATACAGGCCCCTTATTAACAAGGTAGTGCTTCAACATTCTGAGCTACAAGGGGATGCCTCTAAGATGTTTTTTGAAAGCATCAAATGAGAATAAAGGATTTAAATACAACATGCTTCCCGAATTGTTTGTGATAGCTGCATGAGGAATTGCTAAGGCGTTATTACAGCTAAAAGCAATTCATTTAGGCTAACTTTCAAGCTTACATTCCTAGGAAGAAAAGGATGAAGAATGCAGCTGGGGTGATCAGAGCTGACAGCTTTAATAAGGAGAACTGCAGAGGCTCCAGTGTGCAATGATGGTGAACAAAATACTGCAGGTATTTCAAAAAGTAAGGAACATCTTTTAACCAGAAATATGAGAGCAGAGGTGAAATGGTATTTTATCAGCATCAAAGTATTCTATGGAGAGGGCCATTTTTACTGTGTACTTATTTAACTGTTAGAAATAATACTGTGATAAACCACTTTAGGGAAAATGTAGGAAGGAAGCAAAAACTGCAGTTAATAAAAATGAAATATTTTGTCGTCCTTGAAATTAAATTCTGTGGACTCTTTTAGACATTTGTGTTGGTTGTGCTATTTTTAAGTAGAATGACTAAATACAATGATACCGTGTCAACACAAACTATGAGATGCTTTGGAATGAGACCTTGCGGGCATATAAATTGTTTTTGGATACAAACTGGATAAATTTATTTAACTTTTTAAGAATGTCACTACTTTTGCTGATCTGGGCAGCGCATTACTAATTACTAAAAAAGTAAAAGGAAATACATATACTGCAGATACAGAATATCAAAACAAGCAGAAACTAGAGGAAGCCCCGAAACAAACAGAAATGCTTGTTTCTGGAGGAGGTAGATAAGCAGAGCTCCCTTATGGAAGCTTTGCAAACCTGCCTCCTTCCAGAAATGAGCATTTCTGTTCATTTTGAGTGGCTCCCAGAAGCGCTTAATCTCTCTTGCATAAGCGTTGGGGGTTGCTTGTGGAAAGGAATCAGCGGGGACATAACCACCCCATTGGATGCTGCCCATTGCTATATAGCTGTGATAGGAGTGTATACTTTGGGGTGCAAGTTCTGTTATTTCATACCATGCATCCTCCTGATCTTTATGCTTAATACTTAATGGTTACCTCTAGGATATTATAAACTGCTAGAACATCAAACATATCAAATCCCTTTTTCTTGCCATTGTTATTTTCCTTTTCTGTCTTCAACTGACACCTTCATCATTCCATGGCTCAAAGATTCATACACTGTCCAATTTCCAGTTCAGACTCCCCGCCCCCCGCTTTGCTGGAGACATGGGAGATGACCATAGGAAACAATGGAGAAATCCAGGAATTTAGCTGGATTGTTAAAGGAAGCAACATGGCCACCTCTCCAAACATCAGGAAATAGGGAAGATAAAAATTCCTGTCTTTGGCATGAAGGGTTTATTTATTTATTTATTTATTTAAGGATTTTTATGCCGCCATTCAGCCAAAAAAGGCTCTCATGGCGGCTTACAAAAGTATTTCTTGACAGTCCCTGCCCGCAGGCTTACAATCTAAAAGACATGACACAAAAGGAAAGGGGATTGGGAGGGAGGAGGAGGAGGGGGGAAAGGAAAGCAAACTCAGGCACTACAATCTTAGTTGGAAAGTTCAGCAGTTACAGGTGACAGCAGGAGGGAGGGGGCTCTCAGCTGGAGCTGGACCCAGGCACGGTGGAGAGGTGCCTGGCTGCTGCTTCCTCCCTCTCTGGTGGCCTCTGCAGTTACAGTTGGTAGCAGGAGGGACGGGGCTCTCAGCTGGAGCTGGACCCAGGCACGGTGGAGAGGTGCCTGGCTGCTGCTTCCTCCCTCACTGGTGGCCTCTGCAGAGACAGTTGGTAGCAGGAGGGAGGGGGCTCTCAGCTGGAGCTGGACCCAGGCCCGGTGGAGAAGTGCCTGGCTGCTGCTTCCTCCCTCACTGATGGCCTCTGCAGTGTCAGTTGACAGCAGGAGGGAGGGGGCTCTCAGCTGGAGCTGGACCCAGGCACGGTGGAGGTTTGATCTCCAAATAATGAGATGAGTTACTCTAGAATTTTCTTACCTTTATAGGTCATTTATCACACATGTTGAACAGCACTTATATCCCAGAATATCTGGCTACATTCAAGTTAAATTGGCACAGGTTATTCATAAAGTTAACTATTGCCATGTTAGTCCTAAAACATGAGAGGCCTTTTTTATTAGGACTAGTCCTTCTGTGTTGGTGAAACAGTCTGTGAGCTCAGTGTAATAGATTATTGGGCCCACTATATCATCTTGTATCTCTTTGTGCTTAGTTCTCTAATTGAAAAAAGTCATTATCTACATAACTAGGCAGAGGGTAGGTAAAAGTTTTTTCAAGGACACATATTTTCAGGCACAGATTCATAGACCTTTGGAACCAGTGGACCATTTCTCAGAACTGTCTTATATGTGCTTCTCAGTTTCCCAATCCCTTTTTGTTTTGCAAATGTGAACTGAAAAGGTGGAGACAACTGGCTTCACATTTGTTCTCTTGACAACAGCAATATTCATGTTTTGCTTGATGGGAAAGAATTTTGGTTTGGCTACAATATGATTTCTTTAAAAGCTTACTGACATTGACCTAGTTGAATCTCTGTTGATGAAAACTGACAGTGTAGTCCTCTCAATCACTCCATGTCACATCATATATCTAATTAAGAGAGATTAAGACCTAACGAATGACTCATCATTTTTCTTTACATGACTCACTGTTATTTTTCCCCTTTGTTGCGGTATGAGCTCCACTTTTTCTTTTTTTTTATTAGTTTATAAAAAAAAAGTAGGAAACAATTGGTTGTATGATTAGTTAAATTATATGGAAAGGATTTTCTACTCCTAATAAATGTCAACTTAGTTTTACAATGTTTCATGATTTTCCAAATTGTTTCCATTTTTATGCTATTTCATGGCGTTTCCACTGAACAGCAATTTCTGATTGTGCTACACTTAATATATTTAGCACTGAATGCATATTACCTCTATTTGCTTTATGATTTAGGTAACATAATAACACCATCTTCAGATCAAAAGGGCTAATGTATCCAGTTACATCCATTATTAAACTCAACGTTTTAGTTCTGAACTTTAAAATACTTTGACAAGACCACTAACAGTGATAATAGTTTGCATTTTGCGACCTTCACTTTCAACATTGTATGATAATAGGCTAGAGACATTTTTTTCTCTTAAATCTGTATGCCAGTTATAGAAATTCTCCTTCATTTCTGCTACCTGCACTATGATGCAAGTCTGATCCTTATCCGTATTGGTACAAGTTTGTACTGTTTCCAGTTCCAAATTGCCAGTATTTCAGTAAACAATAATAAGCTAGTTCCAAAAGACTTTTTTATGGATTGGTATTGTTTTATTTATTTATTTATTTATTACATTTTTATACCGCCCAATAGCCGAAGCTCTCTGGGCGGTTCACAAAAATTAAAACCATCATAAAACAACCAACAAGTTAAAAACACAAATACAAAATACAATATAAAAAGCACAACCAGGATAAAACCACGCGGCAAAATTGATATAAGGTTAAAATACAGAGTTAAAACAGTATAATTTAAATTTAAGTTAAAATTAAGTGTTAAAATACTGAGTGAATAAAAAAGTCTTCAGCTGGCGATGAAAGGAGTACAGTGTAGGTGCCAGGCGGACCTCTCTTGTTTACAGAATTTAACTTGTTTACAGATTAATTCCAGTATAAACAGTGGCCGCATTCTTATACATAAGTAGTACCTAATTTTCAGTTAATGAAAAAAGGACCTTTCTTTCTGAGCACTCAAGAGCATTGAAACAGTTGGCACTACTTTTTGTCCTTGCTTTTGCATTATCAGAGATTGGAATGTCCTTTAATAAATCCCATTTGGCCATAAAGGGCCATTTTACCTTAGTTTGCAGCCATAGAGCTATTAATAAAGGAGAACCCCTGCAATCTTAACTTTAAATCGTGGCATGGCTCTCAGGGACAAGGTAATTCCCAGCAATGGCAGGAGGTGGCTGGGGAGGGACCAAAGGGAGAGGGAGGTGAGTCTGGTGAGTCCATTGGATTCACTAAACTCATAGCCAGCCTTGCGCTGGCTTTCCCGGGTAGGTGCGGGGAAGGTAAGTCTTGGCAATGGTGACTCCAGGTTTGGGAGGGAGGAGGCAGGCAGGGAGTGAGTGAGTTGGGAGTCCAATGGACTCCCAGTTGGCTTTGCCCTAGGTTTCTCTGGATTACCTGCAACATGGCCGGCACCCAAGAATCCCACAAAGGCCAAACTGCTTCATGGGTGCTGAATCTCACTTTGCCTTTGGTGCTGAAGCAAGGTGGGCAAGACCCAAAGCAGCCCAAGTCAAATCAGGACCATTTCAGGGGCCCTGAAATGGCCTCTGAGGTGAGTTGGGGAGGCTGTGCACAGCCTTATTGGAAAGATGGTGCTGGTCAGTGTAAACAATACTGAGATGGATGGACCAATTATCTGCATTGGTATAAGGCACCTTTCTGCATTCCTGTGTTCAGTGGCATTCAGAACCCTCAAGCTTTATTATATATTATTAGAGCATTCATTTAAGCAATATTCTTGGAGGTTGTCTTAGGGTAGCATCCTATTGGATTGACACTTGCTAGATGGAAGTCTTTAAGATTGAAGAGTTCAGATTATTGAATGCTCCACCAGGCTCTTGCTGGCAGTGCAGAAGGAACTGCCACAGAAACTAGGGTCTCACTTACTCACATTTTTCTCATTTCCACAATTGCTTCAGTCAGATACAGCTTTTACAGCAGGAGTGAGCAACTTCTGGCCCTCCAATTGCTTTGGCTTAAAATTTTGTCATCCCTCACCATTAGCTATGCTGGCTAGGGCTGATGGGAGTTCAAAACATCTAGAGGACCACAAGTTGGCTAACCTATTTTACAGGATAGACAAGGAAACCCCAGCAGAAACAGCAAGGAGATGTTGCATTGGAACCATTCTCTCAGTGCAGATGGATGTCATGTAGAAACAATGTTCAGAAACTGACAGAGGCCAATTCACTACTGTACCTAGAGGGTGTCAAGTGAGGCAGCTTCCCTCAGAAACTGAGATCTTCCATGCTCACAGCAGTATGAGCTCCACATCATCTCAAAAGCTTCTTTAAAACAAACATATAAACACCTATAAAGGATGATCTATAGTTACATTACAGTGTCAGTATTTCTAACCCTCACATTTTCTCTCTTTCCAGATTTTCCTGTTTCATAATTTGCTGTCCCCAATACTAATTTAGATGTACTTTCCCTTGAAGTTCAAGTCCCTTTGAAAATTCATGCATATTTAAATTGTAATGGATTTCAATGCTCTAGATATTAATGATATAAAAGTATATTTTCTTGCATCGTCTTGGCTTTCCCATCCTACAACAATATGAAAGGAGACTTCAAACCTATCATTAATTGAGGGGAGACATGATAACACTCTTCAGATACGTAAAAGGTTGTCACACAGAGGAAGGCCAGGATCTCTTCTCGATCCTTCCAAAGTGCAGGACACGGAATAATGGGCTCAAGTTACATGAAGCCAGATTCTGGCTGGACATCAAGAACAACTTCCTGACTGTCAGAACAGTACGACAATGGAACCAATTGCCTAGGGAGGTCATGAGCTCTCCCACACTAGAGTCATTCAAAAGGCAGCTGGACAGCCATCTGTCAGGTATGCTTTAAGGTAGATTCCTGCAATGAGCAGGGAGCTGGACTCGATGGCCTTATAGGCCCCTTGCAACTCTACTATTCTATGATTCCCATGACACATATGATCTACACAGTCTAATACATCAGTTTTATACCTGTTAGTATCATGGATTCTTTCAAAGAATTCTGGGACACAATAGTTTTACTGCACAGCTTAGCTTACAAGATGAATAAAAATACTTCAGTTGTTTTAAAATACTAAGAATGTTACCACAAGATATAGCTTCTTTGCCTGCACTCACTTCAGCCACTTTTGGTTTAAGATCACAAGTCCTAAACTCTGTAAATAGCACCTGATAAAAGTGTTTAACATCTAAGAAAAATGATGTTGTATTAGAGAAAGAGTAAGAAAAAAGTAACAGCGTTTAGCATATTTAGCTGTTTACAAAATCCTGATTAGTTGCTGTGCCAAAAGCATCACCCTAGGCTTAGGGCCAACGCACACAAGATAAAATTTCTTAAATGGAAGTGATTTATATGTAGCACAGTGGATGAATCTACATGCAGTGGATGTTTTGTGAATACACAAACGCCAGGCTTCCTGTGTGTCCATATGATGAAATAGACTTGGGTGTGATGAAATTCTACTTGGGATCCATACTATTTCCTACCTGAGACTCACATCCATGTAAGAAGTACTTTATTCTTTGAAGCAACCTTTAAAAATGTAGTAACTTTTAAATGCCTTCTAAAAACATTTCTTTTTAAACAAGCCTTCCCTGGACTGTAATTTATCCTGGTTTTGTGTGATTTTAAAGTTTTAATCTGGATTTTATGGTTTTAGTTGTAAACTGCCCAGAGAGCTTAGGCTATTGGGCAGTATAAATATGTAATAAATAAATAAATAATAAATAAATAAAAATTACTTGTAGATAGTATAGTTTGCGGGAGGTTGGCTTGATTTTATTGTTTGAAATTGAATGATATCAAAGTGTGGGTTCAAGGGGTTGATTCCCAGTCCAGGAACAAGGGAAGTAATTTACTTCAGGAGTATTGACCCTCAGGCCTGTGAGCCAAATCTGACCCATCTGAGATCTCAGTCCGGCCCTCTGGGGTTCTCCAGATGGCCATGCCACTTTTCCCTGGTCCCGCCTCCTTTCCATTACTTGTCGATCATTTGGTGGCTTCCCAGCTTTTCTTCCCCCCATCCCATTCTAAACAACTGAAATGCCTCTCCTAAGGCTTAGTGACTTGCAGTAAGAGCTTTGAACTAAAATATGCTGGTATTTTGTCCCACCCCTTTTCTCAGTGGTTTTGTCCCCTTTGGCCCATCCCACCCTTGGAATGCAGCTCCCAAGAGGTTCTCCAAAATTGAATCCAGCCCTTCAGCTTAAAGAGGTTCAGCACCCTTGGTCTACTTGCTTTGATGTGTTGGGATACTACCCTGACCCTCTGCACCACCAGTGCTGCTGCTGCTGCTCTAATCCTGAGGCAAACACTGGCACAAATCTGCACAAGGCCTTTTGCTGGGAGATGGAGAGTAGGTTATGAAGCAAGTAGAAAAGAGCCCTCTGTTGTGCTCTACTTACCTCATGTAAGTTGCCACAGTAGTTGTTGACATAAAAATATGCATGATCCACAAATGCTGAAGTTGGGAGTAGAACTGGGCAATTAGGGAGCCATTTTTGTATATTTATTTTCTCCCTCAAATCATTTTGTAACAAGTCAAATTAAGGGCTTCTCAACCTTTTGCAGTAGAAGCCCCTGGCTTATAGAACCAAAATAAAATCTAGTGACGTTACCAAGCAAACCTTATTCAGTAAGCTATATTTGGCTTCTCTTCTAAATTCCATTCGTTGCCATGGCAAAGTAAGCTCCAGTGAATTTTTCTTGATTCTCTGGCTAAGAAGCTTTTCTTCATGTCCTTTGTGACACACAATGGATGTACAGTACACAAATTTAGCACTAAAGGGCAAGAACTAAGGAGGTGGAGGGAGACAGGGGGACATGTTTAACAAGAGTATGCCCCAAACACAGCCATTTAAAATGTGGCAAACTTAAATGATAATTAAACATTCAGGAATATAATGTGATAAAGTACACATGGAACTGCAGGAATTTTTCTTTTTCTTCCCTAATACTAAAGTAAATACTTCCTCACATAGCTCAACTGTTAAACTATGGAATTTGTTATGGAAGATGTAGTGATGGCCACCAAATTGGATGGCTTTAAAAGGAAATTAGACAAATTAATGAAAGATCAAATGAAAGATCAAGGGCTACTAGTCATGATGGGTATATATTACCTCCAGTATTGGAAGCGGTGTGCTTCTGTATATCAGTTTCTGGGAAACACAAGTGGAAGTGTGCTGTTGTGCTCATAGTTGTGAGATCGCCAAGGACATTGAGTTGGCTACTATGGGAATCGAACGTTGAACTAGATAGATCTTTGGTTTTATTTAGCATGGCTGTTTTTATGTTCTTATGACCATTTCAGAATACTGATGTGGGATAATGTTTGAATGCTCTTCCATGTCAACCCTCCTAACACATGGACAGCTAGCATGTCAGTGGGAAAGGGTGGTATCCTAACTTTATCCCTCATATGTGAAATATTCATGTCCAGGGAGATATTGAAATGGAGGAACATACAAATATATGATCTACCTAAATTGTGAACAAGTAGAAGCCTTGTAAAACTGTCCTATATGCTCATCTCTCAACCCTTATGCTCACTTTGCATGTTATTTTGAGTGAGGGGGATCTGCTTTCTAAGTGGGTACATGAGCTAGTAGCTCTGGCCAAACAGAAGTTCTACTGCAGTGTGTACCTGTATTTCTCTCTCTCTCTCTCTCTTTCACACACACAATGTTATGAACACAAACTTTAGTTTTTGTAACCCATAATATGGGAACACATAAAATTACAATTAGTGAAACAGCCTTTAAGTGGAGGTAAATGGCTGACAAAAGAATTGATTGCATTAATTATCATAGAAGCCCTCTGCTGCCCCAAGCAAAACTTGTGGAGAACTTTTCCTCTATTGTAGAAAACACACCTCTTGTAACTTAGGCCATGGCTAGACCAGGTGTATATCCCTGGATTGTCCCGGGATCATCCCCGTGCATCCAAATGACACACAGGGGATCCCAGGAGCAGGCAGGGTTGACCCCTCCATTTGCCTGGGATAATCCTTAGGTCTAGCTAAGGCCTTAGTAAAATAGTCTGCATTCAATCAGTGACAAGCCTTTCTTAAAAGATGGGGATAGTATTCACCCCATAATGCAAAAGTCTGGAAAAATTTCAGATATCTCAGCTTGGCTGCTTCATCGTCGCTTGAAGCTTAACATGGCAAAAACTGAACTGCTTGTTTTCCCTCCTAAACCTTCTCCTCACCTCTCATTCTCTCTTACTGTCAACGATGTCACGCTTACTCCGGTCAAGGAAACTCGTAGCCTTGGCTTTATATTTGATTCCTCGCTCTCCTTTATTCCTCATATCGAGGCAGTAGCTAAATCTTGTCGTTTCTTCCTGTATAATATTGCCAGGATTCAACCATTTTTGTCTGTCTCTTCTGCCAAGACTCTCGTTCACGCACTGGTTATCTCTCGGTTGGACTACTGCAACCTCCTCCTCTCTGGCCTCCCCTTGTCTCACATCAGTCCGCTGGTCTCTGTCCACCACTCTGCCGCTAAGATCATCTTCCTGGCCCGCCGCTCTAACCATGTCACTCCGCTTCTGAAATCTCTTCATTGGCTCCCAATTCATTCCAGAATCCAATATAAACTTCTCCTGTTGACCTTCAAAGCTCTTCACGGTCTAGCTCCTGCCTATCTCTCCTCTCTCATCTCACACTATTGCCCCGCTCGTGCTCTTCGCTCCTCTGATGCCATGCTTCTTGCCTGCCCAAGGGTCTCTACTTCCCTTGCTCGGCTTCGTCCATTTTCCTCTGCTGCCCCTCATGCCTGGAATGCTCTTCCAGAACACCTGAGAACTACCAACTCAATCACAGCTTTTAAAACACAGCTAAAAACTTTTCTTTTCCCTATAGCTTTTAAACTTTGAGTTTGTTCTGACTCTATACTGTTAGCTTCACCCTTCCCGGTGCCTGTTTACACTTCCCTGTGCCTGTTTGCATTCTCTTTCCCTTCTTATTGTTTACTACAACTTTATTAGATTGTAAGCCTATGCGGCAGGGTCTTGCTATTTACTGTGTTACCTGTACAGCACCATGTACATCGATGGTGCTATATAAATAAATAATAATAATAATAATAATAATAATAATAATAATAATAATAATAATAATAATAATAATAAGAATACTATAGTGGTTATTACTTGAGATCTACTAGACCAATTTTCTTGTTTCTGTTTTAAACTGAAGCTTGAGCAGTGTAGACATGCAGAAATTTTGAATCTTTGAAAAGTTTCAAAGCTTGAGCTTCAAAGCTTAAGCTTCGATATAAAATGGAATAATAAATAAATAAATAGCCAAACAGTATATTAACAAGAATAGCCTAAAGCAAAAATGGCATTTCTTGCTGTTGCCTCATAAACAAGTGAAGCTTCTGTGCTGTCTTCTTCCCCTGCCCTCATAAAAAAACAAAAAGCCCATCCTAGCCAGAAGCAAAGATGGTGTGACCTGCCATTGCCCCTTCAAAAAGAACAGCCTCTCTGCCAGAGACAAAGATGGTGCCTGCCAACATGTTTATCCCTCTTTCCCTCAAACAGTCTAGATGCTGCATGAGTGCATAAAAGGTCCATCCAGCTATTTTTTCTCCCTCCACCAAGAAAAAAGAAGCCCCCTTCACTCCTTTCCTTTTAGGGTTCCGATCTTCAGTCCTCCATCAGCACCCCATGGCTGCTCCTTCCCCACTTCCCTTCCACCAATGTATTTCCAATGGTGCTTCATTTCCAGCCATCCTAAAAGAATTTTAAAATTATTATTAATAATAATATTAATAATAACAACAGCAACAACTTGCTGAAGGCCAGTGTGCAGTCTGGGAAGGGGGTAACCCTGCGAAGGCGCCACCTCCTCCTGGCTTTGCTCCAGCCTGGACCCAGAAGGCGCATGAAGCAGGCACAGAACAAGCCAGGCTAAACTGAGACACTACTTCTTCTGCGGAGTGGAGAGTGCATCACCCACATCATCTACTTAAAAAGTCCAATTCCTCTCAGGTTTCCCAAAGGTGGGGGTTTTCTTATCGCCCAGCACTACCTAGAACTGCAATTTGCAGTGTGTTTTGCCCTCAGACCGCTGGCACCCATGGCTTTAAACAGGTATATGAATATATTAAGAATACAACTTTATCTATAAGTTTGATTTCCAAAATATCATAGTGCATGATGGTGGCAGAGTCAGCCCTCATCTCTAATCAGGGCTTCCACTTTTCAAAGTACGGCATCAAAAAATGAATGGGCAAACAATGATTTTCTCATAGCCATCAAAAAGTGTTATAACACTTTCACTTAGCCCCCAAATATGTATAATTTAATGTACGGATTGTAGGCGTTGAATATGTATGAGTTATTTTTAAGTTCAGAAGCTTTAAACTGCCTATAATGATCACTTTCCTTAAATGAATAATTTTATTAAGCTGCCCTTTACATTATAAGCAGGCTACCATTTTCAGAGTCATGATCCTAGGGAAATATTTGGTCTCTGCAGAGGCCATCAGTGAGGGAGGAAGCAGCAGCCAGGCACCTCTCCACCATGCCTGGGTCCAGCTCCAGCTGAGAGCCCCCTCCCTCCTGCTACCAGCTGTCTCTGCAGAGGCCATCAGTGAGGGAGGAAGCAGCAGCCAGGCACCTCTCCACCGTGCCTGGGTCCAGCTCCAGCTGAGAGCCCCCTCCCTCCTGCTGTCAACTGTAACTGCTGAACTTTATTATTATTATTATTATTATTTATTTATTTATTTATTTATTTATTTATATAGCACCATCAATGTACATGGTGCTGTACAGAGTAAAACAGTAAATATCAAGACTCTGCCGCATAGGCTTACAATCTAATAAAATCATAGTAAAACAATAAGGAGGGGAAGAGAATGCAAACAGGCACAGGGTAGGGTAAGCAGGCACAGGGTAGGGTAAAACTAACATTGTTCAGGATCCCTTAAGCATTGTAAGGCTGACAGACATCTTGGAAAATCCACCCTAATCCGCAGCAGATGGACAGGTCATCTGGATACAGCTTGAAGCACTACTTGGGGAGGGGGGTTGTCACAGGTTGTTTAAAACAACAACTACAACCAGAATTTTCCTATCCCCGCTCCCCTCCCACCAAAAAACAAAACAAAACAAAAACACGTAGATGAGGCAAATAATTATACTCTGTGGGGCAGAACACGTGTTCTCCCCCCATCTCCCAGCTGGTGGATATACTGACACTAGATTACAGTTAAACTAACACCATCCCATTTACTTTAATGGGTATACTCTAAGTAGGATTAACATTGGATACAAGCCTTTGAATTGTATCTGATTGCAGATAAAGCATTTCTGAGGTGTTCAGAAATGCTTTAACTGAAAGTGGATGTAATCAAACATCAACCAAGTCCTGATCTCAAGTCTCTTCCATTCATACTTCTCTTATGTTTATCAGTGTTGTTATTGTCTTTCAGATGGTAAGTAAAGTAGATTCAGTTCAGGTTGCCAAGCTCCAGAGTGATGCTTTATGGAGCCTTACAACTTCCCTGCTTCCAGTGAATCCTACCAATATTAAGTGAGAGTGCTTAGGGTTTAACCGGGATGTGAGGGTGATTGGCAAAGCAAATCCTGGGGTGACTTTTAAAAAGTAATATGTTTTCACTGTTGGAATAGCTTTTCACTGGTTCGTTTCCTGAACTATATAACATTAGAAATGGCATGCAGAATTGTTTGAGGGGAAATTCACATGGTCCCAAGATCCATATAAGTTGATGGAAATAGCTCAGCATGCCCTGCTCTCTGCCAATGGCCATTCAGTTGTGTGAAACTGCTGCCATGCATAAATATTGTTGAATCACAAACTACAGCAAATGCACACTTAAGTGCATGTGTGGTGGTGTGCCACATGTAAATGTGGCTTCAGTCAACAGACAGATCACAGATTGGGAGATAGCATGTGCACTAATCTCAAGAAGGTGTACTACATCTGTTTGGGACAAGAGTGAACTGGAGCTAAAGTCCTAAATCATAATGGAGACAAGGAAATGTAATTGAGAAGGAAGTGGACTTCTGAGACAATATTGTTTTCTCTCCCCTCTTGCTCCACTATTTGATTTAATTATATTGTGAGTTGTTGGACAACAGTTATAGTTCTTAAGGCTGTGAATGGCTCCACTTTACCATGCTACTTTAGCAAAAGAAAAGAAAAATACCCATCTAGCAATAATGTGACAAACAGCTATGTTGGTCTTCCCTCATTTATTTAGGCTGGGGATAGGCTGGGAATTGTAGAAATCTTTTTCTGTTTCAACATGCAGAGGGTTGCACATTATTATTATTATTATTATTATTATTATTATTATTATTATTATTTCATTCCTATATCACCCAATAGCCAAAGCTTTCTGGGTAGTTCATAACTCCTGCCCATTGCATGTAGCTACCCAGTCCCTCTATTGCTGGTATAGGCCAAATGATAAGATAGAAATCTAAAAATAAAATAACTGAATGAAATTATTCAATAAAATAACTAAACAGAGATGTTAAGTTATGCCCATTACTATATGTGATATTGACTGGACCTCTGGCCAATGTCATCTGTGGTAATAACACAATAAAAAGTATAACCCTAAATGGAAAAATGTCATGTATTTAATCTTTTCATTGACAATTTAGCATTCGTATTAATAGAACTTGATCTGAGCATGGGTTCTTGAAAAGTAAGCAATTTGATGAATCTATTGAAGCCTTGAAAAGCTACTCAGTTAGCTCTAGATCATCCGTTGCTTTGAATGAGAAAGTGGTTTAAGACCTCAAAACTTAAGATTGTGTGTGTGTGTGTGTGTGTGTGTGTGTGTGAGAGAGAGAGAGAGAGAGAGAGAGAGAGAGAGAGAGAGATATGAAATATTGTGACATGTAATATTAATTGAGAGTCACAAATAGCTCATATAGTTGCTCTTACTACTGCAAATAATAGCAACAACATTTGAAGTGGCTGGTATAGATTCATCCTGAGTGATTGTCAGATGAGTTTTGACTTGACAAATGATTGTGTACACCCATAACACACAGCAGTGTGCACCCTTCCTCAAGGGGTGTGTTTAACTAAAATAGCTTCAGGCGGCTGTGATTTTGGATGGAGGAATGGCTTTTTTTTTTAATTTTTTTTTGGTGCTCGAAATCACTCTCCCCAAACTGCTTACACCTACAGGGAAGAAAAGATGGAGACCTGTATCTTTTTTCCTTGGGGAAAATGAGCATGTTGGTAGCCATTTAGTGCAAACACCTGGCCAAAGAGAAAAGGAGTAAGCTGACCTCCCCAGTTGTTCCTCTGCTCAAATTCAGAGCCTCTAGAGTCTGCTTTGGGGTTGGTTGGTTTTTTAAAAAGCTGCGAGGAAAGATGCATATGACTGTGTCTCATACCTGGTTTGGAACTTTGCCTTCTTTACCTATTATGAACTAAAATAACAGAAGAGAGGCCATCCCCTGCCTTCTCTCATATTTACCTTACCCTGGCATAATTCTGCTTAGTTATTTCCTTCCTGTTCTTCTCTCTTCCCTGAATCTTGAAATTCCCATTTCTGTCTCTTCACAGTAAAATGACTCTGAATTTGAATACACACTTTAAACTGAGGCTTCTCTCTACCTATTATGTGTCAGGCTCTGTCTTGAAGCTTGTCTAATTAGCACTGCATGAGCTTTAAGAAGAGAACAAAAGGGAGGAGTGATTTGATGACCACTTGACATCAGGAGAGGACCTGATCAAGGAAGAAGCAGGCCTTGCACGATGGTTCACTGCAGGTGCTTGTCACTGAAAGGAATTTCTGTGCTTAAGAGGCAGCTTCTATGATGCATGAGCAGTAAAAATATTTGTCATAAAATCATGAGCCTTGTGATTGAATCATGAATTTTGGCAAGGATGAAAGTCCTAACAGGTTTGTGATTCAGCTTATTTTCCCAGTGAACAGATGGTAGCTGCAGGTTTTTAATAACAGATTTTGCACTGTGAATCTTTAGTGAAGCAATTCAGGTTCGGTATGAACAAACCACCATATCAATTTATTGCTTCTTGTTTGTGAAGATGGAGTAAAATATATTTCAGTTTTTGCAGCGCGTTGACATGCTTAGAAAATGATGGAGTGGTAAATGGGAATGCTGTTGGAAATAAACCAATATTCAGTGTTATTTCATCTTAATTCCAAGTGAGAGGCTGAGGCAAGAGGTTTCTTATTGCAATCTTCTACTTGTCTTCCATGAGGAATAACTTTTGAGCCATTCTGATGGTTTTGTTTTAACGACTCAGGGAAAAGCACTTCATGATCAATGGTTGATTATTCATTTTCTGTGGAAATTAGATGCTGGCAGTAAAGGATGCTTAGAGGAAATTCTCATGTGTATATTTGTGCCTATTGTGGCAGCAAATTTGGGCCATGAAGAACTTATAACAGGGAATTCTCATAGTGTTATGAGGTTTTATTATAGTTTTATGAGTTTATAAAATAAAAAGGAAGCTCAATTTCTTTTGTTTTGTTTTAAAAGTCCCATTAAGAATGGGGGTTGCATGTGACTTCCATAGCTTAAGGATATATTTTAAGTGATTTTATATATCATTATATGATGCTGGAAGATGCCAAATGCTTATCTACAACGCTCTTACATTGACTAGGGAATGGTAGCTAAATATTATGTATATTTATGTGAACATTCAGAGAAGGGAAACAGCCAACCCTTGGAGGAGGGTGAGCTCTTCCCACTTCAGCCTCATTCTGGTCACCTTCTTTGGGCTGAAACTAAACTTTGGAGATAGAGAGCTGCTTCTATGCTTGTAGGCTCCCTGTTTGATATAGAATCCTAAAAAAGCTTTGTGTGTTGCCATAAAGTGTTATTTGAAAACCTGAATAGGGCTAGAGAGAGTTCTGAATTGTCCAAGCATGGCCCTCTCTAGGTATGAGGGGACCAAGTGCAATGTGCCCTCTAATGGGACCCATCCTTCATCAGAGATGTCTTTATTACAATGGCCCTGTCATAACATGTGGGGATATCTGAGCCCTTGGTTCACTATGTCAATTTCATACAATGCTGCAGAGAAATGCTACACTAATGGCATTCTGGGTAATAAACATGGTAACTTGCAGCCCCAACTATCTGGCATAGAGGACCTAAAGCAGGCATTAGCATTGGTGTACCCTCCTGGGATTCTGGGACTTAGGTGACTGCCCAAGGGTGTTGGATCTATCTTCAGATTCTTTTGCCAATCAAGGACTATCCCTCCCTTCTTAAGACTCAATGTTCCTTTAAAAAAAACACACCAAAAGTAGAAAAGCATCCTAGTCAAATCAAAAGGAGAAAGATACTAGTCCTCAGGACGCAAAATAATTTATTTGTATGAAGCCCAACACATATGTTGTTCCACAATTTAAAAAAATGTATTTTTAATGTTTACAGCCCCCTGAAGAAGGCCTTCAATAGGACACAGGCTGAAACGCATTGGGCTTCATACAGATAACTTCTTTTTGCATCCTGAGGATTAGTTTCTCTCTCCTTTTTTAACCAAGGCCCTTTCTACGCCTAAGGATTATCCCAGGAAAATGGAGGGATAGTCCCTGCCTGCTCCCGGGATCCCCTGTGTGTCATTTGCATGCACAGGGATGGTCCCAGGGAAAAAAGCAGGTGTAGAAACAGTGTAGAAATGCCCCGTGTCCATATTACTTCCTAGCCCCTTCTCTCTTAATTCTGTGCCTATTCATCCCTTATTGCTATGATATTCTGTCTCTACCCTGTACCATTCCACCATTCCACCAGTACTTTGCTTCTCAGCGTATTGACTCTATCCCTATTTCTTCAGCTACCCCATTGCAGCATCCTCTGTCCCATACTTTCTTAACCTTTTAAAGATATTATCCCCCATCTCTTACCAATAGCACCCAGTCTTTCCTGACTACAGGCCTGTAATAGGCCTGGGAATAGATATTCTCACAGCAAAACTGACTTTTTGCTTCCCTCACACAAACTGCATTCTTTTAATGTTCAGTGGTTCCCAATTAGCTAAGTACTACGGACCCTTTGTTTTTCAAATGCCAAGCGATGGACACCCTACTTTTGAAAAATTTGTTATCTCTTTTTTTTTTAAGTAAACAATTTAATAAACATATATTTTAACTTGATTCCATTTGATATAGTCAATGATTAACATTAATGTGCTCCCCCCAACCACAGGATCTTATTCATATTTCCAAAATCTCATTACTTCCTCTGGAGGTGTTTTCCCTCTCCCCTTTGATAGTACAAAATCTAAAAACTGTTTCCATATTTCTTTAAAATCATTCATTTTTATCATTCCTCTTCTGACTCTCATGTTACATGTTAATTTATCGTTAATAGCGATATCCCATATTTCTTTATACCAGTCTTCTATATGATAATCCCCTTGAACCTTCCAGTTCCTGGATATCATTAATCTTGCAGCTGTTAACAAATTCGTTATCAATTCTTTTGTCTCTTGATTACAATTCAATTCTCCATAAACTGATAACAATGCCACAGTAGGTGTCTCTTCTATCTCCATTCCTATAATTTCTTTTATCTCATTAAACACCATTTTCCATAATTTTTGTACAAATTCACATTCCCACCACATATGTAGATACGATCCTTTCTCTTGACAACCTCTCCAACATAATGCTGAATTCGTCTTATTTATCATATTTAATTTCACAGGGGTTAGATACCACCTCCAGACAAGCTTGTAATAATTTTCTTTTATCCTCACGGACTTGTTTCTCAACACTCGTTGTTTCCATATCCCTTTCCAACTCTGTTGCCCTATTTGTTCCTTCAAATCAGTTTCCCATACCATCTTGCCTATACTTTCTGTCTCTCCGTTTTTCACTAATATTCTATATATTTCGCTCGTTAGACCTTTTATTGATTTATTTTCTCTTTTCTCATTTTCTTTTTTAAAAATTTGTTATCTCTATGGTAGTTACCTGTGCAAAGCAATTTTTTGGAGAAAATAAGAGGTAATCCCTAATAAGCAAAGGATTTTAGGTATACTAAAAAACAGACCATAACCTTGATCATTATCTGCTCTCATATTTTCAGAAGTTAGGGCACTTCACAGACTGAGGTACCCCTTTCACTCCAATGTTAAGGAATTTTCTGTGTTCGTGAATGTGTTCTTTCCCTGACATTGAACCTAAGAAACCACCATCTCATTTAGGTAGCAAAATAGAAATTGGCCTATGTAAGGCCTATATAACAAATAAAATTTTGAACCTCCAGGACTGTGGTGATTACTTTGTAGATGTGCTTTGAAGTACAGTCAACCAATTGCAGTAAGTTTAAAAGGTGAATGATTTCTTACACGTGAAAAGCATTACATTTCCCTGATATATAGATATAGATATATATACAGAGAGAGAGAGAGAGAGAGAGAGAGAGAGAGAGAGAGAGAGAGAGAGAGAGATCCAAATCAAGTTATTTATGTTAGAATCCACTTTGTGCTTCTGATAGAAGCAGATATTATGCTTTTTTCTGCCAGTCAAGAAGGTAATAATGAGATTTGTATTTTAAGGGAGGCTAATGGCCACTACATAATTCTTATCTGGAAAGCATTTTAAATTTTATTCAGACTATCAGCAAATTTTGAACCACTCAAGTTCTTTACATTTGATGCCTTTGTATTAAATTAGAAATTGCATCCCGCCCCTCCTGTCTATGAGGCAAAAGAAGCATGGCAGCCAAACAAGCTCAAATTATTTTGAAATGATCTTCAGACGTGAGGGCAAATTATTTTGACTTCTTATGCAAACACAAGATAGGTCACTTTCAAGAAGTGGAGCTTTTCAGATGAGATCTACTTTCATACAAGCATGTTGTGTAACACGAAGTGGGGAATGGATATATTATTTTAAAATGCCATCTGAAAAAATTTTCAGCAACCAAATTTAATTAAGTTCAGAACTGTTTCTTGTATTATTTTCTTTAACCAAATCTGCACTTCATTTTACTTAAAGTGTTGCTTTCTCCAAGAAAATAGCATTTTATTCTCAGGCTTTGTTTTGTAAAGAAGGAATATTCTGCTAATATTGAAATGCTGATGGATTTAAAATACAATGAATGTGCAATTTGATAGCTTAGTTTTGATAAGAAGATACATATATCAGGATAAAGTATCTTCTATGTTAGTATGTGTATATTATTTTAGTGTGTATACTGTGTTTCTAAAAGTGATTAATTTTGGCTGGATCAAATCAACCAATATTAATTATTAAGTCAGATTGATCCGTTTTGTGTTTCTCACATTTGCTTTAAGATGGATTCCTGCATTGAGCAGGGGATTGGACTTGATGGCTGTATAGGCCCCTTCCAACTCTTCTATTCTATGATTCTATGAAGCCCAATTAATTTCAATTAGAGGTAGCAACGTCGAGATAAGCATGTCTTTAACTCTCCTGTTGAAATCACTCAGACTTAATGTGCTCAAGACTGCTATTCCATAAAGTTTTCAAGCTTATGTATATAGGATAGACATATTGACCCTGTTCAGAAGACGCACTAAGCCATGTTGGTTAAGCATTTTAAGCTAAACGTTATCACTTAGTATGTCATGTGAACCAGGTCTTAGCATGTTGTGCGAACTATTCCTAACCATGGTGGCTACTAGGGGTGTGCACGGACCCCCCGCTCCGCCCGCGGGCCGATCTGAAAATTTTGGATCGGCCCGCTCTGCGCCACTCCGCTCCTCTTCGCTGCGGAGCTCCGGCTCCGAATCGGAGCTCCGCAGTGGAGCAGAGTGGTGCCAGGTAAGGCCGAGTGCGGCCCAGACTTCCTGGTTGAACCGCGGGCTCAATTGAAGAAGCTGACGGACCGCAGATGGAGGCAGGTAAGGGAGAGGAGGACGGGGGGTTACCGGGCCCTGCCGCTGTCGCCGCATGGGCGACAGCGACAGCGGCAGGGCCCGGTAAACCCCACTTAGCTTTCCGGCGGAGCTCCAGATCAAGGCGAAGGATCCGCCTTCACCTCGATCCTCTTCGCCACGCTCCGCCGGCCCCCCAATCCTCTTCGCCTCCGCCTTAAGGGGAGGCGAAGCACCCCGCTCCGCTTCTAATTCGCCGGTCCGATTAGAAGCGGAGCACATCCCTAGTGGCTACATAACCAAGGTTTAAACACACTCACTAACCATTTGCTGCAAAAGGGTTAGTGCCTAGGGTGACCATATGAAAAGGAGGACAGGGCTCTTGTATCTTTAACAGTTGCATAGGAAAGGAAATTTCAGCAGGTGTCATTTGTATATATGGAGAACCTGGTGAAATTCCCTCTTCATCACAACAGATAAAGGTGCAGGAGCTATACTAGAGTGACCAGATTTAAAAGAGGGCAGGGCACCTGCAGCTTTAACTGTTGTGATGAAGAGAAAATTTTACCAGGTTCCCCATATATACAAATGACACTTGCTGAAATTTCCTTTTCTATGCAACTGCTAAAGATACAGGAGCCCTGTCCGCCTTTTCATATGGTCACCCTATTAGTGCCCTAGCCATGGCTTAGTGTGTTATCTGAACAGGCCCACAGGGTTGTATCCAATGTTAGCCCTACTTAGAGAGAATCCATTGAAATCAGTGGCAGCTGGTGCTCACTGAAGCTGGTGGAGCAGAGGGCAAGGTCACCGCAGGTAGACTCAAGGCAAGAAGAGAAGTCTTTTGAATTCCCAACAGCCAGCAAATCTGTATTACAAAAATCAAATTCAGAGCTGTTTCATGCATTTTTAAACCAAATCTACACTTTGTTTTAACTGCACATTAACTGAGGCACATTAATTTTAAAATTGTATGTACAAATGAGTGGGAGAATTCACACAGCACAACCTGCACAAAAGCATTTCTTTGGACCCACATTCCCCTGCTCCAGCAGAAGCTCCCATTCCATAGAGAATCAATAGATTTTAAGGTCATGAGTGGAAAGGGGAAGCCCATGCAGCTACATAACATCATGATAAATATTGATGATGATGATCATCATCATCATCATCATTTTCATGTCAGATTCACACTGAAAAACAGCTCTTGGAACACAGCAGCAAGTTCTGAGAATATCCCAAATCCTTCTTCTTTGCACATCCACCACAAAGCATTCCCCAAACCTACATTCCTACTCAGATGTAGCAGTGAGAAGCAGCACACTACAAAAATCCAGGTCATGTTCTGTGCATGTGTAAGCGGTGTGTATGTGCAATTGACCTGATAAGACTGCTGAGAATGGGGCAGTGCAGTACTAGCTAGCGCAATCACGGAGCCACACGGAGCTGCAATACAAGAGAGACAGAGATGACAAGTGTGAAGAAAAGTTACTGGTTTTGTTTATTATCACTTGTCACTGCAAAGGGGAGGAGTGGTGATGAATCCCCCACATTTTTAAGGGAATTGCCACTGACTTAAATGATTGGGACTTAAGTTAGGATAACATTGGATGCAACTCTACGATTATGCCCAATTGCGGCAACTCTGCTGACAGAAGGCGTACACGAGCAGAACAGGAAGGGATTTTGTATTATTTCCCCTTCCCCTGCTGTCCTCTGTGTCTGTCCCGCATCAAATCTGCTTGAGAGAACATCATCACCTTCTTGGTTCAGCACCTTCCGTCAATGGATTGGCCACAGTTGATATACAACTCATATTTGGGAGTAATCAGTACTAAAATTAGTGGGACATACTCCTGAGTAGATATGCATAGGCTTGTGTTGCACATTTGACTGAATGGTGCCCTTTATTCTCACTCATAATCCCGTTATTATTACTGAACATATAGAAGTCCTGATCATGTTCGCATTTAATCAAGGGTAAATGCCATCTTCTTAAGATTGTTTTTTTTCCAACTTTTAGACTCATCTTGTACCCTCTGCTCAAACAATAGAGAAGGTTATTTAAACCCACTGGAAGAGAAGTCAGTATATTGACCTCCACAGATTCTTACAAATGGCAGGTTTGTGCTGTTTTGATGTTAAAATTTTATTGCATTCCAGCCTGTTGCAGGTTGTTCATTTAGCTGTATGATTTAAAATGAAGAACATTTGGCTAATTAGGAGGCAGCTGTTCGCTTAAGTAAATGACTCATAGAGGGATATTTATGGCACATAACTATTTTTCAAGACTGTAGAAACTTTAAAAGAAAAATGAAGAGGGGAGCAGATGTTTTGTTACAGTACCCTGAAGTATGTAACTGGAAAGTGAATGCTGAGTCCCACTTATTTTGAAGACTGCATTTTTTTCTAAACATCATAAAAAAGCAGGCAGATGTTGATAATCAAAATGGTATATTATGGATATACTTCATCTACTTCACAATCATCTATTTTATATAACTCATCATCACATAATTTAATATAATTTTTGTTTGTTTTACTACTATGTAATTAATTATTATTATTATTATTATTATTATTATACATTATTATACAACATAATAAGAAACATGGTGGTTTTGTCTACTTGTGCAAGTACATTTCAGGTTCAGGTTCTCAATTATTTTAGCTCATGTTTTTGAAGTTGTATAAAGAACTTGTTATAAAATGTGTTATAAAGAAAAATGAGAAATATATATTTAAAAAATACTTGTCCTAATCCAGCTGGTGACACATGTGGAAGCATCCCTTGTTGCACTGGAAATTTCACAAGGAAATGGGTGCCATCCATGCTGAATCTAGAATCTCACTGTTTCAGGAGTCACAAATGCAGCCAGGTTCAAATGTCAACAATGCTGTGAACACTTTATTTATTTACAACTTTGATATACCACTCAATTATCTAACAAAG
Organism: Elgaria multicarinata webbii; assembly: GCF_023053635.1. Classification (NCBI taxonomy): domain Eukaryota; kingdom Metazoa; phylum Chordata; class Lepidosauria; order Squamata; family Anguidae; genus Elgaria; species Elgaria multicarinata. The sequence goes on from NC_086177.1 coordinate 54,931,288, forward strand.
ATTCCAGAGCAGTTAACATAGATGAATAGTAAAAGAAAAAAGATTTTAAAAGCAAATTAAAATTATTCAATTTAAAAACAAAGGAGCTAGAATAACAGTCAGTTGGGGAAGGCTTCTCGAAACAGAGATATTTTCAGGAGGCACTGGAAGCAGCCTAGTGATGGCATCTGCCTGACCTCCAGGGGCAGAGAGTTCCACAGAGAAAGGGCCACTACACTAAAGGCTCTTCTGGTGGATTCCAGTCGGGCCACAAGTCCACATGGAACCACCAGGAGCATGCCCTCTGACGACCTCAGTAATCAGGCAGGTTGGTAAGGGAGAAGGCATCCTGGTCCCAAGTTGTTTAGGGCTTTGTACACTGGTACCAAAACCTTAAACCTGGCCCAGTAGCTGATAGGTAGCCAGTGCAATTCCTTCAGCAAAGGAGTTATATGCTGAAAAAAGGCAGCTCCTGACAACAACTGAGCTGCGTTCTGCACTAGCTCCAGCTTCCGGAGCAGTCTTAAGGGCAGCCTTACATAGAGTGCATTGCAGTAATCCAGTCTTGCAGTTACTAATGCCTGTACCACTGTGGCCAAGCTATCCCTGTCCATAAGAGGCTGTAGCTGGTGAGCCAGCTGAAGCTGGTAAAAGGCACTCCGAGCCACCGTGGCCACTTGGGCCTCCAGTGACAATGATGGATCCAGGAGTACCTCCAAACTAAGAACCTGATCTTTCAGAGGGAGTGCAACCCCATGCAAAATAGGCAATAAGCCTATATCCCAGACCTGGGAACCACTCCCCCACAAGGCTTCCCTCTTGCCAGAATTCAGCTTCAGTTCGTTATCCAGCCCATTACTGAGTTTAGGCAGTGATCTAGGACTTGCACAGCATCTCCTGATTCAGATGTCATAGGGATATAGGGCTGTGTGTCATCAGCGTGTTGATGGCATTTTGCTCCAAATCCCCTAATGACCTCACCAAAGGCTTCATATAGATGTTAAACAATATTGGGATCAAGATGGTGCCCTGCGGTACCCCACAGCTTAATTGCCAAGGGGCCAAGAAATAATCACCCAGTGTTACTCTCTGAAATCAACCCTACAGGTAGGACCGGAACCACCGGAACACAGTGCCTCCAACACCCATACCACTGAGCCAATTGAGGATACCGTGGTCGATGGTATCAAAAGCATATGAGAGATCGAGCAGAATTAACAGGGTTGCTCTCCCTCTGTCTCTCTCTTGATAAAGGTCATCCATCAGGGCAGCCAAGGCTGATTCAGTCCCATAACCAGGTGGAAACCCAGATTGAAATTGGTCTAGATAATCAGTGTCTTCCAAGAGTGCCTGCAGTTGTTCTGCCACAACCCTCTCCAATACCTTCCCTAAGAAAGGGGTATTTGCAACTGGGCGATAGTTGTCTAATACCATTGGGTCCTGAGCGGGCTTCTTTAGGAGTGGTCACACTACCTCCTCTTTAAGGACAGCAGGGACCACCCCTTCCTGTAGAGAAGCATTCACCACACCCTAGACCTACCTGGTCAAATCCCCTTGGCTAGCTTTTATTAGCCAGGAGGATCAAGGATCAAGAAGGCACGTAGTGGGTCACATTGCTTCAAGTACCTTGTCAACCATCAGGCCGCAGCAGCTGCAACTGATCCCACAAAATCAGGCAGATAGCGGTATCAGACACCTGATTTGGAACTGCACTAATAACAGCATCAAGTTTGCTGTGGAGACAAGCAATTTTCTCCTCAAAGTGAGATGCAAAAAGGTCACAGCAGGTCCTTGATGGAACCAGGGCTCCATTCATTGTGGGGAGTGTTAAACCCCGGACCACTCGAAAGAGCTCCGCTGGAGGGCTTAATCCAATTCATACATTACCTGAGCAACTGTTTTTTATCCAATGGGACAATGAGCTCTATTTCTATTGTCAGTGGTCTAGCCAGCAAATCAGAAAATTTCTTAGTGATTCTTCTTAATGATTTCAAGATTGTATCTCAAGAGTGCAGGCCAGTTCCAACTGGACAAAGCATTGTGCAAGAGAGTTTAAGTTCAAAATATATTGGGGAAGAAAAGGTAAGGTTCTGCCTATCCAGGCCTTCTAACAGTGTGCTACAATGTAAACACTCTGGAGGGCACTGCTAAGCTACATCAGAATATAAGGATTTGTGTTACACATGTGGAGGTAAAAGTACCTCACATATCACTAAACTGGAATATACCCAATTTAGGAGATAGGTTGTGAAACCTTTCTTTCCAGCATGACTGGTCAGCTGTTGTTCCTTGTGAAAGGTCTAAGAGTGATGAACCCACTTCTATCTAGGTTATAAATCTAGGTTATAAATCTACGAAGGCCGCCTCTTGTGTTCATGTTAGAAATGTTGTAAGCATTCTACAAGAAGTAGATGCAAAAGGAAGTATCCCTGCTCAAATACTTGCAAGCAGGATTGAGATTAACGGGCTCCTGCTCACTTCAGTCTTTGCAGGCACTACTACCACATCCTTCTCACCTGTCCCCAAGGGCCTAGAAATTTAACTGGGGTGGGGTAGGTGAAAATGGTTGTAGGGATACTCCCCAGGCCTTGACATAGTGTCTTTTTTTTTTTACTAGGTGTAGGACTTGGACTACCAGTCTTAGAATCCTGGGTGGGAAGCTGACACTATTTTGCCTCACTTTTGCAAGGGAGAAGAAAGCCCTCAGCCTCACCACCAGGCCCTGAGGAGCACCCTCCTCCTCCCCCTTCCTCAGCCCCTTGTCAGGTAGGTTTCTGGGCCTTTTGAGAGCAGTGAAAGGGGAGGTGATTGTGTTCAAATTGAATGCTTACAACAAGCTCAAGCTTTTTGCAGGAGTTTAGTCTGAATTGCTCACAAATGCTTTGACCCTTTTAGGGGCAAGCAGTGGGATGTTTATGCATGTTTGTCCAGCTGATGCTTTGTGAGTTCTAAATGCTTTTAGGCTACCCCTTCCCTCTTTCATTGAGTCAATAGAAGAAAACCTTGTGTCTTAGAGTGGTTTTGGCCAGCTTTGGTCAACTATGGCCATTCCTAGACAGGAATAAACCGTCCACAGTAGTTCATGCACTGGAAACTTCCCATCTTCTCACCCTAATGTTGTCTATGCTCTGGTAGCCTCCAAGTTAGATTACTACAATGTGCTCTATGTGGGGCTGCCCTTCAAGACAGTTCGGAAGCTGCAGCTTGTGCAAAATGCAGCAGCCAGATTGGTTTCAGGAACCAGAAGGTTCAAACATACTATATAAAACCGACTCTGGCCTGCTTGCATTGGCTGCCTGTATGTTTCAAGCCTAATTCAAGGTGCTGATTTTAACCTATAAGGCCTTGCATGGTTTGGGAGCATATTACCTGACGGAACGCCTTTTCCGACATGAACCTAACCATACACTACGCTCAACATCTAAGGTCCTCCTCTGAGTGCCTACTCCAAGAGAAGCTCGGAGGATGGCAACAAAGAAGAGGGCCTTTTCGGTGGTGGCCCTACAACTATGGATCGATCTTCCTGACAAAGCCTGCCTGGCGCCAACGTTATTCTCATTTCGGCGCCAGGTCAAGACTTTTCTCTTCTCCCAGGCATTTAACAGCATATGTTCAGTTTTCTTAACTGACCCCTGAATAGTTGGTATGTAGTCTGTTTTTATGCTCTTTATGGTATTAAATTTTATATATTGGTTTTTAAATGTTCAATGTTTTTAATCTTTGTAAACTGCCCAGAGAGCTTTGGCTATGGGCAGTATATAGATGATAATGATGATGATGATGATGATGATGATGATTAATGTGCTCTGTGCAGTGCTGCCCTTGAGGACTACATAGAACCTGCATTTATTTAGTGCAGAATGTAGTGGCTGGACTGCTGTCAGGAACAGCTCATGGAAATCATATAACACCAGTTTTAAATAGCTGGCAATATGCTTCTTGTCTGAATTCAAAGTGATGATGATGATGATGATGATGATGATGAGACTGTCAGTGGCTTCAGAATTCAATACGAGAGGGAGTGCTCTCCCTATATTAAGATCTGACAAGTGGGTTCTCCTCAGTGTCCCACCATTGGGAATTATACATTATGTGGAGATGCGAGGAGGGCCTTCTTGACTCTGGCACCCTGGTTATGGAGGGATGTCTTCTGGGATGGGTGGCTTGATCTGATGCTGGCCGTATTTCAGCACAATGTTAAAACCTAGCTATTTACCCAAGCTTTGGGGTCTTGTTGACAGTAGCTCAGTTCTGAATTGCTTGCTTGAATTATTAATGCTGATTTTATATATTTGATGAGTATAATGAATTACGTTTTATGTTTAGTTCTTTTATTATTGTATCCCACTTTGAGACTTAGCGATATAGGGCAGTTTAGAAATATTTTAATATAAAGAATAATAAATAAAAGCATGGAAGACCTAATTGGCTGCACTAATGCTTATATCTTTGTGAACTATTCTTAATACATTAACTTCATTTGTCTGGCAATTTGAACTGTTCCATGTAGCTTTTTAATAAGCTATTCTCCATGGCCTTCTCATTGATAAATTTCCCCTCTTGTCTTTAACTTGTATATTGGGAAATAAACAGGTATTTTACTATCAACAAAATAATTTCAAGACCTCCCATAGTTCAATTAGTGGATTTCAACTGTACGATGGGAGACTATCTCTTAATGTTATACCTTTCCTCCTTTCTTATCCATGCTCACCCTGTTCTGTGGCAAGTGGCTGAAAAGGAGGGGTTAGGTTCCAGAAGTAAGGAAACAAGGTCATGGCTTTTTAGATATAAACATTAGCTATAGTTTTACTTGGGCACGAACAGGTTAAAACACATCCAATCTGGTCAGATTATCTCAAATTGACCATCCTGTTTTCCACTGGAGCAGAAAGGTATATCCACCGAGTTAGCGAAATAGAGTGCTTGATGGCAAAGATCTCAAATCACTCTAAATTATTAATGAAAATAGATTGGATTTTGAACTGTGGCCCATCCAAATAGAAGCCTGAAAATGTAAGGGTTTTGTTATTATGTAACAGTTTTGTTTAAAGTAAAATTCAGCCTCTGATTCATTTTGTACCGTCTACTGTGGGAGGCATGATGATCACTATTCAAGAATGCAATTGACGTTATTGCTTCTATTTCTGTTGGAAACAGAATTTGTGCTTGGCCCCGGGAAAGTCAGAAAGGAAAGAGATAAACAGGTTTAAAAAAGGAAATGTTTTGAAGAATGAAACTACTATTGATCCTGAATTCTCAGATCATGTAAAATATGTAGACTGCATTTTGTCACATTCAGTAACTTGGGTTTTGTCCGCAAAACCCAAGTTACTGAATATAGGATGATCTCATTAGGATTTGACTGAGGCCGTTGCTAGACGAGGGTTTAGCCTGGGCTGATACCTGGGCTCACCCCTGTGCATCCAGATGATGCACAGGGGATCCTGGGGTCACTTGGGCTAAACCCTCCCTTGACCCGGGATAACCGGATCTACTTGTGGCCTGGTTTTTCCGCAGCCCCGGGCTGACCCCGGGGCTGCAGAAGGTCTAGTCGGTTCTGCAGCTTTTTCCAGCTACGCGGCTTACTCACGAGTAGCCAGTAGAAGCTGCGCACAGTGGGCATGTGATCAGGCAGGAATGGTGATCGGGCAGGGGGGCATCAGACATGGCGGATGGGGGGGAAGAAGAACGGGGCCAGGGCGAGGAGATCGGGGACAGGGGGGGAGAAGAACGGCGCCAGGGCAAGGAGATCGGGGACAGGGGGGAAGAAGAACGGGGCCAGGGCAAGGAGATCGGGGATGGGGGGGGAGAAGAACGGGGCCAGGGCAAGGAGATCGGGGATGGGGGGAAGTAGAATGGGGCCAGGGCGAGGAGATCGAGGACGGGGGCGGGAAGAAGATTTTTTTAAAAAAATAAAACCCACTTACCTTTCCTGGCTCCTGTGCTGCTGCTGCCACTTTAAAGCAAACAAAAAAAATGGTGGCCACGACGGCTCTCCTCCAGAGCTCGTCGCAGCTCACGTGTGCACAAGGGCAAAATCTCACGTTAGTCATAATGAGAGTTCTCTCCTCATCTCCCCCGGATTTTTGACCTGGTCTAGCAAGGCCCTGAGACAGTAGGAAGCTGATTAGCTGATAGCAATTGGTTTTTATAATTACATATAAATGTTTATAATTAAATATAAATTATGAATATATTAAATGCATTACTCTCATATCAGTAAGGGACTCTTTCAAATATATATTTTAAGAATTTCATTACTTGGAGTAATAATCAGAGGAGAATGCATGAAAGTGATGGTGACTGTATATAATTTTATTGCTAAAACTTCAACCATAAGAATATGCAGGACACTCCAAAAATTCTAAAAAGATATTGAAACTACATAAAATCAAATGTTTATTTACCTAAAATGTATGAATGCTGTGACTGTACTGTGCAACTTTAGTGTGAGTAGAAGGACAACTCTGCTATCTGATTATCCTGTGGAATATAATCCAGTATACAGTTCATGGAAATTTCATTGAACAAATCAGGCTACTATAAGCCCCTGATCGTTCAAGAGTGGGAAGAATGCCTTGTCTGGAAATCCAATAGAATGAATTGACTCCTGTTTGTTTTATTATAAAGAAGGCAAATCTCTCTAGACATGTCTGTTCTATAATGTCAAACACTATTTTGGTTTCAACACTTTAGAGATGAACTTGTTTCTATTTTTTTACCTGGTTCTGCTTCACAACAAATTGTATAATCTTGTATAATACAAATAACAGCAAGATAATTTTGCCTCTAAGCCAAGACCTTCCCCAAGAAAATTTTTTAGCCACTGGGAACTTTTTTGTGATTAGTGCTTGTAAGAATGAAGCAATATAAAGTTTACCCTAAAATTTACTCTTTAATATCCTATTTAGTTGTAAATTAACTTGGCTTAGTAGTCAAATTTGCACCATTGTTCAGGAAATGTTTGAAAAAGTTTCAGTGGGATAATTAATTTAAATCAACCATTTTTCCTGGTTTAAATCCATCCATCCTGATATTAACCATGTCCTTCATGTGAAGGGAGCCAGATAAAGAATTGAGAATTTCATCTGTAAGTAGAAAGATGTCTGGACATCAGGTCTACCTATTGAGAGAAAACAGACATTTCGATCTGGTCTACAAATTTACTTACCTTGGTAGACTTGGTACCCAGGCCTTGTCACTGCTTAGTCACCAGAAACCCCAGAAATGGTGGATCCGTTCTTTGATGCTGTCATGTTTTTTGTTTTGTTTTTAATGTACAACAATACATAAATTCCAAATCCCATATTTGGGCAATACCTTTATTAGGACCAACCAAATTTCCACAAAATTGTGCAACCTTTCAAGTTCCCAAGAAGAGGAGTGGGCAGAAGGTAGATCTGGATCTATTGGCAGATCTTTGGGAAATTTAGGAAATTACCAGTAGATCAGCAAGGATTTCTGACTATCAATTATTTAGCAGTAACAACACAATGAATTCCCCATGCCCCAAATTATACTGCTGAAATTAAGTATAATTGGGGTAACCAGGACTGGATTTTTATGTGGAAGGACTGTGTGCTGTGTTCAATCCTGGTATTCAAAACAAGCTCCTGGGCTCAAAGTCCTTTAATTCTAAGTGTATGTCTTCTCTATCATACTCCAATGGTGGATTTCAGGGTTCTAGTGAAAAATGAAGTAGATCCTGCCTACCCCACCCCACCCCCCAAAATCCTTCCTGGAGGAAGAAACGAAATCCAAAACTTTGGTCAGGTATTATGGCCATGAGGTCTGAGTTCAGTTAGACCCAGCCTCAAAACAGAGATTTGTAATCTGAATGAATTCATCTGTGACAGATGTTGCAACTATCAGATTACACCTAGGAATGTAGGAACCTGCCTTATACCATCGTTCAATCTAAGCCCACTATTATTGACACTCAGGCCGTAGCTAGACCTAAGGTTTATCCCAGGATTGTCCTGAGGTCAAACCTGTTCATCTAAGTGCCACACAGGGCATCCAGTGCTCAGGCAGGGACAAACCCGGGATGATCTTGGGATAAACCTTAGGTCTAGCTACGGCCTCAGTGTCAATAATAGTGACTCTCCAAGGTTTCATGCAGGATTTTTTCCAGCCCTGCCTAGAAAGAATGGGAATTGAACCTGGGACCTCTGCATACAAAACATGTGCTCTACCATTGAGCTATGGCATCTCCCCTTTTGGGAAGGTGAAGCAATAGCTGATATCCATTTCTTAGAATATCAAGACTGGTTGTAATCAATTTGCCTCTTGCCTTTGACAAAACACACAGACTCCTGAGACAGCATAAAGCAGAATTGCTCAGAAACATGACAGTCCTTATATCAACACATGTGGTCCCTAGTTAAAAAAAAGTCAATTGCGACCAAATTGTGAATACTACCTAGTGGTTGGAGGGGATGGAATCCTCAATGCAAAGTCTCTCTTCAGGTGGTAGAAAATTTCTTACCACTGACTCATTCAGACTGAAAATCTCCATTTTATTTATTAAATTAAAGTATTTTTATTCCACTCCTCAGCCAAAACCCCCCAACTAAGACTTTGAGACTGGTTCTATTTAAACCACAGACCTCATGGCTATAACACCTAGCCAAACACTTGGAGTCTTCCCCCATTCCCTTCTTTTTGTACCACTGAGTCTGATGAATAGTTTTGGTGAATTCAAAAGCTTGCAAATTTCTGTGGAATTTTGTGTGGTTCCAAAAAAAGTATTGCCCAACTGTGGATCTTGGGTATGTTTCTCATGGACCAGCATAGCTACTTTCTTCTTCTTCTTCTTCTTCTTCTTCTTCTTCTTCTTCTTCTTCTTCTTCTTCTTCTTCTTCTTCTTCTTCTCCTTCTTCTTCTTCTTCTTCTTCTTCTCCTCCTCCTCCTCCTCCTCCTCCTCCTCCTCCTCCTCCACCACCACCACCACCACCACCACCACATGTGCAACCATGCACAAAATGTGCAGCTCATGGGGCAGGGGGGCGGGCAGTTCCAAAATAACATTCCTGCAGTTCAGAACTCAAGCTATGCAAATGTTGTGTTTAAGTAAAAAGTGGCTGATAATATGAAAAGTAAAGTGAGTAGTCTAGGCTGTTATAGAAATCTAAAATGTGATCAGTCATACCCATTTTTCCTCCCCTTGCAAAAGATACTCTCAGCAGACTCCCCTTGAAAAAGACACACTCAGCAGACTCCATTCTAGGACAATTCATGTGAAGTTGTCAGTGTTATAAGGCCAGTGATGCTATAAAATAGCCAATGTTACGTTCTTAATATTGCTGTTCTTTGCCTATGCCTCTGCTTTCCCCCTCTTGCTCTTAGTTTTTTTTATATATCCCTTACTCCAAAGAAAGTTTAGTTGGAGTTCATGATGCCTCTTGTGTGGAGTTTCAATATAAGACTTTAGCTCTATCGAGTTCCTAGGATTTTATGCCACTTTGCATGGCTTCTAAAGGTTATGAAATGTGACTCAGAGCAACAATGCATGTGCAGACACACAAGGAAAATGCATAGTTATGTTGTAGCAGCATGTGCTATGTGTGCGATTAAATGCCACTGTGCAGCTTTACCCCAATCCCTGGAAAACAATTCTTGCAGACATCCATGTTTGTATCTATTTATTGTATTTTTATCTTGCCGACAGGCATCCATGTTTGTATCTATTGTATTTCTATCTTGCCATATCCCAAAATGTTCAGTCAAGTGAAAAAGCATTTAAAACTTTTAAATGCTAAATGTAATGATAAATATCACAAATGCTAAAACTGTGTCTTTCTTGGTTTAATTCCAGATATGAAATACCAGTTTAAAAAAAGAAAAAAGGTTTTTGGTTTTAGTAAGAACACAGAAGCTGGGGATTCCAAAGCCAAGTATTATTAACCAAGATCACCAGTCTGCATGCTTTTTCTTTATCATTTCCATGTCTGTGGGCCAAATCCTTAGAAGTTAATTTAATCCAAAATCTCAAGCAATATTTGCTAATCAGGTTTTGCCGCTCTCATATTAAAATACTGGTTTATCTTTGTCTTTCATTGTAGGTATGTTGTCATATAAACTAATGCCTATGCACTACTCAGGGTGGCTTTCAGTACTTTCAAATCACATATGAAGCTGCCTTATATTGAGTCAAATCATTGGTCCTTCTAGCCAACTATTGTATATTCTGATCAGTAGCAGCAGTCAAGGACTCAAGTCGAGCTCTTTCCCAGCCCTGCTTCACATCCTCCTCAGAGCGAATATATTTGGAATCTTAAAGTTTTGATTAAATCAGGCATTAGAGGGCAATATAGTCACACAAGTGAAAGCTGACTTTTTTTAACATTCTGCCACTGTGGCACATCTTATCACGGTAACTAGTGCATTGCTACAGCACACCCACTGCCCAAAATGTAATGGCTTTCTGACTAATTGCAGTAGTTTCAATGTCTTTGGCACAGTCACAAACAACTGAGAAATCTCTTCTGTTGATATCCTGACAGAGCTGTTGAAAGAAGCTTTACTAGCTTGTGGAAGAAATGTGGAGAATATTTGGGGCTCTGTAGAATGTGCCCTAAATTTATAATTCATGATTTCTTGCCTGAAGTTTTTGTTACTCTTGAAAAATGGTTTTAGAAATGGCGATTATTTATAAGAGCAAAATATAGTTCAGAGAACCAAATCTGCCCTGATCTTGGCTATTCTTATAGTAGGAAGAATGAAAGTTGCTTTTTTCAGGGGTCTGTGTGCAGTTGTACTTGTGCGTTCTGTGCCTGTGTAGAACAACATTTGAAACAAATTGGTGCAAACAGGCTTCTCCTTGTCTTTGTGGTACTTCCAGATAAGTCTTTTATCATGTTATCACCCTGCTTCATTCACTAAATTTTATGAGACTCTATACATCTTAATCTTCTACCACATCTTCCATCCTTTTTCTTCCCGCAGGAAGACTGTTAATGAGAAAAAGATAGAATAGTTGCACAGTGCTTTTTAATTGGTAGTGCCAGGAGGCCTCTGTCTGGAAGCACCTTCTATGGTTATGCTTTAAGGGGCAGGGCAAGCATTGTCCTAATTGGTTCTTTTCAAGCTGCACCCCCAACACACACACACACACACACTCACACACACACACACACCAGCATTAGCACTGTGAACTCCCTCTGTGGTGTTTTTACATACCTCTTTCTTCCCTTTTTCTTGTCCCCCAATTTTGCTTATGTTTTCTTTCTCGTCATCATTTTTCTCTTCCATCAGGCCACATATAACATGTGTTGCACTGAAGTCCTCATTTTAAAAGTGTCCATGATATGGCAACAAACTGTCATTTCTGAACTCAATTCAAAGTGTTGGTGGTGACCTTTAAAGCCTTAAATGGCTTGGGACCAGAGGAACATGTATTTTCATATGTACCTGCTTAGACCCTTACATCATCTCAGACACTTCTCAGGATTCTCCCCCATAGAAAGGTGGGTGGATGGCTACAGGACAGAGGGCCTTCTCAGTGGCGGCCCCTGTTTGTGGAATGCTATCCCCAATGAGGCTCGCTTGGTGCTTATATTGTTCTCTTTTCAGCACCGGGCAAATACCTTTGTTTTCTCACAGGCATTTTATAGACTTAGTTTTTAAATGTTATGGCTCCTTTTATATATCTTTATTAATCTATTCCTATGTTCTTTTTTATTATTAAGATCAGTTGCTGATCTGAAATTCTGGGTGTGTGTGTGTGTGGATTTGTTAAGGTGAGGAATGTTCTTCAAGTAACTTGGTCCCAAACCACTTAAAGCTTTAAAGGTCAAAAACACCACTTTACATTGTATTTTGAAATGCACCTGTAACCAGTGCAACTAACGCAATATAAGTGTCATAGGATCTAACTGCCTCAAGCCTAACAGTGCTCTGGCAGCCATATTCTGCAGCAGCTGAACTTTCCAAACTATTATTATTATTATTATTATTATTATTATTATTATTATTTATTTATTTATATAGCACCATCTATGTACATGGTGCTGTACAGCATAAAACAGTAAATAGCAAGACCCTGCCACATAGGCTTACATTCTATTAAAATCATAGAAGAGCGATAAGGAGGGGAAGAGAATGCAAACAGGCACTGGGTAGGGTAAACAGGTGCAGGGTAGGGTAAAACTAACAGTATAACAGTATAAAGTCCAAACAGCATCAAGTTGTGAAAGCTTTAAGAAAAAGAAAAGTTTTTAGCTGAGCTTTAAAAGCTGCGATTGAACTTGTGGATCTCAGATGTTCTGGAAGAGCGTTCCAGGCGTAAGGGGCAGCAGAAGAAAATGGACGAAGCCGAGCAAGGGAAGTAGAGACCCTTGGGCAGGCGAGAAGCATGGCATCAGAGGAGCGAAGAGCACAAGCGGGGCAATAGTGTGAGATGAGAGAGGAGAGATAGGAAGGAGCTAGACCGTGAAAAGCTTTGAAGGTCAACAGGAGAAGTTTATATTGGATTCTGAAGTGAATTGGAAGCCAATGAAGAGATTTCAGAAGTGGAGTAACATGGTCAGAGCGGCAAGCCAAGAAGATGATTTTAGCGGCAGAGTGGTGGACAGAAACCAACGGACTGATGTGAGAAGAAGGAAGGCCAGAGAGAAGAAGGTTGCAGTAGTCCAACCGAGAAATAACCAGTGCATGAACAAGCATTTTGGCAGAAGAGACAGACAAAAATGATCGAATCCTGGCAATATTATACAGGAAAAAACGATAGGATTTAGCTACTGCCTCAATATGAGGAATAAAGGAGAGTGAGGAATCAAATATAAAGCCGAGACTACGAGCTTCCTTGACCGGAGTAAGCGTAATATCATTGACAGTAAGAGAGAATGAGAGATGCAAAGGCAGCCTTATATGTAGTGCATTACAGTAGCCCAGCCGGGACATCACTGGTGCATGAATAACTGAGGCAAGGTCCATTCTCTCCAGATAGTGCTACAGCTGGCGTGCCAGCCTAAGCTGAAAAAAATGCACTCCTAGACTTCCCAGCCACCTGAGCTTCTTGAGTTAACACAGAGCCCAGGAAGATTCCCAAACTATAGATGTGGTCTGTCAGGGGAAGTGCAGCCCCATCTAAGACCAGTTGTAAACCTCCATACAGAGTAGTTGGTTTCCTAACCCACAGGGCCTCAAGTCCTGTCTAGATTAAGTCTCGCTTGTTCACCCTCATCCATCCCAAAACTACCTCTTGACTTTCTGGGATGGGTAGATGGAAATGAAAGAAAGAGCTGAATATCATGTACATACTGATGACACTTTGATACAAACCTTCAGATGAGTTTGCCCAGCAGTTTAATTAAAAAGCATTGGGGACAGGATGGAATCTTGCAGCACCCCAAACACTAATAACCATGAGATGGGAAAACATTTCCCCAGTACCATTTTCCTCCAGGAAAGAGTGGAACTACCTTACCACCATGCCTCCTAAGAACAATCCCAATACGTAATCTAGAAGGATACCATCTTAATGGTATAGAAGGCTGCTGAGAGATCCAGAAGAACCAATAAGGTTGCCCTTTCCCTGTCCACTTATTCGTGTAAGTCATCAACCAGGGTGATCATAACCATGTCTGAAACCAGATTGGAATGGATCTAAACAGTATCGTCCAACACTGCTAGGAGTTGGGAGTCTCAGGCACTTTGCCAATAATGGCAAATTTGACACTGGATGGTAGTTATCTGAAACCATAGGCTCTAAATTTGGTTTCTTCAATAGGGCCTCACCACTTACTTCAAAGCTGCAGAGACCTCACCCTTCCTTAATTTACCACCTCTGGTACCCAGCCCAGCTCTGACCAATCCAGCAAGCTAAATTCAGCAAGGATCTAAAGAGCAAGTAGTAGTCCTTAGTCATGTATTCTGTTCTATTCCTATCCTATTAGTATATGTAATGTTTTGGTCTGTTCTTTCTCCATCCCTTTCTCTAGGTCCCCCAATATTTTTAACTTCTAATTTTTTGTAACAAAGTGGCTGCATTCGGACAACACAATGGTGGGTTAATAGTCAACTCCACGTTTGATTATCAAAGGGGTACTCCCACACAACATGATTATAATCTAATGTGATGTGGATTAAGGCCAGCATTGAGTTGACTATTAGCCAATGGTGTGTTTGATTGATCCATCACCCTCTCCCCCCACCCCCATTCAGTCCTTTTGCTGGTATCCCATTAGCCATTGCAAGTTCTGCTGGTTGAACTAGAGTAGCAGCTGGTTGCTCTTGCCAGGGGACCCTGTAGTCACCGAAAATAACCAACTGTGTGTGACAAAATAGTCAACAGTGCCTGACACACGACACAATAACCAATGGTTGTTCAAATAATCAACTCTGCACAATGTTGGTTATTTCAGCCAAATAACCAACTGTGATGTGAAAAAGTCCCGACAAACGACACAATAACCAACTGTTGACTATTTAACCCACTGTTGACTAACCCACCATTGCTTATCGTGTCATCCAAACCCAGTCAGTGTCTATCTCTTCAGGAAAATACAGTCTTTTAATTTGATTTAGTCAATAACTGAGTGATTATGGATAATGATTTATCCATTTTGCAAGATGGCCGTCTGCATGTCCTGTCAAATAGTCCTACTACACTTCTGCACTTTATTCAAAATCTGGGGAAGAGAGGGAGTGGTAAACTTTGGCAGGACAATATAGCTGTGCCAGCTCAGCAAAAAGCTGCATGCATGCTGTAGTATGTTGTCTGCATTTATCACTGGCACAGTTACATAACTAAGAAGCAATGCCTAGTTGACAGTTTTTATATGGGGAGATTTAGGAAGATTGGTTTCTCATGAAGAATTCAGGGCTTGGAGTTATAGATGCATGCTGTCTGCAGAGTAAAAGCTTCTTTAGCTTTATTTATATGGAAGTACTGGAAAGCAATGGTAGGAAACAGCCATACAGGTCTGTATCCTTTTTGACCTTTGTGCTACATAAGTGGGCAAGATACAATTCACCCGTTTGTGCTACTCAGGTTTTTTGGCAGATATTTTCCACTTGTTCCTCTGTGTTAGTTTTAAACATTATCCAAAATTAGCTATGCTGTTTACCCAAGGTAGAAGAAAATGTTCATGGGCACCCTGTTATAATATTGGAACTGCAATTAACCAGACCAGTTTGACAAACATAAATTATTACCTTTGCAAATATTGACATTATAATTCAATTTGGCATGTACTTGACTATGATGATGCATTTGTTTGCTTTCATGGAAATCACAGAGCTTGTTGTATTCTAAATTTAGAAACCAGAATCAATGTAATGGTTGACTTTCAACAGTGGGGTATGGAAGAGTAAGTTCCACTGATATACCTCTCTTGTAAAAGGTTGAGTTCAGCTTGGTTTAAAGACACACAACATCAATGGAACTTGATGAATTGCCAGTACAATCCTTACCTAGTACTATATAACAATTGTTTGGCAGCCCAGTGATGCAACATGTTCGTGTGAATTACCCCTGTAGCCCCAGCTCAATTTACACTTCGCATATGATGGCTAATAATCAACTTATCATCTCCCTTCTTGGTTTCTGTAAATTCAGGCTTCAGATAACTGCCAGAAGGATAAGGGGCAATAATCCATGATGAATCATTGTTGATGATTGGCTACAGCAATTCACATTGTCAGTTTATTAAATGATGCCAGAATTGTCACATGAATAATGCAATATGAATTTGTGCTTAATGTGGAAAATAAATATGATTAGAATTAATTGTTACAAGCAAGTCACAAAATGGTTGGAAAATCCAATATGCAGCCCAATCCTATGTCTACTCAAATACAGGGCTTACAGAATCCAGCGGGACTCCCTCCCAAATATGTGTGCACAGGATTGCAGCCATGTTTGATTGCATTATCACTGATGAAAAGTATACAATGCAAGAGTTTTTTACAAAGTCTAATAAAACATTATATTTATTTTCTTTTGGTTACTTATGGCAACAGTGTCATGAGGAAAAAAGTACTTTTGAATTGTCTCTGCTGCTATTATTTCTCCTAAACATTTATTGGATGCTAGGTACTGCAGAGAACTCAGGACTTATATTGTGAGTTGGAAAAGACAAAAGCCAAGATAGAGGACAGGGAATTGATAAAGTTGTAGCAAGGATGTGCTGTGGGAGATTTAGTCATAGCAGACAGAACAAGAAGATGTAGCAGCCCAGCAATCTCAATAGGGATTTGTTTAAAGGGAACTGGAAGTAGCAAGCTGATCTCGACATAGGAAGAAGCATGACAAAAACGTAAGAAAATAAGAAAGAGTGCAGTGTACAAAAGGATCACGTTCACAAATTGCCTCAAGGCCTGAAATGATCAGGTATTGTAAGAGGTCACGTTTACTGGATATAAAATGAAACCCTCACCTGTTAACTAGCAATGCCAGATTTAGGCATTAGAGAAATTACCTGGAGTATTTCTATTTGGACACAATTAGAGAACAGCTGTGAATGCTAATATTTCATCAGCATATAACCAGTTCCTGACATATGTTAAACCCACACAAAATTTCACACTGTGATCAGTGGCTGCTCAGTGCTAAGCACCTTGTAATATCTAACAATTTCAGCAAATCACAGTACCTTGCAGGATCTGGCTCAGACAGCAGGAAATTTCACTTTTCCAAAGCTTATATGTCAAAATGTGAGACTCATAATTATCAAAAGCATAGCAGGTTAAAAATACTCATGAAAATCTGAAGAACATAATTTTGAAAAAACAACATAAAGATGTCATCATGACATCTGTACTTTATTACAGTCATTCCTGTACTTTTTTAATGCCTCTTTAGTGCCACTTTTAAATATCGTACAATCAACTTCAGCTGAACATGAAACTGCTCTTGTAGGATTTCACATCATTTGAAATAGTATGTTCTATCATAAATATAGAGTAAATACTCAATGATACGCAGACAGTCCTTCCAAAGGACTAATGCGGACTTAACGCTGCCCAATTTCCTAACTCTGGTGATTCAGAATGCCACAAGAGTTTGGGAGTTTTTCAGTTACATGTGAGTCGTCCCCCCTTAATTATTTTGGAGAGTTCTTGATAGTTTCTATTGAAATTATTTTCAACAATATTCATTATATTCACCTTGTAGAACCATTCACACATTTTACACTCAAGGCAAGATCATACTGTACAACAAATTAATCCCATCCTGTTTCTTTTATTAATCTGCCATCACTGTACCAGATAAGCCATGTTTAACTCAGTATGCAATTTGGCCCATCATTAAAAAAAACAAAAAACAAAACCAAATACGCCAGCAATTTTAATGGGAACAGATAAACAGAGCAGACAAACGTCGGCTTTTGTCAGGAATCTTCTTAAATGGTACAGCATGCCAGGTTTCAATACACCAGGGATCTTGGGCTTTGGTTATTATTATTTTTGGAGTTTATGCACAAATTTAGAAAGTCAAGAAAAAGTGAGAAAGAAATGTTTACGTTCCTTCCATTCAGGGCTCAAGAGTGTCAGGCATGGCCAGGTCTGGAGAGCCCAGCTATGGGACTTGTTATGGAGGCAGCAAACTGGGATAAGGAATGTGGGATAAGGAGATTGGGCAAAAGAGGAAGGCTATTCCCACTTTTCCATCCTACTGCCCTTCTTCCCATCAGGCTCAGCAAGCATGGCATCTAGTCAGAAAGGCTATGAGTTGTAGTCCAAAACATCTGGAGCATACTGGATTCTAAGCTGTTCTAAGCCAAAAAAAAGTGGCAAAAGGTTCTAAATAGTGCTTTAAAAATGCAAGACTTTTAGGGTGATAGCAGATGGAAGCCCCCAAGCACACACCAAATGTCACAGACTACATCACATGCCCTGTTGAAGACAATATAGATGAGATCAGACAGTCACTACACTGTAAAAGAATTACCAGGGAGAAATATTATAGGACAAGAGCATTCCAACTCATTCTATTTAAATAAGTTTCACATCAACCTTATTTGAAAGATTTCTCAATCCGAATCCCTAAATGTACAGATTCTTCAAGCTAGATAAATCAGGTTTACAATTCTGCTGAACAACATGATGAATGGAAAAAAGAAATGGAACAGAGTTTCTAACCCCCTGCCATAATTTATATTCTCCCACTTTGTACACAATGCATCAAGAGGCATTGTCTGTATCAACCGACAGGCCATTGTGGAACCATGGACTCTTTGGGGAAAAATTGCCCATCTCAGTTCTCCAAACTGTGACCTTCTCATGACATATTGGCCTGGTTCAGACAACATGCTAAACCATGCTGCTTGTGGTTAAGCAGCATGGTTTAGCGTGTTGTCTGAACCAGGCCATTCTGAGGTAATTACTGTAATTCATGAAAGACTTGATTGTAAAACATGCTTCACCAGAAAATAGATGCTCAAGGCTGCAATCCTATACCCACTTACTTGGATAGTGCTGTAAGAATTCTGCAAGATAAGATGTTTCATCACTATTGCGAACAATTGTGGTGCTGGATTACTACTAGTAGTAAACAACATGAAATATGCTTTTACTATGTTTCTTTAAGGAGCCTCACATTTTCTATCCCTGATAATGGACAAACTCTTAATTTTATCTCCTTCATTTCCCAACCTAACAACACACTATTAAGCACTACTTTGTTTCTATGGCAGAATATAGCTATGTAATGATATTATATTACGTGCAACACTATAAACTTCGGAATCTGTGATTGGAAGTAACCTATATAATGTCACTTAATTTTTTTTAAAAAAAAAAGGATGATGGAGAAAAATAGGCTAAATTAATCTAAGTGACTGAAAATTAGTGTTCTTCATTCCTGTGTGAAGTTCTTCCTATATACAAAGACAAATAAAAATTCTAGGAAAAGAACAACTGTCTAAATCATCCCAATGAGCATCCTCATATTTTATAAGCTTGCTCTCCTACTGAAGAATTGCAGCCTGTATTACAGT
Source organism: Elgaria multicarinata webbii (assembly GCF_023053635.1). NCBI lineage: Eukaryota > Metazoa > Chordata > Lepidosauria > Squamata > Anguidae > Elgaria > Elgaria multicarinata. The sequence continues at coordinate 54,950,214 of NC_086177.1, forward strand.
TTAAAGGAGGCGAGTGAAGCAGCATCTTGGGGCAACAGATAAATAAAAGATTGTTTTTCCCAATGGAGACACATTAAGCACTTTAAAGCACAAAAAAATTAAGAAACCCCAAGCTAGGAAGTGAGATGTAGCTCGATTTTTCATGGAAGAGTCTGCTCTTAGTTTTGGTGTCCATGTTATTTTAATTCACCTAGCTGTGAATTAAAAGTAGACCTGCAGTATCTCATGCAAGGCAAATGGGACAGGGTTGGACTGCTTCATCCTACCACCTCTAAATTTTAAAATCTAAGGACCTGGAAAATCTTAACTGTAGGCCGGTGGCAAATGTTCCATTCCTGGACAAGGTCCTTGAGTGAGAGGTTACGGGCCAGCTCAAGACACTCTTGGATGAGACTGATTATCTGGATCCATTTAAGTCGGGTTTCAGGCCTGGTTTTGGCACGGAAACAGCCTTGGTTGCCCTGTATGATGATCTATGTCAGGAGAAAGACAGGAGCAGTGTGACTGTTGATTTCCTTGATCTCTTACTGGCTTTGGATACCACTGACCATGGTACCCTTCTGGGATGACTGGCTGAGTTGGGAGTGGGAGGTACTGCATTGCAGTGGTTCTGCTCCTACTTTGTGGGTTGGCTCCAGAAGGTGGTGCTTGGGGAATATTGCTTGACCCTGTTGGATTCTCCAGTATGGGGTTCCACAGGGGTCAGTCTTGTCCCGCATGCTGTTCAACATCTACATGAAACATTGGGCACAGTCATCCAGAGTTTTGGAGTATGTTGTCATCAGTATGCTGATGACACACAGCTCTATTTCTCCTTCTCATCTTCATCAGGTGAGGCTGTGGATGTGCTGAACCAATGCCTGGCTGCGACAATGGACTGGATGAGGGCTAATAAACTGAAACTCAATCCAGACAAGACTGAGATACTGTTAGTGGGTGGTTCTTCTGACCAGATGGAGGGTGTTCAACCTGTTCTGGATGGGGTCGTACTTCCAATGAAGGAGCAGGTTCGTAGCTTGGGTGTTCTCCTAGAACCATCTCTATCACTTGAAGCTCAGGTGTCCTCGGTGGCACGGAGAGCCTTTTAACATCTTTGGTTGGTGGCCCAGCTACACCCCTATCTGGACAGGGATAACCTGGCTTCAGTTGTCTATGCTCTGGTAACCTCCAGGTTAGATTACTGCAATGCACTCTACGTGGGGCTGCTTTTGAAGAAGGTTCAGAAGCTGCAGCTTGTGAAAAATGCAGTGTCCAGACTGATTACAGGAACCAGAAGGCTTGAACATATAAGACCGACTCCAGCCTGCTTGCATGGGCTAACTATATCGATCCCAATTCAAGGTGCTGGTTTTATCTTATAAAGCCTTACATGGCTTGGGACCACAATACCTGGCAGAACGCCTCTCCCAACATGAACCTAGCCATACACTACGGTCAACATCTAAGGTCCTCCTCCGGGTGCCTACTCCAAGGGAAGCTTGGAGGATGGCAACAAGGGAGAGGGCCTTTGCAGTGGTAGCCCCCCAATTATTGAACTATCTCCCTGACAAGGCTCGCCTGGCACCAACATTGTTATCTTTTTGGTGCCAGGTCAAGACCTTTTCTCCCAGGCATTTAACAGCATATGTTGAGATTTTATCTGACCCCAGAATAGTTGTTTTAAATTACTATTGTCTGTTCTTATGCTTTTTATGCTTTTTAAATTTTGTATATCTTTTTTTAATGTTCAATGTTTTAATCTTTGTTAGGGTGACTATATTTTGGAAACCAAAAAGGAGGACAACATGGTCAGCCCCCAAGGGTGTGTGCCCACCAACACGTACAGCCCCAGGGGGCATGGCCAGCACCAAGTGGTGTGCCCACCCAAACATAGCCTTGGTGACATATCTGATTTTACAGCACAAAATAAAGACAATCTGTTCTACATGTCTTCTTTATGTTAAAATCACTGAAATAAAGAACAAGTGAAACATTCAATGTATCGGAAATTAACTTCACTTACTCCTACTTTTATAGCTTTTGCTGTACTTTGAAGCTTTTGCTATACTGTGTGTGATACATTCTCCCCTTCCCTCAAATATCTTTTCTGACTGTATCCTCACTCCATTGCAAGGTGCTGCTGCTGTTATGGGGGCTTATTTTTATTTTTAAATTTCAAATTTTGGGGGGAAACTTGTGTATGATAGTCACAAGTTTCTCTTCCCAAATCTTTGTAAACTGCCCATAGAGCTTTGTTTATGGGGCGGTATATAAATGTAATTAAATAAATAAATAAGGTCTATTTCACAGACCCAAATCTGGGTTTGTCACCAAGTGTTAATGGGAAGTCCCAGCCAGTGCTTGATAAATGTACCTATGATGGATACATTTATAAGATTTTTAAAGTGTACACTTAAGTAAAAATGCATTGTGTAAAGTTGTCCAAGGCTACAAAAATATTAAGCCAATTCTCTAGGACAGGGACATGCAATTTGTGGCCTTCCAGATGTTTGGGCCTACAACTCCTATGATTCCTCACCATTGGCTAGGGCTGATGGAAGTTGCTGTCATCATTCTCAGAGGATTCCAATCCCTCATCCTCAAAAGAGGCCTTCCAGGAGGCAGGTCTCCTGCATCCAGAGGGGGCTCCATTACTGTCTTCAGATTCTGAGAGCTCAGGTCATGAAGACTCTCCTACGCCACAAACACTCCCATGTTGCCACAGCCTGGGGCTATTAAAACGGATCAGGCCCCTTTAAAGGCCTCAGTAAAGATAGAGTCAGAGCTAACTGACCTAGAGGCCAGAAACTATTTCAGCCTCAGTCTTGCTCTAATCTTTGTTGGAACAACATACAGACAATCTTGTTAGGCTTTCATTTCCACCGCCAGTCAGGGCTTTCCATTATGCTGGTCTCTTTCTGCCTTTCTCATTGAGAAATGTAACCCAACCTAAGATCTCATCCCTAACAAAAACCCACAACTACAAGCTATATCTCAGGCTATCATCACAAGTCACAGCCTGAAAAAGTACAGTTGTAGGCCACAAGTTGTTCATGGCCACATGAACAACTTGTTCACCTGTTGTTCACCTGTTGTCGTGTTTCCCGTTCCATTCGGCAAACTGACATGAGACACCCAATCAGTGAGACTTCTTTTATTGGAGAAAATCCCATGGTAAAAATTTAATGGTTACACACTTCAGTAATACTTAAAGCTGATTGATGGTCAGAAAGCTTTAGGTTTCAAAATGCTACTCACTACAAAAACCTGGTTTTCCAGTTGCCATCTCAACAGTTCCAAAAACAGGTTGCAAACCCTACCAAAGGAAGGGAATGACTCCTGGTCTGTCCTATCAGGTAATCACAATGGGATGTTCTTGAAAGGCTTAGCAAACCATCCCAAGGGAGTTAGTCCAAACCTGGCTACATGTTGGTAAGTCAGGGAACATGGCCAAAGCTTAAACAAGATCACAGGATGAGTAAAAATCTCAGGCACAAGAACTCCCATGCTTGTACTTTAGCACCGGGAACTCCCCACCACCCGCGTCTGCAAAGAAAAAGTCCGACAATAAAAAGCAACAAGTCTACCCTTACACTGAGCAGTGGATGAACAAACACACACAATCCACAGCAAGCAAGAGTTCAAGTCTATGAAAAGCCTCACAGCACTTTTCATGGCACAGGCCTTAGTAATCCAAAATCTAAAGCACTGCACATTTTGCCTTACTAAACATTATGGAGAAAGAGAAAAGGAGAAAATGACACAGAACCTTTGCTTTTAGCAGTAGCCATTGTTCATGGTAACATGTGGGTCTGGCCTCAGTAAAGTGTAAGAATAACAAGGAGCAGAGGAAGAAAGAGAAAGAGAGGAAGGAAGGAAGGAAAAGCAAGTGAACCAAGATACACATCATTATGAAAAGCAATAAGCATTTGAAATTATATATCCTACATGTATCCATATTACAGTCTCTTTTCTTCTTCCTGTAGAAGCTATGGGAAGCGAATACACACAGATTTAGCAGAGGTGTGGGAGAAGTCCTATAGAGACTCATTAACCTGATTTGGAGGCAATGCTAAGCCATACTTTAGTATTGTATGCATGTGCCTGCTCCCTCTCCCCTCTCCTTCTTCATTGCAGCTGCAAGGAGGGGTTTGGCACATGCATATAATACAATTTCCATTATCAACTAACCACAATTTGTCATTCATCTGAACTGGGAACTGCAGTTAGTTTTAACTAAGTTTAGAAGCCAGGATCAGAAACCATAGTTTAAACCAGCCTTCTCCATCCCAGACCTCCAGACATTTTTGATGCCAACTCCCATCAGCCCCAGAGTACTTGGCCAATGCTCAGGAATGGTGGGAGATCTGGAGGGCACCGAGTTGGGAAATGTTGGTATAAACAATACTGAGCTAGATTTGCCAGTGGCTTTATAGCATAAGACAGTTACTAAGATTTAATATTTTTTCCTCTCCTAATGAGCACACCATGAATTCTCACCATCACTAGAACAAAGAACATCCTTGAATAAACATTTATGATATTATATGGAGAGCTACACTATCTTTTTCTGTTTATAAAATGAAAAGGAGTTGTTATAAAGTTTGTTCCAGGTGGTATTAGACTCCAAGGAAATAAAGAAACCACAAATATCGGCTGTGGAACTTATTAGAAGGGTTGTGATGGTGATGGTGCTTACATACACATCTAATGGAACCAACAGGTAAAATTGGTGCCCACAGGTAAAAATGTATTTAGCTTTAAGTTTTTATGCATCATCAACACTGATGTGAGAGCCAGTGTGGTGTAGTGGCTAAAGGGTTGGACTGGGAGTCGGGAGATCTGGGTTCTACTCCCCACTCAGTCATGGAAACCCATTGGGTGACTGAGTGGGGACTAGACACTCTCAGCCCAACCCATCTCACAGGGTTGTTGTTGTGAGAATAACATGGAGAGGAGGAGGATTATTATGTATGCTGCCTTGGGTTCCTTGGAGGAAAAAAGGCAGACTATAAATGCAATAATAAAAATGTCGAGAAGAGTTTTGGATTATTGTAAATATGAATGTTTTGGACTCAATTTTGTAAATATGTTGTTTAGTACACTTGCCAGAATTATTTAAGCCATATTCATCCATTATAAAGCTGAGCAGGGCAAACACATGAAGACTAGCTCTGCTTTCTCCCCATGGATTTCAGTTGCCCTGTATTCGTGGATGGCGGAATTCCAAAGAGAAGATCTTGTATCAGTGGAGGTGCTCTACGCAATTTTGAACACTGGGAAGGCTATCAATGGTTACTAGTCTTGATGGTTATGTGCTACTTCCAGTATCAGATGCAGTAAGCCTATATACACCAGTTCCTGGGGAACGTGGGTGGGAGGGTGCTTTTGCACCTATGACCTTCTTGTGGGTTCCTGGTCAATAGCTTGTTAGCCACTGTGTGAACAGAGTACTGAACTAGATGGACCCTAAATCTAATCCAGCATGGGTCTTCTTACGTTCTATCATTTTAAAATTCCCATAATTAAAAATGACACAATGGTTTATTTCAGTTAGCCAGCAATACCATATGATACTCTGCCCCAGATGTGGATAGTGACTGTGCTACAGATCTAGGAAAATCTTTCATCTTAACTGGCAAATTAGTATGCTTTAAGTTTTGGAATCTGAAGAAAAATATTTCTTTTGCCAATATTTGATAGATTTTTAAATAACAGGGTCCATGTAAATACTTTCTAATCCTGACAACAAGTGTTCAGTAAATGTAAAATTCAGTAAAATTACATACTAGCCAGTATGTAATGTCTGGCTAGTATTTTTCTTAATCTTGAGCTCATTCTTCATTTAAAAAAACCAGACAAGGGATAGTTTTATTTTTTATTGAAAATTGTAATTTAATGGGTGAAGAGAGAAGCATAATTAGACAAAATGATGATGTTTATTATAATGGAAACAACTGGCATGCATGAGGAGCACCAGTTTAGTGGTGTATAGACGATAGTGATGGAGATTTAATTCATTCATAAAAAATAAAAACCTTAATAAAATCCAACCACAGATGGCCACTTATACAAAATGCCATAGTAGCATTTTGTATAAAGAACATAGTACCATATTATCCTCTGCTTATTCCACCTAAATGACAGTGTGATATGCCTGATTTCTTTTGTGCCAGAGGAACCTGGAGATATTCCATACTTGGGAACTGACACACAGCATGACCAATTCAGGAACCAAAAATTGGGTGGCAGTGAGACTTTGGTCAGAGTCCTATGTTCACTAAGACCCCCTAAGAAAATGGGATGGTATTAGTTCTAACACTCCCACTGAACACAATAGAGAGCCCAAAATTACTGATTCCCACCTCCTCCCTTTTCAGCTCCATTAGCACAATGGACCATAGGCTTCTGAATAAGTTCAGGCAAGCCTGACTTGGTGGACCATTGTGCAATAGCTGTAGTCTAACTTGGAGTTGTACTGATGAAAAAGCTGAACCTCTATCAGGCAGCTCTCTGTTAGGCAGCTTTCAAAGGCACAGGTACCCTGCTAGAAGAAAAATGTTAACAACCATATTCATTTGTCTTGCTTTCCGAGCTCACTATATCATTGATGATGTTCAATAAAGCCTTTTACTGTATCTGCTGCTACTACATGGTATTGATGGCTAGGAGATCGGATCTTTGTCCTCACACCAGCTCACTTCAACTATTTTGAGGATGGGACTTCAAGGGGGGGGGCAGGATGAACAAGGGGAAGCTGTAGCTGGAGGGGATGAAAGGGGTCTGGGCAAAATGGCAGGCATGGCAGAGCCAGGCTATTGGCTAATTGTGGCCACTGATGTCTTCTGATATGCCGTGTCTTCTGATATGCTGTGGTACTACACTGGCTCAGATACATGCCTTTGTGGGCCTGCCTGTTGTACAGGGAGAGAATATGTATTCTGTTAAACTGTGACTTTTAAAGAGGAATTTTAATCTTCATAGTTTGTTGTTCATTGTTAACTCCAAAGTGGTGGCCACACAATTCCAGATGTATTTGGATGATACTGATTATCTCAACTCACCATAGCGTTTGGTTATGTCATAGGACTGACACTGATTTAGTCACCTTGGTCACCTACACTAGGAATTGGATGGATGATTGTGGCCCTATTAATTTCCCTGGTGCACTCAATGGCTTTCGATAGCATTGACCATGATAGTCTTATGTTACGCCTGGCAGGGCTGGCCCTTGGGACACTGTATTGCAGTGGTTCCATTTCTTCCTATCAGGTCATATTCAGAAGGTGGCATTGGGAGAATACTGCTTGGTACCACAGCCATTTTTATGTTTTATTTATTATTACATTTGTATCATTTTTTTTCCTTTTGCAATGAATCCAATGCAGCTAACATGGTCCTCTTTCCCTCTATTTTATCCTCACAACAACCCTGTGAGGTAGGTTAGGCTGAGAATCAGTGACTGACCCACAACCACCCAGTGAGCTTCATGGCCGAGTGGGGACTAGAACCCAGATCCCCTGAGTTCCTGTCCAACATTCTTACCACTACACCACAACTGGCTGTAATTGACTTATGGTGTTCCACAGAATTTTGTATTATCCCCTATGTTATTTAACATCTATCTGAGCCTGCTGGGAGATGTCATCTGGAGCTTTGAAATGAGGTGCCATCACTATGGATGAAATTGGTCAGTGCTATTGGTCAGTAGAAATCCTGGTTTAGGGATTGAGATTCAATTTGTCTTGTATGGGGTCATGCTCCCTCTGAAAGTTCAGGTTCATTGTTTAGATGTGGTTTTTGGATTAAATGTTGTCCCTGGATCTTCAGGTGGCAGCAGTCATGAGGATTACCTCTGCATAATTAGGTTAAGTGCACCAGCACATTTCTGAGTCAGTGTGATGTGGCAACAGTTATCCATGCTTTGGTTATATCATGGTTAGACTACTGGAACACACTCTACGTGGAACTGACCTTGAAGAGCATCTGTAAGCTTCAATTGGTGCAAAACGTGTGGCAACTAAGTTGCTAACTGGTGCACAATATCATGAAAAATCTGCTCATTCCTTGTTATCCTCCTGTGTTTTTAAAGGCCTGGTTTGTGATCATTTTTCTAACTTTAAGTGAAATGTGCTGCATCAGCTTCTCCAGTCTGGACTGTCAAAGTGCTACTGAGACAGCTGTTAAAAGCTGTGGTCCCTGAGGTAGTTGGTGATCAGTTGGTGATGCTCTGCATTTCTGCATTGATTGACTGCTTTTCTTTTCATTTTTGCATTCTTTGTCACTAGACCTTATTCATTTATGCTTTGCAGCCAGAGCAATCGCTCATTCGTTTCTTGTTGTTTTGTTGATGTTCAGTTGTATTAATAAAATAAAAATAACATGAATGAAGAAACAATTGATCTGGCTGCAAAGAGGAAGAAAGCAATTAAAAGGCCATTGACTAAATCAATACTTGAGAAAGGCATTAAGGACATGTAACGTTGGAGGAGGAATGCAATAAAAACAGTGCCTCGTTTTGGAAGAAAAATAGGGAGGAAAAGATAAAGTAATATAGGGAAGGCTATTTCACTGAATGCTTTGCAGCTTAGATAGCTTTGTTGACCATCTTAATACCAGCACAAAGTGCAGTTTGGGGACACAATTGTTCAGATCCTTGGCACTTGTTCACAGGGTCCCACAGAGTTCAACTTTGTCCCCCATGTCATTTATAATCTAGATGAAGTTGCTGGGAGACGTCATCTGGAGAAATGGAGTAAAATATTAGCAATATGCAGATGACATTCAGCTCTATTTCTCCATGCTACTAATCCAAAGAGGTGGTGTAAGAACTGAGTCTTTCCCTGGGCTAGATGAAGGCCAGTAAATTGAAGCCCAAGAAGATGACACTGTGGGTGGGTGGTTCCTTGTTTCTGGGACATAGGGGGTCAGCCTGTTTTAATTGCCTGAAATTTAATTTGCAGTTTTGATCTAGCTCTTTTACTTGAGGCACAAGTATCCTCAGTAGCTCAACGTGCTTTTGCAGCTTGGGGTAGGATGCAGCTGCGACTTCTCCTGGATAGAGATAGTCTGACAACAGTGATCCATGCTCTGGTAAGATCTCGGTTAGGTAATTGTAGCTCATTGTGTGTGGAGCTGCCTCCAAAGATGGTTTGGAAGTTGCACCAGGTTTTAGAGCTTTAGCACAGGTTGTTGGTTCATTTCTGATCTCAATGCAAGGTATTGATTTGACCGTTAACATCCTTCATGGCTTGGGACCCAAGTGCTTTAAGGACTGTCTTCTTCCACATCAACTTACATAGGAGTTGAGATCTTCCACTGAGGCCTATCTTAGAGTGTGACCATCATCAGAAATCAAGCAGGTGGCAACAATAGAGGGCTCTTTTATTGGTGGTCCCTTGGTTGTGGAATTCTCTTCTCAGGGAATTTTATGTGGAAGCTGCATTGTTTTCCTTTAGGGACCAGGCTAAGACATTTTTATTCTCTCAAGCATGTTAAATGGACATTTTTTCTTTTTTTTTAGTTATTATGGGAATAGAAGCTATAATTTCGCTACTGTACCTGTGTTGAATTGAAATCTGAACTCTCAATTCCTTTTGAAATTGTGGTAATTTTTTTAAGTTCTTTTGTTTTAATTGTGTTTTGTAATTTTTATTGTGAACTGCCCTGCTATATATGCTTCCCTTTATGAATACCATAAATAAATTGTTGTTGTTGTTATTATTAACAACAACAACAACAACAACAACAACAGCCTTCTAGTGCAAATAGATGGGGAGTACAATATTTTTTGTAAAATTTGCCATTCTCTGTGTGGGGTTATCATCAGGAAATTAATCATTTCCTGAATCAAGCCAGAGAGGAATTAGTCCAGGAAATAACACCAGACAGGGACTCCTTGCTGAATGAAGACTGCAGTGCTAAACACCTTTTCTAAGGATGGTGTCCATTTGAACCAAATGGGACATACGTCTAAGAAAACATACTTTGGCCATGGGGATGGGCATTGTGAGATTGTTATGGGGAATATACCACTATATTAAGAGCTAACTCCACTTCTAACTAATTGCAGAAGAGCAGCGGTTTAGCAGCACTAAAATCCACAATGGCACTGTCCTGCTCCAACTAGTTTCAGTTCTCTATTATGCAAAATGGGATTGAGAGAAGTCAAGCAAGCAAAAGTCAAGCACAGTTTTACCAGGCAAACCTGGATTTTCCAGAGTGAAATCAGAGTAGCCAAGATCAAATGTACAGCATATCAATCAAGCAGAATCAAAGTCCAGAAGGCAGCATCAGACAGAAGTCCAAAGGTCAATAACATGGAGGTGCAAACATGAGTCAAGGTCACAGAAACAAGATACCACATACAAGTAGCTGAAGAAATAGCATTCTTTTCAGCAAAGGCTAGACTAATGGTGCAGGTTTATATTACCAGAGCCTACTCAGACCCATCCAAGACTCAGCTGAAGTACATTACCAACCTTGCTCCTAAAGTTTTCCTCCTCTTGAGTCCTTCTTTGGAGTTGGATGCATCTTCCTAAAGAAGCCTTGCTGATTTTCCCCTTAAGGCTCTCTGAAACTGGGGGAGCTTCCCTCTTCCTGTGGGCTTGGACCCATGGTTCTCTCCCCTGAGGGCCCAGACTCCTCCAGCTCTCCTACAATGAATAGTTTAATGGCATCCACCTCTGGTAACTTTAGTTCCTTAGAGAAGGAGGAATCTTCCAGCTGGGGCATGATATAGGCACCCACACTGGTGCAGTAAGGAGCTAATGTTTCCTCAAGCAGCCCTGGAAAGAAGCCAAAATGCTTGTTTCTGGAACAGGACATGTCAGTGGAGCTTCATACTGGGAGCTATGGTGATCTGTTCCATTCCAGAAATGAGCATTTTCACTAGCTTCCCATTACAGTGGTGGTTGGTCCTGCTGGCACATGAGCAGCATTGGATATTGCCTCGGAGTCCATGCTTTACATGCAGAGGGCCCCAGGTCCAATGCCTGGCATCTCAAGGTGTATGGCTGCAAAAGACCCCTGTCTGAAACCTATAGAACCATTACCTCTCAACGTACACAATACTGAGCGAAATGGCCAATGTCCGACCTTGTATAAGGCAGTGTCCTATGTTCCAAAGGGCCCTAGCTTGGAAAGGACCCACATATTTTGTAGTTTGTGAATTACCATATTTCTTCGATTCTAAGACGCACTTTTTTCCCCATATAAACATCTCTAAAAATGGGGTGCGTCTTAGAATCGCGGGTGTGATTATTATTCTTAGAATCAAAGCTTTTTTTCTGTTGATGGTACTGAAATTAGTGTGCGTCTTACAATCGATGGCGTCTTACAATCAAAGAAATACAGTATACAATTGGCTCAATATATGCAGTTTCTGTGTAACTTAATATAATTTTATTTTTATTTATTTATTTTTAAAAAAGGGTGATTGAATGTGATGACATTCAGATTCACACCAAACCTATAATATTTCAAGGCAAAGATACAAGATTTAAGCACCTGATTAAGAATCAGGAGAAACGTGAAGCAACTTCTGCCTTGTAGCTACAATTCTGATGTTTGAATTAAAAAAAAAAAAAGCCCATGCAAATGTATTGTTGAGAATGTATTACATAAAGCCCATTCACCAGCTTTGATAAATAATCTAAGATTAAATGAAAAATTCAGCAGCTTCCTGTTATCGTCTACTGTTGTTCACTATTTCTAGTCTTTGGGTCAACAAAAATTACGTTTCATTTTATTACAGTGAAAGTAATTATATTTGTCAGTCTTAGGTTACTTTTGCTAAAATAGTAATATCCTACTATCAGAGTAACATTCAAATTCTGATCAAAGATGGATAGAATGATTTAGCAGTTATAAGAAATTCTCCAGTAAATATTACTGGAATGAAAACCTATAGCAAATCATATTTAAGGTCAAGCTTCTTGAAAAGTGATGAATGGCTTTATCTCTTTTTCCACTTTCTCCAATATTCTGTACTGCAGTATACAAAAGAAACATGAAAAACATAAATAAACTCTCTAGATAAGTGAGGATAAAGAATAGTCAGAAACCCCTAAGACTTAGTGGAATTGGTGACAGGAAGAAAGATTGGAGAACTGCTTCTTTATTAAAGATAGATTTGTGCCATTGATCACAACCAGGCTGACAAGACATTAAAGTCTAGAGTAATCACACCAGAAATGACCTGAGAGAAAAAGAAACATAGAGGTAGAAGGCTCTCACAACACATAAGATGAAACCACATACCTAACTGAAGTTTGTTTGTTTTTTAAAATGACTTGGCATGTTGTCTTTTCTTTTTGTATTAAGGTGAATATTATGTATTCTAGTATTACATTGGTAATACTAGAAAAGTAATACTAATATTACTTTGGTAATACTACAAATCTTTACTTCATCCTTATTAAGTCTACAAATAACTTCTGAGTGATTTGTACACTTTATTTATTTATTTATTTATTACATTTCTATACCGCCCAATAGCCGGCGCTCTCTGGGCGGTTCACTTAAGTATTTAGGGGGAAATTTAATCAATAATTATTGTAGTACGTTATTTATTTATTTATTTTCAAATATTTTTATCCCCCCCCCCAGTATAAAATGCACTAGGTGATTAGCACCCCATGAAGTACAAGGGGCCTGGTGTCAAAAGAAAATGGTCAACTACAACAATAAATTAACCTTTCAGGATCATATTAAAACATATTACTCTCCTGAGCTTTTAATGAATTCTAGGGCATCATTATTTTGACTATCCCCAATAGAACATTTTTGTGAAAGATCTGTATCTAGGTCTAATTTTACTTTGATCTTGTACAGCATAAAGAATTTAGAGAGAAGTAGCATTTGACACAGTTTTCAGTCTCTTTAAAGAAACACTTGGCTCCATGTTGCACTAACTGAGGGTCCTTTCACTCAGTAATTGTTTTGTTTAGGCTGCATACCCTGCTGAAGAAGAAGCCTAGCCAACTTAGAGGTCCACTAGGGGACTGGCAGAAGGGGAATTCCAGCAGTGTGGTTAGTCCAGTGGTTCCCGAAGTGGGCGGTACTGCACCCTTGAGGGGGTGGGATTGCATAGGGGGGCGTTAAGAGGCAAGGGGTGGCAAGGGGCGCTAAGAGGCAAAGGGGTGGCAGGGGGGCACTTGAGGTGGTCTTTTCCGAGAAACGGCTCTCCAGAAGGTCTTAAAACCCAGGGACATTTTTATGGGAGAAAGTAGTTTGGTCCCAAGCCATATAGGGGGAAAATCCACACATGTATTAATACTGTTTAAGAAGAGTCCCTTTAACGGTGAATTGAAATGTTTCAAAAGCACCAAAATGCTAATGAAGAGACATACCCTGCTTGGTGTGCCCCGCCACACCGGCTGCAAAACAGAGGCATTCGCTCTCTTTTCCCTCCCTCCCTCGGCAAGCCTACAGTGGGTGCAGCACGGCCCCTTTTTCATTCTCAGCTCCTCAGCTCAGCTCCTCTACCCAGTCGCCACCGCCGCTGCTCAGCCTGGGTGCCCAGACCAGCAGGACCCAGAGGAGCACGGCTCCTTTAAATAGGAAGCACCCACCCCAGGCTTGCCAAGGGAGGGAGGGAAAAGAGAGCGAACGCTTCTGTTTGCAGCCGGTGTGGCGGGGCACACCAAGCAGGGTATGTCTCTTTATTAGCATTTTGGTGCTTTTGAAACATTTCAATTCCCCATTAAAAGAACTCTTCTTAAACGGTATTAATACATGTGTGGATTGAGGAGGGTCTTGTCGGCAGCACGGCTCCAGACAACTCGGGCTGATGGAGGGCCTCTTCCGGCATGACCCTACCCAAATATACTACACTCATAATCTAAAGCCCTCCTCAGAGTGCCGCCTCCTAGCAGAGGTTTGCAAAAAATGGAGATTTTTTTAAAATAAAAATTGTTAGGATACTGCTGTGATTGACCTGCTTTTTAATCACATGCGTTCTCTTGCAGCAGCATTTGGCCCCACCGGGCACTCCTTGGTGCGGGGCTTGCAGCCACCGTTAACCCCTCCCCCCTCCCTCCCCGACCCCATTGGTCTCCCAGGGGGTACTGGGCATGAGTTTTTGGAACCAAGGGGGTGGTTACCTGAAAAAGCTTGGAAACCTCTGGGTTAGTCAAATCTGAGGTCAGGTCTTGGATAGGCAGGAGAGTAGCACCATGGAGAACTCCGAAAGGGGACATTCTCAGAAGCATACTCAGACAATTCCAAGGTTAGGGCTAGGATAGGCAGAACAAAGAATTTGATAGCACCATGGAGATGTCCAAATGGGGTTGGAAGCAAGACAAGCTTCACTTGTATGTTGCTCCATCAACTAGCAGGTTCTGAATGAGCTTTAAATAGAATTTTGAGTCTGGTGGGTTGCTAGATTCACCCACGTCTTGAATAAGGCCTTCTCCTTTAAAGTGGCCTTGCTTGATTTGACTGTGATGATAGGCAATTCAGTGGTGGCTTCAGATCTGGACTCCTGAGAGGTGATATGCCTGTGTACACCAGACACAAGGGATTTGGCCCATGGGCTTTTCTGGAGAAGGGGCGGTCTGAGAAGGTAGAGAATTCAGGATGTGCTTCTGGAGTCCTGTCCTCTTCCTAATCTGAAAGAGTGCCCTGGATACATCAAAGAAAGCTAACTTTGCCACATTCCTAGGCAGTCTGTGTCACTATTAAACAGCTTGTACCATCTAATGTTTAGTCAAAATCTCTTTTCTTTTTCTTCTTAAATGTAGAACTTTACATTAATCCCTGCTTGAAATTCATGTTGTTTGTTTTGGCCCAGTTGTCCACCTTGTCAAGATGATATTGAATCTTGTTTCTGCCTCCTGAGGTATTAGTTTTCCTATCCCAGTTTGGTGTACACTGTCTTCTGCCCAGTGTGCTCATCCAACTCTGTGGGTAGAGTCCATCAACTAATTACCTAAGATTAACCCACATTTTACCAGCTTCCCAACAAGTGAGATAGCTTCCAGCATCGTTGGGGACCTTGTTGAAAACTTTGCCAAAATCAAGATAGACTATGTCCAAAGCATTTCTCTGATCTACCAAGCCACTATCAAAAAGAACATACTTAAACCTTAATTAGTAAAAGAAAGAGCACCATAACAAGAACATACCATTCAATTCCAAGTAAAATTAATCAGGTAAGATTAAAAGCACATTTAAAAGTTGTTAATGGGGAACTCAGAACACACTTATTAATGTGTGTATAAATTTCCTCTCATTAAACACTTAGGAGGAGCAAGTATTGGGTTCTATTACAAAGGAAGTACTTCACCTGTTTAAATAGTTAATAACTCTATTCCATGCTGTGAAGTTACACTGATCTGGGTAGTGTTGGGCACATCCCACTTACTTGCTAGCAAAGTGGCTCATGGAATCAAGTTGTATAGCTTAGGATAATTTCATGCATTACATACCAATATATTTCCAAGTGTTCACTCAAGGAAGCCAGAGACAATCCCAGCTCTCTTACAAGTGTACCTATTTCCAGAGAAATAGCTGTACGAGTCCTTTGCAGCAAGAACAACAGACTCTTATTATACTTTAAGACTATATGGTTGTTGCATGTATTCACACTTTAGGAGTGCACTTACATATTTTAAGTGCAATGTGTGAGGAAGTTCTAATTCTGTTCAATAATATAATGCCAGTTTATCAGAATTTATTATCCAGCAATGCAATTGACTAGCAATGCATTTCTAAAGAAAACATTACACTGAGATTTTACAGTTCATGTTCTGTTTGCATTATAAATGTGCAAAACAAAATGTATTGTTCATTTTTACTCCATTAAACAGTGCTTCCAGTGCTATCCATCTGTAGCTTCATGGATTTTATGAATCACATTCCATTTAATTAACAATCAGTGAATTAAACAGAATGTTCTTGATTTTATCTACAGTCTAAACAGTAAATCAAAGGATACAATTTTGTGTCCATGAGCTCATTAATATTAGTAGCAAAGACCAAAAAATCATGTGCATATATTTAAAACCAAAGTATTTGTTCAATGAATATGCCTCTCCATTTACAATGGATCACAAAAAACTTCTTATTATTATAAATTATTCACAATTTCTATAATTTCCGTAAATAAATCCTGATCTATTTCATTGGAAGCATTCCAAGTCTTGAATACTATTCATCTTGAAATGACATGTGAGTCATATATTATGCAGTATTCTTTGTGACTTAACAAAAATGTGACTCTTGGTTCTGAAATCAAATTTCCATAAGAAATAAATTTAATAATTAACTCTACTAATGCACATGATTTTATGCTATTCATATTTAACCAGTTTTCCTGAAAAGCAAATGTAAAAGAGAGACACAAACAGTATTGAAACAAATTTATATTGATTGTATCAGAAAATAATTATGTTCAGAACATTTTTTTTCCAATTAAGCAACTGACATTAAAATGTTCAAAATAGCTTTAGATATCACTCCTTCAAATTTGAAGTGATTTCAGTTGCTCTGCCATAGCAGACATTTAGGAGGAGGGAAAACATGTTGCAATAAATATGCTGTAGATTTTGATAACAAGCATGCTCACGGAGTTGCTCAGATGCTTAGTGCCACAGATGGTGGTCTGTTCAACCTCCACAAAATTTTCAGCTTCCCTTTCCTGTGGCAGTTTCCCCAAAATACACTCTCAGAAGTCAAGGTCCTTTCAGATCAGCAACCCATGACATGCAAGGGGCTTCCAGTGGGAGGAATTATCAGCCTTCAAGCATGCACAGAAGTGCTCTTCATCTGTGGATGCAATGGGATCTTTGAGAATAGTGTCAGACTGCCAAGCAGTAAGATTTCAGGATTGTCCATCCAAGGGGCTAAAGGCAAGTAATACAGACCAAGGTGGTCACATTGGGTCAAGTTCTGGAGGGGGTAGTCAAGGGACAAGAGACAGGAAATGTAGTCCAAAGCAAACAAGACATCAGGTTCCCCAAATATTCACTCAAGTAAACACTTGTGATAAGGCAAGTGTGTCAAAAACAAGTGTGCCGCCAATAAGCTACTAGTTTGTAGTCAGATTTTGGTTCTTTCTGTTGGACAGAGTTAAGATGACAAGGTATTGTTTTCTTTTTGCTTTGTTTTTTAATTGAATGAGATAGGTGATATCTGGATGGAAAGATTAAGAAGCAGAGAAGCATAACTTCACTCATAAGATATTCAGGTTGAAATTTTTGTTCTTCCCATTCACATTGAGCTGTGTAGGCTGTGGAGCATTTTAGCTCATGTTTTGTAAGTGACTAGATTATATATTTAGCAGCATCTGTTCTTTGCATAATGACAGAAATTTCATGTTCACAGTAACTTCAAAGAAGTTTGGATGGCCTTAGAGCAAGTTCTCTCCTTCCCAAAATGTGATCCTGAATGAATTTGAGAAGTACCATTTGCATTTTGCATGAAATCTCTGCTGCAAGAAAATTGGAAGAAGATTCAGATGCTCATTCCCTATATAAATGACTTCTAGCTTAAAAATCTCAGTCCTTGGAATTTATGCAGAAAACTCCATTGTGGCACAAGATAAGCAGATCCTAAATATATTGTAAGGCTTCATGAAATAAGTTGCTTAGGTGGCTTCTGGCCATATGATTGCATTTCATGAAATTATTTTTGCAATTCTTTTGAAAATTTGAAAGGCCGAGTTGGGGAGGGGGGCATTCTACATTGTGGGAAGCTTTCTCCCCAAATTTCGGCACCAGGTTAAAACTTCCCTCTTTTCTCCAGTTATTGTCATCATATAACAAGTCTTTTTGATCAGGTCTCAAGCTGACGGTTTTAAAATGTTTTAGATATATGTTGTTGCATGTTTTATGTCTTTATGTGAATGGTTTTATACTTTATATAATGTATTTCATTGATTAGAGCAGTGCGACAATGGAATCAGTTGCCTGGTGAGGTTGTGGCCTCTCCCACACTAGAGGCCTTCAAAAGGCAGCTGGACAACCATCTGTCAGGGATGCTTTAGGGTGGATTCCTGCATTGAGCAGGGGGTTGGACTCTATGGCCTTATAGGCCCCTTCCAACTGCTATTCTATGATTCTATGATTTTTAATTTTTGTGAACTGCCCAGGGAGCTTCGGCTATGAGGCAGTATTGAAATATAATAAATGAAATAAATGAGATTTTGTTGATCCAAAGAAACAGTTGTTAGTCATTTTAAACAGTAAATAAGTAATAGAGGAAGCACAACATGTAATGTTAGACACACCCCTTAATACTTATACCTGATAACTTTATGGCCCATTTCAGAACTAATGCTAAACCATAGTTTAGTGTTATGAAAATATATCACAGTGAGCCTTGAGCTTGTGCGACTCTTCTTCTCCATGCACAAGTGGTGGAAATGGAAACCTTCCCCTTTCAGTTTTGAATTAAACACAGGTTCCTATTACATCCAAACTTGGAAACCTGTGGTCTATTTTTACTGTAATTAATTAATTAATTAATTAATCAAAAACTCTGAAACAGGTTTGATTCTAGATTGTTTGAACTAGTATAAACCACAATTTCCCAAGTTCGCATGCAATAGGTAACTATAGTTTATTCAAAAGTGAAAGTGTGCAAAGAAGTAGGGTGAACATCATTAGGATGGCCACTTGGCCACTTTTCTATCAGATTACATGGTATTTTAAGGACTGCCTGGGAATCTGCCTAGTTCCCATATACCCAGCATGGAATATACCACAGATTTATTTATTTATTTCATTTCATTTCATTTCATTTCTATACCTCCCAATAGCTGAAGCTCTCTGGGCGGTTCACAAAAGTTAAAACCATGAAGAGCATAATAAAACAACCAACAATTTAAAAACACAAATACAAAATACAATATAAAAAGCAGAATTGGAGCATGAGACAACATGCTCCAATTCTGACTTTGTTGTTGGGTTATTGGTTCACTCTAGCCTTTCTCTCTATGCATTAACAACCAAAGGAAGGAAACAGTTTCAGTTTGAGCCAAAACATAACATGTTGGGAGCTGGGTTTCTCTCCCCACCTCCCTCTCTCTCTCTCTCTTTCGCTCTCTCTTTCTCACTTTAAATCCCAGCAAGCACTGGGGTGAGGAAAGGTATACTAAAGAATGGAAGAGAACTTTACAGGGAAGAGAAGCAGTGGTGTGATTGATGCTTCTTAACTTGCGACCGTATTTATTTATTTTTATTTATTATTGCATTTATATCCCACCTTTTTTCCTCCAAGAAACCCAAGGCAGTGTACATAATCCTCCTCCTCCTCTCCATTTTATCCTCACAACAACAACACTGTGAGGTGGGTTGGGCTAAGAATGTGTGACTGGCCGAAAGTCACCCAGTGGATTTCCATGGCTGAGTGGGGACTAGAACCCGGATCTCCCAACTCCCAGTCCAACACTTTAGCCACTACACCGTAGGGAGGTGGCAACCCCCTCTCCATCTTGCAGCAAAAATAAGTATAATATTACGTAACCTTTGTATAAAAATTAAATGAATAGAAATGGTCCAGTTATGATTGAAGCGAAATTGATTTTGTAGCAGGAGTTGGATCATCTGGAACTAAATTAATGGAATGGATTTGGGTGATCTGGGGTTGGGTAGACACTAAGAATTGGGGTGTGATTTGGCTGAGGAATTTATTTATTTATTATATTTTTATACTGCCCGATAGCCGAGGCTCTCCGGGCAGTGCATAATTAAAACCATATAAATACAATAACTATACAATAAATTTTAAATGTTAAAAGCTAAGAGTACAGATAAATTATAATCCAGGGAAAGCTTGTGTGATGAGGTACATTTTTAAGAGGCGAATTAATGGGTTTGCCTTCTGTAAAATTTAAATAGAGTAATTATTCTGAAATGTGTAAATGTACATAAAATATATGAAAATTCTGTGCAAATTTGCATCCTCTTTTTCGGTGCCTGACTTGAGCAGCAAGCGACCCTAAGGCTTGCCCTAATGTCTCAACCAGGTCAAAGAATCTTGAAATGTATCTGCTTTTTTATTATTATTATAAGTGTAAGAATATATTAGCTTTATTAGTTTTTCCTCAATATTTATTACTTAGAGGTGTAATGTACTTTATACACAAGGACACTCAGCCTTGCCCCTTTTTTACTTTTGGTATTTGAGCTTAGCTGACCTCTACAGTAACTGTCCATTATCAAAAGGCTAATCTTGACCAAATGTTTGTTCTGCTCAGAGTATTGCACACAAGACATTTGTATGATTAGTTTTGTGTGCTTTTTTTAAAAAAAAGATTGCTGTTATAGTAATCATATGCTGAATTAATTAATAATTGCTCCAGGTTTGCTGGCATCTCTCAGAGACCTAGTGCTGCTTCAGTACTTACAAACCTTGAAATGGTGTTTGGATGTGACTCAGATTAATTGTGTGTTAGACGACGGCTCCTGCAGTGTCTGCAGTCATAGTGACACTCTTTCTTAAGGATTAATTTATCATTAGCTAAAGAGATCATTCAACATGCTGAGCACAAGTCAATGGAGCTATTTGTACTCTAAATTATAAGCATGTCCAGAACCCTTTGCATTGTGGGGTGGGGGTGGAATACTGGCCCTGGTTCATACATTTGGAACCAGTATCAGCAACTGGACTGAATGTTAATTTTATTATTTCTGGAACGGAAGCTGAATCATTATTTAGTTTACCCCAGACTGGAACTAACCAGATAACAGGTTTAGAATACGGGTTCAACTGGAGGAAAAACAACAACCCATAGAATCATAGAATAGTAGAGTTGGAAGGGGACTATAAGGCCGTCGAGTCCAACCCCCTGCTCAATGCAGGAATCCACCTTAAAGCATCCCTGACAGATGGTTGTCCAGCTGCCTCTTGAAGGCCTCTAGTGTGGGAGAGCCCATGACCTCCCTAGGTAATTGGTTCCATTGTCATACTGCTCTAACAGTCAGGAAGTTTTTCCTGATGTCCAGCCAGCATCTGGCTTCTTGTAACTTGAGCCCATTATTCCATGATGATGTCCTAGCCAGAATTAATCCTGAGCAAAGGCAAAACTGTGGGCAGTGGGTTCTATCTCAACTAGTTGTGCTACCTCCATTTGTTTGCAACAACAAATGGTCCTTTAGAACTGACATACACGAAATGATGTGTGATCCTAAACCACTCAAAGTCCAAGGAGTAAACGTTGTCTATATCAGGGAGGGCAACTTGTGGCCCTCTAGATGTTTTGGGCTACGATTCCCATCAACCCCAGCCTGCGTAGCCAATGATGACTTATGGACCAAACTTTTGTAGGACTACACGTTGCCCACCCCTGTTCTAGATCAAGCTTTTATATGTGTAGACCATTTGAAGGTGGGGAGTGATCCCTCCCACTATACTATATGTGTCCAGTATCCATTGTACCATTTATTTCATTGTTGTGCTTGTAATTGTGTTTTTAACTGACTTGTTTTGTGTGTGTTTTATTAAGATTGTATTTTTAACCTTAAAACACAACCTTAAGCATTTTGACTGCCATTTTTGCTGGAAAACCAAGATACAAAATTAATTAATTAAATTTAATGCAAAACTTGCCTTATTTGTGAATAAGCATTCTGAAATTATTAGGGGGGGGAATCATTATGTCATTTTCGCTTTCATAGAATCTAGACCTTCTTCGTTAATATGGTTGTGTTTACATTTGTATCCACGCATAAATCATCTCATTGTTAATATCACTAATAGGAAAAAAATGTATTATAGCTTAGAAAGGTGTGTGTATAGTCCTTAAAATATCAGATTAATTATGGTGGATTGATATGGTTATTTTTGATGGTGAGTTGGCTTTTTCAGACAGGGTATCTTTTAGGACACTAACAGATGCATATGAAACAGTGGTGTGTTCTTGAATTTCAAATGGCCATGCAAAAAAGGAATTTATGATCCTGATGATAACAGCATGGAGAACAGAGGAGAACACAACCGCTCATGTACACACAATATGTGTAGAGATTTTGTCCTTTGGATAAATGGCAGTTTTGTGTGCTTTTGGCAGAAAATGGCAGAAGAAACTTGTGCACCTTTCATTGTTAGCATCAGACTATGAAAACATTTTGCATATTCAATTTGTAAGTTCATGATTTCCTTAGCAGGTGTACAATTTTACACCTTTGAGCATGGAATTCATAATGTATAATGACTCAGCTGGTGAGAATTTGTAAGAGTCATATTCATCATATATGGGTAAATCCATCTGTTGTTGTTCTGCATCACTTGCTTTCTCAGCATCCTCAAGTAGTATAGCTTAAGTTACTTAGCAACTTAGTTACAAATCTGTATTCTTATTTTGCACATCAAATACTGTGCTTTCATGCTAGCTCATTTTCAAAGTCATATTCAATTAGTATCCTTATTTTTTCATACCATAAAGTGTGTGGGGGGGGAAGGTGGGTTTACAACTGTTTGCATATTTGTTTTCTTAAATTGCCTTATGAACATAGTAAGTATTCTTACAACATAGTAAGTATTCTTACCTTGCAGAAGGTCACTCGTCAAGAAAGTATAGTATTATTACATCATCAGTTTCAGATTATAATCAAATTACTTTTATCATCAGTTTCCCTTGGAATAACTGAAATGCAACATGGTGCATAATAAGAGAATACTTCCAGAATGTTTACCAGGTCTATTACCAGGGCTTTTAATGGATTGAAGATGAGGGTTTTTAATGGAATTGTTTTATATGCGATTGTAAAGCGCCACGATACCAGAAATGGTGAGGTGGCGCTATAAGAATGCTTTAAATAAATAAATAAATAAAATCTTAGTTATGCCTAGTTACAGGATCCCCATCATATGATATCACACATCACTCCCGTACAGATTAATTCACATAATCCAGGCCACGATATGTCACAAGAAGTAAACGGGAGCAAAGAAAAGTAGAGCTCAAAAAGGTGGTAGACAAGCAGACTCAGATGACTGAGGCAAGTCAATAGTTTGTCTAGCAATTAACATGCATTGCCTTTGAATATGGAGGAACCATGTTTTACTATAAAAGTAAGCTATGGCTTCATCATCACAATGCAATCTCCTGTAGCAGTGTATGTTTGTGTGTTGTATGAAAAGTACTTGAAAAGTACCTTGAGAATTATTATTTTTTTCTTGCTCTTATTTTCTATACTGGAACTTTTTCAGCCTGAGGGCCACATTCATTTCTGTGTATCCCTCTGGGTGGGAGTGACCAAAACAAAAGTGGGTGGAGCCAAAGCACCATTCTTATCTTTTATTTTCCCCTACTCCTTTGCTCTTTTTCCCTTACTGTGTTTCTTCTCCCTTTCTTGGTGTACAGAGAAAAAATTAAGCAATCTTGTGATGCAGGATGAGCCCAGCCACTCCCTGTGTCTTCAGATAACCCCATTTTCCTTTCTGTGTATTGAAAAAGGAACACAGAGAGGAAATTGCAGAGACCTGATGATACAGGAAGATACTAGGCTCCTGAATTGCCAGATTGCTGAGAAAAGGGACAGTTGAGGGGTGTGTGGCCTGGTGGGGAGAGGCAGTAGTGGACAGAATTGGGAGGCCTAGTACACTGGTTCCCCACTACTATTCTACACTATTAATGATGTTATAAACCTCTAACGTGGTCTTCCCTTGTGGTCTTTTTTCTAAGTTAACAAGCTCCAGTTGGTCCACAGCTCCTTAACATTTTGTGTATCTTCTCCAATTAGATTTATCTTCTTTTAAAGTTGTGAAGACTAGTGCACTAGTGGGTGGAAAAAGAATCTTTCATGGCCTCAATAAGCCAAAGATGGAGCACACATATTTGGTATGACTGTGTCCTCTTCTAATTTGTCTATGGCCCTCTTCCCCCCGCCTCAACATCATTGTTAGCATTCTCTTAGAATACTTCATAACGGTACTATGAATTCTTCCTTATACTATATCAATGAAGGTCAACCTCACATTACCTTGAAAATCAAACCAGTACTTAAAAATAAAATTAGAAGAGAAATGGCTCACTTGTTTGCAATGTAGGAGTGCAAGCATGTGAGCCTTGATTTGGATCAGGACTGCAGAGGGTAGCAAAGGGTTAAAACCCAATCCAGATTGGGTTCCGTCTACTTCTGTTTGAGTAAAAGTTTTAAAAGAGAGAAGAGAGGTGTTGCTGCTGTATTCCATCTGATATTTGGGAACCATTCCTTCCACAGACAATATACGTGTGTACAGTCAATTATGAAGGATACCATGTTTAGCTTTTCTCACGTGTAGAGGCCTTGGCCTTCTCAAGTCTCTACTTGAATGCAGTTGGGGGGCGGAGAGTTGATGATTAACAGAGCACCCTTGATAAATGATGCTCCGGGTGTGCATTCTGTTATTATTAGGAATTGCACTGTATGATCCTAACCACACTTTACAGTATTACCCACATTATACAGTAGTGGATTAGACACTAACCATTCAGAATTCAAATCTAGCGTTGATATCCCCTCTGGCTCATTGAGTGGCCTTGGACATGTGACTTGCCTGATGTAGACATACATATGTCATCTAATAAAGCTGAAATATGGATGATGCTTGTGCCCACATGCTCTGTTCATTTCCACTTCCTGTGTCAGTGTTGCCATAACAGAATGTACATCGATGGTGCTATATAAATAAATAATAATAAAGACTTCCTGGATTAATTATCCATAATGTTGGATCTAGAGTCACATGGAGCAAAGCCCCATAAAATGGATGCTTCCATGGGTGGAGGCACTTTTGATAATTCTCCTCCCCTCCATATCACCCTCAAATTCCCCCTATATCCACCCAAATCTATTCTGGAGAGTTAGGAGAGCCTCCAGAAATGCATGGGAGGTAATTCTGGAAGCTACGTGGAAAGGAGAAATTGGCAAAAATCACCTCCCACCTCCCCCAACCATCTCTGGGAGCAATCGGTTAGTAGAGTGGGATCATCCACTGAATCTGACTCATTTCCATGAATGGAAGGACCCCTTCCATTTGCAGAATGGATCAAGTCTATTATTTTTTCTTACATCTGAACCAGAAAACTATGGTTACCAGGTTCAGAACAAACCAGGATCTGAAACTGCAGTTTAACGTCACTATTTGCCTTGGAAGACTAAGCTATTCCATAGCATAATAGATCATGTTTGCAAAAGAACTGATAAAGCTGGAAATTATTTTAAAGAACTGACAGGAACAGTAAGAACTCTGTAACTGAGAAGGACTGATCCTTTGCTATGATATCTTTTAATGGCATTTAATGTGTTTTTAAGACATCCTCTTATTTGAGTAAATCTCTTGAGTTCAGCTGGATTGAATATTCCAAATGCTATTCATGCTACACTGGAACATATATGCTTTTGGCATACTTCGCAATACAGCTTGCAAAAATAAGATGTAAGAGCCTGAAAAGGAGAACCATTAGAACCATAGAAATCTGCAATTATGAAGACATGTATCATTAAAAATTGACCAACCAACCCCCGTTTGAGATGATTTTATATATTAGCTACTAAGATATATCATAAAATGATACTTCATTTACTGAATTAACGATATTGTAGTCTTAAATGTATTTACCTTGAATATGAATTCTAGTTATTTCAATATTGACTTCCAAATCAATGCACTCTGAAACCTACATTACTATTATGAGAAAATATAAAATTAGGTAGCAAATAACTGACGCTTTGGAAAATATTATTATTTTGCACATTCTTGGCTAAATTTTAACCTAAAGATTTAAAGGTTCATCTGAGTGCTGATTTAAACAGGGGCCTTAGCTAGACCTAAGGTTTGTCCCGGGATTGTCCCAGGGTCGTCCCTACCTGCTCCCGGGATCCCCTGTGTGTCATTTACATGAACAGGGATGACCCCGGGACAATCCCGGGATAAACCTTAGGTCTAGTTCAGGCCAGGGTGTTTACTATGCTCAGTTTGCTCTGGATAGTTCTTTTTGTAATCCACAAACCTGTTATACTGCACTGTCCTCTGATCTTCTTGGCATCCACAAACATACCTCAGGTATGGGTATTTCATGGCCTTACTACAGCTCCTGACTCTGCTCTGACATGTGACGGAAGTCACAACTCTATCCATTCAAGAGTACAAAATCCAGATGCCATATTAGAAGACAGGAGCTACTATTTCAGCCAATGGTTGTTGCATGGTTGCTAAGCCATGCCACGGTGTCTCAGAGCCAAGTTATGTCTATAACTTGCCAGGCATGAGCAGCCTATGTTGGTGCTTGCAGAGGGGAGGGGCAGAAATATTGGCATAGCACTGCCATTTATGTGTCATTCCTGAAATTTCTTTTAGGGGATGGTTTAATAGGGCATAAAACTAAGTATTAGAAAGAAATAGCTTTGTAATAAAGGTGGTAATGAAGTGTAACTCACATTCCAAGTGACTCCTAGCAAGAGTTTCCATCCCTTCTCTTTAGAGTTGTTTACTAAGATTCTTATAGGTTAAGCGCAAGCCATTTGTTTAGGAGGGAAACTATTCCTCATCTGATAGCTTAATGTCAGGGTTTTAGTCCCCACCCATCCCCCACTCTGTTTCAAATGAGAGAGGAAACCATTCAAAAATATGACATATGAATATCTAAAAACCATAAATGCACATTGTTCAGTGTATCCAATTGTACCATGACTAATTAAGGCATTTGTACGATGCTGATGCATTCACTGGGTTGGATCCAAAGTTAGCTACATTTAGGCTTGACAGGAATCATTGTAGAAAGTTAGCCATATCTCATTTTTCCCATTGATTTCAGTAGGAACTAAGTGCAACTAACTTAGTCTGGATCCAACCCAGTAATTAAAAGCCATTCAGAGATGCAGTGATAATTATTATAATAACCAAAAAATGAAATATGCATATTAATTACTAAAGCATTTCACGTTTTTTGTTCTCCATTTTTCTAGATCTTTCTTGGTGATCTTTCGGTAACATAAGTACACACATTCAGATGACTTTGGAATATTTTTCACATCAATGATGAAAGGATTATCTGGCAGTCGCAGTCACCATCATGGGGTTGCTTGTGAACCAGCATGTGACTCTCTGGTACATCACTCAGACAGGAAGCCATATTTGTTAAATCCAGTGGAACATCATCCTGCAGATCACTCTTATTATACTCAGAGGAACTCTTTTCAGGGAGAATGCATGGTTCCCTACAATGAACAGATTGCTAGCAGCACGTTTCCTCGGAGACATTACAATTCTCATAATGAGCTTAAAGATGAGTGTGCTTTGGTGCCACATGGAGCAGCCAGTAAAAGCAATCGCATCCCTGCCAATCTTTTGGATCAGTTTGAAAGGCAGCTTCCTCTGAATCGAGATGGCTACCATACTTTACAGTACAAAAGGACTGCTGTAGAACATCGTAGTGATAGTCCAGGAAGGATTCGCCACTTGGTTCACTCTGTTCAAAAGCTTTTCACAAAGTCTCATTCTCTTGAAGGCCCATCAAAGGGCAGCATCAATGGAGGCAAAGCAAGCCCAGAGGAGACACAGACTATGAGGTATGGCAAGCGTAGCAAGAGCAAAGATAGGAGATCAGATGGAAAATCCAGGTCAAATGCATCAGGATGGTGGAGTTCAGATGACAACTTGGACAATGATGTTTGTATTTACCATGGACCAAGTGGGGTTATGACGATGGGAAGATGCCCTGACCGTTCTGCTTCTCAATACTTTATGGAAGCCTATAACACTCTTAGTGAACATACTGTGAAGCCTTCCAGAAGCAATAATGATGTCAAATGTTCCACCTGTGCAAACCTACCAGTAAATTTGGATGCTCAGTTAATGAAAAAAAGCTCTTGGTCCTCTACGTTGACAGTGAGCAGAGCCCGCGAGGTTTACCAAAAAGCTTCCATGAACATGGACCAGACAGTGGTGAAATCAGAGACTTGTCAACAAGAGCGGTCTTGCCAGTATCTCCAGGTACCATATATGTTATTACTTACCCTGCCTTTAGTTCCATACATGCCTTTCACATTGAGATGAGACTGCACATAAAAAGATGAAGGTGGGAGTTAATCCAAATACAAATTATGAATAAATCTGCATTTTGGTTGCTAAGAGTCGGTGTTTCAAATGAATGCATACAATGAGGAACTGGTTCACATTCTTAACGTGGGAAAAGAACAAAAGCTCTCTGAATAATTTGGGGGGATTAAAAAGGCACTCAGCCACAAAAACGGCACAGCAGGGTCACAAGGGAGCTGGAGGTAGTAAAGCTTTCATTTAGCATTACAATCTCAATGAACCTGATATTACCAGTACAGACATTCATTAGCTTCTGTAATCTTAGGATTTGCCTTCATTTTATTATTTTGTGATGAAAACTTGAGACCCTTTGAATGCTTAGTAATATCATACTGTTTTGTACACTGTGAACCTATCTGTTTTGTTTTATACAACCCCTCAAACACCTCTCAAAAAACCCCTTCATAAAATAATTATACGAAGTGACCAGATTGGTGTTTCTAGCTATTATTCCTTTAAAAAAAAAAGCTAGCACTGACTAAAAATAAAAAGCAAAGCTGAAAGACTGAAATTATTGAATGTTCTGATTATACTCTTTAAGAGTACATCACTTACTCCCTCACAAGCTGTTTGCAGTTAATAAAGCGTCACTATTTTTCACCAGTATTGTATCTTTAAATGTCAAGAATCAGATGTCTGCTCTTGGAGCTATCATACTGCCGGTTAATGTTTGTGGCAAGAACGTGGATCAGAAAATTAACACCGTTTCAGTCTTGCAAGAACTGTGGATTGGTTTTTATGCATTTTATTTTGAAGCAGATATGGCACATCTAACTGTGCATGGACAGTGGAGTAATGTCAAACAAAGAAGAGAAAAGACCATGAGGAAAAAAGAGGTTTGACCACAGAAATCCTTGTTGTATTTTTTAAAAAAATAGTTGGATGATTTGTGCTGTGCTATTTAACTGCTATTTAGTTCTATTTCTATGCACTGTATATTTCAGACTAGTTATCTCTTGTGTTTAGCTTTATGGGGCATTCTGTAATGACATTTTGGAAGTTGAGTCTGAACTCAGGTAAAGGACAGGAGAATACTACTGTCCTCTTACGGTACCTGGCGTAATTATGATTCAGATGACCTATTAATGAAACGTTTTAAAGAAATTCTGTTTTGAATATAAAAATATGCATGTACATCAATTTACATCCAAAATGAAGAAAAGGAGAAAACATGTATGTCCTATATGAATTCTTACCTGTACATATCTCAGTGTTCTCTCTCTCTCTCTCTCTCTCTCACACACACACACGAGTAGGAATTTAGGGGTTGTATCTAAAAGTAGCAAAATAAAGATACTGTACCAGAAGGGAAGAAGTTATTTTGTGTGTCTGGCCAGAGAAAAATCGTAAGCTGCCTCTTGTTGGTTTTTATTTATATTGGGTCTTTACTAACAGGGGCATGTCTGTTAAGTAGCTCATGACCCAATATGTGACCAAGTGGTAGGAAAACAAAGAGGGGGGAAATTATGCCAGCCTCATCTTTGCATGAGACCTTCCACAGGGATTTAGTTGACAGGAATAGACTCCTGAAGTAGAATTAGAGGACATTATCTGTGTCTGGATGTCCAGCAGTCCTCGAAGGCATTATGCGAAATGGCTAAAGGTTCTCTTGCCATGCTATCTATGCTTAGGTTGAAATTGCTTGCCAAAGAAAACAGTGTAATATCAATATTTCAAGATGGTTTTTAAAATATCAGAAATGCCCTATTTGGATGGTGGTTAATACTGTAAATATTATTAAATCCTGAATATCTGTCAAACAAGAATGCCAAGTTGAAGAGGTGATATGGGGCATAGTTTTTTCGCTGATTCTTTGAAAAGCAGCTATACGAAGTGCAGAGCATATGTGTTTGACAATGCATGCCTCCCTCATCCCCTGTAAGAAATCATGTCCACTGATAGTGCTGTATAAATAATGACAATGCTTACACAAAATGTACCAGGTAAGGGGAATTATAGCCCTTTTCATCTCAAGCGGAGAACTTCCAACAAGGCAACTTCTAAATAGGGGGAGCTCCCAGCATACTGTTAAAGGCAATAAAAGAAGATTCCCTCCCCCTACCCATTTGTCATAATTTTGGAGATGGAGCAATCTAAATGTTTAAGAGGGTGTGACTTCCTGATCAGGGCAGGAACCAAGGTGCTAGTTCCAAGCTCTTTAGTAGAAATGACAAGGATCACTGCATTATGCTCAGGATTCAATCTGCTTCCCATATCGCAGGGAAAAAAGAGCAAGTTGCTTAGGATGCTAAGTGCTCCCTGCTTGTTTCTACAATAACTAGCAACACAAGATAATTGTGGTGTAGTGGCTAAAGTGTTGGACTGGGAGTCGGGAGATCCGAGTTCTAGTCCCCACTCAGCCATGGAAACCCACTGGGCGACTTTGGGCCAGTCACAAACTCTCAGCCCAACCTACCTCACAGGGTCGTTGTTGTGAGGATAATGGGGAGAAGAAGATAATTATGTATGCCGCCTTGGGTTCCTTGGAGGAAAAAAAGGTGAGATATAAACGCAATAATAAATAATAAATAAACAAATAAATAAATAAATTATGCCAAGTATATAATACATTATCTGAACATTTTTACCTGTGAGTAAAGCAGTGCTTGATACAAACAAATCTTTAGAATCTAAAAAAATGAGGAAACAATTTTTAAAATTGTACTGCAGGAGTGTGGGTTGTGTGTGTATTCAAACTGCTCTTAACTATGTGAAAGATGGATAGGGTACTTCCTTTAGGTGAATATAATTCATACAGAGATGGATGTAGAACAGTCCGAGGGCCAGATACCCCCCAACCATCTGGTGGTCCAGCCGACATCAAAGGAGGAAGGTCCCTCCCTTCTGATCATATCATATGCCCCGCCCACTTTTATTTTCTCTGTGCAGAGAGAGACATGGAGAAAAGCACTCAGCTGAAGCTTGCAGGACCCAGTTCCTGCAAGCCAAAGACAAGTGTAAATTCTTCCCTTGCTGTGCATGTCCTCAATCAGGATGCATGTGGCACAGGAAGAGGTTTGGCCAGGGCTTGCAGGAGCCAATTTGAGCTGGTTCTTGCATGTCCCCAGTTAGGACATGAGTGGCATGAGTGGCAAGGGTATGTCCAGTTTATCTCCAAATCAGATAAGTTGGGGTTTCACCTTTGCACTGTAACTTTGGGAGGTGACAGGGCTTTGAGAGGCCCGTGGGCAGGCCCCATGGAGGGTGTTCACACCTCTGCGAACCAGATTAGGCCCCAGTGCAGGCGAGATTGGGCCCATGGGCATAAGGGCAGTAAGGACTGCATCGAAGGGATGCACTCTGAGGGGTCTGGTAAAGCTCATCCTTGGAGATCCAGAGAAGAAGGTGATGGATTACTTGAGGTAGCCTCCTCTGAGCCAGAGGGGAGATCAAGGCTACAGATTATGACAAACTCTTGGCAGACCTCTGTGACCTATGTGCTAAGCATTATGTGGATAAAATCTCTCACACTGGCTCTGTTCTGGATGCAATTTTGGACACAGTACAATTATTGGCTTTTCAAAGAACACCATGATCCTGCTGTTTCAGGTGTGGCAGCATGGGAATAGGGTGCATGAAGATGTGCAGACTATCACCTGTTTGCTTAGTCTCCCATTGGGTAATAGAGGTGATAAATGTTTCACTGATAGAAGATACAGTACCTGTTACCTTAAAGGAGATGTTCATTAGGCCACACTGTAAGAAATTCTCTCTAAACCAAGACAATTGTTTCAATTATTGGTTGGTCACAATAGTTGGGTGAAAGATAATAAAGCATTTCTGGGTGATGCTTATCATATGGATCCATTTCAGTTTGATGTCTGCCATGGATTTGACACTTAAATTGCTTTTGTTGCCCCGTACTGACTATAGTGTCCTTCGGATTGCCTGTCCGGGTTGGAGATATATATTTTGCACTGCACCATGACATTTATGTCATGGAGTACTAAAGCATCTGATCTTGTTCTTCACTCTGTTCAACATATACATACAATGGATGGTTAATGCCATCCACAGATTTGGATTTATTATATAATTATACTGATGACACCATCTCCATTTTTGCTTTTCATCTAATCTAGGTGTGGCAGAGGAGGTGTTAAACATAGTTGGAGCATATAATGGGCTGGATGTGGGCTAAAGCCAGCAGAGACATGATGGTCAGTTTGTTCTGGATGAGGTCGCAGTCCTCCATAGAATCAGATCAATATCACTGGGGTATTTTTAGATCTGGCTCTCACTTTGAATACCCAGTTGACATCTGTGACATGAAGTCAGATTGGTGCATCAGTGTAGGGTGCTTTTGTTCAGAGATAGCCTTAGTTATCTATGGTCCCCTAATACTCAGACTGGATTCCTATAATATGTTGGGCTGTTTCAACTACTTTAAAAGATGGCAGCTGGACTAACTAGTATGCCTATAACATGCAAGTGTTAAGATTTAATGACTGGCCTCTAGTTTGTTGACAAACATAATTCAGCATCCTGATTTTAAGCTCAAAGGCCTAAACAGCTTGAGACCACGGTAACTGAAGGACCATCTTCTCCCATACAAATCTATCCATTTAGATCATTTTCTGAGGCCCTGCTTCGGGCGATTGTGCCTTCAGAAAAGAGGTAAATGACAACCAGGAATAAGACCTTTTCTCTGTGTGTTCCCCGCTTATGGAATGCTCCTCCAGAAATATTCATTTAGTGCTGGCTCTTTTATTTATTGTTAGCACCCTGCTTTATTATCTCAGACACTTTTTATTCTGCTGTTGCTATTTTAATTTTGGGATTTGGTTTTTATACTGCGTGTTTAGAACATTGATTTGGATTTTATTGTTAAAGTTCTATTGATTATAAGTGCTTTGGAGGCTTCTTACTTCAAAAACATGATGTAAATATTTTATGTAAATAATTTTAATTATGTCTACTGTCTATGTGAATGCCATCTATTCATTCCTATCAAAAAAAGTAAATGACTTAATTTGGGGACAATGTTGCTGTGGAAGCAAACTCTGCCCACCAACTGCATCTGTCATTTCATGGATTACCCACCAATGGTAAGATCACTATGGTGGGGAGGAATGCCACTTGTCCTTCCCCTAAAGGAGAGATCAGCAACTTGTGGCACTCCAGATGTTTTGGCCTACATTTCCCATCAATCCTCATTTTTTGCGATGCTGGCTAGGGTTGACGGGAATTGTATGCCAAAATATCTGGAGGGCCAAAGTAGCTGATGTAGAGAAGAGTTTGGATTATGAACAAATATAAATACATAACACATGGCTGCTAGACAATCCAACAACAACAACTAGTCCTGTAATATACGAAGACTGTTACGTACTTTTAAGTACTACCTATTGGGGTATTCAGAATTCAGAGAATTAAAAGTTTTCGAAAAGGAAGTTATCTCAACCTTAGACAAAGTAAAACAACTTTGGAACAGTAATTAGAGGATATTGAGAAAATGAATGGGGAGTTGCAGGTAACAGTTAAAGAAGCAGAACAGGAAGTAGATAGGAAAACTGAAGAATTTACACAGGGATTTAGTCTACTGAAAAATGATTTTGGAAAAAAGGAAGAAGATCTAGACAAAATGCATGTAACTGTGGAGGAAATAGATAATAAATTTATGCAAACAAACCTCTATAAAGGATTAAAGGAGGGAACTGAGGGCAGTAATTTAAAAAGATATTTGGGGGGAGTATTTTAGAGATATCACTGGAGCCAAGATGAGGGATGAAATTTAAATAGCTTATAGAATTAGTTGCAGTTAAAAAAAAAAAAAAAAGAACAGAGTCCCCATAGTTGATTAGGTTTATAAATTTGGAATCACTGAATATGGTAATGGAAGCTTTTAGATCTCAGCATTGGAATATGGAGAGTTTAGAGATCTCTGTGTTTGCTGACATATCACCTCTTACATTAAAACAACAACTTTAATGTAAATTACTCACACATGAATTAAACAAAGATGGTATTGTATACAAGTGGGGTTTCCCTTTTCAGTTAATAGTTAAGAATAGACAAAAAAAATTGTATTGAGGACAATGGTGCAAGCAAAAAAAAAAAATCTTGGTGGAAATAAATAGTGATGAGGAGGATTGGCTGAAGGAATGAATGATATTGATGGCCAAAAGAACCCCCCAAGTAGGAGGGCCTCTTTGGCATTTACATACAAAGTCGGAAAACCACTGAAAAAGTGTAAAAAGTCTAACTGAGCCAGTAGAAAAATTGGATTTTTAAAAAACTTTTCTCTCTTTCTTTCCCTTTTGTATCTATATTTTAAGCAGTCCTTACTGGTTAAAATAGTCCTTACTGGTTACAATATTTAATGAGGCATTATTAAGAAAAAGAATACCTTCCTTGTGGAATGAAGCATATATAATTTGATCTCTAAGCAAGGGAAAACACTGAGAAAACAGAAACTTAAAGACCAATATCCTTATTAAACACCAATTATAAATTGATAACAACAATAATGGCCAAAAGAGTCAATAAAATTTTGGGAGTTTATATAACAGAGGCCCAAACAGGCTTTGTGAAGGGAAAGCAATTTCCATGGAACACTCTGAAAATTATAGGTTTAATAGATTGTATACAGAGGATAAAACAACCAATATCATTCTATTTTGTAGATGCTGAAAAAGTATTTGATTAATTTGAATGGAGATTTATGGATAATATTCTTCGGAGGTTTAGATTTGGCCCACATTTTTGTAATCTGCTCGTGTTTATCTACACAACACTAGTTGCTAGGATGATGCCATCTATAATAACACTACTGATAGAAGTTAAACAAGTATGTCCATTGTCACCATTACTTTTTAATTTATGTATTGAAGTGATGGCTCAACCAGAAAGACAAGAAAAGGGCATACAAGGCATTACACTAAATCAAGATGAATGTAAAACAATGCTGTATGCAGACAATGTGTTTTTATTACAAGACCCTATAAGATCGTCTAGAATTCTCAAAAATGAGTTAAATGAATTTGATAATGTATCTGGAAGTGAACCAATGAAAATTGGAAATATTATATATGGAGAGGGAGCAAAAAGTAGAACTTGAAGGTGTAACAGGCTCAAAATGTAAAACAAGAGGGGTCAGATATTTAGGAATAATGTTCTCTGATAATGTACGTAATCTAGTTGAGAATAATTATATGATGGTGTTGTGTAAAAGTATACAGGATCTTAAAAAGGGAGGGGGAATTGCCTGTTTCTTGGCTGGGGAGAATGATAGTCATTAAGATGATCCCCCCCCCCCAGATAAGTATTTTTCTTTCTTACATTGCCACTTAAGGTTTCACAAAGATGTTTAAATAAAATTTAATCAGCAATCAATCAATATATATATGGAACTATATATATGGATAAGGGTTTGATCACAAATATTGCAACACAAGAAAGCCAGAGGAGGACTTTCAGCCTCTATTATTATGTATTTTCTATCAAGTGGCTATATTAGTTGGGGACCACTAAGCTATGGCACCAACCATTTAAATGTACTCTACCTTTAATTGGGATACAAGCAGAAATAGATATACCCCATGTGGTATACACAATCTTGTTCCTGTTTATTCTTACCATAAACCAGAACATCATTTGTACAGCAGAGAACACCTGGAAATCATGACACAATTTGTGAAATTGGCCAAAAGCTAGCTGTAGCATCAAGCTTTGTGAATAACTCGGTTCCTGATAAATGAGCCAGTGTCTGATCAACTGCTGCAAGCATGTACCTTTCCCTGCAAGCATGTGTGTTAAGTTGGGTTAGTTCCACACAAGTTGTTGTTGTTGTCATGAATTTCATTTCATTTCTATACTGCCCCATGGCAAAAGCTCTCTAGGCTTTTTAAAACAATTCATGAAATTTACAACAACATTACAAAAAATACAACATGATAAAACTATCTAAAAATTTTTCACACACACACACACAAATAAAACAATATAAACAGCTACAAATAATTTAAGTAAACAATATTTTCCTTAACAGACCTGTTCAAAACATATGGGGTGTTTCCCATTAAACACTGGCATGAGATCCAGTAGGTTCATCTATCAGAGAGATGACTCCCGTGTTTTCAATTCTAGCTAATTCATCTTTCACTTTAGCTTACAAAGGAAGCAAGGTGATGCTGCCCAGGCAAAAGGAGTATGATGGCATCAACTTTATTTTATAGTCTCCTGATATTTTGCCCAGGCCTTTTAAAAACCTGGGGTACATTTCTGAAATATTTCGCTTGTTTTGTGTTATGTTCTCAGTCTCTGTATTAGAAGTAGTTGCTGTATTGCAGTCAAATCCTTGTATTGCATACAGAGGTTGATGAAGAAACTGGCCCAGACTTTCAGTGTATTGTTACTGACTCCACATAGAACCTTATTTGTTGGTTGTAATCAGCCATTTCAATATGTGGAAATTGAAGTGACAGCTCCTGTATCAATTTTAAATTGAGAACTTTTCTATTTAAGTTTATGTTTGTATATCAAGATGTTATCTGTTCTATTGACAAGAGACCCTAAAAATATAGTGTCCCTAAAAATGCCCTATTTTATGGCATCACATGCAATCTACTTCCTTCACAGGGCACGGCTGTCAATTATGAGTATATTTCCTGCTGCATGTTCCACATATGTTCCCTTCTGAAGTTCTGGTGACATATCTTAGGCCGTTGCTAGATGAGGGTTCAGCCCGGGCTAAACCTTCCCTTGGCCCGGGATAACCGGCACCAGTATTTCCGGGGCTGCGGAAGGTCTAGCCGGTTATGTGACTTTTCCCGGCTATGCGGCTTACTCACGAGTAGCTGGGGAAAGCTGTACACTGGGCACAGGGCTCCATAGGAGTGCTGTGCCCATCGGGCCGGGAGGGGGGGAATCGCGGGAAGGGAGATGGGGGCCAGGGGGGGAAGAGTGGACCCAGCTGGGGGGGGGTGGAAGAGGCATCAGACATGGCAGGTGGGTGATTGGGTGGGCAGGGCAGGTGGGGGGGTGATCGGGCAGGGGGGGCATTGGACATGGCGGGCGGGCGGGGGGAAGGAGAATGGGGCCAGGGGGAAGATCGCGGACGGGGGAAAGGAGAACAGGGCCAGGGGGGAGATCGCAGATGGGGGGAAGGCGAACGGGGCCAGGGGGGAGATCGCGGATGGGGGGGGAAGAAGAACGGGGCCAGGGGGGGAGATCGCGGATGGGGGGAAGGAGATTTTTTTTAAAAAAACAACAACAACCCCTACTTACCTTTCCTGGCTGCTGCCGCCGCTTTAAAAGTAAAAAAAAATGGCGGCCGCGACAGCTCTCCTCCAGAGCTCATCGCGGCTCACGTGTGAATAAGGGCAAGATCTCATGTTATTCATAACGCGAGGTCTCCCCTCCTCTCCCCTGGATTTTCCATCAGGTCTAGCAAAGGCCTCA
This sequence comes from Elgaria multicarinata webbii, assembly GCF_023053635.1. NCBI lineage: Eukaryota > Metazoa > Chordata > Lepidosauria > Squamata > Anguidae > Elgaria > Elgaria multicarinata. The sequence continues at coordinate 54,987,624 of NC_086177.1, forward strand.
GTCTCAAGTACTCAGAGGTTTTAGATTGCAGTTTTAGTCGGATGACATTTTCCCCCATTTTATTCTTGACTTTTACTGTGTGCCCACATCATCTGGCATATCAGTGCTTGTGGGGCTGACATGTAAGTCCATCTGTTGTTTAATTATGGTTTCATGCATTCTCACATTTGCTATCGCATTGGCTAATGAGAAATCAGAAACCAGCTAAATTTGAACTGACAATTTTGTATCTTTTATGCCTACAATCCTGTCCCTTCTTTTAGTGTTCTGTAGTTACACTGTTTAGCTAGGATGTACACAGCAGCAATAAAAGCTTCTGCTGTTTCCCCTTGCTTGGGCACCTCCTTCGTGTATCAGGTTTTGCTTTCCTGTAAAAAGCTTATCAAAAGCTTCCATCACCTTCTTATAATCTTTTTGGTCTTCTGCTGTGAGAAGTAGAATACAAAGAATATCGTTTGAAGTGTCCCCTATTGCAAAAATGAGAGCATTCACTTGGTGTTCTTGTGGTTTCGGCACCAACCAAGAAGCCATTCTGTGTCTCTCCTGATCCAGCTGGGCCAATTGCTTGAATTTTGAAGTTGAGACATTTGTGTTGAGCCATTCATAGCTTTCCAAACTTTTAATTCTCATTTTACTCTGTTTATTCCAAGGCCTCTCCCTTTGCCTTCCCTTTCTAGGAGCTCTTGTTTACTTTCTCTTTCACTTTGCAGTAATTTTTCCCTGCTCTGTTTTTGTGACGTTAAACATTTACTCCTTTTGTTTTCTTTTCTTTTAGTTTTCTAATCACCCAGCAGCCTGGAGTTCTTTTTCTTTCCCACCTCTTCAACTCTCATTTGCTGGGTCAAAAAATGGGCCCACTCTGGCACCATGCAGATAGTATGAAAGAAAGACCAGCAACCATGTTGAAGTAGAAACTGAAGTGCTTCACCCAGAGGAGATAGCCCTTCCTTTATTGAACTCCATTTCTGCTTATTCTCCCTTTAACCCATAAAGCACCTTAATGTATCTTACCACGGTGTTCTCTTTTAAAGAACTACCAATGCAACAGATATGCACCCATCTGGATAAGTATGGTATGCACACTTTACCTAAAAGGGAAATGGGATGGGAGTATTTGGAACTGCTCTGAGCATGTGGGAAGTTTCTGATCACTAATATTAATAGAAGATATGTAGACATCTGCATAAGTGTATATCCATTCCAGTACCTAAAAAAACTATTTAAAATTGCTCTGGGCAAAAATTGTGCAAAGAACACGATTTTGAACATCCTTCTCTTCACAAATAGTGTTTATTGATGGCATTGGAAGAGAGCTATTTCCTCTAACAGGCCCAGTTGGTGTAAAAAGGTAGGCTTGGCCCAGTGATCTTTTATGTTCAGATTTGTATCCCGTTGTCCCCTCCCTCTCTTCAAGGAATTATGTTCAAATTTGTGTCCCTTCCCTCCAAGGAGCTCCAAGTTGCAGACATGTCAGTCCCTCAACCCCCTTTATCCACACAAAAACCTTGTGGTTAAGGTGTTTGGACAACACAATAACTAATGATGGCTTAAATAGCCCATGATGGGTTATTAAATAACCTATTGTGAGTAATTGTGTGATCTGTTGGACACCATGGGTTATTTTGGTTGTGTACAAAGTTGTCTGGCAAGTGTGGTTTAGATTGTTGCCGCTCTGCTTCTCATGGGCGTTCTCTGAGTAATGGAAACAGTTTACACAGGCTATTTCAGTAGTGTCGGGGGGGGGGTGTGATGTGCAGTTGGAAACACCATACATCATCAATTTTATTAGTGTCTTTGGGGGGAGATCCACAACTGAGAACACTTAAAGCCCATATGCCAGCAATGGCTGTAGGGGAAAATGCACAATTGATGGTTTTGATGGTGCATTGGATACTTCCCGATTAGGTATGTTAAGTTTTGTCCTGATCATGCAAATATGCAATAACTTATTTGCGCCATCCCCTTTTTAGTGCATAAGGTTTTGTTGTTGTTTTTGCTCCTTTGTGTATATCATGCAGGGTTTTGAAGATGAGGTGTCTCCCAGTTAGAAGAGGTGGTGTGTGAAATTTTGTTCTCTCATTGTGATACTGCAGACGGTAAAAATTGGTGAAACAGCACCACAGCTTGGGTGGAGGACTGCCATGGGACACGGGGCAGGAGATGGATTCATATTATGTACAGTAGCTTATTTGTCTGATTGTGTGTGTGGGGGGGTAACAGTAGCTTATTTTCAAAATAAGAACATCAGAACCTAAGAAGTGCCGTGCTGGATCAGACCAAGGGTCCATCTAGTCCAGCACTCTGTTCACACAGTGGCCAACCAGCCATCGGCCAGGGAGGAACAATGGTGCAACAGCACCCTCCCACCCATGTTCCCCAGCAACTGGTGCACACAGGCTTACTGCCTCGAATACTGCAGATAGCACACAACCATCAGGGCTAGTAGCCATTGATAGCCTTTGCCTCCAGGAATTTATCCAACCCCCTTTTAAAGCCATTCAAATTGGTGGCCATCACTACATCTTGTGGTAGTGAGTTCCATAATTTAACTATGCAGTGTGTGAAGAAATACTTCCTTTTATTTGTCCTGGATGTCCCATCAATCAGCTTCATGGGATGACCCCGGGTTCTAGTATTTTGAGAGAGGGAGAAAAATGTCTCCCTATCCACATTCTTCATATCTATATATATAAAAGCCCAGACTGCTCCTCCAAGCCAGTTATAGTTTTTGCCCTCTGTCGCCATCTAGGGACATTCCTCAGAACTGCGACCTTCTATGGAAGTTCCAAGTTCCTAGAAATAGTTTTTGCCCTCTGGCACCACCTAGTGATGTTTCTCGGAACTGCGGCTTTCTATGGAAGTTCCAAGTTCCGAGAAAGATAACTGCCAGGAGCTTTCGGCCTAGCAGAGGGGCCAAAACCCACTAACCTCCTCACCAGACTGCTCCTCTACACCTGTCATATGACAGGCTTTTTTGCTAGTCATACATAATTTTGTACACTTCTATTTGTTTCGAAGCTAAACAATCCCAGTTGATGTAACCTTCCCTCATAGGGAAGGGGAGTTTAGTTGCTCTTTTCTGCACTTTTTCCAGCTCTATAATATCCTTTTTTAGGTGTGGTGACCAGAACTGTACACAGTATTCTAAGTATGGTTGCACCATAGATTTGTATAAGGGCGGTATGATACTGGCTGTTTTATTCTCAATTCCTTTTCTTATAATGCCTAACATGGAGTTTGCTTTCTTTACAGCAGCCGCACACTGGGTGGACATTTTCATCAAGCTGTCCACCATAATCCCAGGATCTCTTTCTTGTTTGGTCACCACCAGCTCAGATCCCATTAGGTTATACTTCAAGTTGGGGATTTTTGTCCCAACGTGTATCACCTTACACTTGCTTACATAGAACTGCACCTGCCATTTGGATGCCCACTCTCCCAACTTGGAGAGATCCCTTTGAAGCTCTTCACAATCCCTTTGTGTTTTAACAATCTTAAATAATTTGGTGTCATCAGCAAACTCGGCCACTTCACTGCTCATTCCTAATTCCAGATCATTTATCTTTGAGAAGAATTATCGTTGAGAAGAATTGGTCCCAATACCGATCCCTGTGGGACCCCACTATTTACTTCCCTCCATTGGGAGAATTAACCATTTATTCCTGCACTCTGCTTTCTGTTCTCCAACCAGTTACTGAGTCTTTGGTGGGGGACTTTAACAAAAGCCTTTTGGAAATCCAAGTAAACAATGTCTACCGGATCACCCGTCTACATGTTTGTTGACACACTCAAAGAATTCTAGTTGATTAGTGAGACAGGACTTGCCTTTGCAGAAGCCATGTTGATTCTTCTTCAGCAGGACCTGCCCTTCTATATGCTTACTAATTTTGTCTTTAATAATGCTTTCAACCAATTTACCTGGAACAGATGTCATTTGATTCCATTGCGGATTTCTCCAACATCAATAGACATGTGTTGAGATAACGTAAGCTAACTTATGTTTTAAAAATGGTTGTTTAGCACCCATTATATAGGAATTATCCTCAGACACATTTCGCAGCAGAGATGCTCATGCATTCATATGTACCTTTCTAAATTCTTCAAAGGAGTTAAAAATCTTTTTGGACAGTAGTGAAGTACACATGCCTAATATATGTTTCTTCAACCCGTTTTCTCATGTTTCTATATATTTAAGATATGAGTCTTAGCAGTAAGCAAAAATGGTGCTCTTTGCATTTTGCTGAATGATTAAATATTTTTCCCTAGCAAGAGAAAGTCAGCAACTGAATGGTGTTGTAGTGGCATATAAGGCAGCCATGAAGGCTGCTAATAAATCCCAAATTACATAGGTTTGAAGATCTGCACTGAGCAGTCATTAAGCATTGTTCTTCAGTTGTGTAATTTCATTTCATTAAGTATTTGCATACTAATAGAAAGCTCTAGTTACAAGACTCCTGTTGTGAGTGATGGCCAACCACTCCCCCACTCCCCAGACCTAGTGTTTACTTCCAAACTCACCCACATTTGCCTTGGAAAAGCCCCAAAGAAGCTTAAATGTTCTCAGCTGCAATAAACCATTACAAAATTGAGATGAATAATGAACTTAATATGCCATAAAGACAGCTTATTTGCTTTTTCGCCTTACAAGGTAAGCTTATAGCAATTATAACAAAATGAAGATCTTAAAAAAAACCCTTCTTAAAGAGTAACAAACTATTTTTAGAAGAAGTTGTTGTATGTTTTATATTTCATCCTGCATGTAAACGTAGCAATGCTCTTGCATAAAAATCACCACATCATGTTACCTTTATTGTTAGCTTTATTTTCATTTCCCTATATTTAGAACGAGTTATATTCTAAAATTTCAACAAAAAATAATGCTTCAGTATTTTTATTTTGGTTAGCTCTTTAGCTATCTAACTGACTTTATCAGCACTAGACTAAAGTGAATCTGAGGAAGGGGATACCGTGCGCCTTGTACTGCTAAATATTATGAAGGTGTTTATTGTTGACAGTGTTTCAAATGGTTAATTTGTCTGTTGTGTGTAGCAGGAAACCAAACACATGATATTTAAGCATGCAGTAGATAATTCCTTTCAGGATTTTCATCCTTGTAAGATATAGTATAGTTCCCTCAATGCAGGAAATGGTCTTACAGTAATTAATAAAGTTTATTTTCTTTCTTTCTTTTTTTAAGAAAAGGTAAAAGCTGTCTTTTTATTTTATGAAAAATTTTGGTTGAATTAGCACTTGAACGCTGCATTGAATTTTAAAAAAATCACCACAAAAAGGCTTCTTGTCAGTTCCCATGAATGATTTCTTGAAAAATCAGTCTAGTCTCAACACACAATTTTATTTAGCAAGTAATCAAAAAGATATTTGAATAAAACTGACATCTTAATTTTTAATAGAGATTTTGCCTTAATCTGTTTTTCACTTTCCATTCCTTGTTTCCCCCAACAAAAAATATAGCCCTCTTCTAATATTAGATGATTTAATTGCACTGATGTTTTAAAGAGCTAGTAGAGATAGTGATTTGAATATTGAACTAGACCAGGGAGTTTCAGATTCAAACTGTCTTTCAGTATCAAAGCCAGTAATCCTAACGTATCCTGCCATGTTTTTATGAGAATGAAAAGGGGAAACAGTGAGCCGTATACGTCAGCCTGAGTTCCTTGGAATAAGGACAAGATAAAAATATTACGTGAAGGTGTGTGTGAGTGAGTGTGAGTGTGAACTAGAACTATGGGAGTTGACACCATGTACATTGATGGTGCTATATAAATAAATAAATAAATAATAATAATAATAATAATAATAATAATAATAATAATAATTAAAATTTTAAATATATGCCACCTGTGTAAAATGACTGGTTTTTCCCATCTGTCCAGTGTTAGTATTAACAACAGTGACTATCTTATATAAATCAAGACACTCCTTAGATCTCAGTCAAGGGTCCCGGACAGGGGTTTGAGCTATCCAAGCAATAAGAGACTATTCGATGACATTTTGCTCACAGTAGCCTATTGAAGATGAATCTGTATTGTGTGGTGCAACAAGCAAAGAAGTTGAATTCTGTGGGGAGGGGGGAAATGCTCAGGCACATCCAACCCATTAGAAAATACCATAATCTACCTAGTTTAAAGATCCCATAGTGATTCATAAAAATAAATAGCAAGCATGACAATTCCTCCTGACCAATTGCCAACACCTGCAGAACAAACATTTCTGCACATTCAGACGCCATGGGAAAGAGGGCCATAAAAGAGCATTTAAAACTTACACACACATACACACAAATTCCTGGGTGGTTGTGACACACGCGAACTGGGACACTGAGGCCTACAGGTACATCTGAACCCAGGACTGTATAACTAGAGAAAACTTTTAAGAACAAATGCCACACCAATTATTGGATTTCATTCCCCACCATCATCACTATTTTGTTGCTTCTTAATCTGAATGTTCCTTTTGTATCATTCATTCTAGTTTGTTCTCTCCCTGTTAAGTAAATCCTGTTTTGTTTTGTTTAAAATCCTAATATGTTACCTACCAGTTTTTCCCTACCCTCTTTCAGGGAAATTGGGCAGGGGGGGGGGGGAGGTGCGCTGGAGGCATGGCACACTATTATGGGGCCTAGCATTTTTTGCTGTCATCCATCCCACGAATACTTTGTGAACCCAGCTCTGCACAGTTCACACCACCACAAAAGATTGCTGGTAGGGAAAGTGAGGTCACATTAGAATAAGAATGGTAACATCTTGAGAGACCTGCAGTATCTTGACATGCAAGCAGACGTTGTAATAGTATTGATCATTAGTGTACATTGGGTTGGAGAGAATGAATACAGGGTTTCGGATTATGTTACTATTCTGATGTTTGTGCATCATGGCAAAGGAAAAGTTATTAAGTCTTGTCCTGTATGTTTAAACATTCATTTCATCTTAGGTACTGAACAAGAGCTAAAGCACGATCCTGCATACAGACGGGTCCTACCCAAAAAGTCTGGAAAAGTGTGGAAAGAAAGGAGGGATTAACAATGGTCGATTTTCCTGGAGTGAAAATCCTTTGGTGGGGGATGACATGTGGGTGACTTGAGAAGACATTTCAAGGAAAATATGCTTTAATCAGGAGACAATTCTAGTTCTTCTAGCCCTAGTCATGATTGGTTAGGTTAGATTAGATTAGTGGGAGGTCTTGCAAGCAAGGTCTAACACATTAGGGAGTAAAACCTGCTTTGTCTTATAAGTTTTATATATGGCTGCACCATTTAGTTCATTAATTGGTTGGATTAAACAATTAAAAAACTTATCATAGAAAAATGCTTTGATTAACCAAGTAGAAGATTTTAATGTTGATGTTGTTTTTAAAAATGGCATATTTTAAAAATAATGCAGGTGTCTACATCATCTTAGAAGAGGCATTCCGCTTCTATCCCATACAGCAGGGAATGCCTCTTTCAAAATGGTGCCTACTGCGACATGCATACTTGTCTTAAGAACTGTGGGCAGTATCCAATGCAACACTATTGCCAAAATAATGTACATTAGTGGTAGTGTTGTTTTGTTCATATTTATTTGTTTATTATGGATAATAGGAAGAGGAAGGGTTTTGACCAAAATCAGGTGGACTTCTGCCCAATCACCTTCCTGTACCCCATCCAGAAGGTCCTGCAACCTTCAGGAGATCTTTCAGGGAGCTGTAGAGTGAAGGATAGAATTTTTCTTCCTGAGAACCTCCTTTTGTTCAATTAAGATCCAAGCCATGGTATTTGGAGTTGCAAAATGGTACCTTTTTCTAGTGTTTTATTTTAAGGGTGGCACTTGATGGTGGACAATATGATCAATAGCCTTATAACCTTTAATGATTAGTTAACCACCTGCCTGGAGAAATGTAGCGGTCACAGAGATAGTTTCCACTGTCCTAAATTTGGTCTAGAGAGGGAGACTGCGTTCAGATGTCACTTTAAACCTTGATGGGAAAATAAGCTACTGTATCCCCCACACGATCAGACAAATAAGCTACTGTGCGTAGCTTATTAAACTACTGTGTGTAATCTGAGTAATTCCCCCGCCCTGTCCTGCTGCAGTCCTCCCTCTCAAGCAGTGGCACTGTTTCACCAATTGACAACATTGCTGCAGCCTGTTTTAACCTTTCATAATATTCCAGTGAGAGGGGAGAGTTTAATTCAGCACTTGCAGCCTCACCCAGGCAAGGGAGTCTTGACTCTAAGGTGCTGGAAATATTCAGGATTGGGAGCAAACTTCATACACAGACTCTCCTAGTAAGGAGGCACTCAATGCACCATCAAAAACCTGCACGATTAGACACAAAGGAGAGAAAACCTCAGGTGCACCAAAAAGGGGTGGCACAGATAAACCCTTGGAGGTTTGCAGGATCAGGACCAAACTTCATATATAGCCTCCCCTAATAAGAAAGCACCCGATGCACCATCAAAACCTTGCATGGTTAAATACATAAGAGCAAAACAAAAAACCCCATGTACACTAAAAGGGGGGGGGTTGCAAATAAATCCTTGGAAGTCTGCAGGATCTGGGCCAAAGTTCATACACAGCCTCCCCTAACAGGGATGCACACAGGGCCCATTGAAAACCCTGAACACTGACAAAACCCATGCAAGCGAAAGTGCTTTTGACCAAAAAGGGGTGGTGGCGGTGGCTATAACTCCATGGAAGTTTGCAGAAGTGGGACAAAATGTCATGCATCCCCTGGCAAAGATGCACATAGGGCAAAATGACAACCCTGCGCAGCTGCTGCTACCTGACTTAGACTGCTTTTGACATCTGGGGAGGTTTCAGAGCGCACTGCCAGGTGAAGGGTTAGGGTGGATGTCAGGCTGTGGGCACAATCAGTTGCTAGGCAGATCGTGGAAAAAGATTTGCTGCCTCAAGGAGAGCAGCAGCAGCGGTTTTGGCTGCTCTTGCCAAGCGACGCTGTAGGTGACCAAAATAACTCACTGTGACTGCCACACAGTACAATAACCAATGATGGCTTAAATAACCCACCATAGGTAAATTATCAGAGTGGGTTATTTTGGCCAAATATTTATTTATTTATTTATTTATTTATTACATTTTTATACCGCCCAATAGCCGAAGCTCTCTGGGCGGTTCACAAAAATTAAAACCATCATAAAACAACCAACAAGTTAAAAATACAAATACAAAATACAATATAAAAAGCACAACCAGGATAAAACCACGCAGCACAATTGATATAAGGTTAAAATACAGAGTTAAAACAGTATAATTTAAATTTGAGTTAAGATTAAGTGTTAAAATACTGAGTGAATAAAAAGGTCTTCGGCTGGCAACGAAAGGAGTACAGTGTAGGAGCCAGGCGGACCTCTCTGGGGAGCTCATTCCACAACCGGGGTGCCACAGCGGAGAAAGCCACCATAGGTTAAAAAACTCTCAACAGACCAACCCATGATGGGTTAAATAAGCCATGGTGGCTTATTTAACCCATTTTGGGTTATCATGATGTCCTAACCCAGTCATAGAGAAAATCAGGTTGTTTTTTTTAATTATTATTATTTTCAAGTGGAGGCTGGCTGGCTGAAGGTTACTAAAAAATTCCTGGCTGGCAGAAGGATCAAAAATGATACTTAAATGGTAGACTGATGGTGCTTTGGGATTCATACTACCTCCATGGCTATTATTATTATTATTATTATTATTATTATTATTGTTACTATTATTATTATTATTATTTATATCCTGCCTTTTTTCCAGTACTGGGACTCAAGGCGGTTTACAAGATTAAAACATGTACAATTATAACACGTAAATAAATTACAAAATTTAAAATAGAATTAAACCTACAGTAACATTAAAAACATGTTTATTATTATTATTATTTTAAAACCTGTAACAGGTTAAAAGGGCGTGGGGAATCCAATACATTATCAAAGGTCCAGTATAGTTCCAAAAGCCTGCTGAAACAAAAAAGTTTTTGCCTGCCTCTGAAAGTGTAGCCCAGAGGGAGCCCGCCTAGCCTCCCTGGGAAGGGAGTTCCAGAGCCTTGGAGCAGCCACCTTGGGGCAGCTATGAGTATGCTATCTGCTTAGCCTCTGCAATTCATAAATTAGCAGTTTGTTATAAAAGGCACTACAAGCTTTCAGGCCATACTCCAAGTAAGGAAACTGCTTTATGAAAGCCCTGCCTACCCAGTTCTTTTATTTAATAAGGAAATGTTCTACATATGCAGTGGAAATTCCCATTGTGCAAGCAGAGCATTTTCCAAAATTGAAAGGAACAGGGCAAGCACTTCTGACCTAGAGCTCTCTGTGTGAATCCAGGATGGCAACATTTCTGATCATGTTCTTTATGTTTTAAAAGTACTAATCTTGCTTACACAGTAGCTCTTCTTTCTATAGAACTAAAATTGGGAAAGAAGAGAAAAGTCTCCACTTGTGACAGTACAGCGTCATTGACAATTTGCAGCACATAACAATTCCCAAGGCTTTATTGCTTGGACAGTAGCAAAAGTCTATAGATAGTTTGATTTATTGGATAAAGGGGACCTTTTCTTCTTTGCAACCGTCTTGAAAAACCTGAACCAATCTCACTGTCTTTGTGTAAGTACCTTTAACCTTGCCACTTTCTTAGGCAGACTCATAGCAAGCCACCAAGCGCCCACTCACTTCTTCTGAATCCTTCACAGAAGCCATTGCTTCTTAGGCCTTAGTTAGACCTACCTGATAATCCGCAACGGAGGAGGGAAGATCTCACATTGCGATTAATGTGAGAGCCCTCCTCTGTTTATATGTGAGGCGCAACAACCTCAGGAAGAGAGGTGTCGCGCCTGCCATTTTAAAATTATTTTTAAAGAAACAGGCGCGCACGAATGGTCGTGCACAAAGGTATGTGCTTTTTAAAATTTTAAATTAATTTCCCTGCTCCCCCCACTCTACCCCCGATGGGTGCAGCTTCCGGCTCCATGCGAGTAATCGCGCAGACCCGGGTCAAAACGCAGCAACGGGCCACACATTCCGCGGTCTTGGGCTCAGCCCGAGACCACGGAAAAAGCGGGCCCAAAGTGGAGGACGCTATCCCGGGGCAAGGGAGGGATGATCCCTCCCTGATCCCGGGATCCCCTGTGCGTCATGTGGACACACAGGGACGATCCTGGGGTTTGCCCCGGGATAAAGCCCAGTCTAGCTAAGGCCTTAGGCTGAAGATCTGATATAATCTATTTATAATATCCCCCCCCAATGCTATTTTTGGATGACAACTCATCCTGTGTTCAGACATGGGACTTAGGCGAGCTTATGGAAGAAAATAAGCAACATTGTATCTGAACCACTTTTACAACCTTATCACGGAACATAAATATATAGAAAACTCTATAAAAAACTTATCAGGTGGTGGTACCTTACCCTGCTTCAGCTAATTCACCCAAACAATAGTCAGTGCTGTTGAAAAGGATGTGGCCAGTTTGGCTCATACTTATTTATTATTATTTATTAATTAATTACATTTCTATACCGCCCAATAGCCGGAGCTCTCTGGGCAGTTCACAATTTTTTTAAAAAAATTAAAATTTGGCGGGAATGTCCAACAGTGTGGGAGTTATGGAAAACGATTTCTAATTAATGCCAGGAATGTCTCCACAGATCACTCCTAAAGTTACATCTTCATCATTTTGAACCTAATAACTCTGGATTCCTTCATGATGATTCTCTTAGCAATTGTATTCAAGTTGTGTATAGCAACTAATTATAAGTCTCCCAAAAACCTTCTTAACAGTAGTGGATTTATAAAATTTGGGATAGCATGTCTATGTATAGATTTACTCAGCAAATAGAAAAAGCAAGGAAACAAAAGATGTTATAGTATATGTTTATGAAGCCCATCAAGCTTCTAATCAAATTCCAGTCAAATGCATAATATTCTAGCAATGATTCGGCTCCATAACATGTACGTCCACGCTCTCTTACTTTGAGAGATTCTCCTTGGGCTCTTTTATTCTTAACTGTCCAACAAGCTTACCCATGATATACTAAAGACTGTCATCAGTGAGTTTCCTATTTCTCTTAATTACTGATCTTTTTATATTGTTGCATGTCTTCTTCCTTTTCGTTGCCTGTATTTATTAACTTTTTTTCAAAATAAAATACCACGGTTTTTTTATTAAGGAAGGGGGAGTAATGTTAAATTAAATATATAAAGTGCATTTTACTTGTACTGCAGGTTCCTCAAGATGAATGGTCTGGATACACTCCGCAAGGCAAAAATGATGAGATTCCATGCCGGCGAATGCGAAGTGGCAGTTACATCAAAGCCATGGGAGATGATGACAGTGGGGATTCTGATACCAGCCCCAAGCTCTCTCCAAAGATTGCAGCACGAAGAGAAAGCTATCTCAAGGCCACCCAACCATCGCTTACAGAACTCACCACTCTCAAGTAAGCCATTTTTAGAAAAAGACATCATTATGAGTGAAATTCAAATGATGACCACACCATGATATTTCCACGCTAGATATTATGGGGTTGAACAGGAGTGGGTACAGGATACCGCCTCAAATGATTACGGAGTTGTTGGGTAATGTAATATTCATTACATACGGAGTAGAGCTTAGTTGTGTCTTGATGATTCATATGGATGAAAAAGATGTTTGTTGTATTCACTTTTGTCCACTGCATCCTTCATCTGAAGCTTTGCTCTGTGTGCCATTCCCATCAGAAATCCAGTGGGCTGGGCCACAGGATACAGGCCTTTTAGTTGTACTGCACAGATTGTGGAACTCCCTCCCTTGGGAGACCCATTTAGCCTCCTAGTTGTTTTTTTGGGAATCTGACAAAACCTTACCTGCCACCTCCCCACTTCCACAAGCCTTTGGGTTAATTCCCCACCAACACCCCATCTACTCCAGTCAGTTATGTTTTTAGATAGCTCCCTTTTTTGAATTCTGTTTCATTCTATTATTTTGTACTGTATTATGTTTTTAATTTGTGATTATGTGCACCCTTGGGGGCTCCATGAGAGGCCAAAAGTGGAATAAAAATATATTATACATAAATAAAATGCACAGATTTTAGGTGTAATACAGTCTGTATCCAGAAGACCTTTCTTTTTACAAAAACAAAAACAAAACAATGTTTTATTTATTTATTATTGCATTTATACCCTCCCTTTTTTCCTCCAAAGAACCCAAGGCGGCACACATAATCCTCCTCCTCTCCATTTTATCCTCACAACAATAACACTGTGAGGTGGGTTGGGCTGAGAGTCTGTGACTGGCCCAAAGTCACCCAGTGGGCTTCCATGGTCAAGTGATGACTAGAACCCAGATCTCCTGACTCCCAGTCCAACACTTTAGCCACTACACCACACTGGCTCTCTTGACCCTACTGACATATTTTGGAAGGTCAGCTTATGGTATATGCAAATACCATTGTATCAGAAATGTAAGCAAGATAAGGCCTATGGGCTGCATCCAGGCTACCCCTAGAAAACCTCGTATAAAAGATGTTCTCTTTTCACGTAGAATTATTGTTGTGATTAGCCTGTGACGATTTGCTTACAATGAAGATGACACCATGGGAAGTTGAATTTGGCCTTCAGGGAACCTGAATTTGACCTTGCTTACCTCATGTCTGTAAGTTTTGTCTCTCTGAGCTAAGATAGCTGTTTTCTAACAGCTGTTTCATAGACAGGGCCAGCTCCTGCATGAGGTAAAGGATAGAAGCTAATTGGACCAGCATTTGAATCTTAGTTTGATACTTGTGATGGGACAGCATCCTCCTATGGACAGCATACTAGTTTAGGGAGTTCAGGACAGTCCATGTGGCCTACAAGCTCTGTTCTCCAATATCTCACCACCAGCCTCTGTCCCCACCTCCAGCAACCATTGCCTGAGCCAGCTGCCTCAATCTGGCTAGTGGTAGGGCTGGTGCTGTTAGATGTCATAAATCTCTACAGACTTTCCAAGAGCATGGATGTTTTCTCCCAAAAAACCCAGCAAAACAGAATATTCTCCAGGTCATCTTCCATGACTAGAAGTTGTCCATTTTGACAAACATGTAGCCAAAAATGACCAACAAAAAGGTATATGTGAAATCCTTGTATTACTACAATAGCAACATCTCCAAAACCATAATGCTTGCAGGGCCACTACACTAACAGGATATGAGCTGTGTTTTTTGGTGTAAATGTACAGTTCATCTACTTTAACTGCTTAAAATAAATCAGTGGGGCTGATGAAACTACTGTGCTATAGACAAGCTGTCTTTCCTAGAAACAGAGTAAAGGGCTCTATCAGTAATCCTCAGATTAATAAAAGTCCACTTATTGGTAGAAAACCACAAATTGAACATACAGCTATGCATACCATGTCCAGAATAGATTTTAGGGAAGTCAGCTGTGATAAACAGAAGTATACTGCAGCTATGACCGTAGGGCGAATACTTTCCGAATCCTTATATTCTAGATTCATTTTGGATTTAGTTGGATTTGCTGGGACTAATGCTGCCGTGGAGAAGGTCTGCTGTACTCATATGGGGCTTCTCCTGCTGATCTCAAAGGATGCCCCAAATCCTACACAGTTCTGGTAACTTGCTCATAAAGCTTTCTAAATCCACAGGGGATGGAATTTCTATTCCCAGCTGGGAGTTCTGCATTTGAAGAGATATTGCAGTACGACTGAAAGAGGTTGGGGAGGGAAGAGGCTGCATTATTATGCACTGCTCTTCCTACCCTTTTAAAATTGTTTTGAATTTAAACGTGGGAAAAGAAACCATGTTAACCTCATTATTTCCTTCCCTGCAATGAATGTTTTCCCACACCAAGTTCCAAACTCCGTGCTTTTCCCACCCATACAATTGCTGTTAGTGATAATTCTGTTCTGGGGAATGGTGGGAAGACTGAGAGTTTCATTACCAACATTGCTTTTTAGGAGTATAAAATCAGAGCTGTGCTGTGGTCACCTTATGTAAGACGAAACTTGCGTTCTGTTTTCTCCTGATTCCCACCACCCCCCTTACCGAATCTCACAATCTCCCTCCTACAAGCTGTTCCCCATGCCATGGTTTCCATGGTTAAGAACACATTTTGAATGTTGTAGTTAAAATTCTGAATAAGACACAGCTTGCTGTGATCATGAAATCCACACCTCCGCTGCTCTACTCCCATTATCCGACTAGGAAGTGAGAAGCTGTTTCTTCTTTCATATGGCAAAATTTCCTTGTTTTTTTTTTTTTAATAATCATTGTCAAGCAAGTAAAACTGTTCAAACTAAAATGTGTTTTTTTTCTGCCCAGGATTCAAACAATTATTTACCACAAAAAGAAAAATAAAGCATAATCCTGATTTTAAATAGATGAACAAACCTGTTAACTGGCTTTAACAAAACCATGCCTCAAAGTATTGCCTTAAAGAAAGAGTTTGCTGGGTAGGATCCAATGGTGAGGTGCTGCTAGTGGACAGCAGCACCAGTTCCTGGTAAGTGCATGGTCCCTACCACCAGCGGTAGCAGTGATGTAGCACTTCCAGTGCCAAGGCCCCAAACAACTGGAAACATATGTTTCTGCAAGGGACTGGTTGCCTATCATCACTGCTGCTGATGCCACTTTGGCTACTTCACTGTTGCTGATAGTAAGGGACCATGCATGTGCATTGGTGTCATGTCTAACCCTACTACCCCTGTTTTGGGAGAAGATGTTTCAGGTAATCAATCAGAATCAGATTCAGAACTAGAAGACACAGCGCCAGACACCCGCCAGCCTGTACCAGTGGGGGAGGAAGCTCTCGCAGGCAATTCCCCAGCTGGGAGTCAGCCCTCTCCAGAGCTATTCTCCTCAAAGCCAAATCCTACACACTCAGTGGGAAGTGAGTTTTCTTCCGGGGGTGAGCATTCCAACAACCTAGCTGATGCTAGGGTCCACCGGAAACTGAAACGCACAGCATGAAAGGAAGGCATGAGAGGGTCCAAGAGATTACGCCAGAACCTGCCACTGCACCAGGCGCTCTGAAGTTATGGGCATTTGAGAAATAGCTTCTTATTCTTGAACGGACAACTGTCTTGCTTAGTTTGCATAGTTTTGCCTAGGGGGATGCTTCCAAGAGGCTAGACTCTATTCAGGTAGAAGAGACGTTTATTGCTTAATAAAAGCTTTATAGATTACTTCCTCATTGGAAGTAATCTATAAAGCTTTTTCGATGGGAGGCAAGCTTCCTCATTGCCTCCCATCGAAAGTAAGAGCGTTCTGGGAAACACGACAATTGGCAGCGATGGGGCCAGCTGCACACACACCTGGACCAGCAGTGTTGGCCGTTAGCAGGAAAGCACCATTGGATTCTATCCCTTCATTAGTATATACTAGTTTTAGGAGTAGTAGGATGGGAGACAATATACATGCTAAATGTTTGACGAGCGGAGCTATATTATTTTCACCTATTCAGTCAAAAGAATCATTGTTACGTATGGAAAAAGCAGTAGATTGGTTATTGGGATAAAAAAGGTATAGGGTACAACCAATTCAGAAAAGTCCATGCACACCATGGGTTGGATTCCAAGGTGCTCTTCTGTATGTAGAAGGTGTTATCTCCTCACAGAAGGGCTGTTTCACACTTCACGCCAGAGCATTGCATGAAAAAAAGCTAAACTAAACCCAAAGATGTTTTTCTGCTTGCATGAGAGGTCATATAGCCTCCTGTGCAAGCAGAAGCAGGAGAACTATTATAGAACCTAGCCTTTTATTTTATATATTTAAATATTTTGTAAACGTCTTTTCATCCAGAGATTCCAAGATGGTTAACAAGAAATTTAAAATACAACCACTGATATTAAAACAATATTAACTATTTAAAATGTAAAATTAAAAAGACAATATATCAAAAGACAAAAACAGCAATAGGTAAGATCAGTGGTAAGTGCAGTAAAGCAGTGAAAAAGTAGGGGGTGGGGGAACCTCCCATTGACAGCCTTGGAGAATAGAATTGTCTTCATCAGGCACCAAAAAGGTAGTAAAGCAGGTGCTGGTTAAGTGTCCCCAGAGAGCATATTCCACAACTGGGGCACTACCACCGAAAAGGCCTTTCCTTCAGTTGCCACCCACTTCACCTCTGAAGATAGCAGCACCTAGACAAAGGGCTTTGGGTCTGATCTTAAGGAAAGGTCATGTTTGTATGGGAGCAGTGAGCAACTGCAGCTGGTGTGCCACGAATGTAGTAGCGCCCGAAGCTTCATCCCAGATATTCCCTTGCCCCTGTCACTTCCACCTGTCTCATACTAGCTGCATTCATTCACATAGAAGGGTGAGCCACGACTCTAGAAAATCCTGGCTTACCATAAACGAGCTGTGTGATGGGCCATGGAGACCAATCATTACCACTTGGCTCTTCTCACTAGCAGGACTGGTTAATTCAATCCAGAAGTGGTTTGTTTAGCATGTCATCTGAACTTGGAATCTTGGCTTGTTGTTCCTATTACAAGCCAGGATTCATAAACCAGGAACAAATCCTTTGTAACTCAAGGACAAGCCAACACACAGCTTATTCACTGTAAACTAGAATTCTCCAGAATCCTGGCTTACCATTCCATGCAAATGTAACCGCTATTTTCTCCCACCCAAAAAAAGCAATTAGGCCATTACTTTCAGTTAATTGACTTTTGTTGACATTTGGGAGGTGTCCGGAGAGAATAAGAAAGGGCAGGGTAAGAAGAATGTTATGCAGCAAGCTGAGGCTTTGAGAAGATAGATGGAGGTCAAGGAATACTGAAAGAACATTCAGCTCAGTACAAGGGGGGACATGCACACAGACCCTCTCTGCTCTGCACTCACCAATCCTTTAGACCTTTCTGGGAGTAAAAATCCCCTGGTAGCATCCATACAGAAGTCCCTTCTGCAGCTTTGATAGTCCCCTGGAAAACGGTATATAAATCTTTGCAATAAATGAATGAATCAATCAATCAATCTAGTTAAAAACAAATCCTGTCCTGCTGGCTAACCTCCAGTAAGAGGAATCCAAGCAAATGACAACATCTAAACTCCAACCCCTACAACAGGGGTGCAGAACCTCAGGTCCAGGAGCAAAATCCTGGGGTCCCAATCTGGCCCTCCAGTGTCCTTCAAATGTTCACTCCCTTTCCTCCAAGCACTGATCATTTGGTACTTTCCCGGCTTTTGCCATTCCCCCCCTCCCCATTCTCAAAGGTTGAAATGCCTCTCCTAAGGATTATTTACTGGCAGTAAGAATATTAAGCTAAAATATGCTGGTATTTCTGGAATTTTGGTTCCCTTTGGGTTCAGATCCACCCATCACTGGAATGCAGCCCCCAAGAGCTTTCCTGGAATGGAAGTTCCACACCCCTGCCTAACGAGTTTGAAGCTCTGCCTGCCCTTAACAACTAAGGGCAGAGAAAACAATATCTTTTCACAGTTCTTTGGCTTCACACACACACACACACATCAGAGTTCCTGTTAATGCCTGTTACGCATCTTCCTCTGATGATTTCGCAGGGGAAATTGACCAACAAGCCATTCTTACTTGATTTCAGCCATTCCCTGAACAGAAAGCCAAAAAGGATGCATTAGACGTAAAACTGAAATGATTGTGGTATTTCATGAACTCCTACTGTCTTGAAAGCTTGCTTCTACTAAGAGGGCTGAGCACAGCAATGCTACTTCTTAGGCATAGCGTAAGCTGGAAGTATAAGGAGAGCTTCTTTAGGATTTGCAGGACCCAGGGCAAGATGTAGAGAGAATTCTGGTTGAGAAGCCTGGATTGCCCACCTATACCTGTTATCTGTGAATCTTATCATGAGGGAAAGGCCTGAATCTTTGTGCTCCTTAGCTGGCTTGAGCGGTAGGAAAAGCAGAAGCTGCCAGGCCAAGTGAATGGGAATGCTCTGATCCCACTACCACCATCTCTCTAGCAGTAGCTAGCAGGAATGGGCATGTCTTTAGGCCATTCAGACAACAGGGTATTAGTAGGGGAGGGCTGTAAGGCAGAAACTGCACGGCATACGAGCCCCAAACTCATGGTGTATTATTAAAATACCCTGAAACCTGAGGACATTTTTTCTTCAGTTCTCTGATGGTGAGAAATGAACTGTGAATTATGTCTCCATGGAGATGCTGCTGTGTCTTCTGCCCAATAAAATGCTAACATAAGCAGATTTAAAGTAAGATTTTGTGAAAGCGAGACGTGTTTATCTTAGATTTAAGAAGAAGGGACACTATAAATTTTGATTTCTAGAGATTCTTGCGTGGTTGAAATTGATGCCTGTTCCGAAATCATTCTTTGACAGGAGTATGTTTCTGGTTCTTAGCAACCATAGCAGCAGGCGCAGTATTAATGCATAGTTCCAAGTAGCCTATTGACGAAATTATGTTTTTTTCAAAGCTGGGAGATGAGAGATATTTTTAAAACCCCTCAGGTTCACTAATTTCTATATGAAGTGGTTGTCTTACTACTACAGAGTCACGTTTCCCCCTATTTTCTTTTCAGGGAATTAAAAATATCTTTCCAAAATTAAAAAAAAATACAACTGTAAATAATCTTTGCTTGTCCAAGCTTTTATTCTGACACACCATAATACCTGGTAGGGCTATTGCTTGTGCTCCTGAAAGCTCTGCCTGTGGCAGGCCATGGAGTCTAGCTAACTTTAATTGACTTTGTCATCTGTGAGCGCTTGCAGCCTTGTCCAGAATAATCCCTAAAACCTCATTTTTATTTTAATGAAAACAGATTGACAGCCATGTTTGTTTTGGGCTCTGTGCATTTGCAGGGTGACGCTGATGCTCTCTGTAGAGTACATGTTTCAAGAGCTGTCTGCAATATGAAAGTAATGTCTGTCTCTCTCTCTGTCCTCATATCCGGCAGGCAGTAATGCAGATCTTCAGTAATAACATTTCATTCTGGTGCAATTTTAAATAAAATTGTAATGCACACAGGCCCTTAGCATCTTCAGGAATGCCATTCATTGTTCTGTTAGGTTAGCACCAAGCAATGCTGGAATTAAATCCCAGGACGTTATAATTTTTTCACACAAAAAAATTGTGATAATGAAGTCTCGGTTAATGAGGATGTTGCCTGCCAAATTCCTCTTAGTAATGTTCAGAAACTTTTTGCGATCTGTGTTTGGCAATATTTAAGAACTGCAATTAGGTGTAAATAACTTTCAGGACCTCATACATCTTTTATTTCCAATTTGCATTCCACCCCCACCTCCACCATCAATTAAAACTATAGTGACATTTTTCCCTGGTATGCTGCATTATTTTTTTTGCTCCTGTACCGTTTGTTCCTCAATGATGCTTTCTGGCATGAGCTTCAAAATGGCATTTGTCATTCTAAGGGCCACAAATTATACAGCTGCTTGATTAAGTCCTATTGCAATAAGAACTTAGATAAATAGCCTGTGATTTTAGTAGTGTGGCATTAAAAACTGGGGCCTTAGCTAGACCTACCTGATAGTCCGCGACGGAGGAGGGAAGTTCTTGCGTTGCGATTAACACAAGATCCCTCCCCCGTTTACACATGAGGCGCGACGACCTCAGAAAGAGAGGCGTCATGCCCGCCATTTTTTTATTTTTAAAGGAAGAGGAGCGCACGAATGCTCATGCGCTAAAGGTAGGTGCTTTTAAAAAAAACTAATTTAATTTCTCCGTTCTCCCTACCCTACCCCCAATGGGCGCAGCTCCTGGCTCTGCGTGAGTAATCACACGAAGCCGAGTCAAACCGTGGCAACGGGCCACACACTCCATGGTCTTGGGCTCAGCCCAAGACCGTGGAAAAACCGAGCCCAAAGGGGAGTGCTCTATTCCGGGGCAAGGGAAGGATGATCCCTCCCTGATCCCAGGATCCCCTGTGCGTCATGTGGACGCACAGGGACGATCCCTGGATTCGCCCCGTGATAAAGCCTGGTCTAGCTAAGGCCTAAATTTATATATTCAATAGAGCACAAGTATCTCAGTGCAGAATCCTGTGTTGTTTGAAAACACCTCCAAATAGAGGACTGTCCTCTGACACCCTTTAAATACAGCATTTCCTCAGTAAAGTAGGACAGATGACCATGCTAGGCCAATCCAGACATGCATGACTTTGCTAAACACACATTTATTTGCATGGATATAAAACAGGGACTGAGGTCTTCTTTTTTCACTAAATGGATAAACCTCCTCTCCAATCTTACCTCTCCATGTTCTGCTTCTGGAGGACTTTTCCCTTCAGCTGGCTTGTTCTGATAGAGCAGTGAAGAGTGGTGAGGTAAGGAGAGGGAGGGACCTCACCTTCACTATCATCCTTCACTCTCATTTAGTAATAAAAGCTTTTAAAAAAACAAAACACGCCACATTTTATAACCAAATTGGCAAGCATGTGTTTAGCAAACATGGGTATGTTTGGCCATGACCCGTCCCTTAAATCAAAGTCTAGCTCAGGTCTCTGCACTAAATTCTGTGCCAAGGACACATTCATACGAGCAACGGAAAGGGTTCAGCTAGTGGATTTATTCCAATGGAAACATGCCTCTCCCTCCTCTCACACAATATTTGGTTATTCCACTGAGCTGTGCTCAAGGCAAAGTAGAATGGGCATCACATGTTGTTTTTAATTGAGCCATATTTTTACTGCAACTAAATTAATGGATAAGGGGGGGGGGACCAAGAGATTTTGTTGACCGTGATGCCATGTTTATCATGATGCATATCCATAACTTGGTAACATTTGTTTATCAATGTATTAAAAGATCTGTACTCTGCTGTTAAGTATGAATACTATTAGAGGGGGTTGACTATTGCAACAGATTTGTGTACCCCCTTCCTACTAAAGTTAGGTGGATAGTAATGGGGATCAAGCGTTTTCAGTGGTGGCAACCTCTCTCTGGCCAAAGCCATTTGTCTGTGACTACTCTCATCAGGTGCCACTGTGCTGTTCAGCTACCTATTATGTATTAAATGTAAATATTTGTCAAGTTTTTGTTTATATCATGCATAAAGTTCCAGGGAGTAAGTAGGCCTCAATGTACTTACAATTTGTAAAGGGGAGTTGAATGCCTGAGTGCTGATTGGATGGTTGAGGAGGAGTGCTGATTGGCTGAGTGAGAGTGGAAGGAGCTAGAGCAGAGCTTTCCAAACTGTGTGTCGCGACACGTTAGTGTGTCAGCTGCAGTGTGTAGGTGTGTCATGCAAACGTAACGAGAAACCTCTGAGTCTATGTGAAATAAGCAATACCAACTTGCATACATTTTTACGCAGCAAAGATGCCGATTAGTATGGTGCACTAGTATATTTCCCTTCCGTCGTATCTGTGTATGCACACCACGGTCGAGGGATCATACAAGTACTGTGCATACACAGTATGCATAAACGGGTTGAAACAGCTGATTCCGCGTCACTTCCGGTGACGCAGCTGCACCTGAAGTGATGCATTCGAGAAATTCCATGGGTCCAGTTTTTTATAGAACACCGTCTCAACCGCCGCTCGATCGCAGCTCAACAAAATTGGTTCAATGTGAAAAGTCTTGGAAATGTATGTTATTATCTTGCAAATCATATATTTTTAAAAATATAAATGAAAGGTTTTCATGAGATATGTTGTGTCCCCATACATTTCGTTATTACAATTTATGTATGTGTCCATATCTCTTATAAGGGGTTAGTTTAACCTTTGATTTGCTAGTAAAACTGGATTATTGTGTCGCGAAATGATGCATGTCTAAAAAGTGTGTCACCAACATGAAAAGTTTGGAAAGCTCTGAGCTAGAGAAATGTATCTATATATAGTTAAGTAAAGGGTAGGATATGAGACAGTTTAGTTTAAGATTCTGTAAAGAGAAGTTAGTTGAGTGAAGGTTTATGAATATATGAGAGAAGTGAATGATTATATGAGAAAAAAGATAGCTGAATATATAGACAGTAGTATTATATAGTGGAACTTGTTAGAGAAGGAACTGACAGAAACCAGTACGTAGAACCTTGTAACCATATGCATTTGTACTGAGGAAACCAATAAGCTTATGTACATACACTTACTTACGTTAATAAATTCCAATTACATTTGAACAACTGGTGTGGTCTGTGGAGGAGTGACTGAGGAGAACAATTAATGGTGGCAGTGGAATGGGAAACAGGGCTAGGTTGCTGAGCTGTGGAGCTGTGGGGCCTAAAAAATAAAGGTGAGACTGGATCAGCAGCAGTAGGCCAAAACCCTCACACACATCATTAGCACAGGGGGCATTGAAGTGGTCCTGAGTGCTAGTGACGTGGATAGTCCTGTCAGGTAGCTTGTGGGGTCTCAGGTGAAGTTGAGACGATGATGGTGGGCAGGATGTCACAACCACGTAAGAGCTTTCTATTTTGCCAGGCCTTTTAGTAGAGGTGGTTGCTGCTTTTATCCACTGCTTCTTTAGTCCTTTAGACTTCAGTGCTCTAGTACGTGTGTGTGTGTGTGTGTGTGGTTTATTGTTTTGTTGTTAATGTTTGTTATGTTTCTCTTGTACTGTAACTGTTTGATTTGTACACCTTGAGATGGTTTCAATAAGTGGGATATAAAATAAATTAAATGAATCAAAGAATGAATAAATTCATGTTCTATCATGGTTCCGAGTTTGAGGTTTCTAACGTGAAAATTGACAGAGATATCGAAAGGGGTGTGAATTGGGGTTATGGGTGGTGAGTTAAAGCCCCGCCAAAAATCAGGGGATGATGGGATTTGCTTGAAACAAGCAAACACACACACACACAACCCAAGCTAAATCCTAATCTAATCTCCTCCAACTCCAAACACAGCAGCAGCACCTATAAACTAACTCCTCTCTCCACGAACGCCAACCCACAAAGAGACTGAAGGGGAAAGCTCTGAGGATGGCTCTGCCTTAGTACTCCCTCTAACGCTGGGATTGGAGGATGCTTCATGAGGTGATCAATTCTCATCAGGATTGGGAGCTGAATGTGCCTGTCATCGCTAAAAAAAAAACCACCTCCGCTTTTACCCTTTCCTGGTTTTTTAACATATTTTTTTAAAAAATTATAGCAAGTGAACCACACCACGCAGAGAGCTGAGAGTAGGCTCAAAATGACCCCCAGCCACGACTCTCTAAGCACAAGAAATTTCAGAAAGATAGCTTAAAAAACAACACAGTTATCCCCTATTCTTTTCCGCAATGCGATCCTATGGGCGAAATGATCCAAAATGGCGGGCAGAGCGCTCCGCAAAGAGAGAAGCGTTTCTCCTATGGCCGCTTCTCTTCGCCGTGCTTCTAAGATTCCGTGGTCCACTTCTACTCCGCCTCTGGGCAAGGCGGAGCAGGCCAATTCGCTTCTGATTCTCCTATTCTAATCGGAGTGGAGCACACCCCTAGTTTTTATAGACTAGAAGTGGGTATGATAGACCTAGCATTTCCTGCAGAATGAAGCTATGTATTTCTTACATAAATTTTGTTTACATTTTAGTGAAAATGAATACATTCAGAATATTCCTAAGTATTTTAAATAACGTTTTACGCTGGAATTACTCAATGCCTATGACCATCATATAAATTCCTTTAGAGTTTTAGAAATATGGATTGTTTAAAAGAATGACTGTAAAGAACTGGAAATACTGAAGCATCCTTGTCACACTCTATCCCACCGCTGGCCAAATCACACAGAGAATATTATTTTGGTGGTTGTGTGTTAAATACAGTGTTTTGTTCTTTACAGGCAATCTTAATAGCCTCCTCTTCTATAAAATAATGCACCAAGGTTAATTATAGTGTTGGAGCACCACAAGGTATAGTTTGCTTGCCCAGCATCTGTCACATCTGAAAAAGGGAAGAAGCAATACACCTAGCTTGAGAATATTTTTGATTGCAACATAAAACTAGGGTAGTGGAAAGACAGATTTGTACAGGAAAAACTACAATTGTAAATACTGTCTTCCCATTCTATTCCTGTCTCTACTGCAGATCTATGCAACTTCAGGGAAGATGATTCAATCTAGGACTGTTATTTCTAACCATGAAATAGGGATAATACCAGTTGGTGTCAAGAATGCTATGGCACTTTCTTCAGCAGGGTTGATAGTGGAATTTTACATTTTTGTACAGAAGAACCTGTAGAGTCTTCCCAGAATTTCAATTCCCTTAACTAACCTGAAGTACGAATTCCAGGAGGACAATTTACAGCCATTTTGTTTCATGTTTTATTGACAAAATTATGGATATAAATGCCAATTTGAGAGCTTATAAAAATATTAAAATATTAGCACTAATTTTGTATAAGAAGCCTTTAACTTAGCTGAGCAATGTTACAGCCCGAAAGACTCTATTAAATTGAAGATAGAGGTTTAATTCTTTTCATAAGGTATATGATTATGCATGCACTTGAACAATAAAAATGTCAGAAAGAAAGAAAGAAAAAAAGAAAGAAAGAAGTTAAAGTCTGGTAGGAGTACTAGGAGACTTTGTGGGAAAGGGTCAGTCCAAATAAGAATGTGATATTTATTAAAATTGCTCTCTAGTTGATGATCAAGGAAGGCAGTAGTTCAGTGGTAGAGCACATGCTTTGCATACAAAAGGTCCCAGGTTCAGTTCCTGACATCTCCAGGTAGGGCTGCAAAGGCTCCTGTCTGAAACCCTGGAGAGCCATTTCCAGACAGTTCCAGCAGTACTGGGCTAGATGGATCAAGGGTCTGACTCAGAATAAAGCAGATAGCTATGTTCCTAAATTTTACAAATGACACCTGCAAAAACTGCAAAAAGAAAGAAGGGCATTGTCAATGTTATTTTTCTTGAAATACCAATGATCAGATGCATGACTTAGTGCTTTTACACTGAGTTTCAGAAAAGATCAGGGTATATTTGGATCAGAGCTGGTGAGCATGAGAGAGCCATGACTTCTAGTTTAGGTGGGAGGTTTCTGAATCATCTCTTTTGGGGATTTCAAATGCCGAGAGTGATATTAACCCAAATGCCCGGAGCAAAGAATCAAAGTGACATAGTCCTGCACGGGCAGCCAAGAAATTCAAGTTTGAGTTGTGGGGGAGAAACAATTTCTCCATAGGGTTACACTGACATATGGCTACAATGTGGAGAGGGTGAATTCTAACGTGAAAGAGAGTTTTGGATAACTAGAGTTGATAGACAAGGAGAAGAGAAAAATAAGGGTAGAAGTGATAGTGGCCTTAAATACCTGAAGGGCTATCATGCTTCAGAGGAAGCAGAGTTGTTCTCTGTTGCTCCGGAGAACAGCACTAGAACAAGTGGCTGGAAATAGCAGGGGCAGATTTTGGCTAAACATTAGGATAAACTTCCTAAGGACAAGAGCTGTTCAACAGCATTGCCATTGGAGGTGGTGGGGTCATCTTCGCTGGAGGTATTAAGCAGGAATGGTATAGTTGCAGACTCTGCATTGAGATGGGGGCTGGACTAGATAACCCAGAAGACCCTGTACAACACTGTGATTCAATGAGTTCTGTAGCAGTTTGGGAATTCTTCCACTACAGTTTCCAACTCTTCCCATGCCTCATCTTCTTTGATGTTGTTCCCCGCCTTGACCCAGAGGGAGAGGCGGGGAATAATAATAATAATAATAATAATAATAATAATAATAATAATAACAACAACAACAACAACAACAACAACAACAACAACAACAGCGACAACATTTTTCTCTGTGAAGGCTGGTGGCTCAAATGTCAGTGGGTGGTGAATCCTTTCTGTGTTTTACTCAGAACTCTAATGGAGCTATCCAACGTGCGAAGCCCCATTGACATTGTCCCACTGACATCGGAGCCACCAGCTTCCACTGTTTTTTCTAGTAAACGAAACAAACCAGACAAAGGAATGCTGGAAGTAAATCTAAACAATTTACCGTTCCTGAGATTATTCTGTTCAGCAAGGGATGTCACTTTCCATGTTGTTCAACAGGCACATAAGCAGCCTGAAGCAAATTTCACAGGACACTTGCATTTTACTGCAGTAGTTAGCCATTATGCCAGAAACGTCACTGGTAATTACTCGGTTGTTGATATCCTGCTAACTTTGTTTGAATACTTTTGTTAATATTGTTCACCTTGCTTTATTTTCCTCTGCACAGGATGACATGTTGTGAATTAAACGCAATAGGGTAGAGATAATAAACAATTAGCTTGTTTAAGAATTTGATATCTGTGACAAGTTATGAGTCTTTAATCATTATGCTAGAAAGGGCTATGTGCATTCCTGAAGGCTCATAACTAATGCTAGTCTTGCAGGTAGGAATGAGTGTCAATTAATCAGGCACTCCCATGAAGAACCACATTGGGGAGCGCCAGTCAGTGGTTAGACTGTGTATCTTGCACCAGAATCTGAGTTCAAATTCCTACCCAGCCTGACTTTGGCCAGATCTACACCAAGCAGGATATTGCACTATGAAAGAAGTATAAAAGCAGTATATAAGAGGCAGGAGCCACACTACTGCTTTATAGCAGTATTGAAGTGCACTGACAACTGTTGCGGCCCATGACACATACCATATACTGCTTTCATACCGCTTTCATAGTGCTGTATCCTACTTGGTGTGGTTCCTGCCTCTTATATACTGCTTTCATAGTGCTATATCCTGCTTGGTGTAGATCTGGCCATAGACATGATATGCGAAAACTAAGGCCGGATCTACACTATTGCTTTAAAGCGCTTTATAAGAGTTTTGTAGCGCTTTAAAGCAGTTAAAGCGCTTTATAACTGTTATAAAGCACTTTAAAGCAATAGTGTAGATCCGGCCCAAGACTGGATCCCCTCCCTCTTTCTTTTCTTACTTTAAAGCAACCACAAAGGAAAAGCAATGAGTGGGGCTAGGATGAGATAGGATGTTTAACTCTCCCCTATTAATGCCCCCCCATCTGCTATTATAGCACGAAAATTACAGGCACTTGTATTGTGTTATGTCTGCAAATTACAGTTGCAGGGGAGTTTTGGATCAAGAAAATGGCATGGGCAGGGAATGGGTTTTTCTAAAACCCTTTCCCAGTGCTACTTCTCTAATAAAAATGGGTGTGTGGGAGGGAACCAGCTACTTTAAAGTTTTAAAATCATAGTTCTCACTGGGGTCAGTCAATATCTCTTCACAGCCTACTTCACAGGGTAGTTGCAGGGATAGAATGCAATAAAGCCCAAAGAATTTCTGAGCTCCCCAGAGAAAGGGTAGTATACAACTATGATTAATAAATCAATTCCTTATTATAAATATATTGTTCATTTTGCAATATAGTATCACCATTTTTGACATCCTCTTCTCAGACTTAGAATCATAGAATAGTAGAGTTGGAAGGGGCCTACAAGACCATCGAGTCCAACCCCCTGCTCAATGCAGGAATCTATCTTAAAGCATACCTGACAGATGGCTGTCCAGCCGCCTCTTGAATGCCTCTACTGTGGGAGATCGCACAACCTCCCTAGGTTATTGGTTCCATTGTCGTACTGCTCTAACAGTCAGGAAGTTTTTCCTGATGTCCAGTTGGAATCTTGCTTCCTGTAACTTAAGCCCATGATTCCGTGTCCTGCATTCTGGGATGATCGAGAAGAGATCCTGGCCCTCCTCTGTGTGACAACCTTTCAAGTATTTGAAGAGTGTTATCATGTCTCAACTCAATCTTATCTTCTCCAGATGAAACATGCCCAGTTCTTTCAGTCTCTCCTCATGGGTTTTGTTTCCAGACCCCTGATCATCCTGGTTGCCCTCCTCTGAACACGCTCCAGCTTGTCTGCATCCTTCTTGTATTGTGGTGCCCAGAACTGGACGCAATACTCAAGATGAGGCCTAACCAGTGCTGAATAGAGGGGAACCACTTACTATAGCTTTGTTAAACTACGCACTTATTGATAACCTTTTCAATATTACTATTCCAAGACCTTCAGACTTTGTTTACTCACCCAATCTCTGGATGTGACTCAGAAGTAGATGGGTCGCCTAGGGAGAAAAGTGTGCCATGTGCCCATGGAAATGTAGGCTGATCCTCCAATTTTTAACCTCCTAACCTGTATGTGTCAATAGCTATCACCACGACAGAGCAGTTCTGCAGGTTTTTTTGCCACCAGCTCTTCTCTTTTTCTGGCAGACTTTAGGTTCCTAGCATTAGTGGATATCTGTAAAATGGTATCGTGAATCTCCCTGTGCCCCACTGTTCTTATAGGCACATAGGGCAGGAGAAGTACCATGGGGTTCACTGGAATCTGGGTCAGCTCCCACACACTTCCACTGCATCACTGATGTCACTGAAGTTCACAACTACCTTGTTCATTTGCTTAGTTTAAAATAAAAATGCCAGAATATATCACAAATCTAAAGTCATTTCCCTGATAAATTCCTCCACAAATTGAAATGTAAAAATGAAGAATTTGTGCACGTACAATACGCCCCATGCCCAACCTAGTAAATCCGAAGATGAGTAGGCAAGGCCCTGGGCCAACTAGAAGGTGACAAAGCTGAGGGTTGAGCCCATGCTGAGAGCTGCACCCCCCCCATTCCCCCCGCTCCTTCCACCACCACCACCCCACAGTCCTCTCCTAGATTGAGCACAAGCACAGGAACATTTTCATTGGAGCTCTTTTACCTTTGAGATACACTTATAATTGCTGTAGTACTCAGAGCATTGCTAAAATTAAACTTTAAAGATGACAGTTGTTCTGAACCCCTTTGAACTCAGTTTCCAGTCCAGAAAGCCAAGTTGACTACAAGGGGGGAAAAGTTATATTTGTCTCAGAATGCTGCTCAGGTTCTTAGAAAAGGTGTTGTTTTCTGACTCCGTTGGCAAAGCCAGAAAGGCATGGAAACGTGCTTGTTAGAGTAACGTCCTTGTTAAAATGTTTACAAATGAAATATTTTCAGAGAGGTTGTCTTGTCTGTCTGCAAAACAACCCCCCAAAATGGAATCTTGTAGCAGCCATATTTTTATGTGAAATTAGTCAAACTAATGATAAACGTACAAGTGCTTTTGCAGAATTTATTTTATTTATATGTTTGTTGCATTTATACTACACCTTTCCTTAAAGATTCCCAAAGACAGTTAACAACAATGAAATCGACAAAAACAATCTACATTATAATAATGAAGTGTAGTGGGAGAACCAGTGTGGTGTAATGGTTAGAGCGTTGGACTGGGACTCAAGAGATCCTGGTTCTAGTCCCCACTTGGTCATGAAGCTCACTGGGTGAGTATGGGTCACTCACTGACTCTCTGCCTAACCTACCTCACAAGGTCATTGTGAGAATAAAATGGACAGAAGGACATGTAAGCTGCCTTGGGTTCCTTGCAAGAAAAAGAAGGATAGAAATTTAATAATAAATAATAAACAATAGAAATAAGAGCAGATAAACAGTATAAGAGCAAATAAATAGTAAAAAAAATGGCTGGCAGTTAAAATATAATTGAATTAAAATATAAATTAAAATACCGAGCAGCAAAGAACAAATCATTTCAGTAGGCCAAGCACTTGTTTAAATGTAAAGGCTTTGCTTTCTGGTTGGAAGTCATCAACAAGGAGCTAGATGAGTCCTCCTCAATATGGACTTCCAAACTCTGGGCATAGCCACTGAGAAGGTCTATCTCAAGTTCCCACCAAACACACAACAAATGTCAGTGAAACATCTCCAGAAGTTCTCAGCATCTGAGAAGGTTTGTACAGGAAGAGGCATGTCCTCAACTCCCCTGGTCCTAAGCCATTTAAAAGTTTTAACCAACACTTTGAATTGTACCCCAAAACAAGCCAGCAATCTCCATAGCTGTTGTAACATGAGTCACATGCTCTTAAGTTACAACATTCTGACGCAGCTGAATTTTTTAAACAGTCTTCAAAGGCAGCCCTATGTAGTGCACGTTGCAGTAATCCAGTCAAGATATAACTAAGGCTGTAGCTAGACCTAAGGTTTATCCCAGGGTTGTCCTAAGGTCAAACCTGTTCATCTAAGTGCCACACAGGGCATCCAGCGCTCAGGCAGGGACGAACCTGGGATGATCCTGGGATAAAACTTAGGTCTAGCTACGGCCTAAGGCTTGTGTCACCATGGCCAGATCTGAGTTCAGCTAGCTAAACTTATAACTGAACTAAGATTTTGTTTTTTATCGTTTGACGTAAGGTGTAATTAAAATTAAGACAGTCATTAGTGGGATCATCAATGTTTAGATTCCCCATGCTTTGTTTGAGGTGTGATCCTCCTATAACAGATTTCCATGGTGGCTGAGAAAAACAGTACGTGTTAATTGGTCAATGTTTACACCTAAGGGTGTAGAGGGAAAGAGAAATGGAAGCTTATGATGTGTAGTGTCATAAAATGGTGGTTAAAAGTACAATTTTCTTGTGACCGATAGTAAGCAACTAAACAAGGTATTAAAGAGAAAATCATGGTAAACGTAATCACAAATGTAAAGTTATAGAGACCATGAAGTAAGTTCAGAGCAGCTGTTCTGTCCTTGCAACATTGTGTAAGATGACAGCTGTGTATATATTCCTATAGAATGGCATTGTGATCTAGCACAATCACATCAGCAATATAATTGCCCCTGTTCTGTGACCCATATCATTACAAGAATATGCCTGATACGGTTGAATGGGCTTGCATTCCACATGTTTGTTCTTGGTCTCCTTCAGTGTTTACTCTTTCCATTTATTTTATTTTACAGCAAAGCTAAAATGAGACCTCTGAACATATGCTGAGGTTAGCCGTGGTAGTAGGGCAACTGAACCAGCTTGAAGTATGATGAATCATAGCTGTCGACACCAGCATTTGTGTCAACATAAAAATGTTGATTCTGGTTTGCTTTAAACAGGAACAGTTTCCACACGCTCAATGTGCATTCCAGACTCTTCTGAGATTATAGGAATGGACACTATTGTCTTTTAGCACTTTGTGTACAACTTGTAAGGAGGGGACTTCATGTTGATTCTTGCCCCTCTGAGCTTTCTTTTATCTAGTAAAGCAGCTGTGGCTGGCTTCATGTCGAGCAGAAGACTCGGATGGGGTGGGAGACCCTTTAAGCCTGTGTCCTTATCCTTAATGCAAGTCCTTCCTCCTAACTCCAACCATTCCTCTACAGCTATTTATTTACATTTCCTCAGTATGCTTCTCCTCTGCATACCTTTAAAGTGTTTCATCATGTAAGGCACATCCTGCATTTATCAAAGTTTGACCTGCTAGCTGAGCGTTAAAAGGATGAGCAGTGAAAGACATGAGCAGATGGGACCTTGCAATTCCAGTGGGGGAAGACAGAACAGCTTTTAAAGGTTAAAGAAAAGTGTGATGTTCCTGTTTCAAGAACAGTTTTCTCTTCGGGTACTTTTAGACATGTTTGTAAATGGCTCCCACGATAGGGAATTAAGCAGACATGTATCTGTGGCTGTTGCCCTTTTACAATCTTTGTTAGATGTTCAGCTCCCACATGCTCCTCTTTGGGCAAAACATCTGACTGCTGAGGGTGCTGCTTCGGAAATCAGCCTGTTTGGGCAGCATAATAAAAACAAAACACCATCTGAATGTAATGTGCCACGGATGGCTCCATAGGCTCTTTGCAAATGCTGAGTTTACCTATCATATTCACAAGACACAGGTGTTGGTGGCACTTTTATTACAAAATGGCTGCTTTATCTGTAATAATAATAATAATAATAATAATAATAATAATAATAATAATAATTTTATTTATTTGTTACCCGCCTCCCCCTCTGGATCGAGGCGGGGTACAACACAAATACAAACACCATAAAATACATAAAACTAATTAAAACATTTAAAATTAATACATTATTAAAAGCAGCAAATTATTAAGAAGGCATCTTAAAATTCAACTGCGTAAGCCTGCCGGAAGAGATCAGTCTTTATGGTTTTCTTAAATTCTGCAAGACTGTTAAGTTGACGAATCTCTCCTGGCAAGCCATTCCACAAACTGGGAGCGGCAGAAGAAAAGGTCTTCTGTTGTCAATCTTGTTTTTGTTAGCTGGAGTAAATTCTTCCCAGAGGACCTGAGTGTGCGGGGCGGATTGTATGGGAGAAGGTGATCCTGCAGGTAGCCTGGACCCAAACCATGTAGGGCTTTAAAGGTGATAACCAACACTTTATACTTCGCCCGGAAACTAACTGGCAGCCAGTGAAGAGATTTTAAAACTGGTGTAATGTGATCACCCCTAGGTGTATGGTGACCAGCCTGGCTGCCATATTTTGAACTACTTGAAGTTTCCGGACTAGGCACACAGATAGCCCTATGTAGAGCGCATTGCAGAAGTCGAGTCTCGAAGTTACCAGCGCGTGCACTACCGTCTTTAGGTCTTCCATCTCTAGGAAGAGGTGCAGCTGGCATATCCGCAGAAGCTGATAGTAGACACTTCTGGCCATCGCATCTATCTGGGCTGTCATTTGGAGCGACTGATCCAGAAGCACCCCCAAGCTGCGAACACAGTCTTTCATGGGGAGTGTAACCCCATCCAGAACTGTCTGACACACCTCCAAACCCAGGTTATGGCCTTTGACAGCAAGCACCTCCGTCTTGTCTGGATTCAGCTTAAGTTTGTTTTTCCTCATCCAGCCCATTACCACCTCCAAGCATTCATTCAGAGAAGACATTCCTGGAAAACTTCCAGGTTTTCCATTTAGGCCTTAGGGCGCAATCCTATGTATATTTAGACAGGAAAAAGAATCCTACCACTCCTAAGATCTCTTCAGCCAGCCGTGCTGGCAGCAGCATGCTGGAAATCGTAGGACTTCTTCCTGACTAAACATGCATAGGATTGCGCTCTTAGTGACTCTACCCTTTAAACAACGAAACCTATGACAATATCCATCACTAAGCAGTAGAATTGCCCAAATCCCATTACTTACACTAAGTAATTAAGGATATTGTGTATATTATATATAATGGGAGGCCGCCAGTAATAGGAGAGTTGCAGGTATGTGCAGGCCAGCACACATATGTCCCCATTGCTGTTCTGAAAGAGCTAATCAGTATTCCACAAATTAAGCTATTTGGCTCATGTTTAACAAAAGGGGACTGCAGTGGTTGCTAGGTTTTTTTAGAGTAGAAAACACCTGCTACACTCATGCCAAGAAACAATAAAGAAGTGTTTGGCAAGACAAGTATTCCTAGAGTAGCTTCCAGGCACTTACTGGAAAATATAAACTCTTCAGATTTCATATATCATATTTTTAAAAGAAACACCGGAGAAAAGGCAGAACTGTCTCCCTTGGCTAAAGCCCATGGATATCTTCCAACACATTCTGAAGTAGTGCCTCTTAAATACCTGCTCATTATTTTTTATTTTAATATATACATATACAAAGAATCACAAGAAAAACTTGTGGTGGTGAAAGACTTGGAAACGATTCATAGGTAAGGCAAAGCACATGTGTTTCCTCCATTTTCTACTTGTGACACTTCCTCCACCATCCACACCCCAAGTTGCCATCATGGGACTTTGCCCTATTTTACAGCAAATCTATTTCCAATTGGAGTTAGAGCTATAGCCTAAAAAAAGCATTCACCTCACACATTTTCATGCTGAAAGCCAAAAATAAAAACCACACACACACACGGCTTTTAAATTCAAGCTGACCTTTTTAATATCAGATAGAATTGGGGGTTGGATATCTTTGGAATCAGCCACCAAAAATGAAATCCTGCTTCAAATTGCTTCACATAAGGTTGGCTCTGAATTCTTATAAGAGGCCCAAAACCTTCAAGTTACTTGTAGTATTTAAGCTACAATTAGATTTTCAGTGGCAAACCTGGAATTCCCAGTCTTGTTTGAGGTACAAGGTAGGACGAGGAGGAGGAGGTGAAGGGCTGGATATCAGGTAACCCATAACCCAGGGGACCTCCAGATGAACTGATAGAGAGTGGGAGATGATGAGAACAAGGTCGAATAGGCCTGGCATCAGCAAATGTAGCTGCTGGGCCCACTGAGGCTAATATTGACCACTGGACCATTCTTTACTTCTGTTTTTTAAAATCGTTTTATAGTCGGGGAGAGCCAGCCAGTATGTACATGGTTACAAATGCTCACTTTATTATTATTTTTACTTCAAAAATATATCTCTATATAAAATAATATATTTTTGCTTTATGTCAGGAATGTAGAAGCAGTTGTAAAGCATGGAGTGGGTTTGGAGGAAAAAAAGCCATTGTGTGTCTCTAAGACCAGTAAGGCCACGGGTTAAAATTACCTAGCTGCACCACTGGGTGGGAGAGCAGTTACTAGGAAGAAGATGCTGCTTACCCCTTTTTGTGTATACCACTTTTCCTGTGCGACCTCTCACCCCGGCGTTGTTCAATACTGGATTGCCTGGACAAACAGAGCAGGCTTCCCCAACCTGGTGCCCTTCAGATGTGTTGGATTAGAATTCCCATTATTCTCAGGCAGCCTTGCTGCTGGCTGTAGATGATAGGAATTGTAGTCCAACACATCTAGAGGGCATCAGGTTGGAGAAGGCTGAAGTAGAGACCCAACATCAGAAAGGGTCTTCTGACTCATTTTTGCACTTTGGAGGAAAACACAGGATTAGAAACCCCGTGCATGCCACCAAATGTCTAGCTCTGCCCCAGATCTTTCAGGAATTTTCTTTCCATTAAATGGTTCCATGAGCCTGACTATTTCTATAGGTCTTTGCCTCTCAGTTCATTACTTAGGATTTCCAGGGATGAGTCTTTAAGAGTCAATTTCCTGAAATGGTGTTGTCTACAACTACACTCGTCTTCTTATCCTCAAAGCAATGGTTCAGGGAGTGTGATCCCACCCTTAGGCAGCAGTTACAATTCTCTTCTGAAAAACTAACAAATAATGCATTTTTAAAAAATCAATTTAATTTTATTGTCTTGCTATTTACTCTTTTTAAAAAAGGCATCCAGTGCAGTCTTCTTATTTTAAATTAATGGCTGTTGCATTAATTTAATACCATTAATTAATACTGCCATGATAGAACTGAATGATTCGATGGTTATTGCCTTGGACTGTGCTGCCAATAAGTGCAACACAGAGGATGATGTTGTAACAAGCTTGTCCTTAGAGTTAGAAAGACGAGGGCTCGAGCAATTAAACTGGGAACAGTCCACTTTCTCTGCTGTATTATATTTATAAACAGCTAAGGGGTTACTTGTCTATTGTGCCTTTTCACGGAGGGCGTTTCTGTCGTCGTTTTGCTTTGCTCAGTCATGTTACAAGGTACCATGTGGTTGGGCATCACAGAAGAAATGTAGATATGACGCAGTGACTTATTGCTGCTTTTTTCTTATCTTTTTTTGCCTTCAAGGATATCTAGCGAACATTCTCCAAAGCTTCAGATCCGGAGCCACAGTTACTTGAGGGCAGTGAGCGAAGTTTCAATCAATAGGAGTTTGGATAGCCTGGATCCAGCTGCTCTGCTTACTTCTCCCAAATTCCGTTCCCGGAATGAGAGCTACATGAGGGCCATGAGCACGATTAGTCAGGTAAGTGGCAGCACAACTGAGAAAACAAGATTAACATCAATCCAAAGCCATGTTCTTAATGACAAAGAATGTATATAATAAGTAGCGGTGTGCTCCACTCGGTTTCGGATCTCCAAATCTGAAGCGGAGCGGGTTGATCCAGACCTCCTAAGCCCGGTTCCGGAGTGAATCAGGGAAGGTCCGGATTGACCCGAAGTGGTTCGGAACGGTTTGAAGCGATTCGGACTGTTCCAAAGCTTCGGAGCCAGGTAAGTGAGGGAGAGGGGCTTACCTGGCTCCACCGTCTACCGCCGCCACAGTCGTGCGGCAGCGGACGGCAGATCCAGGTAAGAGGGGAGGGGGGCTTATTCGGACCCCATTTTGTCCTCCCTTCCCCACTTACCTGCCTCTGCCACCCGCCGCAGAGTCAGGTAAGTGGGGAGGGGGGGGAATGGCATCCTAATATCGATCCGGATCTCACTCCAGATCCGGTTCCAGAACGAATTGGGAGATCGACCTGAACCAGTTCAGGCCCTATTTGGATGGTCCGGATTGGGATCCGAACCGGTTCGAGGGGGGCAAGCACAGTCCTAATAATAAGCCGTTGCTGGTTAAAAATATAAGAAACAGTGCATGAGTAGTTCTTAGATGAAAACAAATAGATGACTAATTACTTTCTCCTATATATTAATGGTTGCTATTGACATCTGTCGGGAAAAGTAAACCACTGCACTTGGGGGAAATCATGTGGTAAGGACAGGCTTGGCCATAGACCAAGTGGTGTCCCATGCCAGAAGCATCTTTGGCACCCCTCTGTATTTGTTCAACTTTGGAATAGCATTTCTTATTTCATTTCTCACCCATTTCAAGACTCTGATGCATGATTTCTATGTGTGACAGTTCCATATAATACAAGGTGATAGATTTGCACCCATGGATCTAATATCAGTCATTCCCTTGCACACTGTTTGTTGAATGGGTACTGTTTTTGTAAATTTTCCAGCAAATTAAAAAAAAAAAGGACTGTTAACATAATACTGGCCTTGCAGGTCAGTGTTGCCAACTCTACTAGTGAAGATGAACTGTTTGTACTATTTGTTTCAGCTATTGCATGGATCACTCAGTAAACAGCTTAAGACAGCTCCCACACTAAAATCCATCCCTGGATAACCTGAAATCTGTCCCCAAATTTGTCTCCATCAGAACACTGGGTGAACCAACCTTTACTGAGAGGTATTCAATAGAGCGAGCAGAATTTTCCTGGATGTTCTTGACTACATGCCCTCTCTCTACATACACATAGGCTGTTTTCGGACAACACAATAGTCAATGGTGGGTTAATAGTCAACTCCACAGTTTATTATGAAGGGGTTGCCCCCCACATGGAATGATTATAATCAACCATGGTGTGGATTACAGCCAGCGTCGAGTTGACTATTAGTCAATGGTATGTTTGGTTGACGTATGTCCCACCCTCTCCCCACCCCCCAGTCCTCCCACTGGAATCCCATCAGCCATTGTGAGTTCTGCCGACTGTTCTAGAGTGGCAGCCACCACTTGGTCACTCGTGCCGGGGGACTTTGTATTTGCCAAAAATAACCAACTATGTGCCATGAAATAACCAACGGTGTTTGATATATGACACAATAACCAATGGTTGCTCAAATAATTAACTCTGCACAGCATTGGTTATTTGTGATGGTTATTTTGGACGAATAGCCAACCATGGTGTAAAAGGTCCCGACAGATGACACCATAACCAACCGTTGACTATTTAACCCACTGTTGGCTTTTTAACCCATTGTTGGTTAGTCTGTCATCTGAACCCAATCACACACATCATAATAATAGGTTGTTGTTGTTTTAAAAAGGAAACACATTAATATGTACAATCAGTATTTATGTTCATATCTCTCCATCTGCTTTATTTATATGCCACTTTTCTTAGAAACTATAATCAAACCAACACACACAAAAACACAGATCATCAATAAAAGCGCCAGAATGCTAAATAAGACCTTCTTTAAAAAGAAATAAACTTTTGAGCAGATGATAATTTCAACAATACCACTGAAATTAAAAACAGAAGCAATAAAATAATAAGATTCCAAAATTTAACATTCATTAAAACTCTTTAAAAATTAAACCTATTAAAATTTAATAACACATTAATGAGTAAGGAGGTTTTAATTTGGTTCCTCTCTGAACTTTCAAGGGAAGGACATTCTATAAACGGGGTGGACCCTCTTCCACTCAGACACCACCAGCCTGATTTGGCAGGCGGGGGAACCTGGAAGATGTTAACCTTTGGGCAGGTTTTATTTGCCTCTGATTTAAAGGCACAGCTTACTTGTAGCATTCCAGTTATCTAAAGAAAATCCCAAACAGGTATTATTCAAATACTTCCTCTCATTTTTCAGTGTCTTGGCAAAGTGTGAGAAGAAGTAATTGAGAATTTGAAGCTGGGTAAATCACCGGGGGTAGATGGTTTAGGACCAGAATATTATAAGGTTTTTAAAGGAATTTTAATACCAAAATTAATAAATTTGTATAATTCCATATTGGAAGGGGATAGAACGCCAGAATCATGGGAACATTCATTAATAATTTTAATACCAAAACCAGATAAAGATTTGACTGTCCCTGATTCATATAGACCTATTTCATTAATAAACCAGGATGCTAAGCTTTTTTCAACTATTTTAGCAAGGCGGTTGAATAAATTTATAGAGGAATATATAGGGGAGGACCAATGTGGATTTGTGGCAGGTAGACAGATGCCTAATTTAGTGGGAAGAGTATTAAATGCAATACAGGTGATAAATAAGTCTAGGGTTAAAGCGGGAATTCTGGCATTGGATATTTTTAAGGCTTTTGATTGTGTGAGCTGGCAAGCTTTAAAGATGGTTTTAAATAAAATGGGATTTGGAAATAAATTTAAAGCGATAATAGAACAGTTATACTCTCAAAATACAGCCGTAGTGGTAGTAAATGATGGTGTGACAGATAAGATACGACTAGCCAGAGGGACAAGGCAAGGCTGTCCGCTCTCACCAGTCCTATTTGTAATGGTAATGGAATTATTGGCGAATGCAATACGAGAAGATGAGGAGATTGAAGGGATAGGTAGTATGAAAGAAATTAAATTGAATATGTTTGCAGACGACACGTTGTTGACGATAAAGAATCCAATAGAGAAGATGGGGAGAATTAAACAACTATTGAGAGAATTTGAGGATATTACGGGGTTAAAAATAAATTGGTCTAAATCAGAATTGATGTTGTTCAATTATACTAAAAAGGAAGAGAAGAATTGGGAAGGAAGGGGAAGAGAGATCAGAGTTAAGAATCAGATTAGATATTTGGGAATAAAAATTATGCAGAAGTTAGAGAGTTTAGAGAAAAAATTTAAATGTGCTAAAAAAAGAGATTTTAGCAAAATTGGAAAAGTATAAAAGGTTAAATTTATCTTGGTTTGGAAGAATAGCATTAATAAAAATGAAGATTTTAGCAAAGATTAATTTTGTGTTTAGGATGTTACCAATAAAAATCTCAGAATTAGAGTTAAAAAGTTGGCAAAGGATTATAAATAATTATTGTAATGGTGATAAGAAAGCGAGGGTAAACAAAAGTAAATAATTTTTTGTGAACCGCCCAGAGAGCTTCGGCTATTGGGCGGTATAAAAATGTAATAAATAAATAAATAAATAAAGTAAATGGTATTTGAGCCAAAAAAAGGGAGGATTGGGTCTCCCGAATCTTAAATTATATTATGTAGCTAATAGATTAAGATATATAGTGGAGGCAATTATAGGATTAGGGGAATTAGATTGGATGGAAGAAGAAAATATGAGTAATATAGAGACTAAATTAGAAAATGTCTTCTTTATGGAAGGGAAAAAAAAATGGGTGGAAAGTATAAATAATCCGCTTTTGAGGTCTCACTGGGAAATTTGGAGTAAATATAAAGGGGTGCTGCTCTATAGGGGTTTAACTCTATAAACGGGGTGGACCCTCTTCCACTCAGACACCACCAGCCTGATTTTGGCAGGCGGGGGAACCTGGAAGATGTTTACCTTTGGGCAGGTTTTATTTGCCTATGATTTAAAGGCACAGCTTACTTGTAGCATTCCAGTTATCTAAAGAAAATCCCAAACAGGTATTATTCAAATACTTCCTCTCATTTTTCAGTGTCTTGGCAAAGTGTGAGATTTTCTCATTGCTGAGAAAATTATGCACCAAATGAAAGCTACTGTGACAGAGCTAAAGCAAATGCCTTCCTCTGTCTCTGAGGCTCATTCATTGAATATGCAAGAGATCTTGATAGATTATCAACACAACCCCCAAATACAAGACTCTAGATATTAAAGCCTTGTGATTTTTGCCTCAGTTAATTTTGTGACTTACTTTCAGCATATAAAGTGCTTACCATGCTGTGCCTTATTCATCATTGCTCTTGCTTTATTCAAAGGTAAATCCCATGCTGAAGATTTTATTTAGAGCTTATTTTATGTTTAGATTTTAATTATTTCATTTTCATTAATATCTTCATTTCTTTTTTTAATGTGATCAATTGTAAAACAAAACAAAACCCTCACCCAACAAAACTATGTTAAAAGGGTTTTTTAATGATGCAGTTTAAAACTGTGTTCAGTGGCATTGCATTTGCAACACCGAATTATAGAAAATAAGGAGCCTCAGTGGTTGTGTACGTAGTTACTTGTTTTTGTGATTTCATGGATGAATCTTGTAATAATTTAATTTTTTCTTCTGGCTGCAACTGCTAGAGTGAAATCATTCACTTCCATTTTAAAAACAGAATAAGTTTATTTCTACCCCAAGATTGTGGAGAAAGGCAGATTTCCTCATTTCAAAAGTCAGAGGGGAAATGATTATAATGATTAATATGTATTAAACCTTAACATCAAGACTTTTTCTCTATCTGGTTAGGCTGACACATGGTTTCTGAGAACTTGAAGTTGGCAATATTAAATGAACT
Organism: Elgaria multicarinata webbii; assembly: GCF_023053635.1. NCBI lineage: Eukaryota > Metazoa > Chordata > Lepidosauria > Squamata > Anguidae > Elgaria > Elgaria multicarinata. Next base: position 55,029,006 of record NC_086177.1, read on the forward strand.
CTTTCCTACTTTACCAATACACCCACTGTTGGAGTGGAAGTCAGACGCTTGAAAGCCAGCTGGCACAAAATGACTGAAGAGAGACACATTTTTATTTAAGGAATCAATCACATGTACACACACACACACACAGAGAGAGAGAGAGAGAGAGAGAGAGAGAGAGAGAGAGAGAGCACCATGAATTCTTCTGTGTTCATGCAGAGCAGCTTTCCCCCTACTAAACTATGAATCACAGTGAGCCTATGTGGCCTTGCTTTTGGCATACTGTGACACAATGGGTTATTCTATGGCTGACTTCCATTTTGTCTTTGGTTAGAACTGTTCTGTCAATTGAAACTCTTTTATTTTCAATAGCCTTTCTGCAGCCAGGAGCAGTGGTTGGCAGGTTGACATCTACTCAAGGATTTTAGAGGTTCACTACTGGGTCCTGGTAGAATGTTCACCTGGGCCAGATCTACACCAAGCAGGAGATAGCACTATGAAAGCGGTATGAAAGCAGTATATGGTCTGTGTCAATGGGCCCCAATAGTTGTCAGTGCACTTCAATACCACCATAAAGCAGTAGTGTGGCTCCTGCCTCTTATATACTGCTTTCATAGTGCTATATCCTGCTTGGTGTAGATCTGGCCTTAGATTAAAGATTTTTAGGGCCAAGATATATATCCAAAATGTGGGGTTGAACCAAAAATAGCCACTCTGCATGTCATTCTCTGCCCTTCACAACCCTGGGGAACATATAGGAGGAGTTATCTCAGTAATGGATCACCTCAGTAACTGTTTCCTTATTCCCACTTCACAACAGGGACTGCCAGTGGTGGTTTTGGTGAAGCATGGGACATCATTATGTCACTAGAAGTTACAGAGTGGAGTGGTGGTAATAGAGGTGCAGGACTTATTCTTGGCAACAATTATGTGTTTGTTAACATCTTGTTTAGGCCTTAAACATTACTGCCCCTTTTATCATTTTGGGGTTTTGGGGGTTGCTTTGAAATTTTGGCAAAAAAACAGCAGAGTGCTTGGATTCAGTATGGTGAAAGCATCCCATTTGCTTCCCAGGAAAACAACCATGTTCAGATTTACTGTAGTCCTGGGGTCTCCAGCATGGTGCATGTGGGTACCAATGTGCTGGCAGACACCTCTCTTGGTGCCTCCCAGGCTGTTCCCTTCCTGATTTTTATGTTATTTCTTAAGATTTTGGTGAATTAAAAAAATTAACTGGGAGGCTGACATGCTGTACCATCTTAATTTGGGTTCAAACGCATGGTTTTGTATTTTGGAGCTCAGACCCTCACCTCTGTTCTTGAGCTAGTTAATTTTTGTTTAGTCTCACAAGTGTGCCTTCTGGGAAATTAGTGTCTTGTGACTGACCATGCCTAGCATGGCAACCATTTTATGAATGGGCAAGCCCTCCACCCCCATGGCAGCCATTTTGTGAGAGTACTCAGAGCACTCTCTCAAAATTCAAAATGTGCCCACTGACTCAAAAAGGTTGACAACCCTGTGTAGTCACAAAGTTGTGGCAAGAAAAACCCACACTAGTGTATGGGCAATTGAAGAACTTGGTTTATTCCACATAATTAAAGTGAAAAAACATGTGCCATGTTGCAGTGGAGAGTACACTATAATGAAATGAGCCCAGGATAATGCATTCCATGAAGAGATCACTGCAGAATCACGAGTCGTTGTGGTGGTGTAGCTAGAGTGCTTTACTTGAATGTAGTAAACCCATCTTCACATCCTCACTGAGCCATGAAGTGTACTGCGTGGCATTGGGAAGTTGTTGTCTCTCCATCTACCCTACTTCAGAGGCTTATTATAAGGATAAAAACACTGATGTCAGAGTAAGTGTAAATAAGATGTAATAATACCTGATTGAGGTATGTACTGAACTCAATTAGTAACTTCCCTACACACACAATTTCTTTCAAATACCTACTTGTCCTACCAGATATTCCCTCTATCAGTTCCCAGTTTCATTATGTTTATTTAACTAATTCCTATTATACTTTATCAAATGCTTTAATAAAATGTAGATGGGTCTTTTGGTATCCTAGAAACCAAGTATGTCTTTTTAAAACTTGGGGGTGGTCTTTCTTTCCCCTCCTCCCAAATAACTTTTATTCTAGGGTGACCATATGAAAAGGAGGACAGGGCTCCTGTATCTTTAACAGTTGCATAGAAAAGGGAATTTCAGCAGGTGTCATTTATATATACATGGAGAACCTGGTGAAATTCCCTCTTCATCACACCAGTTAAAGCTGCAGGTGCCCTGCCTTCTTTTAAATCTGGTCACTCTAGTATAACTCCTGCACTTTAACTGTGGTGATGAAGAGGGAATTTCAGTAGGTTCTCCATATATACAAATGACACCTGCTGAAATTCCCTTCTCTATGCAACTGTTAAAGATACAGGAGCCCTGTCCTCCTTTTCATATGGTCACCCTATTTTATTCCCCACAAGTTAGTATTAGGAATTATCCATTTAATTTAATTAAATCTGACACCAATACTGGCATATGACTTTAAAAGCTAAAGGACTTACCTTGGCTTTGCATAATTAAGCTTTCAGCTGGTTTTTGCTGCTTTTGCCAAGATGGATCTTTTGTGATCGATATAGACAGCTACCATCACATTCTAGAGAATTTTTAAAAATACAGAATTAATAAGGTGATATTATTTTGCTCTGGAGCATATAAGAGTTCTACTTTCACCTCCAAGTGTGTTAAAGGCTCACGTGATCCAAGAAGAAATGGTCTAATAACAGATACCTTCTTGTGACTCTTGAGCATAAGCAATGTCATGCTTTGTTTCCCCTTTTTCCCTTTGGTATTGATTGTAATGCAAGCTGGACTGTTCTTTTGGGTATAATTAATCTGCCTGCTCTTTGCCTGCAGGTGAGCGAGATGGAAGTAAATGGTCAGTTTGAATCAGTCTGCGAGTCTGTATTCAGTGAACTAGAGTCTCAGGCAGTAGAGGCCCTGGATCTGCCAATGCCAGGCTGCTTCCGCATGAGGAGCCACAGCTATGTGAGGGCGATTGAAAAGGGCTGTTCTCAAGATGATGAATGTTTGTCGCTGAGGTCCTCGTCTCCACCACGCACAACCACCACTGTGAGGACCATCCAAAGCAGCACTGGTGAGTTACAGAGAATCATATGGAAGCAGGTTAAAGCAAGAAGCCATTGAACACCTATTCCCACTGTTCCCTATGAAGGCTGCTCACCACCCTCCACTCTTTTTACTTGGGCTCCCATCCCCACATACACATTCTGAGCATAGTAGCGCTGAGAGTAGTTTAAATCTTCTGGTCTGATTGTTGGTGCCTTTGGGGGAATGATAAGGCAGTCTGAAAACATGGAACAAGAAGAAGATGGAAATGTTGGCCCTGGAAGTAACTACACAAGCCAAATAGACCACTAGACTAGTGCTGGTATATACGAGTGCTGTGGTGTGGAGCCCTGGGCATACAGCAGCATTTTTGTCAGCAGCTGCTCCATTGCCAGGGCTGTCTATTAATGGAGCCCCTGGAGAGTTGCTATAGGAGTCCTGCTTGGCTTCTCTGCTGTTAAGGCAACTTCTTTAGAAGGGAAGGGAAGGAAGATTGCTCTTTTCCACTACAAGTCCATGATGGAAAAAAGTGAGGACACTTATGAACATGGATCTGAGTTAGCACTCATGTAGTGGATTCCATCCATATCATAATGTGGTATTACTCTAGCGGGGATGTTGATTTTTTTCCCCTTAAGGCTCAACAGGTCCTACTTTTGCTTTTTATAATAAGAACATCCTGAGGATAAAATGTAAGTGGAAATGTGCCTCTGGGGGAAGATTAGTCAGAGGTGGTAAAGAGCCATGCCAGAGGCATCAGTCCTGGGGCTTCTGGGGTCTTGTCTGGAAACTTGTGCCTTTAACTGTGCTGAGGGGCCAAGAGATGATGGACCTGCTGCATCCCTATGTAGCCTTGTTCTTCTGTCCATCCTTTTGCTACATTCTTCCTCACCTGCTGTGGCCAGCAGGACTCTTTCCACCACAGCAAGCAAATCAGGGGAACCTATGAAAGAGGCTGGAGGCATTTAAATGTCAACATCTATCATTGCCTCAGAACATTTATAGCAGGGGTGGGCAAGACATGGACTGCAGGCCTCATGGGTCTCCCCCCTCCCACCCGGTCCACTATGGAGTGCTAAACAGGTCAAATTTAGCTTATTCTGAATAATTTGATCATTTAGCTTAAGAACAAGCTAAATTTGATCTGTTTGGCACCTTATAGTGGTAAAATAGCCATTCTCCCCTTCCCCAAACCCGATTTTTGATTTATTTTTTTTAGTTTTTGGGCAGTGCCCTATGGAGTGCTGCAGCCTGTGAAGGATGAAAATAGCCCCCAACCTCCCTGCAATTGCCCACCCCTGATTTAAAAAAATAAGTGTCATCGCTAGACAAAGGGCCTGACAATCCAGTCAGCCTTGTCCAAATTTGGGAGAGAGGTTGCAGCTAATAAACTCTTCAAGACATTTCGAGGTCTGTGATTTGATTCTAATGGATGCTTTGCAGTAATAGATTTTCAGGGAAAACAATCTTAATGTTACAATGCATGCTTAAGTCTAGATCTTTATGTAACAAACACCTATGAAGTATCCATTGTTATACTCAAAAGGAAATGTGTCTGATGTGCAAAAAGGGCAGTTGCCATCCTAAACGTTGGTTGCTCTCTCCACATCGAAGCAATTGGAAGGAAGGGGATTATTGGCCCATTGCAATAGAATCATAATTGGAAATAGAAAATCATAGGCTTCTCTCCAGGCTACCATGGGGAACTTGCCAGAATGGGACAGTCATTGAAAATGCCCAAACTGAAATCACTAAAGAACTGTATATACTAAACTCATCTTGTTGAACTCGACACAGCGGGGATAGGAAGTCAATGCAGTTGTTGAAAAAATAGTTTAGTACCTGCAGCTGCCTAGCATCACTTAGCAGGGTGGCAGCAGCTGCAATCAGAGCCAGATGTGATTACTGAACCAGCTCCAAGTGCAGCCCCAGTTCTAGCCAGGAGTGGCAGAGGCATCCAAGAAATTCATCAGAAAAAACGACCACAAATTCAGTTGCCTCTTCACTACTTCATCACATAACATACAGGCTCAATCGTCTTGGCTCATGTTTTCCCATTGCTTTTGTTCACGGATTCCACCTTTATCATCCTTAGATTTGGGATTTTCTTAGGACTTGCAACTTTTTATGTTGTGTATGCTTTTAATACCTGCATTAACAGATGTGTGTGTGTCGGGGATCAACAGAGGTAGTTTTCCCCATTGCTACATTTCCATGCCAGGAAAGTGTTTGCCTGTTAAATTTTTGCCTGTTAATGAGTTTGTGACCTGGGGGGAGTCCTGCCAGGTCAAAGTTGGTAGCATTGGGCTCTGTGCGATTGCTTTAACAAACTGCTTTCCAGGAATTCAAGCACAGGTAAAATGCACAGGTAAAATTTATTGTTTGCTATTTTATTGTTTTACTCTGTACAGCACCATGTACATTGATGGCGCTATATAAATAAATAAATAATAATAATAATAATAATAATAATAATAATCGCACATATGGGTTCGAAAACTGAGCAGAATTTTGGCGGGAGCCCTCCCTCCACTATACATGTTCAGGCCATGGCTCCCCCCTTTCCCACACAGCTCCTTTTTGTCCCCTGCAGCAATGTCAGGAACATTCTCTTTCTCTTAGCGATACTGGGAGTAGCTTAAAATGATGTGTGAACTGGGAGTAGCTTAAAGTGATGTGTGAACCCGCCCTGAGTGTTCAGCATCTGGGGGGGGGGGGGAATATGGCCTGCAATCCTGCTGATCAGTTCACCAGCAAATGGTCTCAGTCAATTTGGCAAGAGCAAATCTCCTCAGTTTATAGCCTCAGCCCTAGTTCCTCTTATAGTTTATTACAAACCAGCTGCACCTCTCTGATGCGGAGTATGCTCTCTATATTGAAGCATAAGTACAGATTGCTTACCTGTAACTATGCTTCTTAGTGGTCATCTCTGTACTCACACATGGCTTCTTATTTATAAACACTGCGAAATCCATCTTGTTAAACCTGGCTTGCTTTGCAGTGAAAGCGGCAAAAATTAGGAAAGACTTAGTGTCCCCTGATGATAACTAAGATTGCTGGTAAAAATCCCAGCACTATATATGATGTTTTATATGTAAAAGTTCAATATTTGATGTTTAATACAATGCTGTAATGTAATGTAATGTTTTTATATCATGACTCTTGTATCTGGCTAAAACCCATGCTGGGTTGCCTTAATAAAATTTTGACATTTTTGACATGGGTTCTGCACCAGCACAGAGCATCATTGAGAACATTCTAGAAGAATCTGGTGAGAGTCCTCCCTCCACTACTCATGCTAAGGGTGTGGATCCTGCCTTTCCTGCTGAGTTCCCAGTGTGCTGCAGCTGTAGGATGAATTCAGCAGGACATAGAAGTGGGACAAGGAAAGCTGTGTGCATACACAGATGGCCACTTGAACCACAAGTTTATGTGAGCAACTTGTCATTATTTGTGGTCTGTGTGAATCACACACTTGAATGATTACCAAGTTCACTTACAAAAAGGGAGCAGATGTCACACCAAAAGAGAGGAGAGAAATAGCTGATTCAGGTATAGCCTGTAGCGCTGCATGGTTATGGAAGGCTAAGACAATGTTGCTGCTCAGCAGACTTCATCAAGGAAACACCCTGGAATAAGGTAGTAGAAAACACCACAGCCTGTGTAGAATGATTACAGCCCCCTGCAGGGGATGGGAAAAAGAGCTAGGTGATAGGCAAGGATTGTGTTTGGGGTGATCCACTTCACATATCATTGTAGAGAAACTGGATGGCCACAACATGGGCCATTTTAACATATCGTGCCTTGCATAAGTATTCACTGCCCCCACTTTGACATTATGGAGTATTTTGCGTAGATTAGTGAGAAGAAATCCTAATTAACTCTATTTTAATTCAATGAACAAAAAACCTACGGTTTATAAAACAATGTTAAGGCCCTACACTTTTCCACCAAGCACCAAAAAGCGGGGAAATTGGGAGTTAAGGCTCGCCAGCCTTAACGCCACATCCTCCCTAAGGAGGCAGAAAGTACCAGTGAAATTCTCATTCTGCCAAAGCAGATAAACCATGAGGACAGGATGGAGAATAGGATATGCAGAGGTGACTGTGGGGTTGTGGAAAACTGATGACGAACAACTTAGAGCCACCTACTTCTTTTTTTGTTTAGAGCAGCCCTTCCCCAACCTGGTGCCCTCCAAAGGTGTTGGACTGCAACGATTGATCATTGCAAGTCAGTATGTCCCATGGTCAGGAATGCTGGGACAGCAGGATGGGGAACGTAGGGCGGCGCCTCCAGGCAAGCCCCCCCCCCCACCTCACCCTGCTTACCTGCTCTGTCGTCGTTGGGCCCGGCCTTGAACAGAGTGCCCTGGTGCACCCAGAAGCAAGGCCACACTTGCAGCCTTGCTTCTGGGTGGACCCAGGGGCTCAATTCAAGCCTGGGCCAGGTGACGACGGAGCAGGTAAGAACCCCACACACACACCTGGCCCCTTACCTGGACCTGCTGCCACCGCTGCACTAAGTGCAGCAGCTCCAGCCAACCCCCCTTCTGCCTGGCCCCTTACCTGGAGCTGCCACTGCACAAACTGTCGCACCCCACAACTTGCCTTCTCCGTCATGGCCTGACCCATGCTTGAATTGAGCCCCTGAGTCCACCCAGAAGCAAGGCTGCAGGTGCAGACTTGCTTCCGGGTGGACCAGGGCACTCGATTCAAGCCGGCGCCCAGCGACAACGGAGCAGGTAAGTGGGGTGGGCTGGGGTGGGGGCTTGCCTGGAGCCGTTGCTGCAGTTTGCACAGCAGTGGCAGTGGGTCTAGGTAAGGGGCAAGGCAGGAGGCGGTTGCTTACCTGCTCCATCGTCCCCAGGCCCAGGCTTGAATTGAGGTTCTGGATGGACCAGGGTGCTCAGTTCAAGTCCAGGCCCAGTGACGATGGAACACGTAAGTGGGTTGGGGCTTACCTGGCAGCAGAGCCAGGCAGGAGGGGGTGGGGTTTCTTACCTGCTCCGTCGTCGCAGTCCAACATCTTTGGAGGGCACCAGGTTGGGGAAGGGCTGCTCTAAACAAAAAAAGAAGTAGGTGGCTCTAAGTTGTTCGTCATCAGTTTTCCACAACCCCACAGTCACCTCTGCATATCCTATTCTCCATCCTGTCCTCATGGTTTATCTGCTTTGGCAGAATGAGAATTTCACTGGTACTTTCTGCCTCCTTAGGGAGGATGTGGCGTTAAGGCTGGCGAGCCTTAACTCCCAATTTCCCCGCTTTTTGGTGCTTGGTGGAAAAGTGTAGGGCCTTAACATTGTTTTATAAACCGTAGGTTTTTTGTTCATTGAATTTCATGGCTTTTTGTAAAGGATAATGAGCCCTTCCCTCTTTTAAATGCGGTTACTTTAGTATAGCTCCTGCAGCTTTCACTGTTGTGATGAAAAGGAGATTTCACCAGGTTCTCCATATATACAAATGACACCTGGTGAAATTCCCTTTTCATCAGAACAGTGCACGCTGCAAGAGCTATACTAGAGTAATCAGATACAAAAGAGGTCACGGCTTCTGCAGCTTGCACTGTTGTGATGAAGAGGGGATTTCACCAGGTTCTCCATATATACAAATGACAACTGCTGAAATTCTCTTTTCTATGCAACTGTTAAAGATACAGGAGCCCTGTGCTCCTTTTCATATGGTCACGGGCAGGGGGCTGGTGACTCCGATGTCAGTGAATCCATGGGTACATAAATCCTACAATCCTATGCAAGGTTAGACATAAAATCCTACAATTCTATGCATATACCTACGGATTCATAGAGCCACTGACATCGGAGTCACCAGCCCCACCTTGTGACCATATGCAAAGGAGTAGAGGGCTCCTGTATCTTTTACAGTTGCATAGAAAAGGGAATTTCAGCAGGTGTCACTTGTATTCATGCAGCACCTGGTGAAATTCCCTCTTCATCACAGCAGTGAAATCTGCAGGAGCTGTACTAGAGTGACTCCATTTAAAAGAGGGCAAGGCTCCTGCAGCTTTCACTGTTGTGATGAAGAGGAAATTTCACCAGGTTCTCCATATATACAAATGATATCTGCTGAAATTTATATTTATAAATATAACTGTAAAAAATTTATATTTTTTACTTAATTAACATTAAAGAATGCACAACCATTGTGCATTCTTTAATGTTAATTAAGTAAAAAATATATTTTTCTCCTGCACCTTTAACTGGTGTGATGAAGAGGGAACTTCACCAGGTTCCCCTCTGCTGAAATTCCCTTTTCTATGCAACTGTTAAAGATACAGGAGCCCTGTGCTCCTTTTCATATGGTCACAGGGGCAGGGGGCTGGTGACTCCAATGTCGGTGGGGCTATGAATCTGTGGGTACATAAATCCTACAATCCTATGCAAGGTTAGACATAAAATCCTACAATCCTATGCATATACCACGGATTCATAGACCCACTGACATCGGAGTCACCAGCCCCACCTTGTGACCATATGCAAAGGAGTACAAGGCTCCTGCCTCTTTTACAGTTGCATAGAAAAGGGAATTTCAGCAGGTGTCATTTGTATGCATGCACCTCCTGGTGAAATTCTCTCTTCATCACAACATTTAAAGCTGCAGGAGCCCTGCCCTCTTGACCAGACACAAAAGAGGCAAGGCTCCTGTGACTTTAAATGTTGTGATGAATCCCAGGTGGATTCCTGCATTAAGAAGTGGGATGGACTAGATGCCCTCATAGGCCCCCTTTTCAACTCTGCTATTCTACGATTCTATGAACATGGGCAGAGTGCATTGCCTGTGGCTGATGTGAGCCAAACATGCAACGATAACTGGAGGGAGGAAGTTCTCCCTAACTGCCAGCTAAATTCCTGCATTAAGAAGGGGGTTGGACTAGATGCCCTCATAGGCCCCCTTTTCAACTCTGCTATTCTACGATTCTATGAACATGAGCAGAGTGCATTGCCTGTTGCTGATGTGAGCCAAACATGCAACGATAACTGGAGGGAGGAAGTTCTCCCTAACTGCCAGCTAAATTCCTGCATTAAGAAGTGGGATGGACTAGATGCCCTCATAGGCCCCCTTTTCAACTCTGCTATTCTACGATTCTATGAACATGGGCAGAGTGCATTGCCTGTGGCTGATGTGAGCCAAACATGCAACGATAACTGGAGGGAGGAAGTTCTCCCTAACTGCCAGCTAAATTCCTGCATTAAGAAGTGGGATGGACTAGATGCCCTCATAGGCCCCCTTTTCAACTCTGCTATTCTACGATTCTATGAACATGGGCAGAGTGCATTGCCTGTGGCTGATGTGAGCCAAACATGCAACGATAACTGGAGGGAGGAAGTTCTCCCTAACTGCCAGCTAAATTCCTGCATTAAGAAGTGGGATGGACTAGATGCCCTCATAGGCCCCCTTTTCAACTCTGCTATTCTACGATTCTATGAACATGGGCAGAGTGCATTGCCTGTGGCTGATGTGAGCCAAACATGCAACGATAACTGGAGGGAGGAAGTTCTCCCTAACTGCCAGCTAAATTCCTGCATTAAGAAGTGGGATGGACTAGATGCCCTCATAGGCCCCCTTTTCAACTCTGCTATTCTACGATTCTATGAACATGGGCAGAGTGCATTGCCTGTGGCTGATGTGAGCCAAACATGCAACGATAACTGGAGGGAGGAAGTTCTCCCTAACTGCCAGCTAAATTCCTGCATTAAGAAGTGGGATGGACTAGATGCCCTCATAGGCCCCCTTTTCAACTCTGCTATTCTACGATTCTATGAACATGGGCAGAGTGCATTGCCTGTGGCTGATGTGAGCCAAACATGCAACGATAACTGGAGGGAGGAAGTTCTCCCTAACTGCCAGCTAAATTCCTGCATTAAGAAGTGGGATGGACTAGATGCCCTCATAGGCCCCCTTTTCAACTCTGCTATTCTACGATTCTATGAACATGGGCAGAGTGCATTGCCTGTGGCTGATGTGAGCCAAACATGCAACGATAACTGGAGGGAGGAAGTTCTACCAAACTGCCAGCTAAATTCCTGCATTAAGAAGTGGGATGGACTAGATGCCCTCATAGGCCCCCTTTTCAACTCTGCTATTCTACGATTCTATGAACATGGGCAGAGTGCATTGCCTGTGGCTGATATGAGCCAAACATGCAACGATAACTGGAGGGAGGAAGTTCTCCCTAACTGCCAGCTAAATTCCTGCATTAAGAAGTGGGATGGACTAGATGCCCTCATAGGCCCCCTTTTCAACTCTGCTATTCTACGATTCTATGAACATGGGCAGAGTGCATTGCCTGTGGCTGATGTGAGCCAAACATGCAACGATAACTGGAGGGAGGAAGTTCTCCCTAACTGCCAGCTAAATTCCTGCATTAAGAAGTGGGATGGACTAGATGCCCTCATAGGCCCCCTTTTCAACTCTGCTATTCTACGATTCTATGAACATGGGCAGAGTGCATTGCCTGTGGCTGATGTGAGCCAAACATGCAACGATAACTGGAGGGAGGAAGTTCTCCCTAACTGCCAGCTAAATTCCTGCATTAAGAAGTGGGATGGACTAGATGCCCTCATAGGCCCCCTTTTCAACTCTGCTATTCTACGATTCTATGAACATGGGCAGAGTGCATTGCCTGTGGCTGATGTGAGCCAAACATGCAACGATAACTGGAGGGAGGAAGTTCTCCCTAACTGCCAGCTAAATTCCTGCATTAAGAAGGGGGTTGGACTAGATGCCCTCATAGGCCCCCTTTTCAACTCTGCTATTCTACGATTCTATGAACATGAGCAGAGTGCATTGCCTGTGGCTGATGTGAGCCAAACATGCAACGATAACTGGAGGGAGGAAGTTCTCCCTAACTGCCAGCTAAATTCCTGCATTAAGAAGTGGGATGGACTAGATGCCCTCATAGGCCCCCTTTTCAACTCTGCTATTCTACGATTCTATGAACATGGGCAGAGTGCATTGCCTGTGGCTGATGTGAGCCAAACATGCAACGATAACTGGAGGGAGGAAGTTCTCCCTAACTGCCAGCTAAATTCCTGCATTAAGAAGTGGGATGGACTAGATGCCCTCATAGGCCCCCTTTTCAACTCTGCTATTCTACGATTCTATGAACATGGGCAGAGTGCATTGCCTGTGGCTGATGTGAGCCAAACATGCAACGATAACTGGAGGGAGGAAGTTCTCCCTAACTGCCAGCTAAATTCCTGCATTAAGAAGTGGGATGGACTAGATGCCCTCATAGGCCCCCTTTTCAACTCTGCTATTCTACGATTCTATGAACATGGGCAGAGTGCATTGCCTGTGGCTGATGTGAGCCAAACATGCAACGATAACTGGAGGGAGGAAGTTCTCCCTAACTGCCAGCTAAATTCCTGCATTAAGAAGTGGGATGGACTAGATGCCCTCATAGGCCCCCTTTTCAACTCTGCTATTCTACGATTCTATGAACATGGGCAGAGTGCATTGCCTGTGGCTGATGTGAGCCAAACATGCAACGATAACTGGAGGGAGGAAGTTCTCCCTAACTGCCAGCTAAATTCCTGCATTAAGAAGTGGGATGGACTAGATGCCCTCATAGGCCCCCTTTTCAACTCTGCTATTCTACGATTCTATGAACATGGGCAGAGTGCATTGCCTGTGGCTGATGTGAGCCAAACATGCAACGATAACTGGAGGGAGGAAGTTCTCCCTAACTGCCAGCTAAATTCCTGCATTAAGAAGTGGGATGGACTAGATGCCCTCATAGGCCCCCTTTTCAACTCTGCTATTCTACGATTCTATGAACATGGGCAGAGTGCATTGCCTGTGGCTGATATGAGCCAAACATGCAACGATAACTGGAGGGAGGAAGTTCTCCCTAACTGCCAGCTAAATTCCTGCATTAAGAAGTGGGATGGACTAGATGCCCTCATAGGCCCCCTTTTCAACTCTGCTATTCTACGATTCTATGAACATGGGCAGAGTGCATTGCCTGTGGCTGATGTGAGCCAAACATGCAACGATAACTGGAGGGAGGAAGTTCTCCCTAACTGCCAGCTAAATTCCTGCATTAAGAAGTGGGATGGACTAGATGCCCTCATAGGCCCCCTTTTCAACTCTGCTATTCTACGATTCTATGAACATGGGCAGAGTGCATTGCCTAGAAAAGGGAATTTCAGCAGGTGTCATTTGTATGCATGTAGCACCTGGTGAAATTCTCTCTTCATCACAATGTTTAAAGTCACAGGAGCCTTGCCTCTTTTGTATCTGGTCAAGATGGCAGGGTTCCTGCAGCTTTAACTGTTGTGACGAAGAGGGAATTTCACCAGGTTCTCCATATATACAAATGACACCTGCTGAAATCCCCTTTTCTAGGCAACTGTTAAAAATGCAGGAGCCCTGTCTTCCTTTTCATGTGGCTAGGGAGGCCATATGCAAAAGAGTACAGGGCTCCTGTTTGCTTAATAGTTGCATAGAAAAGGGAATTTCAGCAGGTGTCATTTGTATGCATGTAGCACCTGGTGAAATTCTCTCTTCAACACAACATTTAAAGTCGCAGGAGCCTTGCCTCTTTTGTATCTGGTCAAGATGGCAGGGTTCCTGCAGCTTTAACTGTTGTGACGAAGAGGGGATTTCACCAGGTTCTCCACACCCCCCACCCACACACACACTCCACACACACCCACACCCCACACACCCACACACACACCTCCACCCACACACACCACACACACACACCCCACATCCCCCACCCACACCCACACATCCACCCCCCCACACCCCACCCCACCCCACACACACCCCACACACACACACACACCCACATCCCACACACCCACACACACCCACACCCCACACACCCCACACCCCACCCCCACCCCCACCCCCACCCACACACCCCACCCACACACACACCCCACACACACACCCCACACACACCACCCACCCCCACCCCCCACCCACACACACACTCCACACACACACACACCTCACCCACCCACCCACACACCTCCACCCACACACACCACACACCCCACCCCCCCACATCCCCCACCCACACCCACACATCCACCCCCCCACACCCCACCCCACCCCACACACACCCCCACACCCCACACCCCCACACCCACCCCACCCACACCCACCCACACACCCCACCCCCACACCCCCACACCTCACCCACACACACCACCCCCACACACCCCACACCCACACACACACTCCACACACACACGCACCACCCACCCACACACACACCTCCACCCACACACACCACACACACCACCCCCCCACATCCCCCACACACACCCACACATCCACCCCCCCACACCCCACCCCACCCCACACACACCTCCACCCACACACACACCCCCACACACCTCCCCACCCCCCCACACACCCCACACACACCCCACACACACACTCCACCCCCCACACACACCCCACACACCCACCCACACACACACAACACCCCCAACACTCCCCCACACCCCCCCACACACACACACACACACGCGCGCGCGCGCGCGCGCGCCGTGGGAGAGGAAGGACTTCCCTTACCTTCCTCTTGCTGCTCTGGTGGGGAAATGGGCTTCCCTGCCGGAAACAGAAGTGCCGTCACTTCCGTTTCCGTCGGGGAAGCCCATTTCCCCACCAGAGCAGCAAGAGGAAGGTAAGGGAAGTCCTTCCTCTTCTTCCCCCTCTCCCCCGCCCAAGTCGGCTGCGTGTGTGTGTGAGTGAGTGAGTGAGTGATTGACTCCCTAGCCTCCGGCCGCTGCCGCGGTTGGCAGCAGCGGAGACCAGGGAATCAATCTCTCTCTCTCTCTCTCTCACACACACACACACCAGCGGCGCGGCTCTTCCCTGCCCTCGCCGCCGCAGTTCGAGCTGCGGCGAGGCTAGGGAAGGTCCCCCCGCACCCCCACCCCAGCGACGCGGGGGCCCCTCTCCTCCCCCCCCTCCGCCCAAGTCGACTGCAGCCCGGGGTTTCAAGTGAGCGCCCGGCTTGCTTTCGGGTGCAGCCGGGCGCTCAATTGAAACCCCGGGCTGCAGCCGACGGACAAGGTGAAACCGGGGGGTGGGGGGCGACTTCTCCCCCCCCCCGATTTCCCCCCCCCGCTACGCCTGGGCCCGCCGCTGCACGAATGCAGCAGCGGCTCCAGGCAAGCTCCCCTAACCCCACTTACCTGGCCCGTCGCGCTCTCCCTGCTCTCCGTTTCCCTCTGGGGATTCTGATGCTCACGCGCATGCGTGAGCTTATCAGATTCCCCATTGAGAAACATGGGGATTTTAAAAATTAATTAAAAATTGATGGAACGGTCTTTTGAAAAAAGAAAGGCCATTCCATCAATCGGATGGATAGGGGAATTTAATCCTGTTTTTGGATTCCACCGGGAGGCTTCCCCTTTTGCGCTACGAGTGCGCAAAAAAAAAGTCGCCACCCCCCCGAGAAAAACAAAGCAGATTGTGACGGACAGAGTTTCTCTCCCTTTTTCTCCTTTAAACTCCCACCCAGACCTCAATATTTCAGGAATCTCCCTGAAACGCGCAGGGAATGTAAAGCCAGCATTTCTTTCTGGCAGTACCCGCGTTTCAGAAAGATTCCTGAAATATTTTTCATTTTAGGGTCCTAGGTTCCCCTCCCCCCCCCCGCTAAATAAATATAATGGTGGAATGCTCAACTTACTCATCGGCCTTAACAACAGGAATCACTACAGTGATTCCTGTAATTCCAGGCTGCAACATAACAAAATATGAACAAGTCAAAGGGGGGTAAATACTTATGCAAGGCACTGTATGAAGGGCGTAATAGAGTTCCAAAAGGAAGCATTCCTATTTGCATAAAATGCCAAAGCATGACAAACATCCAAAGAGTACAATGCAACTTTTTACAGAAAGGAAGAGTCCTGCATAAATGTGATCCACCTGTCCTTGTATAGTTTGTGAGCTGTTCCTAGAATTTGGCATACCTTGTGTGAAAAGTGCAGGCTGGGAGGATCTGCCATGACCTCAGCTGGAGAGATGGCAGAATCGGCAGATACCACGATTCTGGGTTGTAAGGTTTTCTAGTCAAGGATGCCCAAGGAGCTACCTGAGGGACATTATCATTAGGGTGGCAAACCATGGCTGGTGGGGCCACCATGGGGTGATTAAGTTGCCTTGTGAATTATTGGTTTAAATCTTGGCCACCATCCACATAATCAGTAGAAATGGGAGGGGGAACATGTAAAGCAGCAGAACAGTCCAATTGTACAGGAATCCATTGTCCACTGAGGACGGGGAGAGACCTGGTCTGCTGCAGAACTGGCAACACTTAATGTTCTCCCCTGTGGCAAACATGCCAATGACTGGGGTTCCCCATGTCCTGATGATGGCCCAGAGTGTTGGATGGAAGAGTTGGCATTCATGAGATGCCCCAGACGTCCGACTGAGAGCATCTGCGACCATGTTCCAGTTGCCACCAATGGACTGCAATGGGGGAAATCGCTCGCAGACAACATGATAAGCCATCATTGCTTATTCGGAAAAATAAACCATTGTAGTTTATTGTGACGTGTGAACCCAGTCTCAGTGAAGTAGGCTGGCAGATTTTGCAACTCATTAACTAGACCTGCTCATGAAGTGTTAAATTCATAGAATGTGTCATTTGTTATTTAAATAGATATTGGGGGATTAACCCTTTCTGCTGTGCATTGGCTCTGAGAAGAATCACCCCTCCCTGCATATTTAGTTGCCATTTAAATAATAAAAGCAAACAAACAGGTATGTGAAATATTCACATTTAATATATCATCTGGTTGGGTTTCTGCTTATTTTTAATAGGAGAGTAGCTCAGCACCTTCAATAAAATATATGGGCAACAAAAATGTTCAGTACCGCCAGGTGAACTACAGAGACGTTGCTTTTCCTTTTACAGAAAATTTAGTCCATACAAACAACCAAACTACCCTCCTGCCATGAGCTCTCTTTTTTATTTCTTTAGGATAGTTTTATACTGCCTTTCAAGGCAAAGCCTCAGGATGACTTGTGGATGCTCGTGTGTTGACAGTACAGAGCTAGATGGACCAATGGTCTGACTCAGTATAAGGCAGCTTCCTACGTTATTATGACTTCTAATATGATTTTATTGTGGGCTCCAAGTCTGGGTTGTTTCTTACCCAACAACCCACAATTCTGTGTTTGCATGTCAGACTTAACAATCCAGGGATGGAGTGTAGTTGGGAGCAGGGGAGCAGTCGCTCGGTTGCTCCCTAACAGCCACAATTTGTTTAATGGTGTGTTGTTGTGTCATCTGAACTAACTTGGATACAATTCACTAAAATAGGAGCATCAAAAGTTTCTTAAAATAACAGTGACAGTCAAACCTCTGATTTATAAAAGGAAGATCAATATTCATTCATTTAAAAGCAGGCCGGAGCATCTCGTTCTTTAATGCCCGTTTAAAAATAGTCGTCCTGCCAACTGGCAAGAAGGGTTTTATTAAGCAGAATGGTTATCTGCATCCCTCCAAAGTTAAAGCAAAACAATGCGAGAAAAGCTGCATCTGGGTCTTAGCTAAAATAACACCAAAGTTCAGAGAGGTGCCTACAATAGGGAGCTACCCCAAACTGACATACATTGGCTTCTGCGATGAACGAGAGTGTTGCAGATTTCCTGAAATGAGAGTTTTTCAACAACTATCCATCATGAATACAATGTGGTGCAGCTGAATCTAAAATAGAACGACCTTACCAAGGTCACCTACTCATTAGTAAGGAAGAACACGTTTTCAAATCTAGTTTGAAGCAACTATATAATGAACCCAGAGAGCAGATCATGTCTTGGACTTACGTGAAAAGACAGGAGGAACTGAACCATGCAAACGCTTTTGACAAACAATTTTTCAGCTTCCTCTGAACCTATCTTAAAGTTTTAGCCTTACCTTGCATAAAAGCTTTAATGAAGTACTTTATGTCCTTTCTTTTCCTGGGTATTCCACATGCCTGATCCACTCTTCTGTGACCTGGCCATGGATTTTGAGTGTAGAAGGTAGACATATTTCAAAGCCAAGGAATCTGAACACAGCCAGTTTGGGAAAATCTGGAAGACTTAAAATGTGAGGTGGGCCTCTTTGAGGAAGCGTGGATAGTCATTAGGGAAGGCTTAAGCACCTTTCTAAGCCATCCCGTGGGTGTTTTGATTGGGCCAGGAGACAATGGCAGTTCACACTACTCCTACTCAACATAAGAGGTTGTTTTTAACACAGCACTTATTTCCACTGTTGGAGTTCAGTAGGAAGAGCCTCTCTTTCTTTCTAAGCTGTTTGTTCTAAGGTTTTTCTCCAAAGACCTTTAACACATCCTGTGATTCTTATTTGGCCCTCTTTCCTCCTGTTAGTTTTAATCTGCTTATCTCTGGACAATGAATGAGAATGAGTGGGTTCAACTGGTCTACATCAAGTGTGGGGAACTAGGCCCCAGACGGCCTGGCCCCTTTCTCCAGCCCTGCCCCTTTCCCTCAACTACTGATAATTTCCCCATGCTAAGAAGTTGAAATGCCTCTCCTAAGTCACTGTCAGTAACTATCATATGCTGAGATCTTTGGTATTTTAGCCCCTCCCCTTTGGCCCTGGCCCCTGAGTGTGGTGGCCCTCAAAAGCTTTTACTCAATTTAATTTGATCCTTGGGCTGAAAGGGGTTCCCCACGCCTGGGGGCTGTCTATGTGCGGGGAAGTCCGCAGGGTGGCGCTGACTCGCTTATGCAACACAGCAGCTACTGCGGAGCCATCCCGGGGCTTTCACCTGAAGCTCCGAAGTAAAAAAGTCAGGGACTTACCCCAACCTTTTTCTCCAGAGCAAGGCGAGGACAGCACGTCTGCCGTCTTTCACTGCTCCACAGAGTCACAGCTGAGGCATAGTCAGGGGGATGGTGTTCTCTGATTGGTCGCTGTCTTCCCAGGCGTGTGGCAGGACGGTGAGTCGAATGGCCGCCGGAACACCCTCGCGCTGTCTCTGGAGAGACTCCTCTCTGTGGGGAGAAAAATCTCTCTTTTGCTGGGAAGTTCTCTGTCCCCTTTATGAGCTGGCTGTCAATACGCAGATAATGGGGGAAATGCCAGGGAGGGATGGGCGGTGGCAGTGGCGGCTCCGATGATCAATGTAAACCCCGCACTCCTTGGTGTGGGGATTACCTGGCACAACCCTGCAAGGGCAAAACCATGGGGTTTGGGAGAGTTCACAGAGCCGATGTGTCATTGTCAAGACAGGCCCCTGGTCAGTATTATGTCCATACAGCAGCTTCCCACACGTATTTTACACTAAACTGCAGGCAACCAGAAACACAGGAAGTACCCGTCACCCTTCCTGCAGGATTCTCTGAAGGAGTTCAAATTCCTTCCACGCTTCCCAGGATACTCTGCTCTGATAATGGCCAGCCAGAAGCATAGGACAACCTTTGTAATACTGTTTCTCCCTAAGGACTCTGAAAATTTGAATATTCTGGTGATCGCATCAAGTGGTGACTAGCTCATAGTGCTTCAAATTACACTATAAACATTATTTTTCAAGGGTCAGTTCAAACATGAACCTATGAACCATCCCATTTTGAGCAATCAAGTGATAACCGATCAAGCAATGCATGTACATAGCTTAAAGATGTGGCATGCAGCTGTCCTTCTTTTGGGGGATCACCATGCATGGGGGTGGGATTTAAACCTGCTCCCCACAACTGATCCCCTCCCAATACCCCACCCATGAAGGGATTTAAAAAAAGAAAAAAAAATCTCAATTGGAGTCAATGGGGATTTTAAATTTTGTTTAAACCCCCAATAGAGTGGGCAAATATTGGGGGGAGAGCGGGAAAAAGTTTAAACCTCTCTTCACATGTTGTCTCCCTTCTGAACAATTAAAAAGTAGAGGGAAGCTACATGTTTAATATGATACATAGTTTACCCCTTAGTCCCAGCTCTGATGGACCTCCAGTTTCAGAAATAAATTTCCTCCTTCTGGATATAATTCTTACAACCAAGTATTTTTTTTCAGTTTCCTCTTCTAGGGCAAACTTTTAATTGATTTTGTTGACCTTTGTTTTTCCTGTACTTCAAAAGAGAACACTGTGTTCAAGGCAAAAGTGTTATCT
Organism: Elgaria multicarinata webbii; assembly: GCF_023053635.1. Lineage (NCBI taxonomy): Eukaryota > Metazoa > Chordata > Lepidosauria > Squamata > Anguidae > Elgaria > Elgaria multicarinata. Next base: position 55,049,217 of record NC_086177.1, read on the forward strand.
CTGATTTCACATAATAGCATTCCATTTTCAGTTACTATTCTTAGTGTCTTTCTTTGGAAGGCCATTTTCTTTTTTTTCTTTTGTAATTATTACCAAATCCTTTTTTTTCTGTTGAAAAATATCCAGTGCCTCAGCATATCGTAAAAATCAGCCCAGAACCACCCAGCTCGAGAATCCTGAGGCCAGTTCAATGATGTGTAAAACCTGCAGATTGATACAGGAAGGGGGGCAAAATTAATTTAATAAAAGCAGTCAGCCCCTTTAGACAGAGCAGTGGACAACCCAAAGCTAATTCTGTGCAGAATTAATGATAAGGCCTTTTGTTAAATACTACAATTATAGTAGTATTTAAGATATATTAACACCATGGGAGTGGATGGCACTGTAATTTTGATATGGTCATAGCTTTTACCTTTTATTAACCTTTCCTGACTTGTGTAGTCTACAGATACTGAATACCTTGATCCGTTGAAGATCTCTGTAAAGATTTGGTTTAGCAACTACCATGAGCATTCTTTGTAAGTAGACATTCTACAAACTTTGGTGTACACTTAGTAAAGCACAAGGGCGTACACACGCCATCTAGACAATCCAAGCTAGCCAAGACTATCACCTGGTTTGCATGATCACCACAGCTTTTTAAATCAAACAAACAAACACAAATGACCCGTAAGCAGGTCTGTTGGGTTGGGTTCTGTTTTTATTCTCTTATTGTTGCGTTTTTAGTCGTATTTTAATGTATTTGGTTTTTTATTGTTTTAATCAAGTTTTTATTTATGATTGTAAGCTGCCTTGAGTGCCATTTTCTTGGTAGAAAGATGAGATACAAATCAATCAGTCAATCAATAATCCATTCAGCTTCTCTGCAGTCCCCTTGTACTCCTTTTAACTTGCTTGTCATCTAACAATCCAACCACCTCCCATCAGGTTTCCTGTTTCTGATGTATTTAACGAATGTTTTCTAGTTTACCTTAATATTATTAGTGATATGCTCCTCAAAATCCTCCTCCTCCTCCTCCTCCTCCTTCTTCTTCTTTTGCATTCCTTATTGTCAGCTTGCATTTCCTTTCTCCAAGTTTACACAGCTCCGCTTTCACTGCTGCTTCCCCCACACCCCGGCAAAAAACCCGCCATGATACATGGGCAGGATGGAATGCGGAATATCCTGCCCTGAAACTTTGCAAGATTGGTTACATGGCCGTAATGTGCAACAAATAGCGACTAGCAATGGGGCTCTGGAAAATTTTTCTTCTGCTCAACTCCGCAGCAGTGAAAGGACACCTCATTGCATCTATGCACTTCGAATCAGCAGGCCTACACCCTCTGTCAGCTGTGCTCCTTTGCGAAGCTTTGAATCAACAGGCTTCAACAAATGCACAATTGCAGAATAGTGCAGCAGTAAAGAATGGAAAGGGAGTGATTGAACCCACATTTGCAACAGCACAGTTTCAGAGTAGCAGGGCTGGTTCCCCTCTGCACTCCTGCACTTGGCAAAGCGCAGTGGAAGGCAATGAGTTACTTCCAGGTAGCCCCATTTATCCCTCTACTCTCACCACCACCCTGCCCCACGCAACTTTCCCTTTGACCAATCAACGCTGCTTCCATCAGCCTGCGCCAAAGCCAGCTTAGGTCACATGGACTCCCAAACTGCACTGAAGCCACAGTGATAGGAAAATCCATCATAAAATGAGTTTGGGGGGAAAAGGAACTCTGCGATAGCTTTGGAGAGGGGCATGCATCATCTGACACGATTGTCTTGGGGGGGAGTAGAACTGGAGCAAAAGCTCTGTGTAAATACTCCCTTTGTGTTCCTTTTTCTTCTCTGTTTGCATCCAGAGAAGATTGCATCCCACTGGTTCTCTCCATTCCACCAGACTTCCATTATGCCTCCAATCTCTATGTTCTCCTTTAAAACCAAGCACTCGCAGTTCTCCTTGGCTCAGAAGCTTTTAGCATTAGCCTTAAACTCTTTGGGGTCAGGAGACTTAAACTTGCCTGTACTCTGAAACCAACATCTGAGGCCCAGCTTCTGTGTTCACCTGTCAATGCAATTAAGCTGTTGGGCATAAGGGAAAGGGCCCAGCCCGGTAGGAGACTGTTTGCTGCCTAAGGCACTGCAACTTCATCCTGTACCTTTGTTGTTCCTGTTGTTGCCATTCCTATATTGGCTCTGTTGAGAGTCACGCAGCAGGAAGTAGAGACCATGGCTGTCGCGAGAGTTTGCGCAAATTTGGGAAGACCAGCTTCTTCTTCTAGTTGCATGATGAGGTAGGGAGAGGGCACGGGGCTTCTCCAGAGAGCCCCACCGGCTGGTCTCTTGCAGTGGAAAATGCCACGTGGGAGAGTAGCTGCCAGAATTCTCCAGAGCACCTGATGGAAGTGGCAGTGGGCCCTCCGGGCAGCAGTGGTGCTTCATGGATGGCCCAGCCTTGACAGGGCCTTCTCAGTAGTAGCCCCCTGCTTGTGGAACGTTATTCCAATTGATATATCCGTCAGGCACCATCATTTATACTTCTTCAAGCAGGCTCTAAAGTCTTAACTCTTTGCCTATAATTGAGGAGTTTATGGGGTGCCATGATGCTATTTGGTTTTAATTTTGATTTTATTATTGTTTTTATCCATGTTTTATTGTGTCTTACAGTTTACATTTCTGTTATACACCGCCTTGGAAAGGTTTACCCTAAAAGGTAGCTTATAAATCTATTAAGTAAATTAGTAACAAATAGCATTAGCATAGAAAAAATGTATATGTAGTGTCCCTCTCCCAATGTGTCATGGATGTGCACCTTCCCCTATAGCTTTTAGCACACACACACACACCCCTAGATGCTCTTCTCATCTACTTTCATGATAGAGCAATCACACTATTGATGGTGGGGTGGTCTGCATCCTACCCGTGGCCTTGCCATCCCTGAAGCAAGGGGCAAGGAAGAGGTCCCAGCAGCTCAGTGTTCTCCTGACTCCTCCCCATCACCACCATTACTACCACTCATCACTTCTCAATCATTCCAGAGTGCAAGACATGGACTAATGGGCTCAAGTTACAGGAAGCCAGATTCTGGCTGGACATCAGGAAAAACTTCCTGACTGTTAGAGCAGAACGACAATGGAACCAGTTGCCTAGGGAGGTTGTGGGCTCTCTCACTCTAAAAGCATTCAAGAGGCAGCTGGACAACCATCTGTCAGGGATGCTTTGAGGTGGATTCCTGCATTGAGCAGGGGGTTGGACTCGATGGCCTTGTAGACCCCTTCCAACTCTACTATTCTATGATTCTATAATTCTATGGAGTGGAAGGTGGAAGTGGGGAAGGGAGAGGAGGAATGATGGATGTTAGGTAGTGCTGTGCTGAAAAAAATCCACCACATATTTTTTGACCATTCTCATTCAATTTGATAGAAAAGAGATTGCTTTCAAAAAGAAATTCAGAGAAAACGTCATGGGTTAGGTTTGGATTTCTTGTGCTTACCTTACTGGTGGCTGAGGAATGTGTTCAAGCAAGCATCTTCTTCATTTGTTCATTGTACGCTAACCTCAATGTTTTTGAACATTGAAATAAATTTTTATTCCGTTTGTTTTACTACCACAAAAATCCCATGTGTCTCCTTGGCATTTATCATCTGCAGTTATATACGTATAACACCCGTTCTGACATTAATTCACCATCAGCACATATAATTCACAGCACATTATTTTATTCCTGAAATTATTCCTGTTTAACCCCTTTCTCCACATAATTTGTAGAAAGGTGGTTTTTGTCCCTCACCTCAGGCTCATAAAGTGGTGGTGTTTAGCTTGAGCAGGGAGTGTCCGCAGACAGGCCTGTTGTAAAGAGCCTGTGTCGTGGCACAACGCCCGCCATTTTGTTTTCGTTTTTTAATCGAAAAAGAGTGCAGGAGCACTGTTACAAAAAAGTGAGTTTTTTATTTTTAAAAAAAGACCCCGCTCCCCCTCCCACCCCCGATGGGCATGGAGCTCCTGAAGAGCTCCATGCCCCATGCCTGGTTCCCGGCTCCTCATCGTTACTCGTGAGAAGCTGGGACGAAAATGGACGGCCACATGTCCCACGGTCTTGGAATGAGCCCGAGACCGCGGGAAAAGTCGGTATTAAAGGGTATGCCAATATCCCGGGGCAAGGGAGGGATCCCTGCTCCCGGGATCCCCTGCGCGTCATGTGGACACACAGGGGTTATCCCCGGGATATCAGCAGGTCTAGACATGCCCATCATGCCTCCCATACATCTTTTTCAGTTCAAGAAACTCAGGCAGCCTGGGATGTTGCAGAGCAATGGAGAGATGTGTAATAGAAAGAAAACACACACGGCATCCTCGACCACCTTGCAGTGATCAGATAAACTCAAAAATAAATTATAATACACCCTGCGAATGAAGCAGAACAATGGAAGCCTCCTTCATGGGGGAAGGATAGTTTCTGGAAAATAGAGGACGTATTTTTGCACAGGACTAGCTGCACCTCTTACTTGGAGCCAGAAGTGCCCTCTCGTAGCTGGATTGTGGTGGATGCAAAATGGGGGCCAGTCTGCCAACACAGTTGATGCTGTTGCAGCAGCAACACAAAACCCCCAAAGAAACCCTTAGGAAAAAAGGAAGAAGCTGTGCTGCAAATAGCTCAATAATGAGCCCAGACTGTGAGAATCTGTTAAGAATTTCTCCTCACACTGGGAAAAAAATCAGTGAAATTGTCCATCGTTCCCCCCCCCCCCCCAATTTCTCTGCAGACAAATAGGGTGGAGAATTTTGGAAGGCTCTAATTCTAAGGTGTCTTAGAAAAATTACCAGCAAATAGTAGCAATCCTCCATATGTATGTGAAGGAGGAAGGTCTGTATTGGGTGAAAGTGGTCTAAAGAAAGGAGACAGTTGTAAGAGTAATGCTATTAGTCCATGCAGCAGTTCTGCTTTCCCCTGGGATACTATAGCCAGATATCAAACCCAGCACTTCCTGTATGCTAAGCTGCACCTGCACATTTCCCAGCATTCCCAGCACCTGCACATTTCCCAACAATTCCCAGCATTCCTAACCATGGGCCACACTGGCTGGGGCTGATGGGAATTGAAGTCCCAAACGTCTAGAGGACACCAGGTCAGGGAAGGCTAATTTAAAATTGGTTTTGCCGGTATGTTTCCCCCAGTCCTGAATATCAGCTTTGCTGTTGTAGATTTAAGTCTTCTTTATCCGTATTCCGTATTAACACAAGCACCAATGCAACTGTGTTGCATGTAGGGTTATTAACATGTTGGTCTGGAATCAATTAGGACCCCAGCAACACTCAGGCATTTCTTATCAGTTCCTGGGAGCATGCTTGCACATTATATGTATGTAACGGGTAAGGTGATGTTATCCTGGTATTTCTGTGTGTTGTTTGGCATCTGACATGCATGGGTAATGCAGGGGGCTTTAGTGTGATTGGTGGTTGACAGCAAACTTGCCAGGGATGCTGTGGTTGTGGTTGTTTGCACTTCTGAATGAATTTTTGTTTCTAGCAGTATTGTTGAGAGGACTGTGCGTAGGACGGTAACTTGCTTACGTTGGTATTCGCTGTAGCTTAACCGCCTGCTTGCCTAGTGGGACCACAGAATCAGCCAGTAAAGTATCCTCAAATATGGTTGAATGCCTCTAAGAATTTGCAGATACAATTTTTAAACAGCAGAGACCTTTATTGGAAATAAAAACGTTGTGAGCATTTTAACAAGTGGATTTAATACATGCACAGCTTCTGTAATGTTTCCCTACATCAGAACAAGACATTCGGAGCTATTTCTATTTCATCATGTCAGTAATTCCCAGTTGAAAAGTTCCCGCGTTACATATTTATTCACCTGATACAGTCCATACTACACATTTTCAAATCTCTAAAATATGCATTTATGCAACAGTCCATAACCCTTAATTGCCCCATTGAGCTGTTGTGGACTGTTGGATACATGTATTATTAAGTAGTTCTCCGACTGAATATTTTCATTTGTTTTTATTATGCCATAAACAAAAATCCCAAAGGAAGCCTACAACAAAAACAACCTTCCCTCTAAATCTCAGAAATGATCAACACATCCCTGTTCTCCTACCTTGAAATTGCAGTATACTGCAATATGCTGGTATAATTTGAAGCAATTTCAGATCTCTGCAATAAAAAAGACATAATAGGATTTTAAAAATAATAATGCAGTGAGGAAATCCTCTGAAGTTATTTCTTATGGGATAAAATTAGCTTGATTATTTAAGCTGGAACTGTCCCTAGTTAAAGTGGTAACAGGTGGATGCCAGAAATGTTTGTTTTCATGTATAGTCTTAATTTTAATGTAGTAGTTAGTGTCAGTGGGATATAAACCTGATAAATAAAAATAAAATAAATTTTGATAAATAAAATAAAAATAAATAAATTTTAAAATAAATTTTATCTGCCTTTTGCTGATCACCTTCAAAACTATGTGATAGGCTTTGTCAATTGTATTCTGTTGCTCTCAACTGTTCAACAAGAGAACTTTTTACTGATCCTCCACCTGGCTGTAGCTATTGCAGGCTTGTTTATATCTTGAGAGTGTCTTTATGGCGCTGCTTTGGCTTCTCATTCCTTCAACACCCCCCCCCCCCCATGGCATCACAGTTGTGGGGTGGGATTGGTTAATCTAGGGTGACCATATGACCGGATTTGCCTGGATTTGTCCAGGCTTTTGATGGCAAATCCGGGAGGGGGAGGAGAAATCCGGACTTTTTTTTCAAAGAGCAGCTCTAATGGGAATTTTAAAAAATGCTTATAACTGTCATTTTTTTAAGATAAAGACATGAAACTTGGCACAATGGTAGCTCTTAGGAAGGGCTTTACTCATACCAAATTTGTAATAGATCCGTTCATCCATTGATTTTTTAGGAATTTTTTAAAAATTGAGGTTTTAAAATTATAATTTTTTTAATCTTCATTTTTAAAAATAAAGAGATGAAACTTTGCACTATGAAAGGATTTAGATAGAGCTTTAGCCACACCAAATTTGAAACAGATCTGTTCATCCATTGATTTTTTAGGATTTTTTTTTAAAAAATGAGATTTTAAAATTAGTATATTTAAAACTGTCATTTTTAAAGATAAAGAGCTGAAAGTTGGCACCATGAAAGCTTTTAGGTAGAGCTTTAGCCGTACCAAATTTGAAACAGATCTGGGGGCAGTAGCAAACCCTTTTAACAACAACAGCAGCTTGCAATGAGTGAAGATACAGTCAGAAAAGATATTTGAGGGAAGGGGAGAATGTAACACACAGAGTATAGCAAAAGCTTCAAAGTACAGCAAAACCTACAAAAGTAGGAGTGAGTGAAGTTCATTTCAGATACATTGAATCTCTCACTTGTTCTTTATTTCAGTGATTTTAACATTAAGATGTTATGTAGAACAGATTTGTCTTAAATGTGTGCTGTAAAATCAGACATGTGACCAAGGCTATGTTCGGGTGGGCACGCCCCCTTGGTGCTGGACACGCCCCCTTGGGGGCGACCATGTTGTCCTCCTTTTCGGTTTTCAAAATATGGTCACCCTAGGTTAATCTCCACAGCAGAAGGGAGTGCCAGATTTCCTGCTCCTCAAGCACCCTCCTATTTTTCATGTGTAATAGTTAAACAGGCAAGAAGGAAAGGAAATAAAGGTTTTAACTGATTCAAAAACAAATTACTCATGGATTCTAATAGCTATTAATTAATTAATAATAAATCCTTTGACATGTCACAAAGCTGATAAGTTTCTCTAGGAGGGAGAGCAAATGTGCAAGTGCACACATACACAGGATAGATTATCATTGCAGCAAGGGAAAGCCCATCTTAAAATGTGTCACATCCACGAGGAATGCCTTGCCTTTGTTTGGTTTTGCAAAGCCCTGATTTCCCTGCCTTTTTTGGTTTTCGTTGCAGCTAGCACCGCAACACAGGAGAGTTTGCTAGATTTTTGCATGTGCTGTAGAATGGGAATGAGGAGGGGATCAATACTGCCCTTCCTGGTTGAATGAGTTGCTATGGAGTTGGGGGGGAGGGGAGGAGAAAGGGAGAAGAGGGAAGCAATGAAGGCCAATTGCGCCACTGAAGCCGCCCAACATACGGGGACTGTGCTTCACCTGAGCTGCCCTCTGCCCTGCCTTCCTGTGCTCCAAACAACCCACCATGGGCCTCTATCCACCCCTGGAACACCCTCAGCATCAAATTGGGCTCACCACCAACAGACGAAGGAAATACAGTGGTGACCACGCAGCAAAGGAAAAAGTCATGGTAAGTCTGTGAGTTTTTAAATGCGGTTTTTGGGGAAAGCCCCATGGTGGCTGCATCATATAACCAATGCAGTGCCGCTGTGCAGCCACCTTGAAATCAAATTCCATTGAAATCAGGGTCTCTATCCATGTGAATGGATTTAGAAGAGATCGTCATACTTATCCAAAAGGCAGGATTACACCATCCTCTAACCAGTTATATTATTCTTTGCTTATTATGAGATGTTTCAAGGTGAAGTTTTGGTTGTATTGTTTGGGTTGCAGGTGGTGGAGCAGGTTGCACATTGTATGAGAATATGTTGAGTGTCTGTAACTACAAGCTGTCCAGGCTTGGAACACAATTCCCTTGCACCTGGTATGACAAAGGCATTCCACTCTTCTCTTTAGCTGCAGGTGCTTTTAATGTGGAAAAAGAACATGTCAGAGAAGCGGCGCCAGTAGAGGCCCCTTCTGATACCTTTCTCATTTAAATATTAGTTGCAGCTCTTACACTAATGAACGCTTAAATTTTAAGCATTCGTTTGTTTCCTTGTCAGCAAAGCTCCTTCAAGCAATGTTTCACAAATTCTCTGCGCCACTACTAAGATCTCTTAGTTCTCAAAATCTTACTATTTAAAACAAAGCAAAACAAAACAAAAATCTTTGTGCCACAAGTGTTCTTAAAGTGGTGCACCCTCTAACCTTATTCTCTTTGTTAATAATTCTAGTTTGAATTATATAAAACTTCTTTTACTGTGAAGTACCCTGTCACACAGCTAATAGTTGAACTACCTGCTCTCCAGATCTCCTTTATTTTGCCCAATATTAATGTTTTCTGCATCACCTGAGGAATCCTGTGAAGCACAAAATGTGTGCTATACACCAGTACCACACTAATGAAAATGTGGGGTATTGTCAGCCTCACTGTAGCCATATTCAGATGATGGTTTATCAGGTCTTGAGGGTTATACTGTAGAGTTGTTATGGTCCATTGTCATTTTTGTGCCTCTCCACAGCATCTCAGATAAAACCTTGCAGGGGGTGTGTCCTGTGTGGAGAAGGGATTCCCTCAGCAGGCCCTACATTTAGCTCAGAAAAACTGGACTATTTTTCAAAACCTCACAAAAACAGCTTGGTTTAATTCATGCCCATTTCAGCCCAGTCACATCCACGGCAATGTCCTTGGGAGTGCAACTGGGTCAGAACCCCCAATGTTTCCGGTAATCCTCCAAGCCAACCCTGCCTCCCTACTGGTTGTGCACCTGCCCGTCCTCCTGTTTCCTCTTCTTTTTCACCCCTACTTACTTTTGTTCCTGCTCTGACAATGGTGGAAAGAAGAAGGGGTGAAGGCCTCTCTCCTCCTTGCCCCTCTGATACCTGGTGTGCTGCTAACGCAGCTTGCCAAGCACAGGGAAATCATCAGTAGGTCTGGGGAATCTACATTTCTCAACTCTCCTTGTATCTGATGTGCTTCCATAGTTGTCAGGGAAAGAATTGGAGGAAGACTCCTCTTTCCACTATGGTCAGAGTAGTAACAAAGATAATTGTGGGTGGAGAGCTGGGAGATGGGGATCGCAGGAAGGGTTGAATTCTCCTCTGGCTCAGATTTTAATTGAAGCCAGGAAAAACAATGGGGACTTGTGAAGAGCGTTCTGAACTCAGCAGTATTATAAGCCTACCAGCATTCCAAGCCAACATTTCGGCTGCATTGCTAACCCAACTAAGAGCTGAAACTGTAAGAGGCCTCTCTCTAGCCCTGAACCTATGATCCAGCCCAGTTAGAACCACAAGCAAAGGAGAGGCCAATCCACAGACCTCTTCTCTGTTCACAGTTCTCTGGATCTGGGCTAGCTTTCAGTATGAAAGAGAACGTTTTATTTCAAATTGCTGCTTTTTCTTCCATTGGCATCTTTAGCTATTATTACTTTGCTTTTCATTCTGGGTTGTATGATATCCGTATTCTATACAAGAATGGTCTTTGGTTCTTTGGATTTATGTAGTGCATTAGTAGCCTCAGTTTCATTGTGTATTTTAAAAATGCTGCCTTTGAAATAGCAGCAGCTTTGTGACAAAAAAAAATCTAGGAGACCACACCATCTTTTTCCTGTCCCCTCTTTCATTTTGGCTGGGACAGCGGCAGTAGGTTTACCTGACCCAAAAAAATTCAAGCCTTTGAGAAATGAAAGCATTTGGTATTATCTTCCCATCTCTGAAAAGGCTATCTTTTCTGGTGCTGATGATACTCTCAAACTATGGAAGAACTGTTACTTTATGAATGATTTTAAATGACCTGAGGTATCATCAGGACTATTGGGGGCATATCCATAATATCCCAAAACCAAATGCACTGCCCTAATGCACTGCCAAGGAAGCTGAGGAAATCGTAGGCCATCTGAAAGTTGCACTTCCAAGCTTAAGGTAGTTTGCCATCAGATATAATGAACAGCTACTTCTTCTGAAAGGCTCACACAGAAGGAAATAATTAATCTTCCCATTCTAAAATATTTGCATACTTTACTTGAGGTCTTTTAGGAAGTCTTGCTCCCATAACCCTACTATATGCAATGTAACTCCAGAATAACCCATTTTAAATAAGTTCAGGCAATGCATAATACTTCAGAGAAAACACATGATTTGGCCTTTCCACAAGGTTTAAAAAATAATCCGAAATGCTTTTAATCTATTAGAGACGCTTTACTTCAGGTTGCTACTCCAGGAGTTTATTTATTTATTTTATTACATTTATATGCCGCCCCACAGCCGAAGCTTTCTGGGCGGTTTACAACAATTAAAAATGGTAAACATTAAAAGTATACAAAATTTAAAAACCATCAAAAACATAAAAAACAGTATAAAAACAACAGTATCAATTTAAAAACAACAAATTCTGGAAATGTTCGCAAGCACTTCTTTTTCTTGAGATCCCTGGAAACTGAATGTTTTTTCCATTGTAATGTCACCAGTTTGTGTGCTCTTAAGGGGAAAACTCAACCTTAAACCTACAAATTTAAGGCTGAGTTACTCCTTTTGTTGTGTGATCTCACAACTAAGTCCTATCAAGTTGAGCTAGGGAAGGTAAATTATCATCGGTATTGCAAATGTATTTTTTTTCCTTTATCTAGTCCCATTCTGTACTACATATACAGCTTTGCCAGTAATCTGACTGGCATAGTTCCAAAATTTGATTGGCTTTGCCCTGAAATGAGTTCCCGAAGAAGATGCTACAAACGCAGCGTAATTAAAAGTTGCCTGCCTTCAACTTTTAGATTAGAAAATGATGAGATGGTGATAGTCATCTGATATCAGGATAATCTAGCCTAGTTTGTATCTCAGCCTCTCAGATGGGAAATGGTGCGATTTTGTAATTGCATGCAGAACTGCTAAAGTGGATTTGTCACATTTCTTTTGAATGCCCCGAAGCAGCACCCTCTCCGCATGTCAACTTAGTATTCTTCTCAACTCAGTATTACAGCCCAAATGCAGAATTAGCACACACGACTTCATGTTTAAAAATAAAGAAGAGCTGTCTAGCATGAGAAAAAAAATGGAGCAATGTCTTTTAATTATGTGGGGGCGATTTAGCCATATAGAGGACAGAACTTGGATGCTGCCCCCTGTAGAAATAGGCCACAAGGTTTCTCATGTGCACACAATGCATGAACGTGCACGCACAAACAATATAGTGTAAATCAATTAGCTTCTAAAAGCTAGCTTTAAAGGTTAAGCAAAAGTTGGGGGAAGGATGCTCGTGTTCTGTCTATTCCAGTCTGTAAATGATATCAGCATTTTAAAATTGTGATTTGAATCATGAAAAAATTTGAATCATGAAAAAAAAAAGAAACTTGGTTCAAAACATTGAGTTAACAAATGCATCAGTGTTGCAATTCAAACAGAGGTGGGCTGTTTCTTTGGGAAGGGAAGGCAGAGCACTCTCACCAGAAAAGGCTCCCTAAATATGTACCAAGAAACCCCTAGATCCCAAGAGTGTTCCTTATAGCATGAGCATTGGCTACCAAAATTTACCTTTGTGTTAGGCCTGACACTAGGGAGGGGAGGATATAGGGTGTCTCTACATTAAGGAAAAAAACTAGCACCCTTACCAGGTTTCAGGTTTTTTTGCTTTCACAACCGGCTCTTTCAGACGGTGACCAATGGAGACCACGTGATTTTGAATTGAAAAAGGAATGCCATGCTTTAAATTAAACAGTACCATCTAGTGGTGAAATAAATATCGTTAAAAATTACATACTGAATTATCTTTGTGTTTTTTAAACATGGGATTACCGGGGGAAACCACAGGAGACATCCTGCCTGTTGATGACATGATTTAATTACACCACAAACTTCTGTGAGTGCCAGTCACAAACGTGCTATAAATCATTCATTTAGAAAAGACTATAAACAGCACAACCATACAGAATTGCCTTTTTTGCCAATATTATTTTATTGTTACAATTATTGGTCGGTATTGAAAGCCCTACTCATTCATATGTACTACTTGCTACAATGGGTAGCCAACTCCTAAACAATGAGGCTTAACTCCGGAGGTTGGGGACCCAGGTACATGCACCTCTCTGCTTGTTGGGGCTCTCCTCTTCTTCTCTTCATACTGATGTTATAGTTCAACGGGGCTCAGCAGAAAACACCCTTACTGCAGGAAGCAGCCATTTTGCTGCTTTGTCAGCATGGGATCTTTCCTAGGTCTTGTGCTTTCCTGACCTCTTCTTGCAAGGCAGCAACATTTTATCACCAGCTCACCAACTGTCATGGGCATGTTGTTACAACTTTGAGTCTTTGGCATTCCTCTCAAGCACTGTAATTGTTCTATGACCTTGGGAATCCCCCTCTTCCCCTCCTTAGCTTGGAGCCTGCTGGAACCCACCATCTTCTGTATCTCACATACATAGACCCAGTTCAGACAACATGTTAAACCATGCTGCTTAACCACAAAATGGTTAACAGAATGCTTAACCATGGTTTATGGTGTCATCTGACACATTTTCCCTCATCATCTGCCCCATTAACCACATTGTGGTTAGGCTAACTAAGGAAAACTTAACCACAAAAGGGTTAAAAGTGTTGTCTGCAAGCATTCCACATGTGGTTAGCGTTAACCACAGCTGAACATGGTTAAGCTAACCACAAACGCCAGAGTGTTGTCTGAACCAGGCCACTGCCACTGTGCTACATATTGTACGTGCATCCTAAAACAGGTTTGCTCATGCTGAGTATCTTAAACATGCCCCGTGGCTTGCTCTACTGCTGTCTGCTGTTGCAGCGTGTCCTTCTCTCAGCTCAGGCAGGAACAGGCCTGGCATCCAGGAGGACTGCTCTCTTGGAGTGCCATATATGATGGTCCTGATCAGTTCCCAAACCAATCAGAACCTAGACATGTATTTTGGTGTGCAGATGTGGGCGTCAGTGGATGATGCCTGGAGCCAATCATGTTATTACTTGTATCGTCCTTCTGCCTGCACAAAGCATCACAATGGGCTGGGTCTCACTTCTCGAGCCCAGGGATGAAAGAAGAAACAGTGCAGTGGACACACACGGAGCGACCACTGAGTCTTTGCCTTGTTTTTTCCTTGCTTTATTATTAATAAAGACAACAGAGTGTATGAGGGTGAGAATGAATGAAAAAGAACGAGTGAAAGAGAGTCCATAGATTGGAAGAATGCAGAAGCATCCAGCCAGCAGGTCTTTTTATTTATGTTTGTGTGTATGCAAAAAATGGTGTCTGTATGAGCCTGGAACATGGGAGAGACTGTGAAGTATATGGTAGTGCGCTTCTTATAACTTCTCATTTTTCCTGTTAATTTTTTTAAAATAAATAAATAAATAAACCCAGTGGTCTGGGATTGATTTTAATGTGTGTGTATCAGGTATCCTAGAAGGCTCCAAACTCTTGCCATTATTATTTTTAGAATTTGTTTTTTTCCATTTTTCTCTCCCCCCCCCCAGTTTCCCCCCTTTTTCTGTGCAGTGAGCTGGTGCTGTGGATTCATAATACTGCTTTTGTGTTGATCTCCCCGCCACTCTTACACAAACAACCCTCTGTTTTGAAGGCATGATTTTAAAAGTTGGTTTGCTTCATTTCCCCTTTTCTGTGCTATGAGTTGGTGGCTGCTATGGATTCAAAAGACTGCTAGATTGCCACTACCACCAACACAAGATTCAAGAGACTGCTATTCTTAAGATATCCTCCTCCCCCCCACCCCGCATACTCAAAGCCCATATGCACCTGCTGCAGAGCAGAGAGATGTGGACTCAGGTTATGGGGACTCTGACCTTCACCTCCCCACACCCAAGCTCTAGTTAGTACCATTCACCACTGGTTTCAGATGAGCTTTGTTTCCTACAACATTGTGCAGCTTGGAAGGGGGAAGCTTTGGAATAAAATACTTCTTCACTGTATAAAAAATGTTTTGACAGTCCTTAGGCTGATCAGAAGGCCCTTTTTGTAAGAAATATGAAAACACTGCAGCTGAATTGAAAGGAACAAGCCTGTTCTGCTGCTATAAATGGATTTGACACTGAAGTAAAGAGACTTGAGATTATCCGTTTGAAATGAATACCATTACTTAAATTGTTTTGAAACTACAAGCAGCTAAGTAGGTCTCTACACTAAAAACAAAATTAGCCAAGCACTGGTGCCGCTAACTTCATGGAAAGCTAGCGCTGTTTGTAATCATAATAATATTCTCATTTTTTCAAACAGAGCACAAAGTTTTTCTGGCAGCTGCTCTCCTCTGTCCTCCTGCCCTGCCGTTCTCTACATGAGTGATTTATTGCACACTCATGAATGGTCACTCATGGAGGTTTATGGGTCCTTTTCATGACGTCATCAACCTCAAGGATGTCTCCTGTGCTTTCTCCACTTTATCCTGCTTTCAAAAAGATCAGACATAAGCTGTAATAGTTGCCGTATTAACAGTGTATAATGCTGACATATCACAATGATACAGCCACTAGATGGCACTGTTTCATTGAACATATAGAGCATTGCTGAGAAAGTAAGTTTTCAATTCCAAATTACATGTTTGGCCAAACTCATGGCCAAAGCCTAAACAAGATCACAAGGAAAGTAAAAATTTCAGGCACAAGAAGTCCCGTTCTGCTGCTTTAGCACAGGGAATTCCCTGCCACCTGAGTCTTCAGAGAAAAGGTCCAACAACAAAAACCAATCCCAGTCTACCCTTACACTGAGTGGTTGATGAACAAACACACGCAATCCACAACAAACGAGAGTTCAAATCTATGAAAAGCCTCACAGCACTTTTCATGGCACAGGCCTTAGTAATCCAAAGTCCAAATAGAAGAGAGTCCATGTACAGAGTGCTTTCAAAGTCCCAAACTGTGATGGATCCAAACAGAGGGATTTCAAGCCATGAATCGAAAGATGATTCTAGCAAAGGCTCCTTGCCTTTGCTCCAGCTTATAAAAGGAGGTGTGGGCCTCTTTCAAACCACTTAGCAGACAGGGGCTCTGGCCCATAAGCCATGCCCATGTCCAAATGGGGCGGCACTGTTCAGCCCACCAAAATGAGGCTACAATATGAGTGACTCCTTCAACAAGCCCTCCCACCTTTTCTAACATACTTAACTTCCCAGAGAAGCCATGTAGCCTCAAGGTCAAGACAGGGAGTGAGTGTGACGCTACTCCCTTCAACTATTTCCCTGAGAACTCTGACACTGAAATGTTTGTAAAGATTCTGACATTCTGAACTATTTCTAAATAAATCTAACTACAAATGGCAAGGCCTCAACGGCCTTGCTGAAGCCTACACCTGACACTAGAGAGAGATTCTGTTTTGGATATCACACTAAATATACCATGTGTGGCTTGTTTAGCCACCCGCTCTGGCAGGAGGAGTCAAGTAGGAGTGATAGAACTGTGTGCAAGAGTTGCTTGTTCACAATGCATTACATGCAAACTAGGCCATTATCTTTTGAGTAAATCTTTGTGAACTTAGTTACATCCCTACTCTTCAAATCTGTTTTGTTAGCTGAAGAGCAAGGTGTATACCTGCCAAGCACTTTCACTGGGGTGGGTGGGACAGGGAATGACTCTTTTTTTATCATTTCCACCCTTGTCCCTGTACACAAAAGACTACATTGTTGAGCTACAAGAAATTAATTGTTCGGCTATAATAACTTTTTATATTCAACTTTTTATTGTCATGGTGCCAATGTGAGACCAGATGTTTTGGATTAATATTTATATGCGTTTGACAAAGGGAGAATGTTGTTCCTCTTTCTTTTCTGTTTGTACATTCTATTTCTGTGCCTACAAACAGACCTTTAGCCTGCTTGTAAGCAGCTTCCTTGCTGCAAGACATCTTCAGTAAGGGTATTTCCAGAGGATGCTTTTATCCTGCAATCACCCTGCCTCAAATAAGGAATTTTACAGGTGGTCCTGATGGCACTGTCTTCCATTTGTAACCCTTCCATATTTTCCCAACCATTTTCCATCTAACCAAAACAAAAATTTTACTAAGGAGGAAAAGATGGAATACATGCACAGTATCTTTTGGGTTGTAGCACGAGGAGCATCCAAACAGTGCAATCCTACACATGTTTAATCTGAAGTAAGTATTATGGTTTTCAATGGAGCTTACTCCCAGGTAACTGGCTAAAGGTTCGTTCTAGAGTTCCAGGGTAGTTTGTAAACCACTCCAGCCACTCACCCTTGCTAGATTCGGACATCACGATAACCCACACCCAGCGAGGGTAATTATGCTAATTAACCCTAACCCTCCATGGCTTATTTTCCCTCCGTGATCATGCAAACCCATTTTTTTAATTAAATTTATTAGAATGGTTGCCTTAGCTTAGGCAACATATTTTCAGGATCAAGGTCTTTGTGAAAAATATAATCATTTTTTCAATGAGTCATTTCCCCCCCCCCCCAGTTCTATGCAGATTTCTTAGAACTATTTTAAAGCAGGTAATAAAAGGGGGAACTGAATATTAATTCCAAATATT
The DNA here is from genome assembly GCF_023053635.1 of Elgaria multicarinata webbii. Classification (NCBI taxonomy): domain Eukaryota; kingdom Metazoa; phylum Chordata; class Lepidosauria; order Squamata; family Anguidae; genus Elgaria; species Elgaria multicarinata. The sequence continues at coordinate 55,066,441 of NC_086177.1, forward strand.
CTTTTGGTATAATGTTCTCAAAGGAGGCTTATGGGTCTGAAGTCGGTCCAAGACCATGGAAAGTGGTTCTAATTTTTTTAACTGGCTTTGTCAATCAGTTGGCAAGCTGTCTTTGCCCATCCCTTGTAGGCTGACCATATGAAAAGGAGGACAGGGCTCCTGTATCTTTAACAGTTGTAGAGAAAAGGGAATTTCAGCAGGTGTCATTTGTATGCATGCAGCACCTGGTGAAATTCCCCATCATTGCAATGGGAGCTAAACCAGAGTGACCAGATTTAAAAGAAGGCAGGGCACCTGTAGCTTTAACTGTTGTCATGAAGAGGGAATTTCACCAGGTTCTCCATGCATACAAATGACACCTGCTGAAATTCCCTTTTCTCTTCAACTGTTAAAGATACAGGAGCCCTGTCCTCCTTTTCATATGGTCACCCAAATCCCTTGGCAATATCTATTCAGGCATGTTGCCAAGCCGCAGTTAGCACTAACTCCCACTCCAAACCATGTTTTCTGATCCTGATTTGGCCAGCCAGTTTTTTTTCCCCACATCCGCCATTCTTTTTTTCAGTTCAAACCATAGTGAAGCTTCTTTAGCTATAATTTGGGGCAATATCTGAGTTGAGCCAGACAATGTACAACTGACTTGTACTCCCCGTTTCTGCATTTTCTGTATAAACATGAAGACAGGTACATATAGCATGGATTAGAACATCTTTCCAGTTTCATGCTTCCCTGAATTTTGAGTTTTCAGCTAAAATAACATAGAAAATGCATCAAAAGTATGTATTTTATGATAAAATGCATACAAAAATTCACAATTTTGAACATGTGTACAAAAATGTGTATTTTATGAAAAAAATATTTAAATGTTATTTGTACCTTCTTTTTCATTGCAAGTTAACTGTGGAAACAGGACTGAACAGACTGATTAATGGAGAAAAAGGCACACCAGAATTCTTATTAAATCCCTTTCCTGCCCACCAAGGCCCTCAAAACAATGTACAAGTACACAATAAAATCATAACAAAATAAAGACAAAACAAGCCATACAATATTATTAAAACAAGCCATCAGACGCCTACTGAAACAATAATAGTTTTTACAGTATGGAGTTTTACAGACTCCACACACAGTCTAAAACTAAAAGGCATTGCTTTGTCCTTTCCAAATTAACACCACTTTTATCATAGTATTTCCAGGTGCTGTGAATAATTAAGTAATAAAAGTGCTGAACACTAGAGGGTGGTATTGTTCTTTTGAAAAAAATAACATATGAAATCACCCTAATACTTCTGTAGGGTACTGGCAATTTCCTTGTCATATTTTAACATGTGTGTTCTTATACATTCAAAGGTCATCCAAGAGCCTTTTGTCATTTCAAAAATGAGTTTGTTCACACATCACAATAAGCCACCGTGAGTTAATTAGCCGATGGGGCCCCAAGACATGCACCAGCCACCATTTTGAATATGCAAGTCACAGAGGAAGGCTAATGTTTAACCCACAAATAACCCACAACACCCATTTCTCATGGCACAATGAACTGTGGCACCCCTCCACTGCAGCTTCCATATTCAAAATGGCAGCTGGCACACAACTCAGAGCCCCGTGGGCTAATTAACTCATGGGGCCTTATCGTGATGTGTGAACCAGGTCAATGTGTTATACAGTTTTTAAGCAAATTGCTTCTTTTAATTTAAAATGGGGGCTCCAGATGTTTTAGCCTACAACTCCCATCATACCTCACCATTGGCCATTTTGTCTAGGGCTAATAGGAGTTGTAGGCCATAACATCTGGAGGGCCACAAGTCCGTCCCCCACTTTCTGACACAATTATTAAACTGGTAAAGTTCCAGGGATGTTAATCGTAACAAAGTTCCACTGTAGTTATGATTAACTAGTGCCAGCCTTCCCCTAACATGTTGTCTTCCATCTGTTTTGAGCTATAACCCTCCACCATTCCTAACCAGTGGCCATGCTGATTTTTGGGAGTTGAAATCGAAAATGATGGGAGTTGAAATCCCAAACGACGGGAAGGTATCTAGTTAGGGAAGGCTATACTACACTGATGATGCACAGTGTAGCATTTCAATTACCTTTAACGTTGTTAAAGGTACTTGATTACCACTGACTGGAAGAGAAGATATATACAAGCAATTACCACTGGCCTTGAACTAGTGTTAACTACTTCTGATCCTTATCATTAGTGATACAACAGCCATGATAAACATATATTGTGACATTAGTTGAAGCTGTAACATCTGTAATTCTCTGGAAAGTGTGTGTGTGTGTGTGTGTGTGTGTGAGCCACATCACTACCATGCCAAGCTGGGGGCAGGAGACCCAAGGAAGTTGCCCTATATCAAGACAGACCAGTGATCCCTCTAGCTCAGTATTGTCTATAGATCAATATTATCTCCATGTGCTCTATGACTAAGCCCTTCCACAAAGTTTTGGGACATAAATACTTAGGAGCTAAGCGACGATCACTATCCCTTTCCTGCCTGGTGTGAACAAGTTAACTGGGTGTATATTGAGACAGGGTAGTAATATGTCCAAATAATTTTCCATTTTGTCTACTCCATGTAATTCCTACTCTTTTATATGCTGGAATCTGATTTGCATTGCAAGGGTGCAATAAACTTCACTATCTCTTTTGATATTCCTTGGGAAGTAGAGTTTTGCTGTGGAAGGAGGTGCTGAGCTGATCATTAATGGTGGGGAGTGGGGGAGGAAGAGGGAGTCCGCATCTAGATATGTTACTCCTAGCACTAGCCAATCGTTGCTCTTTGGTTAAATACTCAAATTGTATTTAAATACTCCAATTTACTTTCTATACTATCAGAACTATTACATTTTTCTACGTGTATATCCTGCCATGTACCATCCAAAATAGTCATGACATTGCTGCTGTGGGTGGGACCATTTGAAATGGTGCCTTTGTTATAATTAGGGATGTGCTCTGCTCCAATTAGAAGCGGCGAATCAGAAGCGAATTGGCCTGCTCCGCCTTGCCCAGAGGCAGAGTAGAAGCGGGCCGGGGACCCGTAGAAGCAAGGCGAAGAGAAGCGGCCATTGGCGGAGCGCTTCTCTTTACGCAGAGCGATCCGATCGCCATTTTGAAAAATTTCGCCCATAGGATTGCATTGCGGAAAAGAATCGGGGATAACTGTGTTGTTTTTTAAGCTATATTTCTTGAACTTATTGTACTTAGAGAGTCATGGATGGGGGTCATTTTGAGCCTACTCTCAGCTCTCTGCGTGCTGCGGTTCGCTTGCTAGAATTTTTGGAATAGTCGGGTAAACAAACAGGGACAGCGGGTAAACCGGCGTTTTTTTTTGTTTTTTGTTTTTTAAGCGATGACAGGCACATTCAGCTCCCAATCCTGATGAGAATTGATCACCTCATGAAGCATCCTCCAATCCCAGCGTTGGAGGGGGGGGACTAAGGCAGAGACACCCTCACTGCTTTGAGCTCTCAGCGTCTTGTGGGTTTTGCATTCATGGGGAGAGGAGTTAGTTAGCTGCTGCTGCTGTGTTTGGAGATAGATTAGATTTAGCTTGGCGCGTGTGTGTGTTTGTTTGCTTCTTTCTGACTTTTTGCTTAGTTTGCTCTGTGTTTTTCCCTTACTTTGATTTAATATAAACTTTATTTTAAAATTTTGGAGTGTTTGTTTGTTTGTTTGGTTCCCCCCCTTCCCTCTCTTAAAGCCTGACTGTGTTTCATCTTCCTTCTTTCTTCTAAATACAAAAAAATACAAAAAAAAATTACTCTCTATTTCTTCTCTCTGTTACTTGGACTGTGTGTGTGACTGTGTTATTGTGTGAGTGTGCTGTGTGCACTGTTTGTGAAGTGCAACAGCCACAGATTGAGCATTTCAAATCCTGTTTGGGCAAAGCATACACACTTCTTGTCCCATTTCCCTACATATAGTATTAGTAATATTCTTATACATATTATTAGTAGTAGTAGTATTATATTCTTATACATATTATAATTAGTATTAGGATGGCATCTGGGAGGGTACCCGCTTCAATTTCTTTTATCTGTCAAACCGTCGGAGAACAGCCCATGTCTGGAAATGGGGTTTCCGATTTTCATAAATTCCCAAAAAATCAGGGGATGATGGGACTGCCTTGAGTCTTGGTGTGCATGTGTATCCCTGGATAAGCTGTCATGGTGGCGAGTTTGAGGTTTCTAACGTGCAAATTGACGGAGCTATCGAAAGGGGTGTGAATGGGGTGCCCGATTTTCATAAATTCCCAAAAATCAGGGGATGATGGGACTGCCTTGAGTCTTGGCGTGCATGTGTATCCCTGGATAAGCTGTCATGCTGGTGAGTTTGAGGTTTCTAACGTGCAAATTGACGGAGCTATAGAAAGGGGTGTGAATGGGGTGCCCGATTTTCATAAATTCCCCAAAAATCAGGGGATGATGGAACTGCCTTGGCGTACATGTGTATCCCTGGATAAGCTGTCATGGTGGTGAGTTTGAGGTTTCTAACGTGCAAATTGACGGAGCTATTGAAAGGGCTGTGAATGGGGTGTCCGATTTTCATAAATTCCCCAAAAATCAGGGGATGACGGGATTGCCTTGAGTCTTGGCGTGTGTGTGTATACATCCATGAGGTGTCATGGTGCCAAACTTGAGGTTTCTAACTTTAACAGAAAAAAAGTTGTATACTTTTTTAGCTTAATGCAAGCCTATGGGGGGGAAACGGAGCTCGGATCCGGAGCTCCACAGCGGACATAGGCGGAGCGGGGGCGGAGCGAAGCGGCCCGATCTGCAAATCGCGGATCTGGAAGAGAAGCGGAGCGGGGGGTCTGTGCACACCCCTAGTTATAATCCTTCTGGTAGGCGCCATTTTATGCCCCCATTTTTAAAAGCATTTTTTAAAATTAGTGCTAAAACATTTTTCTATCTTCCATGAAAGATGGGTATAGTGCTATAACTCTGTACCGGTATAATGTTAATTTTTGTATTATGGCATTGTAGTGCCTTAACGCTATAATACAATAAGTTGTTGCGTCACTCTGCCTAATGGTAGAAACAGCCCTGAATAATTGGATAATGGCATCACCTGGACACCCCATAATAGGTGAGTAAACAAAGCATGGCAATTCTACAATAAATGCATAGTGTGGAACCACCGAGAAAGAAAAAAAGACTGAGCTTTTAGTTTGTCTGCCATTTTATAATATTCATAAAAATGCCTTTTCAGTAGAGTTAGGGTTTTATGAACTTAAATTTAACTTAATATTGGACTGCCATGAGCCCCTCCTCCACCTTAAAGGCATTTGGAGTCCCTGGTTAGCATTATAGCATTCTCCCTTGCCCTTCCCTGAGTCGAGTACATGAGGAGGAGGAAGGCATAGGTTAGATGAGTCCAGGGTTTTCTTGAGAAAAAGACTTTAGAGATACAAACAGTCCACAACATTGGATTGTTTGGTCCAGAAGGGGTAAAGGAAGGCCGGGAAGTCTGAGAACTGGGCCTCTAATAAACTTACATAAATTCCATTTTAGAAATCTTCTCAAAAATGGAGCAGTCTAAAGAAAAATGTTGGGAATAAAAATTCCATGAAACCAATGAAAAATTTCAAATAATTACCTCTTGCACCAGGACAGCCATGCAGTATAAAATGGAGTTTGCACATAACATATAATTCTCACAGAACACCCACTCTTAAGAAAGTCTTACTGTATGAATCATATTCAATCCTACGCCATGCCAAGCCTGTACTTGACATTTTTAAAAAAGAAATACGTTATAAGCAGAAGACTGTTTCAAGAGGGGAGAAACAAAATAAGCCTGAAGCCTTGGGAATACAGATATATTTATTTTTGGAATAGCAGTGCCTTGACTGACCTCCAAGAGACATGATGAAACACAGCATTTGCAACTGACTGAGCTCTTTGAACTGACACGGTGGCATGTTCTCCTGTGTGATGTGGTTTGCCTTCACCTGGAAACCTATTTGTTCCTTTTGAAGATCCAGAATAACTAAATGCTTTACATTCGGTATTGAAAAGATCCAGCTTTTCCCAGGGATTATTTCTTTCTTTATAACATTGCACATGTTTTCTAAAACTATACAGCGATTTCGAAATGAGAGGGTGATCCATCTAAAGTTGCATAGTTGTCTGTTTTTCATCTGTTACATTTTGAACTCATTTGTAATGGTTGTCATTGAATGCTATATGTAATGGGAGTAGTAAAACTCAGATGTGAAGGGGAGGTCAGGAAAACCCCAGAAACCTTGGGAAATTGGGGTGGGGTATTTTCCCCCAAATTTTCCAAACGTCCCTGGGGGGAAATGGGGCGGAAAACCTTTTTGATTTTGGGATTCCACCCACCCCCATTTCCCTTCATTTTTCTCCCAGGCCTCCATGGGCTCATCTACAGCAAGCAGGATATCCCACTATGAAAGTGGTATGAAAGTGGCATATAAAAGGCAGGAGCCACACTACTGCTTTATAGCAATATTGAAGTGCACTGACAACTGTTGGGGCCCATTGACACATACCATATACCACTTTCATAGTGGAATATCCAGCTTGGTGTACGTGAGCCCCATATTGCTAAGTAATATATATCATTGTCACTGGAGGCCCAGGTGGACTCTGTGGCACGGAGTACTTGAGGGATGATTCGCCAGCTACGGCCTTTCCTGGGCAGGGACAACCTAGCCACAGTAGTGCATGCACTGGTAACTTCCCAATTAGACTACTGCAATGCACTCTATGTGGGGCTGCCCTTGAAGACGACACGGAAATTGCAGCTAGTACAAAATGCAGCAGCTAGACTGCTGGCGGGTACATCTTATAGCGCCCACGTAACACTGGTCTTAAAGGAACTGCACTGGCTGCCTATACGCTTCCGGTCGGAATTCAAGGTGCTGGTAATGATGTTTAAAGCCCTAAATGGCTTGGGACCTCAATACTTGAGAGAGCGCCTCTCCTTATATATGCCTGCCCAAGACCTTAGATCTGTTGGAGGAGCCCTTCTCCACATCCCACCAATGCAACATATACATTATGATGGGACAAGGGAGAGGGCTTTCCCTGTGGTGGTACCCCAACTGTGGAATGCCCTCCCCTTGGAGGCCCGATTGGCGCCAACATTGATTTCATTTCAACGCCAAGTAAAAACATGGGTATTTATTTATTTATTTATTATTTATTGCACTTATATACCGCTCCCATAGCCAGGGCTCTCTGGGCGGTTTACAGAAATTCTAAAATTAAGATTAAAACGAGTATACAAAATTTAAAATTTCTAAAACACACATAAAGCATTAAAAACTGTTAAAAAACTAAACATGTGGGTGATTAAGATGTGCTGCCATATGCCTGGGCAAAGAGGAAATTCTTAACCTGGCGCCGAAAAGATAGTAGCGCTGGCGCCAGGCGAGCCTCGTCAGGGAGATCATTCCATAGTCTGGGGGCCACCACCGAAAAGGCCCTGTCCCTCGTTGCCACACTCCGAGCCTCTCTCGGAGTAGGCACCCGGAGGAGGACCTTAGATGTTGAATGTAGTGACCGGGTATATACACGTCAGGAGAGGCGTTCCATCAGGTATTGTGGTCTCAAGCCGTGTAAGGCTTTATAGGTCAAAACCAGCACCTTGAATTGGGCTCGGAAACATACAGGCAGCCAGTGCAAGCGGACCAGAGCAGGTGTTATATGGTCGAACCTTCTGGTTCCCGAAATCAATCTGGCCACTGCATTTTGCACGAGCTGCAGCTTCCGAACCGTCTTCAAAGGCAGCCCTACGTAGAGCGCATTGCAGTAATCTAACTTGGAGGTTACCAGAGCATGGACAACTGAAGCCAGGTTATCCCTGTCTAGATAGGGGCGTAGCTGGGCCACCAACCGGAGTTTGTAGAAGGCACTCCGTGCCACTGAGGTCACCTGAGCCTCAAGTGACAATGATGGATCTAAAAGAACCCCCAAGCTACGAACCTGCTCCTTCAGGGTGAGTGCAATCCCATCCAGAACTGGTAGAAAACCCCCCATCCTGTCAGCGGAGTCACCTACTAACAGCATCTCAGTCTTGTCTGGATTGAGTTTCAGTTTATTAGCCCTCATCTAGTCCATTGTCGCAGCCAGGCAAGCCTTTGATGGTTAAACTCACTGGCATATTGTTTTAACTGTTTTAACTGTATCGATTGCTTTTAAATTATATATTATTTTAAGTTGGATCAAGGTTTAATTTGTTTTTAACTGTGTATTTATTGTTTTATACTGTATGTTTTTGTCTCTACGCCATCCTGAGATCTTAGTGATATAGGGCGGGATATAAATATTTTAAATAAATAATAAAGAAATAAATCACATGTAATCACAAATGTGAATTGCTCTTTTATTTCAGTGCTTGTTGAAAAGAAAAAAATGGGATGAAATGAAGGAATTAGCTGCCAACATTTGAAAATCTTAACTGCCCAATCGTAAGTCTAATTGAACAAACTGAGAAGCTCCAGTTTGTTCAATTAGACTTACCTCCAATTAATTCATAGGAATGCAGCCTGACTCTGCAGTCCAACTAACAATCACCTAGTATTGTTCCTAGAATACAGTGGGACATACTTCTAAATATATATGCATAAAATCATGGTGTAAAACCAGATATATTTAGGGTTTTCCCTCATCCTAATCACTCCCCAACCATGATGTAATAGATCAGGGTGGGTTTTTTTATATATAATTGCATTTTTTCAGATCCAATTCCTGTTTTAAAAACAAAAATATTCTATTTGTTGTTATGTTTCATTCTTAATTGGTATAGAGCCCACCTTTTTTAGTGCTTTCAGCGGGGGGGGGGGGAACACAAGTGGTTTTGTAAATTTATCTTGCTTTTCTTAATTACCAGCAGTAATGTTTAGCAAGTCCTGTGAACAAATAAAACACTTTATAATATTTTATATGTATTGTCCTCAAACTATATTACAACTACTATAACATGAACCACTCCAAAGACACCTAAGGAATTAGAGCTTCTTTTTTAATCCTACCAGCTATGTGTGTGTGTGAGTGTATGTGTGTATATGTGTGTGCATTAGACCAAACAACATCCCATGAAGTGTAATATGGATAACAGCATAAGTGAAGTGGTGTTGATTGTGCATCCCCTCACATTTTCTTCCTTGGCATCTCTCTTCCTCTTCAACAATTAACCATGCTGTAGACCCATGTAGTCCTGGGGGCTGCCTATATGGCATTGGGTTGCCGCTGTGATAAGCGGCAGCTAATCCCGACACTGCAGCAAAGGTGTGGGGGTTTTGGTGGCTGGGCTTTCTGCCTGGGTGGACAGCGACCAATCAAGGGTTGCCATCTGCCCGACCACACCTCTACTGCGACTCCAGAGTGAGGATAGATGGCGAATGCGCTGTAGTCGCCTTTCTCCGGAGAAAAAAGTCGGGGTCTGTCCCTGACTTTTTTTCTTTGCAGCTTTGTACGAAAGCCCCACAATGGCTGTGAGGGTTAGGGTTGTGCCACTGCGCGCTTGCATTGTTGTGCTGTCTTTTTAATTGCATATGTACCAAATTAAGAAGTTGAGATAAAATATTATTTGTGAATCTTTTATCATTGCTTCCTCTTTTGTTAACTTGTATATTCAAAAGGGTACATCAGTCCATGTAAATGTCCCTGCCACTTTTTCATCCACTTCATGTATGTGATGAAGGAGGCTGTTGGTTATGAATGTGCAGGCCTCCCAACAGATCCATGTTCTTACACTTGTGCTTAAGTATTATCCACATTTACTTTCATTGACCTTGTTGATTTTAGGAGATGATGATGATGGTGGTGGTGATGGTGGTGGTGGTGTTGATGATGATGATGATGATGATGATAATTGCAAGAGCCAGTGTGGTGTAGTGGCTAAGGTATTGGACTGGGAGTCGGGAGATCCAGGTTTTAGTCCCCACTTGGCCATGGAAACCCACTGGGTGACTCTGGGCCAGTCACAGACTCTCAGCCCAACCTACCTCACAGGGTTGTTGTTGTGAGGATAACATAGAGAGGAGGATTATATACACCGCCTTGGGTTCTTTGGAGGAAAAAAGGTGAGATATAAATAAAATAAATAAGTATGCATTGTGGATGACAGCAGCTTAACCCTAACTCTTTTCTTTTCTACCACATTTGAAAAGAAGTGAGATGAAACAATGGGTAGAGGTGTGGATTTTTTCATTTGTTTCTTGCTGCTTCAGCCTGATGTGTCTCTTTTTGTAGAATGCATTATTAATTAATTGACTGATTTTATAGCAGGGTCGTGATCACAGTTATATTCTATAGTGCAAATTTACAATGGGTTTTGTACCAGTTTAACTGTTACGATTTCCCCCTAGAAGCCTGAGAGTTTGTAGTATTTGGAGGGTTCTGAAATTTCTCTTAGTGATCTCTAGCACCTTGCCCAGCCTGTATAAACAGTTCTCAATGGAAAAAAGAAAAAGGGTTTGTTTTTAGTGGCCTTCCTTCCCTAATTCTAATGAGCAATTTACAGTCACCCATAGCATTTTTGCTGTGTCCTTTGAAGTGGTCTACACTAGAGCACACATGCACCTTGACCCCTTTCTTTTCCTGGGCAGTGCCATTCAGGAAGTACAGCTCAGAATGTGACCCTTATTATCTTGTGTTGGCTATTTACTGGCTACTCACTGGCTATTGGCACTTAATATGGTCTCACTGAAATGAATATAGCCAATGTAGGCAATCTGGGTTCCACACCTTGTACGTGTTTATTAAAATTGCTAGCATCGTTGTCTGAAAACGTATGATTACTTATAAGCTTACAGATACCTCTTTATAATGTGCATTTTTGTTTGGAATTGGGAGTCAGATCCAGCTGTAATTCCAGTTGAGATTTATCTACAAAAATCATTTTCTTCTCACCTACCATCTCTGCCGGGGTGTTTATCCAGTCATGGCATTGCAGCTCTATATATGACATAGCCAGATGAAGTTGCCAGTTTTATAAACCACATACTTTAGGGCAGGCCTCTTTGTTTAGCTCCTTTCAAGCTGGGAAACCGGAGCAGCGTGTTGTACTTTTTCATCAGAAGGCTGTGGGATCTCATTTTCTTCAGTTTCTTTCAAGGTCTGTCCTGTGATCAACTAGCAAGAGAAGAACTGTTGAGGGGAAACAGGCATCAACTACTGGAGAAAGGATATGACTCCTGGCTGCAAGCCCAGGCTTGGTCAGTAGATCAAAGGCTCTGTGCTTGGCTTATGGTGCAATTGGAAGAGCAGCTGCCCAGTAGCTTGTCATCATCCCTATTTCCCTTTTCCCTTCCTCCCCGATAGCAGCCAGCTGGTTCGCTTCCCTCCCCACATCAGCTATTAAACTGTGTCTGCATCTCCCTTCTGCTGGTTCTTGCTGTTCTGCTCTTCGAAGCGCTCCGTTGAATGCATTCCCCATTTGTTTCTAGAGGTTTGTGGTTGGGGAGTAGTTCTGACTATTGGTATTTGTCGGAGAACGATGTTTTCATTTGCTGTATAGGATGGTTTTGATTCCCCTATCAGTCACTGTAACAAGATTTTAAAATTATGTTGCTACAAGAAGGACACCATTAGAGAAAGTTATTGATTGGAGTGTAGAACTATATCTAGACCCACAGTCTTCTAACATTTTGCCTATTATCTGCCTCCCAGATCAGTTCTACACCTGTGGAAAAAGAGGGGAAAAGCACCATGAAAACGCTATGAGAAAAAGAGGCAACGAGCTCTGGTGCTATGAAATGTCAAAAGAGGTTTCTTTATTTTTGTTATGCGAAATATAAATGTTCACAAAATTTCAACCAAATTTGTACAATGCTCAATATTTCAGATCTGGAGATCCTTCATCAGGAGCTGTACAACAAAATGAATTACTCTTTGAAGTAATTATAAATTTGAAACCTTATAGATATTTTTTACAAGACCGCAGTCATGTTCGTTCTGTCTCTGTCAGCAGTCAAACTGTTTCTACACCTGCCTTTTTCCCCGGGATCATCCCAGGATCATCCCTGTGCATCCAGATAACACACAGGGGATCCCAGGAGCAGGCAGGGATGATCCCTCCATTTGCCTGGGATAACCCTTAGGTGTAGAAAGGGCCAAAGTCTCCCAATAAGATTATGAGCTAGTGTAGGGTGAACATAGGATCCTGCCTTATTCCAAATCAGACCACTGGTCCATTTAGTTTGGGGCTGGGCAACAGTGGGACCCGTGTGCTCAAGTGCACCCCAAGGCACCTTTCTCCATGCCTACTGAGTTGTCCTATCCCTCCCACATGCTTTTTTAAAAATGATAAAATTAACGTATTTTCTTACCAGTAGCTGGGATCACTTCAAAGCAAAGTGAGGGCCACCAGCCAACGCCATGTTCATTTCCCATGAATGCCGCTGGGCCACACATGGGGCTCAGGGACATACTTAGGAAAGGAAGAGGGTGGGGAGCTGTGCAGGCCAATGTGTTCCTCTGCAGCACTCTCAGCCACCAAGAAAAAGAAGGGAGGGAATAAAAAACGAGTCTGATGAGCTGGAGGGTGGGGAATAATAGCTGAAGAGAAAAGTGGAGGACTTGAGAAAATGCCCAGGGGACGATTGGGGGGGGGGGGCTAGGACAGGTAGATCCTAGCTCATTGTTGTTTACAACCACTGGCAGCAATTTTTTCCAGGAGTCATTCCCTGCAGTAGCTCAAAAAGGAGTTCGTGTGACTTTGGATACCGCCCCAAGAGCGCTCCATAAATGTCATGTGTTATTATGAAGTATTTATCACAATTAGCTATTTTATAATTGACTTTTAAAGTATGGGTGTAGCTGACAGAAAGGTGGGTGTACTTGACATCTATTTAAGTTAATGGGAAACTGAAATAGCTGTGTGCTTTTAAGGCCAGCACGTTATTGGATTGTAGCCAGGCTCCATAAGTAATTCTACAAGCCCCCAAAGCTTGTTCTTGTTTCTTAATTCCTACCTTGCCGGCATATGTTTCGAGTGCTCTCTCTTCTAAAGAAAATTGACCCTGCAGTGAGTGTGTTGAACATTGCATTACTTTACTCTCTAGGAAGGAGCAAAACGGATGAGTGCTGACTGCAGTGTAGAATAGGCAGCTGTTTCCTGCATGGCCTCAGGGGACAGGAGAGAAGGTTGCAAAGCCAGGCCTGAACTGTTCCACCCCAAGTGCAGCACACATCTTAAACTGTGAATATATTTTGGTAACCATGATGATTCTGAACTTTTAAAAAATGAAAAGTTTTTTATAACGTTCCATGTTTGGGGTGGGGGTGGGGTGCGGTGCCAAGTCTGTTATACACGAAAATGTGTATGAATACAGGAATGAAGCTACATTCTGGCAGACTTGAATAAAAATGTTTCCATTTTAATTTTAGCTGTGCCCTTGCCTTTTATCCTGTATTGTAAGCCACAAAGAAAAATGGTGCCTTGACCACATCTGCCTATTTCATTGTATAGTTGAGGACTGACTGTGACTTGACCAGGAGGAATTGTTTAGCAGAAATTCAAGCACTAGCATATCATTGCTTTGAAATTTCAGGGCCATGAATGTTTCTTTGGTTTTTCTGGAATGGTTTGCTTTTGTCATGTAGGCTAGAAGTTGTCAATAACCCCAAAGGGGGACTTGGAATAATCCTTCTGTATAGCTGTAACAGATGTAAAACTGAATAAAGCTGCCAAAGCTATTCATTATGACAGAAACATATAGTAACAGATGCCATCAGTAAATTCTTTAAAGTTTGTGTATTTCTAGTAATGCTTTTATCATCAAATCCTAATGCATAAACCCTAATGCATAAACTATACAATCCCATGCGCACAATTATATTGTAACATGTGGGAACATGCATGGATTGTAGGGACAATTCCAAGATATGTTTAACAAAATCATTGTACAGCACTTAAGTCATATTTGGGGTTTTCCCCAAAACACAGGCATTAGTTTTTCTCTAGCAGTAGGAAAGCATCTCACCTGTATCAGGTCCGACCAACTCTGATATATGCCTTTCCCACAAGGCTTCCCCTTCAGTATTTGGTTCTGTCTTCTGGTGAGGGAGGAGCAACATCAGAATAGCGCCATAGCAATAAAGCTAGAGCCAGGGCCACCACTGCCAATTTGCTGTAGTGGAATGTGAAAAATGTGGAGACACAATTCTCCAGCGGTCCCATTACAGTAGTGGGGAAGTGGACATCCCTTCTCTCTCCCCACCCCAGGCTCCAATAGCAACTCTAGGCACCAAGGCTGACCAAAAATAATCCCTTTCAGACTTGACTTCGTTATCACCCCGCCCCTTTCTGAAACAGTTGGTGTGGGTGCTGCAGGGGAGAGTCCATTAGGCCCTAGATCAGGGAGGACAACCCTAAAACACACAGGGAGCCACAAAGCAGAAAAATCTGGGACAGAGGAGGCAAAAAAAAAAAGATGGTGGCAACTGGAAAGTGTTATGTATGTAGAAATGTGCAGAATCATAAAGACAGGGTGTAAATATGACTAGTCATTGCCTTATGAGATGCCGTGGGCAAGGTCTAACTAAAACGCAGAGTCACAAGGGGCTTTCCACTGTGCATTGCATACTCGTAAACATCCACATCTTTATATAGTTACTGGGGAACATGGGCCAGCGGGTGCAGTTGCATTTATGTCTTGCATGTGAGTCTCCCGTCGACCATTGGTTGGCCACTGAACAGAGTACTGGACTCTTCGTATGATCCAGCATGGCTCTTCTTTTGTTCTAATGTGTTCAGAGGCTTATGGGTACCCAGGGTGCATCCCATAGGTTTGCACCCTTAATCAATTTTTAGTGTGTAAGCCGCATGGAGTGCCATTTTTTGGTAGAAAGGTGGGGTAGAAATCAAACTGATGATGATAATCATCATCATCAATCATCATCAGTGTAAAACACCACTAAGTTCCTTGAAGGAAGGGTGGGATACAATGCACCGTATCTACAATAAAACAAATGGTAAATATTACTCAAAGATTTATCAGAATCCCCCAAAAGAGCAAGTGTGACTAAATGGTGAGAGTTAATATAAATGTAAGACTCGAAAAACAGGTTCCATGGTATCCTGCAGGACTCTGAGCAACCCCGTGGCCCAGTTTACACATCACAGCTAGCCAGAGTTCCTTGGATTGAGTAGTGTGCTCGTACACACTTTCCAATTGCTCCTGCTTGGCTCTTCCTGAAAGCAGCTAATCAAACCACAGAGCTTCTATTCATTGTTTGTTTATTGTGACATCCAAACTGGGAACTTTGGCTTGTCTCTTTCCAAATAAACCAGAATCATAATCTCTGGAAACCTGGCTTATTGTTGTATTCAAACATGGGCCCTGTCACTCAGGTTTAGATTCTCATTTGCAAGCCAGGAATAACTGTAATGTACTGCTGTGTTGTGGAAATTCATGAAATAAGATTCATAAAATAACAAAATGATACTTACCCTGAGCTGTAGGAATAAACTGGATTGTAAATCTTAACATTGAAAAAGTAACTGTGTTAGTCTATACTAGCCAACAAGGAGTCCTGAGTCACCATAAAAATGAACAAAATATATTGTACCATAAGCTTAAATTACTAAATAATTTTAAATACATTCAAATGGTATCTGTAACTAAAGAAAAAGGTACACCTTCTTTATTGTTTCTTTTAACGTATATTTTAACTTTTTTTTTAAAAAAAAATATAGATCGATAGAGGTGATATCCCCTGCCCACAATCACAGATTGTCACATACCTTGTAACAGCTTAATAGGTGGTGAGAACACTTCTGGATTTCCCTGGTTTCATGCGTTTTTCCTTTTAAGTACTCTTCTAATAAAAGAGTACTTTTATTTCTACCACGCAACCTGTAGGAAACTATCACTGGAACCAACTGTATTAGCTCAGTCAGACAGTTTGTTCCCCCCCCCCCCAATTATCCAGCAGGCCATTGAGTATTACCCATTTTAAGAGGAAGTTAAAGACACAAAATAAATTAAAGAGATACCTTTTATTTGAAACAGGCCTGTTGAGAAGACTGTACAAGATTTCAAGTTTCACAGCTCTTACCCTTAAACAAAGAGCAATGTGGCAAGATAATACGTTGTAACCTCAGAATGAGCTGCTTAACCAACTGGCAGTTTGCCACAGATTTACTACTTGAATTACCATGGGATGTGCCTCTATTACAAGAAGGTTTGCATTTGCCCAGTACTAGGTGTGTAAAGCGTTTCAGTAATACCAAAACTAGCAGTCAGTTCATACATGACTTTCCAAAACTAGATGCAACTGCTACTGGCATCAAACATCCCTTTTTTAAAAAAAAAACGAACTCAACAACTTTCTCCTTAGAAACAATATAATAATTATATTCACAATGCAAAAGAACTACAAGAATTTCTCACGATAAGTTACACAATAAGTTAGAAAGGCCTTCGTACCCAAGAACAAATGCAGAGAGAATGTATACAATACACATGATTCTGCACAATCAATTTAGTACGTACTGTGCATCGAAACCTGTCATAAATGCCTCATTCTCCACATACGCACAAGGGTGTCAGATCATGTTAAATCTCTATAGCCCACATGAAAGTTACCAGAGTAGTAGATTAGGAAGTTGTTATTCGTGTGGATAAGAAGCATTAGTGATACAATGAAGCCACTACACTGAAGCCATTGCATATTAACTGCATTCCAAAAACCAATTATATTGATTTATCTTCTAGTCCACTTCCAAGTAAATTAATTTAGGATTACTAAATATTCCTTCTAGCAGGAACCCCTTGTACCTCATTGGGAGGGCCCCTGGCCTTCAGTGAACATGTGTATTGCCCAATAATAATGTAACATTTTACCTTTTTTATTTTCCAAGGAAAAGCTCTGCATTTGATATATTGTCCAATACAGGTCTAAACCTGAATTATAATTGGGGCACAATCTTCTTAAGCTAAACAGAGAGAACATTCTTGTATATTTGAAATTTAGATTCTCTTTAACTTAAAAGCCACAAACCAAGCAGTAAAGGCCTCCTACAGGCTTTCTTTTATCCTTTTGTTTAACAAAGATAAGAGAAACAATGAAAATTCTCTTAAAGTAACTGAATCCACCTCATGTTGGTTGATTTTACAATTTAGGCTTGCTCAGGAAATGGTAAATTAATCATTATGTTGTATAGTTCACTAATTCTAGGGGAGCATGCAAGGTGATAAATATAGTCATCCTAAATTGGACATTATTATTGTTTGCATTCAAAGTATTGTTAAATACCACCATAACGTATGGATTAAAACAGCTTACATTTTAGTAGGTATGCACTACAAGCCTACATACATTTACTTGAAATATCCTACTGACTTCAGTATCACATATTTCTAAATAATAGTGCATAAATTTCTGTCTGAAATGGTTTGTGTAATTTTGGGATCATAATATTTACCTCAAAAGAGAAAGGTTTCAGATTTGATATAGATTAAAATGTCATTTCACCACCACTTTTTTTTTTGCTCTGACATAAAGGCAATAATATTTTTTAAAATGTCTGGTCTAATTGCTGCTATTAAATAAATTGTCTTTATTTTAAATATTTAATTTCCTTGACAAAATGTGTATTATTGCCCAATAATAATGTAACCTTTTACCTTTATTTGGAAAACAAAGGTTTTCATGCATACCGACGCACAAATATTTTTTGTGGTTATACTGGGAGAGGCTGCTTCAGACCTAAATCATGACAGTACACCCAGGAGGGAGGCGACTGTGCTTAGGAATGGCAGAGCAATTCAAAGTAGAGTTAGGGAGAAGCAGAGCAGCAAATCCAGCACCACATCCCAAGCCATGCCAGCTTGCATTAGCCACGGCAGAAAGTTTAGGGTGGTGGTGGTGGTTGATTCTTCCCTGTTTCTATGCTCCGAGTTGGCATAGCTAAGGGGATCCACGGACTTTTCATCTCTGGGACTGCTCAGGAAACACCCTATTGTGGTGTAGTATGGTGTAGTGGCTAGAGTATTGGACTGGGACTTGGGAGATCTGGGTTCTAGTCCCCACTCGGCCACGGAAGCTCACTGGGTGACTTTTGGCCAGTCACAGATTGTCAGCCCAACCCACCTCACAGGGTGGTTGTTGTGAGGATAATATGGAGAGGAGGAGGAGGATATACGCCACCTTGGGTTCCTTTGAGGGGAAAAGGCTGGATGTAACTGTAATAAATAAATAAATATCTGGGGGGGGTTCCACTGTGGGGAAACCATTTGTGCTAGCTTTAGGCCACATCAGGGCCTCTGCTACAGCAGAACACACACACACCCCACTAGGCAGAGGGCCACTTCTGCTACATCCCAACCCCCCTGAGCCATTAATTGAGCAGGGGAGAAGTTAGGATTTTATCAAGTCAACTTTTATATATTTATATTAGCTTTTCATTTTTAGGATTAATACTGACTCTTGTTACAATAGTGGCACCTTTATGGTAGTTTTGGTTTGTTTTGTTTTTTGAGGGGGGTAATTGTCAGAAATAGTATTAAGTATTTCTTTAAAATCTCAAGAAGAAATATAATATAAATTATAATTCACTCCTCCCAACTTAACAATAACTTGCTGAAAAATCTTATTTAAACAACACAATTTATTTTTATTATAACTGGGCTCAGTAAGTTTACCTTAAAAAAGCAAGGGGGGGGGAGAAACCAATTTCTCTATATACTTTCTTTTTAGCATTGCAGATGTCTGTAAGACATTTGGAAAGAAAAAGGCTGGGACAGAATTCTTTTCTTCATTAATCATAACATGTTCAGATGATAACTTTTCTTCTTAACAAGCAGGTCAAATTAGCAAATGACCGATGCTGTGATGGCCTGGTTAATATGTCTACCATTTTATGACACCTACAAAAAAAGGTGCCATATAACCAGGCATGGGACACCTAATAGAAATTCAATTGAAGTTCAACAATTTGGGATCTTGTAACTCTTTAAATGATCACAGCTGCCTAAAGAGGAGCTGTTACTATGCCCACCCCAACCAGAGTCGTATAAGTACCCTTCTGTTGATATGGCAGCAGCAGCATTAATTTAACAATGCCTGTAGTAGCAGCTGCTACACCCGTACTGACATTTTACCCTACATTAAATGATAGGATAAGATCAGTTGTTTTTCAAGTGTAGATTTGTAACCTAATTTTAAGTAAAGCTTTCTCCTTAGAAAGGCTATTCCAGATTTATTTCACTGCTTTGAGGACATTTGGCATACTTCACAACTTAGGAATGTCTTTCAAAATACTGCACCACCATCCCAGAATAGGAAGGCATTTAATTTATCCAACCCAGCAAAAATATTGCTGTTAATTCATTATCTCCAAAATAACACCTGCATTGAGATTCTATAAAACACATTTTAATTGGTTCATTTATACGGCTAAAATGCAAGGCAGTTGTACAGCTATGGAGTCCTGAAGTTGTTGGCAGCCTCAGAATTATTCAAATAGAGGAATGTAATCTGAAGCCCCATGATAATATACAAAGTCAGCTTAGAGGTTGATGGTGCGCATTATGCACTAGAATCAGCACATTCTGTGTTTGAAGTCTCATATGCACTGAATCTGTCCTCAGAGAGCCCTTCACACCCCATTACATGACTCAGGCTAAATGCGTTTTCTTATTGTGTCCAAGGATGTGTGGCACCCCACTTTGCTCATTTGTTTAAACCCACATAGTTGGCCTGGCAGCCACTCAACTTCCATGTATCCCAGGACTCCCAGTCTCTCCTCATCTTAATCCTTTACTTTCTGAAACAATGGGGTGTGCTACTGACTTGGCATTAGCCAAAGACTTTAGACAATAGGTGATTGGAAGCCCTGATTTATTGGAGTGGTTTTATCTGTACCCTGGGGTGATTGTAAATGAATTGTCAATAGGGCTCCTTTTTATGCGGATGGCATTCAATCTGATAGCAAGGAATTTGTCACTCTGGACAACTATTTGAAGTTATTTTTTTCCATTAAGAATCATGAGTGCATTTGTCTAGTGTTTTTGTTTCGTTTTGGTCTTCTTCTTTAGGAAAGATAATAGGATTGGCTACAATAATTAAGCAAGTATAGGATAGATACCATAAGAGTTTTTAATTATAACAAACTGGAACAGTGTTTTTGGTTTCTGACTTTTTCAGTTTCCAGAGGGGTAGCCATATGAATCCATTTCAGCAAGCACAACAAAGACTCGTGGCATCTTAAAGACTAACACATTTATTTTGGCACACACACGTACATGTAGGGAGAAGGAGATGAAATCCTTAGCAGTGGGCTCCGAGGGGTATGAAATGCAAGAAATACATGCAATGATAATTACTTTAAAGCTTAGATGTAAGTAAAATAAGTGCAATTATTCACAAAGTGGTGTTGATAAACATCCTGGCACTGACAAGAGAGTTCACGTTCAAAATGTGGCTTGATAGCAATGCAAAATCTGTTTCCCCAATATTGTTTCAAGCTTTCTTCTTGGGCTTGTTTTGTTGTGCAAGTAGGGTGAAGTTACAAGCCATTTATGCCATCTCCACTTCCACTTAGCTCGGTGAACTGATTCCTTAGTTGATAAAAAAGATCTACACCAGACAGACCATGATAAACTATAGCCAGCTGTACTTTCCCTGTGATCCTTAGATAATTGAGAAACAAATCAAAGAAGACCAATTTGGATGGCTTTAAAAGGGGGTTGGATAAATTCCTGGAGGCGAAGGCTATCAATGGCTACTAGCCCTGATGGTTGTGTGCTTTCTCCAGTATTAGAGGCAGAAGCCTGTGTGCACCAGTTGCTGGGGAACATGGGTGGGAGGGTGCTGTTGCACCATGTCCTGCTTTGTTGGTCCCTGCCTGGCAGCTGGTTGGCCACTGTGTGAACAGAGTGCTGGACTAGATGGACCCTCGGTCTGATCCAGCATCAGGGCACTTCTTAGGTTCTTATGACCAGACTGTGTGAAGTGCCTTGTCAAAGAGTCTCCTTTTCTGCTAATAACTTTCAGCTGAAACACTGAGTAATTTGTTTTCTTGTGAATTTACTCTCCCTTTTCTCTTCTGCTGGAAAGACTAACACATCTTTTGCTTATTAGGAAAAGACAACGTTTGTACTTGACATTCCTAGTACTTTCTGTAGAAAATCTTTATTTTCCATTGGGGTGGAGTGGGAGAGAGGAAATGGGACTGGTTAGGACTGGCATTGATCCCAGGTGAGGTGGGAATTATTTATTATTTTATTTATTTATTTATTTATTTATTTATTTATTTATTTACTACACTTATATACCACTCCCATTCTCTGGGCAGTTTACAGAAATTCTAAAATTGAGATAAAAACAAGTATACAAAATTTAAAATTCTAAAACACAGAACATACACAAAGCATTAAAAACTGTTAAAAAACTAAACATGTGGGTGATTAAGATGTGCTGGCATATGCCTGGGCAAAGAGGAAAGTCATAACCTGGCACCGGAAAGATAGCAGCGTTGGTGCCAGGCGAGCCTCGTCAGGGAGATCATTCCATAGTCTGGGGGCCACCACCGAAAAGGCCCTGTCCCTTGTTGCCACACTCCGAGCCTCTCTCGGAGTAGGCACCCGGAAGAGGACCTTAGATGTTGAATGTAGTGACCAGGTATATTCACGTCGGGAGAGGCGTTCCATCAGGTATTGTGGTCCCAATCCATGTAAGGCTTTATAGGTCAAAACCAGCACCTTGAATTGGGCTTGGAAACATACAGGCAGACAGTGCAAGCGGACCAGAGCAGGTGTTATATGGTCGAACCTTCTGGTTCCCGAAATCAATCTAGCCACTGCATTTTGCATGAGCTGCAGCTTCCGAACCGTCTTCAAAGCAGCCCTACGTAGAGCGCATTGCAGTAATCTAACATGGAGGTTACCAGAGCATGGACAATTGAAGCCAGGTTATCCCTGTCCAGATAGGGGCGTAGCTGGGCCACCAACCAGAGTTTGTAGAAGGCACTCCGTACCACTGAGGTCACCTGAGCCTCAAGTGACAATGATAGATTGCATCGAGATGGTCTGGTTTTCCTCCTTGATCTTCACAGTAAAGTCCTCAGGACCCAGGAAATGAACTGTTGTCTTTTTGCCTCAGTCCTGAATACCAAATGTTTATATCCTGTCCTGTGTGAAAACTTAAATACATACATTCTAGCTCAGCTTCCATTCTTCCATATCTTGCAAGATTTCAGTGTTTTCAGTAAAGTCTCGTGGTATTGATAGTTGATGCCTTTGGGAGTAAAGTCCACGGTTTGTGTTTTCACATGCTCGCATATGCACTTGTCTGGACAGGTTTGTTATTATTATTATTATTATTATTTATTTATTTATTTATATATTTATTATTATTTATTTATATATTTATTTATTTATATTATTTATTTATATAGTTTGCTATGATTGATCTGATTTGTAGCATCCACTTGAAGATGGCAAATGTCTGCAAGCTGGTGCTTTCACCTGCCGTGTGCCTGGTTTGTGATGGTGCCCAGGGCAGGGCAGTTCCTCCAACTTCCAAAAGTTCCTATAGGCCCAAAAGGGTTTCCTACCCCTTCACTGGATAATATTAGTAATAGTTTGCCATTTTCTCTCCTTTGTATTATGCAGTGATTTCTGTAAAAATACTCGTTTCCATTTTATGTATAGCTAAGTTTAAGGACAACGACCTGGTTTACATAGACTGGCTGGTTTACACAGACCAGAGTGTTACAGCACTGCCAGTGGCTCTTGGAAGAGCCCTGCAGTTGCTTCTTCTGATAGCGTACAACTGACATGGTGTGGCAAAGGTAAGGGGGTGCGATGCAGCAGCAAAGGTAAAGAAAAGTAGTGCATTATGTGGTGGCAAGGGGTGTGATGCAGCAGTGGCAGGGGTTCCCTCCCGCCTCAGGCAGCTGGAGGGCTGGCACCAAGGCTGTATGTAGTTGTTCTTCAGAGGGCTCATCTAGACCAAGCAGAATATTGCACTATGAAAGTGGTATGAAAGCCGTATATAAGACGCAGGAGCCACACTGCTGCTTTATAGCAGTATTGAAGTGCACTGACAACTGTTGGGGCCCATTGACATATGTCATATACCACTTTCATACCACTTTCATAGTGCTATGTCTTGCTTGGTGTAGATGTGTCATGGGTCCCAACAGTTGTCAGTGCACTTCAGTACCACTATAAAGCAGTAGTGTAAATCCTGCAGTGCACTTCAATACTGCTATAAAGCAGTAGTGTGACTCCTGCCTTTTATATACTGCTTTTATAGTTGTCAAAACATGTTATGCAGTAAGTTAGAAGAGCATTATTACCCCCATATTGAAGATAGGAGCTGATGGAAGATAATAGATAGCTGAGCTGAGATGTGAATGAATAATTCCCTGTCTCATAAAGCACTATATTATGGATCTGGCTACCATCTTCTCATTTCCTAAGTTCAGCATCAAGAAAAGGGTTTCCCTTCTTTCAGTTAGAGAATCATATGCATATCTTGCTTGCTGTTCCCTGGCTGCTCTATGAATATGCTCCTGCCAATCATATAATTTGCCAATTTTATTTTTCATTATCACCCAATTCTGGAGTACCTATGCCATCTGTGGCTACAAGTCATGATTTTTCTTTGCTTCTTTTAAAAAAAAACATTTTGTATTAACTCTTGGTATTAAGTGAGCCTGGAATTATTTTACTTTTCTACTTCCTTCTTTACTTGATAGTTGGCACTCCTTGTTCTAAATTCCTGTCCCATGACTAAGTTCTTTGAAAACGTTAGCTGCCAGAAGCAACTCCCTCGCTTTTTCCATTGGCATAACTATTCTACCATCAGGTAAAATACATGTGATAAAGATTTCTCATTAAATCATCTCAGGAACAATAAAATAATGATTTACATTATCTATCTATTATTTACAAATGTTTACATTATCTATGATAATAAAGCTCATGTCAGACTCAAATGCAAGCCACGAAGAAGTGATCTCTTTGTGTGTGTGTTTGTCTTTCCCTGAGAGTGGTATAAAGCCTGACCACATTTAGCTGCTTTATGTAATCTATGTGATTAGGAGCAACAGACGTGTAAGATTGCTAGGGGGCCATTTTGATGAGAGTGGGACAGTTAGCCCATCTTCTTGAAGAAACCTATTGACAAGCACTGACTCTCTCCATTCCTTCATTTAGACTACAGCAGTTGCTTTGCTTCTCCCTTACTTATGGTCTTTTGCACCCCGCAGCTAGCTTTTGGGGAAGGGTACAGGGTGGGGGAGAAAAAGATTGGTTTGGCAACCAATAGCACCCCTCAGGGCAGTCCTTTTACTGGGGCCCTAGGAAAGACCAAGATTCAACATGATTTCCAGGACTGGAATATCCATAGATTTAGCCATGACCTAGGATGGCTGGGTGTCATACTTTACAGAGGACTGCCCTCTATTTAAAGAGCTGTCAAACCTCTATTTAAAGGTGTCCAGTCCACATCTGGTTTAAAGATAAAGAACCATAAAAAGGGAGAGCAGATGGGCCTTGAAGTTGTCCATCAATAGTTAAGATCTATCAATGGTCGCCATCCACCCCAGAATGTCCCCAGCTCAACCCCAAAGTGAGGTCACACAGTGGAAGAACCATGGTGACGTTGCGTCAAAGCAAAAAGTCAGGGTAAGTCCCCAACTTTTTAAATTCGCAGCTTCAGGGGAAAAGCCCCTTGATGGTTACGAGTTAGCAGCTGCATTGTATAACTGACGCAGCGCCACAGCGCAGCCACTGAGGGGCAAATAAGACGTACAGACAGTGTGCTGGTGTACCCATGCATTCAGCAAGTGCCTTACACACATGCGAAAATTTGCCCATGGAGTTCCTCCACCTATGACAGGGATCCTGGACCACTGAGGATCTCCCCTTGTGTGGCAGAGCTATACGTGTGTATGTTGGTACTTGTGTATCACTTCTGTCACTGACTGAATTTGAGCTGGCCAGTGAGCAGAGCAGCAGGGGCAGCGTGTGACTTGGCTCCCCTTCTCCGTCTCTTTCATCATCACAACAACCATACAAAGTAGGTTGCTGCTGTTCCCAATGTATAAAGAAGTTGCTGAAGTTTCGCTTAAGAAGGCATATGCCAAATTGAGGTCCTTGAAGACCCAAGTTCAGATCTCTCTCCATAAATCTACATTGAAGCCCAGCTTTCTTCTCCAGGGCTACCTATTTCAACTGAATCAGTCTGGCTGGGATTTGTTTTGACCACCGTTGCCACCATTTCATCCTGGCCAGGACAATGACAATTCCCGTTCTGTGCAGATTGAACACATTGCCTTAGAGGACTTGGCAGCCTCTGTTGGCCCCAGAACAAAAAGTGTCAACTTATCACATTTCTTCTCAACCTTTTTCTGGGGGTAAAACACTTTTTCAAAATGTTGCAGTTAACATAAAATGAAATGCCTTTTTAAGAACCGATGTGTTGCCATGTCTCAAGTTGCTAGGCTCTTGGAGTGTTTGGAAATAAAACCGAGGCATGCAGTCCACTGGCTTGCCACGGCTGAGACTCCTGAAAACTCTGGTCAGTGGTGACATTTAGAAGCATGTGCTGAGAGTTGTGGCTTTTTAGCATTGTTTTGTTGTAGCTTCAGCAAAGGAGTGGCAAGTAGCTTACATCATTTCCAGTAACGAAGAGCCTGGGGCTTTCCACCCCCCACCCCCTTATAATTTGCACTCTGTCTGCTCCTGCAGTCTGTACAAATGTGACTCCAGGAAAGAAAGGTTTTGCATTAACTTGTTTCAAACAATCTGCTTTTGTGCCTTTCTCCTCCCTGCCTCGTCAGTTTAGTCACGTAAAATTTATTGACCCTTGGATTACTTAAGAAACCCAATACCATTACTGAGACTAAGAAGCAGATTAACTTTTTAAAAATATGATCACTGTCCTTTCCTTGTTATTGTTATCATAATAAATTTCTAAATCAGGAAGTCTTCTAGCAAGAGAGGTGAGTTCAATGCCTACTTTTAGAAAAAGATAACCATTGATGGAAGGGTGCAAGCTATTCGTCTACGTTCACTTGCTTTGGTCCTGGGACAGTTAGTGTGAAAGCTGAGAATAGAAGTAGCATTGTGAAGGTGATTCTGGAGCGAGTGCTGGAGATATGGAGAACATGGAAAGCAAATTAGGTCTGGCCTGCATGTGACCCTCGCCTACAGAGCTTATAATTCTAGTCAGAATTAAATATGCTTTTGGAATTTAAACGAATTGATGCTGATTCCCATTATCTGCATAATTTATGCATTATCTGCATAATTTCTGTTTCCTGACTTGGAGCTGAGCAGAAGCAGGGAAGAGCAGCTGGCCCAGCTCAAGTAGAAGCTAGAAAAGTAAGCCAGTTCCCAGAGAGAGAGCGAACAGGAAGAGCAAACAGGAGTTTGACAGGGAAGGTCATGGGGGAGGCCTCTAAGGAAAAAAAAAACAAGGGGGGAAAAACAAAGAAAAACATAAAAAGAACCCTCCCAAACAAACAAACAAAAAACCCACCCAAAAAATCTTATTTTCCCTTAAGACATACTCATATAGTTGTGTGCCTTCAGAGAGGGCAGGACAAAGGAAAGGTAATTCCACTATAATCAGAAAGGAAAAAACAAAGCAGAAATAGACAATATGGATGGAAAGGAGTCCCTAGAGGTGGTGACCTGCAAAGGGTGTACAATGTTCGTGTTTCTGCCTGAGCTCAACATGGCGTATAACTGCAACAAGTGCAAGCTGGTGGCACTTTTGGAAGAAAAGGTGAGAGGACTTGAGCGGCGAGTGTCCACCCTCCAAGGAATAAGAGAAGTCAAGGAGTTCTTAGACTGAACGGTGGAACTGCAACAGCAACAAGAAGCACACGAGATTGAAGAGCAACAGCCAGCTGAAGCAGAAGTGGAGTATGCTGAGAGGAGGAAAGCCAATGAAGAGGAAACTCTCTGGAAAAGAGTGACAGTTAGGAGCAGAAGAACTAGAAGGCATTCTGCACCAGTGGAACCATTAGAGTTAAGCAACCGCTTTCAGCTTCTGGAGGATGAGTCTGAAGTACAGGAGACACCGTGCAACAATGAACAAGAGGCAGAAGGTAGGTCAACCAAGAAGAAGAGAAGAGTAGTCGTTGTGGGAGACTCCCTGCTTCATGGGATTGAAACCCAAGTATGTCGTGAAGACCCATGGACTCGCCAGGTGTGCTGTCTCCCTGGAGCACAGATTAGAGATGTGACTGAAGGGTTACCGAAGCTCATAAAGTCCACGGACACATACCCCTTTCTTCTCATCCATGTGGGAACAAATGATGTCGCCAAGCAGAGCTACGAAGAAATCATTTCAGACTTTGAAGCTCTGGGAAGGAAACTGAAGAACTTTGGGGCCCAGGTAGTTTTCTCATCCATCCTCCCGGTTCTTGGAAGAGGATTAGAAAGGGAAAGAAAAATACTCCGGATGAACGACTGGCTATGAAGGTGGTGCCGACGTGAGAGTTTTGGATTCTGGGACCACGGGCTACGCTACTTGGAACATGGACTGCTGGCAAGGGATGGGTTGCACCTCACAAGGGCTGGAAAGAATGTGTTCGGCCACAGCATTAAGAACTTGATCAGGAGGGCTTTAAATTGAATCTTATGGGGGAGGGAGACGTAAACCTCGAGGCAACAATAGATGAAGGCCAAGGCACCACAGTACAGAGAACAGCTCCAGTAGTGCCCCAAAATAGTGTCTGCAACAATGTAGGAACAAAGCCAGACTATAAAACACATGGTCTTCGATGTCTATATACTAATGCCCAGAGCATGGGAAACAAACAGAACGAACTTGAACTCTTATTGCATGAAGGCAAATACGACTTGATAGGTATAACTGAAACTTGGTGGGATGACTCCCATGACTGGAATATAGCAATTAAAGGATATAACTTATTCAAAAAGAACAGAAGAAATAGAAAGGGAGGTGGAGTTGCACTATATGTTAAAAATACCTATCCCTGCACAGAAATACAGGCGGATCAGTCTGGGAGCCCCATCAAGAGCATCTGGATTAAAATAAATGGGGCAAGGAATAAAAAGAACATGATAATTGGAGTCTACTACTGACCACCCAATCAAGGAGAAGACGAGGATGAAACTTTTGAGAAACAAATTGCCAGTGTTTCAAGGAAGTGTGATGTAGTAGTGATGGGGGACTTCAGTTACCCTGATATATGTTGGGAGACCAATACTGCCAAAAGCGTCCCTTCCAAGAAATTCCTGACATGTGTCGGTGATAACTTTCTCCTACAGAAAGTGGAAGAAGGAACTAGAGGATCTGCAATCCTTGACTTGATATTGACCAATAGGGATGACTTAGTGGATAAAGTGGCAGTTACGGGAACTCTGGGGGAAAGTGACCACGTCATACTTGAATTCTTGATGATGAAGGAGACAAAAGTTGAGTGTAGCCATACACGTACTCTGGATTTTAGGAAAGCTGATTTTAATAAACTCAGAACTATGATAAGTAAGGTCCCATGGCAAGTGAGCCTAATGAGAAAAGGAGTGCAGGATGGGTGGGAGTATTTAAAAAAGGAAATTTTAAAGGCACAGTTACAAACAATTCCAACAAGGAGAAAATATAGAAGACAACAGAGGAAACCAATGTGGCTCCACAAAAAGCTTAGAGATGACCTGAAAACAAAAAAGGATACATATAGGAAGTGGAAGGAAGGCCAGGCTACAAAAGAAGAGTACAGACAGGTGGTGCAGAAGTGCCGAAATGGCACCAGGAAGGCTAAAGCTCAGAATGAGCTGAGGTTAGCGAGGGATGCTAAAAGCAATAAAAAGGCTTTCTTCAGATACGTGAGTAGTAAAAGACAGAGGAAAGAAATGGTGGTTCAACTGCTTAATGAGGATGGCAAATTGATAACAGACGACAAAGAAAAGGCTGAAGTGCTCAATTCCTACTTTGCCTCAGTCTTCTCCCAAAAACGGGTCTATGACCCCCCTGGAAAAAGTGAAGCAGAAGTTGAGGGGGCAGGATTGCAGTTTGAGATTGATAAACAAATGGTCAAAGAACACCTAATTTCCTTGAATGAGTTCAAATCTCCAGGGCCCGATGAACTGCATCCTAGAGTAATGAAGGAGCTAGCGGAAGAACTCTCAGAACCTTTGTCTATTATCTTTGCAAAATCATGGAAGACGGGTGAGGTGCCGGACGACTGGAGGAGGGCTAACGTTGTCCCTATCTTCAAAAAGGGCAAAAAGGAGGAACCTGGGAACTACAGACCAGTCAGTCTGACATCCATCCCTGGGGAAATTCTGGAGCAGATTATAAAGAAGTCAATCTGTAAACACCTTGAAATCAATGCGGTGATCACTAGAAGCCAACATGGATTTGTCAAGAACAAGTCCTGTCAGACAAATTTGATCTCATTTTTTGATAAGGTAACCTCCCTTGTGGACCATGGGAATGCTGTGGACGTCATATATCTTGACTTCAGCAAAGCTTTTGACAAAGTACCACATGACATTCTGAATTATTATTATTATTATTATTATTATTATTATTATTATTATTATTATTATTTCTTACCCGCCTCTCCCTTTGGATCGAGGCGGGGAACAACATTAGAACAAGAATCAATATATCTTAAAAACAAACTAGCTAAAAGTGGGCTAGATGGAACAACTATTAGGTGGATTCACAGTTGGCTACAGAATCGGACTCAAAGAGTACTTATCAATGGAACCTTCTCAAACTGGGGAGAGGCAACGAGTGGGGTACCACAGGGCTCAGTGCTCTTCAACATTTTTATTAATGATTTGGACGAGGAGGTGCAGGGAACGCTTATAAATTTGCAGATGACACCAAATTGGGTAGGATAGCTAATACCCTGGAAGACAGAAACAAACTTCAAAGTGATCTTGATAGGCTGGAGTGCTGGGCTGAAAACAACAGGATGAAATTTAATAGGGATAAATGCCAAGTTCTACATCTAGGAAATAGAAACCAAATACAAGTTACAAGATGGGGGATACTTGGCTCAGCAATACTACAAACGAGAAGGATCTTGGAATTGTTGTAGATTGCAAGCTGAATATGAGCCAACAGTGTGATATGGCTGCAAGAAAGGCAAATGCTATTTTGGGCTGCATGAATAGAAGTATAGCTTCCAAATCACGTGAGGTACTGGTTCCTCTCTATTCGGCCCTGGTTAGGCCTCATCTAGAGTATTGCGTCCAGTTCTGGGCTCCAGAATTAAAGAAGGACGCAGACAAGCTGGAGCGTGTTCAGAGGAGGGCAATCAGGATGATCAGGGGTCTGGAAACAAAGCCCTATGAAGAGACTGAAAGAACTGGGCATGTTTAGCCTGGAGAAGAGAAGATTGAGGGGAGACATGATAGCACTCTTCAAATACTTAAAAGGTTGTCACACAGAGGAGGGCCAGGATCTCTTCTCGATCCTCCCAGAGTGCAGGACACGGAATAACGGGCTCAAGTTAAAGGAAGCCAGATTCCAGCTGGACATCAGGAAAAACTTCCTGACTGTTAGAGCAGCATGACAGTGGAATCAGTTACCTAGGGAGGTTGTGGGCTGTCCCACACTAGAGGCCTTCAAGAGGCAGCTGGACAAACATCTGTGCTTTAGGGTGGATTCCTGCATTGAGCAGGGGGTTGGACTCAATGACCTTGTAGGCCCCTTCCAACTCTGCGATTCTATGATTCTATGATTCTATTCCAATCACAGCATTTTCATTGTCTGGTTCACATGATTGAGGTTGGGTTACTAATATAAAGTTATGTTGCAATCTGCGAGTCCAAAACCGGTTGAATTCTGTACCTAAAGTGTTTTTTTTATTATTATTATTATTTGGAGTCCTCCTTGGATAGCATCTTTTGAAACCTGTGTTACAACATAAAGCATGCCAGATTCTGACATGGTCTTGCAACCAGACAGTGGTTTTCCCTGGTGGTGTATGGCCCAATGAAAAGTAGTGATGTGCCATGATTTGTGTAATGTGCTCCCAGTAGATATGCAGAACTTAGGGTTTCCTTATTAGCAATTTAAAATATATATTTAATTTTCTGACAAAAGTTAATGTAAAGATGTACAGCATATAGATGCTATACTTACGGCTTATTGTTAAACATAGGCTTTTAATACTTTGAACAACACCCTTCAAAACATCAAAAGTTTGCCTTGGACTCACTAATAAATACAAGCTGTGTTCTTTCTGACTAATAAATACAAGCTGTGTTCTTTCTCAAACCAATACTCAGGAGTACATTTTATTGATTGCACTGTGTCATACACCCAGGTAAGTATGTGTAGAATTGCAGCCTTAACCTTTGATTAAACAGCTAAATATAAGCTGCCTCTCGATAAGATTATAGGGGTGGGTGGGTAATCTACCTTTGAGTTTGCCACATTTAATGCCACATGGATTCTGGTTCGGCAAGAATGCACAGAGCAAATAGACAGAGAAACATCTGTAATTTAGCCACATTTTTTGTGTGGGTCCCACAGATGTCTGAGCCTTGTGTGCTGCAGAGTGGTAAAGCAGCAGTTTCTGCAGCTGAAACTCTCCCCACGGCCTGAGTTCAATCCCAGCGGAAGCTGGTTTCAGGCAGCCGGCTCGGGTCAACTCAGCTTCCATCCTCCCGAGCTTGGTAAAATGAGTACTCAGTTAGCTGGGGGAAAGGTAATAACGGCCGGGGAAGGCAACGGCAAACCACTCCGCTATAAGGCCTGCCAAGAAAACATCAGCGAAAGCTGGTGTCCCTCCAAGGGTCAGTAATGAGTCAGTGCTTGCATGAGAGGTTCCTTTCCTTTCCTTTTCCACAGATGTCTACCAATTAAAACAATTTGCTAAATCATCTTGTGCCTCACAATTGTTGTTAATAATAAATGTTGCTACCATACTTGACTGTGAATAAAGCAGGTGCTGGGAGAACTTCTTTTGTCTCTCTGATGAATGAATGTCATGCTTCACATTTTCTCTCTCCTGGAATTAGTCTTTTTTTTTAAAAAAAAAAAAAGTTTCTAAATTTCTTCAGTACGTTTAATATATTATAGACATTATGTTAATGACTTTCCATAGAAAATCCCGCCCAGGTATTTAATGACTGGATACAAGCAACCCCCTGGCAGAAGAGATTTCCCCTGCCCCCATCACCCCAATCTGCTTCCTCCTTCCGCCAAAGCAGATCTGAGAGCGGCACAGCAGGGAGGAGAGGAAGGGGAAGTCCTGTTGCATGTTGCTTGTGTGACATTGAATTTAACCCATACTGTGCATAGGGTTCATTTAAAAATAGCTGATAACTGGTTAGAAAATATGCTACTGTAGGAGGTGCATCCTGAAACTGATATGGGGTGAGCCAGATTTCTATGGCAGCAGTAAAAGGTAGATTTACAGGAGGATTTTAAAGACTGCAGCGTTCTTCCGTTCTGAATATTAACCAATTATATAGAAATACAGCCAGGGCTAAGGTTACTACATGGAGGGGGGCAATCTGTGCCCCTCCAGATGTTTTGGCCAACTCCCATCAATCTTATTCAGCATAGTCAATGGGGAGAGTTGATGGGAGTTGTGACCCTCCAAATCTTGGCCTACAAATTGCCCAACCCTATACTAAATCAAGGAAATAGTGTGCAGTCCTTTGGAAGCTTTTGTATATACTCAATGTTAAACACATCCACATTGCAGATTAATAAACCTCTAGGAGTAATCTTGTCTCTTCTGAACTGAGCAGCACATTTATTTATTTTTACTGAACTGGTAAGTGGTAGTAGTTGGTTTGTTTGTTTTTTACCTTCAGGTTGTTTGTTTGGAGTCCTTATTGTGGATTTAGGGAGGGAGGGAGGAAGGGAGGGAGGAAGATGCGCTGGCAGCTAAGCTTTTTCTACATCTACTTCTAAATTTCTTTTCTTTTTTTAGTTTCCTCTTGCATTACCACATATAAGAAGACACCACCTCCAGTCCCACCAAGAACCACCACCAAACCCTTTATCTCTATCACAGCCCAGAGCAGCACAGAATCTGCTCAAGATGCCTACATGGATGGACATGGACAGAGGGGAGATATCATCAGTCAGTCAGGACTTAGCAACTCCACAGAGAGCTTGGACAGTATGAAGGCACTGACAGCTGCCATTGAAGCAGCCAATGCGCAGATCCATGGCCCAGCCAGCCAGCATGTGGGCAACAACACTGCGACTGTCACCACCACAACCACCGTTGCCACTGTTACTGCAGACGACAGAAAGAGGGAGCATTTCAAGAAAAACAGATGTCTGTCCATTGGAATTCAGGTATAAATAAAAGGCAGAAACTGAAGCACCATCACTGGCATTGAGCCATTTTTTTAAAAAATCTCTGAAAGAGTCCAGCTACGAATCCCTTTGTTTTGGTTACTTCCCAGTTCCACTTTAGTTTAGATAACCTAAATGGCAATTAGATTTCCTTTTAAGCCCTTCAAGTTTCATTAATTAATCTTAAATATATTAGATGTAAGGGTTTAGCAAGGCTTCTGGCTGTTTAATATATTCTGCTTATTTGAATTAGCACTCAGAGGCCTAAACCTCTGATTCATAACCCAGCAGGAGTCAGGAAAGCATGAATGAAATCACTGAAAGAGAATGTGTAAAGCGATGATTTACATTGCACTATCACCAGAGAAATGTTTTCAGCCAGTTTAGCTGAATTGTCACTGCTTATTCATGCATCACATAACAACTGTTACTCACTTGAATGCAGCAGCATTGTTCTATTTAGCTGTTAAATCAGCAGGGAGGGCGCAAGGATAAGATCTGTCTGATTCACCCTTGTTTAAAATAAATTAAACTTCAGTCTGATTCAAATGTATGGGAACTAGCGGTCCCTCTCCCTCCCTCCCTCCCTCCCCCCCTCTCTCTCTGAGGTGGCAAACTTTAATGTGGGATGGCGTTTTTACCTGGGGGATGCTTGCAGACAAGTAACCGCTCCCCTGTATAGCAGAATCCTTGTATTTTAGTTAGTTATTTAAACTGTTTTATCCTGTTCTTCAGTTGTAAAAACACTCCTAGAGCAGACTACAAAGATCAATAATAAGACCATCCCTGCTTACAGTCTAAAAGTTATGATACAAAAGGAGAAAGGATTGGGAGGAAAGAGGGGAAAAGCAAATTTAGGCTGCGCTACTTAGTTACAAAATGACAGCACCATCAGTGGAGGCTGGTGGCTCCAATGTCAGTCAGGCTGTGAATCCGCTCTGGGTTTCAGTCAGAACTCTGAAGGAGCTAGCTTCTTTGGGGTTCTGACTGAAACCCAGAGCGGATTCACACACCTCTTAACATCAGAGCCACCAGCCTCCACTGACCAGCCTCCACAGAGCAGGTAGACCTGCTGCCGTGGTGGGCTGATCACAGTTCAAACAGGCCTGGAGGTGGGCCTCGAAGAAACAGCCTTGCCTCCTAACCTTCCCTTCCTCCCTGGGCAGTTGGATCGGACGGCCCAGCTGTTTGCCTCGCTGTCCAGCCATCCTTTCACTAATGAACTCAGGGTGGCATATAAAGGGGGTGTTGAAACTCTTTTGGCGCTAGAGCTGGATTCGGAGAACCTGGCGGTGGGGACAGAGGCAAAAGGGGGTCAGGCCAAGCTATCAAAAATAACAGCATATTTTAACTTCAAGCTCTTACTGGAAGTAACTAAGGCTTAGGAGATTTCAATCTCTTAGAATGGAAAGGAAATCGTACAAAAGCCAGGAAGCCACCAAATGATAGCTGGGGGGGGGGGTGAATAGGAACCACCAGGTGAGGTGTGTGGCATTCTGGGGAACGCCAGAGGGTCAGATTTGAACCCTGGCCAGAGATTTAACATCCCTGGCATATAATGTTATCCCCCCTTCTAATGTTATCCTCATAGCAATCCTGTTCCTGTGGTATGAATTAAGATGAGAGGGAGAGAGGGAGAGAGAGAGGGGTGGGGTGGGGGGATTGAGCCCAAGGTCACTCAGTGAGCTTCATTGCTGAGTGAGGATTTGGCCCTGGGTCTGCCTGGTCCTAGTCTAGCACTCTGACTACATTGGTACAGTCCTCCCATTCGCTGCACATTTGGATCAGACTTTCATTACCTCAGACGGAAAGAAGCAAACACCACCGGCAGCTCCCTCCCACTCCTACACACACACACCCCTACACACACACCAAATTCTTTGACATTACAATTTTACTTACCGTCTGCCCTACTTAGAATAAAGGCAGATATGCAGTATGTTCCTGATTGCTTGCCACCTTGCTATGTATCTTCTGGATCTTGCTTGCTGAACAAAAACAACCTTAGTTGGGCCGACTGCCATTTTAACAATCCAAGCCACCCACTATTTCAGAGCAGTAAATGCTGTTCTTAAGCTGGCATGCACAGAAATCCAGGAATGATTGTGAGTATTGCTCAAACAACCATCTAATCCCAGAAGGCCACAATGCAGAGAGCACAGAGAAAAGCAGAAAGGGAACAGTTTTAACATGCGAGTCCCTATTCAGAAGGCTCTTTGCCAAAGGTAGCAAGGTCTTGGCATGTTAGAACAACAGAAACGGTGGTACATCCTTCCCTGGCACCGTGCACATGTGTCCCTCTCTTCTTTTAATTGGGCATCTCATATAACAGGTAGGGCCTCCAGAGAGGAAGTTGTTGAACCAGCACTATTTCTCCTGCACCAGAGCTTTGACACACACACTCCACACACACACAAATAAACTTAACACATTCCATATGGTCTTTGGTCCTGCCCCTCTTCCATGGCATATCTGTTGCCCTCTACTTATGGAGGGTGATGGTCTGAAGAGCATCCTGTATCTGTGGAGTGTTTCCATGCATACCAGGAGGCAGATTTTGCAACATGCTGATTCAAATGGCTAGAAGTTCTCCTTCAGGTATCAGCCTCCACTTGTAGAGGGCAGTGGATGTGCCAAGGGACAGAGGTGGGGCTGAAGTGCTCCATCTAGCCACGGGTTCGATTTATCTGTATACCAAACCCCTGAATAGGGCCCAGTTTCATGTAAACGAGGAGGCATTCAATCAGGAGCCTGTACAATGAACTAATCACAAGAATAAGATTTTTAACATGAAGAAGGAAAGTAATCTCTAAAACAATATTTCTTTTGTATTTATATCCTGCCTTTCCTCCAAGGAGCTCAAGGCGGCGTACATGGCGCTTCCCCCCTGCCTTATATCCTCACAACAACTCTGTGAGGTAGGTTAAGCTGAGAGATAGTGTCTGGCCCAAGGTTGCCTATTAAGCTTGATGGCTGACTGTGGTTTTGAACCTGGGGCTCCCCAGTCCCAGTTCAACACACCATCCACCACATCACACTGGCTCTCAGTTACATCATGCTGGCTATAATGACTTGGATCCAACCAAGGCGGGTCTCTGATTTCTGCCAATTTTCCATTGCAGCTGAAGTCCAGCTGCTGTACTGAATGTATTCCAGAGGATTTCCTGATCCTCAGGCATGGCTTTGGAGGGTAGGAGGGTGCACTGGAGGCCACACTGGAAGGGATGAGAAGGTGGAAGAGCCTTGCTCTGTTCATGGGACTGGAATTGTGGGTCTTAGGTTCCACTCCAATGTTTGATGATGATGATGATGATGATGATGATGATGATGATGATGAGAGGAGTACAGGGACAAGCCCCTTTCAGAAATTTGACTTGCAGTGTAATGCAAGGTCACTGGAAAGCATGGCAAGAGTATTGCATGAATGGAGGAATAAGAGAGAACCAGAATGAGAGGTAATGCCAGCAGACTAGGCAGACAATTGGTGTGTCTTTGGCGTGCCATTTGTTACCATCTGTTCGGTGATTGTAAACTTTGAACAAAAACAAAAAAAATAGAAAAGGAATTGAACACAGGGGAAGGGGAAGGGGAAGGACAAGTGAAGTTGGGCAGTGAACGTGTCCATCATTTGCAGGAGCTCCTGCAGAGGACGGGTGCCTGCTTCATGTCTTTTCCCAATGGGAGAAGGTGCAGAGCAAGTGATGTAGCTTTGCTGCATATGGGCCCTCCCCAATGGATGAAGCCCCATGCACAGTGAAGCCAGTTCCCAGCAGATCCGCTGTGAGGATTGTCATCCCAATGCACCCAAGTGATGTCAAGAGGTTTAGCCATGCCCCTTTGATGTCCTTCAGCCTGGGGAAGGCTGAGTGGGTGGTTTGTGTCATCCAGCCTCTACCCTCCCATGATGTGTGTCATCCAGCCCCATGGTTGCCCACTCAGGGTCCTCAAGGTTTCAGACAGGAGTCTTTCCCAGCCCTACTTGGAGATACAAGTGACTGAGCATGGGACCATTTGCAAGGAAAGCTCATGAACCTACTGGAGTGAAACTTGCAGTGTGTGTGTGTGTGTGTGTGTGTGTGTGTGTATTTCCATGGATGATGTAGGAAGGATTCAGAGCATTTACCATAGGTAAATAACATCCACAATGGCTCAGTTTGCATGTAATCTCAATTTGTGGGTTTAACCCCTAAACAACCCAGAGTGCCTGGGTTTGTATGTCACACTAACAATCTATGTAAAGGGCAATGCTGGATTGTTAATAGAAAGTGGAAATGAGGAAAATGCTGAAAACAGTGTGCTTGCTCACTCCCACTCACCCCACCAATTCATGGGTTAAATTATTTACAATTCAGCATTATGTGCAAACTGGGCCATTGCCAGTGATCAGGAAAATGTCTGAGATGTTCACCGGGTATCCTGAGAGCTACTGCTTATCCAGCTCTCATTTTGGCATTAGATATTGAACATCCATCTGCCTTACCTTCACACCTGCCACAAAATTGCTTTATCTATTCCAGCCCATATTCGAAAATACACTTGCAAAATACACTATGGAGGCACAGATGTTATATTCAGTTGCAATGACCTCCAGTAATCATCAATCCATTGTAGTAATATGCAGTTCATCTGTTTTTAAAATCCTGCTATAATCCGCTGAGTCCCTAACAAAATTTAGTCAAAGCAGAGATAATGCATGAAACTAATTGATCAATATTCTAAAGAAGTTATTGGAACGTGGCAATGAAGGTTACCCCAAAGTTTGCATAAATTTCAGCCAATCTGATGTGGAGCTCTTTAAACAGAAATGTAATGAGAAATCTAGAAAAACTGCTAAGATACGGGGAACTGGTTTGCGCATAACGCTAACCCATGGTTTCTTTAACCCAGGTTTAACCCATAGTTTGTTGCCCTACTTAAAGATCGTTTTCTCAATTCCTGGTTGTTTGTTTCCCTCCTCCCTCACCTTCCACCTTCCAGTATTCCAAATCCCTTTGCAACGCTGTAGTACTGGCATGTAAAGCAGCTGACTTCTTTTCTTTTACCGCTTTTACTCACCATCTCTGTAGCCTGGCGAAACAACCCATGAATAACCTATGGTTCTGGTTTCACACATAACGATAACCCCCATAGTTTAAATAAACCAGAACTCACAACCCTAAACAAACTAGAGGTTCTCTTTCTGTGTTGTTTGTGGTTAATAAACCATGGTTTGTTAGTGCAGCTGTACATCATGACAACCCAGAATTCAATAACCCATGGGTTAAATAAACCATGGGTTAGTGTAATGTGCAAACCAAGTAAATAAACCCTTGAATAATGTTACACAATGTCATTCATTCTATTTCTATTTGGTTATTCTGTTAGGTTGATGGTGGAGAGGAATCCTCTAGCTCAAGTGAAACCAGAGCAACCAGTAAGTTCCAATCCATAGGTGTTCAAGTAGAGGAGGAGAAGTGGTAAGCAAATATTAATTTGATATTCTAAAGTCCACTGTCTGTTATCAGTGGTTGGCAACTATACTGATGGTAGTGGGAACAATTTAACTCTGACACTGAGGATTCAATCCAAGTCCTACATGTGTGCTACACACACACACAAGCACAAGCTCTCTTCTGATGTTTCCCTCACTTGCTGGACCGACACTTACACCACAAATATTTACAGAGGGGGGGCCTTCACGCATACAATAAAGGCCCCATACCTGCAGACGTCTGCCTCGTAGGTAATGACACCAGACGAAATACTACAAAGCACGCATGGCTACTTGTGATGACTCCCCTCCTCCTTCATGTGTGGGTCCATTGTGAGGGGAATGTCTGAAGAGAGCTAAGTTAATCAGCTGTACTTGGAAAAGAGGGTGGGTTCTGCTTTTAGCTTCTGAGAGACATTCCTTCATATTTGCATCCTTGCACAAACAAGCAGTGACATCATCTTAAGGAAAAATAAATGAACACATTCAAAAGTAATGAAGGCCCACTCTAGTCCTTCCCAAGCCAGAAAAAAATGTTTTTCAAATTAGCAGTATGATGATGGCCACACATTCTTTGTACTACAATTTATAATGTTCTAGGAAATGCATTAAGGAGATCTTTGGATCCTATAAAACAATTATTTTTATGCAATCTTTTAAGAATTGTTATTTCGGATAGTTGTGATAAATGGGGAGTTACTGCTGTAATTTAGCAAAGATATAAATTCTAACCCATCAGGTACTTCCAGAGTAAAACTGCTGATTGATGAGGGATTGAAGCTGAATTGTCAGAAAATTATCTCCTCTAGTACACAAAAGGCTTATTGTTGCCATTTAGGTGTCTCATATATTTTGTTAACATGGCGCAATGAATATAAATCAGTGCCTCTTAAAGTAATAGACTTGTAAATGGAATGAATTTTCCTTGCCTCAGATCGAACACAGACACAGACAGACAATTTGAGATGGATATTTAGCAAACAAGTAAATCTGTTAGAAATCTTTACTGTTTCAGTGAAGACATATAATTGATCTAATAGCTTGTCATTATGCCCAAATGAACCACCAAAGTCTATTTTGAGACAGTGTTTATTTCCAGAATCTGCTTTCAGTGCTGTGGAATGTGTGAGGAAAGGAATTGCACCTCCTGTCCCAGTAACCACAATCCGCCTCCAATGCAATCAGAGAAGAGAATCTGCCAAAGTATTACCTCAGTTTTACCTTACAACTTGTAACCTAGTTGTTGAAAGTTGTATCTGAAATCATTTCATGATAAACTGTAGCTGGTGCAAATCATTTATCTGGAGTGCAAAGACCTAATATCAAGTTTCTGTATTTCTTGGTGCCATTTATTTAGGGGAATAAGAAATCTTTTGACACTGAAATAAACAATGAATAATAGTTTATGATATACATATAAAGTCTGTGTTTTTAGAAGTTTGGCATATGAAAGTGAGATAGTCATGAGAAGAAGGTACTATATTTTGGTAAAATCAATTAAGCACTTCTACACTGATATAATTTTATTTATTCCGTTTATATCCTGTTTTTCAGGCCTCTTGGGAATTCAAGACAGTTTGCTTTCCTAGAGGCTAGCAGTGTTTTTAATTTTAGTGGAACAT
The DNA here is from genome assembly GCF_023053635.1 of Elgaria multicarinata webbii. Lineage (NCBI taxonomy): Eukaryota > Metazoa > Chordata > Lepidosauria > Squamata > Anguidae > Elgaria > Elgaria multicarinata. The sequence goes on from NC_086177.1 coordinate 55,106,785, forward strand.
ACTTCCGACTAATTGTGCTTAGAATCATGGCACGGCACCTCAATTCTAAACACATTGGATTGGATCCAATTAGTTTCAGTCTGTGGACAGACTGCTGTATGAACTATCAGAGGTTTCCATCAGCAGAACTATGAAGGAGACCATTTTCACCTGTTTCCCCCTTCTCCATTGCAGCTCCCTGTGCACTCTCACAGGTGATCAGCAGGGAAAACAGCACAGCATCGGTTGTTTCCCCCACCCCTACGCATGCCAGTCGCCCAACCAGGATTACTCATGCCACGTTGTGGTTGCCGTGTCGTCCGAACACGGTGCACGATGTGCGCATAATTCATTTTCACCCAACCTGCAGCCCTTACTGCAAATAACAGGTTGTAGAGTAGGTGCAAATGCACTACGCCTGTGCCATGTGCATGTTTCAGACAACACAGTAACCCATGTCGCAGCATGAGTAATTAGGGCAATCCCGGTCATGTGATCTGCATGCGCTGGGTCAGGGGAAACAACCGACGTTGCGTTGTTTCCCCTGCTGATCTTCCAAACCCAAACTACCTATACAACTGCCTGGGGGAGCACAACAAGGGTGCCCACTTTCCCCTTTTTGCCATTGCTGTAGAACCCCTAGGACCCACTATTCTCTTGATTACTCTTTTTGCAGATAATGTTCTTCTATTTCTTTCCAATCCTGAAACAGCTATACTGGAACTTAAAAAAAATGTTGGCCACTTTTCAACACTATACTAGTCTTAAAATAAATTATGACAAATCTGACTTATTTTGCCTACAAACACCACTTCAAACCCAAAAGAAACTTCAAAATATTTATTTATTTATTTATTTATTTATTACATTTCTATACCGCCCAATAGCCGGAGCTCTCTGGGCGGTTCACAAAATATATCTCAACTATTTTTGAGTCATTCCTGTTTAAAATACCTGGGCATTCAAATATCAAAGGACTTGCAGTAGCTAGTTCCATGAACCTGTTAAAAAATAGATGAAACATAAATTAATAACATGAGCTAATATGAAGCTCTTCATTCTGGGCAACATTTGTCTCTATAAAAATGATTATTCTGCCCAAGCCTATTTTCCTTTTTCACATCCGCCCAGTAGATAGCAAACTGGGGGGAAATGGCAAAACTGAAGTACTTTGGCCACATAATGAGAAGACTGGATACCCTGGAGAAGAGGCTGATGCTAGGGAAAGTGGAAGGCAAAAGGAAGAGGGGCCGACCAAGGGCAAGATGGATGGATGATATTCTGGAGGTGACAGACTTGACCTTGGGGGAGCTAGGGGTGGCGACAGCCGACAGAAAACCCTGGCGTGGGCTGGTCCATGAAGTCACGAAGAGTCGGAAACGACTGAACGAATAAACAACAAACAGGAGATTTATCAACAAGGGAGAAAAGTCTAGATTAATTAAGGCTGCACACTACCACAGCCAAATGAGAGGAGGATTTGCTATACTCAATTTATGATGGTATTTTGCCTCTTTTCAGATCAAGCAATTAACAAACATCCAAAGAAATGATATGGGCAGTTCCTGGGTTTCTATGGAAACATTAAATAACTGTCCCACTCCTAGCACTTAACAAGGCTGAAGTAGAGAGGATTGAAAACTCTTTTTTCAAAACAATACTCAAAATTTGGAGACCATGGGCCAAATTTCTTGCTACCTCCCCCTCCCCCCTGTACCCAATTTTAGACCACCCTACATTTGTAGGACCAGACAAACCAGCACAATCCCTGGGTTGAAAGAAGTGGAAGTTCCTCCATGTTAAAGATTTGTTTATAAGGGGAGAGCCCATGTCCCTCCCTCTCCTTAAGGTACATCTACAAGGGATGAGGGTTTCCTGACTACAAATTTTGCTAAAACGCTCACGAGAGAAGAGGGCATTCCTCAAGCACTAACAAACTTTGAAAATGCATGCTTATCCAAGAGTGATTCCAAGGAAGGTCTAGCCTCCATACTATATAACTGGCGAATTGGCATCTATGGAAACTCATCAGGATTTAAAATTAGTATGGGAAGCAGACCTGAAAACCATTATAATGAAGCACCAATGGTCCTGTCTCTAATCTACCCACCCACCTACCTCTGCTTCGCACAATTTTGGTACAAATAAGGGAGGCCACAATGAAGGTAATTTAGCAGTGGCACATCCTCCCAACTAATATACACAATCTTAAGAAGTCTCTTTTACCATTGTGCTGGAGAGGATGACCTTATGTCAGTTCCTTAATACATATGTGGCAATTATGTCTAATAGTTGTAGATTTTTGGAACCAAGTCCTTGCTACAATATGTGAAATTACTGAATAGTGAATTAAACATTGTGGAACCCTATTACTACTTACAATTTTCAAAGATGAGAATGAACACCTTTTACATAAGGACTTGATTGCTGTTATACTTGCAGCTGCCTAGCTTGAGATTGCATTAAATTGGAAATCATCTACTGGACAATCAATACAAAAATGAATGAACAGAATATGGAAAAAAAATATCTTTCTGAAAGCTGACACATAGACTGAGACTTACACAAGGACTGGAAAACTGAGCCTTAGTCATAGAAGTGTAATATCCATTTATTGCATATGCTAATGCACATTCAGCAACTCTTGCTCTTACACCTGCACAATTCAGATTCTGGAGTGATGCATTGTAACACTGCTAGCCACAATAGTCTGTACTTGTTTTGGTTTTGCATTTTATTAAAACTTGATTAAACACACACACACACACACACACACACACACACACACTAAAAAAACAAGGTATCAATTAAAGCACATCAATAAGAAAGAAATACACAGCACATACCAGATTAAAACCTACTCCAGGAAACAAATTGGTTTGTAAGCCAAAAGCCTGCCTAAATAAAAAATGTGTTTGTTTGCCAAGAGAAGGACAACAGAGATGGAGCTAACTTGGCCTCCCTTAGCAGGGAGTTCCAGAGCCAAGGAGCAGCCACCAAAAAGGCCCTCTCTCACTTTCCTGCCAAGCCCAATGGCAGCGGGGGCAGTGGCAGCTGGTTCTCAGTATGGCTGGTGGGGCAGAGGGTGGATTTCCAGAGGTGGAGCTGAGGGGGTTACCAGAGGCATGGCAGGGCGGAAATCCTATTCAGATTTACATGACAGGAAGCCCCATTCAATGTAGAGAGACTGATTTCTGAGTAAAATGCATAGGATTGCCAAAAAACAAAAGAAAACAATCTAGGAGAGATCATGACAGCAATAAGGGAGAGTTTGGGTCTGATCTCAGCACCACACTAAATCACACCTTTGCACTCTCATTTTCTACATCAAGTAGAAAAAGTGTTTTAACTCAACAGCACCCAATTGCACAAAGAGAAATAGAGATCATGTTTGCAAGGGAAAGTTTGAGTCTGATCCCAACACTACACTAAAGCATTCACATTTGTCTGGTTCTGCAGCAGTACATCACATGGAGAAGAGAAACCAAAGCAAGAAAGCTAACTTTAACTCCAGGAGTGCAAAGCAGAGGGTTGGGTGTTTGTGTGTCTGACCCATAGAACACCACCAAAAATAACTCCTTTGAGCTCACATCGCTCAGCTCCAAACTATTACACAGAAAGGGAAAATGAGGCATGTCATTGCCGTTCAGGTCAAACAACACCAGGAGTATAAAGCAGGGAGATCCCTAAAGAAACACTAAAGATCCAGCTGCAGCAGCAGCAGCAGCAGCAGTAGCACCCATTGCACAGAAAAGGCCCTCACTCACCCACCAAGTTAGTATTGAGCTGCATGCTTCAAGTTCAGAAAAGAAAACGTCTTCCCACCATGTTGGCCTGTGGGGACACAACGCTTCACTAGTCAAGTCTCGCAAGTGTTTAGATTGTGGAATCTATTGCTAAAGGACATATCAAGTGGCAATTTTCAGCCATTATAGAATAAAATGGCTATCATCCACATCTTACGCTACAATCCTATGCCCGTTTGGGAGTAAGACCCATGGAGACGAAATTACTGAATGGAGATACCTCTAGTTAAGTATGCTTAGCACTGCACAATACTCTTCTGCTTCAGGAACCAAGGGAAGGGCCGAAGAAGAATGTGTATTGTGCAGTTACAACTGCAACCACTCTGCCTGGCCATTTCAACTATTTAAATTATTTGAATACTGCCTTTCAGGCCAAAGTCTCTCAAGATAGCTCAGGTACAATTTAAAAACAGAAAACTATCTTTAAAAATACCGAAAAAATTGCAAAAATGGGATTGGTGTAAAAGCTAAATGGATCAGAATGGCCCCTATATATTTTTTAAAAGACATGCCAAAAACCACTGCATATGTTAGAGACACCTAAGAACAATATTTTAGCACTGAAAACCTAGCAATAGTTTATTCTATCAACCTTATAATGCCCAGAACCCATTTGGGACAGAACGGAATGGCCCAGAACGCCAACTTCCAAGTGAGCTAACCCATCTAAATTCACCAGTCACACATGACTAGATGGAAGAGACCGAATAAGCCATGAAACTTCCACAGCAATCACATTCCGATACCCTTTGTAGTCTGTATTCCGGAAAATGGCTCAGAATACCAACTTCCAAGTAAGCCAAATCTACCAAATTCACCAGTCACACAACTGTATTAGAAGGATGCAGTTAGCCAGAAAACCTCTGCAGAAACCACATTTGAGCACCTGTTCTGGGAGATAAACAATATCTCAGGAAAACGGACTGGAACAGAAACTTCCCAGTGAGCCAAACAAACCAATTTCACCAGATACACATGACTATATGGGAGTGATGTAATCAGCCAGAAATCCTGTCACAGAAACCACATCCCAGTACCCATTCCAGGCAACAGTCCATTTTCTGGTAAACAGTTGGAACGCCAACTTCCGAATGAGCCAAACCAAATAAATTCACCATTTTCATATGACTAGATGTGAGTGATGCAATAAGCTGTAAGCAAAGACTACCACTCAGTGCTGAAATGAAAAGTCATCTTTAATGTCTATTACAATAATATAGAATGAAAACAGTCTAAAAAATTACAGAAATACATCTTTAAGTGTTAGCCCTACCAAGTAACGTTTGACATCACCAAATGAAATTTATCAATATTTGCCTAATTAACCAGTGAAAACAATTGCTGTATGTAGTGCTAATCTTTCCCTTTGTATGGGATAAAGTAAGTTTACTTTTTTGGGAGTCTTTAAACTTGAACATTTCAGGCTGTTTATTCCCATTTGATTCAATACAGCATGTCAATTTTCATGGTAAGGATACACAGAAAACAGGTGTTATGACCTTTTAAACTGTCCATTGCTCAGAATAACTTAGTAATATTCAGTCTAGTGTAATGTATAAATTTGTTTGGTTTCACCACCTGCAAAATTGGCATTTTAGACTCAGGTCACCTAGCAACACACACACACACACACAATCTCTCATACAAACTGACCTGGTTTACATGATGATACGCCATACTCTCTATGGGTTATTTAACCCATGATGAGCCTTGGTGTGTGCTGGACACCATTTTTGAATATGTAGCCCCTGATGAGGTTGCAACATGTCTTCAGAACGGGGAGTTATGTGGGGATTAAACAACCCTTGCTTAACTCTCACATAACCACCAATGGCCGAGTTCAGATGACACGCCGCAACCCCAAAAATGGCACCCAGCAGGTGTCATGTTTCATCGTGCATTAAATAACCCACAGTGAGCCTGGTGTGTCATGCAAACTCAACCACTCTCGTCTTTTTTTCCTCTTCAAAAATTCTACAAGTTGCCCCCGTTCAGCCACATTGCATTCTCCACTCACTGACTCTCTTTCCAGACTGCTGGTAGTGGCAGCTGCTTCTATTCAGTCACATGGTAGGTTTCTTTTATTTTTTTAGCTGGAGAGTGAGTGGAGTCTCAAGTTGGTGCAGGCACCTGATGGGACTATGCACCCGCACCAATGGCCAATATGCAGCAGAAGATGGGGACCATCCAGAAAGGCACACAGAGATCACCCCAGGTTATATAAATGAGCATTATGTGGGACTGTTCCGCCAGTTGCCCTCCAGGAATGCCCCCTGCACATGCACAAATGCTGCATACACACAGTTTGCAAAATGAAGCAAGCAACGCTACTGCCAGTCTGCTGGAGGAAGCAAACAGCAGCAGCAGCTTGATAGCAGCCCGTGCAATTGGCACCACACATCTTGAAGAGAGTAAGAGAATGCTTTTGTGGCCACATGACGTGGGCCCGCCCAAGTATGCTCCCATCTCCTGCACTGAAAGAATCACGGCCTCTGAGCAGAACAGAAAGAAGGGCCTCTTCCAAGGATCTTAAAACCAGGGTAGGCTCATATGGGAGAATGTAGTTTTTCAAATAGTCTCAAGTTGAGTTATAGTTCATAATCAGACCTTTGAAGTGTGCCCAGAAATGGTCTGGCAGCCAATAAAAGCTGCTGTAAAAAGAAAGCTACTTCCTTCCTATAACCAGCCCAGCCAATAATTGGACTACAGCATTTTGCACCAACTGATGTTTCAGAACGCTTTTCAAAGGCAGCCCCATGCAGAATGCATCACTGTAGTCCAAACAAAATGTAACTAAGATGACATCTCCAGTAAAAGGCAGAATTGGCATACTGGCCTTAGCTCTGCAATGCTGCTGAAACCTGGACATCCTGGGTCAGGGCTCAATTCAGGAGCATATCCAACTGTGAACTCAAGTCTTCAAATAAGTATAACTCCATCCAACATAGGTTGAATCTCTATTCCTTGATCTGCCACTGAGCTGACCAGGAGCATCACTGTCTTGTCTGGATTGGTTCAGTTTGTTTATCCTCATCCAGTCCATTATTAACATGAGCATTGAGACAATGATTTAGAGCTCAAACAGCTTCCTTGGATTTAGCTGGAAAGTAGAGATGAAGTTGAGTATCATCAGCATACAGGTGGTTTTGAACCCCAAAACTCTGGACAACCTTCCCCAGCACTTTCAATGTGGAGGCCTGAGGACTACTGTAGATCAATGGCCACAGCATCAAACAGGACTCCCCCAGCACTACCTTCTGAAATTGCCCTTACAAAAAGAACCAGGGCAACATAAAACGTTGCCTCCAAGTTCCATCCCAGCCAGGTAGTCCAGGAGGATGACATGTTTGATGGTATCGAAAGCCACTGAGAGGTCCAACAGAAACAGCAGGAACACATTTTCCTGTCCAGTTTCCAGTATAGATAATCTCCAAGGTGAGTAAAGCGGTTTCTGTCCCATAACAAGATCTGAAGCCAGATTTAAATGGATCTAGACAATCTGGGTTCCACAGCAAATGGCAGCAATATTGTCCAAGAATGCAATATTGAAGACTTGTCAGAAGTTATCCAATAGGGTGGGTTTTTAAACAAATGTCTCACCACTGCCTCTTAGGCATGATGGAATCGTGTAAAGAGGGATTCACAGCTACCCTTATCACTTGGCCATTAGCCATGAAGGCAAAAGTCAAGCACACATTTGGTAAAACTCATCATTCCAAAGATCCTGTCCACATTCTCAGGCTGTACATACGGGAAAGTATCCATTATAACTGGACAAACAGATGCCGAAAATAACATCAGTTGGACCTGCACAAACTATGGCATCCATGTTGGCACAGTTGTAAGCAATTTTATTTGCAAAATGTGTACAAATTTGTTACAATAGGCAATCAAAAAGTCTGAAATTTTTGTTGTGGGCCAGAATGCAATAGGTCTTTGACCACCCAAAAGAGCTCTATTGGACCATTCTGTCCAGATGCAATGGCGTTGGAGAAAAACTCCATCTTTGCTACCACTGCTACTCCTACACCATGGAATAGGCCTAAAAAGTAGGGATGTACTCCGCTTCTAATTGGAACGGGGAATTAGAAGCGGAGCAGGGTGCTTCGCCTCCCCTTAAGGCGGAGGCGAAGAGGATTGGGGGGCCGGCGGAGCATGGCGAAGAGGATCGAGGTGAAGGTGGATCCTTCGCCTCGATCCGGAGCTCTGCCGGAAAGGTAACTGGGGTTTACCGAGCCCTGCCACTGTCGCTGTCGCCCATGTGGCGACAGCGGCAGGGCCCGGTAACCCCCCCTCCTCTCCCTTACCTGCCTCCGTCCGCGGTCCGTCGGCTTCTTCAATTGAGCCTGCGGTTCAACCAGGAAGTCTAGGCCGCACTTGCGGCCCAGACTTCCTGGTTGAACCGCGGGCTCAATTGAAGAAGCCGACGGACCGCAGATGGAGGCAGGTAAGGCCCCCCTCCCCCTTGGTCCCTTATTGGGCTCTGCCGCCGTCACCGCACAGGCAGCAACAACGGCAGGTCCCGGTAACCCCCCGCCGCCCTCCTCTCCCTTACCTGCCTCCGTCCACAGTCCGTCGGCTTCTTCAATTGAGCCCGCGGTTCAACCAGGAAGTCTGGGCCGCAAGTGCAGATACTCCAAGTCCCAGTGAGTCTAAACCCCACCAAGTAGTGATCTGTCAATGAAACCTGAACTATAGAAAGTTCCTCCACACCCATTGTGTTGGTATAGTTAGGGTTGCAGCATTAATTGATTCTATTTGTCAATAAACTATGAAATAAGAGTGCTAAACAAGTTAGAACTAGGTGATTACTTACCTGAAGTGGCAAAAGTATTTTCCATTAGTATAACTAGTCTTGTTCTCCCTCTCCCAGGATGGGCTGCCTTTTAGATGTGACACTAGGGGCTTTCTTACTTATAGTGGATAGGAAGAGTGGTTTTTGTCAGGATCATAGCTGAGGAAGGAAGGGTTAATTTAAGCCTTCCCTTTTAATACACTTGACCGGATTTCTAATGACATGTTTTTGCCCTCAGTTACAATATATCAAATGAAGAATTGTAGATATCACAGTAGCTTGCAAATCTTTCACCAACTGAAGTTTCTCCAATAAAAAGTTTCGCATTACCTGTTTTATCTCTCTCATTCTCTGGGACTAATCCAGCAACAGCCATCTGTTCTAAACGATAATAATGAAGCAAACTGAAACCATCACCAATACCATTGCTACTTACCATCTGTAAGTTCAGTTCAGCTCTGTTTTAAATGCATTTGTTTCACCCATAAGCCATAGCCAGTTCATATAAATTTGTGTGCAATTAAAACTTCAAGGCAACAAGATAAACAGTGCATAATTAACACAATCAAAACCATCTGTAAGTTGTTCAGCACCTGTTGTGCAAAAAGGAAAATCCCCTTTGACTAAAAATGTAAACAAGGTTCTCAAAAGAGATATAAAAGGAGAGGCAGAGAGATGAATACATGCAAATAAACCTGCTGTTGCTGTTCAGAACAGTCTCTGCATTGTGTTCTGTACTGGTTTAGCCAGTCTATGGTCTCATGGTTTTGTTCACCTTAGGCCAGGTAACTGTCATAGTTTTCAGAGGCTGTAATTATTGCACCTTGTGCCAGTGAGGCATGACTAAGCACAAAGGCACTGAAGTTTAAAGCACAAAAAGCAGGAAACTGAGGATCCTTACTCTGAGAAATACGGATGAAAGATTTATAAAACTACCACCACCACTAAGACTCAATTGGCAGGCAGCAGAGTCTAGATTGCGTCTAGAATGGGTCTGCACAACTAGGGACTGGTGTTAGGGAAATTTCCCCAAACCCAGTAGGGGAGGAATGACTCCAGACCGATCCAGATACAGAGGCTTTATTTTACTACGTACGCAGGAGAAGAGCTCACCTCCAGCAAGCTGAAGGCTGAACTCTCTGCCCATTATCCATACCAGCATACTTATATACTCATCAAAGTTGCTCTGGTGAAATCATACTTTTTCCTCCTCCCTCCCATGACTGATCGCAAGAACCCATACGTGCTCCATAGACAGAAAACCATTCTTACATAAACAATGCCATATTTTGCCAGCCTATGACCGGTACAAAATGTTGCATTCTGTTCTTCGATAAGCCCCCTCCCAAAGGACCCTTCGGAAAGTCCCAAGTATACCCTGACCCTCAGAATTCCTTGTCACTGGTTGTGTTACCAGGGGCTTAACAAAATGCCTTTATTTTCTGGCTACCCAGGGCTGCATAAACAGAAGGATTGGCAAGCCCATGGCTAGTGGGCAGCATTCAGTTTGATGGGTCACCAGTTGTGCAGGCCTAATTGAGAAAGAAACTTCGTCTTGACAGGCTTGTCCTGCTGGGTTCCGACTTCTAGATATGAGAAACAGAATGTGAAGGTAACAGGAAAGTTAACCTTTATAAAGATCTGCACAACTGGTGAACAACCAAGCCAGGTGCTTGACAACTCCCATGTTTTTTTTCTGTCCACGATAGATAGCAAATACAGGAATACATAAGCCTCTAGCATGCCATGGTGCGTGCCATGGCTTAGATTCAGCTTGGTGCATCGCAGGATGTGCCAGCTTGGTGCAGGAATATGGCAGTTTTGCAATTACACAGAATGTTTCATTAAGCAGAATGTAAGACAACAAAAGTTGATCTATATATTATATTCAGATTCAGTAAAATAACTGTGTGTTGTCCACTTAAGTGCAGCATCCGAAAACCTTCCTCTGACTAGGAAAAGCCCTGCTGCAGGCATGTATTCATAGCCCTGCCAGTGAGCTGTATGTAACCCTGTTTGATGAGCCTGTCGTGGTTTACCAATACCTATGTAGAGCTTGAATCAGTAATCAAGGTTTATTAGGCAATCTATATAATATTGTGCGTTTCTATTCTTTAGCCTTAAAATGATAACAACAGTCTAGGTCTGCCTTTCCGAACCTTGTGCCTCCCATCAGTCACAACCACCATGGCCAATGGTTAGGAATGCTGGGAATTGTAGTGCCAAAACATCTTGAGGGCACCAAATTTGGGGAAGGCTGGTCTAGGACATCTTAGAAGTAATCAGAGGACTGCTGTTTTCTTGGAGTATAAATTAACATTAGCAAGAGAACTTAGCTGAACATTCTGGTTCCCAAGACATCTGGAGAGACATTCCTTTGAACTATTTAGTTCTACAATGATGTTATATTAATTTCCACTGCAAACCCATGCTTCTTTTGACGGCATAGATGTTTACACAGGCCAGTGCCAAGAATAGTCAACCCAGTAGCAAGGCTGTACCACAGTGTTGTCTAAATAAATATAAAGGCACACAAAACTAGGTCACTCATTATCGTATGTTGAACAGAGCCTGTCTTTTACGATACATGTTTAGCTTCAGGACAGAGTGAGACGGTATATTCCTAAGTTTTAACATGTAATGGCTCTGGATGGAACTACATCATCTTCACATAAGAGGAGAGCTTTATATTGTCACAATTGGGATTTTGTGTTGTATGAAAAATCAGAATGTATGATTCTGCAGTGCCCATGTATACTGAGAAACCATCTCCTAGGGCCACTTTTATATGTCATAAATATAAAACGTTAAGACAAAAAAGGCAACATGAGAAGCTGACTTCAGCAGCTGCCTCATGGATTATGGGTTGGATCCAGGATCTGCTTTCCACGTGAGGAAGGGCTCCACTCACAGAAGGCCCCTCCGCTGAACCCCCATGCACACCACAGCTCTTGCCATTCAGAAGAGTTTCTGTGACTTCCTGTGTAGCATTTTCAGGGAGCTGGAGGGGTGCCAGGACAAGGAGGAAGCAAGAAAGTCCACTTCTACCAGCACAGTTGGTCCAGCTTAAATTTGTATCCAACTCTATGTGTTATACAGTTTAAGATAGAAAGGGACATGGGGCAGGTATGGGGAGTTCATTTCGTGTGACTTAAGCATTGCTTATACTTCACTAACGGCGCAATCCTATGCATGGTTAGACAGAAAAAAATGTTGGCTGGGAATGCTGGGAGTTGTAGGACGTTTTCCTGTCTAAACATGCATAGGATTGTGCCCTTATTCTTGTTAAGGTTGCTGTCATAACAGAGACATTGTTTATTGAATTTTCATGCCACCTATGGATCCTGTTGAGAGGTAGACTGCATAGGAGTAGCACACCACAGATAGAATGAGGAGATACTCCTATTCCAATACGTTAGCTTGTCTGTGTAAATGGAACTTACATAACTTACTTTTGCACTACTTAACACTGTTCTTCAAAACATGCAGCAGCATGACCAAAAATTCAGTGAGTCTATGCTGTTAGGCAAAAGGGGATCTGTGTGTGTCATGGATATTTATCGTGCTGAAAACGGCTTTGCTACTAAAGATTCCCCTTTCCTCGTACTGTACAATATTCCCTAGTACAACAATTCCCTCAAAACTCCTTCCTTGCCCCCGCCATGTTCCCTAGCTATTACTCTTTTGCCCAGTAAAACTAGCTTCTGAATTCGGTTGATGCTGCTTTTCCCATCAACAGGATGAGTCATACCTTGATGAACGGCTCCCTTTTAGCCCTGTGCCCATCAATCGTTGTACTGTTTCATCAAAATTAAACAGACTTAGCTCTTATCAGCATTGGCCCTTTGTTGCACCTAAACCAGCCTGGAATATTTCCATGGAGTTAACACATGTTAAAAGAAAGAAGAAACATGTTGTGCTTCCTTGCCACACCGCCACAGTATTCACTGTTTCTGTTCAAGGTGAAAGTTGTTGTCTGTTCCCGGCAGAAGCTATGAAGACATCAGTGTTTTGCATGGTAGCTATTTTCTCCATTTGGATCTCTGATTTAAATAAAGAAAAATAAAACCATTGAACTCTGGCTGATTTTGCACTCCTGTTTTATAGACGTATGTACCACTGAAATAAATAAGAGCTACTTCTGCCTTTGGATAATTTAGAGTCACAATGAAAGGCAAAATGAAAATGGCCAGAGCTGCTTGTGTGTGTTATGTTTACCCTATGTCTGGAACCAGACAAGTTACAGAAAAAGGGAGAATATTCAAAGTAAGATACCCTGTGTACAAATCTGACATCAGGATGTTTTTATTGATTAATATTCACAATGGGGTGGAGTATGTATAGCCTATTACACAGCTGTCATGTTGCACTTACTCTGGAAAGATAGCCATGCTAGAGAGGTGATGGGTCAACTCTATCTAAGGCCAAACATGACTTGAGTTGTGGGGGTACAGAGATAAGGTGGAAAAAACAAGTGTTTTGTTCTGGCAGAGGGCGTTATCCCTTTCCCAGATATAAATCCCACCCACCTACTCTGCAGTTCTTGAAAACACTATTGGATACTTGCCGGGATATCCAGGAGAAATATCACTGTGACTTGACCCAAAGTTCGTTACGTGTAACACCTTCTTAAATCAGTGGAGCAAATACATAGGATTATATAAAGGAATTATATGCCAGGACTGTCTGTTCACAAACTTTACAAAATTGATTCAGCATGAAAACTTAATAAGATCTAGATTCAGTAACGTTTGAAAAGTGATTTAATTACCATTTAAATTCTCAGTTCTAGCACTCTGGCGGATTTACATGGGAATATAAAGACCCTTGTCCTGGTCTACATTCTCACCTATTTATCTCAGGAACGTATCTGCCTGTGAACATCGTTGTTGCCTGAGCTTTTTGTTTTGTATTGTTCAGTTTCCGCAGGTTCACCCGGTCAAACAGTGTTACAACAGCAGTTCAAGCTGATATGGATTTCCACGAGAACTTTGAAATGTCCATGGACCCTCAAGAGGACCATTCGTATCCTGTGCAGATGTTAAGACAGTATTCTCGAGATGCCAGCACTTCCACTGTAAGCATACAGGGCTCAGGAAATCATTATCATGCATGTGCAGTGGATGACGACTTTGATGCAGATTTTGATCCTTCAATTTTACCTCCACCGGATCCCTGGATTGATTCTATAACGGAAGATCCAATTGAAGCTGTTCAAAGGTCAGTGTGTCAAAGAGATGGACACTGGTTCTTGAAGCTTCTTCAAGCAGAGAGGGAGCGTATGGAAGGTTGGTGCCAACAAATGGAGAGAGAAGAACGAGAAAACCACCTGCCTGAAGACAGTAAGTAATTGAAATACTGATATATAAAGAGACCTTTATTTTATCCCTTTTTGCACCAAGGCCTACAAATTAGAAAACCAAAACACCAGTGATTCCCAAATATGCCTTTGGCTGCTGAAAGCACCACTGTAAATTATTGGGCATCCTTTTATTTGTATCCTCTGATTTCACATCTGTAACTAAGCATACAATTAATCTGAGGAATCATCTAAGTAGAAGGTGTAAGTCTGGCAGGTTTGCATTCCAGTCACGAAAGGTGCTTTTTATTTTATTTTATTTTATTTTATTAAAATTCTGTGACAACCTTTAGCAGAGCTTTGGGAGTAGTTTACAAACACAAGATAAAATACAAATAAAATATACTGTGTCGTCAGAATGCAATCCTAAGAGACTGATGCTCTATAGATGGAGGACTCCGACATTGAAGGCGTGGCAGAATGAACAATGGAGGCATTTTTGCCTCCCATTCTTGCTTTTTTTTTTTACCCCAGCTGGGCTGACAGCATCTTCAGGCATGTAGGGAGATATTTCAATTAATAAAATAGTGGAGGGGGGAGGATTTGACACCCTCTCTCCCAGAGCTGCTTCCCTGATCCAATTTAGGCACTCTGCAATACCTTTTAAGTTTTAGTTTTTAAATTCAGGAGATCCGATCCCAGGACTGTTTTGTCCCCACTCACCCAGAAGACTAAATTTCTCAGAAGACTTTGTTGAGTATTGCAACCCCAGAACACACACTGCCCAGATTTATAAACTCCAACAGCAAGTACTGGAGGCTTTAGATACGAACCTTTCCAAATGGCCCTGTTTTTGCGTGAAGAATGTATTGTTGCTATTTCCTTGCAGAGAGTCTAGATGAACTTCCTACTTCTGTCTCATTCATTCTATGGAAATTACATATTTATTTATTTATTTGTGTTTGCATTCATACAACAGTATTAGGTTGCTGGGAAAAGGTGATGCTTACCACTTTCCCACAACTTAACTGTTGTTTTTTGGATTGTGGTTACACTTGTGCCCCCAACACTTCTTCGAACGGAACTAGTGACAGCCTACAGCTCTCTTTGGCTTACTTGTGCCACTGCTAAAAGTTAAAAATACTCTGCAATTTCAGTTTCACTTATTGGGCCTGTTCAGACAACATGCTGAGCCATGGTTAGACCGCTAACTCTTTTGCAGCAAATAGATGTATTTAAACCATGGTTATGTAGCACCATGGTTAGGAATGGTTTACACAACACAATAAGTCATGGCTCACACAACACACTAAGCCATAATGTTTCGCTCAAAATGCTTACCCACTGTGGCTTAGCTTGTCATCTGAACAGAGTCATAATGTTTAGCTCAAAATGTGTCACCTGAACAAGATCATTGTCTTTATCTCCCCATCCCAAACAGTGTAGTAATTAGAATATCAAACTAGGACTGGGGGAGACCCAGATTCAAATCCCCCACTATTTTAACCCCAGTAAGTCTCTCTCTCTCTCTCTCTCATTAATCTACCTCACAGGGCTGTTGTGAGGATAAAATAGGTGCAGGAGGATAACCATGTGCCACTCTGAGCTCCATAGAGAAAGGGCAGGATTTTTTTTAAAAAAAGGTAATGAATAACGTACTTCCTGGATACAAATAAGAAGGTAAATTAATAATTGGGGAATGGGTCACATTACTACAATTATAAAGTGACACATTTACCATTCCAGCTGCATATCTGCTTAATAATTGTGATTGTTACTGGTTCCTTTTATCACCTGAAGTTGTTGTGCTGCTGCTTCCTGCAGGCTCAGCAGTTTTTCCTATCTAAATTCACCAAATTAAAGTCCATGATAAATCCCAGCATAAAACAACAGGCATTTCGTTGTTTTAAACTGCACCATCATAGACCTTTAATATAGCAATTATGCTGAGATTGTGGAGGGGGTGTTAGGTGACCCACAAATGAATTTTGGGACTTCAGAAGGAGGTTTATTGGATGGACAGTAAACTGATGAGAATTTTGCAGCAAGTGAAGTTTCCTCGACCCCCTGGCAGCTGAGAGAGAGAGAATGCTCCCCCAGAACTTGAAGTAATATGATACAAACTTTTCTCAGACAATGCCCCCTTGTATAGAACAGCTGTCTGGAGGAGATGGTTCAGGGCTGTCTAACAGAGGCTTATATGTTACATAGGCACGTTTGGTATTATCTAGCCGAGAATGAAACTGTCAGATGGGACTGAATGTTTCGAGTTAGGAATGCAATTTGTTGCTGCACATAAAAACAAGCTAGAATGTCAGTGGCTCCGGGCTGAGTTAATAACATCAGGAGATTTTTCTTCGGCTAATTATGCACACGTTTTATCATAGTAAAATTTGCTAGTTTCCGCTGGACTCAGTTATCTGTAATAGGAGTAGTAAGAAAATTAAAGCCAGATCTGTCCGTGCCAATGGTTGAGCGTCAGTCAGTGCTGATTATAATCAACATAAAAGCTGCTGAATCCGTATATGGACACACATCCACCCTGGACTTGTATATGGTCAGATTTTAGAAGTGGTGGTTCCGATCCAAAAGTGTATTCACAGAGTGGCTGGGGCTACACCCACATACACATTTGAAAGCTGAAAACCCTGCTAATCAGCTGTTGTTTGTTTTTGTTTTTTGTAGCATGGGGGTGTTGAGAGCTGAAACTAGCATCCTAACTAGCTGGTTGGCAGGATTCCAGCTTTGTTTAAGTGATACACAGCCCCCAACTGCTGGACTAGTAAGGAGAATTGTGTACTTGCACCTGTTTATTACTGCATTTCCCCATCCAATATGGATTCTTATTTCTATGAATGTGCATTTAATTTATTTATTTATTTATTTGAGGGTTTTTATGCCGCCATTCAGCCAAAAAAGGCTCTCACAGCGGCTTACAAAAGGATTTCTTGACAGTCCCTGCCCACAGGCTTACAATCTAAAAGACATGACACAAAAGGAAAGGGGATTGGGAGGGGGGAGGAGGAGGAGGGGGAAAGGAAAGCAAATTCAGGCACTACAATCTTAGGCCACAGCTAGACCTAAGGTTTATCCTGGGATCATCCAGGGTTCGCCCCTGCCTGAGCACTGGAACCCCTGTGTGTCACCTAGATGAACAGGTTTGACCACTGGATGATCCAGGGATAAACCTTAGGTCTAGCTATGGCCTTAGTTGCAAAGTTCAGCAGTTACAGTTGACGCAGGAGGGAGGGGGCTCTCAGCTGGAGCTGGACCCAGGCACGGTGGAGAGGTGCCTGGCTGCTGCTTCCTCCCTCACTGGTGGCCTCTGCAGTGACAGTTGGTAGCAGGAGGGAGGGGGCTCTCAGCTGGAGCTGGACCCAGACATGGTGGAGAGGTGCCTGGCTGCTGCTTCCTCCCTCACTGGTGGCTTCTCCAGAGACAGTTGGTAGCAGGAGGGAGGGGGCTCTCAGCTGGAGCTGGACCCAGGCACGGTGGAGAGGTGCCTGGCTGCTGCTTCCTCCCTCACTGGTGACCTCTCCAGAGACAGTAGGTAGCAGGAGGGAGGGGGCTCTCAGCTGGAGCTGGACCCAGGCACGGTGGAGAGGTGCCTGGTTGCTGCTTCCTCCCTCACTGGTGGCCTCTCCAGAGATAGTTGGTAGCAGGAGGGAGGGGGCTCTCAGCTGGAGCTGGACCCAGGCACGGTGGAGAAGTGCCTGGCTGCTGCTTCCTCCCTCACTGGTGGCCTCTCCAGAGATAGTTGGTAGCAGGAGGGAGGGGGCTCTCAGCTGGAGCTGGACCCAGGCACGGTGGAGAGGTGCCTGGCTGCTGCTTCCTCCCTCACTGATGGCCTCTGCAGAGACAGTTGGTAGAAGGAGGGAGGGGGCTCTCAGCTGGAGCTGGACCCAGGCACGGTGGAGACGTGCCTGGCTGCTGCTTCCTCCCTCACTGGTGGCTTCTCCAGAGACAGTTGGTAGCAGGAGAGAGGGGGCTCTCAGCTGGAGCTGGACCCAGGCACGGTGGAGAGGTGCCTGGCTGCTGCTTCCTCCCTCACTGGTGGCCTCTGCAGTGACAGTTGGTAGCAGGAGGGTGGGGGCTCTCAGTTGGAGCTGGACCCAGGCACGGTGGAGAGGTGCCTGGCTGCTGCTTCCTCCCTCACTGGTGGCCTCTCCAGAGACCATAGTTGTGGTGATGTTTTAAAACTATGCATTTACCATCCATTCCCCCTCCTCCACATAAATAGCGTGCATTTCAGCTAAATTATACATGCTTACCTTATTTCTAAATACATGTGTTTCATGACAATGGCACCAGTTACCTTGGGAGGTTGTGGTCTCTCCCACACTAGAGGCATTCAAGAGACAGCTGGACAGCCATCTGTCAGGTATGCTTTAGGGTGGATTACTGCATTGAGCAGGGGGTTGGACTCGATGGCCTTATAGGCCCCTTCCAACTCTACTATATGATTCTATGACTTGGTTGTTGGTCGGGTGCCCTCTGGTTAGAATAGTCCTGATTTATTTATTTATTTATTTCCGTGCTTATTGAAGCATAGAGGTAATGCTGCTGTACTGTCCATACTGGGATGGTGATTTAAATTCCTTGGTTTATGAATAGATATGTGTAATATATTTAGATGATCTTCTAATACATTAACTGTCCCCACCTCCCATTGCAATTTAATTGTTTTTAGGATTTTTATAACATTATATACTTATGACACAAGTGCACACACTACAGGCAAAAAAATACAGAATCTTGTGGTACCTTCAAATGATCAAATTCATTATGGCATAAGCTTTTGTGGGCAAGAGCCCATTCATGGAATGTCATCCTGAACTGGCATATATACTCATTGGTGTATGACAGCCTTCCCTAACCTGTTGCGCTTCAGAATTTTTGGACTTCATCTCCCAGCAGCTCCAGCTAGCATGTCCAATGGTCAAGAATTTTGGGAGTTGTAGTCCAAAACATATGGAAGGCTGTTGTGGGGAGAACAGGAGAGTTAGCAGCTGAGTCAGAGGGAAATTAAATGCAAGAAATGAAGACAGTGATAATTACATTAAAGCCTAGATGTATGTAGAATCATTAGAGTGACAATTCACAAAATAGTGTTGAAAAATATCCTGGCTATGTTAGGTTAATTAACACCCTTAGTGTGATAAAAACACATAATCTTAATTCAAGCCACAGATTATAGAACTAATCTGTGGCTTGAATTTCATGTTGGATTCTCCCTTAGAAGTTCCTTTGTCAGCACCAGAGTATCCTGGAAGGCTGAAATGTTCCCGCAGTGGTTTTCGAATATTGCATGTTCTGATGTGAGATTTGTGTCTGTTTACTCTTTTGCACATAGACTGACTTACTTGTCCAATGTAGAATGCAGAAGGCCATTGATGATGGATGATATTACATTGGAAGATGAGCAGCTGAATGAACTAGGGGCATAGACTTCTAAATTACCCGGAAGCAGGGAGGCATGGGACTAAACCTGGGAAAGGGGGTTAGGCTTATTTGTTCACATTTATGTATATATTTCTGTTTATATTTCTGAAAACCATCCTTCATCAATGGATCCTAGAGTGTTTAAAGCCATATATTAAAATAACTGGTACTCAACAAAAATATTACATTTTAATTATAATATTATGATAGTTTACACACTACCCTACCATCCATAGTCCTATGCAATATACCATCCAGGTTGAAGCCCAAGATAAAAAAATCAACAAACTCTTTTTATGAATTTATTATAGTTAACCAGAGGGAGCATTGAAGGGCAAATAACTAAACAAAGCACCAAGGAGAAGAAATACATTCAGGATATGCACTGCTGCCAGACAGGCTGTGAGCTTCATAGAGCTGGAAGGGGCCTACAAGGCCATCGAGTCCAACCCCCTGCTCAATGCAGGAAACAATGTACATGGGGTTCCCAGGTAGTCACTAGGGCTGTGCTCCACTTCTCTTCGGGTCGGAGAAGCAATAGCGGGGCGGCCTGATTCGCCTTCGGAAAAGGCAGAGGAGAAGCGAGTCAGGGGGGCTGCGGATCGAGGCGAAGAGGATCGCCTCAATCCGGAGCTCTGGACGCAGGTAAGTGTGGGGGGAAGAAGACTCATCTGGCGCTGCCACCGCAATCCCTACAGCAAGGGGGGGTTGGCCTACCTGGTGCTGCAGGTGCTGCTGTCCATGCGGCAGCAGCGGAGCCAGGTAAGGGGGCAGGGAAGCGAGAGGCTTACCTGCATCTGTCGCGGTCCATCGCGGGCTTCAATTGAGGCCCCGGTTGAAGCCGGAAGTGAAGGGCAAGGCTGGGGCCTCAATTGAAGCCCACGGCGACGAACACAGGTAAGGGGGTGGGGGTTGTCTTACCTGGTGCCGCCACCATCCATGCGGCAACGGTGGCAGAGCTGGATCACGCTTCACAGAGTGGAGCGAGGGATGGGTGGATCGCCCAAAGAGGATCGGGCCCAATCCAGAAGTTCCGGATCAGACCACGAAGTGGATTGGGGTGTCCGTGCACAGCCCTAGTAGTCACCATTCCAGAAACTAACCAGGCCTAGATCCACTTAGCATCATCAAGGTTGCAGCCTCCCATGCCATCACACTAGATAAGCTGGCTGACATTATTAGGTCCTTTGTGCATGTGTGTATGTTATGTGGCCTGTTGGTGAAGGTGAACAGCTGTTTCAGTTAGGGGGCTGTCTGTGAGCTTGGACAGACCCGCCACCCAAGGGTTGTGAGAGGGAATTATCATTATCCAGGATGGGGTGTAGTTCATTGTTTCATTGGAGTGGCTTAAAATGGGAGCTATATGTGACAAGAAGTGGTGTTCTATCACTTTCTCTTCTAGATCTATGTAGCAGATTATTCCTGAGAATCAGTCTGACATTGTTGATCTCCTTTTTCCCTGGGTAGCAATGTAGTCTCAAAAATATGTGGTGTATCTCTGTAAATTGTGAGTCTCAGTCTGACAAGTCAAAACAGATGCAAATTGTATTGCAGAGCTTGGCTGTAGACAATGGATTTTGTGGTGTGTTCTGGGTGGAGGGTGCAAGCTGAAAGCATGTAGAGGTCAGTAAGTTTCTGATAGAACATGGCACTTATGTATGATTTATGTCATTGTACAGTAAATGCACCTGCTGTAGCTGTCTCAGGTTGAGAGTGGGGTGAAAGTTGTAGATATCTTTGTGGAATCTGTGTTGTCAGATGATATAAATGTCATCAGTGTATCTCAGGTAGACGAAAGGCTTTTGGGATGGGACCTGACATGATTAGTCAGCTATGAAAACGTTGGGATACTGCAGAGCCATTTAAGTAACCTTAGCAAGTGCCGTTGATCTGAAGATACACAGTTCTCCCCAAAGTTGAAATAATTGTGGCTAAATATAAAGTGGCAGAATTTGTTAGCTTGATGTACTGTAGCACCATCAGAAATAATGTTCCTAATAGCTTGTTGACCATCTTTGTTGGAGATGTTGGTATAAAGAGCCACAATGTCCATGGTAGCTGGGATAGTTTTCTCTGGGGAATTGCCAGTGAATGGTAATTCCCTTGGGAAGTTTGAATGTCGCATTCACTTGTGTCTCCCTTGCCATTCTTACTAGATCTCAGTGCCCACCTAGAAAATTGCCTTTTGTAGGGGATAAAACTCACACTTGAGACACGTTTACTTTACCTGTAACAATGCGCTACTCATCTTGACACTCACAGATTCTCAAAGATCCCCTAACCTAAGCAAAACATTGGCTGCTTCTTTGAACAATTCATCTTTGGAAAGTATCAAAAGAGGAAGGAAAATATTTCTAACAATACTTTCATAATGAAAACAGTCTCTTTCAACTTAAATCTGGCAGTGCACAGCCCTACGGGCTTCCTCAGATGATCATGCTCCATTCTCCTGGCCCTACTGCTTTCCCCTCAACAACCAATCATTTGAAGGTTTCCTGGCCTTTGTGTGGTTTTTTTTTTCTATTCTAAAAGGTTGAAATGCTTCTCCTAAACTTTTGTTACTGGCAGTAAGAGTTTTATACTATGACATTTGGCCCCACCCTCCACTGGAATGTGGTCCTCGAAAGCTTCTCCAAAATGGAATCTAGGCCTTGGGCTGAAAGATATTCCGCCTCTCCCCTGGTATAGGAAATCGTTAATACATGACAAGCAGCTATAGAAAGCTAATATCAATGGCTGTGAGCTATGGCTCAGTGGGAGAGCACTGGCTCTGCATATCAAAGGTCCCAGGTTCAATCCATGATATATCCAGGTAGGGCTGAGAAGGCCCCCTGTCTAAAACCCTAGAGGCACATTGAGCTACATAGACCAGTGGTCTGACATAGCTTCCTAGATTCCTGTGTATGGAGATTGAGGGCTCCAATGTCAAAGGGGCGGTGAATCTGCTCTGAGTTTTAGCCAGAACCCATCAAAACTCTAAAGGAGCTGTCCAAGGACGTTCAAATCAGTGCCACCAGCCTCCATTGCTCCTGTGTAGAGAACAGTTTCAGCATTCATATTACAATCAGATGGGAAGTTGTCTCAAATCAGTCACTAAACAGTTGGGGGATCAAGGCATTCTTTCTCTTCATCAATCTCCTCCCCTCCCTCCCCCCAATAGTTTTGGAATATTGGTTTATTCAGTCATTGTTCAACGAAGTATGACAATCACTGCACCACTGAACAATGTATTTTTAAGTAACTTGTCTTACCAGTACAAGCACCCAAGCGATTTTGGTTGTATACAAAATTCTCTCCTGAGACAAAAAGTTAGGAGTTTGCCTCCACCCTCTTCCCCATTCCCCTCCTTTTTTACCCTCAAGATGCCTTGTGAAGTGTCAGATGGCCCAGCTCCAGCTGAGGCAGCTGTTCTAAAGTAGATGCAGTGGGAAGAGTTTTCATAACAATGGGAACCACATGAAAGCTCTCAGAATAACTCCTCCCCACTATTGAAGGTTCCTTTCAGTTGAGTGGTTTGCGCATTAGGATGAATAAAGGACTAGACACACCAAGGGGTACATTTTCAGCAGAGTGCGTAGGGAATTAGACACGCAGCCCTTGCGAACAATAATGGCATAATAGCAGTTGTGTGTAGAATTCCCTGTGCAGCACAGTGGATATATTCCACTTAAATTTTCCAGTTCACAGTTGTTTCCTCTCGGTGTTGATGCCCGGAGCCAGGGAGCAGACTGAAAAGGTCGGTGTCTGCTTGTTATGTGCCTGGAGTTCTTTCCTGAATGTTCCTCCGGGAGGGCTGTAACAGACCTCCTTGTTCACGTGTCACACATTTACACTGCAATCTTATATGTGACTACTCAGAAGGAAGTCCCATTGAGTTTCCATAGGAGTGTTGCATCAATGTTTAAAGTTGTTGTATCCAAAAAGAGGCAAGGTAAAAGTACAAATATAAATCCTTTATTTAAAGTATGCCTTGCAAGGCCAGCATCATAGCCGTATGCCTGACTAAGCCCTCTCAAATGCTATCCTCAATTTCCCCTTACAGATTGCCCAGCCTTCAGCTGGATCTAATCCTTGCTCTCTTAAAGATACAGTACTATACCATCTCCAAATTTCTCCCCCTCTTAAGAAACCTCCATAATCCCACATCCCAACACTACATAACATAGTCCTTAGTCCAAGCAGGTGGGTGTCTGACATGGACTGGCCGTTTTCCTGGTTCACTTCCCAGCTGGTCAGATCCAGCTTCTGGCATAGTCTCTATTGTGGGTGAAAAAGGCAAATCCTCTAACCCAAAATGGGTACCTTCATCATCTTGACGGTCTACTGGAGCAAGATAAGAAACATTCCACACACGTCCATCCAAAAGTTTATATGTATAAGGTCCTTTTCCCCCAATAATTTTACGAGGAGATGTGAATCTTTGTTCTCCCTTTCATAAAATCCCAGGTTTCTTAACTCGAACACAGGAGTTGCACTGGAATGTTCGTTCCTTAGCACCACGACATCCATCTGTATATACTTTAGATTTCCTTTGTTTCTCTTTAACTTTCTCTCTCATCTCAGATTCCAAAGGTCTATCTGGTCTAAATTTTAACACTCCAGCCACATTCAATTTTGTATGCATCTCTCTGCCATGCAATAACTCTGCAGGTGACCTCTGTGTTGTTGCATGCTGTGTAGTTCTATACACTTGCAAAAAGTCAGTGGTGAATGTTTTCCATGCTTTCCCTTCTAACTTCGCTGTTTGTAAACTCTCTTTCGGGCTTCTGTTGAACCTTTCAATCTCCCCATTAGCTTGGGGGTAATACACAGATGATCTCCAATGAATAATATTACGTTCTTCTAAGAAAGTTTCAAATTTCACTGAAATGAACTGGGCTCCATTATCTGAAACCAGTTCTTTTGGATTTCCTTCTCTACTAAAAACAGTGGAGAGGAAACTAATAACTGTAGCTGAGGTAGCTTGAGATATAAACGCTACTTCTGGACATTTACTATAATAATCAATTAAAGTGATAGCATAACAACAATCAATTGGAGCACCATCAAAAGGTCCTACAATATCAATTGCAACCTTTTCCCATGCAGCATCTGGAAGTGGAACTGGCTGTAATGGTGATATACGTGTTATTGCTATCTTATCATGTAATTGACAAGTAACACATGATTTTATAGCTGCTTCTGTTTGAGAGTCCATTCCTGGCCACCAATACAAATCTCTCAATCTTTGCTTAGTTCTAACAATCCCTTGATGAGTATCATGTGCCAAACTTATAAATATAGACTGCAATTCCTCTGGCACAAGTAAACAGTGTGCTCCCTGTAACACATACCCATCATGGAAAGAGAGTTCGCCATGTATTCTAAAATAAAGCAACAAAGCAGGTTCAAGCTTTTTCTTATTACTAGGCCATCTACCTGTCAAAAATTCCCGTAACTTTTGTTGAATTGGACACGCCAAACATGCAGCTAAGAATTGCTCTTTTGTAACTGCATTAAGTGCACTAGTAATGATAGCAACTACTTCTTCATCACTTTCCAATGAATTCTCAGATGATGACAAAGGCAAATGGGACAAGCAACCAGCAGTCACATTTTTAGTCCCTGGTCTATATTCCATTTCATATGTAAAAGACAGTAGTTTTGTTGACCATCTTGCGATGCGATTTCCTACTCGACCTACTCCCTTCATGGTTAACAATGTTGTCAAGGGCTTATGGTCAGTACGCAGTTTAAATACATGGCCCCATAGATATGTTCTCCAGTTTTCTGTAGCCCAAACACAAGCAAGCGCTTCTTTTTCAATAGTTGAATATTTCCTCTCAGCTTCAGTAAGTGCTCTTGATGCAAATGCAACAGTCTTTTCCATCTTATCCTCATGGAGCTGTGTAAGTACTGCACCCAGTCCATAATCAGAAGCATCCATTGTCAAAATTATTGGTAATGCAGGATTAAAATACAGCTCAATACAGATTGCAAATTACTTTCATGTTCCTCAGGAGTATTTCCAAACACAATAATATCGTCCAGATAACATTGGACCCCCTTTTGCTTCTTAAGGATTATTGACATCATCTTTTGGAAAGCACTAGGTGCTGATGCAAGTCCATAGGGGACACATTTAATCCATCATGTGTAATAAATGCTGTAAGATCTCTGCTATCTTCATGCAACACAACTTGATGGTATGCACTCTGCATACCAAGAATCGAAAACATCCTTGCTCCCCGAAGTTCTGCAAAAACTTCTTCTATATGTGGAAGAGGATGGCTATCAATCACCATAGCTTTATTTGGCTCCCTCAGATCTACACAAACACGAATATCACCATTATTCTTCTTTGCCACTACTATATGTGAAACCCATTCAGATGAATCCACCTCCTCAATAACATCTTGTTGCACCAATGTCTTAATCTCTTCAGAAACAGCATCTCTAACTGCAAATGGTAAACACTGTAACTTCTGGCATACAGGTATCATATTTGGGTTCATTTTAACTTTATGGACAAACCCATGTGCACAACCAAGTTTTCCTTCACTTTGGTCTTCCAACACAGCTGAAACTGATGTTTGCTCTACAAAAGTACTTAACTGGGGAGGAACAACATGCCCATCAACTATTCCAAGATTCAATGCAGCAAGTACATCTCTCCCAAGGATAGAAGTACCATCAGGAACAATGTAAATCTCTGCAGATGCACAACATTGCCCAAAAGTTACTTTTACAGGTAGACATCCACATACAGGAATTTGGTTCTTCAGATAACACACTAACTGCATTTTTGGTTTCATAAGTGGTATATCCCTGAAGTAATGGCGATACAATGATTCAGGTAATATAGAGACTGCTGAGCCAGTATCCAACATTAATTCAACATCCTTTGATACTCCTGTAACAGAAATATTAACAGTACACATGATTTTTTCTACTGTATGTGTGGAACTAGTCCTGTCCACACTCAAAATAGTAACATCTGGTATTGTAACTACATGTACTTGCTGGTTATTACGACGACATACTTTAGCAAAATGTCCCGGTTTTTTGCAATAATTACACTGAACATTCTTAGCCAGACATCCTGAGTGACTTGTAAGATGTTGTGATTGCTTCTGCCAGGGCTGCCTCAATTTGAGTTGCAATTGTTATTGCTTTCTCTAATGTAAGATCTGTTTCTAGGAGTAAGCGTTCTCGTATATGAGGCAAAGATGTTTTCTCAATTAGCTGGTCTCTAATCATCTCTTCCGCCATATCTCCAAAGTTACACGAGCTCATTAAGTCTCTCAAAGCAGCAGTATACTGTAACACCGACTCCCCTGGTTTCTGCTCATGCTGACGAAATTTGTAGTGGTTAGCTACCACATTCACTTTTGGCATAAAAAAGTTCTTTAAAGCTATACATGCAGTCTCATATTTATTGTCAGCAAGTGGAAGATTGTAAAATATCCATTGTCCTTCAACTCCCAAGCAATGAGTAAGCAACGCACATTTTCTTGCTTGAGGAAGTTCCTTATCTCTGACTGCCAACAAGTAGTTTTCAAACATCCGAATCCAGGCAGGAGGCTCACCTGGACTCTGAAGAAAAGGTGCTAGTGGGTTCAATGATAAAAGAGCCATTCTTTGTCACCAAAAAGTTGTATCCAAAAAGAGGCAAGGTAAAAGTACAAATATAAATCCTTTATTTAAAGTATGCCTTGCAAGGCCGGCAGCATAGCCGTATCCCTGAGTAAGCCCTCTCAAATGCTATCCCCAATTTCCCCTTATAGATTGCCCAGCCTTCAGCTGGATCTAATCCTTGCTCTCTTAAATTTATTTATTTATTATTTATTTATTGTACTTATATACTGCTCTCATAGCCGGGGCTCTCTGGGCAGTTTACAGAAATTCTAAAATTAAGATAAAAATGAGTATACATAATTTAACATTCTAAAACACAGAACATACACACATAAAGCATTAAAAACCGTTAAAAAACTAAACATGTGGGTGATTAAGATGTGCCGCCATATGCCTGGGCAAAGAGGAAAGTCTTAACTTGGCACTGGAAAGATAGCAGCGTTGGTGCCAGGCGAGCCTCGTCAGGGAGATCATTCCATAGTCTGGGGGCCACCATCGAAAAGGCCCTGTCCCTCGTTGCCAAACTCCAAGCCTCTCTCGGAGTAGGCACCCGGAGGAGGACCTTAGATGTTGAACGTAGTGACTGGGTATATTCTCGTTGGGAGAGGCGTTCCATCAGGTATTGTGGTCCCAATCCATGTAAGGCTTTATAGGTCAAAACCAGCACCTTGAATTGGGCTCGGAAACATACAGGCAGCCAGTGCAAGCGGACCAGGGCAGGTGTTATATGGTCGAACCTTCTGGTTCCCGAAATCAATCTGGCCGCTGCATTTTGCACAAGCTGCAGCTTCTGAACCATCTTCAAAGGCAGCCCTACGTAGAGCGCATTGCAGTAATCTAACTTGGAGGTTACCAGAGCACGGACAACTGAAGCCAGGTTATCCCTGTCTAGATAGGGGTGTAGCTGGGCCACCAACCGGAGTTTGTAGAAGGCACTCCGTGCCACTGAGGTCACCTGAGCCTCAAGTGACAATGATGGATCTAAAAGAACCCCCAAGCTATGAACCTGCTCCTTCAGGGTGGGTGCAATCCCATCCAGAACCGGTAGAACACCCCCCATCCTGTCAGCGGAGTCACCTACTAACAGCATCTCAGTCTTGTCTGGATTGCGTTTCAGTTTATTAGCCCTCATCCAGTCCATTGTCGCAGCCAGGCACCGGTTCAAGATACAGTACTATACCATCTCCACAAAAGTTTACTCAAATTGTCTTCCAGCAGCTTATTTTTGCTTTATTGGCCAAAAATTGAGCTTTAGTTTCTGAATTTATAATTTTATATATAGCCTCACTTAAAAACTTACAGGTGCAGCCTACTTTTGTTCTCTTGTCTTTTTTATTCTATTGGGAGAGCGCAGTAGAATTTTCCGTAATTCATACCCAATTCCAATGTCATATTTCATCTTACAAAGACTTGAGATTAGATGCGTGACATAGGGCAGAAACTAGAACTTCAACCCCCAGAAGCATGGACAGGAGTTGAAATGTGAAGTGCATCGCTTTGGGTAAAATCAGCCCAAAACATTTTGCCATCATAGACACCTCCAGCAGCTGTAATCCAACAGGTGTACCCTAGGAGCCCTTGCGATATCACAGGATATCCTGGAGCCCATTTATCAAATTATGTTCCACAGTTGCCAATATAAGTGTGTAATTCTACAATTGCATCCTAGCACCTGCCATTAGGAGTGTGTCCCTTTCACTGCACTCTGCATTCACTTCCTCGGGGCATCCCCAAAATATACTGCCTCAAGTATTCATTTGAAACATTTGTGCAGGTATATCAGCTCTGAATACGGGTACTTTTGTGATTCCTCTCAAATCTTATTTCTCACTTTAACTTTTTAGTGATATTTTGAGAGTAGTGCACACAAAACTTTTTCTAGCCAGGAACATCACGTCACACATCTGAATGGCCATGAAAACATAATATGCTGCGCATGTCAACAGGAGTCAGAGAGTGGAGCACAATGGGCTTGAGCCTCACTTTCCTTTCATGAACAGCATCAAGTTCACGTTCATCGAACTGGACTTTCCAGACTCCCCCTTCCCTCTGTGCTCCCCTCAAAACTGCTTTTTGGGTGATGAGGGTCCTTTGGGGATGGTGTAGGATAGGCTGCAGGGCAGGAATCGTCTGCTCTCTTACAAGAATGGAGGAGCACGTTAGGATCCAAGCCACTGTTTCTACTACCTGTTTCATAGTTTAGTTTCATAGGTATATCTGGTTTCTCCTAGGCTTCAGAGACCTGTTTGGTTTGGCATTGTAAAGAATTGACTTCTTTACAGAAATCCATGTGTTTGGATAATGTCAAGTCAAGCAGATCTCAGAAACCTAGGCGAATCCTGGGGGGAATCTGCACGTCGTTCTGAAATCGCTTCTAAGTGCGATTTCACCCCAGTGCGGCGTGAAAGCGAGCGTGTAACTTGCCTTTTGAAGAGCCGATGAAGAGACGTCCTTCCTGCCGCCTCCACCCACAGACCTCCTCGCCGACAGGCGAGGAGAGCTCGGCTGAAGAAGGCGGGGTTGAGAGCGGAAGAAGCTCTCCACCCCGCCTTCTTCCCCCGAGCTTTCCATCCCAGCCGGCGAGGAGGGAGTTGGGTGGCGGCGGCGGCAGGAAGGACGTCTCTTCGTCGGCTCTTCAAAAGGCAAGTTACACGCTCGCTTTCACGCCGCACAGGGGTCGCTTAGAAGCGATTTCAGAACGACGTGCGGATTCCCCCCAGGCAATATGAAAAAGTACCTTTAATACTTTTTCAAATCAACATGGAGCAGCAGAGATAATCAGTAGCATCATAGTTCCAGATTCAGTCTTTCACATTCTTCGAACTAGATAACACTTATTCATTCTCCAGGTGGCTTTGTGACAATAGATGGATTTCCAGCATTTGATTACATGGATGCATCATGGTAATGTCTACCAGTCTTTCCTTACGTTTTGCTTCTCCCCCCACCCCAAGTTCTAGGTAAAATTCGAACTGCGGTTGGCAGTGCCCAGCTTCTCATGGCTCAGAAATTTTACCAGTTCAGAGAACTCTGTGAAGAAAATCTGGTATGTAACATTATGGCACAATGTGATAACTATATTCAGATGTTAACTCAGTGTGATTATGCTTTCCTAGGGGTTGTATATGTAATTTGATTACACTGAATGGGTTGATTTTTCACAGATACTTAAAAAAAAATTGTTAAGATATTTTAAAACTGTGATTTTGATTCCTAAAAGAAAGAAAATCCCCCTTTGTTGGTACTTCTCATCTAAATAGCAATATCACGTATTCCTTGTTATTTAGTCCATCCATTTATACAGCATACTGTAGTCATGCTTTTCTCCACATCCACGTAGGCTATAAGTATACTTTGCAATGAAAACCAAGATTATTTTTTTTCATAAACCTTGCTGGCATGCAACAACCTAATCCTGAAGGTTTTTATAAGTGTATTTCTTTCATTCTGTAATTGTTACCTTTTTATTGTATTTCAATGTATTGTTACATTGTTTAAATCAATTTTAATTGTGCCTATAAGTCGCTTTGAGTGCAATTTTTTGGTAGAAAGGCAGGGTACAAATCAAATAACTAAATGTCACCTTTTTAGGCTATCTCACAGTATTTTTGTGCAATTCTGTGCAATTTTCATTAAGGGCCTGTCTGAAAGATAAATTCACATGTAAGGTTCTCTTTAGGTCACAGATTGCAGCAGTACTTTAAAAAAAAGTAGGTTTGTGGCAGGAATTAGGTTTAGGGGACCTGTTATCGGTGAGATAGATCACTAACCTGTTTGCCCTGGCACTCTAGTGAAAACAATATTATTTTTGACATAATCCCACTCGGCTGGCACACAAAAAATGCAAGACTAGCAGGCACTAGCCGTAGCTATTTTGTCACCTCCTAAGGGCTCCACTCATGGAGAGAATGGAGCAGGGAAATCTGATTTTGCCAGACCACTGGTAGATCCCTAAGTCTGAATCCAACCCATTACCTAGAAATAATTTAAAAAAGCACTGCGGCCCTTACTTCACGGTGCCAAGTTAGTGCTGCCTCCCCCCCAAACCCCCGTGGTTTTACTCACCCAGGGTGGCATCGGGTAATCCCGACACCAAGGAGGGAGCTCAGGTTTTCTGTCAGTCATCCGGGTACCGGAGCCACCCCTTGCCCTCTTCCTAGTGGAAAGCGACCAATCACTGGATTGGCCCTGGAACGAGGTCAAAGGGTGGAAGAGCTGTACTGACCTCACTACTACTGAAAAAGTAGGGATAAGCCCCTGACTTTTTCAAAGTGCATCTTCACGGAAAAGCCTCATGGTGGTTGTGAATCAGCAGCTGCATCATAATAACGGACGCAGTGCAGATTTGCAACCACCACTGGGCCTTCCCTGCGTATAGATAGCTCCTGGGACTGTCTACATAGTATATCCATCACACCTTTAATGGTACAGGAAGGACCACGCTGATTAACTCTGAATCAAACAATACCCTCCCTTATTATAGAATTCCCTTTGAAGATGGGAAGATTTGCATCCTTTCTTTGGTTAACTGTATCCAGGATCACCTAAATCCTAATAAACTTTAAGCACTTTTTTGGAAGTGAATGGAAATCCATAATGCTAAGACGGTTGATTCATTCAACTCAACGTCATTAGATAAAGATAAAAAACTGAATATATTAGGCAACTTTTTCAAGTATTTCCACACACAAGACAAAATAATTTTGTCATGCTTTTTTCCGTTCTTTTCTGTTGTACAGAATCCCAATGCACATCCGAGACCAGCCTCCCAGGATTTAGCAGGGTTTTGGGATATGCTGCAGTTGTCCATAGAAAATATTAGTATGAAATTTGATGAACTTCATCAGTTAAAGGCCAATAATTGGAAACAGATGGATCCGCATGACAAGAAGGTAGAACACTGTCGATTTTGTATGCTTCATTTAAAACCCTGCACAAATATTGGACAGATTAAATAGGCTGCTGCATACAGCACTGATGTTAAAAACATGAAATGGAGCTCATATCAGATTAATTTCATTGTAAAAGACAAACAATGTTTACATAAGAATCACCTGGGATATGATCTGTAATATGTTTCAGGCATATTTTTAAGGCAAACTTGTTTCTGTGAATTGAATAATGGGACTGTGCTCATTTGTCTTATTATACTTAACGTATAATCATATTAGATAATCAACTGTTGGAAGGAACTGCCTCATATATTGATTCTTACATTTTAAATAAATAATATAGACAGCACAAAGTGCTGCTTAGCATAAGAGTTCTGTTTACTAAATGCACTCTGAATTGTGTGATTAAGTAAACGAGGAAAGTACTGTAATCATCACCAACTTGATAACCAGTACCCATTCCCATGGATAAATGTATGGGTATTCTCAAACCTAACCATCATAAAAGATACATGGTAAATTTCTCATGTCATTGCTTTAGTTTGCTTATTTTGAGGGAGACCTCATAACTGGTTTCACCTCACGTATTTCATTCAATACAATCTAGCTCTGAAACATTAACTAGGATGGTAAATCAAGCCTCTGCTGTGTTTCCTAGAGTAAGCTGGGTTTTATTTATTTTTTATTGTGCTTTGGCACATTGCTTTGTTTGTTTGTTTGTTTCAACATTTGTGTCAGAAACAGATCTCGGTCAAACTGTAACAAAACCATTGTTTCCATGCACGAGATGCATCAGAATCAATAAGTGCTTAAAAGTTGGGACGTAGCCCATCAAACTTCCATTAGCATCTATAAGAACAGATGTAACTTAAATTAGTTAATATGAAAATAAATATCCAGATGATACAACAGAAGTAGTGGTGTAAGCCTTGGCAGGAAAAAATGGAAACTCTGGGTAAACATTTGTGTTCCTTTTCTTTTCCAGAACCCAAAATGGGGAAGAGAGGATGTTTTAGGGGGGAATGGAAATTCTTCCCTAAAATGCTCCCACAATGAAGTGTAAAATAATGTAATATTTAATATACTTCTGCCTTCTTGTCCTTAATAACATTAATTTACCCACAAAATTTATATGAAGCCAACGTATGAAGGGGTTGAGTAAGTTTAGCAGAGTTCCACTCATGCTGGAGAAAGAGGGTGCAGGGGTGAACTTTATTATTCCTCCTTCTCTCTGCAGCTCCCTGTGTCTCCTGAAAAGCAGCTCTGGAGAATGTCCATAGCAGTATGATCAATGATACAGCGGGTTGTAGGGGCAAAGGGGGATCAGTGAAGATCACCTCCCTGCCTCTTCCCTCCAGTGAGGAGCCTCTGTCAGATCCTGGTGCATTCTATTAATGGGGAGGAGCCCCTTCCATTCAGTAATTGGCCAATCTGGATCCAACCCAGTTTATGCGAAATTTCATTTCCAGAAGTATGTGAAGAGCAAAGAGCAATTCAGAATTGGGTGCTGTAGATTCTTCCAGACACAAATACTGACTAATCTTTGCCTTTTCATAAAAGAAAAGCACAGGTTCACTTTTACACACTGTAAACAAGTGTCTGAAGAAAGGAAGGGCAAATTACTCTGCCATTCCCCCTATTGTTTATGACATAGTTGTTCTTACTTATTTTTAGTTATAAGGCCTGTTCAGACAACATGCTAACACTCTTGTTTAAACCTTGGTTAGGAAGCCACCATTGTTAGGAATGGTTCACCCAACATGCTAAGCTATAATGTTTAGCTCAAAACGGTTAATCACCGTGGCTTAGCACCACTTAGACCCATCTGAACAGGGTCACAATCTAGCTAGTTTTCTTTGCAGTTACTACATCTGTGCCACTTTTGAAAACAAAGTTGGTGCCATTAGTACAGCATTCTGATACCTTCATGTATTATTTTCGGGCCAAAGGATATATGCAGTTCAGTAACTATCATGTAATAAATATTTCAGTTTTTGCCCAAATTTCATTTTTTTTCCTGAAGAATTGGGATTTCACACATAACTTCGATATTTTCAAATACATTGGGCAGTATCCGATGCTGCTGTTCCACTTGCGCAATTGATGTCATGTTAGCATAAGCAACCTCTAGCACCACGCCAATAGCGTAAGGAGGCACGGCAGTTTCCCATAGTGTTAGGTTTCTATTTCCAGCATTAAGAAAATATTGCTTTAATGAAAAACTGTCCCGCTCAACAAAAGGAAGCATGTTTGTTTGTTTTTTTAAAAAAGTATGTTTCTACAACTTGAAATGAGAGAATAAAGGGTCTGTGGTGCACAGTTACCAAAGTACTGATAGGATAATGCTTAGGGTCTTAAATTAAATTAACTGTTAATATTCCATATTTAAACAAAAGATGGACAATATTTGTGAACATGTTTTTTTTGTATTTGTGCTTGTTATCCTTTGTTCTAAGCTTGGGTAAAGAGCATAGATCACTCTTTGCATGCAAAAGAAATGTAATGTTTTGAACTAATTCATTTAATTTAAAATGACCTTACAACTCAAGCAATCAAAGCTGTTTTGATCTACAATGAGAAAATTAGAATGAAAGGCCATGCAGGGTTGGTTTTTTTAAAAAAAAAAAAAAAAGTAGGGGCTGCAGATATGCACTTTTTATTGTAGTGTCCTGCAGTCATACATTTGTAACATACATTTTTCTCTGAAGATACCTACCTTTGAATATATATATATATATATATATATATATATATATATATATGTATATATATATATGTGTGTGTGTGTGTGTGTGTGTGTGTGTGTGTGTATATATATATCATGTGTATATATATACCTCCTCTCTTTGCTAACAATGTTATCTTTGGATGCCAAAGCAATGATTAATGTATGTTCTTAGAATGATTTTTTTAGTAACCTCCACCAGCTTTTGAGTTTGTAATTAAATTGTTAACTTCCGGTGCTAATTCAGCATAATGCTACACTTTAAAAAGCACTTTTATAGCAATACCCAAAGAGTGTATCATCTTACCAGGAACAATCGCCACTAACTACTACATGCTCTTTTTCATTTTGTTTTTAAATTCTTGCTGTGATAACAAACATCAGCCTGCTAGTTCATATGATTGTGTGAAATATATCCGTAAATCCTCAGTGTTGTAAGCCCATTTAGTCTTGTGTATGTATACTGTATATAAGGAGGGGGGTTAAAAACCTCATTATATGTGTCTTTCATAGCTATTACACATTATTATTCTAATATGCTGAGTCAACTTTATTAAGAAACCCCAAGTTTTTTATTAACTGTTGGGTGATGGGTGAGTTAATTATACAGCAGCTTTCTAATATCTTAGATTTATGACATTGTATTAAGCAGTGATACTGAGTTCTGTTTAAGATGCTCTCCTTTCTAATCCCTGGTACCAGGAAGAGGAGTTTAGATTTCCCAGAGGGACCCACATGCCATGTTTTATGGCGGGAGCTTCAGCCCTTTTCGGCACCAGGCGTGTTGCTGATGCACCGTACCCATGGAGAACTAGCACTGCTACCAGTGCCATCCTTTTTTCTTTTTCTTTTTTGCCTTAAGATTATGTTATTTTCATGAGTCTTTGAATATCGATGAAGAAAAAAAAATACAGATAAGAGCTAACAAACTTTAGGTAAAAATGTGTGTTCTAACTCCTGACCTGTCCTAGTTTGTTTTCATCTCCCTGTTTTTTTGTTTTTCGTTTCCCCCTGAGAAGCTGTATAATGTCATTAACCTTCTGCTTTGATCAGGAGAGAAGGGCCCCTCCTCCAGTGCCAAAGAAGCCATCGAAAGGTCAGGTGCCACTCATACGGGAACGCTCTCTGGAGAGCTCACAGCGTCAGGAGGCCCGGAAACGGCTGATGGCTGCCAAACGAGCTGCGTCTGTCCGTCAGAACTCAGCCACTGAAAGCGCCGAAAGCATTGAGATTTACATCCCCGAAGCCCAGACCAGGCTATGAAGGGATCCAACCAAGAGGACTCTTAATGGCAAGAAACATCTCTTGTATAATCTGCCCTTCTAGGTCCATGCTCAGAGACACCAATAAGTATTTGTATCCCCCACTCCCTTTATCTCTCTCTCTTATCTCCCAATGAAGTAACACTTCTGTGGCGTAGTTGTCAATCCTCCAAGAGGTTTTCGCTAACACCCCTTGCTTTCCAAAGGTTCGCCCATGTCAACCTAACGCTTTGTCAAATGTACCGATGCTGCCACCTCGCCTCATGTAAAGACTCCCACAGACACACAAATGAACACTCTTGCGCGCACACACACACATGTACAGTAGATGCACCAATTAATTAATTCTTGGTCCTTAAAGCTAGTCTGTTATCTAGTGTACAGCAATATTAAATTATACAGTATTTTGGAAATCCAGTATTGCAGGGTAAACCTTTAGGATTCTGTTGTCTTCCTCATTCATGACAAAAGAACTCCAGCTCAGAATTCCTTCTTGATATGACTAGTTTTTTAAAAAAACAGATGGCACACATTATTTCGTTCCTCAGAAACCACATCTTCTCCCTTGACAAATTGGAAGGAGGTGGGGAGATAGGCATGCCGCAGTAGAAGTTGAAGTGTGTCTTGCAGATGAAGTGTAAATGATCCCACGAAGAGAGGCCTGCAGCTGCACAAACTGCCTCATTCTTATTTCCTCAAGTCTCACTTTAGAATCTTTTCTGATCAGCAGAAGGGTATAAAATTGATCTTCCAAGGGGGGTGGGGGTGGAAATCTGTTTTTTACGAGGCAATAAAAATGGAAAATTGGGGCAATAACGTGGAAAGATGGCTGGATGTTAGATTAAGGGAATATTTTTGTCCAACTAACTAGGAAGAATGTTTAAGATTGAACTATATTGTCACTTCCTGTTGTAATGGATGGATTACATCAGTTGTTATTGTTGTTTTAAAAAGGTTAAAAAATAGCCTTGGTTTTGTTGATCTCCTAACCTTGGTAAGACTTTCAGAGTTTGCACATCTACACACAGACATTTGTTGCTGAAATGCTGTAAAATGAAATATATGTTTGTACGCTACAAGGCAGACTGCTTACATCAAATGCTTCATACCTTCTCCTTTGGTCTCCTCTTTAAAATAGAAAAGACTTAAATTTGTAGAATCAAAGAATTGCTGTAGAATGGCAGCTAGAGAGGAGCATCCTTTTCTTTGCAGAACTGTTTTGAAGTCCATGCATAATTGTACTCTCTCTGAAATCAATGCTAGTAAGCAATCCATGGAACAGGATTGGTGGGCAAACTATCTGATCATACTATGCCGTCTTTACACCAACTATTGTAAGAGCATGATGACTTGTTAGACACCACAGAGTTTTAAGGATGGCATCCAATATCCTACTAGCATGCATGACAAAACACAGATATGATATGAGCCCTGGTCGTAAGCCACTATAGAACTAGCAGATTATGCCCTTGTGGAGCTGGTGGGTTCTGTTGCAAGGTTTGGTCTAAATCCTCTTGCCAAAATCAATTGTGACACTCTCTGTTGGCTCAAGTCAGTAAATTATGGATGTGGGCTGCATATAGTCCTTTTTCATTAGTATTCTCCCAAGTGCCATGCTAAGAAATTTGGCTCATTTGTTGTTCGGAGCATAGTTTTCCCATGTGGGCACCCATGTTGAACATGGCAGGTAGTGGCCCTCATTTGTCACAAGATCAAGAGAGATCTTTATTCTGTAAACAAGAGATTCTATGGCAACAAAGTACACAGATTGACTAGATAATTTATACTCTGCATCTTACTAGAGTTGGCTTTCAGTGCCCTTACTGTTAAAACATTCCAACTGTAGAACCCTTAACTGCATGGTTTGCATAATTGTGCAGCTTGCATTGCAAAATATCAGAATTTACCATCAAAAAGCTGGCCTTTTATGAAAATATACATCAATAGTTCATGCCAGGACATATCACATAATACAGCATCATAGTCAGGTGCTACCTTTAATTTTATTCAAGAATTTGGGAGAGGTAACAAGTTCTGGCAAGGAGAACTTTCAAAAACCATTTGTAAAACCACTAGAAAATTTGCTACCTCTCAAAGCCATTGGTATCCAAACTATATGCTTATAGATAGGGCACAAAATTTCACTGCTGTGTTTTACAAGTAAAGGGCTAATAATTTGATATTTTAAAGACTTTTAAACAGTATGATGAAAAACCCAGTGTCGCCTGGTGCATGAAATGAACATGGAAAGTCTGACTTGCAAGATTTTCAATTTCATTGTATTTGCTAGGGGCATTTTTATTTTTACTTTAAGAATGCTTTTCACAAAACTTGTAGTAACAATAAAGGTTCACACACTATTTGCAGGCTACATAGTGCCAATTCTCACCTTTAAATATACGGCCATGCTATGTATTTAAAAGATTTGAGAACTCTTTGTATGAAGACGTATAAGATAGCACCCAGAGAAAAGGCAATTTTTTACAGCTACATTTCTGTTTCTGTGACTCCCATGAAACAGGAGTTAGAACTGGTTGACAAGCAGCTAGAAAGTAATTATATTAAGAGGATGCAATAAATCTGATGGTTTCATATAGTACACACAATTACTTACTAGTAAGATCCAATTATTTGCGGGGGGGGTTGCACCTAGGTAAATATGTTGAGGAACAGGGCCAAAATGTTATATTCTAGGATAGTTGCATTTATACATCATAATTTTGGTATGACATAAAAAAAGAACCTGTTAGCATGATGCTCAGTCATTCACATGGTTTCTATGAATAGACAGAACATTATAACTTTGTCCTAGTTTTCCAGCAAAACCCATTTGGTAGCCAGATACTGAACACTTGCATACAATATGACTACAGTGTCTGGTTTGAGAGGTCACAGTGTTGGAGCTGCAGCAGCCCCATCCTGCCTAGTTATTTCTTCGCACAGCAAGCCTCTGAATCAGGCTACCTGCTAGAAAAGGAACTTTATTTCCTATGGTTGTCATTTGTTGCCTCTTGATTTATTACATAGCACTATAAACAAGCTACACACGCAAAAAGATTTTAAAAATATACATTTAAGGCATGATCCAGCCAAAGTTAAGCATTTTTAAGTCCCATTAATTTCAGTGGGACACTTATGCTCAAATTTCTCCCATTGAAATTAATAAGACTTCAACCCTATACATGTCTACTTCAAAGTAAGTGCCATAGAGTTCAATGGGATGTAATCCTAGCCAGGAAAGTAGGCATAGGACAATGCTATTAAAAATGCTAAACATGGCTGGATCATGCCCTTATTATTTTAATCTAATGTTATGTTGTTTTTTAAAAGCCCAAAGCTGTGGAAGAACTGTTGCTATCAGGTTTTTTAAAGTACAAAACTGTTGGGAGTTTTCTGGGTGGTGGGGTATGAAAAAAAGTGGGGGGGCTTGGACTCCTAAACCAAAAGTTTTAAAGTATTTATTATATTTTTTTGCAGACGTTTCCATAAAATACTCTTAATCTTTTTGTAATGACAGATGAAGAAATGGATTAAACATTTTAATATTGAAAAGGTAAATAGTAATAAGTTATTTGTAATATATTTTATTTTATTTATTGAATATTCCCTTAAGGTTTTGGTGTGCACTATCACTTTAATTTAAACTTTATATTTGTGAATTTCCTGTTTGTTCTTTCTAATTTATAATGCATATCAACTAGAATGTAAGTCACTGGCATACTCTCATTCTACCCGCATTCCCAGTCATGATAATTAGTATGTTTTTGATTTGCAAAACTGGTACAACTTGCAACGCCTCTAGATGGAGGAATCAAGAGCATTGTATGGCATTATGAATTGGGTTTTCATAGGATTATATACCTATCTGGTGTGTGGACAAAAAAAAAATGTAAATAGATTAATGTTTCCCATAATGTAAAAAAGAGCAAATTAATAAAATAAATAATGCACTGCTTGTAAGAGCTGTGGCTTTTCAATACAAATTCTTATTTCCTCTTTGTAAAAATAAATAAATATCCTTTTGACTGGGTTTTTACAGCTGCAAAAATAAGACTGTTCCTCTTGGGTAATTACATTGTGGAATTTCAGACAAACTCTGCAAAGACATTTCAGCAATGTCCCTCACATACAGAACTCACTGTGCATCCTTGGGTATATATCCGCTCAGATCTGATGCCATCTTTGCAGATCTGATGCCTTGGTCCCAAGAAACATTACAAACTCTCAATACTGATGAGAGAACTTTTAGCGCACATAAAGACGCCACAGTCAATACCAATCAACCTCTCTTTTTTTGTGGTTCCAATCATGTAGTAAAAACCACCAGAACCATTCGGGAGAATTTCTCATGCAGTTGGATTGCCACATGGAGCAACCACCATACTTTATTTTTTCAAGCAGTTTCTACTGCACATGTGTGTTTGGACTATATCTTAGGGCCATAATTTTCTTCCACCTTTCTCTTTTTTTAAAGTAAAGCACTGAAGGGGGCTACTCCTTCAAGCAGAGAAATGGTGGTGGGAGGGGCTGCTTATCCCTTTCCCCACCAGCCATTTCCCCAAAATATACCTCCACCTGCTATGCCCGTGGAGGAAAAGATCCAGGTACCTATATCTTTTTTACCCTCTGTGGAAAAGCAGCGAGGAGGATTTTACTTAGAGTAAAATAAAGAATGTATAGGCTTAAGCCATGTGGTGTTAAGCTAACAAGTGTAATACTGCAATTGTTTTACACTGGAGAGAAAAAGCAACAAAATAAAACATCCAAGGCTATTTATCTGAGGTGTCAAAACATTCTGCATTCAAAGTGAGTTATTGAAGTCAATGAAGATGATGCATAAACATGCTCCATTCTATTAATTTATTAGTTGTTTATTTAGTCTATATCTCATTATCTCAAGGAAGATTACCATACTGTACAATATGGTTTTCCATTTCCTATTCTATGGCTGACGAACAAGAAAACTCAATTCTAGGTCAAAGGTTTACTTCCTGTGGAGAAATGTGCTGTGGCTGCTACCATGGCAAGTAAGCCAGAGATGTGCAGTGCCACCACACTCCCAACTTTCAGACTGCCTAGGTAGCCCCACCCCTGTGGTGGAACCCGAAACCTCAGGTTCCTGTGTTCACTGAGTGGTGGTCACAAACTCTCAAGACACAATTTCTCTCTCCTTAGAAGGTTTATTACGAGCAGCGCTGCAAGGTGGCAGCCTGAGGAAACTGCCCAATAATTTCAGGAAAGGTTAACATATTTATAGGGTCAGTTCCCCTTAGATATAATGACAGAACTTTCTCACCAATCATAACACACCAATCACAATACGTAATACAGCTCTGTAACACAGCAACCAATGAGAAGCCAAGCATTTAGGCATGTACAGAGTTTGAATGCTTCTCTGCCTATAAGATACTGCATCGTCACAGTTACAGGGAAGAAAAACATCTCCATCTGGTACTTTCTTAGTTATTTTTCTTTACAGATGTCCGCCACCCTCTGACTGCCAGTGTGGACACCACCAGTCTTATCACACAGTTGCAGCATCAACTTAATTCTAAAAGCAATTGCATCATTAAAAATATGTTTTGAAACAACAAGACGCCATGAACTTTATGGTTTATATAGCTAAGGATTATAGGCCTTTTTCCTATACCTAGGGGCATAGTAAAAGAACCAGCTTGATTTCCACGACACCCACTAGTCACAACTACCAGGTTTGTTGGCAGGTAGATTCTGAAAGACATGCTGGCTGCAGATTCTCACAGGATGACCATGGGCTACACCTAGGGAGGGAAGGGGGAGGATCTCACGATATGATGATCGTGACATCCTCCCCCTGGATTCACACATGGCGCGCGACGTCCAGGGAAGAAGCAGGATGTTGCGGTCGCCTTTTTTCTTTTTTTGGAAGCAGCAGGACCAGTTGTGCAAGGCCCCACACCATCAAAAGTGTAAGTAGTTTTTTAAAAAACACAACACCCAAAGCCGTCCCCCTCCAAACCCCCTCCCTGCCATCCCAGGGTGGCAAAATTGTTGCCACCCCCTCCCCTGATGGGCATGGAGCTGCACCATGCCCGTTCCTGGTGTTTTCTCATGAGTAAGTGGGCACCAGGTGGGATGGGCACCCATACTTCTCGCAGTTATCCCGGGAAAATTGAGGGGTTGTTCCTGGTTGCCCACGGGATCCCCTGACGATCCATGGACAACCCTGGGATATAGGGCTGGTGTAGACATGCCCCATGTCTGTATATTGTGCTTTGCTCTTTTACGATACACACTTGCGAAGTACCGTGACTTCAGAGATCCTTCTCCGGAATCGCCCACCAAATGAAGTGAGGCAGGTGACGATTAAAGAGGACCTTTATGGCACCCCAGTTATAGAATGACTTCCCCAGACAGGATCGCCTGGTGCCTACGCTATGGTTTTTTCAGCGCCAGGTGAAGACCTTATTTTCCCAGCCATGTTAGTATCTTTTTTCTGTTTCTGTTGCTTTTAAACCTGTTAAGAAATTTATTATTATTATTATTATTATTATTATTATTATTATTATTATATCTTTGCATTGCTGCTGGGTTTTATTTATTGGTTTTGGTTTTATACTATAGTCGTAGAATGAAAAACTTTATATTATGTTTTATCATGTTGCAGTTTAAGGTTTTAATTGTTGTGAACCACCCAAAGAGCTTCAGCTACTGGGTAGTATAGAAGTATAATAAATAAATACATTTTATCCTAAGCAAAAACAGATACTTTCCTATTGGCCATGTTAACACAGAATGGCCCCATTCAGATTTAAAACACTTTAAACCACAGCTTCAACCACGGTGAATAATGCTTTTTGCTGTGGTTTAAGGTGTCTTCTAAACAGGGCCAGAAGTATGTTACAATCCTAGCTTACCAAGAAACAAATTGTCTTCTTGTGCAAGTGCAAAAAGGGGATTTCATGTTTCTCTGGAGCTCTCAAAATATTTTGCCTCAAGTGTGCATAGAACATTTTGCCAGTACTTCACATTGTTTTGGCTAGCATTCCATTCTTCCACATTTTTACCACTGATTCGCATTCACAAATTCAAAGGAAAGATGAAAAGTGGTGTTAATTATAGTTGAGCATATACTTTTATCCTCCATTAACCATAAGCTAACATTTTGCAATTGCAATGCTCTGCTGCTACACTGAATATGGATTATACTGTTACCTCTGTATTGTAAATTTAAGCAACAACTGTAAAAAATTCCCCAGGTTTGGTTAATGTTTCAGCACTTGCTCTTCACAGATTATAATTTGTTTTTAACATGCAGTATGCTGATGAACTCACATTGTATAGGTTTTGCTTCCAATTCCAGTTCATTCTTTAGCAGAGTTGGGAATAAAGGATTTGAGGCACACAAGTGCCAATTACCACCTACTCCATCTTCCAAAGCTAACAAGTAGCAGAGTAATACATTCTATTTGTATGTACTGATGGATTATTTGTAGGGAATGTGCAACAAAACTATTGTTATGAATTAGATGCATGACAGCAACCCGTTGAACAACATCTTTGGTGCATTTATGCTTTAAAAAAAACCCTAAATGGAAGGAAAAGTAGCTATCTGCACTGGTCTGTAACTGCTTGCACAAGGACTAACAGAATTGATTGTGCGATAGTATAATAAATAGGATCTACAGCAAATGTCATGTTTCCACAAGAACTTCCAAAAGCAGAGAATATCTTTGGATTTAGTTTTTTTCTTCTTCATGTAATGTTCTAGGACAAGGGTTAAAAAAGAAAAGTAAAGCTCTTCTATTAGAAGACTCCTACAAATGGAAGGGCACCTTTGGATCCAACCCACCGAAAAGCATTCTAAATTTCTATCGGTAGTTATTATTCTGGACTAGGGAGTATAGTCCAGAAGTTGCACAGACAAACAAACAAACAGTTTAACATTTGCTTCCCTTTTGCAAAGCCCTTGTATACCCACTGAGTTGAAATCCATCTTTGCTGTTCAATAAGGAATGCTCTGAAATTGTGATTTTCTGAGACAAGGAACAATTACTGGTTTTAGCCAGTGTTGTTGTTCTATCAGTGGAAGAGAACCGCTGACAGAAAGGATTTCTCCTTCCCCCATGCAGCCC
The DNA here is from genome assembly GCF_023053635.1 of Elgaria multicarinata webbii. Taxonomy (NCBI): domain Eukaryota; kingdom Metazoa; phylum Chordata; class Lepidosauria; order Squamata; family Anguidae; genus Elgaria; species Elgaria multicarinata. Next base: position 55,150,716 of record NC_086177.1, read on the forward strand.
TATGCGCGCACACATACAAATCTGCCCTGGGCGTCTTGCAGAGCAGATTTGGAGCATGCATGGAAGGCTTATGGGGAGAGGAGAGGACAGAGAAGTTGGATCCATGTATTGGATCTTCTATGTGATGTTGTGTTTTTGGAGGGGAAACAACAACACCATCATTTAAAACTGGTATGTTTTTTTTAAAAAAAACCAAGTAGCATCTATAAACAGAGACATCTGCTTTCAGCTGCTGTATTATGCATTGGGTCTCAATTTTGCCCGTACTAGTTAAGCCATCCAGCCAGTCCTTTGTTCTTTATGACTCTGACAGATCTTTAGGTTTTCAACCAGAGATCTTTTCCAGCAGAGCCACATGAGATCGTTTCAACTGGAGATGCCAGGGAATGCGTGTGGGACCTTCTAGGGCCAAGCCACACCCCTCCTTCCTTCCACTGAATGGACGCCTCTCCCTCCTTCCCTCTCCGCTACACATTCCTGAACGTCACTTATTAAGTAATCTTAATTATACTACGTTTTATGCCACATGGTCCACGTTACGATTTCTCTGTGATTGAGGCATCCTCTATTTGTAAAGACAACAAGTTTAAATTATTCACGATGAAGCAGCTTTCCTAGGATATGGATTGCATTTGCTTTGCTTTAATCGTTGAAGTTACCCACACGTTGCTACTGGCCCAACACCTAACCTAAAATTAAACACCAGCTTTGCTTATATAAGGATTAGCTCGTTTTTCTTTATTCTTGACAAAGAACCTACATTTTAGAACTAGAGAGCTGAAAAACAACTAGCTTTTCTATTATGAAGGAAGAGTGTCCATGGTTTCTTTCTCCCAGTACACTTTGTGGTAACCTTAGATCTGTTTTGCACCCAGTAGAGTATAACTTAATTATGTCTGCATAACTTCGCTTCCACTTTATCTGACAGTACACAGGCTTGGGCCTTTTTCACCTTTCTTCCCCCACCTGTGTTTTGTGTGTGCGCACATGCACATGCTGCACAGCTTATCATCCAGCCTGGAGAAAGTTCTAAGGAAGCAAAAAACCTGTGAACTACACTGACTGGGTTCGGACAACACAATAACCAATGGTGGGTTAAATAGTCAGTTGTGGATTAAATAGTCAATGGTGGGTTATTGTGTCATCTGTTGGGACTTTTTCACAACACGGTTGGGTATTCGGCCAAAATAACCAATGCAAGTAAGCAACACTGCACACTTGTTTATTTGAACAACAGTTAGTTATTGTGTTGTGTGTTGGGCACCATTGACTATTTTGTTGCACACAGTTGGATATTTTTGGCAACTACAGAGTCCCCTGGCAAGAGCAACCAAAGCTGTGGCTGCCACTCTAGTCTAGCTAGTAGAACTCACAATGGCTGATGGGATACTAGCAGGAAGACTGAGGGTGGGACAGATGGTAGGGAACGTGTCAGTCAAACACACCATTGACTAATAGTCAACTCGACGCTGACCTTAATCCACACCACAATCGATTATAATCATGTTGTGTGGGGAATATCCCAATAATAAACCATGGAGTTGACTATTAACCCACCATTGACTATTGTGTTGTCGAAACACAGTCTTTGTGTCATTTTAATTTTATTTACTATATGTGTGTAGGCTGCCTGTGAAAGAACAGAAGTATCCTCCATTTTTGTATTTAGTTTTGTTTTTGGACACTATCAAGCTAAATCATGTTTATGTGTATGTGGCTCAGTATTAGTCCAAAGTTTAATTAAGTTGGGGGAGCCAGAATATCTGCTCAAGAAGCTAACAGTTTGCAGGCAGAAAATTAGTTAAATGTGGAGCTGGGATGTCAGTACAGAAAGGGAAAATGGTTTGCAGGAGATTCAGCTGAAGGTCAGAGGAAGGGCTTAAGACAAGGAATTTAGGGCAAAAGTAAACAAGAAATTGATTGGTTGGTGTTGAGAAGAAATTTACTAGTTTTGAGTTAAAAAGCCTAAGTCAGAAGCAGACAAAGACAGAGAGTGAAAGACACAGAGAGAAAGAAGGAAAGATGGCCAGAAAGAGACAGCTGCTGGAACTGGAGAACTGGTTGAGAAAGAACTGGATGTATAACAGTAAAGCCATAGCTAGACCGGGCTTTATCCTGGGGTGATCCCCGGGATCGTCCCTGTCCGTCCACATGATGCACAAGGGATCCCGGGATCCGAAAGGGATGATCCCTCCCTTGCCCTGGGATCTCGCCCTCGCCTTTAGGCCCGGTTTTTCATGGTCTCGGGCTGAGCCCGAGACTGCAGAATGTGTGGCCGGGTGCCACGGTTTGTCCCAGCTCCTCGCAATTCCTCGTGAAGAGCCTGGACCCATGCATGGGGTGCAGAGCTCCTCAGGAGCATTGCACCCCTCGGGGGTGGTGTGGGGTGAGTGGGGAAAGTAATTATTTTTTTAAAAAAAAAACACTTCCCTTTTGCGCATGAGCGTTTGTGCGCTGCTGTCCCTTTAAGAAAAAGAAAGAAAATGGTGAGCTCGACACCTCTTCCTCCAAGGTCATCACGCGCTGCATGTATACTGATGGGGAGATCTCATAATAAAAATATTGTGGGATCTTCAGCCCTCCACCCCGCTAGACCGCTAGGTTTAGCTAAAGCCTAAGATATTGCTTAAATAAGAGGCCTGATTAAAATAGAGACACAATCTAGTTACATTAGCTGGATGGGTTTATCCCTGATTATTTTATTACTCAATTGCATCCATCCAGGTTTTAAAACTTTTTCCTATCAACATTTTTCCCCAGTAAACTCTTAGCTATTTGAGACCTTGTAGTCTCTCTTTTTATTAGGTTACCAGTGCCACATCTAATAGCCAACCTCTATGGATTTGGTAGAAGCAGTCAAGAGGGAGAAAAAGATTTCCACCTGGTGGCAGCAGAGAAGGCCACAGGGGAAAAAATTATAAAAAGGAATGGGACACACGACTTTGCCTGATCATCCTTCCACACCACCCAGTAACATGTGTTCTCTAGGTAGTTCACAGAAATAAAATAATAAAACACAATGTTAAGATGCAATATTATAAAAATACATTGCAGCATTATTATTTTTTGCAACACAGAAAAATATAAAATATTTAGCAGCACAAAATTTGGACTTTCAAATAAAATATAGCTGAGTCAAGCCATCCTTTTTTTAAAAAAAGACCTGCGTGAATAAAAAGATGGCACCAAAAAAACCATAAAGAAGGCACCGTGAGCCTCTCTAAGGATGCAATTCCTCAGTTGGGGTATCATAATTGGCCCTAATAAAATATTACTCTATTATTATTTAAATTTCCCCCATCACACCTACCTGTAATTTCATACAGTAAGAATACTAAGTAAATTGCTTTGCCTTTTGTTATCCATAGTGGTTGTAAAACTGAGTTTAAACCAGTTACAAATACTTGGTATAACAAAAAATTCTGAAAACTGCCTGACACATTTAAACAAACTAATGAGAACCCCAACTAAAGATAATCAGCTCCCCAAAATGACCACAAGAAGTCAAGACTTAGATCTCTAACTTCTACTTACCTCCTGATCAAAGACTCCATAATGAAATGTGTTAACAGTAACCACAAAACGCCCCTTATTACGACAGACTGATGAGCATCATGGACAATGATGTAAGCAGGACTAGGAACATGGATATGGAAAGTTTGAAAACAAAGGGATTTGCAAAAGCATGTTGTTGTTTTAATTAAAGTGGGAAATCATTGCCCAATATTTAATTTATCATTTTTTCATAATGGAGTGTTTTTTCAGTAAGTGTTTCGGATAAGATAGGAATTGTTTCAGCCACCATCCAATACTGCTGTTTTCAACGCGTACCAAAAACAAAAGTCAGCAACTCCTGCTTACAAGTATTGAATGCTAACTTGATATACTACTTTAAGGATATTTCATTACAGGTTGTTTGAAGGACACACTATCTCCATGGTCAGGATCTGCATGTCTGATTACCACAAGCTGTAACAGCACCTATACAGAATCTCTACTGATTCTTCTGTAGTTCATAGCCCCAAAACAGTTCACAATGAAGTAAGGGGAGCACAAAACCCTGAAGCAAATTAAAGTAAATGCTTAATCTGCAATTAGTCCATGCAGAAACAGAAGGATTAGAGTAAGTCTATACATGTCTACTCAGCAGTGAACCCCATTGAGTTCATAGGGATTACTCTTAGACAAGTGAGCATAGGATTGCAACATTAAATGTTAAATATTGGGCAATGATTCTCATCCTACTGCCCCCCCCCCATGTTTTTAAAGTCCTTTTTTGCCTTACAACTGAAACAAGATTTTTCTGATAAGGCACAAAATAAATTACTTGATATTATGGGTACTGGTTTCCCTACACACATATTTTCAATTGCATTATTACTGTGGTGTTAAGGAGAAAATCATACCCCTTCTAATAGCCCAGCTGGACAGAGGTGTTTCTGTTTGTTTCTTGCAAGGGCAAATCTTTAATTTTGTTTTTGTTCATTTAGAGAAAAGTGTGATTAGATGACTTTCAGTGCAGCAGTAATCTAGTAAAAAAAAGTCTTTTATGCCAGCTAAATATACTGCATAATAATGTTTTCTGATAGAAAAGAGATGTCTTCAGGGAAAGTGTTGAAGCAAAGACAGATAACAGCTGAAACAATTTAAGAAACACTGGACACAAGGTCAGGCAATCAGCACTATGAGCTACAAAGAGAGTAAAAATTTCAGCTGCTGGAAAATCTAATGGGTGCTTACTCACTGAAATTACAAAACAGTAGCCTTGTTGACAGTGAATGTGTCTGTAATTTCAAAACACTTTCAGCTAGGAACAGCAGTTTTTAAGCCTGACATAAGCTGCCTTGACTTTATTAGAGCAGTAGAAATGTGGGATAAAAATCATCATATTAATCAGAAATCTAGTTTGCAATGAACTAGCTATTTCTTGAGGTATCTTTTTTATCCCTAACAGTTATGGTTTTGTATTTAGAGGGAAGCAACCCTGAGAATTGATCCATCTGAATGAAATTCTCTACTATAATAGGCTCATTCTTGGGGTGCCTGGAACTTCCCTCATGGATAGGAACAGCTTGTAAAAGTGCAATTGTAAAACTATTCATATACAAAAAAGGACAAAACACGTTTGTAATCAGTAAGGGATTGCCTGGTCGTAACCTAAACCAGTGAGAAAACTGGTATAAAATGAAGGTAAAACACTTGAAGAAAAATAATTTACGAAATAAATTCTGAAGTATAATCCTTTACAGCAGAGTTGTGCAGCACTAGGACCACAGTCAAACTGCTGCCCACAGAATTCCAAATAATCATAGTCTAGAGCTCTTTCCCTCTTCTTTTTGTGGTGTTTCAAGCTCATTAAGCCATCCCAAAGTGGGTATGAGAGCATATTGTCTAGTTCACTATTTTTCACTTCAGTTTTCTAATGCATTTCACACACTTGCATTTAAGAATTCCTCAGTTGCTTGAATTGAAGGAGAAAAAGTCTGTATTACTGCTATTAAAAACACTGAGTAGCAAAACAGTAACGAAGAAGAAAGGGAGAGAATTCAGAGGGGGAATGGAATGATATCTGAGGGACAATGAAACATGAGTACAGAAAATAAATTTGTGATGATGTAGAAGAGGGGTGCTCATGTTCGCAGGGTCTAGGAACTGGTTTTGACCTCTGCACCACCCACCTGGACCACACAGCCTCTCCCCACACCCCATGTGAAATTGGGGCTGAATTGGCCCAGTGGTAGAAAAGCCACGTTTTCCCTTTAAAACAAGATATGTGGTGAGGCGTGCCTTATTTTAAAGGCAAATTGTGTTCCTGGGTATTAAAAACAAAAATGGGCATTAAAAATAATGCCTGCCTGAGACTTGAGATCTGATGGAGGAGCCCTCCTCTGCGTCCCACCAACACAAGACATACGCTATGGTGGGACGTGGGAGAGGGTTTTCTCTGTTGTGACACCCCGGCTGTGGAATGCCCTCCCCTTGGAGGCCCGACTAGTACCGGCTTCATTTTGGTACCAAGTTAAGACATGGCTTTTTAACAAAGCCTTTGATGGCTAAATTCACCAAGCCTGTACATAGTTGTAATTGTTTTAATTTATTTTACTTAATTGTTTGGTTTTAGCTGTGCATATTTATTTTTTATACTGTTTTATGATTTACCTGTTCACCACCCTGAGATCCTTGTGATATAGGGCGGGATACAAATGAATAAAAATAAGAAAAACACATAATATTCTATGGACTAAGACTGCAGGAGAAGGATCAAATTTAAACATGAAACCTAAAACAAAAAGTACACCTGGCAAGACCTAGCACTCTGACTTCATTGCTTTCCTTCAGCTTCTACACAAACAATTTAACTTTGCTCTTAAGGAAGCAGGTAAGGCAGAAAAGACCTCTGGAAGAGGGCTTCTTTTACAGAACTGAGCATACAATACTACAAATGTTAGTCACTGTTAATTCCCTGTTTAAATAAGTTGCTGGACATTGTATGGTCTGTGCAACATCACATTTAAAGAATGAGTACTTACTCAATGTGTTGGTCTGTGCAAGTGCAGTGTTTGCACACCAAAAAACTGCCATCTTGGAAAATGCTCCACCAGGATACAAATGGACATACTGCTGACGCGCTTTTAAGTATGTCTCCAACTGCATGGAGCAGTCATGTAAGTAATATTTGCCTGTCTACATTGATTTCAACAATATGTAATATTGACTAATTTTCACTGGATTCTTCCCGTTACCTTTCTGGGTTCCCCCCCCCCCTTGGAATTGTCCTCCAACAAAAATCTGCAGCAATGTCTAACCCCCCCCCCATTTTCCCGTAACCCCACAATCCTAAACTTCTCACCAACTACATGGATTGATCAAGCGAACCAGCACAGCTGGATGAAATGGCAAGTGAGAGATTTGCAATGGCCATCTGACTGAGACCCTAGACTGGTGGCTTTCAAACTTTGCACCTTTAGGGATTCCTTTCCACACCAACTCATTTTCCAAGGAATGCCTGCATGTTGTCAGAAGATTTTGGCTCATGCTCTAAGGTGCATTCTTGGCTCCTGCAGGGCATTCACTATGTTTGTGTTGTCATCATTGGCCCATAGTAGCAAACAGAGTGTGCTACTTAAGAACACTCCTGTGGTGGCATATTGAAGAGGAAGATCAGTAGTGATAGACCAAGCTGTCAAGGAAATTTATGTTCAGGCACTTTATACCTGAATAGGGCAAACATATGATGAGAGAGAGTGCTCCAGCCCCACCCCTCTCCTTCGTCGCATTCTTCACCCTCTACTAGTGGAGGCCAAACAGTTGAAGAGGGGAGCCTCCTCTATCCTTGGAGTCTCTCAGGGTTCTTTCTCATGTGGAGAATCTCCACAGATAATGGAGTTTCTCCACCACAGACGGTCACCCTCCATGAGTAGAGGGCGACGGGTGCAATGAAAGCAAGGGGTGGGCTGGTGCACTCCCTTTCATCCTGTGTTTGCCTTCTTAGGGTACAGAACTCCTGAATAGGGCTATAGCAGCATAGGCTTCTTTGCTTCCAACAGTTGTACTATGAGAGTTAATCAAAACACTTCAGGGGTGCTTTCAAAAGTTATATTATTTAGGGAGAGAAGTACTTCTGTGTTACTATGCAACTGGCCACCTTTCCAGAGACACCAGTTCAACAAAATACTCCATGCAAATAAACTATTAAAGAAAATATTTTATTACATCATGAAAAAAGTATAATCATTCAGACTTGTTTTAAAATCTGAAATTTGTTTTTAAGACAGCCTGTTGGTATATTTTGTTCCACGTGGGAATGATATGAAGACTAATCTCATTCCTAAATATTGCACAGTCTGAAAGAAACAATGAAAATAATAACAAACAAAACAAAAATCACATGATCTTGGGAACAATCTCACATTATGAAAAGCCTACTAAGAAACATTTATTTTTTTTAAAAAAAACACCCTCTTGTTTCTACAGTAGAGTTAAGTTTGTAATTCTTGGAATGATGGTGTTCCACTGAATACCATTTCAGTGTGAGGAAGCTTCATTTCAGCTATCCTTTGTGCAAATAAGATTAATTAAAAAATGCAGTTTAAGTCTTTGATATCATGTAGACAGTCACCACATCTTTCTATTACATCCCTGCCATGGGAAGGAAAATATGAAGAACAATTTATGCCATGAGTTTTGCCTGCAATTCCATCTCTGCTGCCCGTTTGAGTGCAACATCCACCAAGAGCTGAAATCCACTAAAATCCTGATTGAGGTCTGGAGGAGTAGGAGGGGGAGTGTTGAAAAGCCCACTCTGTGCATTTGTACTAGGTCCCAGCTTAGACATATCTTCATGGTACAGAAGAGTTTTGTCTGAGAAGTTGGTAGGCGAAGCCCGCTGCAGGTCATCTGGGGTCTGACCTGAACTAGCTAGTTGACCAAAATGGAAAGGAGAATCTTTCAGTGCAGTCACCGTGGTGTGGCAAATTACCGATGGTCGAACCAAAACAGATCCTGGAGAGGGAGGTTTACAAATCTTGTTTGGTCCTGTGCTACCAGAGAGAAACGAGCTCTCAATCAATGGAATACAGTTTTTTGTGCCAATGGAGAATTCCACCGGGTTTCCATCAGTCATCTTGGTCCCTCTTCGTGAGATTGTGAATTGATTTGGGTCCTTCCCATCCTTCCGCAGCATGTCAGGTAAAAGCCTGCGGCGTGCATTGATAAACCAGTTGCAGACCTGAGAACAGAATGACATCTTAATTCCTACCGCCTTTCATTCCTTAACTACAGGACAAAAGAAAGGTTTACAGACAAGTTTTGACACATTCATTGAAGGTCCTTCCTTTCTTCCTGTTTCTACCAGCCTTTCTCCTTACCAAAGAGCCTTAGGCTAGCTGAAGACTGTTCTGCCTAAACCAATAGTTTTAGTTTTTAGCTCTGTACACATGTTAACCTATTACCTATTGTTCATTACATTTAGGTTAATTAACAACAGGAAAATGTTTCCTTGTGAAAGAGTAACTCCTCCCCAAAACAGTTACTGATTTGCCCTGTTCAACAGACTGTGTCAACAGGCAAAACAGGGATTACCTCACTGAAGTTTGGCCTTGTTTGAATATCAAACCTGTTTCCTGGGCAATAAAGAACAGCTCAACAGTCCTTTTTATGTTTACTGGATAACGATTGTTTCTCCCCACAAAGAAAATTTGCTTAATACTTATAAAGAAATGATACCGATCATTCTAAGAAAGCAACACGATGGAAGATGGTAAAACCAGATTTACATTGAGGCTTTCTATTTAGCAAATAGACTTTATGCAGTCCCAGCATGCACGCACACCACTGCTCTCAGGTTTTGCACACATACAATGCTTTATGCAAATATGAGCTTATTCTGATTGCTATGTTTAAGGCTGTGATATAGTAGAGAGTAAAAAAGCAGGCTATGAATGGATTGAGAAGAGATACTGGACCCCACAAAATAAGTAAGAAGTCTTGAAGTTCCAGTGGGCTAATATCCAGCTGCACTGTTTTCATTTTTCTGCAAGGCTAGAAATGTGCTTTATCAAAGCATCCAATATTCTTAGGAAACCACAAATTACAGCAGTTTGTCTTTGAGTGCACATATTCCAGGCTACTTCTTCAGTTGAAAAGTTCAGTTGCACTTTGGACCTTGTTTCTAGAGTCTATAAAGCTTTATGCATTTTTACAAATTAAATAACATTTCTGTAAATTATAACTCTATAATTTCACCTTGATCTTGTTCAAAGGAAACAAACAAAAGCTAAGTAACATGCTCAAAATTGTGTGCAGTCTCTGGCAGAACTGGGAACAGAAACCAATCATCTTATTTGCATTCTAAGGTAAACCCTGTACATTCATGTTTTTTCCAGATACTTGAAAAGAACTACTGTGATGAGAAGCTACACACAGACTTTACAAGCTTAAACTCAAAACTGAAGTTGATACTTCTATGTCCCCACTATCATCCTGACCATTTCCCAGAATCACTATACTGTACTCACATTTTATGAATTCAGATTTCTCACTTTTGTAACTCTACAGGGAGTCTAAAGTTACATTATTTTGGGCTCAGAGAGGGCATTTCACAGAAATACACAGATATACAAAGTGAATATGGTTTGTGACCAAAACAGTCAGAAGTATTTAAAAGTCTGTGCCAATAGGCACCCATGCCACTTGGGTGAACCTAAAGAAAACTGATCTAAGGCCCCAAATGGAGCTGTCAACTCTTCATGTCTGTGTGGTCTATAATAAGATTCAGAACTCAAACAGCAGCTTTCAGAGTCCAGTACTAACAACATATGAAGTTAGCTCCTCCTTAGTGGACATACAACATCAGACAATACTTACTGTATAATGCCTGCTTACTCAGAAGCAAGATCAACTAAATTAAATAAGACTTTATCCAAGGTAAGTGTGCATAGAATGGCAGCCTTAAAATGCTTCAGAACATTCTTAAATACCTGTAGTGTGGAAAGGTGTGTCTGTCTTGACAGTAGTGCTTTTTCTTGCTCTGAAGGATAAGCATTGTAGCGGTGCTCATATAGCCAGTCCCGAAGAATCTGCACTGATTCCTTGGGCAAATTACCCCGCCGCCTCCTCTTGACTGAACTGGCAGAAGAAGAAAGATCCAGAGGAACATCCATACTGTCATCATCCTCTGTCTCACTACCCGATATTGCAACAACAGCATCTATGATAAAACAGAACAATCAACATCACGCTGTCTGTATTTCATCAGTTTAGACACATTTCCCCCATTTTTCCATCATCTTAGGTGTCAATCATATGCAGCACTCCTTGCTAATTCAGTATAGCGTTTCCATTTTAAACATGTTCTGTTCTTTCAAGAAGGTTACTACTCAAGAATGAGGGGCGCACAAGCAGAAGTAAAACCTAGTTATGGATGTTTTCTATAAAATATGACAAAAATAAACTCATAGTGCACAGAGACAGGATGGGGGAAGGCATGTGTCTGAAAAGCACCCACAGAGTAATTTCACACTCATTTCATTTTCCCCTGGAAAACCAGGCATGCCCCATTGCCTACCAATTGATCCTTTCAAATTGCTGCACATTTATTCCATTTATATGGCACAACAGTTGATAATGCTTCATTCTAAACACTTTTGTGCTAGCACATCAAATTCTAGGACTGGTCTATTGATCTACTTACATACAAGTTTTCAAGTTTTGCGTGCTTATGGGTCATTCATCAGTTACATTGGTTTCCTACAATAAGAATAGAAATCCATCTGTATATCAGATTTCCCACCCATAACCTGCTACCCAATCCTTTCAATTGGGAGAAAACTAGGACTAAACCTGGGACCTTCTAGATGCAAAGCATGTGCTCTACCATTGACCTCACTCTAATCCAGAAAGCTGTATTAACAGCAACAATAGATCATATACAAATACTGAGCAATACATTTGCAATTCAACTAAAAAGTACCAATACCGAGCTTCAGCTATTGGGTGGTATAGAAATGAAACAAAATAAATAAACCTTAATACTATGCTCTGTTGTCTGGGAATGCAATCCTACTAATTTCAATAGAACTTACTTCCAAGTAAATGTGCTTAATACTGCAGTCAAAAGAACATCTGGAGAAAATAATTACATAGCATTGTAAGCCACCAAAGAAATTTTACTTTGGCTGTAAATATTTTAATCTCATCAGAAATTTTAGGAATCTTGCAAGTCATATACAACTCTGTTAGAACAATCTTCTCCCTTAGTTTTGCCCACTGGCTGATAGACAACCAGTCCTTAACCCCTTTCAGTAGTAAAGTAAAACCCTATGCGACTCTAGCAACATTCATATGCCAACAAGACTCTTGCCAGCACAAGGGGAAGCGGAAATTAGAATGTGGTAGTCAGGAGTGCCACCCTCACCCCAACTGATAGTGTAATGTTATACCCACCTCCCAAAAAGTGGTGTAGGTGAAAATATTTCCATTAGAGAGATACAGACAACTGCACTCTCTACCTGCTCTTAACCCCAAGAGCCACAATGATGGCACACCACAAGCAGTCTCTATGCCCCAGCCAGGGAACACAACTCATGTATCAAGATGCATGTCATAAACTCTATCACACTGTCCCAGTGTCGAAGGACTAAAAGCATGAAATTCAGGACTTTGCCCACAGACAACTTCACATGGACTCTTGACATAACACCTACCAGAAAGCTCAGCTCTACTCCTGCAACTGGAGCTGCATGGATAGCACTTCACACAGGTAAGCAGGTCACCAGGGAATGGGACTTCCTCCTTCCCTTCCTGCATGGATCACATATACTGGCTTAACAACCCTTCATTACTCACTATTAATAACAAAGACAACCAACTTTTCTGTACTCAACAGGTGGTAGCAGTCTCTATTGCAAAGAGGATTCAGAAAAAGTAAGCACTATGCAGAAAGGGAAGCACTTTTTGTCACAAACCCTCAAACCTAGATAAGTTTACATCATATACTGGTGAAGGCAATTGGGAGTACTTCTGTTGGCGAGCACAAATACTCCACTACACCTATTAGTCCTGCTGGCCGAACACCCATGACTCATTCTTCCCTTCAGGATCAGAGCCAGGACATATGGAGGAGAACAGGCAGTCTTTGGAGACAGAGTTCTAGTGCAACTCTCTATATGAAATGGGTAAGTATTACCCTAATGACTACATTGCCTTCCTCATAAAGTAAATCTCCCTAAGTACAGGCATCAGGATGATTGCCACAGTCAGACTGAAGAGATGTGAAAAAATAGATTTTTCATTCCCTTCTACTCATTCAACAATCTCTCATAAGCACCTAGTCACCTGATGTCTGCAACAGCTGCTACCAAATAGTAATTCATCACTATCCCCACATTTCTCTTATCTCCCCATAGGCAACCAAGCAGCCATTCAACATGCACGAATGCATCTTCCCACCATCTGTATCATGCAGACCAGAAGTCAGGCCCACTGCAGCAGCCAGTAGTAGCTAACTAGCTGTTCTGATGCTGCTTCCCCCCCCCCCCCTTAGCATGCTCCTGTGCCTTCCCAGGATGCATGATGACAGTGATATAACAGCTCCAGCTCTACCAAGCATAAAATGCATTGGCAGGGGAAATTGTAGGGGTGAAGAAGGGGAGCCATGCCATCACTTGGATCCTGGAAGACCACAAAGGCTCCATCAACAATCTTTCTTCTGTCTGCTGTTGGTGTGTGGAATGGAAAGACTGGATCCCATTCACAGTGCCTTTTTGTTTCCATCTACACTTACTGTTGCCAGCAGGAGGTAGCCCCAAAGGTAGGCTATGCCTTGTGAAGACCACACCCCTATCTCTGCAGGGTGGGATCCATCTTCTTTTTCCCTTGGGATTATCCTTTCCCACTGCACTACCAGGCAGTTCACTGTGCTGCCTGCTATGAGCTTGCTGTTGTAGCTTCCATTCTTCCTTGTGTGTGTGACCTGTGCACACATTCATTCTATCTCTCTCCTCCCCTGAAGAACACTAGTTTCCCTTCCAGACACAGCATGTTAATGGAATTAATATGCACGGAGGCATTGTTCACATAGCAGCATTCCAAAGGCTTTTCCTAGGACAGGTCTCCATGCAGAGCTCCCATTCACAGCATCATTGAAGCTTGTGCAGGGGACTGCAGTGTTGTCTCTTTCTGGTTGCTTGAGTATACACTTTAGGGAAAGATATTATATGTATTATTGCACCAGGTGAGGTCATGGATCCATTTAGCCATTGCCCTGCTTGATTGGTGCTTTCCATACATGGGTAATAAGTAGGTGATACCAAGTGGTTCAAAGCAACCATAAAATACAAGTCAGCCAATGGATCTACACACATTACACAAGTATTTACATGACAGGCCCTGTCTTGAGGTAAACAGTCATGCTGAAGTATTTTAATTAGTTAGATCAGGACATTGCCTTAAGAAACCAAAAAGAAATGCTTGAAACTTATGCTAAAAATAGTTGAAAAGCTAAACATCTATATCTTTGTTTCCAATGTTGCTCCCCAAAAGGAACTGGAGAAGCTGTTCTCCTCTCCTCCCTCAAAAATAAGAACTAGAACCTATAACTCTTCTGACAGAATAAAAATTAAAGCAAGAACAAACCAGCAGACCAGCCTGCCTTTGATCTGCTTTCTTATTGTGACATGTTCCCTCTGCTAAGAGGTTAATGATACAAAACAGGTTTGGGCTAAACAGGAGAAAACCACCATGCAACTTCTCTTGGGGTAATGAGCTGATGATGTCAATAAAGGAGAACAGGCTCTTTGAATTGCCAGGAAAGACTCCCCATATTTGCAGCAACAGGAAACTAGAGGGAGGCCATAGATCTCCCCCCACCCTTGGCAGTACAGCTGATTTCTTATTAGAGCAAAGGCCACATTGGTGCTGTCATGACTGTTTACACTGGAGCATTTGTGCTGATTACAGGCTAGCTTTGGTTTTTCCTCTTGTTAGTAATCAGTCTGTGCTCTTGATTTCCTGTTTTAACAGGGCACAGTTAAAAGGTATCCTGGCTAGGCTGCCTGTCTCATGTATTAACTGTTACTTTGTTGATGTTGTTTTCAAGGACTATCTGGATATAGAAGTGTTGCCCTGTTTCAATGTAATGGAATTCAAACTTTTTCCAGTCTCTTGGTAATAAAAATATTGGTCATGCTCTTATTTCAATGTTAATGGGAGGCTGACTTCAAGCCTTCAGCACCTCCACATTTACATGTACAAGAACCGTCAGATCCTCAGCCTTGTTCCAATAATGTTACAAATTCAGTTCTCATGTTAACAACAGTATTGGCAAACAAACCAACAAACCTACAGTTACAATTCACAGCTACACCACCAGGTCTCTAGGTACAAAGTTTATGGTCACAACTGACTTTCATTTCTGAAGACTATTCTGAATACACGCACTGCATGACAGATTGTCAAACGACAAATGGGCAAGATAAAATATTTGACTTTGTAGGGTTTTTTTTTTTACCTACTTGCATCTTCTTGGCAAAATATAGCACATTATTGTGCCTTAGACCACACACACAGACTGACACACCAGACAGGATCATAGATGGGGAGAGTTAACCCCTTGATTTTTGCATATTAGAGGAAAATAAACAAACCTATTGAAAAAAAGGCAGGATAAAATAATGGAAGGGCTGCCCTATTACAAAGTACTGCAAGGGGAAGTGGGATAAATCAGCTGCTTTAATGAGATTTACAAAGAGGTCTCAAATTGTTGTAAACCGCCCAGAGAGCTTCGGCTGTGGGGCGGTATATAAATGTAATTAAATAAATAAATAAATAAATTGCAGGCCCTCCCTTTTGCCAAGGGAACAATGTGCTGGGCTGCTTTTGCCACAAATCTCTCTTACTTAGTGTTTTGTGAAACTTTGGTTGAGTTGTTTTGCTAGAGCAACACAAACTTTATTAGAATGCACCTGCAGGGTTTATTGCAGCACATGGTTAAATCACATGTACAAGATTAAAAAAAAAAAACCCTTCCCAAACATGTGGTATGGACTCTTCACACATGTAGTCCAAGCAAAAAACAAAAAAAGAAGCCAGGCCTGGGATTGACACAGCAATCAAGAACATTGCCATGAGGTCAAGGAGTGCTAAGGTGTTTGAGACAGCAAGAGAAGAAACATCTCTCAAAGAACAGAGGCTGCTTTATTGTCTCCCTAAATTGCCAAAATGAGGGACATGCACAGCTTCACCATCTGCTACCAAGAAAATTGGACACCCACAGTCCTATTAGGGCAGGACGTGTCCAGAGAAGCACCCTACTTCTGAGCAACTGTTTGCATCCCCTTATTGTGATGAGCTTACTTTGAGAAGGTGTATGCATCTCTAATCCTCCAGCACAGCACTCTTTAGAATCTAGAGAGGATGGCTTATGGAACTGGGTGAGAGTACGCCCTATTTTAAAGGAATGAGTATCATCTACAAATGTACAGCAACAGGTTTACCATCAAAAACAATGAAGTCTTGTGCCACCTTAAAGACTAACACATTTATTATAGCATAGGTTTTCAAGAACCATGTCTGCATCGTGCATAGAATGTTAGCCTGAATGTGTATCTATGTATGTACAGATGGGTGTAGGGAGAAGAAGAAGAAAATATGGTAGCAGTGAGGTCAGAGTAGAAAAATTGGCAAGAAATACAGAAATCAATATGTTAATGCTTAGATATTAAAAAAAAGTGACCATTCACAAAGTAGTTTTTGATAAAACATAGTTTGTCATCACTTGTGTTAGTACAAAGAAAGAATAACTAGGAAGTGTGAACAACCTCATTAACTCCTTTGCTACCCCACCCCATAATTTTATCACTTGACTTTAACGCTACTCAAAAATTCAGCTTGGCTTTCAAGTTTAAGACACACACTTCTGAAGCTACAAGAAGACAGGTAGTACTCTAATCCAAAACACATTTACCCAGAATTAAGTAAACCAGAACACACTTCCAAGTGTTCTGGGGGCTGCAGCATAAATAAAACTTTAGATTTTGGGTACACACAATAAACTACTGGCCACATTTGCGAACTTTTAAAAGAGTAACTTGATCTAATCTCTTCTGAAGTTCAGGCATCTGCAAACTTTTCCTTAGTTTCTATTTTGCAACACATGCTTCAGAAAAACCCTAAGAAGTCCTGCAGCTATTATGCCATCTATTCATTGTTTTGTTTTATGCTCACTGGTAAACTAGGCTGACTCTGCCTTGATTTTCTTTAAACATATTCCATGCTCAAACATAGAGCACTTGACACCATGTATACCCATGTTTAATATTGAGTTAGAAGAAAATTTAGCTATGTAAGAAGTTTTATATTTAAACACACAGAATAGAGCAGCTGGCCTGAGGTGAAAAGCCTGAACAATGGAAGTAGCAGACAGGAAACCAGCTCACCGCCACTGTGCAAATAGAGGGAGCAGAGGAATGTTCTAAAAATAACTACTCTAAATTATTCACTCTTGGGGGAAAAAATTGGCCCAATAAAGCTGCTTATTTATACTGGGAGTTCAGAAGCCACAATAGATGTCATGGAGGGAGGGCCATGGCACATAACACATTATCCTAAATCACTCAGAAGAACATACATTTCTAGATAGAATAATATTATAAGCATAGACTTCTATCCTTGATGGTATTCTCTTCATTTATAGGGGATTACATTACTCATTTACCATGATCTAATTGTAATCTTTGTGGCCCAGTTTCCTTTGTGTGTTTAAAATTTAGTTTCAAAGTTCCCTCAGAAAACTACAAGCTATGTTAATATGAGACTTCTTTAAATGACATATAAAGAACTCAGAAAGTGGAGAGGAGGTGTACATATGCACAAACTGCTGCAGAACTCTTGGCAAACAAAGCAATGTCAAAATTATGGGTATAAAATGTGTCATTAAAGTAAGTTCAACTGCATGAACAATAAAGTTTTAAGTACAATGTTTTAAAAGTAAAAATGAAGAAAGTTTCATAACTAACCACTGAGTTTAAAGTCACTTGGCAAACAAAGCAATGTCAAAATTATGGGTATAAAATGTGTCATTAAAGTAAGTTTAACTGCATGAACAATAAAGTTTTAAGTACAATGTTTTAAAAGTAAAAATGAAGAAAGTTTCATAACTAACCACTGAGTTTAAAGTCACTTAGCAAACAAAGCAATGTCAAAATTATGGGTATAAAATGTGTCATTAAAGTAAGTTCAACTGCATGAACAATAAAGTTTTAAGTACAATGTTTTAAAAGTAAAAATGAAGAAAGTTTCATAACTAACCACTGAGTTTAAAGTCACTCTAATCCTATACATGTCTACTCAAAAGTAAGAGCAACTGAGTTCAGTGGAACTCACTTCCAAGTAAGCGAGCATAGGAGCAAGCCCCATTGTAACTCAGTATTGTGCTGAAAAGTTCCCAAGTGGAAACAATGACAACCGCCTTGCTAAAGGGTAGGAGAAAATCCACTCTGTCAAACGGTAAACTTAAGTGATTTACATAATTATCTGCTGTACCATGGCCTCTCATTCTGATTCATTAAAGTGTATATAAACTTGCTTTCATATCCTCCTTTAAAAATAAAGCGTGTTTTTACAAGTCCGGAATATTAAAAACAAAAAACCAGACATCCTGCACCGAAGTTTTAAAAGCGATTTTTACATGGCTCCACCCCCGTCTCCATGCCCCCTCCCTGTCCGAAAATCGCAAACAAAGAAAGCTCCTTTGCTACCCTGTTTAAAGAACTCTCCCGTGATTTTTAAAGGGGGGGGGAACCCTAAGAAACAAACTCCTGACTGAGAAAGTTTGAGTTTTCAATAGAAGAGAAGGAAAGTAGTAAAACAGACGGGTTTAAGAGGGAAAGCACGTGTGGAAGAGAGGCCGCTGTGGAAGAGAGACGAGGAGAAAACTTTGCCCCCGACACAAAGCAGCCAGGCAGTTGGGACGTGTTTTTGACAGGGCGCCAGCAGCGTGGGGATGCGGCAGCCTCCCAGCCGACAGCCGCAGCTCTGTTTTGTCTGGGTGGGGGGGAAAACCCTCAACTGCCACTGTGAGGACATGGGGTGCACCAAAAAAAAAAAAAAAAAAAAAAAGCGAAAGGAGCCGGTTTAAAAACACACACAACGCAAAGGGTGGGAAGGAGTCCTGTTTTTGTAGCAAGAAAAGCCGCCTCAGGAGTAGCAAAGACGCGCTGGGCGCAGCCTCGCCGCACAATTGTTTAGCAACACCACGAGGCAGGCAGCGAGGAGTTCCTTTCGCGGGCGAAGAGCCTACTTACTTTTGGGAGTTTTCATCTTGGTGGCTGGGAGCTCCTGCTGCCCAATCCGGGAAGACCTTTCCCCCTTTTTATTCGGTTTGTGGGGTGGGGGGGGGGAGAAAGAAACTTGGGAAAAGGCAGGGAGCGGGAGAGAATGGAAGCTCCCCGGCAGTTCGCCTTAAACGGCGTCTGGTGTGTTGAATGAGCAGTGTTCTCTGGTCCCGTCAAAGCTGAAAGTCACTGGAGAGCGGCGCTCTCCGCTTCTTCTTTCTTTGTTCTTTAACTTGTGCTTGGAAAAGTGAGGAAGGCAGACGCTGCTGCTGCCGCCGCCTCCACCACCACGAGGTATGCCCTCCCCCACCTCCCAGTAATGAGTAAGCGGGAGAGTAACCAGGGGCTGGAGCCGCTTATGCTGCCGCCGTCGTCATCTTCTCCCCTCCCCTGCTGCTGGCTGGCGGCTTGTGTGAGTGACTGTCAGATATCAGCGCCAGAGGGGGGAGGAGGAGGAGGAGGGCAGGCAAGCTCTCATACAAGGCAGAGTGTAATGGTGACAGGGCATGGCAGCTAGGCAGGAAGGAGGAGCCCCCGGGGGGGGGGCTTCAGTTCGCTTCCTGCTGCCCTTCCCAGCCAGTCCTTTGATCCCTAAACTGGGAGACGGGGAGGGAATTCAGACGCTCGCGCCCGTATCCCAGTCTTTGGCCGCTGTGTTATGTGAGCCCAACCCGCTCGTAAATGAATATGAATGGGAAGGAGGGGAGGACAAAGCAACGGCACACCGTCAGAAAGAGTAGCTCTATCCACGATTTGTTTACTGGGAAATAAGTCGCTGGGACTAGAAAGGGTGCTTGCTTATAGGACTTCCTGCTAACTCAGACTTCCATTCAAGCTTCGCTCTTCCGTCCTTCCTTTCTACTTGGGCGGCGGAGCAATGGAAGGGGAGCAGGAGGAGGGGCGCGGGGGTGGAGAGACCTGCGGCTTCTTCCTCCTTTTTCAGGGATTGTTATTATGGTCAGAGCTGCCCCTTGCTATTGGTGGAATTCTTTGCAACGACCCCCTTTCGGAAGTTCCTGGCAAGCCGGAGAAACAGTCAGATCACTGTCATGCTCTAACACTTGCCCGCCACAGTTGAGTGTGCAGCTCACAGGGGCTCAGATCCTGTGTTCGCCGTTTCAGAACACTCTAGCTTTTGGTGCTAACGGGGCCAACAGGTTGCGGTGACTTGCACAGTGATGGCCTCAAAACTACTTGGCTGCTTTGGGTCAGGGTTATGCGCCCTGGGGGGAGAGATGTACGCTGCCCCTGAGTAGTCGCTGAAGCTCGACTAGGCTACACTCTTGAGGAACTGTTTTCGTCAGAGTACTCTCACTCAGATCCCACTGTGGCCCTCGAGATTACTAACGGAGAAAGTGGTTTGTGTAAACCGTCGCCAAACTACCACATGACAAGCAGGTCTCAAACCCGTTTACTCAGACGTAAGCCCCACCGAATTCAGTGGGTCCATACAAGTGCAGACGCGCTGGTATGAGTGATAGGACCTTTGAGTCCGACGGAAAGCCGGTTGGTGCGAGAATGTTAAGATTTCTCTCCCCCTTTAGACCACCTGTTAATATAGTGGAGCAAAAAAGAGCACAAGAAGGAAAATCACCACTACATCAGTTCCACTCAGGGGAGGGAAATTAGCCTCTCCTCGAGTAATTTCCCACCACCCACAGCTTCTAAAAATGAACTATATTCAGTATGTTTCGAGTCATAGATTCGTTTAAAAAAGAAACAACCCAGAAAAAGTCGCAAAGCCATGTGTCTTCTTGGGAAAAAAGTCTCTCACGGCTCGACTCACCCCCACTGAGTAAACACGTGCGTTAGTAAAGTTTATTTTGCTCCGAGATGGTGAGATAGGCGAGTCGCTTTAAGCAACGTCTCTGGAATGGATCCAGCTCATGCCAAAAGGTTGTTGTTCTGTTTTTCCTTCACTTCAACAGGACCTGATTCCAAGAGGATTACTTGAATGTTTCCTCGTCGAGCTGGGTTTCTTTTCTTGTGGGAAAACACATTCACTGGAGCTGTCAGAAAATGTGTCAAAGGAGTAGGAAAGTCATCCTCTTGCCCAAGTGTGACTCCTGATTTCCTGGATTTAGTAAGGAAAGTCATGACTAAAATGCAAATAACCATGTGATAATTGACATACGCCCCAAACGGAAAGCCAGACTGTTGCAAAAATTGCTCGTTCCCAAGTCCAATTCAGCACACAAGGAGGAGAGGAGATGAAGTATGGGTCAAACAACGTTAATTCAGCAGTTGTCTATCTGCGAGACAAAGCATCGCGCACTTCCGGAGTGGGGAGGGGGGCAGCCCGCTGGTTTATTTAGAGAGTCCAGTGAAACTTATAACTCTCAAATGGTCGTCGCATTGCCGCCAACGCCTCATTTCTCTCCATAAGAACATGGTTGTTGTTTTTTAAATAGTGCAATCACATGTATGGTCACTTGGAAGCAAGCCTCTCTGTGTTCAGTGGAATTTGCTCCCATGTACGTTTGCACACGATGGAGCGGGGAGGGGGAGAGTTGCTGTAAATCTCTTTAAAGCAGCGGCAGTTGCTGGAGGAAGTACAAAACTCCTCCTTCAGTCCCGTTTTGCATGTCATCATGACTAAAGGCCACAGGAAAAGACTGCATGTTTCTTCTCCGAGCTTCTTGTAAATTCGAACTGTCGTTAACCACGGAATATCACATTTAGGCTGCAATCCTATACATACTTATCTGGGAGCAAGTCCCATTGAAATCAAGTATACATGCGTAGGATTACACCGTAACGGGTTATCTTTCCTCTCTTGAGGCTCATTCACGTGAGGCCAACATTTAAGAACCGAGTTCTCAGAAATAATAAGAGTCTTGTGGCACCTTTAAGGCTAATTTAATCTGGCACAAGTTTTTGTGGGCCTAATCCACTTCATCAGATGCATAGCGTATATTTAGAGTTTCAGGTTTATAGATGGAGATATGGTGGGAGGGGGAGAATTATCAGAGGAAATTAAATACATAAAGCAACGATCACATTAACGGTGGTCATTCATAGTGCCCTTGTTACTAATACATACATCGTGGCACTAAGTAAACCAAAATAGCGTACCCAACCTCTCCTTTTACAGCACAATCCTACAATTAGGAAGAGAGGGTTTTTCCATTTATTGTTAAAATAATAATCTCAAAAAACCTTTTAGTAAAAAAGAAATAAAGCAAAACAGCGCAATCCTAGGCGTATTTATTTGGAAGTCCGTTCCACTGGGTTCCATTAGAGAAGGGCAGAGGCACGTGTTTAGGATTGCAGCCTACACACACATAGCAAAAGCATTGAACGTCTTTTCCTAAAGTACGACCTCCTGTTGCCTCGTACTAACGACAGTGCTTCCCTGCCGCCGCCCGGCCCGCCCCGCCCCGCCCCGCGAAAACGAAGCAGCTGCTCAACGTTGCACTCGATGACATTTGCGGAGCTTGCTCGTTGCCGGGAAATGGAAGAAGGCTGCCAGTTGGGTAATACAATTAACACAGGCTAACAGTGTTCCCTCGCCCCAAGACTGGGAGGCGTTTGGGATCAAGGCTGTTGCGGGCGACCGAGATTGAGTCGGGAGAACACCTCACATCCGGTGAGTCTGAGCGAGGCGCCACCCAATCGGCCGCGCTGAATCACTCCAATCCCAATCCGGTTTGTGGCCAATGCGCTGCAAGGAGACGCGACGCCCGTAAGAGGCGGAGCCTGTCGGAAGAAAGCCCCGTTTGTATAATTCTCAAAGTTAGCTGTGGGGCGACTTCCTTGTTATGAAAGCAAAAGTGTCTTCCTCAGCGCCGCTGCCCCAAATACTCACATGACTCAGCTCAAGTTCACACAGAGCGTGCTAACGGCCGAGGGCGCTGCTCTTCTCCCAAACTCGGTGAACCTTCAGAGGTCGTGTGCAAGCGTCTGTACGCGCGAGTGAGGCTTGCTCGCTGAACTGACGCTTCGGTTCAAATGAATAACCCACGGAAATGTGCTCAAAGACATGGGGTGGATTCAGGATGCCTTCTGGAGAGGAAAGGAGGGCTTTTCTCTCAGGAGGGATTTTAGGGGATCCCCTCCTCCCCACACACAGCACAGCTCAGCCCATTCAGCGGGGTCACCGGATGCTCTGTGTAGCGTTTTTAGGGGGCTCGAGAGGATGCTGTGTTAGCGCAGCTGATCCAGCAAGTCTGGATCCACCCCCAAAGGGCCAAGCTCCATTAAATAGGGTGACCATATGAAAAGGAGGACAGGGCTCCTGTATCTTCAAGAGTTGCATTAAAAAGGGAATTTCAGTAGGTGTCATTTGTATATCTGGAGAACCTGGTGAAATTGCCTCTTCATCACACCAGTTAAAGCTGCAGGTGCTCTGCCCTCTTTTAAATCTGGTCACTCTAGTATAGCTCCTGCACCTTTAACTGTAGCGATGAAGAGGGAATTTCACCAGGTTCTCCATATATACAAATGACACCTGCTGAAATTCCCTTTTCTATGCATCTGTTAAAGATACAGGAGCCCTGTCCTTTTCATATGGTCACCCGACATTAAAGCACGATCCCACCGTTCAGTAAGGGAAAGTTTTATGCGGAAATAGTGTTTGTTTTTTTGGGAAATAACTGAATGGGTTTCGGTCTGAGAGAACATGACTCATGGAATTCTTTTCAGGTTTCCCCCCTCCCCCTCAGCTCTTGCCTGAGGTTATAGATGGCGGTTTACACAGTACACTACTTATTAAGTAATCATAGGACTGCATCCAATGTTAGTCCTACTTAGAGTAGACCCAATGAAATGAATTGGACTTGTTAGACTAACACTGGATGCTACCATAGGCAGTGAAAAAATGAAGGAGTGAAACTAGCTGGAAATGTCAGGAATAAGTAAGCAACCGGACACACTTGGAGACGTTTGTCCTAACTCACAAGAGAAAAGCAGCCTTCCTATCTTTGCATATTATTTTAGTAGAGTTCCCATAAATTTACTAAGCAAAACAGTTCCAGTATCTCTTTTCTGTTTTCCATCCCCTACAAAAATACCCCACAGAAGGGGGATTTATTTATATCCCCCCCCCTTTTGCTCAGTACCGGGACTCAAGGCAGTTTACAAGATTAAAACGTACAATTAAAACATATAAACATAAATTTACAAAAATTAAAATAGAATTAAATCTGCAGTAAAATTAAAAACATTTAATTAAAAAAAAGTAACAGATTAAAAGTGGGCGGGAAGGGGAATCCAATACATTAACACAGGTCCAGAGTACTTCCAAAAGCCTACCAAAACAAAGTTTTTGCCTGCCTCTGAAAGTGTAGCACAGAGGAAGCCAGCCTAGCCTCCCTGAGAAGGGAATTCCAGAGCCTTGGAGCAGCCACCAAAAAGGCTCTCCCACATACCCATCAAGCGTGTCTGGGATGTTGGTGGGACTGTTTTCTATTTGGGGATTTCTGTTTTCTACATGGAGAATTAATCTGGATAAGAAATAAAATGCAATCTGCCAGGGTTAACACTATTCACAAAGGTGTTAGGGCTCAAACCAATTTGTCCCACTTCCCTAGAAGACCCTGGCTTATTAATTCTAACTAGGTGAGGTCCAACTATTCAATGGTAAAGGGAAAGCACTCTGCACATGTACTGAAGTATTTCCTTTTAATTATTTCCATTTTACAAGACTCAGCAGCGGACTTTAAATCAACATGCTTTAGGATAGTCAGAAGGACACCCTGCTAGAATTTAAGTCCCACTGAAATAAATAAATCCAATTGGAAATGCAATTTAAACTGCCTTTACAAACAATGCTTAAAGTCTTATTAATGAGATCTCAGTGCATAGAAAAAATTGTGTACAACTGGTGCTTTTCTGTATAATCCTAAGAATTTTTCAGAAGGTAGCCATGTTTGTCTGTTGCAGCACAGAAAACAGAGTCTTGTGGCTAACCAATTTATTGTGGCATAAGCTCCAGATTTTTATACAGTACAAAGGAGCGTAAACAGTGAGATCAGAGGGAAATCACTTCCTGTATTTAATAACATTATTAATAGTGGTTATTCACAGTGCAGTTGTTGCTGATAACACAAACATGCCAATTGACACATGTAACATGTTAAAACTCCATTATTCTGATTTAAACCTCTGGAAATAAAATTTCAATCTGTTGATGAATTCAGTAGTCTCCTGCTCAAATCACAACATCCAATGTCTACAGTCAGCCCCTACAATATTATCTGTTCAGATCCATCAGACAGAGTTTCACAACGTAAGAATTTAAGGGGCAAATCTTATACATGTTTAGACAGAAAAGAGTCCTACAATTCTCAGCATTCCCCAGCCAGCCAATGGGACTTACTCCCAGGTAAGTGAGTATAGTATTGCAGCCTTATTTTCCTTTGAAGTGAGAAGTTGAGTGTTTTATTTTTATTTATTTACTGTGATACACTGAAATACAAATGCTTAAACAGTATGGCAACATTTTGTTGTCTCTTAACCTTGCAATGATTGTTATTGTTTCCCAGAGGAGGAATTATTATTGTTGTTGTTGTTGTTTCCCATTTCTTAGTCACTTTTCTCTTTAAAAAGACTTAAAACAAAATTATTAATGATTTTCATTAAAATACCATAATAAAATAACTAGACCATAGAGATTATAGAACTCACCATATGCCTTCAAATGCCTGGGAGTAGGTAAAAATCTTGATCTGGTTCTGAAAAGATGACAATGTTGGTGCACCAGGCAGGCCTCACTGGATAGAGAGTTCCACAGTTGAGGGGGGACCAATGAAAAGGCTTCTCCCCTGTTGCTGTCCTTTGAACCTCCCTTGGAGGAGGCACATCTGAGTATGGCCTCAGATGCTGATCGCAACGTACAGGTAGGATAATACAGGGAGAAGCACTCCATTAGGTATTGCAGTCCTGAGCCGTATAAGGCTCGTAGGCCTTTATAGATCAGACTTCTTGAGCTAACCAGAACTGAGTTGCAATTGATAACTAAGATGTCAATATTAAACATGGGAACAAAATCAAACTTCTGGCATGACACATTAGTCATGACTAACTTAATTCCCATTGATTTCAAAGGCTCTAGCCCAAACATGACTAATTCTGGATCCAAAACTAGTGCACTCAACCTAAATGAATCACTGCTGCTGGCCTTGGGCATTTGGGAATCCCTGCTGAAAGAGCTTATCCATGGAATCTCTTCCTGCCTCTACTCTCATCACCAGAAGCCATTGCACAGCCATTCTATGCAGCAGCTGACTGTACAGAGAGAGAGATGACAGGGGAAGTAGAGCCATTCCACCAGCCCTGCTGAAAGGCAATTAAATGTTTTCATCTTCCCTTCCCATCCCTTTTTCCTTATGTGTTGTGTCTCTTTATACTGTAAACCTACAGGCAGGGATGGTCCTGTTGTATTATTGTGTGTAAACCACTCCAGGAGACTTTTTGTCTGAGAAGTGGGATAAAAATGCTTTAAATAAATACATCTATATAAATCTGTGGTGTTTGTGACCACCATAGTCCCAAGACTGTGAAACCTAGATACTTCAGGGAAGTTCACCATGCATTAATTAATTTTAATTTAGGTGGCCATCCTATCCACACCTACCTGGGAGTAAGTCCCATTGTGCCTAATAGGGCTGTACTTCTAATTAGACATGTATAGGATTGCAATCAAATGTGTCCTTGTGGTTGAAGCCTGCAGTACCATATTCAGCCACCAGGGGCAGACTTTCCTCACCTTAGGGCAGCCACCTTCCCCTCAGGAGAATGGAATGGACAGATCCCTGCCTTAAGGGGCTACAGAACTGTACCAAGCAGAGGCTGTGCTTAGGTGTGCATGCAGCATGGCTTCACTCATACAGGGCAAGTGGTTTGTTTGAAGGCTTCACTGTATCAAATTAAGGGCTATTGAGCTGCTCTACCCTTGCTGTGGAGCAGCTCTCCCTCAGGGGCCATTGGCAAAGGTTGCCATGCCAACAGACATAGCTTCACTCAAACAGGGTGAGACACAATGGGTATCCAATACTGCTGCTGTGATAACGCTGGTTCTATTGCACTTGCAATGCCATACACTGTACTGGATCCAAGAGCTTCCAGCTTTCCTCAGCTACCCCATTTAGGCCCCAAAGCTTTGCATTTATACCTAGTAAAGTTTACATTACTGCCATTTCAAATTTCCCTTCTTACAGCTAGCCAACCCATCCCTGCCACACTTCGCCATCCTCATTCACTTCGGGCCTTTTGTGAGCCCTATAGCCCAATAGACTGCTTATTCATCCATGTCTATTATGAAAAACTATTCTCAAGACTGTAGCCAACCAATTTCTTATTAGGTGCTCTCACAAATCAAGACCCACTTTAAGAAACTTATTTATCCTCAGCCTAGATTATATATATTGTTTCATTAATCCAATGTTAGTCCTATATAGAGTAGACCCATTGAAATAAATCAGACTTTTGATACAACCCTTTATATTTTTCATTTCTGTCTTCATATTGAAAACTTACAGGTATAAGAAGACTTACAGTGAGTTGGATCCGGATTTAGTCAGAGTGGATTTACTGAAATCACCTTAGGATCTATTGATTTCAGCAGATCTACTTTAAGTGTGACTAAGTTTGGATCCATTCCAGTGAATTCTGAAAGATACCTCCATATAGAATTGTGAAATCTTGTATTTGGTATAAAACCTATAGTATACAGAGATGATGAACTTCCTAGCACATTTCTCTCACCAACTATATTTCAACTACAATATTTTTGACCAAGCCTCTTTAGATGCCCCCTCCCGCCGAAAGCTCTCATTTCTGGCTAGTGAGTGTAAACTCAGCTCACATTTCAGTGTACTCTGCCCAGTCAACATAGACTTAGGAAAGACCAAGGTTATTGCCCCTAATCTATCCTCAAGGTGGCTGGTTGATTAGAATAGCTCCCTCCAGAAGAGTGATGAGACCAAACGATTTTCAGAGCTTTTTACGGGATACGTTTATTAATATTGGTGGCTATTCCATGCTAGATATAGTCAATATCTAGGACAGTGGTTTAATATAGCTGTCTTTTCTCTCCCCTCCACACGGGCAATACAAATCAAGCAATTATTGAGGTGCCATGGGAAACAGAGTTTCGAATCCAATGATACCTCATAGGTGCTATCTGAAAGACAATATAGTGATGCAGTGAAGAAGGTAAAGGCTTTTAACACCATTGCATCTGCAGAGCGCCATCTGGTGGAACTAATCTGAGTGGTAAATAGTCTTACAATCATCAAGTTCATCAACCATGAGACTGAATAATCTATAGCCTGTGACATGCATACATTCCTTTTAAAAGAATCACTGGAGTCCATTCTGACCCTACTCTACATCCATATTTATGCAACGTGTCTGCCTACTAACCCTTCAGGTCTGGTCTTGCCTAACCATGTTGAATTTATTTATTTGTTATTAATTTATTGTAATTTAATCCCACTTTTCAGGCATTTATAGTCTCCCAAAGAGATTCACATTAATAAAGAAGAGAGAGAGACAGGCTCTGCCATCAGACTTACAAACTGGATTCAACTTGTGCTGGATGGGGCTATTTGTCCCTTGAAAACTCAGGCACAGTTTGGGTTACTCATGGACCTGGCCTTTGAACCTGGATGCCCAGGTTTCACGCATGCCTTAGTTACATCCCATTTGGAATCCTGTAATGTGCTCTATGTGGGGATGCCTTTGAAAACTGTTCAGAAACTTCAGCTGGTCTCGTATATTGCAGAAGACTGTTGATCAGGACCAGATACAGGGAGAACATGACTCTCTTGTTACAACCGCTGGTTACCAATATGTTTCCAGGCAGAATTTAAAGTACTGGTTATGATTTATAAAGCCCCATAGAGCTTAGAATCAGGCTATCTGAAAGACTGCCTTCTCCAACATAAGCCTGCCTGCCCTGGTCTTAAGATTTTCAGGAGAGGCTCTTCTTTTGAGACAGCTGTCTTCAAAGGCACATTCTGTCAAAGGCTTTCTCAGCATCTACAAAAAACAAAGCAATAGAATTAAATTCTCTATTTGCCTCACTTACGATATGTATAATTTTGTGGATATTATCCTTACTTGCTTTCCCTTGATAGATCAATATACAAAGGAAGATCAAAAAGGATTTATCATCTCATTCAATCTATTTGCTAAAACTGATGCCATAATCTTATAATCAACATTAAGCACCGATATTGATCTATAAGACTCTGTTCTGTTCAGGTCTTTAAATGGTTTGGGAATCAAAACTATATTAGCACAATTCCATGAACCTGGCAATCTTTTTTCCTGAAGGATAGATTGGAATACTTCTTGTAACAGTGGTGCTATTCAGTACTATAGGCTTTATAAAACTCCATAGTCAATTCATTGGGACCAGGTGCTTTATTTATCATTTGATTAATTGCTGTTATAATTTCCTGTATGGTTAAACCAGATCCTTACTGGGGGGGTGGGGGAAATGGGAGAAAAAAAGAAACAACACCACTTAAGGTATGGGAAAACAGTATATGACAAAGAATATTAAAGTATAAAATAACTTTACATTTAAAAGAATTGAGAAAGTAGAGCAACAAGGGAAGACTCAATGAAATAGTGGGGTAAATTTATTATTTATTGGAAAGGAAGAAATGGGCATAGTAGTTTGATTGAGGAGGTTCTGAAGGATATTTGAACTGAAGTAATTAAAGTAGTTTAAGTGTAAAAGCCTGTAGCAGTGTTCCAAACTTTCCGATCCTCTCTCTAGTAGCAGTAATAACAATACCACAACAAAAATGGTGCACTATCCAAGGTGCAATGACAATATGACATTTGCTACAGCCATCTCAAAGAGGTTGGTGCTTGAACTCCACATCTTGTTTGGGAAGTTTTGGAGGTTGACATTATTTTAATGTTAACTTTTAAAACTGCTCTAAAAAAGGGAGGGGAAGTTAAATACCCTCCTCCATTGCTGCAGTGTATGCAAATCATCTAAAGCCAATGTCCAGAGTTGCAGATATTGGTAGCACCTTTTAAAATCCATTCAAATAGTCCTTGATTACTTTGCTCATATGCTCAACTGAAGATGAATAGTACTGCTGTACTCTGGACTTTGCTCAGCTGTTACTGCCAGATTAATGTATGAACAGCTTACTGGAGAACTGTTGAATTGTACAGATATTGTTCATGATATGATTTGTATTCATGATTTGTACTGTGGAATGTGCTTAATAAAATAAAATTAAAACAGAAAGTATGGGGGCAAAGCATTCTTTACCCTTATTTCTGCAGTTCTATGGCTATAGGCAGTTGGAGCCGAGTGGTTTTTCTGGCAGGGAGGAAGAAGCCAGCTAATATAATGTCATGTAATGTTAAGGAGCTCATACATGTGCCCAAACCAACGCATGCAAGTCCACATTGTGCACAATCCTTTCCCAGTAAGATGGGGGCTAAGGAGGATCACTGGGGCATGCAACATGTGACACAGTGGGTATCTGCACGTGTAATAATGCTTACTCCTGTGAGGTCTTAGCATGCTGGGCCAGTGAAAGAACAGCCACAGAATGTTGCGAAAGGGGCTGAAGAAAAGTCAGTGGGTAAAAGTTAGAGTAGGAGGAAGAGAAGCTGAGGAGAAGGAGCTGAAAGGATACCAAAGGAAGAAGAGGAAAGTGTTGCATCACTTGGATTTGACCTCAAACTTCAAGAAATGGTAAATTATCTTTTTTAAAATAACATTTTTTTCTTTGTTTTCACATTTGCTGATTTATTTGTAGTACATTTATTTTAAAAGTGTAACATTGTTCAAGTTACAAGGGAAAGGGCAAACTTATTTTTATCCGAACATTCTCAAACTTTGCTCCTGTGGTGTCACAGGATTTATACTAGTTACATAGAAGACTCTTGGGGGAGAAATTGGAATGTTGTGTGTTAGTGTTGCAGTTAAAACAATTTGATTCGTTAAAACAATGATCAACTCCAACATTGCTTAACTACAGACGTTTTACAACATTTAAGAAATAGCCTAACCATAAAATAGTCTCATAGTCACATTCATATATTATCAGCCATTTAGAAATTACTGGCTAGAGTTCTACACATGCACAATACATGATTTTATGGTTGTTTATTTATTTATTTATTTATTTATCATACTTATACCCCGCTCCTCAGCCAAAAAAGGCTCTTGGAGCAGCTTACACTTAGCAAAAAAGACAGTCCCTGCCCTCAGGCTTACAATCTAATAAAGACATGACACACAAGGAAAAGGAGTCAAGGAGGGAGGGAAGGAGGAGAGAGAGAGAGAGAGAGAGAGAGAGAGAGTCCAGCAGGAGCAGGCCCTGATGTTACTTCTGCCTGCTCCTGTCCCCTCGGTCCTTCTTCTTCCCCACAGGGCCAAGATGGCAGTTTGCCCTGTGGGGGGGGGGGAAGAGTCCAGCAGGAGCAGGCCCCGATGTTACTTCTGCCTGCTCTGTCCCCTCGGTCCTTCTTCTACCCCACAGGGCCAAGATGGCAGTTTGCCCTGTGGGGGGGGGGGAAGAGTCCAGCAGGAGCAGGCCCCGATGTTACTTCTGCCTGCTCTGTCCCCTCGGTCCTTCTTCTTCCCCACAGGGCCAAGATGGCAGTTTGCCCTGTGGGGGGGGGAAGAGTCCAGCAGGAGCAGGCCCCGATGTTACTTCTGCCTGCTCTGTCCCCTCGGTCCTTCTTCTACCCCACAGGGCCAAGATGGCAGTTTGCCCTGTGGGGCGGGGGGAAGAGTCCAGCAGGAGCAGGCCCCGATGTTACTTCTGCCTGCTCCTGTCCCCTT
This sequence comes from Elgaria multicarinata webbii, assembly GCF_023053635.1. NCBI lineage: Eukaryota > Metazoa > Chordata > Lepidosauria > Squamata > Anguidae > Elgaria > Elgaria multicarinata. The sequence goes on from NC_086177.1 coordinate 55,182,315, forward strand.
GGTCCTTCTTCTTCCCCACAGGGCCAAGATGGCAGTTTGCCCTGTGGGGGGGGGGGGAAGAGTCCAGCACGAGCAGGCCCCGATGTTACTTCTGCCTGCTCCTGTCCCCTCAGTCCTTCTTCTTCCCTACAGGGCCAAGATGGCTTTAGGGCCAATACTCATAAACCTTATCTTGTGTTGTTATGATTTTATACATACCCAACATGTATTGCACATTTATCCTCAGTTATAACTGTAAACACCCCATAAGGACAAGACAGACTATATACTACAAGAACGTAACTGTTTCCTCCCTGAAGGCAGTGTGCATATAGATTATGCTGATCCAATTAAGCAGCAACCCTAATATGTTACAGAAAAAAACAGTTTGAAACTACAGTAGAAGATGGAATTAGCTGTGATGCAGCCTAGGGCTCTTGCCTTTACAAAAGCTACCATCATGATTGAAGCCTACGTTGATTACAGCTGCCTGGCTCAACTAGCTAATGCATGTGTTTACATAAGCATATATTATCCTAGTATTATATTATTCTCCCATTCATGGCAGGGGTGGGGACCTGTGGTCTTCCAGATGTTGAACTACAACTCCCATCATCCCTGACCATTAGTCATGCTGGTTTGAGCTGATGGATTTTGGAGTCTAACAGTATCTGGAAGAAGAAGGAGAAGGAGAAGGAGAAGGAGAAGGAGAAGGAGAAGGAGAAGAAGAAGAAGAAGAAGAAGAAGAAGAAGAAGAAGAAGAAGAAGAAGAAGAAGAAGACGACGACGAAACCCACACCTTTATAAAAGCATAGATGAAACACTGAAGTTATGTGGTTACTAATATCATAATTTTCACCACTTACAAGATTACATCTTTTTGTTTAATTCTACTGTTTATAGAGCAAGCATGCAGAACCTCAGGGTCACGGGCCAAATCCAGCCCTCCAGGCTTCCCCATGTGGCCACACCCTTTCCCCCCAACCTCTGGGAGTTTCCTGGCTCTGGGGTGCCTTTTCCCATTCTAAAAGGTTGAAATGCCTTTATTGACAGCAAACTAAAATATGCTGGTATTTTGGCCCTGCCCTTTTGTCTTTGCCCTATCCGATTTTGCCTTCAGCCTTGCCCACCACTGGAATGCAACTCCCTAGAGCCTCCGCAAAATTAAATGTGGCCCTCAGACTGAAAGAGGACCAACATTGCTGGGATGAGGGTCATGCATACACTTCTATAAATAAAGGATTTGGTCCTTTTATCAAAACAGTAAAGAACCCACAAAGGGGTTTAATAAGAAGCGTATCTGGCAAGCAGCCTTTCAAGAATGTACCTCTGCCGAGATCTTGCAGACATTCCAACATGATGCACCATAGTAACATGGCTTTTGACAGCTGCACACCCTTAGGGAGGGGGAGCTTGCTGGGTGGTCTGAAATGGGGTGCTAAATTTTAAAGGACAAAACAAAAAAGACAAGATGGGTAGATTGAAGAGAAGAAAAACCTGCCATCAATGAAAAATGCTAAATACAATGGAACAAGTCTCAATAGGAAACATAAGGTATGAAAGCAAAATGACGGAGGCCTGGAAAAATTAGAGGTAACTTCAGGTTAAAAAACAACAACTAAATCATAGAGCCATTCTGGCGCAGGGCCAGCATGTGACAGATGAAAATGCCATATTTGGAATACTTTGTGGCTGGACACCACCTTCCGCTACTGAAAAACATTTGAACATAAAAACAATGCAAGATAAATGGAGCAACTGAGGCAGAGGATAAACATATGTAATGTTATGAACATTTGTTCTACATCTAAGAATTCTTGTCTCATTGATAAGCTAACTGAGCTTTTTAATTTAGTAATTTCTTCCAATTACAACTATGAGAAAAAGCTCCTATTTTGGAGCATTTACAGCATTTGATTACATGCTTGACAGTTTCAACGCTTCAGGAAAGTTTACATTACAGTTGCTACATGAAACACTCATGTGTCTCACGCAACATGTGGACAACACCTATTTTGGAACTTTGAGCCAGGTTACTTGTAAAAAAAATTAAAAATAATAATCTTGTGAACCACTTTAAGATTTTAAGAAAAGAAAGAAATGTGGTTCAGAAATTATCTGATAAATAAATAAATCCACATTATGTTTGCTACGGGAAACACTGGTGTTTCCCAGAACAATTATGTGCATGGCTGCTGTTTTGTCCTCTCGCTAGACTATATTGAAAAAGAGACAGACTTACAGCAACATCAGATGATCATTTAATGGCGTGGTCAACTGTCGAGACCCGAGACCCACCTCAGCCTCCCAACCACTTTCACAATTTCACAATTGCCCAACATGGCAACAACAGCTTTGCTGCGATCCAACTGGACTGATCTCATGACCCACTTTTGGGTCATGACCCACTGGTTGAAGACCACTGTTTTATAGCATGCTCACGGTTCTTCATGGGACATTTTGATGACCCGGCATTCTTCCCATGCGTCTCCCGCTCCTTCTGCATTTTTTCTTTCTCAAAAAAAAAAAAAAGACCTGGAAAAAAATCTATTTTTTTGGTTATACTTGCTGCCATTTCCTGCTGTGTGCAGGAGAAGCTGTGCAATACAAATGCCCACTGAATGGTCACTGCTTGATTCCTCTTTGTTCCCCGTGTGAAGAAAGAGGAAGCTGCTCATCCCTATTGTGGGACAGAAGCAGGAGGCAAAGGAACAGAAGGGAAACACGATCCCACACCACCACCATCTGATAAGGCTCTTACTGTAGTTTAGCTGTTGAATGTGGCCTGTGGCCTTCATATTTTCCCATCCTACATCCTAACAAGACTAGAAAACCAAAGCACTGAGAGTCCCAACTTCCTAATCTGTAAGTGTAAACAGGGCAACTCTGCTGGGAATGAAGCAAGCAAGGAGGGAGCAAGGACATCAGTCAGTCACCCCCATCTGGAAGAGCTGCTGAAGAAAGATTGTTGTTTATTCGTTCAGTCGTTTCCGACTCTTCGTGACTTCATGGACCAGCCCACGCCAGAGATTTCTGTCGGCCGTTGCCATCCCTAGCTCCCCCAAAGTCAAGTCTGTCACCTCCAGAATATCATCCATCCATCTTGCCCTTGGTCGGCCCCTCTTCCTTTTGCCTTCCACTTTCCCTAGCATCAGCCTCTTCTCCAGGGTATCCAGTCTTCTCATTATGTGGCCAAAGTACTTCAGTTTTGCCTTTAATACCATTCCATCAAGTGAGCAGTCTGACTTTATTTCCTGGAGTATGGACTGGTTTGATCTTCTTGCAGTCCAAGGCACTCTCAGAATTTTCCTCCAACACCACAGTTCAAAAGCATCTATCTTCCTTCGCTCAGCTTTCTTTATGGTCCAGCCCTCGCAGCCATAGGTTACTACGGGGAATACCATTGCTTTAACTATGCGGACCTTTGTTGTCAGTGTGGTGTCTCTGCTCTTAACTATTTTATCAAGATTTGTCATTGCTCTCCTCCCAAGAAGTAAACGTCTTCTGATTTCCTGGCTGCAGTCAGCGTCTGCAGTAATCTTTGCGCCCAGAAATACAAAGTCTGTCACTGCCTCCACGTTTTCTCCCTCTATTTGCCAGTTACCAATCAAGCTGGTTGCCATAATCTTGGTTTTTTTGAGGTTTAACTGCAACCCAGCTTTTGCACTTTCTTCTTTCACCTTTGTCATAAGGCTCCTCAGCTCCTCCTCGCTTTCAGCCATCAAAGTGGTGTCATCTGCATATCTGAGATTGTTAATGTTTCTTCCTGCGATTTTAACTCCAGCCTTGGATTCGTCAAGCCCAGCACGTCGCATGATGTGTTCTGCATACAAGTTGAATAGGTAAGGTGAGAGTATACAACCCTGCCGTACTCCTTTCCCAATCTTAAACCAGTCCGTTGTTCCGTGGTCTATTCTTACCGTTGCTACTTGTTCGTTATACAGATTTCTCAGGAGGCAGACAAGATGACTTGGTATCCCCATACCACCAAGAACTTGCCACAGTTTGTTATGATCTACACAGTCAAAGGCTTTAGAATAGTCAATAAAACAGAAATAGATGTTTTTCTGGAACTCCCTGGCTTTCTCCATTATCCAGCGGATATTGGCAATTTGGTCTCTAGTACCTCTGCCTTTTCTAAACCCAGCTTGTACATCTGGCAATTCTCGCTCCATGAATTGCTGGAGTCTACCTTGCAGGATCTTGAGCATTACCTTGCTGGCATGTGAAATAAGTGCCACTGTCCGATAGTGTGAACATTCTTTAGTGTTTCCCTTTTTTGGTATGGGGATATAAGTTGATTTTTTCCAGTCTGATGGCCATTCTTGTGTGGAAAATTATGGCTTAGTGCAAAGCCTACAAGCTTCCATCCGACCCCACATATTCCTTCCACACCTGATATTCAACTTTCATTGCACTATTAAGAGTAATAAGCTTATGACTGAGCTCCTCCTCCTTGGATTTGTCAAATGTTCTTTTAAAAACATCTCATCTTGTCACCATCAACCTTTGTAGTAGTGAATTCAATTAAGTTAATTAACACATTGACCTGCTTCCCACATTATATTTTATTTTATATTTTTAACTGTTCTATGGCATTTTAGGTTTTTAACTGTTTGTAATCTGCCCAATAGTTATTGGGCAGATAAAAAATGTAATGAACAATAACACTAAGCCATGATTTATTTAACCCATGGTTTATTGCCCAACCCAAGGTTTGTCAGTCAGATTAACAAACGATGATTTTTTTCTCACTCCCTGGGTGATTTCTTTCCTCCTTTGCTTGCTCTCTCCCTGTATCCCAAATGCCCTTGCAGCACTGTAGAACTGGCATGTAGACTGGCTGGTTGTTGTTGTTTTTACCACTCTTGCCTGCCACCTCTGTAGCCTGGTAAAACAACCCATTAACAATCCATAGTTCTGGGCTTACATGTAACAACAACCCATGGTTTAACTCAGAATTCACAACTCAACAAACTATTCTTTCTGGGTTGTTTAGGATTAACAAACCATGGTTTGTTAGTACAGCTGGGTTAACACATCACCACCCAGAATTCAACTATCCATAGCATGGGTTAATATCATGTATAAATCCAGTCATTGTGTCAAAGGCTTCCTCTTATTGCCAACAAACTTTATTTGGTGAATCCAAGATCTAGTATTACAAAGACTTCCCCACCTCTGTTCATAAATTTTATAAGCCTTCAATATATCTCCCTTAGTTTTTCTCCTAAATTTAGACGTTCCCAACACTTTAGCCCAGGCTTTTCCAATCTGGAGCCCTCCAGAAATGATGGACTAAAACTCCCAGCATCCCCTAGCTGACTGGGGGATGGTGGGAACTGTAGCCAAATACTCCTGGAAGGCAGCAACATTAGGGAAGTCTGCTTTAGCCTTTCCTCAGAAGGAAAGTGCTCCATCCAGTCATCATTTCAAGATAAACGATATGGTGATGTGGAAACTGGGTACAAGCCAACCTGGTTATTTTCTCTTTGTTTTGTGAATAGATCTGTCGAGAGAACATTGGCTATTGGGTGGGTTTAAAATGCAATGAATAACTTTTTTTTCAAAAAGTATTATCATGCGCTTTAATATTATCCACATTGTTGCCTAGCTAGTCAATTCTTTCAAGAAGTTGGGTGGGGAATCTATTTCGGTTGTCACATAAGCAAGGAACTATGCAGTAAGTGACCATAATTTTCCCCACCCCACTTTACAATGGGAGTTTAAATAATGGTTGTTCCTTGTGCATCTTTAATCACAGGCAGTCTTTAAATGCTTTGCAACTCTAATGTCTGCATTATCAAAGCAAATTGCAAGGGGTGTTGAAAATCTGCTCTTCAGAACTCTGGAAATCAGGAAGCAGAATATAAAAGGACAGACGAGTTGCAGGATACTGTGTTCACTCTTTCCCTGTAAAATGTTTAGATGATTTGTTAATTGGTAGGGATTTTAATTAGATTTTGAATTAGTTTTGGATAATTAGTTTTGGATAGGAGTAATTCCCCTCACAAATTTTATTCTGCAATCCATTCAATGTTGAAGGCTTGTTTGTCTGAGTTAGGTTTGATTGATGCATTGCATGCGTTGTATTGTTTGGGGTGGGATTATACCTGTGTTTTTTTGGCTATAGATCAAAATTGTTTTAGATTTTTTGGTTTCTTCTCCACTATTTTAACACATGTGATATTGATACAATTGCTATTTCGGATATTGTGAAATTATTCAAGGGTTCAATCACGTCTTATGCATCTAAGGCTTATACAAAGGGCGGGATTGTTGCATATACTTCTCAAAATAAAAAGCTTAAGGTCATGCAAGAAGAGTACTTGGATAAAACAGTGAAATCTCTATTAAGGCAATTTGCCGCTTATCCCTCCCACACCTGTATCAAAGATTAAAAAGTGCAAAATATGAATAAACTACAATCATCTAAAGTAGAATTTGTGTTTACTTGTCTGCATCAGAATCATTGGGAAAGCACAAAAAGGCCTGGCAAGATTCTGGCATTTTGGTTCAAACGGGGGGAAAAAGGATTACATTCCATTGATGAAAGATTAACCATAATATATATAATATATACAGTATATAAACCCAGAAGTCATTAATAGCAAAAACTTATTCTATATATAGGAATAATATATAGGAATGATAGGGATATAGGAATATATAGGGATGATAGGGATCTATATAGGAATACTTTATAGCAACTATATAGGAATGATAGGGATCCTACAGATCAGAAACCTGAACATTTCTATAGATTTGGTCCTTCCAAAATTGGATTTGCAGCAAAAAGAATTGCTTGCAGTGCCTTTGTGGGTGGAACCTAAGTTTGTCACTGAGAATATGAGATTGGGAAAGGTCCAAGGCCAGATCAGTTTCCCACAGAATGGAAGAAAGCACACTTTTGATTCCTAAGCCTTTTTGTCTTTATCTTAAGATACCTCAGGAACTTTACCACTGCTTTTATTTGATGCTTATATATCAGTTATCCCTAAACCTGGCAAAGACCATACCAACTGTGTAAATTGTAAGCTAATTTCCTTAATTAATGTGGATGCTAAAACATTATTAGCAACTCTTGCCAATAGGCTTCAGCGTGTCATACATACATTAATACATCCTGATCAAGTGGAATTTATTCACCAGAGGCAGGGAGCAAATATTAGGAAGAGTACAGACATTTATGGTATTGTGCACAAGCACTTGGAATATATAAAGGTCTTTATATGCAGATGATTTATTTACCAGTAGAGACTTCTATACCAAAATTATTGAAACCTTTTGTACACTTTGGGCTTTACTATAAATTGGTCAAAATCTGAATTAATGCCTACAGGTAGTATCAAGACACCCAATGTAATTAAACAATATTTTTGTTGGTGTCCAGAAGTGATTGGTGCCTGGAGATATTTCTCAAATGATTTAAGTGAATTTAAGTGCATTAATGGCAGAAATCTCTCTTGACTTGGAAAGGTGGGCATCACTTACTTGGGTTAAGGTTAACATCCTTAAGACGAAAGTTTTGCCACAGGTAATGTATATACTACATAGTACTCTTTTATAAATTTCTCAAACGTATTTTCCAAAACATTATGCAGCAGTTTAGAAGTTTTTGATTTAATATGCCTCCAGAGAGCTTCGGCTATTGGGCGGTATAAAAATGTAATAAATAAATAAAATAAATGGAATCAACTCGGTACCTGTTTCTGGCTTGATGGTGTTAGGATCTAGGTAAATTAGAGAAATGGCCGCATTTGCAATTTCAGCAGGTAGAGACTTGGCATACAATATTTCATCAGTTCTCATGTGATCCATATTCTCATGAATTTTTTTCTGGGAGTATCCAGACTTGAAAACTTTTATGTGGGTTGATAGTGGAATTTATACTTGATAATGGTTTTGTATGGATACTCATTTAGCTACATGGACTGTTTATATTAATCTATATATTTGAAACAGAAATGTCTTTTTTCTTTTAACGATGATGTAATGATTACTGTGAATTGACGTGTTTTATATCATATTCTTCCTTTTACACTTTTTATGCCTTTTTGTTATATTTGCAAATAGTTTAAGAAAAAAGATCACATGTGCTGCATAGCTGAATCTAAATGAAAAAGATATTTACATCATATGTGTTTCATAAGCTACAATATCATTTCCTACCTTGTTTATTTTTAATAGAAAACATGAACTCTGGACTGTAAACACTTAATAAAATCTCATGTTTCACAATGCAGCATTTGAGGTATTTTATTGATATAGTAATCTTATTTCAAAATGGCATTATTACAAAATGTAAAAATCCAGCTAAACCAGAAAAATTGAGACATTTTTTTCCTGGGCCTTCAGAGTTACTGATCTTACCCTCCAACTCTTATCACACAATCACAATCCCCATTGCTGGCCTGATTACACAGGTGCAAGATGTGCCAGAATGGCCTGGTATAGATAAATACATCAAGAAAGGCAAAAGCTGTAAAGCTAAATGCATGCAACAGGTTCTACCAGGAAAAAAACCCTCAAAAGATAACCGTAAGTGAGATCTACAGAGAATTGCAGAGGCAAGAGTTCTGTTTTAGTCATCTTTGTCTTTTGCTCCATGTTTAAGGATGCGTGTGAACTCAATGTAACTGAAATTGCCCTTTTTATCAATTGGTGCCTCTCTGAACAGCTCATCTACTTCTTCATCCGTAAACCTGTCTCCCATTGTCGTCAGCAATTCTCTCAAGTAGTCTTCTTGAATGAAGCCTAAAAATATTAGGAGAGAAAAAAATCATTCAGATTTTCATAAGCTGTTAGTACCATACGATATGCTAACACCCAGGGCAGAATCCAGGATTGCATGAGCAGACTTTCCTCTCCCCAACTCAAGAATCACCTCCAGAGGGCCTGGGGCCCCACCCTATGGCAACAGATTCTGAGGAGGTACAGGGTTTACAGGCAACAGGGAAAATCCCCCCCCCCAATTATACTGACAAATAGTTGTTAGCGCAACTACTTAATTGGATTTCACCCCCGAGATTGAGAAAAAGCTTTTATCGAAATAGAAAATGTTACAGCTTTTAAACTTTCATTGATACAATAATTGGACTATACAATTACATGCTTCAGGAAATAAGGGACCCATAACCTGGATCAGACAATTAAAAATGTATTTGTAGTTCTCAGCTAGCAAATTCTAGGATTAAAAAAGGATTTAAATGTAGCCTTCTCTTTAAATTAACTCCTAGGTTTCAAAATTGATGTTTGTATAACTGCAAGCAGAAAGTCTCATGTGCCAGGATTTATTTATTTATTACATTTTTATACCGCCCAATAGCTGAAGCTCTCTGGGCGGTTCACAAAAATTAAAACCATAATAAAACTACCAACAGGTTAAAAACACAAATACAAAATACAGTATAAAAAGCACAACCAGGATAAAACCACGTAGCAAAATTGATATAAGATTAAAACAGAGTTAGAACAGTAAAATTTAAATTTAAGTTAAAATTAAATGTTAAAATACTGAGAGAATAAAAAGGTCTTCAGCTGACAACGAAGAGTACAGTGTAGGTGCCAGGCAGACGTCTCTGGGGAGCTCATTCCACAGCCAGGGTGCCCCAGTGGAGAAAGCCCTCCTCCTAGTAGCCACCTGCCTCACTTCTTTTGGCAGGGGCTCACAGAGAAGACCCCTGTAGATGATCTTAAGGTCTGGGCAGGTACATATGGAAGGAGGCGTTCCTTCAGATAACCTGGCCCCAAACCATTTTGGGCTTTGAATGTCAATACCAGCACTTTGAATCGGGCCCGAACCTGGACTGGCAGCCAATGAAGTTGTAAAAGGACTGGCGTAATGTGATCTCGCCGGCCAGGATTGTGTCAATGATTGCCAGACAGCAAGGAAACAGCTATCACTGCAACCTTGGGATAGATAGCTGATCTCTCATCCTGGCCTCATATTGTTTTGCAAGAAAAGTACCTCGGTTCCAAATTAAGGGGGGAATCATCCTAATCAAAGAGGACTGTAATTTAAGAATGGCTCAAAAAATGTAAGACCAAAGATCTCAAAATAGGGATGGAGAACCTATGGCCCTCCAGAAATTGTTAGACTACAACTCCCATCATCCCTCACTATTGGCCATACTGGCCTGGGTTGATGGGAGTTCAAGTCCAACAACATTTGGAGAATCACAGGTTTGCTATCCCTGTTTTAAAATAAAATGTATTTCAGACAGTATTAACTTATCATAAAGATTTTGGTATTTGTATAATCCCATTTCCTCAAAGAACAGGTATGTATCCTGTGAGTCCTATGCACTACCTAAGATTTTTAATTTGCCCAAAGCTGCGTTTGCAAATATTAAGGCTGTGCAGTCCTGTTTCTCATTGATTGCAAATATTATGGCTGTGCAGTCCTGTTTCTCGTTGATTCCAAATATACTGTCATTCACAACCCTTATTTTGCAGCTGCCCTTTCTCTTTTGCTGCTTGGGAGGCTTTTCACTACTGAAAAGCAAATAATTTATTAAGTCCACTTTATAATCAAGAGTTCATAATGAAGAACCTGCCCCCCAAAAAGGCATCTGATACTTTAGCTGCTTACCTGTTGCTTCTTCATCAAAGCAAGCAAAGGCATTTCTGATTACATCTTCTGGATCAGTGCCATTTAATTTCTCTCCAAACATGGTGAGAAACATAGTGAAGTTTATAGGTCCTGGAGCCTCATTCATCATGGCATCTAAGTATTCATCAGTCGGATTCTTCCCTACAATCAAATTTTAACATTTTAAAGACAATCCATAGTATCACTTGCAGTATCAATTCTATTTCATAATGCAGTTCTAAAATGTTAAGATAAATCTCCAGGCACCATATCTGGGAAAGAGACAAGGAAAGTGATTTCCCCCCCTTCACACACCTAACTGGAATAAAGGGGGGAAAGTAATTACCCAGTGAAGCAAGCATATCATGCAGGTCTTCTTTGTCAATGAAACCATCTCTGTTTTGATCAATCATATTGAATGCCTCTTTGAATTCTTGAATCTGTGACTGATCAAACATAGCAAACACATTGGAAGTAGCCCGCTGAGGACGCTTCTTAGTGGTCTTAGTCTTTGCCCTTTTGCTCGACATGTTGGCTGTTGGATTCTAAAAAAGAAAGAAAATACAGTCACTGAAAACTATAGTACTGAAGAGAATGTAGCAGCCTGTGGGACAGATATGGTCTTTACAAGGCTAGTTTGCCTGATTCAAACACATGATAAGGACAATTATAGTTTTTCATTTTAAAAAAAACTTTTGTCATTGAACTGTGTAATATAGACACTAAAGTATCTTAAAACAAGATAAATAGTAAGGGTTAGAGCACTTCCTTGTGGTTTGGATTAGAGGAAAGATGTTCAAATTCCTGCTAGCCAAGATACTCACTGGGTATTCTTGGGTACATCACATTCTCTTAAACTAACCAACCTCACAGTGTAGTTGTGAAGCTTAACACCTTACTCTTCTGAGTTAAAGGATAGGCTACATGTGTAAAAAATAAATGAAGGGATTATTTTAGACAGCACATTTATTACTTTAAAATTTGGAACTAGCAATACTGGAATTTTCAGCCACATGAGATCAGCAGTCCCCAACCTTTTTGGCACCAGGGACCGGTTTCATGGAAGACAATTTTTCCACAGACCGGGGGTGGGTGGGTGGGTTTGAGGGGATGGTTTTGGGAAGCTCCCCCCGCCCGCCCCCCCCCCCCACTCCAGCATCCCGGCTTTGCTTTGGCTGGGTGGGCGCCCATGCGAAGCGAAGTGAGGACGCTGGGGTGGGTGGGCGGCTTCGGAACAGCGCACCCGGAAGTTGCTCTCCCAGAGTGGCTTCCAGCCGGGTGTGCTATTCCAAAGCCGCCCCATCCCACCCCAGCGCCCTGGCTTCGCTTAGGCTGGGCAGGCGAGATGGCGCCCCGCGCCCAGGTACGCTGGGGTCGGGGTGGGTGGGGGTGGGTGGATGAAAGCAGCTCACCTGCGCGGCCCGGTTCCTAAATTTGTTTTTCTCACTAAAGAGAAAAACATTTTTTTTTTGCCACACATCAGGATTTTGTCCTAACTCAGGGGCAGTTTGTGGTGTATGGTAATAGTCACTAGAAGGTATGCAGTGGTCAAACATAGTTCTACAATGTTAACAAGCCCTAGTTCAGATATCCCCTACTTACAAATAGTTTGTAAAGAGTGAAAAGTAAGGTATAGGTAAATAATTTTCAATCACTTGTGCTATAAATTTCATTTGAAATAGAGATTGTAGTGTTGTAAATAAGCATTTACAACAAATAAGCATTCAAAAAATTGGTGTGGAAAAAATGAGATTGATGTCTCACTGGAAGATATTAGAAACATAATCATTAAATAAGATTCCTACTACTTCAGATGTATGAATTTTAATACTATAAGATGCACTACTATTTACTTCTAAAAATTTACAAATCTTGAAGGTGTTAAGAATCTTATTTAATTGCCTAACTCAAGTAGGAGCAGAACCAGCAATACTGTAGGATGTGTTCGTTAACAACGTCTTTATCCTTTGTATAAAAGGGAGGAAATTATCTAGGAGAAAATTACAAAAGGTTATGCTTAAAGGTAAGCAATGTAAATCATTAACAATGCTGGGATCATCCCTTTTATAATATTTGTACCACTTTTTACAACACTACAATCTCTATTTCAAATGAAATTTATAGCACAAGAGATTGAAAATTAGAACTATATTCACTAAAAGATCAGCCGAAAGAAGTTCACCCTTATTATAACAACACAACTGCTATTTTACAGATGAGAAATCTGTAAAATAACATTGATTTTAATCCCAAAAAGACTCAGTCACTTTAATACTAGCATAGATAGGCAGGACATCCTGTAACTCAAGCCCGTTAAAAGTTCCCTATACAAATGAAAGCCTATTACAGACCTCTACTTCAGATCTATAAACTAACTGTAAGTAGTTTATTAGCATTAAAAGAAAACACATTGTTTTGGGAACAATTATAACATCTTGAAGTCAATGTTACCATTACCCTGCAGTTGGGGTCTGCCTTCTATAAAGAACTTCTTCAGATAGCCTTACATGCAGTTACAATCATTATTACAATGTCTAAAACCTGCTATAATGTAGAATACTGGAAAACTGCATTTCAAAAATCAAATTTGCTTCAGTTTGCCAATATTACACCAATATTAAGCACTATTCAGAAACTCTTACGTTTACAAACAATTTTCCTCACAAAGTACCAGGCGTACATCTCTCCGAGATAAAATCCTTACCATATCTGAATATAACACTCCAGCTCAACAGTTTACCAAGCTCTCAAATGGCAAGAAAAGACGTTGTACACGAGTTATATTCTAGGGGGAGATCTACAAATAGCAACACTGATTTCATCCACTGATTAACTTCACAATTTAAAACTTGTGTTCCATCTACAACAGTCCTCTGACACAGAAGAACACAAATTACTGCCTGACTAAAAATAAGCTAAAGTACAAGTCATCCAACAAACATTCGTTGCCCTACAACGAGAATAGCTTAACAAGCACAATGCATAATATGGAAACTTCAAGTACCTTCAATTCTCTCTCGATTTGAACACCTGATCTACCATTCACACAAACCAAAATACTTAGATTTAAATAGATTTAGGACCACTACAACCATTTCCCCCACAAAGATGTAATTTCCATGTAGGAGAGGAACATACACTATGTGTATATGATCATGCAGTGTGTACACTTCTCATGACCACCATGTGTAGCCCCTTGTCAGCTCTGTGCAAATATCACTCTCATTTATCCAATCCACTGGTTATTACTAGTTGGAATATGTATTAATGAAGTAGACATGCACATGAGGAAGGTTAAGAAGGAAGAGACAAACCAAAGAGGAATTTAAAGTAATACTGCAGTATGTTTAATCTCAAAAATTGATATAGGGAATTGATTCACATGCTCAAATTCAACATCTGAAGAGTTTTGGACATACTCCATCTATATAATACTCTCCAAATATAAAACCAATTTGAATTTCAATTTTTTATAATGAACTACCAAGCACACAGTTCAGATGGCATTTAACCCATGACCAGGTGCAGCACTACCCACTCAAGTATAGTTGCTGTGCAAATCTGACGAGCATGGTTTATGCAAGAGTTATTTAACCCTCACATAATCCCCACTTGTCTGGCACGACAACCCCTATGTGGGGGTTACATATTCAAAATGGCAGCCACACATACTACAGCCTTAAATAACCACAGTGGGTTTATCAGGTTTGTTTGCTTTCCTCAAAGGTTTTTGGTACATCAAACCTCAGGACTTTACCAAGTCTGCTGATATCTATCTCTTGTACATGGGTAGTGTTGGTTTGGCTACGTAAGGACTGGCACTTAGAGAATTAAGATCTCAATTAAGTCATTCCTAGCAAAAGCCAACTGAACATGAACTGCACCTGGCTGCCTGGAAAGACCCATTTTCTTAATCTATAATGCACCTTCACACTAGCTATCTTCATGGTAATTATACCTTTTATTCCCAACTGTAAACTACATGCCTAGCTTCCATTAAAAATTATTTCCAGGTGACCAGTCAGAGAAGCTTCACCTTTCAGGATGGGGAACAGGGGAGAAGAGGACTAAGAACTTCCACAGCCTTATTTGCAGAGCCGTTATTTAGTCCGAGTCATTTTTTTTTAACTTCACAAATTTAAAAGGTTATTCTTAATGGGGCTATATTGTCCCAAATGTCCTTAATTTTAAGTTTTTACAGCAGTGGTTTACTGACAGGTTTGAAGGTGACTTCCCTTGAACAAAAGCCCCTGTGTGGTGGTACAGAAACACAATTGTATTAGCTTCCAGTTCCAATATTAGCGGAATTCTTATAAAATCAAGGAACCCTAGGAAGATGTTTACAGACCTTTCATTTCATTACTGAAATATATTTGAGATAATCAAGAGCTGAGTATGCAAATAGTCTATTTTTACTAATTTACCTCAGCAAAAGTTTGACTTCATCTTTATATTTGGGTATTAGTTCAAACTTAGCTATTGAATCAGTGGAGTTTTTACTTCTGGAGTTGTTTGATTTGGCTTACATAGCAATGAATATTGCAATTTGAATCTTAGCCCAGTGCAACTCCCCCTTGAACATGGCTTCCTTTGGAATGCACTGGGCAGGATGATCTATGAGAGCTGGGAAAATATTTCAGATTCCTAGGCACCAGCAGCAAATGTTGAATGCCCAAGATTTTTTCCAGTACTATTTTATACAGCCGCTATTACGATGAAATGACCAACTTCATGCTCCAAGTTCTACATATTTAATACTACTTCCATGTTTACTCTGGGCTAGCTCTATTTTCATTAAACTACTTACTATATGTAGTTCCATGGTGATTTGGGAAAGTTTACATCCTCTCCATATTTTGCAAGGATGGAGATAAAAAGATTTACCCTGAAACTGCTATGATTATTTGTTTACAAGGACAGCCCTCATTTTAGGGTTTGGCCTTTGTTGGAAACAAAGCAAGTTGTCAAGTGTCCTTTGCCCTCAAACTAGGGAAGTTTCAGTAAGATATACTACTAGAGTTAACAATTCACTTTTAGCAATCAAAAAATCCCTCAAGCACAGTATATGAATGTTCACAAATAGTAATTGTGTTTGTCTGCTGCACCAAAAACAAGTTCTTGTGGTCTGAGGGGAAGGCAGTATCTTAGTGGGGCACATGCTTTGCGAGAAGGTCCCCTGTTCAGTCCTTGGCATCTCCAGATAGGCTGGGAAAGAACCCTGCCTGAAACCCAGGAGAGCTGCTGCCAGTCAGTCCTGACAATATTGGGCTAGATGGACCAATGGTAGGACTAAGTATACAGCAACATCCTAGGTTCCTATAGATAAAATAATAACTTATTTCATTTATTTCCCTCTCCTCTTTGCTCTTAAGGCATTCAAGCATGGTTCTACAAGAAATCTGGGAGGGGCAGAGGAGAAAAGGATGGAAAGTCACCCAGTGAGCTTCATGACTCAACAGGAAATTGAACTTAGGTCTCCCTATCTTAGCCCTATACTCTAGCCACTCCACCATACCAGACTGGAATAAGTTTGGGTAGGGTGACCATATGAAAAGGAGGACAGGGCTCCTGTATTTTTAACACTTGCATAGAAACAGGAATTTCAGGTGTCATTTGTAGATATGGTGAACCTGGTGAAATTCCCTCTTCATCACAACAGTTAAAGGTGCAGGAGTTATACTTGAGTGACCAGATTTAAAAGAGAGCAGGGCACCTGCAGCCTGTGAACTCAGCTGCTTTTTGTTGGCAGCCAAAGTGCCCTGCGGAATATTTTGTTTAGGAAGCCCTTCTGCAGTCAACCGACAAGACTAAAAACCTCTATGCAGTCTTCCCCAAGCAGGTGTCCTCCAGATCTGTTGGCCTACAACTCTGAGAACCCCCCAGGAAGCATAGGTGGGCTAGTAGATGCTATAAGTTGTAGTCCGATACAACTGTAGGGCACCCACTTGGGGAAGGCTGAACTACACACACACACGGCCTAGGCGGATCCACTGGGCTGCGTTTCGACAGCCATTTCCTGATAGTCTTATTTCTGCGAAGTACACTGCAGCCTCCTTAAGCATAGCAAAAATAGGAAAGGAAGCCTTCCCTTCACTGTTTATTTTTTGGCTGTTTAAAACATTTTAAAAAACGTGACTCGGAAATTACAGCGTTTCTTACCACACCCCACCCCACCCCGAATTCAATGAACCAAGCGACCACATCACTGGGCAACCCCTCAACAAAATGGGGGATTGGACAGAGTCTCCCCACCTCGTGTCAGTTGACAAGCTGTCGAGGCCACCGGCGACAGAGAGGAGAAGCGACGAGTCAACGGTTTCAACCCTCTTCGCCATTTGAACAAGCGCCATGACAGCCGCACCCGGCCCCGACGCGCTTCCCGAGGGAAAACTGCGCTATCCCAGGCGAGCTAGGCCTAGCGGCCCCTCCCCTCAGCGGCGAGCCACGGAAACTCAGGAGCACCAGACTTCCCGTAACCGCGGGGGGATGAGGGTGGAAACCCCCCCCCCGCAACCCCTCCACGGTCGCCTCTCTCTTGTCCACCCCCGTCCACTCCCCCAAATGCGCCCGCCTACCAACCGAAGCCTTTCGCGCGCTCTCACCTGAGCGGCAGGGGAATTGATTCGACTTAGGGAGCACCCAAGCAGGCACCAACGGCACAGAGCGAAGGAATTGAACAGTCTCGGCACTTCCGGAGAACGCAACACCGGGACGAACTATTGTCTCGCCAGCGGAGGGGGGGACGGAATGGAATGAGACGACTCCGTCAGTAAAAAAAAGAAAAATTAAGCCAGAGAAGGGTCGGCAACAGACTTCTTTTCCCTCCTTCGCTAAGGTCTAAGACATTGGCTGGGAGCACAAAACCCCGTGGGAAAGAATCATTGGCTCAGCCGTTTCCTCCGTTCACTGCTGTTTGAATTGGTACAGTCCAGTGCTCTCACCGCATTCCAGAGAACGGGGCGTGGTCAGAAGGGAGGGGCAGTTCAGAGCGAACGAGAGCGCGCGCGCGTGAGAGAGACAGACAGAAAGGGGCTGATGACCTTGTAAGGGAATTGAGAAGCCTTTCCTGTTTGTCAGTGTTACGAACCGCGCTGGTGACGGCACTGGGCTCGCGCGGGTCGAGGTGGAATGCCCCAGGAGGCGGGTGGCGATGGTAGCGGAACGCCAGCCCCACTGGCTGTAATGGGCGGCACTGCTGCTGCTGTCTCGCTTTCCAGTGTCAGGAAGTTCCGTGTACCCTCTGTCAGTTCCACCATTACCAAGCGCCGGGAAAAACTAGAAGCTCAGCCGCACCATTTCAGACGAAAGGTTACAAATACAAAGGCTTTCCTATATAAAACCACAAAGGGTTGCATGCAGGTTTGGTCCTAACTGGAGCATTGGATACAACCGAAAGCGCCCTCCTTTAAAGGCGCCGTTAAAGATTAGCAAACTGTACGTGGTAAATTTCGTAGGCTGGAATTCGTTTCCTGTGATACTGATGTCTGGGAAAGGGTTCTGGACGCTTCTGTAGCCTGATTAAGAATAGCCAAAAACGTAGCTGCCGATGATGCTTGAAAAATTGATTCCCACGCCTGTTTTTCACCGCAGCCCACCGAAATGCATTGCTATTTCCTACCATAAAGATAAAAACAGCGAACATTTCCCTGGGGTTTCACAGAGTTGAGAACACAATCTTGGAGAAATTCCAAAACTGCTCCAAAGTTAGCATGCTGTCTTACAGCTAAGAACCTTTGGAAGTTTTTTTTTCCCGTGCTGTAAATGTACAGTTTAGTTGTGTGGAATCCAGACCTCTGTTGTTGTTGTTAATAATAATAACAATAACTGGAGGAGCTCTTTTGATTAGACATGGATGTTTTCTAAATACCCAAATCACAGTAATAAGTTGTAGGGGGGAAATGGGAAATACCTTGCCTCCTGGTGGGGAATACTTATGTGGCAGCCTATGACAGAATATCAGTAGTGATATTCATGAGTGAAACTGTTTAGATAAAAACAGAAGAAACAGGAATTTCTGTTTACATCCTTATCCAAGTTCCTGAGGAAGTGAGGCAAGACCCCACTTGCTCCCAGTGCTTACTAATAGGCAAGAGGAACTGGCAAGTTCTTCTCTCTCCTGCATAAGGAGAAAAAATGTTACTATTCCTGTCCTTCTCCAAAGCTTTCTACAAGACCCTGCCTCTTCCTACATCTGTCTGCTTGCTAGAGATCCAGAGGGAGGCAAATACATTCCTGACAGAAAGCATTGGAGGACAGAAATGGCAAGCTTCTCTTCCATTTCTTTCCTCCCTCAAAACCTTCAGGATGTTTTCTAGAGCCCTCTAGCTGTCACAGAGGACTTGGAAAAGAGGTCCGTCCCCCCTTTGACTGTGGGATGAGGACAGATAGAGGTTTGGCTGGTAGAACCCTGATAGCATATACAGATGGAAGGCTGGGATGGAAGCACAGATACAGGGAATGCTTAAGGATACGCAAGCATGAATTTACCCTCATTTTACCCCTCATTGTAATAAGCTTGCAGTCTAAGCCAAGCCCTGGTGACGTTTACCCATCCCTGCTCCATAATCCACTCTTGTACCCTGGATAAACAAGTAACACAAATGACAAAAAAACTGTACATCAATAAATTTAATAAGATATATTGGTGGCTACAGGCAAATAAATTTCATTGTGTTTAGAGTACAGAACAAAGTCTGTGTTGCAAATGGGTTTCAAGCCAACCTGTTTTGTTGAGGAGCATATTTAAATAGCTTACCTCCATTATGCCAGCAGATGGCAGACAAGGCACTAATGCATGACAGTGTCACAACCCAGCCCCTACCTGTATAGACTATTAACAATGCCAACAAGGGATGGGATGTATGCATATGATATTCCATTGAGAGGGGCTTAACCATCTAAACCTTAGCACAGCCTTCCTCAACCTAGTACCTCCAACTCTGACCAACAATTGGCCATGTTGGGTGGGGATGATGGGAGTTGTAGTATGAAATACCTTCAAGGCATCAGGCTGGGTTTCGAAAGGCAGAAAAGAAACAGGCGAAAAATATATAATGTACCTTCAGGAATAAAGAATAGCACCATGTTTTAAAAGCCTCTATCTGAAGTCCTTTTTAAAAGCTCATTGTAAATGACAGAATTTAGGCGATTTTTGAAGAAAGTTCAGGCTAAGACTCCAATCACAGATTACTTTAAAGACTTAGGCCTTAGCTAGACCTAAGGTTTATCCCGGGATCATCCTGGGGTTATCCCTATTCATGTAAATGACACAGGATATTCTGGGAGCAGGCAGGGATGACCCCAAGATAAACTTTAGGTCTAGCTAAGGCCATAGATAGCAGTTACATCTTTATCTTCTTCTTTACTCTAGTTATTAAAGTACATGTTTAAGTAAAGCAAATGGCAATATAAATTACAGGCATGGGGGCTGCAATCTAGATTGTAGTGGCACTGTGTGTGATGGGCAGGTTAAAGCCCTTACCCCCACATGCTGGGATCCAAATCTGAATCCGGACTCCTGTACTTACTGTACAATAAACAAACCTGCAGCAGCTGACTGCATCTTTAAGGGCACAATCCTATGCATATGTAGACAGAAAAAAGTCCTAGAACTCCTATAATTCCCCATCCAGCCATACTAGTTCAGGAATGCTGGGGCTTGTAGAATTTTTTCCGATCTAAACATGCATAGGATTGCACCCTGCATTAATGTGTGCTTTGGCCCTTAAGTCAGCATGTGTAAAATGGTAAATCATATTGATTTCAATTGAAATAATTTTCAAGTCAAATGTGCTTAAGATTTTGACCTACAAAACTGAAGGAATATTTTGGAACAGGTATAATATCTGTGGTTAATGACAGAACATCCAAGAACCAGTATATAGACTTCTTCATCAGAGAAAAGTTTGATTGAAAACCACAGCTGAAAAAGCAGGAGATGTAGCTATTTGGCTCATGGTGCACCCTTTGAAAATGTAATTCCCTGGGGGGTTTGGAAATGTTGGAATGAACCACAACCCTTTGAAGAGCCTGCAAGAGAAAATAAAGACATGCTGCTTCACAGAGTAAGCAAGTAAAACAATTGAAGGGGAAATACATATATTTATATATAATTCTACTCTGAGGAATCTCATCTACAAAGATGTAAGTTAATATATTGGTATAAACGTAATATTTTTAATAGTGACAGTTGAGGCAGAACAAAAAATGTTTTGCTAATCAATATGAAGATTCCCCTCCTAGAATCAAATGTTTTCCTTTCACAAAAGCTCTCCTTGATTTGTTTTTCTAGAAGTCACACACACACACACACACACACACACACACACGTAATTGAATATAAGGTATATAGCAAGAGGAATACAAATCTGGACTGTTCTTAGGCAATACTGCATTAAGATTTTTCAGTATTTATAGTAATGACAAAATTTAGAAACAAATAGAAATGAAGGACAAGAATTACAATTAAGATTAGCTCCCCCTGCCACGACACAGGCTCTGAACAACAGGCCTGGCCGCGGACACACCCTGCTCAAGCTCAGCCCCACCACTTGAGGAGCCTGAGGCGAGGGACAACCACCGCCTTTCTCCAAACTATATGGAGAAAGGGGTTAAATTGGAAGGATTTCAGCAATAAATTAAAGCGCTGTGAATTATATGTACTGATGTGAATTATTGTCAGAGTGGGTGTTAAATGTAAATAATTGCAGATGATAATTACCAAACAGACATGTGGGATTTTTGTGGTAGTTAAAACAAACTGATTAAAATTTTATTTTAAAAGTTCACAAGCTTTGTTTCATAATAAAATATTTCAAAAAATCTTTTTAAAACCTCTCATCCAATCCTTTCACTCTTCTCATACACGCTTTCCTTTCTCTCACACATTCACTCTTGAACTTTCTTTATTATCAGTATTGATTAATATACACCGACTGACTATCATATCAGCACAGCATCCTCAAAAGACACCAACACAACCTCAAATTCTACAGAACCCAAGTGCTCTACACACCAAGAGCTAACACACAGGGAGCTAAAGCACTAAAGGCTAAAGACTCTAAGGCCATAGCTAGACCTAAGGTTTATCCCTGGATTGTCCAGGGGTCAAACGTGTTCATCTAGGTGACACACAGGGGATCCAGTGCTCAGACGGGCGAATCCTGGATGATCCCAGGATAAACCTTAGGTCTAGCTGTGGCCCAAGAGTACCTAAAAGTCTCTCTCAATCTCCTCAGTCATTCCCTTATATATCACTCCTCCCCCCTCCTAAGACATTCTAACTCCACCCACTCAGGTCAACATTCTAAGCACTACAGACTTACTAATCTCAGACATGCATTAGGGAACTGACTTGTGGGGTGTAACGCCACACCCAACACCCCAATTAAAGTTTGGAAAAACAGGTATATCATTGCTTTGTTGACGCACAGGGGAACGCACAGGGGAATCCGGATGATGCACAGGGGAATCCGGGCTCAAGGCGCACTGAAGCCTCCCTTAGCGCGCCATAAGCGAAGTCGCTTATGGCGCGCCTTTTCCACAGCCCCGGCCTAAGGCCGGGGCTGCGGAACGTCTAGGAAGGTCTGTGGCTTTTTGCGGCTACTCACTTACTCGTGAGTAGCCGGGAAAAGCCATGGACTGGGCACAGCGCTACGAGCGCTGTGCACATCGGGCCAGGGGGATCCCGGGGGAGGGGAGATAGGGGGCGGAGGGCGACACACGGGAGGGCGAGAGGGGCGGAGGGTGACACACGCGACGGTGAGGCGAGGGGGGGTGGAAGGCGACACACGGGAGGGTGAGGGGGCGGAGGGCAACACGCGACGGCGAGGCGAGGGGGGGCGGAGGGCGACACACACGACGGTGAGGCGAGGGGGGATGGAGGGTGACACACGGGAGGGCGAGGGGGTGGAGGGTGACACACGGGAGGGCGAGGGGGGTGGAGGGTGACACAAGCGACGGTGAGGCGAGGGGGAGCGGAGGGCGACACACGGGAGGGCAGAGGGCGACGATGGGGACAGGGAGGGAGGACGGATGGGGGGGCTTAAGTAAAAAAAAACCTTACCTTGTCCGGAGTCTTCGGGCCACACGTGGCCCCTTTAACAACAACAACAACAACAACAAAATGGCTGACGCTGCAGGGCTTCTGTAGTCCCTGCGCGAAGGCCGTCTAGGAGGCGGGGCGGCACGCGCTAAAGTTAGCGCGCCATTGCCCCGCCTCCATGCCGGCTTATCCGGCAGGGTCTTAACAAGGCCCTAAGTCTGTGATCCAGGGCTGAATTGATGCTGGAGATTTTTCTTTCCAGTGCTGCAATATCTGACGTTTTGCTGTCAACAAGACTTGGAAAACCCATTGCTCCTGATGAGAAGAAAGGATATACATCTCTAGTATATACTGAGGCCCAGTATTGGGCAAAAGGTGGGATACAAATAAATATTATAAGAATATGCAGCCTATCAGTATATGAAAGATTTTTAAGCATAAGGAAATTTCTAACACTAAATGGATTATCAGAAGGACAGTGTTCTATGATAGGACCATTCCACATTTAGGGAGGGAGGGAGTCGGCTGTGTCACTACATATCAAGCAGTCAGTAGCAAGGTAAAAATGTTTGTGGTGGAGTTCCTATGGAATTTCTGTTCTATGGACAGAACAGCATTTTTCTGAAATAATCAGTTCATTTCAAACATTTTTTGAAGCTATCATCCAGCCATTCAACAATAGCTCTTTTTGATGGAGAATTTTTTGATAGAGGAAAGTATCACTTTTCACTGAGTTGGCTGCATGAGGCATTCTAATTTAAGATGCCAGTTCTAGGAGTTCCACTACCCAGTCATTATTACCCAGGTGCAGAGTGGGATTTCCAAGCTAATAAAACCAGTCACTTAGCAACTAATCCAGCAGCATGTTGAAATACATTTTATTTAGGCTCCATTGGGTTGGAATATAACCAAGCACCAAATGAGCAAATGAGAACTCATAGGCTGCTGAATGTGAAGTTGGTTCTTTGTTTTATATCTTTCCCCAAACCTCAAATTGCTTTGCAGCTCCAGGGTTGCTTTCAGCCATCTATTACTTGTTCTTATTTGATGCCAAAGGATCTGAAGTATCTTTGGAACAACACTCACGATTGATTACTTTTTAAAAAGTCAATTAGTTTAAACAAGAAAAACCAAATGAATTAATAAAACTATAGTTATAATTAATATTTAGCTATTACCCAAGCTTTCTGAGCCTCCAGATATGGAAGGGGTGACTATGGAGCTTTCTCTCAAAGAAGAGAAATAGCGGTACATGTGACACAAGGTTCTACCAAGAGACGTGCTATGTATATTCTGTTTGTGCCATTTAGTAAGTAGAGTTTCCAGTTGTTCAGATCACAGCTTCTTGTACTTGTGCATCAAAGGTCTACAGCTATTGGTTTTCTGTCATCAAGCAATACCATCCATTTAAGCTATCAAGTTCTACAATTCAGTCTAATTCAGACGACAACTAGGCCACAAACACAAAGCAGGAAGTAACTTAAACGCAGAGCAGATAACAAGAAAATGAGGAAAGCCACCTGCTACAAATCAAGTCACGCACATTTATGTATTTATTTTATTACATTTTTATACTGCTCAGTAGCCGAAACTCTCTGGGGTCTTCACAATTAAAACCATTGAATACATCATGACAAAACATAATACAAAAGTTGAAAAGCGTTATGAAAAACCAAATGCATTATGTGATCAAGGGATTAACCATCTAGAAAACATCTGAGAAACCATCCTGCTAAAGATAAATAGTATGCCTATCAAAAGGCTGGTGATGGCAAAAAGAAAAGAAAAAGGATTTTCAAAACAAGTTAAAATTTAAACAGCATCTTTCTGGCTGGGGCATACTGGGAATTGTAGGACTTTTTTCTGTCTAAACATACATATGATTGCGCCTTAAGTTTGATAGGAGTTACTCCCAAACAAGTCTGCACAGGATTGTAGTATTAATCATTGTTGCTGCTACATATACTTCCTGTAATTGACTCCAGTGGGGAAAATAGAACCATGCAAATAAATTACTTCCATAAGAGATAGGACTTTAGTTTGTTGGACCATTGCAAAGAAGTGCTGGTTCACATAGGTGTTGTTGGACAGGTAGAATCTATAGGTTAGCTTTGTGACTGAATTGTTTAATAACAAAAAGTATTCATATTTGTCTGCATTAGGAATTTTGCATAGTTGTGAGATAATTTTGTAAATGCATTGTTTCAAAGGGCTCCTTTATCTGTTTCCCTGCATACATACATATTGCTGAAGCCATGGCCAATCTTGGGTTTCAGAAACATGATACATAAAGCACGAATCAATCTTTTGATACGTGCATGAGTTTGATGGATAAATATAGAATGTTTTGTCCATCTTTAGGGCTGCAACAATTAATTTAATAATCAGTGAATTGATTAAAACATTTAAGTGACTAAAATGTCCATGATTAGTACGGCACAGATTTTTAAAAATGCATTATTTTTAATGCACATACTTAGAAATACTACATATGGCAAGCACCATCTTAAAAGGGGGGTTTCCACTTTTCTCATAGGTAGGAGAGAATGGCCTGGTTCAGACGACATGCTAATCAGTGGTGGTGGGAAGAGGCAACTGTCCATTGCATTGATTATTGTGTTGTGTGAGGGACACACACACAATGCACAATATGTTATTTTGTTCATTTAAACAAGGTGGAAAAACAATGGGCTACTCTGTTGCTTATCAAATAATAAATTGATTAAAATATAATGTGGAGGGTTCTCTCCCCCTGTCGAGTGCACTATTCCATAGATGATAGAGTTCTCTGGCAGGAGCAGCCAAAAACACCCTGGCTGCTCCTGTACAGCTGGCAGAACTCACAATGGCTGATGGGATAGGGCCGGGAGGACTGAAGGAGGAGGAGCACCAGCCACCCAGAAGGATGCCGGGGCAACATGTCGTTTGGGGAGTACCAGCAAATTAATGAACGATGAGCGTGCTATTCCCCACTCCATTTCCTAATATGTTGTCCAAACTCAACCAATGCCACTTCTAAGATGGTGCCTGCTACAAGTATTCATCATCCAAAAATAAAAAGTATGCTTCTTGCTTTAGATTTTATTGTTCTGTACCACTATATCAGTCAACTGAATAAAATTTGCTTGACTAAGATTTATTTAATCATCTGCCAGCCCTACTAAAAATGTAATGTAAAGCTTTTTAGAGCCTTCCCAAGTATTTCAAATTGAGATTATTACTATTCATTGCACCATTATGTGAGGATTATAAAGGAAAGGAAGAAGGGCAAAAGAAATGTGCAGTTTCTATTTTAAATATTAAGTTATGCCTTACAATAGACATCAAAGTATTTGCTGCAGGGAAACTTCAGCTAAACAGAAGTCAGCTGTGCTGCTATATAAATAGTAATATAAATGAGGGAACGAGGGGGCTTAGGAATGTGCAGTAAAGACAGGGCACCATTTTGATGGAGACTGGACATAAATGCATGAACAAGCTTCATTGGCAGTTTGGCGGGAAATAAGTGGGTAGGTATTAAGGGAGCATCGCATAACTTTGTGTAGAACAGGAATAACCAGCTTCTTGAGAATGGGAATATACGTCATGAATGTATGTTATTTATACCTACATGAATTCCTTTACTAACATTATGCTGTTAGTAGAATATAAAGGGGCAACAAGTTGTCAAGAGATCATGCGAAGCATTTTTTTAATTGAAACCCATTTGGCTTTAATTGTAGAGATTTGCCATTAATTACCTCTTCAGTGCCCTCTGTCAATTAACTGTCTATTCACAGTGGTTACCGTATTTCTTCGATTGTAAGACGACATTGATTGTAAGACGCACACTAATTTCAGTACCACCAACAGAAAAAAAGCTTTGATTCTAAGAATAATAATTGCACCCGCCACCAAAATGGAGTCCAGCTTTTAGAGATGTTTATATGGGGAAAAAAGTGTGTCTCAGAATCGAAGAAATATGGTATATCAATCGTTATGTTAATAGCATTGTGTACGGTACTCTGCCTTCTCTTAGTGCAGTGACAATGTATTCTGAATTAGGTTTATGGGCCAGCACATTTTCTTTCATCACTTAACCAATCAAATTTCAGTGACACAACCATGTTGACATTATTTCTAATCTCATAGAAAGCTGTAGGGCTGGATTTAGTTAGGCTTTGGAGAGAGAAAACTTGTAGCTTGAAGCTGCTGTCATCATATATTTGCACAGAGATAGTGAGCACTCTGTCTCCCTCTTTGCTGCTGCTATATTTAACAGCCTTCCCGGCCATAAAAGGTCGGGAGTGTTGCTTTCACATTCCTCTGACAGCAGGCATTATTTTTGTTCTGGACCCAGGAGTCCATCCTCAACCCTGGTCCTATCAGCCACTTTGCTGGACTGAACTTTTCCTGGATTTCTCTTTCTCATATATCCACTAGCAGGACTGGACTTCTGACATTCTTAATTTGGCTAGCGGTGAGTGCACCATGTTCAGAAATATTGTCAAATAAATTTTCTCTGCATGTTAGAAATATGAATCAATATTCACTTCTTTTTTTTCTGTCCTTGCAATATTCCCTGTCCCTTCCCCCATTTTTGTGGATTCAGTTGTGGATTGGGACAGCTGTGATATCAGATTGGAAGAATAAGAGTGAAGCTTCATCCAAGAAAAGCAATGCAAAGTCTCAGTATTTTATCGGTTCAGCTATTGCAAATTTTGTAGTACTTTTCAAATGAGATATGTGTTAATGGCTATACTAGGAAGTTTTGCTATGTAACAATTATCCTCTAAACTGTTTTCTGTTTGTGCATGTGATAATCAGTTACTTAGATATTTCTTCAGATGAGATCAGTTAAAGGGGTAACATTCTCTTTGTGTTTGAGGATTGTGACAGATTAAAAAAAATTCTATATCACTTTTCAGATGTGGTGTGTGGCAGAAGGGCAGCATCACAGTGACAAGTTCTTCCCCCAACCTATGTGCATTAATTAAAATGTCTGTAAGGGGACTTGAGTAAACAGCTCTGTGTATGTATTGGAACTTTCTACACATGTTCTAATGAACATGCGTATATCAGGGACTCTGCCACCGTGATTCTGCTTTCCCCATCAATGGATTCATTTAGCCCTACATTAGCGTCTGAAAAGTTAACCTTGGCAGTACTTGAAGAATTAGGTTATTAATAAAATCTTTAGTTTCACTATAAATGTACACTAAGAATTACCAGAAAGTTGCAAATAAATGTTTCTTGCAGCCATTCACAGAACAAAAAATAATTTTCAGACTGGAATTGCAAATACTTTTTCAGTTAGCTATTGAGCCACTAACAGCAGGTGCTTGCTGCTTAACAGGCTTAAGGGGATGAGGGTGTCACTTTTATGTTGGAGTCAACAGGTGGGTTTTTAACAAAGACATTGTTGGGTTTAATAGTTTGTCAGTGTTTGAAACCACTGACATAAAACTGGACTATTGGTTGCCTTGGGCTTGATATGGCCTGTTAACCATACCAAGTTATACAAACTGCTGGTACAGAAATAATGGAAATATAAATAATGAAAGATACACTGTGTGTGTGTGTGTGTGTGTGTGTATTGAGAGAGAGTGAGAGAGAGAGAAATATCAGTGCAGAAGATTAAGTAACTAGCATATTAGTGCAGAAGATTAAATAGTTAAGTGTGCAGTTGAAAACATATTACAATTTTAAATTGAAACTTATCAGTTGTGAATGTTAAAGTTCAGAATGTGAAGTTTAAAAATGTAAGTATTTGAAACATGGACTCTCCTCTTGAATTCTGCATCTTGGGTTTTTCCAAATGTGGTTGAGTGTAGAGATGAATGGATTTTGTAAAATCTGTTCTGTCTGCATTTTGTGGATTATCAGGTGCTTTTCATTCTGTCATCCACTTGTTAATAGAATCAGAACTTTTCCAATTTCCTGAATTTGTGCAAATTCACATTTGCACAAATTTGCACTTGCAAACATGTGCAAATCTTACCCAAAATGTGCAAATCCCAACCAAATGTAAAAATCCCCCTAAAATGTGCATTTTCATGCTTTAGCCTGTGGAAGAAATGCACATTTTTGGCTGTTTTTTTCCTGTGACTAAATTTGCATAAAATTCCAGAAAGTTAAAAAAAAAATGTTGACAAGTCCAGGGAATTGATGTAACTTGGGAAAACCCAGCCCACTGTGGTATCTGTGGGTCAGATTCATAGAAATCTGAACTCATTAGATTCCATATTTCTTCAGCTTCACTAATTGTGTGAGATGGTCACAGAGAGCTAAATTTCAGATCCCCAAATATGGAACAAAAATTAGAATCACAACTCTAAAAATGAGATTTCAAAACTCGAATTTTGAATACTTTAAAATGTTAAATGTTATTTTTTCAAATTTGGAAAAAGTCATAATTGAATTTAAGACAGTTAAATTTAGAACTGTTTGAATTCAGATGTTATATTTTAGAATAGTTAAGTTTCCTGTCATATCTCTTTGCAGTAAACTACACAACTCTGGAAAACAGAACTTTACAAGAGGCATTATTTTCTTCTAGATTTCCCTAGGAACTGCCACATTGGATTAAATATTTTGTTTCTGTCAGTGTCCATTATCAGATTTTGATAGAAAGGCATAACTCTCTCAAAAACTACAGTATATTTTGGCATATA
The DNA here is from genome assembly GCF_023053635.1 of Elgaria multicarinata webbii. NCBI lineage: Eukaryota > Metazoa > Chordata > Lepidosauria > Squamata > Anguidae > Elgaria > Elgaria multicarinata. The sequence continues at coordinate 55,211,584 of NC_086177.1, forward strand.
ACTGGAATGATTAAAATGGACATTTTGGGCACATTCTGAATTTTACATCCCTGTGATTATTCTTATTCTGTACCTACATATTTTGTATATATATAGTATTAAGCTACTTATATTTTGCAGGCACAGTACTTATATAGATGAATGTAGTGCAGCTCCACCTAGATACATTTTCCTCTAAAGTATTCATATGATGCACCTTTAATATCTGCTGGATTACTTATGTTTAGTGAAACATACATGTATTCTTCTTTTCTTTTTATAGTTTATCAAAAGTGTGAATTGAGCTAGGAGAAATCCAGGATGTCTTTACCATTCTACCAGAGACATCATCAACATTTTGACCGTGCGTATCGTCACAAGGAGTTGGAGTCCACTCTAAGTCAGTATCAAAAAGAGGAGAAGCGCAAATCTGCCATCTACACTCATGGATCTACTGCCTATAGCCAGGAAGCTGCATTGGCCTACCGCCATGGGTCAGCATCTTATGACCAACAGTCTGCAGCATCCCTCCATGAATTGGCTAAAGCCTATGCTCATGAATCAGCAGTTCACAGCAAAAGATCTGCAGCTTACAGTCAAGAATCTGACCTGATGAGTAAGAAGGCTGAAGTCTACCATCTTGGATCTGAGTTGGTCAATAAGAAAGCTGAAGCTTACCGCCTTGGATATGAAACATATAGTCGAGGGTACGTATAACACCAACTCTTTCTCAGTAGTACGGCAGCTTCCCATATTTGATTTAGTTCAACGACAAACATTCTACTGGCTTCAATTAGAGCAGGAAGAGGTTCTGTGATTTATATCCATAGATATTTATTTGTTGGAATAATTAACTATAATTACCGTATTGCTTCGATTCTAAAACACACTTTTCCCCCCATATAAACATCTCTAAAAACGGTGTGCGTCTTAGAATTGCGGGTGCATTTATTATTTCTTAGAATCAAAGCTTTTTTTCTGTTGGTGGTACTGAAATTAGTGTGTGTCTTACAATCGATGGCGTCTTAGAATCGAAGAAATACGGTAGTTGTAATTATGTCACATGTTCAGTTTGCATTCCTTTCTTGTTTGCATACTTTGTAGCTCTTTTGAGGGCTGAACTATACACAGAAAATATATATAACAGTGTCTTGACAGGATTTTAAGCAGCCATGGCAGTCTGGGAGTATGAATAGGGGAACAAGGGGAGGAGCTGCTTAACCCTTTTCCCTCCAGCTATTTTCTTGTGATCAAAATTACTCCCACCCAGGGTTTTTTCTACCCAGGAGAAAATATATGTCTTTTCCCTCACTGGTGGAAAAATAACTGGGGGAATGATTTTGATTGGAATAATGGTGAGAGATTAAGCAGTTCCTACCCTCATAGTACCTCAGCTCAATCTTGTAGCTTCTCATTGCTCCTTTTCATGACAAAAAAAATTAGAAGATTGTTGCCTACATCTGCCCTGTAACATCTAGTTGGCCTGGAGTTCAGAGGGTTTTAACACCATGGTTCTACTCTCTATAATATAAAAATCAGGAAAACTGAAGCAGAGGTGATGAAAATGAAAATGTTCTAAATGTTTTGTTAAACAAACATAAATACATAATAAATATCCATCTTAACGAATTCAGTCTTGAATTCCATCAGCTTTCAAAAACTCTTTAGGGCCATGCTGGCATCTGAGGATGAGCAAGGACCAATTGTGATACCCTCTTTTTTGCTTGAGTACATACGTTATTCTGATAATTGGAACAAGTTGGAATCATCATCATCAATTTATTTCTTACCTGCCTCCCCCTCTGGATTGATGCGGGGAACAACATTAGATACAAATACCATAAAATACATAAAACTGATTAAAACATATAAAATATTAAAATAACAGTCAAATATCTTAAAATTTGACTGGGTGAGCTTGCTGGAAGAGATCAGTCTTTATGGCTTTCTTGAATACGAAAAAACTACTAAGTTGACGAATCTCTCCCGGCAGGCCATTCCAGTCTAGGAGCAGCAGAAGAGAAGGTTCTCTGGGTAACAATTGTCAGCCTAGTTTTGGCTGACTGTAATAAATTCTTCCCAGAGGACCTACATGTGTGGGGCGGATTAAATGGGAGAAGGCGATCCCATGGGTAACCTGGACCCAAACCATGTAGGGCTTTAAAGGTAATAACCAACACTTTATACTTCGCCAATGCAAATCCAATATTGTTGGGAAATCCCATCCAACCTCTCAGCAGATTTAAAAGAGAAATTCGCCAGAAGTAATTATCTCATTATCTGTCGATTGGGGTTTAGGCTGGCATGTGCTTACTTTGACTCAAGTACTCAGTATGTGATATTTGTAACTGAATTGCTGGTGCTAATGAATGTATGATTACATTTATTATTTAACTGGACACGTTATTTCATTTTCTGTAAACAGTTTTAATGGTGAATGTTCAGAGCTCAACAAGGGCTCTTCACTAGTTCCATTTACAAGATTATGTATAAAAATATGACTTTCTTTGAACTGGCTGTGATTAGCTCTTGTTTTATTTTTGCGCTTTCTTGCCATTCTGTAGAAGCTTCCCTTCTCCTCTGCCAAAGTTCAATCCTGCAGTTTTGGTTTTGGCTCTTATGGTAATTTGGCCATTAAAGTCTCAGGCCAAACACTGCAAAACTTCTGTACCTAGGCCAAAGGGAAACCCACCATCCCAGCAGTCTAAAAGTGTAATTGAAGATGTCTCCTCTTGCATGTCATGAGCTATGCGTTTACTCATCAGTTTAGGAATAATGAAGAGGCAGTCTTTGATCATTTGATTCTAAATTAGCTTGTCCTTAAGGGTCAGAGATGGTTTACATGTTACAGCTGCCACACTGGGACTGCCTTGCTACATAGTATCTGTTAAAATGCAGTGAACTGTTGATGTCTAGATCAGGGGGGTGTGCACTACCTTTTGGGGCACATTTGTGGGCAGCACCATAAAATGGATGCCTTGGCAGCCTGCCTAGTCACAAAGGACATCCCCAAGAAACTGAGTTGGCAGAAGTTGGATTTGAGCCACAAATACAGGAAGCTGGGTTTGAGCCACATTTCCCCCTCTACAAATCACAACAACATACCCATTTCACCCAAGGAAAACTGGTGATACTCAGAGAACACACAACAGACAACTGCACTGCCCCAAACAGACAAAACGTACCTATCCATCCCAACAGGCAAAACGTCATTGCCTTCCAGGTAACTCCCCACTGCCTTCTCCAGTTCTCGAACCTTAACTGGCACCAACAGGATTCTTTTTATAATTTTAGCTGGCTGGTCTGTTCAGAATCCATATCTGTTGTATGTATATTTATATAACCCTTTTTAAACCCTTAATAGGAAAAAAATATGGCAAGATCTTTCCAGTTACTTTCATTTGTAAATTCTCTGTGTGCTAAATGCCTTGCACAGCTTTTTAAGGTGCCCTAAATCTTTTTATAGCTTGTAGCCAATATTTGAAAGGTCTACTGCCAAATGATCTTCCTCATAGAAGAAGAAAGATCTTTAGAATATTCCAATCATGTATCATGTAGTAGACAAAGCAAAGCTGAGGGAAGAAAATCTTTATTCACCCAATAGAACTGAAGGTGAGGTTTTTGAAAGGTTCTCCTTCTCTGCTAGATCAGAACTGCCCAAATATGTTTGTCTTTGAGGAGACAGTACATGAAATAGATAGCTTTACTAGTATAAGGCTGGATCCTCTGGGATCCTGTTAACTTGTTTGACCTGGCAGCATAGTCTGTACTCCACCATACTGGAAGGAATTTAAGAAACATTACTTTTAAAGAGGCATGCCTGATAATTACTTATGTTCGATTTTAAGTATTGTGCACAATGTTACCAAATATGCTCCTCCTAGATACGCAAACAAACTTAATCACATTCTAGGATGTTTTTAACAGTGGTCAGGAATTTAAAATATGCAGGTATCACTGTGGGGTGAAATAGCTTGCCAGAGCGATTTAAATACGAGCATGCAAAACAATCAAACTGCTAAAACATGAAACAAGAACTTGAATTGTGTAGAAATTAGCTGGGTTCTCACAGAGGCTTAAACTAGGCTGTGTACACGTGTTGAATGTTCAGCTTGTAGTAGGAAGGGTTTTTCAGGATGAGAGGTTGAGGAGGTGGGAATGATGTAAATTAGGGATTCCTAACAGTCATGGGAATGAAAAAGAAAGGGTTGAGGATGAGTGTAGAATGGGTAGGAAGGAAGGAGTGAGAGGATTTATCCTAAGGCAAGGCGGTGTGATCAGGCCTGTTTGTGATGCACAGTCACTGTAACAAGAAGAGGTCTATCCCAAGTTGCAAACACACATTCATTCACTTTTTAGGTGCTTTGTATGCTTGTCTCCTGTTTCCTCTAGACCAGGGCTGTACAACCAGACTAAGGACACTATGGGTAGGACCCAATGGTGGCCTACCGCTGGTGGCAAGCGCCGGTGGTTCCCAGTGCAGATGCAGCTGGCCGTGGTGGTTTCAGCATGTGCACCAATGTAGCTGGGACTGTGATGAATCAGAACCAAAATAGATTGAAAATGGAGGTGGTGTCTTAATTCAATTGGCAACATTTTTCAGGCAAGATTGCAAATATTCGGACTACTTTATTCCGCGCACCCCCTTTCGTTTTGTGTAAGCATAGGTAAAAAAGAACTTTAAATTGGTTAGAGTTTAGTTTAATTCTGCACATTTCCTTTTATACAGAGAAAGATATTTGGTTGGATTCCAAGAAATAAGAGTGAAACTCCACTCACACAGTGGGGCTTTCCTAGCTCCTTCTCCCCACTGTCTCTCACATCCCCACCAAAAGCCATTCCTGAAGGTTAAGGGATCCTCTAGAATAGGATAAGATGTAGCATGGAAGGATGTAGCAGCATAGGAAAATTAGTAAAAGAAATTTGGGGGCGGGAATGTGGGCTGACTTGCCCAAGTGGTAGGCCGGGCCTTTCTGCTTACACAAGATACCATTGGATTGGTTTCAAATATCATATCTGGAATATTAGCACGATAAAATACCTAAAATAATTAAATTAATAATTAAGTTAATGAAGTACATATCTGAAGTAATGTGGGGCTGATTGTTCATGTGAATGTTTTTGGTTATCCCTGAATAATAGTCACATAAACAAATCTAATGCCTATGGCATTAGATAATTTCTGACCAGTTTGCCATTTGTTTTTTGGATGAAATGGGTTATCTAGACCCGTTTCACTCTGAATTCAGACCTGGTTTGGGAATGAGATAGCTTTGGTAGTCTTGGTAGATGATCTATGCCACAAGTAAGTCAAGGTGGTATATCCCTGTTGGTTCTGCTGGACCTATAGTGCTGAAGGCAGCAAACAATACATTAAAACAAATCAAAATGATAAAAAGCAACAAGATAAAATAACAATTTAAAAGCATAAAAGAGACAATGGCTCAGTTCACACTACAGTTTTCTCTATGCAGTGTGAAAACTCCGCTCAACGCTGGAGTTTTTAGGAAGTACTCACCACACAACATGTTCCAACTCCACCTTTGTGTGGGCTCCCATGGAGTAGAGTAAAACTCAATGCGGTGTTTGATTGACAGTTCCTCCCCCCTTTCTCCTCCCCTAGTCCTCCCGATGCTATCCCATCAGCCATTGCAGTGAAAAAACAATCCTGGCAGCTCTCTTAGAGCAGCACCTCCTACTTTGGCCATTCTAGCCAGGGAACTCTGTAGCCAACGGGAAAAATTAAACTCAATGCAGCAAGAAAGTCCATAGAGCCCTCCAGACAACACGGAACACAATAGTTGTGCAGGAGCTCTCCTCTGCACAGCGTGGATATTTAGGGTGGAGTGTTTTTTTTTTTTTAAAAAAAAACTCTACCATGGGGTGGAGTTTTCCCTCCAGACAACACATTTCTCAACTGTGGTATAAAAACTCCACCGTGGAGTTCTAAAACCACCATTGAGAAATGTGTTGTCTGAACTGAGCCAGTGTGATAGATAATGCAAAATATCAGAGTCAGAATAAAAAACTGTGTAGGCTAAGGGAAAGTCTCCCTAAATAAAACATTTTTTGTGGTATAATAAATTTATTTGCCTTTAAAGTTTCTAAAACTTGTCTCTTACTAGTACCCAGATTCTCAAAGGTGGATTCCAAAATCTTGCCCTTCAGCTGATGATGTTGCAACCAGAGCTTCTTATCTGGCATGTGGAACAGAATCTCCCCTGAGTAGGACCTTTCACACTTTCTTTGCTCTCTGGTTTCAAGGAGAACAGCCTCATGACCTTTCAGCTTTTAGCAAAATTTTGTGTGTATTTTGTTAGCCAAAAACAGAAGGAGGAGAGCGTCCAACACAGGTCAGAAAAAGGGAGAAACGGGTTCTCAGGATGCAAAATGTTTATTTTCACAAAGCTCGACACATTTCTGCCTGTACTTTATTCAAAGGCCTTCCTCAGGGGGGTGTAAGGTTAATAGTGCAATAAAATACATTAAGGTAACACATAATACTTGTAGTTGTGATACGTCCAAGGTCTCATAATGGCTACTGCTGCTTGGCTAGACAGAAAAAGGCCTTACAACTCCCAGCATTCCTCAGCCAGCTAAGAGTTCGGAGTTGTAGGACTGTTTTCTATCTAAACAAGCATAGAATAGCACCTTTAACATTGTATGGATCAAAAGTGCACCCAGTGTACAACCAGACCCTTCCAAAACATGAATGAATGTGCCCTAAAAGTTCTATAGGTGTGAAATATTCCTTCCCATCCTTCCCTAACCTCCCCACCTCTCACCTCACAAGGGAAACACACAATATAGAACCTCCCCTATGGAGAAAGCAGCATGGGAGGAGAAGGTTAAACAGCTTTCCCACTGGTTGCTGCTTCTCTCCTGCAAATCACTCCCCACCACCAACTCTGCTTTGCAGTGAAGAACTAACAGCCAGGATCTACTCATGTGAATTGCTAGTAGAATGTGAAATTCTCATTTATGTTAAAAGCCCATTTGTCAGCCTGAATAATTTGGCAAACAATTCAGTCACCATCTATTATATTTAAACATAGCATACTGCAGAACCTCTGAAAGTAGGTATATTAATTATATCAATTTGCCTGTTTAGACAAATTGTTCAGGACTCTGTTGTCATGCGTACATGCTATTGTTGTTTACTAATTAAATAGATTCAATCAAATGTTCATTTTCAGTGGTAATATTCTGATTTCTGTCCCTCAAAAGACTGAGGGTGTACTCTGGGAGTATCTAAAATAGCTCCCAAAAGTTTGCTCAGCAAGGTCTCCAGATCAAATAATTTAAATTGCTCCCATGTTTCTCCACCATATCAACCACAGAGGTGCAATTTGGGCAGGATCTACACTACTGATTTAAAGTGCTTTATAACAGCACTTGACAACTGTTGGAGCCCAGGACACACTCCATATACAGTTGTCAAAACTGTTATAAAGTGCTTTAAAGCAGTAGTGTAGATCCAGCTCTTTAAGATTTTAAAAATGGGGGAAAGTTGCTTAGTCATACAAGTGTGCTCCAGGACGTCAGAAGTTCCAAAGCTGCCTGCTCGGGCTTTATTTTGCATCATCAGCAACATCATTGTGTATTATTTACAAAGCACCTCATGTGCTCTAGGCACTGTACAGAAATTAAACAAACACCGAAAACAAGTGCCTGCAGGCTTTGCTTCTAAAGATCATAAGACAAAAGGACGGGGAAATCCGGAAGGAAATGGGAAACTTTGCCCTAGTGTGAGAGAGTGAAAGAAGAAGGATAAAATAATACTGTAATTAGCCTAGGAACAAGAATGGAACAAAACAGCCAAATAGTACATCAAGAGGGAAATGCAAGACAGAAAAGACAGGATTTTAATAATTTCTCAAAGGGAGACAAAAAGAAGGCCAGCTAATATTTAAAGGTCTAGAGAATAAAATCCCCAAGTAATGATATATACTTCTGTCTTGTGTCAATTTTATGGGCACCTAGATGCCAGATATTGAAAAGCTGTTTATGGCTGAATATGTCTGTTTTCATTTTATTATTATCAATATTTAAGAAAAGATTTGTAAGGTCACTAACAGTCTTTAATCCCACCTGACTATAGAAAAGAAGCATTGTATAATCCACACAAAATAAAGTGGATAGTTTTCTTTTCTCTAAAGTGACTGAAAAATCTTGCCACCATTGAGCCCAAAATGATATTTCGAGACCACCAATCCTATGGTCCCCGGGCAAGCGACCCAAGGAACGTAGGAGTGTTCAGATTCTGCCTTCCGAGGGTGGAGACAGTGCTCCAACCTTGGAAGGAGGAGTCATAGAGCCAACCCTCCTCCTCTGTCCCCCACAACTGGCACAGAAAGAATCACACTGGATGCCCTCTGAGGTCAGAAAAGCAGCCTTGGAGTAGGGAAGTGGACATTTCAGTGGGCAGGAAGGGGAGGAGACAGGAGAGGCTAGGTTACAAGTTAACCTGATCCTCCTACAGTCTCCTTCCCTCCCTCTCCAAAGTGCCCTTGCTAGATGGGCTAAAATGCCCATCAAGTGACATCTGCTGGGTGGCAGAATAGGGAGGCAAAGACCACCTCTGCTGCTCCTCTCACCCTGTCTTAGATGTTCAGATGCTTTCAGGGGCTTCCGATCACCAAAGGCATAATTGATAGGACTGCACCCTTAATTATTTATTCACTTACTTGTTTACTTATATGCCACTTTAAACAAGTGATTTCAATGGATTTATGGGGGGAAATACTGCAGAGGCAGTGTCATGTAGTGATAAGAGTGTTGAAGTAGGATTGGGGAGTTCACGGTTAAATTCCCATTTAGTCATGAAGTTCAGTGGATGACCTTGGGCCAGTCACTCTCAGAGCCTCAACTACCTCGCAGGAAGGTTGTGAGGATAAAATGGTGGTGGGTGGGTTGGTAGAGAACCATGATCTCCTTGGTTGAAAGATGAGGTATAAATGCAATGCATAAATAATGATTACAAAGTATTCAAATTCATTTCAGCCCAGATTGCTGGAATAGTCTTGGTAAAAAGCCCAGGGGGATTGGATCTAACCTGTAGAACAGGTACCAGAATAAATAACTTCAGTGGCAGGTTGTAAACAATCTAGATTGGAGCATTTCCCTGTTAACGGTATTAAATATCCACAAAAATGACAAATGGCCCTACTGCACAGATATGCATTTGTATATAATATGAGCAAGAATAAGCCAACTATTAATAATATTGATTTTGCCAGTATATCTGTGTATTTATCCATCTCTTTCTTTCCTTCTCCCTGCACACTATATAATGTTGTGCTGTACAACTGCATTTCTGTTCTATAGTATAATATGAATTGTATTCTGGGTTGCAAAGTGCAGTGTTGTGCAGTGTTGGCCACCTATCTATGTTTTTTTCTAGTGTAATTGATAAAGATGCTTGTTTAATGGGCATTAGGCATAATAATAATAATAATAATAATAATAATAATAATAATAATAATAATAATAATAATAATTTTATTTCTTATCCACCTCTCCATTTGGATCGAAGTGAGGAACAACAATAAGTATAAAATACATAAAACCAAATTAAAAACATAGTATACATTATTAAAATATCCTAAAAACATCCTAAAATTCCACTGGATAGGCCTGCTGGAATAGATCAGTCTTTATAGCTTTCTTAAATACTTAAAGACTGTTAAGCTGACAAATCTCCTCCAGCAGGCTATTCCACAGTCTGGGAGCAGCAGAAGAGAAGGTCCTCTGGGTAATACTTGTCAGCCTAATTTTGGCAGACTGAAGTAGATTCTTCCCAGAGGACCTGAGTGTGTGGGGCAGATTGCAAGGGAGAAGGTGATCCTGCAGGTAGCCTGGACCCAAACCATGTAGGGCTTTAAAGGTAATAACCAACACTTTGTACTTTGCCCGGAAACTAATTGGCAGCCAGTGAAAAGATTTTAAAACTGGTGTAATCCAATTAAAACAAGAGCGTACCTACCTGCAGGCAGTTGTACGTGCTTGTGAACGCATCCGAGCTGTAGATATGCAAGAGTTATTCACAGATCTGTATGTGTGTGAGGAAAAAAGGTTTGAATTTGAGGAGGAAGAGAGAAAAGGACTAAGTCTTCAGTTCTGAAATAGTGACATGGAATGAAGGAAAATCCACTGAATTCTGTGCAACTTTCTCTTGAGACTAAGTAAACGTGCTCAGGATTGTCCTGCACACTTTGCAGCTGCCTGGCAAAAAGCAGTTTGGTCCTGTGTTGCAAGTGCATGTTGCTGCTTTTGTGGGAAGGATGCTAATTTCAAGACTACCGCCACTTCTGCAGTGTTCAGCTTGTACAGTTGTACCTACACAAATGTCAAGGCAGGTTTTTTTTATAAATCTAATCATGACCTTTCTTTCAGAAAAATGACAGATGATCATTACCTGAAGTTGAGTCCCAAAGCAAAGAGGGCCAAGCAAAGTTTACTGTCAGAGGAGAAAGAAAACACAGCTATTGATTACATAGTACCTGTGTTCACAGGAAGGTATGTATGTTTTTTGTCGTTTTGTGGATGGGGCAGAAAAAAAGGAAAGGGATAGAGAGGACTGTGTGTCCCTATATCTTTATAATGGGTTTGTTGCTAGAGTTGACGATACAACAACGTTCCTTATGTCAGTTGCTCTGCTGCATAGAAAGGAAAGACATGGGTTAAAGGAGAGATTGATAATGCGATATAAGTTGGAACCAATAGTGCAATCCTACATAAGTTTACTCAAAAGTAAGGATTGCAGCTCATGTCACTGGTAGAAATCATTGAAAATGTAAAGGTCAAATCCTAACCATGTTTAAACAGAAAAAAATCCTACAATTCCCGGCATGCCCCAGCCAACAGGGACCAGCTGGGGAATGCCAGGGGTTGTACATTTTTTTCCTTCTATATATGCATATTCCACTCTTAGTGACTTATATAAGTGGCATATAGGCAGTATTGTTGTAGAAAAGTTATCAAGGATTAGTTTGCACATAACACTTTGTTGTCTTTGATGTTTCAAGCATCTTACATATTGTCTGAAAGACGAATTATATTCATAGAAAAATTAAGTCCTCCCACAGTATGCGTATGTGATAATGGTAGGTTTGTGTTGCAGTGAAATTGAGTCTGACTATGAGCATTTCACATAGAAGCCTAATCAAAGACAGACAAAATTGTCTTTGCTTTTCCACATAATGATTGTTATTTATCTATTACCAACCATTTCTCTGACCGGTTGGTAGGAGAAATAGCCAGCAGACGCTAGCATGCAGCCAAATTAACATCCAGGAAGAGTGGCGGGGTCGAACGAAGCCTGGATAGAAGGAGGCTAGGCAAAATAAAAAGGTCCTAAATAAGGCAGGCAGTTTCCAGAGGCCATTTGTCAATGCGTCAGTCATTTAGTATAGCCAGAGTACATCTTGTCCAGATAAATGGTTTCACTGACATACTGTACTATATAGGCTCATTAGTGTGTCTTGACTTTTTAGTGTTAGGGTTGTAACATCATCTCGAAGTTCTTCCCATGACATGTTAATTGGTGCTTTCCCTACATGGGTAATGTGGAGCCATTATAGGTCCACAAATCAAAATGTGTTCAACAGAGCTTGTTAAAGTGCAAAATTAGAATAGAGCTGCCATTAAATGAACTTTAATAAAATGTAATAAAATACTATAAAAATAAAATATATAAACATAAGATCAATACTACTAAGCGTTAAAAATAATTGTAAAAATTTAATTATAAAACAACCCATATAAAATTATACCCAAATAGAAACAAACATGGTGACCTTACTTGTTTCTAATAATCATATTGTAAGCTATATTCATATACATCCATCTGTCCCAGAAGGTCTTTGTCAGTGGGATAAAGAGTTTCATCATAACTATAGCCCAGAAACACTAACTTTTGTTAATTGTCAAAATCAGACCAGAAGGTCATTCTTGTATAGCTTGTCTGTTTCAGCCAGTTTCTGGGGATGTCAAAGGAGGAGGAAGATGTAACATTCCCTCCTATCTCATAACAGATAATTTATAACTGAAGCATCCACATACCAACCCAAAACATGAATCAGGCTTTAGATAAAGCTCTGCATATGGAGAATCTATGTACCATAGGCTTGGTTACAAAAGGATGGGCCTATAAGATCAGTCCTGTTTATTGTCATTTTGGATTGTCCCATTGAATTTAGTAAAACTTGCTCCCTAGTACAGAGTGTCATCTTATGAAGAAAATATTAAGAATTTTGATTAAATATTAAGAATTTTAGATTAAACTAAAAATAACCATGGTGAAAATATCTCCGGTATCAGTGGTGATCCATGAGACCATGGGCAAATGGGACAATCCATAGTACAATTCATGTTTGAATTGTAAAAATACCCAGGCAACAGAGTTTGATGGATGAAACTGTTGTTGTATTATGTGAAAGGTAATTATATTTTAGGTATTTGATATTTAGTATATTATTTTTGATCTACTGAATAAATACACCATCCCATATGAACTCAGATTTTATGTACCCATTGGATTGCCCTTCTGTAATGTGTCCCCGAGAGATCTATGTGTAAAAGAAGTGTGAAGTCAGAATCCCATGCTTAATGTGACCAGGTGATGCTATTGCAGGATCTGCTTTTTTCTTGAATGTTAGAAAGCTGAGGCTAATAAATATGAAGTTGCAGGTTATTATTTGCTTTGGTAGAATACAAAGCAATATTATTATATTATTATTTGGTAGAATACAAAGCAATTTATTTATTTATTTTATTATTACATTCCTCCAAGGAACCCCAGGCGGTGTACATAATCCTCCTCTTCTCCACTTTATCCAATGAAGCTTGACTTAGTACAAAACTTGAATAGTAACCATAAAGCGCTGGAAATAGATCCTTCTGTAGAGACCAATAGTTGAAGCTCCAGCAGTGTATCAACTGTTCCCTTAAAATATTTTAAATATTTTGTTTTGTTTGTTACAGTATAGTTGGAGACTATTAATCTGAAATATTTTGAGTGCAAATTCATTCTGATCATATTAAATTTTACCCAAACGCTAAATTAGTTCTGCTTCAAAGAGCCAGATGATTATGGACAATTTGTCAGTAAGATTTTGAAATCTTTCATGTTCAATATGATCAAATCCTTGAGTGGTTTTGTATTGTATTTCCCCAAAAGGGGAAAAGATTCCTCTTGGAATGGATGAAGATAGCTAAGAGTTGTAATTTAGGCCAGAATTATGCAGAATTAAGTTAGGTCAGTATCTCTGCTATAACACAAGAAAGTCATAATTTACATAATTGCTTAATTTGGCTACTTTTCTATCATGCATATTTGAATAAGAAATTACTGCAATAGCATTGAAGGCTAGGGGAAACAAAACTAATTATTGCTTTACATATAAGATCCACAATGCCTTGAATATTATCTTTTTTAGTATAAGCAGTGGGACGAAATCAATTCCTATAATCATCCACCGTCTGTTCTCCATATAATGCCTGCATGGTAACCTTGCAACAGTTGTACTGGCACTGTGATCTGGGTGCAGGCATATTTGTTGGTATATGCCAACATTTTGTTGTTGTTGTTGTTGTTAAGGAGTATTTTTCGATCAGCTTGAGGAACTTATTGTAAACAAATACACTTGCAACAAGTTCTTCCTAGCACAGCTGGCTAGGAAGTCCCCAAGCACATAAATGTAAGGCTGACAATATTCCTTGCAGTGAGGAAAGCTGAAAAAAGTTGGTGCCCCTTTAGTGCTTTCCTAGGATAAATATATTGTGAAAACAGCTGGTGCACACATACCCTTGCATTCAGATATGAAGCCAGTTGCTTTTAGACTCTGCTAGTCCTCTTGTAAGCATCACTGGCACCAGTACGTGGGGGTTGGGTGAAGGGTAAGAGCTCCTTCACCACCACCTTTTGTGACCTCTTGAGTCTAATTAATATTTTCTGTCAGTATTTGTTGAAGTGCTGAAAAGGTTATCTGATCCATTGTCATATGTTTGTGCATGTTGGCATAAAACCCATTCTTTTGTGCTAAAATTGGATGGGTATGTCACATCACTGCCAACTATTTATTCTCCAAAAGATATTAGCCCAGACGCACTTGCCATGAACAACTTATAAATCATATCCAAATTATGTTACAGGGTCAGCTTGCATCTTTCCATTGGCAGATGATTTGCCAGAAAGAGGCAGTATATTTTAAAAAAATAAATACCATCTGAAGGCTATTTGGAGGGTTGACACATTTGCTGCTCACTGTTCTGGTTGCAAACCAGCAGACAGAGAGGGTGCTGACCTGCAAGATACAGGCTCAAAAGCCAATTTAGGGATTGTCTGATTAAATGCTCTCACGTAAGTCATCCTCATTTAGGCTGCAATCCTATCTACCAGTGAGGAAGTCCCATTGACCAGAGTAAGGCATACTTCTGAATAGACATGTATAGGATGGCAGTGTTAACCTTTGTTTTCCATAATAATAATAAAAAAGAATATAAGCAAACTATTAAGGTATTAAGGATGGTAAAGGATCACTATAGAAACAATTACAGGCATGTTTCAGCCAAATGTAAACACTTACAGCTTTCATTAATTTCAGCTCTCATTGACACAGATGGTTGGATCCAATGGTGTCATTCCAACAGCGAAAGGGAAACTCCTGGTGGAACAGATTCCCCCCTCTCTACAGCCCCCTGCACCCCACCCCACCGATCTGCTTTGGAGGATTGTAGGACCCTCCACAGCAGATTGGGGGGATAGCTTCAGGGGAGAGGAGAGGACAGGAAAGTCCCATTATGCAAGCAGACTGCCACTTGCACAAAGTTATATCCAAGCCAAAGGTTTTAATTCTGAGAGCTGAATTGTTTACTCTATTTTTAATATTAAAATTTGATATTCTTTTAGTCTACACAGCGTTCCGAAGGCGCCCTAAAGCCCCTTGAGGGCGCCCCGAAAACGCTCATGTAGTACGTACCTTAATTGTCCCCAGAAGAGGAGGAGGAGGAGGCGTGCTTCGGCAGCGCAGACTGCGGGTGGGCTGCTCCAGGCTCCGTTTCCCTTTAGCCAGCAGGCCCTGCGAGAGCTCCCAGCAGCGGGGCTGGGTCGTGGGAGGGAAGAGAGCAGACGGGCAAGGAAAGGGGAGGGCGCCTCCCACGCCTCCGGGACCACGCAGGGGCCTCCGCCACCGCCACCGCCCCTTTCCTCACCCGTCCGCTCTTTTCGCTCCCACGACCCAGCCCATTCATATTAAGTAAGTAAGAACACCACTGGTGATATTCAGTCATCTTCCTGTTGGCTTTTTCTTTTAAAAAAATTGCAATCCTAAATCCAATGAGTAAAGAGTAAGCCCTATTCAACTACTTGGGATTTACTTAAGAATAAAATGCACAGGATTTCACTCGGGCCAGCCCTAGACTAAATGACACCCAGTCAAGGATCATCTTCAGCACTCCTGTCCAATTGTTCAACTTCATTTATTACTTATTTTTTATTATGTTTGTAGCCCACTTTCCAAGTTTTAAAATTATTTCTTATTACATTTATATTCAACCTCCTCCTCCTCCTCCTTCTTCCAAGGAAACCAAGGCAGCTTACATGGCCCTCTTCCCCTCCTTTTTAACCTCACAATGACCCTGTGGGGTAGGTTAGACTGAGAGTCAGTGACTGGATCTCCCAAGTCCCAGTCCAACACTCTAATTGCTACATTTATCCCTGTGATATAAGAAGCTATATTTGCATATGTGGAACTGATCACAGACATACACAAGCACAACATTTATTGCTTGGACACTGATGCTACGAATTTCCCATGGCATTAAACTAAAGGGGATATTTACACAACACTGGCCACACAGGTCATTGCTGCCATCTCTACAACTGAAGATGAAGTGTCAGCAGTTGATATGTATGTATGTATTTAATTAAAATATTTATAAGCTACCTTTTAGGGAAAAACCTTCCAAGGCAGCATACAAAAGTTAAAACAAAACACAATAAAACAATAGGAGCAGCATTCAATGGGTCCATTCCACCTCCGCTGGTTCCGTTCCACTCATGGGAGTGACCAACTTGCATAACAAGGCTTTCGTGCTTTGAAAAATGACCCCCGAAATGTTCATTTCCTACCAGCTCCTGTGCTGCCTTGTTCCAAAAACAAATGTTTCCCCTCGTTTAGGGTTATTTTTAGAAGCGCAAAAGCCCCATTGTATGAGACATTGCTCCCACAAGGGGAGAGGCACAATAGGCTACTTACTACCATAATATGGCACTCCAGGCAATTGCTGAGTTACTTGCCCCACTAGTGATTCGCAAATATTTTTGACTGCAATTCACAAATATTTTTCTACAAATATACAGAAGAAGTCCTGACTTCCATGGCACTGAAATAGGTGTAAGCCAATTGTATCCCTGTCTGAAAACAGAAATTGACCTGCGAACTGTTCAATTTTTAATAATTACATTTCTAATAACTTGATGCTATAAGTGATGACCCATTGGAAAAATTCTGCATGCCATGCTGAAGAGTTTCGGAAAATATATCTATGCTATTAAAATATTTTGGAGCAAACTTTTTCTAACATTAAAAAAAACAATGTTGCTATTCTTAATATGAACTTCTTGTAGTATGTAGAAAAAACATCTATGCCGCCTTGCCACCAAGTGTGGGTTTTTCCACTTGTGTTTTCCCTTATTAAAACTTCAAGACCTGGTTCTATAGAAGTCCCTGCCACAAAGCTGTCTCAGCTATAAAAACTTTATCATGCTTTGTAACTTTTAGAAACCCAGTAACCTGTTTTCTGTGGCATAAGCATGGGACTGACAACACCACTAGAGCCAAACTCATGAGACGAACAAAATTAAGATGTTTATTAAGGGAATTAAATCTTCCTTAGTAATTAATAGGATGATTGATTAAATGTATTTAGATTAAATATCCTTGGATGCTGTTCCTAATACGTTAAGAGAGAATGCTTCCAGATGGCGGGCTCCTAGTGCTATCAATTAGAAGACATTGGGCTCGTTCACACATAATGGCAAAATGTGGGTTTAACCCATGATTTATCATGCATGAGCGGGAGAGAGTGGCAGCGCTGCTGCTGCTGCTGCCTATCAGCCACTTATGTTTTTAATCCAACAACCTATGATCAGCTGAGTAATAGGTTGTTGAGCATAATGTGAGAACCTGGAATACTGGGTTGTTTAGATGCTAAACAGTCCAGTGGTTAATCAATGTTTTGTTTTGGGTTAAAAGCAGACGTGAGGGATGCATGGGATGCAGTGCACTCACTCACTCCTGCTCATGAATGGCAAAGTGTGGGTTAATTCATTGTTGCTTGCAAACTGGGTCACTGTATAGCTTTTTCATCTTTTCCCCCTTAATGGATTTTCTGCAGTAAGAAAAAAGACAGAAGAAGCAAAGTGCCTCTCAGCACTTTTACACTTTTGCTTCTAACCCTTGTCCTTACACAGACCCCTTTCAAGTCCTGTTGAAGCTCCTCTGATTATACCCATGTTATCTGGTTTGCAGATTCCTTCCCAGGATATCTTCTTTGAACTTATGACTATCTGTGCCATCTTCTTATCATTGCTCTCATTTGTATCATGATCATATCATTCTCATGGCTGCATCATTCATGGAATGATCAATTAGGGACATTTTCATTCCTATCGTCATCTCAGGGTATTGTTTATCAAAGCAAGATGATTCTTCTGATTAGTCTCTATGAGCGTCATCTGACAAGCATTTTATTACACACCTGTCACTGGCCACTTATGGATGTTTGCGGGTCCTTTTGATGATGCCGTCGGCCTCCTGCACATATCCCCCTCCTTCTGTTCTTTTTTCTGTCAAAAAATAAGACCTGGAAAATCAATTTTTTTTACTATAATAATACCTGCCACCATTTCCTGCTGTGTGCAGGAGAAGCAGCACAATAAAACACCCACTGAATGGGCCATATGATCATTGCTTGCTTCTTCTTTCTTCCATGTGTGAAAAAAGAGGAAGCTGTTCGTTCCTATTGTGGGACAGAAGCAGGAAGCAAAGCAACAGTAAGGAAACGTGATTCCACCCTCCACCCTGTCTGATGAGGCTCTATGTCTTGCTCTTCAGTTAAGTTTTCATCAACAGGTGCCAGAATCCTCAACCAAAACAACCAAACTCTGTGATGTTTCATCACAGATTCTTATTTAGATTTTTCACAGATTCAAATTTAAGGTGTTCTATTGGGGCATGTCTATACGGGTTCTTTACCCCGACTTAAACACACAGATTTGCGTTTCAGGACACATGACGCAGCCGTCCATTCAACGCAGTGCCGGGTTTTTAATGCAATAATGTGCATATTCGTAGTTGCGATTTACCGTGACGTTTGAATCAATGTCTGAGTTTGCACCGCGTTATGGTTATGTGTCGTTGGGGGAGTTAAATCGCATTTTGACATGTGGGCGTAGCTTTGAGGGCAGGACAAAGTGATTGGCCGATTTCCCACCTTCCCACCTATCGCGTCCTCCTCTGGCTCCCTCATTCCTTTGCGCTGTTTTCATTTTGAATTATATGATTCTGCAGAGCTTCACAGATAAAGCTTATAATATTAAAACAAAGAGGGGGGAATGGGCAGCCAGAGGGAGGAGGTGTGTTCAGTCTTCCTCTTGCTCATTGGAGAAAAGCTCAATATGTTTAAATGCTACTGACAGTTTATACTTGTGTTTGTGACTAAAACTATATATATATAAACTATACATGCACATCTAATGATGCTGTCTCTTGAGCTGACCACCTCTCCACTCACACCCTGCTCTTCTCCTGCCTTTGGGAAACCTTTTGTTTAAGGGTTGTCCTTTGCAATGTGCTGCTTCCCCCCTCGTATCCTCTGCTGCTGCCTCATTCCTCCCCCGCCCAGAGCTCCGCAGATAAAATTTATAGCTTTGCTCGTCTATACTCCATAGCATCGTATGTGCGCATTAATAACTGCACTACCAAAAAAAAAAATCAGGAGATAAATTATTTCTCTCTACTTCAAATTAAAATGGTATTCAGGGGTATCATAACATAAGGCTGTCAAGAAGATAATGTAGAACATCCATTGCCTTTAGAAACTGAATAGGCTAAACTAACATTAATTTATATCAGTCTTCCATCCAATGCGTGACAGAACTTTTTTTAAAAAAATAATTTAATGATTGCAGGCAAACTTATGTTAGTGGGATTACAGACACAGAACAAGAAAGAATTAAAGAAACTGCTGCATATGTTGCCAGAAGGAACCTTTTTGCAACTGGTGAAGGAATTACTGCAACCCATAAGGAAACGTCGTCTTCTGTGGAAGAAGAAACACATGAGAGGAAATCAAGAAAAGTAGCCATTCGAGAAACAGCTGAACGAATGGTTCTAAAGAAAACGGTATTAAATCACTAGTTCATTCATGTGATAATGCATCTTTTTGGGGGGGAATGAAAAGTATCAAAGTACAGGACATGATACAATCATAGTTACGCACTCTTGTACACTTTTCATTTCAGTGGCAATAAGACATAAAAATGCTTAACTGTGGCTGGATTATGCCCACAGTTTTTAAAATTCTGATATCTAAATATAAAATAGAATACTTCTAAGAAACACTGAGAACTTCCCTGTTTGCTTGACAGGTAATAGAATTAAAGGACTGCAGGTGTCCAAGGTTCTAATATTCATCATTCAAGCCCCTCTATTAAAATTTACCATATGTATCATTCTTCTCCTTGCCATTATATGCACCTGTCATTTTATAAATCATGCCTATACTTTTTATCATAAAGCAGCCAAGAGTCCTGTGACATTCTGAAGACTAACACATTTGTTGTGATGTAATATATTTGTGTCCGAGAGCACACTTCTTCAGACAGATGGAGTAGAATCCAACTGTGCCCCAGCATTAGCACTAAAGATGTGCTAGCATAAAGCAACATTTGTGCAATGTTCCCATTGTGCCAGGGCAATGGGAAAAGTGGTGACTTAGCCACTGAATTTTGCAGATCACAAATTTGGTGGCAGATGACAACTTTTTCCTATTGTTCATAGCAAGCATTAGTTACATCGCACAAGCATTAGTTTATGCCAGTGCAACGTTATTAGTGCTGCGTCTCAATTGGATATGATCCATGGCTACACTTCTGGAATTCTTTGTCAGAATTATCTCTAGAATCCCACCCCATCCCATTTTGAGCACTGCCTTTTTCATATGACAAAAAGCAGGTTGAACCAATCTGGGTTGTCATATTGGTCATGATGAAGTTCTGGTTTACGGCCAAATTAATGTATCTTGATTGTGATGTGGCTGCTTCTCTAAGCCCCTCTGTCCATACAGGCATGTATCCATGTTGCAGTGGTAATGTATGCAAGTGGCAAATATGTAGCTAACCTTGGCCATTTCTACACCTGCCTTCCCCCCCCGGGATCGTCTCGGGATCATCCCTGTGCATGCAAATGACACACAGGGGATCCCAGGAGCAGGCAGGGATGATCCCTCCATTTTCCTGGGATAATCCTTAGCTGTAGAAAGGGCCCTAGATTGCATGGCTACTTTCCATATCAGCACCTCATCTTTACTATCACTGGTGATGATGGAGGAAGTAATCACTTGATGGATGCTTGGGCCTGCACTGTTTATATTTATGAATGCTGCTTGGTTTGATGTTGTTTCTGTTTTTAACTAACCTTCAATATTTATCATGCATTTCAATTAATCAAGCTATACAAAAGAGCAATAGACCATTTTTTTCCTCTATGGGAAAAGTCACATGCCTATATTTACATGGGTAGCACTGTATTATTCCTTCCAGTCTTTAATGATATAGATGCAAAAGAAGCCATAAACTATATACTTTCCTTTGCTCTGGGAAGGGAAAATCTAAAGCCAAAGAAAACAAATATGCTTTCTTTTCTTCCTGTGCATACTTAATATTGTATGGACAGGAAGTACTCATGTATTGTTTAGGGGGGGACACCAGCCTTGTTGTTTGGAAGGGCATGTTGAAGATTACAATAATCTCACATGTATGAAAAATAATGTTAATTTTGTTAAATTTATTTTATGTATTGCACTAGATGGAGCATGTTTTCTCTGTTATGAAGACATAGTGTGTCAAGATGATAAAATTTAAGATGAAATATTTGCCTTGCAGTTAAGAGAGACAGAGGACTTCCGCAGAAAATTGAATGAAGACGGTCTGTTACATGCTCCTGAATTTGTTATCAAGCCTCGTTCACACACTATCTGGGAAAAACAGAATGTCAAATTACATTGCACTGTGACTGGCTGGCCGGAACCCCGTCTAACATGGTAGGTTTTCTTCTTTATCAACATTATACAGGGTTGATTATATATGTGCATTTAAAATGGGTAAAATGAAAATGAAACTTTTTGTACATATTGCATTGAGAGAGATACTTGATCAGTTGGCTTGAAAGGTTCTTCATTGTCTTATTTATCATCTTTGGGCAATGCCCAATCAGTTTTGTTCATGTGTAAAGCCATTCACACTAGCCCTATGCAGGCATTCTAATTGTGGATAAAGTAAATGCATGAGGAGGGGGAGCAGGAGTGAGTGTGCTAGTTCCATCCCCCTCCTCACGAATTTGGGGAGGACCTCTTTTATTCCAGGGGTTCAAATCACACGGAGAGCCTCCACAGATAAAACAGGCTCTCCCCTTTTGAAAGTTGCTCTCTACCTGTGGAGGATGATGAACACAGCAATGGGGGCAGGAGGGCAAAGCTAGTGTGCTTATCCAGCACCCCTCCTTGTATGTTACTGAAATAGAATGCCTGAATTGGCGACTAGTAATCATGTATGTTTTACTCTTTAATTTTAATTTCAACTCATACACCAGCAGTGGGAAACCTCGAACTGGGGACCAATTCCTGCCCTCTTGGGGTTTCAATCCTTTGCCCTGGGGTTCCCCAGAAGGTCACATCCCTTTCTCTTCCTCCCCTTCCTGATAGTTTGGTGGTTTCCCTGTTTTGTGTAGCTTTTCCCCATTCTAAAAAGGGAAATGCCTCTCATAAGGCTTACTGGGAGTAAAAGCTGAAAGCTACAATATGGTGGCATTGTTTGGTATTTTTTTTTTTACCCCATCCCTGTCCATCACTGGAGTGCACCTGCCAAGAGCTTCTCCAAAATTGAATTCAGCCCTAGGGCTGAAAGAGGTTCCCCACCTCATTATAGGTTCAAGCTACACTACTGATTTATAGCAGTACTGGAGTGCACTGATAACTGTTGGGGCACATTACACATTCCGTATACTGCTTTCATAGTGTTATTTCCTGCTTTTTCCCAAATTATCAAAAACACCACAATAAATGCCATTGAGCTCCATCAGATGAGCATTTTATTGCACGCTCATTACTGGGCACTCACGGATTTTCGTGGGTTCCTCTCACGACATCGTCTGCCTCCCGAGTGCCTCCCGCCCCTTCTAGCCTTCTTCGCATAACAAAAAAACACCAGTAAGTCTGACTTATTTTTAAAGATGGAAGATGCCGCTATGTCCTGCTGTGTGCAGAAGAAGCAGCGGGATCAAAACGGGCCACTGAATGGGCCACGTGCACATTGTTTACTTACTCTTTTGAAAGAGGAAGTAATGAGGGACAAATGGGTGGGTGGAGAAGCAACGGTAAGCAAACACAATTTTCCTTCATGTGATGAAGCTCATTGAAATGAATGGGGCCTTCTGAGTGTGCAAGAAATCCATCTGCACATGGATCTCTGGATTAGGGTGAATAGATTAGTTCCCCTAGTCTGGTTTTCTTGATCTCAATGCTTGTAAGGGGTGTTGTATCAATGCGTGTGTGTGTTTAAATCAGCATTCCAATGTTCTTCTCCACATGCACCCAAGATCATAAATTGATCTTACACCAAATTAAATCAATAATAAATATTGTTATATTGAATTTGAAACAATAATTTACAGAAAGTTGGGATCCCATTGGGCAATTGGGCTGCAGTCTTGTGCGCACTTACTTGGCAGTAAGCACCACAGAACCAAGTAAGACTTACTTTTGACTAAACATTCATAGAATTGCATTGAGCACATTTAGCTACCAATGGAAAGAATGAGGGAAGGGCTCTGAACAGGTGTTTTGCTCTAGGATATAAAATGGAACGAACCCGACCTTGTTCATCAGTTGTTAAGAAAATATCATTTACGTGCTTGACGATAACAGCATTTATATGAGCATGGGTGAAATTATAAATGCTGTGGATGAAAAAGCTTCAGCAGCCTCTTCTGAATAAATCCTTATTTTATATTGTGAAATATTTCATTTAACCGTGAAGTTTTATTAGCTTGACTGGAAAACAGATATGGAAACCCCAAGTTATTTGAGACCATCAACAGTATGTGCGAACTCTTAGCACAAAATCGCAGTGGAGTCTGTTGCAGTATTAGATTAGCAAATGACTTTCCTTCTCTGGAATGTGGCTTATCAGAGGTTCAGTGGCCCTTTTTAAACATGGGCTTTTTATTTCTGGACATAAATAGGTTTGTAATTCCTTTCTAACCTAAAAACAAAGACGTTTAGGAGGTGCCATTGCACTAATATCCTGCTTGTGGGGTTTCTGAGAGCAGCTGGTTGGCCGCCATGTGAATAGAATGCTGGACTAGATGGACCCTTGGTCTGATCCAGCACAGCTCTTATGTTCTTAAGAAAAGGTTTATGAAGTTTCAGAAAAAATAAAAACAAAATTTGCCTAAATAGTTTAGCAAATAATTTCTTAAACAGCAACAATGAAAAAGAACAAGCACAGTGAGCAGGTTCTGCTCTGCATGCAACCTGGATCCGGAATCGCTGCTCTGAAAATCAGTGATGAAGAATGTCAATTGTTACATAACAGGAAAAATCTCAGAATCTGCAGAACGCTGAAAGCTAGTGTAGTGTAATGGGTAGAGTATTTAGGCCCAAACCAGAAATAACCCAGGTGATTAGTGGTTAAAATCTCCTGCTGCTTTCTTTTCTTTTTGCTAATTAATAACTCCATGGGGCTGCTTTGACAATTAGGGGAATGATTCTCTGGACCAGGTTTTTTAACCCTTTCCTTCCATTTCCTTTGTCCAGTGTAAATGCCCCAGTTTTGAAACTGCTATTAGCTTGGCAAGGTGATGGAGATTCCTCACCTTATGATGCTTTTGCCTGCTTCAAGAGGGAGCAATTTAAATTGGGAAACAGAATTCTGCAATTTTCAAAGCAGCCTCCTGGAGCTGCTTCTTACCAACAAAACTTCCAGAACATCTCCCTCACCAGTTTCCTGTGCTTCATATGGTTTGGCCCTTAGGCTAAAGACAGGGAGACCTTAGTTCAGATCGTTCCACAACCATAAAGCCTAGTGGGTGACTCTGACTCAGTTACTATGTATATCAGCCTGACTTTCTTGGGGTAAGGGAAGGTTAAATATGTGTCAAGCACTATTGTAACTATGATAAAGATCATCCTGCTCCATGCTGGCTGGCACTGTTGGGAGTTGTAGTCTAAAACATCTGGAGAGCACCGGGTTGGGAGGGGTGGTACAGATTCTCTCTATGCTTAATTTGAAACATGTTCAGTCTCTACTTAAAACATACCCAAACTTTCCTTTTTGGAAATGAGTGCATGATGAAACAAAGTAGATCCACACATTTCTATGGCAGACAATTTACAGTATTAAAAACGGGAAGCTGATAACAACCCCATATAAATAAAGTAAGGATTTACACACACACACACACATACACACTGCCTTACTATCTTGGGACATTTCAAGTTTGACTCCCCACATAGAGATAACTTCTGTGATTATGAATATGCTCAAATGTCTTGTGATGAAAAGCAAGGTGATTAAGCCCAGTAAATACACTGCAGCCGCAGGGTGGCCTCTGGATCAAGACTAAAGCCAGTTCAAATGTTGCTATCTTGAAAGAATTCTTTGCATAAAAAACACCATGAGAGGATATGGGAAGGTTACTAACATGTAATAAATCAGGGTGAATAAGAATGTTAACATCAGAATTCTATTCTTGCATTTCAGACATGCGTTCATGTCCATGTAAATGGTAATGTCTGTTAGGACTGAGCATGCACAAACACCTACACATTGTACTTTTAAAGTCTTTATTTTGGCCAGGGTCTTATTTAATGTCATATTCCCCTATGTGGGATCCAGCCAACCCCACACATTTTTAATCTTATCCCTCAATCACATGAATTTGTTTCTTAAAATGTCCTAGTTCATGGTGGTCCATGTAGATCACCTCAAGCAGGGTAAGAACGTCTGCTGATTTTTAAGATGTTCTCTCTCCCTCCCCCCACTTCCTTTCCTATACACATGCACTAAGTGTTAATGTAATATAAATGTGTTGGAGTCCTGAATTAGGACTGGTTTTTTGTGATTTCCATATCTTTGTACAAGCCTGCAAAACCTGGAAGAAACTGAAGACTCAGCATCAGTCAATCAGCTTAAAGGTCAAGTTTGCAGGTGGACTTTATTGAATTATTGAGATGATGCAAAAGTCTAATTGTCTTGCCATTGCCAATTAGTGGTTTCATCATTTGTTCAGGGAAGTGTATATAAAGAGAGTTTTGGAGCTTTGTAACCAGATTAAAATATTCCCTCTCTGCTGATGTGAGCCCTGCTGTAATGTGTATGACCAAGTGTGTGAGTATGTTAGTGTAAATTTGTATTGCCATAAACTGTGTTATTTTCTATCAGTAAAATACTTTATTTTTGTACCAAACAAAATAGACTCTGTCTTGAAGTTAATTTGGTCTTTGCTGACTTTCATAGTTAAGAACCGCTGCAACTCTGCTAGTTCACTGGTATAGTGAACAAAAGGGTTTATAAATAATATAACCCTCAAGAAAATGATAAATAATACGCAACAATCTGCTAATAGATCCAGTTCTTGACTTTCTGTTAAAGTTCAGGACCGTTTATATTTAACACATGCACCTGTGTGTGCTGGAGTTCATTCCGCATAACAGAAAGTGCTGAAAGGCAACCTTCATTGTGAAGATTGATGGAAGAAACTGCTTTAGTTATGGCTTTGTTTGGGAAGAGCTAAATATAATACTATTAGGTGGCCTGGTGCCGTCCAACAAGGTCTCACGTTATTGTTTGTCAAAATAGAATGTGCCAACAATATATTTGTTCTTTTGCCTTTGTTTTTTCTTTGTTGGCTTATTTCTTTGGTCTTTTAATCAAGTGGGGGCACTTACAATGTTAAAATAACTTAAGAAGTCTGCAGATGTTATATTTTTCTGTCATAAGCCAAAAATGTTGGAGAGGATGTGAAATTAATGGAATCCAAATCCATATGTGATGGGAATGTAAGAAAGTTAGGAAATTTTGGGATAAGATTTTTCAAGAAATAGGAAAAATTACAGACCAAGAGATTTGTAAAACACCAGAGTTAGCTTTATTGAACATGCATGTTAAAGAAAATAGAGGGATAAAAGAAAAAGTATTAATTAGATTTTTGTTAACAGCTGCAAGGCAATTAATAGCAAGTAATTGGAAGACAGCTTGGATGATGATAGTATCTATGTGGGAAAAGAAAATAAGGGATAGAGCAATAAACAAAAAGCTTACACGGAAGTTAAAAGTACATAGAGGAATAAAGAAAAGAGATACTTTCAGGGCAGATTGGCAAAAATACAAAGACTATATGAAAAGAGAATCAAATAGAATAACGTTGACAGAAGCTTCCAGAAATTTGTGAGACTCAAAAAAAGAAGAATATAAATAAATAATTGATTAATGTATCACCCTGGAATAGAAAAAAAATTAAAGATGCAAGGAGAAAACTTTGATATGGACCAAGCGTGGGAAGGGAACAGGGAGGGATTTTGAATTAGTATCAATGTGTTTCGTTTTTGTTTTCACTGTATTTTATGTTTGGAAACTCAATTTTTAAAAAAGGCTTCTGTGTGCACAGTTCTACCTGATTCCCCTGAGTAAAGTATCTTCAGTTGGATTCCTTAAATACTGCCAGTCAGCTGTTGAAAATGTGAAGGAGGTAGTTAGATTTGATCTCCTCACTCTCTTCTCTCTGCTGAACAGCTGATGGGTGATGAGTTCCTAACTGGGACTATATGTATGTTGTTTTGCATTGGCACTTACGTAGTTGTTCATTTCTTCTTCATGTTTTATGCTTCATTTTAATAGACATCCTTTTTTGATGTTTTATAGGTACAAAAATAATGTTCCCATCAATGTCCATGTTCATCCTGGAAAATATGCAATTGAAAGTCGGTACGGGATGCATTCTCTGGAAATTAACAAGTAAGGGAACAGCAGATAGCTTCTTTTTTTAAAAAAAACACCATTTACCTTCTGATTTAGAATCACATTTCCTGTGTGTTGGTAGAGATAGTGTCTTTTGAAGGCAGTGCTGTAAAACTAGCAATGTCAAGATGATGATTCTGCGGAAATGAAAACTGTTCTAGTTTTCATCTGAACAGGAGATCGAGTCATCACATACACGTTACAGTTGTACTGAGGCTCCTATTAATAATTGTCACAAATTTTTGGGCTGGACTTTACTGCATCCTCAAACCATTTCTACTATAATCAGGATTATGTGATCTAGCATTGTTGCATATATAGTATCTGAGCATGTGTTTTCTTGTATCTAAAAAATACAAGAACTGCTGCATGTTAGGCTTATGGAAAAGGCGGGACAGTTTCTGCTGCCTTGCCCACTAGACAACTTGTACCCCTCCCAATCTTGTTGTACTACAGCTCCCATCAAAGTAGCTAATGGTGAGGAATGATGGGAATTGCAGTCCAACAACATAGGGAGGGCCACAAGTTGCCCACCTTTGCTTAGGTTTAATGGATTTTGCCTATGGAAGGGGGACCCCAGTGTTAATACTTCCGTTTGCTTGGATTTATCCATCTTCACAGCCATTATAATACAACTTGGCCCGTTTCCCAAAATCTCACTATCCTTGTATGGGATCTTTAATTTTAATAAAAGAACTTGGGTCTACCAAATGTTTGAGCCTTCAAAGCCACCAGAATTTCCCCTACATTAACAGTGCAATTCTATACACATTTACACAGAAGTAAGCCTACGGAGTTCAATAAGACTCACTCCCAAGTAAGTGTGTATGGTAGACCAACGCTCTTCTATGATTCCACATTGACTTTAAACACAGTCCTGTTATTCCTTTGCCTCTTGCTGAGGCATATATATATATATATATAAAAGCATCGTTGACAAGCCACAGATCCTGCTGGTTTTGGGACCTTCACAAATTCTGATTTCCCATAACTGCAGGGGGCACAGAGAAACCTGCCGGTCCTGTTCAAGCTACATATACTGGGATGCTGATGCTAGAAGAACAAAACGTGTATATGTTTATGGGATGTAATCCTGGAAAATGTGGGAGGAAGATCTGGATTCAATGCTATATTGACCTACTGAGACAATAACAATTTGTCAAAGCTACCAAAAACTTCTCGATCTATTAAAATATATGGTGTGATTCTCCTACGATGTAACATGAGCTTGATAAAACAAATTATTCACATTTTATCTTGAAAAAAATCCATAATGGGGATAGCATTGCAGTGAAAAGTTAATGAAGCTTTCTTCTTAGAAGTTGGCAGCCAGAACAAGTTTATGTTATATGAGTCTATGGCATATAGTCTTAGAGCCAGATTTTGTGTATGTTTACTCAGAAGTAAGTCCAACCAAATGCAGTTATTCCCAGTTAATATGCCTATGTTTGCAGTCTTTGTGAATTTGATTATAGGTAGAGTAATAGAGACCAGTTAAATCATGATATACTTACATCACCTTTTCTATAGATCTTGATAGTAAACTAGCCATGCCGG
This sequence comes from Elgaria multicarinata webbii, assembly GCF_023053635.1. Taxonomy (NCBI): domain Eukaryota; kingdom Metazoa; phylum Chordata; class Lepidosauria; order Squamata; family Anguidae; genus Elgaria; species Elgaria multicarinata. The sequence goes on from NC_086177.1 coordinate 55,240,421, forward strand.
CAAAGGTAGAAAGTCTGTAAAGTTAGCTTGCAAAACTAAAATTGTGGTCTGTCAACACTTTGTGGAACGTGCAAAACATATAGGCATTGCTCTTCTCTATGTTCCAGTTGAATATTTTTCTTTAGAGTATGAGGTGATTGTTTTTGTGTTGTAGATGGAACTTTGCCATAAAAAATCCCTTACAATCGGAAGATTCTGTTGACTAATCACATTTCTGAGTGCCTTAATTTAACATTTTTGCATGCCTTCACTGAAATCCAGTCTCAAATATGCTGATATAGAATCTGTTATCACTGTTAAACTAATGCTAAAAATAAGTAGCATAAGCATCTGTTTTAATATATTATTTATAATGATGTGAAATATGGTTGTTTCCCTGCATTTTCTAAGATCTTGTTATCTTTTCCCTCCTTTCCTCCCACTGTTTTTTCCAGACTATCTGGAAAAGAGGCTTTATCTATATAGAACTTTTTAAAACAACTCAATCTTACAATTGCTGCAATTAGCAAATGATGCCATTCATAATTTTTACATCAGGGACAAGACACACAAAATGAAAGGATGTGACCTGTAAACTAGCTTGAGGTTGTACTAGGAATAGCTATCTTGATACAAATGATAGGCCAAACATACACTTACACAGTGGCTTAGTTTACACATGATGCCAAACCATGGAACTTTGTCTGGAAAGAGTCTCAGACTTAAATGCTCTGTCCTTCCCTTCCTCTTCCTTCCACCTTTTATGCACTCAAGAGTAATTGTTACTTCCTGGTTTTCAGTGAACCCTAAAACCTGCATAATCAGGGTTCGAGATCATGTGAGGAGCAGACATGAGTACAGCAGGCTTCCCACTGCAGCTAATTGTCCAATGATGCGTAGAGGGCAGTGAGGCTGGTATGGCGACATGGAGCAGGAAGAGCAAGCTACCATATCCACTCTCTTAGTCTTGTGTGAGGGAATTGACTGAATCCCTGAGTAGGGCAACCTACATCTGGTGCTTGCCTGACAAACCAGGATTGTAAACCGGGGTTTGATTATGGATTGTCATCTTGGCTTGCAGGGCAAGCATAAACTGATCCAGGAGAGGCTGTCTGGACAGTATTGCCCTTGGATCAAAGTGCTGCTAGATGAAATGCATGGGAGTTGGTGTGAGAGAGGCCAGCAGCTGAGTGGACAGTCCTAACTGTTGTGTAAGGCAGCCGCTGCCTAGAGCGATTCTTTATGTTGGAGGGGGGTATTTACCCAGATGCCAGCTGTAGCTTCCAAGAAAGAGACAGTACCAGCAAGCGGCTCTTTGTTGTTTCTGCTGATCTGGGAGAGGCCTTTGGACTATCTTTCTCCTGGATCAAAGTACTACTGTGAGGAGGGAGTGGAAGGTGGTGTATGAGAGATCAGCAGTCTGACTGTTGAGTAAGGCAGCTGCTGCCTAGAGTAGCTGTTTTGGGTGAGAAAGAGATATATACCAAGTTGTCACCCATAGCTTTTGGGAGAGACAGCAGCTGCTTCACAATACAATTAACATCAAACCAGAAGACCTTGGTGGGAACAGGGCCAGGTTTGGGTATGTGTGTGCAGGGGTGGGGAGTGGTGAATCGATTAAAGTACTGTGGGGACTGGTTGGGAAGGCTGCTTTATAGTTGGTTGGTAGTGAAGTGGAGTGAGAAGTATGTGTTTTGTAGAGCCGGGCATGACCATTGATGAAATAAGGTTGAGAGGGAGATCATAGAATCATAGAATAGCAGAGTTGGAAGGGGCCTACAAGGCCATCGAGTCCAACCCCCTGCTCAATGCAGGAATCCACCCTAAAGCATCACCCTAAAGCATCCTTGTCCAGCTGCCTCTTGAAGGCCTCTAGTGTGGGAGAGCCCACAACCTCCCTAGGTAACTGATTCCATTGTCGCACTGCTCTAACAGTCAGGAAGTTTTTCCTGATGTCCAGCTGGAATCTGGCTTCCTTTAACTTGAGCCCGTTATTCCTTGTCCTGCACTCTGGGAGGATCGAGAAGAGATCCTGGCCCTCCTCTGTGTGACAACCTGTGTGATGGCCAGGTCATTGCAGAGGGGCAAATATAATTTCCCTTACAATCTCCCAAACAGCTGTATCTTGTGTGATAACCCCCAGGGTTTGAAAGTCTTGCTTCTGAATGCCTGGTCACCTAATGAGAAAAAAATTGCCATCAGAACATGCAGACCTAGTGTGTATCATGGAGTTAGTGTGGATGAGGTTGAAAAGATTACATTGTCTCAGTGGGTTTCTCTGTTCAGCAGTGAGCTGAGCCTGAGGCACAGGGAGGTGTGGTGGCAGTTGTCTGTCAGGATACCATTGCCCTAACTAGGTGCCCCATCAAGCCATTGCCAAGTTTTGAGTTTGTATTCTGAAATTGGGTGTTTGGGAAAGCATAGGGATTCTGCTGGCATACCGTCTGTCCCACTCTCCAACAGTACCCCTATCTCATCTGGTTATGGTGATCTTGGGATGAGTTGCTCAGGCTGATTGATCTGGGGCAGTTCAGTATCCATGCCAAGACTGCCCTGTCAGGAATGGCTCAGGTGTTCATGGCTTCCATAGCAACCATGGGGCTGTCTCAGGTAGTTTCTGAACCCAAACATTCAACTAGACACACTTTGGGCCTGTTTTTTTCTGCTGGATGGGATGAGATGATCTTGAGGTGGAAGTGACTTAATACTGTTCCATTGTCATGGACAGATCACTATCTGGTCAGCTTTAGTCTCAGTGGTACCCCAGACCTCTACCAAGGCAGTCATCCTGTTAGGATGGTCCACCCCAGAGGCTGATGGATGGCTCTTCCTGACGGTTCTTGGGGATTTTCCTGTCACTAGAGATGTCCATTCTGGAAAATCTAACTCTTTGGGGGCTTCCATGGCATGCTCAATCCAAGTTGTGATTTTTCTCTGAATTCCAGGGACTTTTTATGTTGTTTTTTTGTGTCTCAAACGTAATTTGTGCTAATAGAGATTTGTGCAAACGATGGCCACAAATTAGCTTCATCTATGGAAATTACAAGCACAAGTTTGTGCAAACTGTGGCCATGGTTTGCATAATTTGCAGCTGTAATTTGTGCAAATTCAGAAATACCAAAAATCCGCTAGCTGGCCTGACTCACTGCAGGCCAAGTCAGACCAAGTAGCCAAAGAGGAAATGAAGTCCAGAGACCTGAACTGATCAAAGCTCCCTGAGCTTCACTCCCCAACTAGATTCCTCTGATATCCCTGCCTGTCACGTGAGCTGACAATTCAGTGTTGCTGATGACCTTTAAAGTCATGGATGGTTTAGAACCAAGATACTTGAAGAACCACCTTCTGCCGAATGAGTCTGCCCACCTGTTGAAATCATTTTTGGAGACTGCCTTATATGTCTCAACAACCCCTGAGATACATCTAGTTGGGATTGGTGGGAGGGCCTTTTTAGTGGCTACACCTTGGTTCTGGAACTCCCTTCTAAGGGAAGTGTATCTCATGGTCACTCATCATTAATGGCCTTCCAGAAGCTGGTAAATGCCCACGTTTTTAGTTAGGCATTCACTATATAATTTTAAGTTTCTGTTTTAATCAGTCTCTGTTTTAAAAATTATTTTAGATATTTTGATAGCTGTTGTGAAATTGTTTTCTGCCGCTTTATTTATTTACTACATTTCTAATCTGCCCAATAACCAATGTTTTACGTTAAGTTGTAAATTGGAAGAATGTTTTAATTGCCAAATTATTGGCTTTATTGTAAGGCACTAGAGATAGAGTGGACTATAAATGTTTTAAAATATAAATAAATAAACCATAGTTTGTTGAATCAGTGCAGTGGTGAGGGATTGTTTGTCCAAAACACATGCAAAGGAAATAACTAAAAAGAATTCTGGATATGAGAGGAGGAGAGAAGGAAGTGACAGAGTACACAAGTCCAACACTCCTTCCAGATTTATTCTAGTGATGCCAAACTATGGTTTGGTGCTATGTGTGAATGAAGTCACAGACAGATTTAGTAGGAGGTGTTTGGAATAGTGAGGCTAGCAAACTCCAAGAAGTTGTCTGCAGAAGAGAAGGAGTGGATTAGACATGAAAATGCTGTTGTGCCATAGTATTCTTTTTTCTCTCCTTCCCCCCTTTTTTTGTGGGAGGGAAGATGCTGCTTCCTATTGTGTGCTAAGTCTTAAACTAGAAAAAGAGACAAAAAGCTTGCTAAGCCAACAAATCACACATTTGTGTGACATTTAGTCAGCCTGGTAGACATTGGAGAGACAGCTGCTAACTCTATTCAAGGTGCAGAGATGGAGAATGCATTTCCAGATAATAAAGGGACAGATTATTTTTGCTTGAATTTTGCTAGAATTAGCCCAGATCCAGCATCAATAGCATCCTACTCTGTTCCCAGAGTCGGGGTAGTCTGGCTGCTGTGGGAATGGAATGAGTTTGTTGATAAACCAGATTTGATTAGTGAGAATGAATTAATGTTAGCCAGCCCTTTTTATTTTGTGTGCACATGTGTGCAGGCTTGACATACAAGTGTGATTTGGATTTTGTTTCAAATAAAATATATGGTAAAGCAGTTGATTTCTGAGTCATCACCCTTTTCTTCACAGAATTGAGAAGGTGAAAACAGCTGGGCAATATTCTCCCACATTGCCTGAAAAATAATCCAGTTCCCCTGATATTGTGCCAAAGTCCAGTCCATGGCAGTTACCAGCAAAGGGAGACCTTACACCAGTACTGTTATCCCACTAGAAGGCCAGCATCTTGTCTTGTCTTATGCCTATGGTGACCATATGAAAAGGAGGACAGGGCTCCTGTATCTTTAACAGGAATATAGAAAAGGGAATTTCAGCAGGTGTCAATTAAAGAGGGTGAAATTCTCTCTTCATCACAACAGTTAAAGCTGCAGAAGCCCTGCCCTCTTTTGTATCTGGCCACTCTACTATAGCTAGTGTAGCTTTAACTGTTGTGATGAAGAGGGAATTTCACTCACTTCAATTGACACCTGCTGCAATTCCCTTTTCTACATTCCTGTTAAAGATACAGGAGCCCTGTCCTCCTTTTCATATGGTCACCCTAATGCCCAAATATTGATTTCTTGCATAATGAGTAGAAGGCTCCTTAAGAGCAGGTTACTACAGCTTGGAACTGGAGGAGTAATCTAGAACTTTTTCACTACTTACATCAGGGATAATCTGGTATATTTAAATATGCTGTAGAGCACAGTGCCTCTCTCTTGCAAGATCTTCCCTGTTTCCTTTTCCTTCTCTGAAGCAATCTTGTACCGATGTATAGAAGGAGAGGGTAGAGAGCATCATGAATCAGTATTAGTTCTGACTGATCCATGGATTTCGGAACAATGCTAGCACAGATGCTGAAGGAATAGGACCTCCTTGTTGTTTACAGTAGCCTTACCCACTGCCATGCTGGCTGTGGATGATAGGAGTTGTAGACCAACTCATTGGGAGAGTACCAGGTGGAGGAAATTTGGTTTACAGCCTAAACTACTTATTTACAGGTTGTGAGCTTTGCCAGATAATTATTTCAGCATCTGACATCCAAATGCTCTGTTTTGTTTGAGTAAGTTAGGTATTTACATATAATACTGTGACAAATTCAGGCCTCATAATTAAAAAATAAACTTATAAAGCCACCCCCTAACAATTTCAACAACATCATTACTAGCAAGTAGGTAAACAGTTAAACAGTTAAAATTCCTTTTCTTCTTATCTCGTCTTCATGGTGGATCCTAATCCTACTCTGAAAGTCACATTAGAAAATAATAATTTCCCTACTAATTGGAACATAGTCTTTTAAGCACATAATTGACACTAACAGCAATGTTAAATATACTATTCAGATCAATTTTGTCCTTCTACAAGACAAAGGTTTATTTACACGCCTAGGGTCATTTCATCGAAGCCTTAGGACTTCTTCTAATGCATTTTTTTCACTCAGAACTTTATTCTGTCAACATGGTCCTATACACATGGAATTATGTTGGAATTCATTATCCACATAATTGGGGGTGGGCGTTTTTATGAAGATTAGGATAAGGTTTTCCTAATATTTATAGGAAAAGCTACATAAAGAAATGCTTCTCCTGTAAAATTTCAAATATGTGCCCATCAAGATATATATATATATATATATATATATATATATATATATATATATATATAAACACTAAGGTTGTGAATACAAAAAGAAATTCAGCAGTATATCGCCCAGAATTGTGCACAGTGGGTGGAGGGGTGTGTGTGGAGGGATGTGGGGAACGGGGAACTGGTGAAAATGGGCAACCCCTTCCTCCCATGTGCAAATGGAAGTTCTTTCCAGTCCAACACAGATGACTTGAGATCCAAACTGCTGTTTTGGGTTTTTTTTTTGGCTATTTTCCATGTCTGTGCAGTCCATCGTTAGTGTAACATAAAGATTCACTTCCTACACATCATTTCTCTTTTGCTTAGTCTCATATCCATGCTTAGGCTGGTGAGGTGCTGACCTCCTTCCAAACAAAGCCCTGGAGACTTAAGATATTATCAAAATATTGTTAAGGTTTAAGATTGGGATCTGTCAGTGCAGAGGACATAGGACCCCACAAAAAATGTTGTCCTGGTGCAATGCAGCATACTGTCCTATTTCTTCATTGATAAAAGCCCCATAAACTCAACCAAATTGTTCCATGAAGAAAAACAGATCCACACGAAACTGCTTTAGTGGAGAAATTTGTTCCCAAGAGGAAGTATTAAGAACCTGAGGTAAGGCTGAAAGAACTAAATGACAAACCCTTTAACAGCTGCTTTTCTCATTTCTCTTTCTGTTGAACCCTTCAATAACGTTCCGGCATTCTCCCCTTTTACCAGAACCCTAACTACTTTGCTGTATTCCTATTACATGATCCCTGCTACCTTCCCATGTTCTGAAAGATTTTGGCTGATATCTGGCCTCTGCTAAATATAATTTTAAAGTACTTTGGGTATGCAACATCTGAATTCAGCAAAGAGGAATTCTTTTCTAGTGGTGGGGCAGAATCAATATTTGTAAAGTGTGGGAGAGTCAGAAGGAATGTGAAGTGTTTACCTGCATGTATTAGGGAAAAGAATACTGCTGAAATGTTGAAAGAAGGGAGAAGAATTAAAATCTAGTGCAGTGTCATACAGAAATGTATAACCAAATTGGTTGCTGGTAAGTATTAAGGAATAAACTAGAGGAGTCACAGAAATTAATGCAACATTAAATAAAGATTTATATCCAGAGGCAAATTTAATCCTCTTAATTTCTTTTAAAGCAAGTTGTCACACCTGTTGTTTTTAAAATAAATAATAAAACCTACTCATACTTCTCATTTACAATTTTACAATTACTCCAGAGTCATTAAGTTAGTGGTAGTACTTCTCTTTTACCCTAACGTTTTCGTTTAGTTGGATGAGCAGTCTTAGGGGATAGATAAAATTCTTATCAACACTGAGCAATGTTTTGACTAGTAATGTTTGGAGAGGGTATTTATTTTAAAAATGTATATCATCACTCTTTGGGTGACATTGACATTATTCCTAATCCTCAATTCTTTTCAGATGCGATTTTGAAGACACAGCTCAGTATCGTGCTTCTGCCATGAATGTAAAAGGAGAACTGTCTGCCTATGCTTCTTTGGTGGTGAAGAGTAGGTTTGCCAAAAAATGCATTCTTTGGATTTTCTTTGAATTGCATGTTAACAATTCCATCTTATTGCCAAAATGCCACATCCTGCCAGGTGATGAATAATTTGAGTTCTTGCCCTTTCCTTCCCTTCCCTAGGATACAAGAAGGGAGAGTTCGATGAAACTTTTTTCCATGCAGGAACTACCACGCTGCCCCTGAGCTGTAAGTTGATAGGTGATCATTTATTCTGTGAGTAAAATCATAACAAATCACCCAGGAATGTGATTTGGTGGCATCAGTTCTTGGAAGTTTAACCTGTGCTTTTTAGGAGACTGAGCACTGTCAATGTCACACTATTAGCAAAGTCTTTTCTTCTGAAAGTATCAAGTACTGTAATAATATTTCATTGTGCTAAAAATATTATTATTTTTTATTGTTGGAAGTCTACTTATTTCTGTCTTTCTGTCAGAGCCTTTGACAATGCAGGCAGTAGCCATGCATTCTTCTTCTAAGCTCTTTATTTTAAGCATAGATTTGACAGAATATTTTTGTACAGGGCAATTTCATACTGATAAGATTCCGCTATAGCCTCTTTCCTTTCTCTAGCATCTGAGTCCTGTTGTGAGATTAATTTTTCAGAATCTATTCCATAGTAAAATCTATAAGTTTGGTTTGGGAGGAAACCAAAACTAATTCAGTTTGTAAACCATCATGCATTGAACAAAATTGATGTTTAGATGAACCTGCGTCAGAAATGGGGGCATAGAGTTATATTTTCATCTCCCTCATTCATTTCCCAGACATCCAAAGCATTAGATTTCTAAATATAGAATTTTTCTGCCAGTTTGATGTCCTCTCATCAAAAGTACTCCAGTGTTATTTCGTGAACAAAACTGGTAACATACACCTAGGGGTGCAATCCTATGCTTGTTTAGAGAAAGAAAAGTCCTATATGCTGGCACAGTAATGCCGGGAGTTGTAGGACTTTTTTCCTGTCTAAACAAGCATAGGATTGCACCCCTATAGTGTCATAGGAAGGCAGTGATTTATAATTCCTAAGATTGTAAAATCAATTGTCCACAGTCAAAGAAACAAGATTTGTTCTCACCAATTAGAATCTCTCCAGCCAACAGAATCACAGTTTAGAATTTCCTAGATCTGCCTTAAAATAAACAGATGTGGCCAGATAGAGGGACGGGGTAGCCAAACCCACTTTTGGAATTGGGCCAATCCATTTTGAATACATCAATACAAGGCCAGGCTTGTGGCAGCCAATCAGAGATGATAATGTCCCTCTAAGATCTCCACTTTTCATGCAGATTAAGCTGGGCTTTAAACTAAGAGCTCTTAAGAGCCATTATTTGGACCAAGGGAAGGTATAGAAAATTTTACGCCTTACAGAATTGCCTGGCAGAAAGTAGGAAATTCATCCAAAGTACTCAAAGGACATAAAACCAAGTTAGCATTTCTTAAATAAAAGGATGGATTTGAGGCTTCTCCTATTGGGTGATGAACACTGATCCCCTATACAGAACTTAAACACACACACACACACTGCCTCACTCACACATAACGCTAACCCATGATTTATTTAGCCCATGATTTGTTGCCTTACCCAGGGTTTGTCTGGCAGATGATCGAACAAACTGTATGTTGTTTTCTCAATCCCTGGATAGCTTGTGTTCCCTTCTCCATTGCTCCTTCCCTGTATCTCAAATGCATTTGAAGCACTATAGTACTTTTTTTACTGCTCTTGCCAACAACTCATACTTTAAACAACCTAAGGTTAAAAACCCAATAATAAACCATGGGTTCTCCTTCTGGATTGTTCATGGTTAACAAATCATGGTTTGTTAGTGCTGCTGGGTTTGCATAATAATCCAGAATTCATAAACCCGTATGATGGGGCAGCATAATGTGTGAAGCAGGCCATATATTAAGCAGACTGTTTATAATAGCCATTAGAAATATGTTAGTTGACCAAATTTTTAAAAACAGGCCAATGTAGGTCATTTCCGTTACACTTACTTACATCTTGATTCAGTCATGCCCAAGGCTTGATAATCTGTTTATACATGGATCTTAGTGCTAGGTACTTGAAAAAAATTAAAAATTGAGCATGGACGAAAAACAATCATATGAATCTAGCCTTGAATGATTCGGCCTTGATTAAGGTAAAGATAATAAACACACTTTTTCCTTCTTTCAGTTGGTGTTACTCCACATGGCTATGCTTCCAGGTTTGAGATCCACTTTGTGGATACATTTGAAGTTTCATTTGGAAGAGAAGGTGAGACAATGAGTCTGGGCTGTACGGTTGTCATTCACCCTGACATCAAACGTTTTCAACCAGAAATCCAGTGGTACAGGAATAGTAAGTACACCTGGCAAGATGTCCTTGTTTGACTTAGGGTATTTCAACATGAGACTTTAATCCTGTACCTTTACTGGAATTTCTACTTTGCGATTCTTTGCAGGATTAAGATCAACTCCTTTACCAGTGTTTTTCCCCCCCCAGGGGCTTTTTTTCTCTGCCTTTCTATATGTTTAATTATACAGCCATTAGATGGTGCTGCAGTACTGCAGAATTGTGCAATTACACACTATAAATATAATGCCATTCAGAAAAATACTGCCCTTTTCTCAATCTAAAAAAAAAATGTGATAATTGTTGCCAAGCACAGGATTGGCCCTGGAGGATGACAACTTCTGTAAGTGAGCAATCATGAGTGCACACTAAAAGCATTGTACAGAAAGGCTGTTAGGTTATGTGCACATGGGAAGTTTCTTGGTTACTGCTCTGTAGAAAAGGGTATGAAGAATCTCATGAACGAAAGTAAAATGTGATAGGGCTGAATCTTACGACCTACTCTACTACTACTCCTTATGTGCTGCCCACTCTGACTCCACAATCACTAACATTCATTGTGCCATTGGAAGGGAGATCATTGCCTTCACTGAATACCTAGTACAAAATAATCTGTGGTGATAGGCTGTGCTCAGTGATGAATCTGGCCACTAAAAATGTACCTCTTAACCTACCACTTATATATTAAAGAATGACAGCAAAGACAGTTGGTATTTAGAACTGTCATACAACTGAAGAAATCTTAATTAATTGCATGAGTTATAATTCAATAAATTGATTATTAGTCAGTAAATCTGCATATATTTACACATGAATACTCCAGCCATTTATGAAGGAAAGAGTGCACTTTCTTTGTTTTTAGATGATAAAATAGTTAAGAGCAGAGACACCACACTGACAACAAAGGTCTGCATAGTTAAAGCAATGGTATTCCCCGTAGTAACCTATGGCTGCAAGAGCTGGACCATAAGGAAGGCTGAGCGAAGGAAGATAGATGCTTTTGAACTGTGGTGTTGGAGGAAAATTCTGAGAGTGCCGTGGACTGCAAGAAGATCAAACCAGTCCATACTCCAGGAAATAAAGCCAGACTGCTCACTTGAGGGAATGGTATTAAAGGCAAAACTGAAGTACTTTGGCCACATAATGAGAAGACAGGATAAGAGGCTGGAGAAGAGGCTGATGCTAGGGAAAGTGGAAGGCAAAAGGAAGAGGGGCTGACCAAGGGCAAGATGGATGGATGATATTCTGGAGGTAAAAGACTTGACCTTGGGGGAGCTGGGGGTGGCGACAGCCGACAGAAAGCTCTGGCGTGGGCTGGTCCATGAAGTCACGAAGAGTCGGAAACAACTGAACGAATAAACAAAAAAAAAATGCATGTGTTGCAGAATGCACAGTCTTATAAGAGGTATTCTCTCTTAAATGTAAAGTAACAAGGAATGCCTCTTCTGAGATGGCAGCTGCCACCTGCAAGTACATACATGCAAAGAATCAACAATGATATATTAATGCTTTGCCCAATGTAATCAGTTTAATGTTGTGGCCCTATTCATATTTATCCAGAAAATATATGACAAATTTAAACCCCTACTCCCAATTGATTAATTAAAACTTGAATTCATAACAGTGTTAATGATTCACAGAAGAATGAAAAAGGATCATTTTAAATTGTCCTTAAAACTTTTATTGAAGATAATTGCAGGAAACAAGTTGCAAAACATTAGATTACTCAGAATAAGCAATATTTTTTCTTCATTATAAATGATAGTAAATTGTATGTACTATATCATTATTATTGAAAAAGATAGATGTAGACAATGCCTCTGCCTTATTAACTGGTGAGCCCTCTTCCACATTGTTGTTCATGCCCTATTTGAGGCCATGTGATGAAATGGAACTAATTTCTTAAGTCCTATTGAATGGAGACACCAAGACATGGATCTTTATTAGGTTTAGGCACAATAAATGTGCCTTTTGTAACTCATTTGCTGCACATATTTTTCTCATTTTGTCTTGTGGGGTTGTACTTCTGTGGTGGCAACGTTGAGTTTTCCCTGCAGTCAAACCACAATATTTTCTGCCAGATTTTAAGATGGTTATTTTATTCTTATTGTGACAATAGTACAGGACATGGTCACAGGTTTCCATTGGGTAGTCCCTGAAATGGAATTAGTGACAGTTGGCATGATTCCTTCCCTGGCTCCTTTTCCAAGTGATCAGCCAGGGACTCATACAAATTGGTTGAAGGAGTTAGATCATTAAAGGTCATGGGCAGTATCCTATGTGGTCTGTGTGTCAACAGGATCCAGCATCAGCACAACAGGGAGCTAGAGGTTCTTAAAGCAACTGGAAAACAGTGGAAACACTTGTTTCCAGAAAGGGGCTGGTCAGCAGAGCTCAGAGCTGACCTGTCCCTATCCAGTAATGAGTAGAAACGCTCTGTAGAGTAGCCCTACTCTATGAAGGGCTAACTCCCCATTGTACAAGTGGTGGATCCTGGTACTGCAACAGAATGAGGCAGAGCACAGCAGTAGCCCAAAAAGATAAATTAGGTCATTTAACCAGTGTGAAATGATAAATTAGGTCATTTAATTTTGGATAGGTGCTTTGGGTAGGAAGTTATTTAAGGTTGAAAGCTTTCATTTGTACATAGGGTTAGATTCTGTTCAGTTGCATCTCCATCACTTGCAGGAGTTCTGATTTCTCCATCCAAATGGGTCCAGATGCATTGGAGTGGAGAGAGAGCTACACTGACCCTGACTCATGCCAACAAAGAGGATGAAGGTCTTTACACCCTCCGTGTGGTAATGGGGGACTACTATGAAGAGTACAGTGCTTATGTTTTTGTTAGAGGTAAGTTTTAACAATACCAAAGTACAAGTCAGAGGTGGCGATGGATAGCTTTCAATCGTGTGTGTGTGTGTGTATGTGTGTGTGTGTAAGAAAGAGAGAGAGAGACTGTGTGTGTGTATCTCTCTTTAGCAAGTACAGTGGTTATGTTTTTGTTTGAGGAAAGATTTAGTCATGTCTAAATATGAGTCCGCAGTGGAGAGCATTCAATAATGGGGAGTGTTCAAAAACACACGCACATGCATAAATATAAAGATTCTATATAGTCCGTATTTCCAATTCCAGTTAGAATCCTCAGTATGTTGGTTGTTGAAATTATAGGAATCCATGTAAAAATAATAATACATAAAACAAGCGCAGTTAGTAAGGCTCCCCAATGCATTGAAGTAATCATATCCTCTCTCAAAAAAGTTATTTTGTTCACTACATGAGCCCATTCTCTCATTTGCTGTTTGAACACAGCTCTGTTGTTTTTTAAACAAGAGCACTAGAGTTTTAACATATAACAAAGATGCATTTGGGCCATTAGTAAACATGGGATGGAAGAAGACAGCAGAGAGTGCAAAGGCATTCATTTTAGCAGTGCGGTCTTATACATGTCTACTCAGAAGTAAGTTCAGTGGGACTTACTTCCAGGTAAATGTGTGGAGGATAGTAGTCTAAGGCATGTTGTTTACAGATAAAGGTAGAAAGGACAAGCATTTTGGGGACCAAGCATGACTTAGTATGGTTCAATCCAAGCAATAACTATCCAACTGGCAGCATTTCTATACAGATTGTGTATTTTGTCAAAGAGGCAGAAAAGAGAAACTGTAAATGGACAGTTAAAAGGGACTACAAAAAGAGACCTGTGTATTTGTTAGGAAAATGAAGGGTAGGCTGTGGTGGAACAGATCTTTCAGGTTTTAGAAGGCTTTAAAAAAAATTAAAATAAAAGGCTATATCGCAAACAGGAATACAACAGTACAACCCTGCCCACCACAGTATCTCTGTGATGGGGCAAGGCTACACATGATGAAAATAGTAACATAGTAAATAGCTTAGAAGAAAATGGTAGAATTGCAGGGGAAGGGTAAAGCACCTCTTCCACTTGTTGGTTTTGCCCTGCAGATATCCCCCATCCTTGCATTAGTGTTATGACACAAACATATGGTTGGGAACTGTGACTTGTAGCATGTTGTAACTGCAATCAGATCAAGTATTCCAAGAAGCCATGTGGATTTATGATGGAGAAGAATTACAGCATTTGTTTTAAGAATTATAGCTATAATCCTATAGACATAGTAGGTCTTACTTCTAGGTAAACATGCGTAGGATTGCACTGCATGTATTGACTAACAATATTGTTTTTAGTTTACTTGAATTAGTTTGTTTAACATTTTTGTACAAGGAGTACAGTTTCTCATGGAGAGAATGTCCTCCAACAAGTGCTTGCATCTCTTTTGAACAAGTGTTGATATGATCACATTTCACTGGTTCATGCAGTGACTCTATATCAGTCTCAGCTGTTGAAGGCAGCTGAAGAAAGTAATGCCAATCCTGGAGGCTGTTCAAATTCCTGGCTCAATGACCCAGCCCAGAATGGCGCCAGTTTGCCCTGTTCAGCAGAACCGAGGGAAATGCAGATTACAGTTCTCTGGCAGAACATGGCTGAAGTGTACATGGTCACAAATTAGAGAAAATCCCCAGGGGCTGGTTATTTGTGCTCTCAACAAAAGCAGGAGCTACTGAATCAGCTGAAATATTTATATTGGCTAACATTTATTAATTTTCTGTAAAGACAACACTAGATCTTTAAAGAATTTTCCTTTCACATTAGAAAACATAAAAACTGGGAGACTATCTTGAAGAAGCAACATGATTCTAAAACAGCCATTCCCAATAATACATAAATAATACATTCTTCCCACACTAGAGGCCTTCAAGAGGCAGCTGGACAACCATCTGTCAGGGATGCTTTAGGGTGGATTCCTGCATTGAGCAGGGGGTTGGACTCGATGGCCTTGTAGGCCCCTTCCAACTCTGCTATTCTATGATTCTATGAATTTGATGCCCTCTGAATGTTTTGGACTACAACTCCCATCAGTACTAGCCACTGTGGCCAATGGTTAGGCATGATGGGAATTGTCTGAAAGACCTGCAGGGCACCAAATGGGCAGTTCTGAGATGCCCACTGGTGAAGTTAATTTAGTGTAGTTGTATTGTTTGCAAATGCATTTTCACTAGACGTGGAAATGCCAGGTGTAATCAGAAAAAGTGACTGAAATAACAAAAGAAACAATGCATCTCTCGGGTATATGCATTTTCGTACACAATTTCCCCATATGAATGTATTTTATATGCTTTTTTTTACTGGAGTTCTGCATCACACAATTCAGAGAAGTGCAAAAACTAGACGATAATTACGCTCTGACTCAAATATTAGTTTGGGAAGTGAGAATTATGTTGGTTTGTATGAAAATGTGAACCAAACCAATTTCTTCCCCAACCCTGGTCTTATAGAATTCTTAGAAACGTTGTGGAATTCTGCCCCCCACCCAGCCCCACCTTCCATTTTGCCAAAAGTTTGTAAAAGGACACAGAACTATATGAAAAGTGTACTATGCTGCAAATGAAGATGAATTGACATAAAAAATGGCTTCCTATAATTACTACATAGTTTGGCTTCAAAAATGTTAGATAAGTGTTGCTTGCACAAATACATTGTAGTGCTATATAAGAATTCTCATACACAGGCCTGTAATAGGCTCTGCAGATTTATACTTCTGTGATTCATTTTCTAAAATAAGAACTATCAAGGTTTAATTTAAGAATAGTTAAAATATAGGAGCCTTGTGTGGCGCAGAGTGGTAAGCAGCAGTTACTGCAGCTGAAACTCTCCCCACGGTCTGAGTTCGATCCCAGCGGAAGCTGGTTCTCAGACAGCCGGCTCAGGTCGACTCAGCTTTCCATCCTTCCGAGGTCGGTAAAATGAGTACCCAGCTAGCTGGGGGAAAGGTAACTGCGACTGGGGAAGGCAATGGCAAACCACCCCGCTACAAATGTCTGCCAAGAAAACATCAGCAAAAGCAGGCGTCCCTCTAGGAGTCAGCAATGACTCAAGTGCTTGCACGAGAGGTTCCTTTCCTTTCCTTTCCTAAAATATACTTGAGAGCTCGTGTCATATGGACTAGGGCTGGGGAAAGCCATAAGGCTCACTAGATTATCTAGGCCAGAGTGGGCAGAAAATAGATCTCCAGATGTTTTGGACTCCCAGCATTTCTGAACATTGGCCATGGTGGCAGGGACTTCTGGGAGTTGAAGTTCCAAACAGCTGGAACTCTACCTTCTGTTCACCCCTGAACTAGGGCCTGTCACTACTGTTCAGCCTAACCTACCTCATGGATTTATTGTAAGGATTAAATTGGTGTGTGGGACCGCATATGTCAACCTGAGCTCCAAGATAATCAATAAATAAAACTTCTCCATAAGGCTTGATGAGACTGCACTTTTTATAATTCCTGCCATTCAATCTATATTCATCATTAACCAATCAGTGGAGATAAAAATTTCAGTCCTGAAAACAACACAGACATATTTTGGCCTTTGAAGAGTACTCTTAAATTAATGGTTACTCAGATTTTTAACATGCTTGTCTCCATCCTTATAGATGCTGATGCAGATATACCAGGAGCCCCTGGTTCTCCATTGGATGTGAAGTGTTTGGATGCTAACAAGGATTATGTCATCATCTCTTGGAAACAGCCAGCTGTTGATGGGGGAAGTCCCGTCTTGGGATACTTCATTGATAAGTCAGTATTTGTGCCAGACTGAAATTACAACTCATCTTGGTGACAGTATGACCTTAAAGACCTCTTGATTTTTGAAAATAATCCCAGTGTGTCAGTGTGGTAGGTTCAGGGGTGGGCAGTTGTCAGGCTTGCGGGATCTACTTTTCTTTTTTAGAACCTTGGGCAGTATCCAACAGGACAGAATCACTAACATAAATTACATTGCACTAGTGCAAACTACGGTAGTGCAATGCCAATAGTGTTAGTTGGCATGCTGATTTCCCACTAGTTCTGCCACAATGTTGCCAACCCCTGCTGGCCCTATCTCCAACTTTTGTACATAGGGGTGACTGTCTAAAAAAGGGCTCCTATGCATGTATGTGCATAGTTGCCCCATCTCAGAGCTTTGGCCATATGCACGGAGATCAGGGGTGGAGCCAGTGGCAGAATCCTCTTTTCTGTATGCTTAGAGTGAATGTCCGGAGAAGAAGGTATGAAAGGGGCTCATGAAACTTTATATATAAACTTGACCTTTTATTTATTTATTTATTTATTTATTTAGTTTTTATACTGCCCAGTAGCTGAGGCTTTCTCAGCAGTTCACAACCATAAAATATGACATGATAAAACGCAGTATAAAACTTCTAAAAGTTTAATAGTAGCATGTAAAACCTATAAGCAGTTACAGCCCAGGGAAATTTTGCTTGAGCAATCTGAAGGAATGAAAGCCACTTCACACATTACAGTCTAACAGGCTTGAACAGTAGCCTGTGATTCCTCCTCCTTGTCTCCATCCTTGCACTGTATGTGGATAATGAACGTAAGAAGAGAGTCCTGCTGCTGCATCAGACCAAGCTAGTCCAGTATCTTGTTTCTCACAGTGACCAATTTAGATGCCTCTGGGAAGCCTGAAAGCATGACAGAGGGCAATTGCCCTCTGTTGTTTCCCAGTGAATTAGTTTAACAAATGTATTTTATACATTTTCATTTAGATTGCTTTATGAAAAGAGAGTGAGGCTGCACCAACACCCACATGGAATAAGTGACCTACCATCCTTGTGCATCTTTTTTTTTAACAATATATCCCATGCGGCCAACAGGTGCACTGAAAGCAGCCCTACAGATGAGCAAATATTGTGGGATATATTCATGATTTCCTTGTGTCAGTAAAGAGTCTTGCTTCCCCACCCCCTTCTCCCTCTTTCAGATGTGAAGTTGGTACTACGCACTGGTCCCAGTGCAATGAGACTCCAGTGAAGTTTGCTCGCTTTCCAGTCACAGGTTTAATAGAAGGACGCTCCTACATATTCCGAGTCCGAGCTGTGAATAATGCTGGAATAAGCATTCCATCCCGCATTTCAGAGCCTGTGGCAGCATTGGATCCTGCTGATAGGGCTAGACTTAGAAGTAAGAGCCTTCTTAATATATTTCATCAGAGCTTGAAAGATGGGAGTGCAGGAACATTCCACTAGAGGGAGGAGTAGTAAAGCAAACTTGGCCTTTCAAAGTGGAATTTGTCAGAAACAAAACTCTTTCATATTCCTCATAACATGTCTTTGCATCCACTGCTTACGAATCACTAACTGGAATACCCAGCATAGGCACCAGAACACTTTCCACGATGAAGCTCTGACAGATAATTTCAGCAGAACAGAGGGCACATTTTCAATGGAGCCTTGTGCTAAAATATACTTAGCATAATGTTTTCTCCAGCCCCGTTGATTCTCTTGTTTCATTCCACTCCAAATAGGCAGTCAATAGCTTCATTATCAAAGGAAGCTTTCCAACTCCGATAATGAAGTTGTTGTTTTGTCAGAATACTTATTTTTACCACCCAGGATCATTCTCACACCAGAAATCAACAATCTAACCAGAAATCCACTTCTTCAACATTTTTAGCCTGGGCAGAATTGGAATGGTATTGAAGTATTCCCTCCTGATCAAAATGAGTTTTTAAAGATACAGAAGGGAGTCATATAATCCCCCCTTTCAATCCTGTTTTGGTAGGCAAGGTTTATTGTTCAATTTACAGGAATCTTGTTTGCCACAGTTTAAATATATGTTGAGTAAGTACAGGTTCTCTGTCAGCAATTTGAAATAAGCATTCACTTGTATATGCATTTCTTAATAATTCTGTTTTTATTATTGAAATACATTGCCATATCTAGAAATCCTTGATTAAGATTAAAGGTGCAATACAATGCTTGTTAAGATAGAAAAATCTGCCTGGGGTGTGCTGGGATTTGTAGGACATTCCTCTGTTTAAGCATGCATAGGATTGCACCCTACAGAGGTTTAAGAAATATTTGCGTTAGTATGTGGCAATTTTTTGCCAGATATGACTGAGGTTGGCCTATCTCTGCCTCTATTTCAGGTCACCCTTCTGCTCCTTGGACAGGACAGATTATTGTCACTGAGGAAGAACCTACAGGTAAATACTAGTTCAGCTTGGTCTCAACTCTTCTTTGTTTTTTGAGCACATTTGCATTGCTAGTTCCAAACATTTTTTCTCATGGCTTCCCTCAAGAAATCTTACCTTCAGAATGTAATTTTGTGAAGCAATGGATTACTCCCCTGCTGTTTAAAATAAGTTATGGATATTGAGTTTTGCAACATATTGCTCACACCCATATAAATAAGAACATTTATGGAAATTATGTTGGATTGGAAAATGTTTTTTATATTTTTTACTCTTCTTGAAGGAAATAAAACTACTTCAATCTGAGCATGACTAGAGAAATATGTATTCTCAGCTTCTAGCCTCAAGTTGTTTGGTCTCACAGAAATAAGCCATATCAATAGTTTTGCAGGCTCATTTGCCCTGTTAGTGGTGTTAGATATATAAAGTGTCAGAAGGGTAGCTGTGTTAAGTCTATTGCAGCAAAGTCAACAGAGTCTTGTGGCATCTTAAAGACTAACACATTTATTATATCATAAGCATTCATGGATACAGTCCACTTCATCAGATGCATAAAGTGTTCTCCTCAGTTGGCAGGTATTTATATATACATGGTTGCAGGTGTGTGTGTGTGTATTATAAACAATGAAAGAACTGAAATGTGGAAAATGCAGACAGAGGTAATTACCTTAACAGTAGCCATTCACAAAATAGTTGTTGGGTGATAACACAGGCATCTTTGCACTGGTTAGCTGCTTTACACATACAGCGTGATAAAAAGTCTTTGTCCCTGTTCAAGCCGCAGGAGTTGGAGTTGAATCTCTTGGTGAGTTAATACTTCAGTAGTTTCAAGTCAAAATTTGTCCTTTGTTCAAGAATGGTCACCTTATGGCCATTGACAGAGTGCCCTGGGAAGCTGAAGTGTTCACCCACCGGTTTTTAATGTTGTCATTTCTGATATCAGATTTGTGTCAGTTATTATTTTGCGCAGAGACTAGTCTGTTTGTTCTATCTAGAATGCTGGGATATATCACATTGGAAGATGAACAGGTTATGAACCCCTGATGTTGTGAATGGCATTCTATATATAAAGGCCTTTCTTCCTTCACTCTTTTTGATACAGAGGGCATTGTTCCTGGACCACCCTTAGACCTCCATGTTACAGAAGCCACAAAGAATTATATTGTGCTTAGCTGGAAACCTCCGTATGAACGGGGTCACGAGGGTGTCATGTACTTTGTTGAAAAGGTAAAACAAAAGTTTCAAACCCCCATTATCTCAGTCATTTCCCCCAAGGCCTGTTTTATTCCATCCCTAAGAACTTCAGGCTGGTACAGTTTTCATTTGAACTATTTTTTATCTCACATGAAGAACAAAAACTACTGGTAGTGTTTCCAACAGATTGAAGAAAGCAGTGAATAGATAGGAAAAAGGCCTCTAAAAAAGAAAAAAAATGGATTTCTATTTCTTTCCTCAAGACCTTTGTCATAAATTACTTTTCTTAACACAGCACAGATGTAGATTCAGACCTAGAATTCTATAAACATAAGAGCAGTTGTCTGTGGTTACATAAGTTGATTAATACTTTTGTATCTTTAGTATCTTTTGTGATAGATGTCACTAATTCTTTTTTAAAATTTGTTCCCTGATATATATTTCCCAGTACTTAATGGGGTGGGAGCCCGACAACTGTGAGTGAAAGGAAATTTGCCAACAGGAACTTCCCACTCCTTTTCCCCATTGCAGCCCCTGTGTGCCTGAAAATCTGCTCCTGAGGACCAAGGAACCCTCCTTGCTCTGCTCACAGAATGCTCATTCTGCCACGTCCGGCATAGCCTGGACGTGGGGAGGGATTTGCGGGCGGGGCAAGGTAGAGACGTGCCCATCTCCAATTGGGCAGGATTTCGCGCCACTGGGCTGGGAGGGGTTTCAGTCTGGCCAAAAGCAGGCCACTTACCCCTCACAGACCAATGTGCCTCTGTCTGATTTTGGCAGAATTCCCCCTCTCCTAAAAGCCCCACTGCTTCACCTAGCCCCGTTTTGGAGGAGCCCCGAGTGTCCAGGAAGATTTTGGGGAGATGGAATGGAGAGGAGGGGGCAGGAAAGCCCCCTTCTGCAAGCTTCTTTCTGCTTGCAGTTCTCAGGAACCAATCCAATATTTTCATATCTATTTCAAACCAATAAAATGACAAAAGATTATTAATGTATGTTCCTCCAGTAACTATTCTATTTCCTCTCTTCAGTATGCTTTATCTTGTATAAGGGTTTACAATAAATCCCTATCCTCTGCATTCTCTTGGTAATGGCATATTCTCCAGCAGTTTGTTTGACCTTGCCTTCTGAACCTTGCATAGCTCCTTTAGAGTTCTGACTGGTTGTGACTGAAGCCTGGAGCTGATTCACCGCCCCACTGACATCAGAATCACCAGCCTCCATGGTATAAAGTTAATATGTAAGAGGACATTGGAAAGGAGGACAGCTTTATGAACCCAGCATCTGCCCATTTTTGCGGCTGTTGGCGAAGAACAAGTCTGCTCTCCCTTAGAAGCACCTTAAACTGCAAGCCCCCACCCACCACCCACCACAAATTGGGTGTTCCAGTTTAAGGAAGCATAGTGACAAAAATGATTTGCTCCTTTCTGCTGGAGAGTTGCAAGGTTTCTTGTTGTGAGAGGTCTACTTTGTCCAATTCTGAAATTTTGATTTCAGTGTGTTGCAGGAACCGAAAACTGGCAAAGAGTGAACACTGAGATCCCTGTGAAGTCCCCTCGCTTTGCACTTTTTGACTTAGCTGAAGGGAAGTCCTACCAATTCCGTGTCCGTTCTTGTAATTCAGCTGGAATTGGTGAGCCCTCAGAAGCCACTGAAACCACTGTGGTTGGTGACAAACTTGGTAAGTGTTCATCCAGGGGCAGCACTGCTTTCAGCAAAAGATGCCTCTGAAGATGATTCTGGATTTACCTTTTCCCACTTGGATGGGAATGAGTTCAGTTTTGTCTATGGCTTTAGCTAGACCTAAGGATTATCCCAGGCAAATGGAGGGGTCGTCCCTGCCTGCTCCCAGGATCCCCTGTGTGTCATTTGGATGCACAGGGATGATCCCGGGACAATCCCGGGATATAAGCCTGGTCTAGCCATGGCCTGTGTTTACATTTTTTTTAAAAAAAGAAAAAGCTTGGCTTAATTGATGGTCCTTTAATATGGATAACCTATTCATCAGAGAGTATAGCAATGGAAAAACCACTATTTAGAAAATAGCAGTTAATTTGCTGTAGGTATAAATTTATCCCGAAATACTCTTATTCCAGAATTGTTCACTCCATCTACAATTTTTAAGGCTACTTCTCCCCCCTCTCCACTTTTTTTAAAAGCAAGTCAAAGATGTCACCAATGAAATCAAAAAGCAACGAGCATTATGCTACCCTTTCCATGCAGCTTCCATGAGGAGGCACTGTCAGGCCACTGCTACCAATTGGCAGTGGGGTGGGGAGGGACCAGGAGTCCTCATTCATTTATTGGATGGAGGCCATGAGATAATGGAGAAGCTTGTTGACCAGTTCTCAAGACTTCCTAGCAATTATCATGGCTGCAGTGATGAATCAATATCAGGTCACCCTGCCATGAAAGGTTTTTGCCACTTGCCAAGTGAAGAAAGCATAACAGCTTTAGCCAATTTGGTGAAAGCACTTCTAGTTACTAGCTCCTCTTTACTAGGATTCTGGATTACATATTGTTTATGATTGCTTTGTGTAACGATGTGGAGTATACATTTTTTTTAAAGTTTCTAGATGCTCACTTCTGGGTCAATATGCAGATTGTACCTTGTACAATACTCATCACATTTTAGGAACTGACCAGGTGTTTTAAATTAAAAAAAACAAATGATTTAAATGCATTTATTTATTTATTAAATTTATATACCGCCCCATAGCTGAAGCTCTCTGGGCAGTTTATATGGTCCATATGTGATGAACTTCTAAAATAATGTTTGTTAGCCCAATTTTATGAGAGCTCTGAATACATAGAGATTAAGGCTGCAATCTTATACCAATTTACCTGGGAGTAAGTCCCATTGAACTAAATGTGATTGCATAGTGCTGCCAGTGACATTATTGGTTAGAAGTGGCATGATGACTGAAGCAGAGGTAAAGCTAATGTCAGTGTAACTTGTGTTCAAGTTCTGTACTTATACCACAATATGTTTTTCTTATTGGTCATAAGAAATGACAATGTGTTTTCTTGTGAAACTTAAAATGATTTTGTCTTGCAAACGATCAGGATAATTAGGAGAAACAGAAGAGTAAATGGAAAAAACAGTTTATAACTTTAAGATATAGGCATGGATGAGAGTTGCAAAAAGATTGGCCTCCATCAAAGAAAGAAAAAGATTACATCTCTTTTGAGTTGATTGAAACTATCAGCCTTTCATGTGTTCTACAGACATTTGTTTTCAAAAAAGTGATTATCATACTCTCTGTGCTACTAAATGAGCACACTGTGAAGACAAGGGGTTGGATCTGAAGATCCCAAAAGGAAGGAGGGTTCCTCTGATGGAAGAAGACCTTCCATTAGAGAAAGCTCCTTTTCTTCATGGAACAGAATCTTTGAGCCAGCCTAGCAAAAATATATCTTCTTCTTAAGCGTGGTTCTCAAAATGTGTCATAGTGTCATGTTCCTGATTGCATGGCATCATGTTCCTGATAGCGTTTTGGTTGTCTTGTGTACATAAAACAAGATATTGTTCAATCAGATTTGCCCCTAATTATTACTTGCTTGATGGAATTCAATATTATGTGTACATTAGCTTAATGTAAGAGAAAAGTAGGAATCCAGTGTTTTCATGTCAACAGTGGTGGGCATTAATTTGTTTTGCTTCTTTTGTCTTTAGATATTCCTAGTGCCCCTAGCAATGTTGTACCCACCAGAAATACAGATACCTCAGTAGTTGTCACTTGGACAGAATCCAAAGATGCAAAAGAATTGGTTGGCTACTACATAGAAGCAAGCAAAGTTGGATCTGGTCACTGGGAACCATGCAACAATAAACCAGTAAAAGGCTCAAGGTAATATATCCATGGATAGATGTCAAACATACAGTTCACTATTACATACTGAAAGATAGCTTGATAGATTTATTCTTTTGATATCTGGAACCTAAAGTTGTTTCTTCAACATCATGTTAATTTTCTTGGAATACTGTCATTGTTTGTGATATTTCACTGGTGCAGCAGTTGGTATTTCCAATTCTAAGCACTTATTGCTGGCACAAAGATTGAGCAATAAATTATTTGTTATTAAATAGTAAGAATACACATTATGATCTCTCATCCAAAGCAATATGTGTTCTTTAAAGAGCAATACATAAAAGGGCACCATTTCAGATTTCCTTTGGGCAGTGGCGAAATTTTCTGCAAGAATGTATTGAAGATTGCCAAAATGGAGTCCAATTTAACTGCATTTTGCTTGCTTTTTAAAACCTCATAATGAAAATAACAACGCTGTCAACAATGTTATCCAAACTCTCTTGTAAGGCAACATGATTTGTGGCTATAACATACATAGCCATGAATTTGTGGCTATAGCATCCCTAGAAATACATATATTTTTGCCAACTCGCTTCTACCTACTGGGTGGCAATTATTAAGACAGTTGTCTTAATAATTGCCACCCAGTAGGTAGAAGCGAGTTGGCAAAAATATATGTATTTCTAGGGAGTAATTGGACGTCATCCGAAATATAAGGTGGGATTGCCTTCCCTGCCCTTCCTAAATGATGCTTCTAAATGCATACCCCGATTGGCTCATGGGAATTGCATACCAGAATCAAATTCTCTCTATTACTTCTTAGGATGGTGCTGTCCATCACAGAAAGGAATTATTCCTTTCTCTGAAGGAAGAAGCTCTATTGCAGTTGCTGGCAATATATGGGTAAAATGTGATTTTCAAGAAATGATTGTTTTGTTCAGTTCTTACCCCTCACACATTCCCCATCATGGGTGCGAGGAGTGCAGGGATGCATGCATTTAGAATTAAGGTACTAAATTGCACAGGGAGACTGAATTCATACAGTAGGCTCCCTGCTGTAAGCATTGAGTGCCCCAACGCATAGTGGGTTGTGGAACAGGGCTATCAGGAACATGATGTAGGGGGTGGGGCCAGCAAGGCTCTCCCTTCTTCTCCCCTCCCTCCTGTGATGGGGAACATATGAGAGTGAATGCCTGATCAGGGCTACTAAAGACTTCTGGGATACTTCCCCCAAATTGCATTTCTCCCTATGATTGCCCTCTCTTAAGGCCAAACTAAATATTTGACAGGATTAAATACTTTAGTGTAGGACTAGAAGGCCCCAATTTTGATTGGGACTATGGTCATCTTGGAGGTAGATTTAAACTGTCCCTCCTCTAGTTTTCATCCCGAAGTTTCACCCACCATGGGTGGGGCGGGAGATGGAGAAAAAAGGCTTTATTGAATTTATTATGTTTTTTTCTGTCCCACCCCCTCTGTGGGATGTGTGGAAATTTTTGAGATGAAAACAAAGAGAGGTGGACAGCTTAAATCCCTCCCTCTCTCCTAAAGTGTCATGGTCCCAATCTGTATCAGAGCCATGAGCACTTACACTACAGTAATAATAATCCAGTCACACATAATTGGATGAATGCTTAGTTGCCCCTTTCCTTTGGTTTCCTTTGAAATCCCTTTCTCTTGGATCCCTATGGCCCTCAAAAGAGTGAGGTCCCAGTGCAACGTGTCATAGAAGCTTTAGTAAATAGGATTTGCCAAATCTAGAATATCATTGAGTGGTGTTCTCTTTGCTGTTTACTTAAGATTCATTTGCCATGGACTTACTACTGGGGATCACTACACTTTCCGTGTCAGAGCTGTTAATGCAGCTGGACTCAGCGGATTTTCACCAGAGTCAGAAGCAGTTGAAGTCAAGGCAGCTATTGGTAAGTGAGCTGCAATTCCTATAGCAGAAGTGGGAATCAATATTATAATTATTATAGCTAGGGACACAATTAACTAATAATATTTATTTACAGTACTGTTTGTACATATTGACTAAGCATTTTTAATATTTGATATTTCACTTCCATCATTTCACAGTCATCCAGTCACTATGCACTTGTTGACTTCTCACCTTCATCATCCCAGACTTCCTTGGTTGTGTTCCCTGTAACCATATATAGAAAGTATGTTCACATTCTGTGAAATGACTTGGCAATCTGATTCCATAATGTGGTATATATTTCACTTCTAACATGTCCTTGCTTGCAAAAGTAAGATTATTAATTTATATGCCTAATTTGCTTCATTGTTTGACTCCACTAATACAGTTATTCTCATGTATTCATGTTCTGAAGTCTTTTTCATATTGAATGCATGCTGTTGATAAGAAATTTGGCAGGATCATCAATAACTCTAAACCGAGGTACTTTACATCTTCAGAGAACAACTCTATGACTGTAGTTCTGAGGTTACTTTAAAGATATTGTGTATCCCTCCAATGAATTTAACATTAATGTGGTACTGCTTGTACTTTAAAGATAATGGACAGTGTTTATGGATAGAATGGACAGAAAAATACTAACTGCATGCAAATATTAACTGCTGAGATGAATGATATTGTATACCCAATGGATATTTTATATATATTGCATAATATCTGTAACTGTAACTTTTTAATGTCCTGTCTCTGTCCAGCTATGTGTCCATTTCTTCATTCGGTTGAACAATGGAGAATTGGGAGTGAATGAACTCTAATTTCAAATGTCTTTGTTATTTTCTGGCAATTATAGGGGGAGGATTGCTTCATGGTGTATGTCCTGGACTAAGTGGTAAAGCTGATGGACTAACAGACCACACAGCCAACTGGGAAGGCATGCATGAGTCCTCCCAGCCTATCTTTGACACAGATGCTTTGTTAAAATGCAATGCTAAACCTAACAGGCAAACAGGGCCCAGTAGCCCTGGTAAGCAGAGGAGTCCATCAGACACTAAAATGAGTGAAACACATCCTACTCCTTCATCACAAAAACCAACTACCAAGCAGGCAAGTAAGTCTCGTCCTGAGGATCGCTCAGAATTGGAGAAAAAGAAAAAGAGAAGTGATATAGGTGAGCTTTGGTCACATGCCATGATTTCATCGTGCTAGCACCTTCATTTCAGGCCGTTATCATCTGTGATCATCCAAGCTGCCAATGGACATCTTTGCCAATGCTACATTTTCTGTTACCTCCATCTAATAAATGCTCAGCTTTCCATCAAAGATCATTATAGTGGTAATTAGGGCTATGGCACATATATATGTTGCATCTAACAACAAGCTTGCATGTTGCATTCATTGGCTAATTTGATTGGATTAGTGTTGTTTAGGCTTATTACTATTAATATTATTTGTGAAAGAAATTTATGCGGCTTCTAAATTAGCTTGGTAAGATTTATACATTCTACTGAGCATTTTTTTTCTGTTTTGTTTTATTTTTGCTTTATTATTTATTTATTTATTACATTTCTATTATATATCCAGGACTTAATGTTACTGTTTAATGCAGAAGGGAAGACCAAGTTGTCAGTTTGGTCCTAATTTGGGGACCATCAACAATTTTGTTATATAAATATTTGCCGCCAGTTGAGGATCTGGCCCATGTTTTAACTGATCTGTAAGCTGCTTTGGGAGCCCTTTCAGCTGAAGGGCAGGGTAAAAATGCTATCAATCAGTCAGCCAGACAATCAATCAATGAGAGACAGTGACTATTTGAAATTATCGGGCCAGTATCTGATAGGTACTTAAATGTATATGCAGTACTCATGGTAGTAGAGTAGTGAGCTGCAATTATAGTTGTCTTTCATTGTCCTCAAAGCAGTACATGCAAATTGCATATAAATCTTAATGAACAGGAGGCATAGAATAGTAGAGTTGGAAGGGGCCTATAAGACCATAGAGTCCAACCCCCTGCTCAATGCAGGAATCTACCTTAAAGCATACCTGACAGATGGTTGTCCAGCTGCCACTTTAATGCCTCTAGTGTAGGAGAGCCCACAACCTCCCTAGGTAATTGGTTCCATTGTCATACTGCTCTAAGAGCTCCTTCAGGTGAGCGTTTTATTGCACGCTCGTTACTCCACACTCATGGATTTTCATGAGTCACTCTCATGATGTCATCTGCCTCCAGTGTGCCTCCTGCCACTTCTGGCCTTCTTTGCACGACAAAAAACCCCACTCCATTAAGTATGACTTATTTTTTGAGATGGAAGTTGCCGCTATCTCCTGCTGTGTGCAGGAGAAGCAACATGATCAAAACAGAGTTTATTTCCTCTTTCCTCTCCCTTGAGAATGAGGAAATAATGAGGGACAAACACGCGGGTGGAGAAGGGACGGTAAGGAAACATGATTTCCCCCATGTGATGACACTCGAACAGTCAGGAAAATTTTCCTGCTGTCCAGCCGGAATTTGACTTCCTATAACTTGAGCCCATTATTCCATGTCCTGCACTCTGGAATGATCGAGAAGAGATCCTGGCCCTCCTCTGTGTGACAACCTTTCAAGTACTTGAAGATGGCATCGCAGTAAAGAGAGGAAATATTACACGTGAAAATGTGCTGTTCAGCTGCTGCTGGATAGAGGTTTCATTTTTTTTCTACCGTGTCATGTTCCAAAGTGTTGCTCCAAATATTTTTGGTCATCCTCCAGTTGGATTGCTGTGACGTATGATGTGTATATACTTTCTGCAAGGTAGGTGCACCAAGGTGTGTAATTATAGCATTAAGGTGTTGCTGGAAAAAGAAGAGAGTTTTTTTAAACAACAACAACAACTGTGAAACAAAATGTTTAGATTCAGTAAAACAGTATGAATCAATCATTGACATCTCCAATGCTTTGCTTTTTTTTTTTTACAGTTCTACCATGATTTTCATTGTTTTGAAGTAAAGGCTCATCGCTATAGTCATGACACATTCTCATCTTATATGCCATCATTTTCTAACTAACATGTTTCAAAAGTTATCTTCCCTTATGTAACATGAATTTTAGGGAAGTCTACAATCCTTATCCGAGATTTTGCTTGGAAGGATGAAACTTGAGGATGACTCTGAATCCAAACAAATGTTTGATTGACTAACTCAAACCTTCTGTCCTAATGTTAAACTATTCACTCTGAAACAGCTCCTCCTTCTCCACCATATGACATCACGGTGCTTGAAAGTGTTCGAGACTCAATGGTTCTTGGATGGAAACAGCCCAAAGTGATTGGTGGAGCTGAAATAACTGGCTATTTTGTGAATTACCGGGAAGTGATTGGTGGAGCACCTAGAGAATGGAAAGAAGCTAACATTAAACCTGTTAGTGAAAGAGCATACAGGGTAAGAGATTAATGTTTCATAGTTTTAGACACGTATCCCCCGTCCAACTTGGGTGATTATCCCTTTTGCCAGAAGCCACCTGAGCCCACTGACGATATGGAGACATTTGGGGGCTGTGGGGAGGAGGAGGAAAATTTCATCTCATCAGTGTCCTTAAAGGTGCAATCCTATGCATGTTTAGACTGAAAAAAAAATTCTACCACTTCCAGCATTCCCATGCTGGCTGGGGAACACTGTAAATTGTAGGACTTTTTTCTGTCTAAACATGCATAGAATTGCACATCCAGTTAACCTATTTCTAGGTCTATAATCTAACTATTTTTTGAGCTTATGAATGTGATTTTAATTGTACTAATATTGTTATGTGCCCTTCTCTTATATATTTTGTTTGTTTGTAATGATCAGATCTATGATAACACAGGTTTGTAAACTCTGTCCTGTGGACCACTGGTGGTCTGCGAGCTCCAGTCAGATTGTCCATAGAAAAGTTCCTGGCCTGGCTCTTGGTTTATTTTTTCTGACAATGGAGACTGAGGCCCTTTCCACCAGTTTTTGAACAGGTTAACAAGACTTTGGCCTAGGACCTGTGATTTTTGTAATATGACAATGGTGCAGTCTACTAATTTTTCCCTGAAAGTGTACCAAGTAAAGAGGTGCTTCTCAGTAACCTGGCATAGGGCCTGTGATTTTCATAATACATGGCCTGTTTTGACAATGGTTTGGGCACTGAAGGAAAAAAGTATTAAGATATAAGTTATGTATGTACTTTGTTTTGTAGAATGAAAGCAAAATACAAAAAAAAAAAAAAATACTAAGTGGCCCACCAAGACTTCAAGCAGTTTTCAAATGGTTTGTGGAAAGGGAAAGGGGCAGAGAACTATTATTATTATTATTATTTATTTATATAGCACCATCAATGTACATGGTGCTGTACAGAGTAAAACTGTATTAACTTTTGGATATGCTTTCTATATCAGTGGAATATATGCTTTTTATGTACAGTATATATGTATAAATTAATTAAAAAGCATCCATAGGACTGTAACCTGAGAAAGCTTCTTGGCTTCCTAAATTGTGTCATTTTGTTTATACGGTCTTAAGCCTGATACTGAGAAACACGTTGTGACTGTTTATATCACTCACGCAAAAGATCTAGTACTTTTTCAATGTTTATTTTAAAATCCAATAAAGAGGATGAATTGGAACATTACAACTGAATTATTGGCTCTTTAAAATGTAGCAAAGCATATTAACTTTATTATATCTATGCTGCAGATAAATGACTTGAAGGAAAACATGACCTACCAGTTTCAAGTAGCTGCCGTTAACTTAGCTGGGCTTGGAACACTTTCTCCAGCTAGCAAAGCCTTCAAATGCGAAGAGTGGACCATTGCTGTTCCAGGTTAGAACTGGAAGGGGGTATTTTAGTATTGGTAGGAGAAGACTTCTTCAGTGTGGCATATTAAACTTAACTTCAAACAAGATAAGAAGGATGCAACTGCTAGCTGGGATAGCAGCTTGTCTCTGCTCCCAGCAAGTCACTTGCTAAAATTATTAGAGAAATTTGATCCTGCAGATGCTGCGCACTTACTTAAAATATTAAGTTTTGAAGTTAATTCCCTTGGAAGAGACATCCAGAACATCCTTAGTCTGTGTGAAGGGGATATTTAATCTGACCTCGATAACTAGATTTAGGGCACAGACCAGTTTGTTTCAGGGCTGTCTTAAATGTGCACTCCCATTTGCTATTCACAATTTGCCAAGGAAATTCAAGTGTGTTTAGTCCAAAAAGGGGAAACCCATGTTACATGGTGTAAATGTGGACAAAGAGTAGTGAATGCCATGGTGACTCAGAACTTTTGTATCTTTCTTCTGTAGTGTTGTCTAAGTTTAGGTCACGATTTGGTCCACGGTCTTTTCTCTTCTTGATAACTGTTTCCTTTGTGGCATGCATTAATAATTGCGGTGGCCTCAGCTGCATTGTTCTGTCTTCTGTTTATCTTCCAGGACCACCCCATGATTTGTCATGCAGTGAAGTTAGGAAAAACTCTTTGGTTCTATTATGGAAACCACCAATTTATGTTGGCCGAAATCCTGTAACTGGTTTTTATGTAGATTTGAAACAAACACATGCATCAGATGAACACTGGAAGAGTGTAAATGAGAAAGCTACTGCAAACAAATTCTTAAAGGTAAGCTACTTGAAGAAACAAATTCTGCTCTTGTATAAGCAGAGTACAGAGCACTATTAGATGATGATGATTTATTCAATTTATACTCCATCTATCTACAAAATACAACAGACAGCAAGTTATTTTATTTTGGTGGCACTTCCTTGTGGTTACAGAGTGCCTAGGCCAGCAGTAGACAGTGTGGTGACCTCCAGTTGTTTTGGATTACAACTCCCATAATTGCTGACCATTTGCCATGCTGGCTGGCGTTGATGGGAGTTACAGTCCAAAATATCTCGAGGGCAGCTCTACTATATTCCGAGTTACACCCATGTAAAATGAGACCAGTTTCACTGGGAGGGAATGACTCACTACAGCAGAAATAGAAGTAAGTGTTATGCAAACAGGATGCCATAAAGCTCAGACACAGCTGATCTGCAGCTGCAGTCTAAGAAGATTTTTTTTTCATTGATGTTCTCCTGTACTGGTTTTCTCTAGATCAGTGGCCTTAAAGAAGGCACCAGTTATGTGTTCCGTGTACGAGCAGCAAACAAAGCTGGAGTTGGGAAGCCTTCAGATCCCACTGACCCTGTAATAGCTGAAACCCGCCCAGGTTTGTTCATATTCTGTCATTGTTTCTCTTGTTAGGAAAGTAAAAATGTTCACATGGTGGACATACATTGGAAACCGGACATACAATGCAATAATTAATCAGCCTGTGATATAGTTATAAAGAGGAAGCTGAACCATCGATTCAAGCAACCAGACTGTAACTTTCTGCTTCTTCTTATGCCCTTCTACTATTTTCTCCTAGAATAGATGAAGGCACCTGAAAATCTGTTGCACACTTTTGTATATCTGATGCGTCCCACATCAGAAGACATGGTGGGGGAAGGTGAATGGCAGACCACTCCCCAGCACCTAGAAAGAGAAGAATATTTTAGCAGAGCCTGGTTGCTTTGATTTTGGCAGGGCTGTGAATCAATTTCATGTTTCAGACTCAGAACCAGCCAGAACTTTAAAAGAGCTAGCCAGGGTGCTGAACTCTAGCACTCCCCCCTCACAATACGTTCAGCACTTTGGATAGCCCCTTTTGAGTTCTGGCTGGTTCTGACTGAAACCTGGAATGGATTCACAGCCCCACTGGAATTGGAGCTACCAGCCTGCAATGGAGTATATAGATATTGGATGCTGAGTCAGCATCCTCCAGTGATAGGAACAAGCCTAGCCTCCCACTTAACTCACAAGCTTCCAGTGCAGCTGTGAGAGAAACTTTGGAAGGTTTTGCTTCTGTTTTTTCAAAAATTTGCAAGTAGATCAAAACAAAATGAAAAGTGTGGGTGGGGGAAGACAACAAATCACCACTACCACCAAAAAGAACATAATAAATAAGTAGGGCTGTGCGCACGCACACACCAACCTGGTCCACTTTGGCCCTCTAGGGCAAGTGTCCATGGCTTAGGCTGTATAGAGGATTCTAATTCCCTATTCTGTTCTTCTCTTGTTTCCATTTTTTATTAATCACAGCTAGTCATGTTGTCCAGTCCTGACAGGCTGTGGTTAATGTTAACTATGGTTTGTTTGAAACAATTGAATACCAAACCATGGTTTATGAAGCTGGCTTGTTTCAGCAAATCATACTTGCTAATGTTATTGTTCAGATTATGTGTTAAGTTGAGTTTAATAATAAAAACTGATGGGAAAGTTTACGTTCTCCTCCTTGCAGCCATGACAGAAGAAAAGTGGGGAGTGGGGAACACATGAGTCTGGGAAGAGGCTAGGCTCGTTCCACTCATGATAAATCATAGTTTATTGTGATATCCAAGTGCAATCTATACGATTCAACTGGTCAACTGTGACAGCACATCATCTTTCAGGAAAAATATATTCTAAGATATAGGTTATCCTTGATTTTCATCATTATTTATATACTATCCTTAGTAGTGCTAAAATATTTCTACCTCTTAGGTTCTCTTGAGTCTTTTGATTTTGGTTTATTTTATCTGGAGCCCAAGTGAACAATTAGATTTCTTGAAAGACAGTTTGTAAATGGAGTGAGGAGTAGAAGGCCAAGTCACATTGGTTATTTTGGGTCCAGGTTATGTGCGGGATCGTCTTCTCACATACAACCCACCCCACACACTCAGGTCCTCTGGGAACGGTTTACCCCAGTAAACCACAACTAGGCTGACAACTGTTACCCAGAGGACCTTTTCTTCTTCTGCCCCCAGACTGTGGAATGGCCTGCTGGGAGAGATTCATTAACTTTATACTCTTTCCAAGTTTAAGACAGCCATAAAGACTGATCTCGTCCAGCAGGCCTACCCAGATGAATTTTAAACCTAAGAATTTTAATGTGATTGTTATTTTAATATTGTATTGGTTTAATATGTTCTTTTAACTAGTTTTATGTATTATACTGTATTTAATGTTGTTCCCTGTCTCCATCCAGAGGGAGAGGCGGGTAAGAAATTATTATTATTATTATTATTATTATTATTATTATTATTATTATTATTTCTTCCATATCACTTGACCTAATGCCAAGTCCTGTTGTCTCAGTTGCCTCTCCCTTCTTTGACAACAGGAGACCTGAGAGTACCCATCAGTTTCTGATAAATTCTGTTTATCTAATATAAGAAAAGAAGTGAAAATTTCTACTGCAGGTTTTATTTCAACTCAACATCTTGACAATGTATATATCAGATTTTTTTTTAATCTCCTAGGAACGAAAGAAGTTGTAGTTGAAGTAGATGACAATGGAGTTATTTCACTGAACTTTCAATGTGATGAAATGACTGCAGACTCTAAATTCATCTGGTCCAAGAATTATGAACCAATTGATGATGACTCTCGATTAGCCATTGACACCAAAGGTGGAAAGTAAGAAATTTAGAAACGCAAATAATAACTATATGGGATTCTCTTATATGTCTGTTTATGCGCATTTCACCCACAAATTAGATTTTTTCAATAGGATGCCAGTCTATTTGTTCAAAAACTGTATATAGTGCCAAGTTGGAAGGAATCCAATGACATGTTGTGGCAGTATATACTTCTCTTTGTGGCTTATAGTAGCTCTGGTTTGTATATGTGACTTATATCTGGAATGCACAAAGGAGGAAAGAGTTACAACCCCTCTCCCCTTGCACCATAGCAAATATCTCATTCCCTATGGCCAACTACAGATCTGCCGTGTAACATCTGACCCTTATGTGTTGTTATTATTATTATTATTATTATTTATTTATTTATATAGCGCCATCAATGTACATGGTGCTGTACAGAGTAAAACAATAAAATAGCAAGACCCTGCCGCATAGGCTTACATTCTAATAAAATCATAATAAAACAATAAGAAGGGGAAGATTTTTCTGATTTCTGTTTGGGCATTAGCTTGTGTTATTTAGCCCATGGAACAGTCAGCAGTTTGAGTTCTGAAGCTGGAACATTCTTCTGAAACAACTAGAATCAGCTGTAATGCCTGAGTTTAGTTAACAGTTTTCCTTGCACATACTCATCAGCTGATGCAGTCTTCCCTAACCTGGTATTCTCCCAATGCTTTGGACTATACTTCCCTGTCCTCCTGACCATTAGCCATGTTGGCTAGGGCTGACTCCACGTTGGGAAGGCTGAGCTATTGCAATTGTATGTGGGCATTCTTTGATATTTGATTTGGGCGCATATCTGTTGCTTAAACAAAGCTCTTTTGTTTTAAAGGTCAAAAGCTATCTTTAAAGATCTTGGTGAAGATGATTTGGGTATTTACTCCTGTGTTGTAACAGACACAGATGGCGTCTCATCAAGCTATACAATGGATGAAGAAGGTGAGCATCAAACTCTTTTGTCTACATGTCAGCCTTGCCCTTTGGCTCTTACATGATGTGCAAACAAGATATATTGCAATACAAACATAAGACAATGAATGATCATAAAATAAAATGTGCAAATAAACATACAGAATTTTTTAATACTTCTTTCCAATGTTATTTTGCAGAAATGAAGCGTCTACTCGCACTCAGTCATGAGCACAAATTCCCTGGTAAGTATAAACAAAAATACTAAGTTGGAGGAGGGGAGCATGTAGCATTAATATTTGTTTTCTGGGTTATCTTAGAATAGGAGTTTGCACGTGGCCACCTCCATAGCTTAGAGAAAATGCAAGTGAGGGAAGATATGATAGAGGTGTGGTGAAAGTGGACTGGGAGACATTTTTTCTCCTCTCTCAAAATATTAGAACCTGGAGTCATCCCATGGTAGATTCAGGACAGATAAAAGGAAGTACTTCTTCACACAGTACATAGTAAATTATGAAATTCACTAGCACTAGTAGCTATCAATGGCTACTAGTCATGATGCTTATATGCTACCTCCAATATCAGAGGCAGTTGCTGGGGAACATGATCAGGAGGATGCTGTTTCACCCATATCGTACTTGTGGAAATGGCCAACACAGTGGCCAACAGGCAGCTGGTTGGCCACAGTGAGAACAGAATGCTGGACTAGAAGGACCTTTGGTCTGAACCAGCATGGCTCTTCTTATGTTCTTATGATAGTCATATGAAGCCCACCACTGAAATCAAGATAATTTAATAAGGTCCTATTGCAGGTACCAACTTTTATAGATACCTGATTAGCTTCCACACATAGCAGGGCCTTTTCTGTAGCTGCCTGAGAGCTCTAGGATCCCCTTCCTCAGGATCTTGCCTGTCTCTTCCTTTGTCACTGTTCCACCAGGCAAATTCCATTCCATTCCATACTATTTTAATAGTATTTTTAACCACTTTAATGTGTTTTGTGTGCTATTTTTATATTATGTAATGTTTTTATTATATGCCACTTTGGAAATGGTGTAAAATTCCATAATAAATGTAAATAAATAATCAGATCCACTGAGGGCTGCTTTTCAGAGATTCAATACATTCAATTACTAGATCTGCAAGCCTAACCTGGATCCATGTTTTTCTCATTGTTCCCAGAGTGGGATTATAGTGGAGCCAGTGTGAACCTTTTTGGACACACCAGTTGAACAAGGGTTCACAAAGTCACCTCATATTTTGGTAGGAGGAATACTTCTCCCATACTTCCAGTCTGAGGTGGGGAGAGGTTCCTGTGAAGACTTTCCCCACAACAGTGAATGGTTTTTAGTCACTCTAATTCCATCCTAGCCTCTGGGCCTTATGCTTGTTTTCTGTTCTATTTTAGTCTAAAATATTCACAGCTAATTGCATACAAGAGACTAAAATTGCCACAGATCTGACAGTAAGACAAAAGCAGAGTGGTACAATGTCTTTATATATATATATATATATATATATATATATATATATACATACATACACCCACAGGCTGATACAAGCACTGACACATGCGGCATTAAGTTTATTTGTGTTTAGAAGTTACTTAAGGTCATCTCCTTTTATTCATCTTCAAATAATAATAATAATAATAATAATAATAATAATAATAATAATAATAATAATAATAGATGATGCAACTTTTTCACAGTGCTGTTTTTCACAGTGGTTGAAGAAAGGAACACAGAGTTTCTTGACTTCTGTCAGGCAAGCTTTGCTAGCCTCCCCTTTTGACTCATGGCTCTTTTTATGAAAATTAGTTTCATGCATAGCCAGGCCACAAATTAGATGCAGTTGTTTTGGTTAATGTTCCCGCTTTAAAAGGTCACAAGGAAGGGCAAACAAGTGTAATCATGACTTGCCAATGTCCTATTTCCTCAGTACCTTAGAGTCTTTTGCAAAAGGACTGTGGCAGATTCCCCAGCTTGCTCTGCACTGTTTCCACGGAGATATGATACCAAGCAGAATCTAAATTTGGGGATTTCATCTGTCTAGTTTGTGCTACTTCTGCAGAAGAAAACTCTTGTATCCAACTGGAAATTTGAAATTATTATTATTATTATTATTTA
Organism: Elgaria multicarinata webbii; assembly: GCF_023053635.1. NCBI lineage: Eukaryota > Metazoa > Chordata > Lepidosauria > Squamata > Anguidae > Elgaria > Elgaria multicarinata. The sequence continues at coordinate 55,277,886 of NC_086177.1, forward strand.
TATAGCACCATCAATGTACATGGTGCTAGTATGTTACGTTTTGCACTTGTTACACTGATGTATACCATAATATATTTAACTATGAATTAAACAGATCTTACTGTGTTTTAGAACGGATGACTATCAGAAGGAAATTCAGTATATCTGGCATGTTTTCAACACTATGGGCTCCATCACACCAGCATTTTATTGCACTTTTGTCCTGCCTTGTTTACTGTTTTGCCCCACAACAGTCATACAATGTCATCCCTGTCCTGCAGTCGTCTCGCCCCTTCCCCTCCATTTTCCATGTTTTTCTAGGGCGGGAAAAGTGTGGCATTTTTTCTCCATGCAGAATAAAACCACCCTTCTATCCCCGTGTGTTGCTGTCCTCATGCTATGTCACAGAACCTCCCTTCTTGGGGGTGTCTGCAGTGAAGGGTGGTCTCGCTGATGAAAGAGGACGGTTTGCTGAGTAGCTCGAATGGCCGGGCTTGTGCTGAGTATCTCGAACATACTTCCACTGCTCCAACTCCACTCTCATTGCTCTGTCATTGCTATTTCTCCCCCTTGAAAGGAAGAAACGGCGCCTAATCGATCAAATGCTAAATAGTTAAAACAGACAACTACTGAACAGTCTACTGTCCAGATGCTCACTGTTGATGGGCAACTTCAAAGCCCCCTTCAAACTGGATTTTAGAGGACATCTTTAAATAGGGGATTGTTCTCTGATAGCCTTTCAAACAGAGGATGGTCCTTTACAAGGACAGGTGGCAGTCCTAGATGAGCTCCATCACTCAGGCTGCAGAAAACTCCCCCAGTCTGTCACTCACAGGGCTGCCTGTGGTTTCCACCTCACCCCAGTGCACCACCCCCTGCCCATTAGCCACTATGTTGCTCCTGTGGTACATATTGTTTAATTTGAAGCAGTATTCACTGCAGGAGAAAAGGGTCTGGTGGCACTCCCAGGAACCCTAGGGCCGTCTTGCCATGAGGCAGTAGTCCTTCCTCAGAGCAAGACACTGTGGGTGAGGTGGCCCCAAAGTGTGCCAGTACCACTGCTGCTTTGCTGCAATGATGGCAAAAACTGTTCAAAGAAACCTCTCCCTAGTCCCCTCCTGATATTTTGGATTTCAGCTCCCATTAGCCCCAGCCAGCATGGACAATGAGCAGGAATGCTAGAAGCTGTACTTCAAAGCATCCAAAAGGCAGCCGGTTGAGGAAGGGCTGTTTAAAAAGGTGAAGAGTTGGTGGAGAGCGGCCGACAGGCCTTTGGGATGGTGGGGATGGTGCTGCCACCACCATCTCAGGCTGCAGTGTCTTGCATTGGCCCTGAATAACTAACCAGCAGTTACAGAGATAGAATTTTTTTTGGCAATGACACCAATTTGTCCCTGGTGGACTCTGAATATTTTTTCAGGGAAAACTCTGTAGGGGAAAAAGCACTATGACCAAAAAAATATTATTATGAGAAAGAGGGAAAAGATAGTGAATAGAACTTTACACATGTTTCTGCAGGCATTCAATAAATATGTAGAGAGAAGGGAAGCAGGATTAGGATGGGAAGCTTTGCCCCTGCTGTGTCTGCAGCATGCGCCTTTTTAGACACAAACTATATGTGTGTAGGCTCTTACACATGGTGGAGAATCCTGCAAAAAGCAGAGTCCCCAACCATGGGTATGAACCTATATGTGGGCACATTGCTTCAGCTGTGGGGTGGATAATAATAATAATAATAATAATAATAATAATAATAATAATAATGTTGAAAAGGAAGAGGAAAAGAGAGAAAAATATGCACCACTGACCATGGAAGTCAAAGAACTATGGCAACAGGAAAAGGTCACTATTATTCCATTAGCCACATCAGTCACCGGCATCATATCAAAAAACTATACAGAAAACCTTCAGAAACTGGGCCTACCAAAATACATCTACACCATCATCCAGAAAGCAGTCATAATTAAAACATGCTCAATTGTCAGGAAATTCCTGAATCTGTAAAAGACAGCATGACTTGGCAATGCCTGTCATGTCCATCTAGAAAAACCGCCATAAGCGAGAAAGAGACAACAACAACAACAGTAGAAAAGCACAAATACACCCATCTGGCAGACAGCGTTCTTTACTGCTACAATGTTGCTCACATCATCCTATTCATAGTACACATGTAGGATCAGGAGAATAGCTCTAATTTTAACACAGTAAGTAAATTTTGCATATCTACGACAGGTAATAGAAAAAAGACTACAAAAAAGAAACACATTACAAAACGCATAGTTGTTCATTCCCAAAGGGAAAAATAACGATGTTTACATGTGTGGATATCATCTTTTACATGAAAAAAACCCAAGCTTAGGCCCCTATTTGTATTATCTAAATATGTGGATTCCAGATGTTGTTAGGCTCACTCACTAACAGCATGTCTGAAATTAACCATAGTTGCATATTAGGTCTGTGTTTTCTGCTGGCTTTAGGAGCTATCTGCAGACAAAGCCAGAGCATATGGACAAACCTTTATCCCTCATATATATTTGAATACAGAAATTACTTCACTCTGCTAAACAAAATCCATATAAAGCAGTCATGTTCTCTGTAAGCCAGCTCTTTGCATATCCTATATCTTTTAGAAAGTAAGCAAGCAGCCTAAAATAAGCTATAGATGAACAATGTCAGAAGGAAATCTATCCAGGAACTTGGCGAAAAAGACATTGCTTGTGAACACACCCCAAATACCTCTTTGAGACTCTTTTCCTTTGTTCCAGTTGTCCCCCTTAAATCTGAATTGGCAGTGGAAACTCTGGAGAAGGGACAGGTGCGATTCTGGCTACAAGCTGAGAAATTGTCTGGCAGTGCTAAAGTCAATTTTGTCTTTAACGACAAGGAAATTGTAAATGGAGAGGTAAGCTCATAGTTGCTTGTGGTCTGAAAGTGATTAGCTGTTACAATAACCTGGAGATTTTCGAAATTGCTAGTTACCTGCTGCTGTGGCTCCTCATTCTCTTTCTCATAATTGCTACCACTTGCTTGTTCGGCAGGCAGAGAGCCAATGAACAAGTAGGCAGTAGCATCTCCTGCTCCTCCTTCCCACCGCCACCATTGTCTCGTCTGGAGCAAGAGGCAGGTGAACAAGCAGGTTGACATGGTGAGGAGAAGGAGAAAGTTCAGGGACTTTTATCAGTGGGTCCCGACTGGGATGTGGGGCCTCAACAACCATGCCTGCCTTTGTCTCTGGCCTCAGTGATAGCAATAATAATAACAACTATAATGTTTTATGATTTTTGTGAACCGCCCAGAGACCTCCAGCTATTGGGCGGTATAGAAATGTAATAAATAAATAAATAAATAAATTTTAACCTTTCTCCCCCCCACACACACACATTTTAACAACTCCTCTAAGAAGGCAGGAGAAGGGGGTAGCCAGACATCACTGTGCACAGTCTTGCTCTAAAAAGGAAAGCAGTGGTGAACTTTGTGATTGAAACCAGTGGCCAACCAATCAGTACTATGCAAATCTGGGTTTTGCTGGAATGAATCCAGGGTTTGCTCAACAGGTTATATGTGTGTCCAAAAGTGTAGGGAGTGTGCTTAAAATTATATTTGTCTGTATGTACCTTAACATTATGGGATAGTTACCAGTACTTCATTCAGTCATTGGAGGCTTGGGAAATGTTACATTATTTTTTTCTGCTCACTTTTGTGCTTGTTTTTGAAGAAATACAAGATGAAGATTGACCACAATTCTGGTATGATTGAAATGTTTATGGATAAACTTGAAGATGATGATGAAGGTACATATACCTTTCAACTTCAAGATGGAAAAGCAACCAATCAATCCAGTCTTGTTCTTATTGGCGATGGTAAGATCTTCAGAAATGCTTTTTTACAATTATAGTGTATGGCTTAATGTTAGATACTTTGACAAGCATTCATTCATGCTTAATACTCCGATGCTACCTGATAAGGACATTGTGAAATTTACTTGGTGTTTTCGAAGTACATGTAAAGTGTTGCGAATTAGAAAGTGAATCATACAGTTAACCCAGAAAAGTCCTACGAACTGTCTGATCAATATGGATCATGTTGTGGGGTTAGCCTCTGAATTTCTAATAGAAAGTCCCACAGAAAAAGCATGTTTTTCGTATGTCCTGAAAACCCAGAAGGGTGGGCACCTGCCTAATTTGTAATGGTATGGAATTCTAGAGTGGGCACTATGCCACCAAAGGCCCTATTTCAAGTCATGATGGACCAAACCTCTGAAATTTTGAGTATCACCAGGAGGGCATCTTCTGATGAGTACAGCAACTGAGCAGGCTGGTTCTTCTCTTCCAATGGGACTTCTTTTCTCCCCACACCTTTTGTTTTGTTTTTTTGAACAGCACCCTTCCAAGTTACACAATAAATGAGCCTAAAGCGAACCTAAAACTATCCCACTTATTTTCATCAAACATAAAACCTTCCCGCTTTATTTAGCCTAATTTGAAACAGAACCAACCAATTTCCTTTCCTCTCCTCCCACTTTGAGCATGGATCCAGTCATGTTTTTTTTTCTTCACATAATTAGTTCCACCAGAATATGGATTGAAATGCCCATCTCATTGAGAGCAATGTTCTGCAGACAGACAGACAGTTATGCGTTCCAATGTGTATTTGGATGGGTTTCGTCCTTGATTCAGCCAGTGATATGTGTGTGGAAAACTGCTTAAGGGTTCGGATCTTCTTAGCTGGATTGGGATGTTTGTCTTGATTTAGTACAAATGCAGCAGTCTTTCAACTATAGCCATTTTTGAACTGCCTTTTTTTTAATCCATAGTGTTCCAGAAACTACAGAAAGAAGCAGAATTTCAGAGGCAAGAATGGTTCAGGAAGCAAGGTAATACACAACATCTTAGAAACAGGAGATTATCTAAATAGTGTAGCTAATTTAATGCAATTGCTTATATTTGGGATTTAATGAGAATCTGTATTTCGCAAGTGATAACAAGTGATAAAACCATGTGATGGTTTTTTAAATTTTGTATACTTTTTAAGGTTTACCATTTTTAACTGTTGTAAACCACCCAGAGAGCTTCGGCTATGGGGCAGTATATAAATGTAATAAATAAATAAATAAATAAATAGAAAATCTAGAAAATATGAAACATTTATAGAGAAGATTATTTTTGTATCATGATTTCTGAAGGGATTTATTTTACAAATAATTTAAACAGGTCCACATTTTGTTGAGTATCTGGGATGGGAAGTTACTCCTGAATGCAACGTGTTGTTGAAATGCAAGGTAAGGAACAGCTTCATTTTGGACACTGTATGATACTTGAACCAAAAGTAACATACTCTCTTAATGGTCACCTCCTTCTAAGGTGCATCTAGAGATTCAAAGAGACCATTGGTTATTGGGCAGTATAAAAACGCAATAAATCAATTAATAAATATTTGTCAAATACTCAGTTTCCACAAATATTGCACTACACTTTGAAATAACTTTGCATTGCTTCAGAGCAGAAAGTGTGAAGAGAAAGCATTCTCAAAGGGATAAGTAACACTTGACTTCACTATGAGCTGGTGATCATTCCTTTTAAAAATATAGGATGCTTTTTTCCCTGAAGGGAAAAAATCCCAATAAGAGAATGAACAACCTTTCCCCACCTCCTGTGTGGCTTATTGACATTTTGCTATCCAGAACTGGCCATCTGATTACAATATTATTAATCATATATATTTTTTACAAGTAAAAAAACGTCTTACTCTGCTTTTCTTTCATTTTAGGTAGCTAACATTAAGAAGGAAACAAACATTGTTTGGTACAAAGATGAAAGACAGATCATGATTGATGAAAAGCATGACTTTACGGATGGTGTATGTACTCTGCTGATAACAGAGGTGAGTGATCCTTTCTCCCTTGATGATGCCCACTTCAGATGTGAGAAATTTCCTAAATGGAGAACACTTTCAAAGAGGAAAAGGTGTGCAGATGATGTCAGATACATTGTCAGATATGATCAGGGCGCTCTGTTTCATGCAGTAAAATGCCTTGGGACAGTTCTGAATGTGAGGATGACCTGTGCATTTTTTACACAACGCATACATATACTGGCTGACACACTGGACTGCCTTGAGTAATGGGTGGAATAGCATATTCCATCTGTGCTGCAAATTTCCAAAACCAGCCTTTGTAGAAAGGGACTTGGGAGGGTCATGAGGGGGGACACAATTTTTCCATAGCCACTTTTCTCTCCAGTTCCCCCAATCTGGACGGCACCATGTTGGGGAATACTGGATTAGAGCAAAGCCAGATGTTTTATGTTCTTTTTAATTTAAAGTGTGTTGCTGTAGAACCTGAACGTCAGCGGGGTTTTTTTTTTTTTTACCTTAACATGTCTCCCCGTGATTTCAGCTCACTTTCCCCTTGTGCTGGGTGGGTGGCATGTCAAAAACAGTGTGTAAGAGGCAGAAACTTTTACCTAATTATTGGTAGAGAAGCAATGGCTAAGAAGGAAGTTTACAAGAGTTTTCATTACAGCCTCAACATGTAAGTAACACTATATTATTACTTATCGTTGTTTCTCTCCAGAGAAGAAAAGAGAAGTCATTATTCGTTTCTGGCCTCCATGTTGAAGCCTCTGTACATTGTGTTACCTTTCCTGAGAAAATTATATTTTCTTTTATTTAGAGATCCGATTCCTCTTTACATCCGCCAGCAATCTCCCCCACCCCCAGTTCATATCTCAGACTTCTGCCCTCACTATATTTCACACTACTGCATTTCACCAAGTCGTATGAATAAAAAAATAGAAACATTTTCTCACTGCAGAAATAATGTATAAATGCTAACTCTTGTAAAGTTGTCTTTTGATTTCTTTTATGGTCCTTTCCTATTATCTTCAGAGGTCACATACAGAGTATGTGAATGCTTTTTTTTCTATTGCTGTTAATTGATATGGTTTTGTTCACAGTTTTCTAAGAAAGATGCTGGTATATATGAAGTAATACTGAAAGATGACCGAGGAAAGGACAAGAGCATATTGAAGCTTCAAGGAGGAGGTGAGAATGTCATTTTGAAATGCTTGGAATAAGCCTCACTAAATTCTGTTTGGCTTACTCACAACTAAGTGAGTAGTGGCCTTAATTTCATCATGAATCAATAGTAACACAGATTAAAATCTCTTATTTTTCCAGAAGAGGTTTTTTTTTTCTGGTTGCATATCACCACTGGGAGTTATGGGATTCATTCATTACTTCAACAGTTATTTGTAGAGCAATGGGGGGTTGGGCAAAGTGGCAGATTGTTCATCACTTTCAAGGGCCTGCTAGCTCTTGCTGACCAGGGTGGGAGTAGGGACGTCGCAGAAATCCAGTTTGGGGTTTCAGCTTGGGGACGTTTCGGCCTCCTAGACACTAGCTTGCAGATTCCAGAGTTTTCCCAACTGGGTGTGTGCCAAGTTGGACAAGCTTGTCCTGCTGTTCCATGAAACGCCATTATGCACAAAACTGCGGATAAGCTATTTACGGAAATTGCTATTTTGCACAAAATGGCAGCTGCAAATAGTGTGCAAAATTTGTCTTGGAGGCCCCAGTAATGCCCACAGAGAGCTCCATTAGGTGCTCTCTTCCCACAAAGACTCAAATTCACATCTCAGATTGCAAGATACAGCTGACAACACCATCAACATTGCAGAAGATCTTGGGGGGACACCTCTAAGATTGCTTGCTCAAGCCCACCTGTGTTGACTCTCCAAGCAGCCACTTGGATTACTTTGAAAGACCAATTCTGAAGATGACTTCAATTTCCCTAATGGAAGGCTCCACGTACAATTTAATAAAAATATATGGATTTCCAGTTCTGCATGTGCTATAAAGGTTCCCTTGATGTGCAGGAAAGTTTAATAGAAGCAAAAGGGTTAAATCAACACTAACTCAAAGGAGGATGCATGGAGACTCCTTGAGAATTTTTATAACATATTTTAAAAGGCAACTCAGATTTCCTACAAGAATCCACTTGTAGGAATGGCCCGGATTAGCTGGGGAACTTCAGGGCACCATTCAGTCATAACCAGGCATGTCTGATCTGGGAACACTGAGTCTTATTCTCTGGATTTGTTTCCACAGCTTTTGCAGATTTGATGACGGAAGTATGCAAAGTGATTGGTGAGTACTTAATTCCCTCTCCTGATGAATGTCTCATTTGTACCACCCCGTGAACGACTGTAAGACTACAAAAAACATGTGTTGTGTTTTCAGCTTTATCTGCAACAGAACTGAAAATTCAGAGCACAGAAGAGGGTATCAGATTATATTCCTTTGTTAACTACTACTTGGAAGATCTGAGAGTGAGCTGGTCACACAAGTAAGTGACTAAACAAGTTCTTACCAGTGATTGACGGTGACATCTCATTCAACATTCTATACATGTTTAAATTTAGGACTTATCCATACAGACGCATATCTCCAGGCTGGTCAACGCAACCAGCGCATTTGACATACTCACTATACCAGTGGGTCACATATGCAGAGGTTAGGTCCTAATGCTGAAACAACCCCTAAGGATCCAAAGATCAAGCAAATGATCCCTATCAAATAAGATAAAGCACAATCTTATACATGTTTACTTAGAATTTGCTCGTAAGTAAATGTACATAGGATAGCAGCTTCAGACTGTCTGACACATAGTTTATCGAGGCACCCACATGTGTGTTTAGCTGATGCCACACTTCCTGGGGCATGTGAGAAGACTTGTGCTTGGTTGGAGAGATCCATACAGGGCCGGTGCTACCATAAAGGCCACTCAGGCGGCCGCCTAGAGCGCCAAGCTAAGAGGGGCACCGGGCGCAGCGTGGCACTCACGCTTGTTGGCTGTGAGCCAGCCCGGCCTGAGGATTCAGCTGGGCCTGGGCGCCCCGTGCCCGCCCAGTCAAAGCAAAGCCAGGGACGCTGGGGGGCAGTGGCGGCTCCACGTTCGGACTTCTGCCCGGAAGCCGCCCTCCCAGAGCGCAGAAGTCTGAATGTGGAGCTGTCCCTCCCACCCCAGCGTCCCTGGCTTCGCTTCGGCTGGGAGGGCACGGAGCGCCATCTTGCCCACCAAAGCGAAGCCAGGGACACTGGGGTGGGTGGCTCCACGTTTGGGCTTCCAGAACGTGAATGGGGTCTTTGAGTGAATGCATGTGTTCACGCGTGTTTGTTTGGAGTGAGTGATGCTGAGTGTGTGTGTGCGCGCGTGTGTGAGTTGGGGATGATTTGGAGTTGATATTCCTATTAAATAATGCATTTTAGACCCATAGATGTTCCTTTCCAGCTTGTTTGCTATAATTGGCATGACGTATTTCTTGCACTTTAAAATAAATTTAGCAGTTTCAAGTTTTGTGCTTCTTATTTTTTCCAGGAAACATATGTCCTTAAAAATCAAAGTTGGCATTTTGGGGTGGGGGGGGTGAAAGTAGCTCACGTTGCCTAGGGCGCAAAATAGTCTGGCACCGGCCCTGGATCCACACCATGGGCTCATCTACACCAAACAGGATATTCCACTATGAAAGTGGTATGAAAGTGGTACATGGTGTGTCAATGGGCCCCAACAGTTGTCAGTGCACTTCAATACTACTATAAAGCAGTAGTGTGGCTCCTGCCTTTTATATACCACTTTCATACTGCTTTCATAGTGGAATTTCCTGCTTGGTGTAGCTGAGCCCTGTGGCTCCTAACCATGCCAGTGTTTCCCTGTTCTCTGGGAAGGGCAATATTGTGATGTAGTTAGAAGCCTCACCCTGGGCTCCTTCTTATGGAACATTACCTCTCACATTACCCCAGCAGCGTGGGAAGGAGAGCACTACACCGGCTTCCCAGCGCATCATAGGAAGGGGATCTCAGACCTGCCCAAAGCCCATCAAAAGTGGGTGCATCAACATTCAGCATCCTCAGGCAAATGCAAAGATTCACACATCCTAGCAGGGCCAGCCCTGCTTCCAACACACAGGCCCTACCCCTTAATAGGCAGCTGGGTCTGGGACCTGCCTGCCATTTTAAACTTCCCACAATTCCCCAGAGCAATGCTATCTTAGGTTCTCTCTGGGGCATGGTGGGAAATTTAAAAATGGCAGCTGGTGGCCCATACATGTAGACACCTTGCCAACCCCCACATCCCCCAACCTCGAGGTGATCCTGGGTTAATAGAAGGGTGGAGGCCTGTCTGCATTGGTCTCCCTTTTCTGAGATTCAGATACATGTCAGGGAGAGGTGGCAGTGGGCCAAACTTCCCATGATGCTGCAGCCATCTAGCCACACTGCACAGACTACCAGACTAGATGTTATGTTACATGACTGTATATAATGTATCCAGTTACCCACCCACCCACTTTTAAATAACCACTGCAGGGAGTTGGATCAGAATTGGGACTGTGCTGTGTGACATGTTAACCCTTTCATCCCTCCACAATGGGCTCAATAAAAAATAACATACACACACACCAACCGCTATTCATGCTGGAGGAAGGCTGCTTCCCAGGATTGCTTAAAGTTGGCCAAGCTACAAGTATTGAATCTCCAGCCTTCAGGCCACATATGCAAGCACTGCCCTCCTGGAACAATGAGATTTTGGAAACAGGAATAGATCCCGGGGTGGGGGGGTGCACTTTATGTTATGGGATGATGTTAAAAATACAATGCTTGGAGAAGTGGGGCTAGCATCACAATATCTTAAGTGTGTGTGTGTGAATAACATATTTTTTTCTTTAACTTAAAAAATAACCTATTGTTCAGGGTTGCAATCAATGCATATATTGTCTAATTCTTTCACTGCATACTGCAGTTCTGGTGAAAATTGCTGTCCCTCCGCATCTACTACTTTTCACTAGGAGGAAAGCTGCAAGCTTCCTGCCACATGATGCACAAAGGGGAAAGCCTTTGCTGTTGAAAGCCTTTATGCAACTTGCAAGTTTGCTTTAGGCACATAGCCAATGTCACTGACATAGTTTAATCATCACTCCTGTTTTAGCGTTCATAGATCGTATGCGCTGAAATTCATGTTTGACAGGTAAGGCTGTTATAAGCTTAAAACAAGCCTTTGAAGTAGTCCTGGAAAGACTCCTTTGATGCACATGGCATTGTCTCTCAGTGAAAGAAAGTAGAATTGGAATGGAAATTTCCAGAGGGGTAGCCATGTTAGTCTGTTGTAGCAAAAACAATAGTCTTTTATTTCTGGAAATGATCTACTAAAATGCCAAGCATATGCTCTATTAAAGCGCCGTCCAATAGTGTCTGCATTATCATAAGACAGCGTTGTTTTGTTTTTGTCTTTTTCAGTGATGTCAAAATTAAGTACACAGAGAGAGTTAAGACTGGTGTCACTGGGGAGCAAATCTGGTTGCAAATCAATGAGCCAACACCCAACGACAAGGGAAAATATATTTTGGAGCTCTTTGACGGTAAAACTGGACACACAAAAGTGGTGGATCTCTCTGGGCAAGGTAAACAGATTACATTATCTGTACCTCTATCAATAATAATTAATGCAGAACTGATGAAGCTGCTATGAGTGCTGGTAGTAATACCTTTTGCCATTCTTCTTGTGCATGATTCTCAGTGTAACTTCCAGTAGTCTAGGGTGAGAGCTCATAGGCCTGTTTGGTCCCTTGGAGCTTCAGTTTATAGCAGGAGTGCAAAACATCAGGCCCAGTGGCCAATTCCAGTTGCCTGGGGTCCTAATCAGACTTTTGCAAGTGCGCCACAGAGCCATATTCCTTTCCCCCTGACCACTGATGGCTTGGTAGTTTCCTTGCTTTAATGAAGTTCCCCACACACACACACACAATTCCCAAAGGTTGAACTGCCTCTCCTAAGGCATTGTGGATTTTAAGCTAGCATATGCTGGTATTTTGGTCCTACCCCTTTTGCTTTTGGCTTTGCCCATCACTGGAACCTGGAACACGGCTCCCAAGAGCATTTCTAAAATGGAAGTCACCCCTCATGCTGAAAGAGATTCAGTGCCCCTGGACTCTGGGCTGTCTCTCATTAGCTGGTGACTCCCATGTAAATATCCCAAGAGCATGTAGGGCTGCTACATTGGGGCTGAGAGGCTTTCATGCATAGAGGTTGTTTGTATGGAAGCACAAAATCTTTATGCAAAATCTTTATACAAAATATATGCCAGGAAATGTGCTGCTCTTCATTCGCTACACCTTGGCATAAAATGAAACTGATCACCTGATGGCATAATAAAGTACTCTGATGCCATTACCTATGACTTGTACATTAATCTCTACCTATAAAACGGAAAGTATGTGTGTGTCATGTGTGTCCCAAAATGTTTACCCACTTCCACATATAGTACTGCCTTCGTACTGTTCACCCAGACAGATCTTCATGTACATGGATCAGAAAAAACCTAAAAACATGAATTTGGGGTTTTAAAACGTTTTTAAAGAATTTAATTTTTTAAAAAAACAAGGCTTATGCCTACAACTTTCAGCATGCCTTGGGCAGAACTCCCAGCATGCTTTGGGTGGGAGGCCAAACTTACTAAAGTCTGTCAATCCAATTCCAGATAAAAGGAAACAACCCACATAAATGAGCTGCATCCATTTGCGGTGCCTCCTCCCACCTGCCATGTCTGGTTTTAAAATAATAACTAGATACAACAACGTGACTTCAAGGCAGCCCTGGCCAGGCGTTCAGGGAGAGAGAGAGAGACAAAGAAAGAATGTAATTTGTTTTGAAGTTACCTCACAGGTAACTTTAGATTTTTCTGGTACATTGTACAGCCAGACACTATCAGCATGCCAAATTTCAAGTTTCTACCCAGGTTTGCTTAGATCCTCTAAGATATGTGAGGCCTGTGAGTTAATCTTTAAACAAATTAAATTTATTTCTTTTCCCCCCCCTCTTACCCTCACGACAACCCTGCAAGGTAGGCCAGTCCTACTATATGTTATTCAGATATCTGGGCAATGCTGGGTATGTCTTGAAAACATATTCTTAGGTTTGCTTCTTTTTTAGCTGGTAGAAGGGGTGATGTGTGTCCTGATTGCTTTTGAAGTTTAGACAGCTGCTCCGGCCAAGGCATGATGGGAGGTGTAGGCATTTCAGGTAAAACAAAAAATGTGGTTTATCACAAAGCTCTAATTTAAAATACAGTTCTTATTAACACAATTTTCCATTTATTCTAACAAAACAATTTACTAACTCAACCAAACTAACAAAACCAAACAACCTAAAGATGAATAAGTTGCAGAGAAAGTTATTATTTATCAAATAAATGTTTTAAACATTATTCATGGACCCACGCCGAGCATATCAGCTAGTAAATGAATAAACAGGTACTTCCTGAGATGCTAAAGGTGCATCTAATCAAGGCTTTTATTGTGCAAGCACAGTACCTCATTCATGGAATTTTATAGAGGGCCCAAGTGTTGCCTTCAATTTGTAGGCCTCCCATGTTTTCCCACAACTTCTTCCACATATTTTCTTTCTTATCAGAAAACATCCATTAAGGAAGTGAAGATGGAATAGCTGCACAATGCCACTGTCTTGATGAACCCTAGAAGAATGATTCAGTTTTACTTGGTGTGTGTGTGTGTGTGTGTACATGTGTGAGAGAGAGAGAGAGAGAGAGAAAGGAAGGGAGACAGATAGGATTTGCTTCTTGATTTAAGATTTGTTTCAGCAACAAAAGGGTGAAAGTGTGCTACCACTGTGCCAGCACAACATCACAATGACATTACATAATCCAAGCAGGGTGGTTATTATAGTGCTGCGGGGAGATTCAACTGTGCAAAATGCTAAGGTAAAAGTACTATGTTCAGATGTCAGCTCCCCTTTCTTCCAGTTGTGCATGTTAGTGCACAACCAAGTATTCTGCAGAAAGAAAGAAAGAAAGAAAGAAAGAAAGAAAGAAAGAAAGAAAGAAAGAAAGACCTTTTTCACCAGGGACCAAGAAGTCATCCATGCATATTGATCAGTCCTCATTGGTTTCTATCATCTGTGTGGACCAGCACAGTTAAAGAACTCTTCACTTATGGACAATTGGAATCAGAACCGCTTGTAACAGTGCTCCCAATACTTGACAGTATAATAATCTGTACATGTCTTATTGCAGCACAGTCCCATGCATATTTACTCAGAAGAACGTCCTACTGTTGAATGGGATTTACTCCCAAATGTGCATAAGGATGCATTTTTAAATAGCAAAATCAATGTTCCCCTTGAGTTTATCCAGTTTCTGGTGGAGCATTTCTCTCTTTTTTTCTTGTTAATGGGAGACCTCTGAAGCGTCCATGTCGCTATTAAGCCATGCAGCAATGCCCTCTCTTGCCTTCCAACAACTGCCAGCACTAATGAGTTCATGTTGCAAAGTTACACCATCATTAGGAGGAAATAGCTGTTCTACCATTCCTTAAGATATGTTGTAAAGTGACCCTTCTGCCATATGTAGTGGATCAGACTTAGTATAGGGATATTATTGGATTTGAATGAGAGAGAGAGAGAGAAAAAAACTGATATGCATGGCATTGCCCAGGTACCTGAATAACATATAGTAGAGAAGCGGATCTCAGTGAATGCAGGGAACTGTTGTGTGAATGTGCTCTGAACTCACTACTACTACTATTACTTCTTCTTCTTCTTCTTCTTCTTATTATTATTATTATTATTATTATTATTATTATTATTATTATTAAAAAGGGAGTTAAAGAGGAGGCCAGGGTGGAGCACTTCCCTTCCCTTCCCTTCCCTGCACGCAATGTAACAGACCAGGCGCTCATGTACATGGCAGCACTAAAGCCTCGCAGAGGGGGAGGAGGCCTGAGGCAGCCACTTTCGTCACAGTCCGCTGTGATAATGGGATTGGGAAGGAAAGAGGGAGGACTTGGCTGTTACCTGGGAGCCATCACAAGTGGTCCTCTCCCTGTTGCCACAATGCTGCAGCACCCGTGGGCTTTCACACCCCACAGTGGTAGTGGTATGCGCGGCGGGGTCTCAGGCTGAGCCCTTTCTACCTCACCGAGGGACGTGACCGTTCACGATCCCATAAAATCTATCAAACGCCTAAACCTCTAAGCATCCCTTCAGTTGTTTGGAGTTGTAGGCAAGCTGGGAGTTGTAGGCTTCAGTGTAAGTTAAGTTTTTATTAATTAAAAATAATTAAAACCAAAAAATACTGGATGTTAGATTTTTTTTTAATGATCATTGTACAGGAAGACCTATCTGCCTGCCCAATTTTAAGGTTGTACCTCAACTCCAAGTGGGTAAATATTTCTGGACATACAAACCCACACACATACTTTCAGCTTTATAGGTAGAGATAATTTGAGTTACCACCTTCATTTAAAAAAAAATGTTTCAAATTACCCTAAATCCATAGAAAACTCAATAAAGATACCATAGCACAAATTGACTTTATAAAAAACTACTTTTATAAAACTCTATTCTTTTTTTAAAGCATTTGATGAAGCCTTTGCTGAATTCCAGAGGCTAAAGTAAGTATCATTCATGGGAAGATACAATTTAAATTAGATAATGGGGCTTCTGCTGTAGAAAGTGATGTCATTATTATGCTTTTATTAGCATGTTTATCAAAAGATGTGAGAAGTCAAAAGATGTGTGAAGTTCTATTGAAGTCAAAAGTAGCTTCAGCATTAAATTTAAGGGCTTAACTAAAATTTAATGGTTAGATCAGGGGCCGGGAAACAAAGCCCTGTGAGGAGAGACTGAAAGAACTGGGGATGTTTAGCCCTGAGAAGAGAAGACTGAGGGGAGCCATGATAGCACTCTTCAAGTATTTGAAAGATTATCGCACAGCAGAGGCCAAGTTCCCTTCTCAATCGACCTAGAGTACAGGACACAGAATAATGGGCTCAAGTTACAGGAAGCCAGATTTCGGCTGGACATCAGAAAAAACTTCCTGACTGTTAGAGCAGTATGACAATGGAACCAATTACCTAGGGAGATAGTGGGTTCTCTCCCACTAGAGTCATTCAAGAGGCAGCTGGAAAGCCATATGTGAGGTATGCTTTAATGCAGATTCCTGCATTGATTAGGGGATTGGACTCGATGGCCTTATAGGCCCCTTCCAACTCAACGATTCTATGATAAAAGAAAATTGCAACATCAATGTGAAGCAGCATGCAAAGATTGTGTTCAACTTTTAAAAAATATGCGCTAAGAGTAACTGCTATTCAATCCGAAAATGCTATTCAGTCATGAAATGCTATTTCATGCCTTAGCAAGAAATGAAAGTGTATTTTCTTTTTATCTTTTTCACTTACAGAGCAGCTGCTATTGCAGAGAAAAGTAAGTGATCCATCTTTTTCATGTGGTGTCTTTGTTGTCAATAGGATGTAATGCCCCTCATTTCCCAGAGTGAAAGGCCATTTCAGAGCAGTTTCCTCAAGAGGGGAGAATACACTTGCAATATCTGTTTACAAGTATACAATTTGACTGGGGCGGGGGGTGAGATTACGCAGCCATCCACACTGGCTGAACTAGTCTTGTGAAGCACTATCTGCCCCCCCCCCCCGCAAAAAGCAACAGCAGCTCTGCAGAGATTTGTTTTTCTTGAAAACAAGCTGTGCAAACTGCAAACTTTCTTTTTTATGGTCAAACTACAGAACGGTTTCCTTCAGCCTCCACCATGGCAAATGAGGTGTGACCTGCATTCCTTGCTGACCTTGGTTGCCCCATTAATCATAATTCATTGTTGCAGGCCAAACCACAACATGGAACAGCACATGGCTCATAACAGCACTTTTGTGGCAATTATTATGTGCTGACAGAGGGTGTGTCTATGCTTTGACTTAATTTATTTGTTTGTTTTAGGTTTTTATACCCTACCCTTCAACAAGTTTCCAAGACAGCTTACTCAAAAACAAAATTACAGAAGGGTGAAACTGCACATTATAATAAACACTAATTCAGGTGTTCTTTGACCCAGATAAATCAAACGTGGTGGGGGGAGCGGTCCAGCCCCCCTTGCTCTCCACTCGTGGAGGGCAACGTCTGAAGAGGAGACTGGAAGCTCTCTTCCTCAGACATCGTCCTCCACAAATAGAGGGGGATGGCGACATGCAAGGAGGGGCGTGGGGCTGGAGCTCTCTCTCTCTCTCCCCACGTTTTTGATCTACCCGGATAAAAGAATGCTCAATAGGGCTACTGTTGTTGGCTGCAAAATGGCAGACCCATGTTAAGTCCCCTTTCATAATGTGTAGCAGAATGTAGCCATGTCCTGATGATGCAATGTTATATATTCCCTCACCCCCTGCCAGTGGTAGCTGATGGGGGAAAGCTATACCAGGTTCAATCCCTGGCATCTTTTGTAGGGCTAGGAAAGACTCCAGTCTGAAACCCTGCAGAACCTCTGCCAGTCAGTGGAGTCAGTAGTGAACTGGATGGACCAATGGCCTGACTCAGTAGTATAAAGGCTTCATCCCACGTACCTGTTTCCCTCAAATTATCCCCTACCGCGCAAATCTGTCGCTGTTGTTGTTGCTGTTGCTAGCTAAGTCACACCCCGGGCAGCAGCACTCCTAAGATCCTTTGCATATCAGGAAAAGGGTTTAAGGGGAGAAATGTAAAAAAATCATAAAAAATCAATGGATTACCCAATCCGATTCAAATTTGGTATGCTTAAAGCTCTCCTTAATATCTATTACTGTGCCAAATTTGATGTTTTTATCTTTA
This sequence comes from Elgaria multicarinata webbii, assembly GCF_023053635.1. Lineage (NCBI taxonomy): Eukaryota > Metazoa > Chordata > Lepidosauria > Squamata > Anguidae > Elgaria > Elgaria multicarinata. The sequence continues at coordinate 55,295,523 of NC_086177.1, forward strand.
AAACTTATGCAGTTGTAAGCATTTGTTTAATTTAAAGCTTAAAAGTATCAAATCCTGCTCCTGCGCCCCAGTGGCCGCTTATAAAACAACAAATGATTTGCTCCAAAAGTAGTAGCAAAATAGGTCGGGTCTTTTGGCTTTATAGCACAATTAAAGCAGGATGCATGGGAGTACTTCACAGTCAAAGCAGATTATAACCTGGAAATCTTCAGAGTCCTTTGCACGCAAGTTGCAGTGATTGCACAGTATAACGCTGGTGTGATGAAGCTTTTAGGCAGCTTCCCATAAGGTAGAGTGGGGCTTAGGAAATGCATCATATTGTGAGAGAAGCAGTGGGAGCTGGTGGCTCCTAAGTCAGTGGGGGGGGTGAATCTGCTCTGGGTATCAGTCAGATCCAGTCAGAAGGAGCTATCCAAGGTGCACTGGACAGAAGGACATAAAGTAAGGTTTAGTATGTGTTACAAAAGGGTGCTGCTGTTTTTGGTAGAAACCCCATTTTATCAAAAAGGGAAGTTCTGCCCCAAGAAAGCTGCTGGCCAATAACCTTCCTAATGGCTTATACTTCAAGAACCCTGTTATGTCTAGCCCTCGCTTACAACATTGCCAACAATTACATTTGGAAACGTAGGATCAGAACCTTTGTCTCATTTGTTGCCTTCTCATGTATACTCAGAAATCTTGCATTAAAGGAGCCAGTGGGTTTATATTTTGCAACATTAACAGATCCAGTGGTTGACAGTCAGTTATTAACTAAATGGCATTCACAGCAAATTTGACACAACTTTCACATCAAGTAGTGAAGGCTAGAAATACTGAATATTGTTCGCAGTTTGCATGCTTCACGGGCAGCTTGTACAAAAAATAAGATAAAAGAGTAGCACCAGAAGGGAAACAAAATCTGGGGCAGAAGCTTATTTTGCAGACAATAAATGGAAAATTGCAAATGTGGTTTTCTTTCAGATCGTGCCCGGGTGCTTGGAGGTCTGCCCGATGTTGTCACCATCCAGGAAGGCAAGGTAGAGTAAATTAGTTGAAACTTTTAAAAGGCAATTCTGCAGCTTTCTCATTCTCAAAGAAGAGAAAGCTTCAGTATTACTCAACGGCTCTGGCTGTTATAAAGCGATTGCACTTTTTATTCATCTTCTAAATGGAGAGCATAATTTCACTACTAGACAGGCTGGCTTTATGCATTTAGGACAGTTTTACTTGTTAAAGCAGAATTTGAAAGAGCGAAAATGGTAACAGCCAGGATTTAGGCCACAATCTAACACAGGGCTGAATCTCCATTAGCCAACTGATTTTCGTTGTCTGCCAAAATGTATAGGGAGAAATGGTCTGTCTAGTACTGTAATGAAACTAAAAGGATTTCATACAAATACTTTCTCATTATATTTTAATTTCACATATCAGAATTGTTGACATCAGAACTTGATCTAGATGTTGTCACCTATAATGGAAAGTCACAGGACAAAACAGTATATAGTTACCAGGGATAGAATAGATATCCTGATGAACCTGTTTCATTTACTCCAGTCCCCCAAAATATTTAATTGTCAACTGTAAGCATCACATATGTAAGGTTCTGAATAACACCATCCCATTAATTAGCTCAGATTTGCTGCCAACACCCTACAACTGTTTGCTTCTGGCTTGTTTCAAAAATATCCTCCTTCAACATCAACAATTTAGTGAAAAGAGAAGTCACGATTTAGTACTTTTTGATACTATTTGATCTGTAATTTTAAAAAAGGGACCCACAAATACAAATTTATCTACTGGGCTCTGTGGTTACCACTTTATTCTCAAGAGATGTACTTGAGTCCTCCTAAACTCTGAATATTTTCAAGAGACCTATAAACACTAGCTTCCTGTTACCAATCTTGGCCATTTGCCTAGTCTTGTTGATCTGTGGGAAATAGGGTGGAGGCTAAACAGATGGTGAGAAAAGCAGAAGAAAACACTGAATATGTCATTATAGTTCCTCTTGCAACATAATCACACTGTCATTGCTTGGGAAGTGTCAAAATAGGAACGTGATGGAATGTATGTCTAGCTATGCATATTGTGGACTGTATTTTGTCTTTAAGCTGCAATATGTATTTGAAACTGAGGGAATATATAGATCCAAGATAGGCTTAGAAATTACCACGGAACCTATTTGGACAGTGAAGAAATACAACCAATTAGAAGCGTAGCAGTATTTTTTGTTTACTGTATTAACTTAAAGGACTGTGCATTCGTTTAAAAAATGGATGAAAAATGAAACAAGCAAGCCTACTTTTGTTCATTCAAACTCCATGTGCGATTCACAGAAATGTCACATGAAGAGGGAAGAGAGAGCAATGAAACTGGTCAGGTGGGAAGCTATTTTTAGCTTAGATAGCAGCTAAGCCATGTATGTGCGCCTTTTTAAATTGCCTATAAAATGGAGATGTTTTGTCCTCGCTGAAATTTGGCAAATCTGTTGCCTTGGGGGATGGATTGTAGGAGATCTGAAAATGCCATGTGATTTGGGTGGAAAACACCAAATGGCTGGGTCTTTCAATGAAATCATTGGAAAAACAAATGAACAAATGGAAATGAATGAAAGTTTTTTAAAAAAACAAATTAAAAAATGAAACAATTTTTCTCCTTTCCCCTTCATTTATGACTAATTGTCCCCTCCATTGCGGCTAATAGCAGTTTTTTCTGGGGGGAGGATTTAAATCAGGGACATAGACCAGGGGAAAAGGTTACCCCCACCCACCCACCCTGCATAGCACTATGGGTCTGATCCAATTCTGGCCCTCTCCCCTGCTGCTGCTTTTATGACTAAAAGAAAGGTCAGTAGATCCAATCTCTGGCATCACCTCTAGCTTGGCTCACAGCATTTCATTGAGAGTGGTTCTGGAGAAGAATGGCGTGCCTCTCCCCTCGTCCCTTTGGCATTGTATAGTTTTGTAGAGGTTCATGACTTTGCTAGCTTCCTTCTGGTTATGCTAGCACTTACATAATGAAACAGTGTTCTCAAAACTCTATAACAGGGTAATAAAAATTCCCTACAGTCTGACTTTTGGCACTCAAGACTACTGACAGGGAGCTTTTATCCAGTTAGAAAATTAGAAACACATTTTTCCTGGCCCATGAAAAACTCAGGTTCTTCTTATTTCAGATACACGTTGGGATTTTTTTCTAACCCCAAATAAAGCATGGTTTCCTTATAATGTTATGAATCGCCATTAGTAAGCCCTAATACTTCATGGGGGATGGGAGGTTGCAAGTCTTCTGATTTAGTGTTACCCGTATGTTAAGGCAGCCTACGGTTGCATAGAAAGGAGGAGGTCACTACGCCCTTCCTTAGGAAAGCTGGCCAGGATTGTTTTAACGGCAGTAGAGCAATGGGAACTCAGTATTTTCTAACGCTAAATATTCTGGTTATATATTCAATTGGGCTCTGAATTATCTTAATGTAAACAAACGATTTATCTACACTTAGCTGGTAATTTGCACTTGACTTAACCTGACTTTTCCCACTGGAGCAAGGTCAGCTTTTCTGCCATCTGTCCTTGCTCTGGCGTCAAGCCGGGGGCATTCCCAGGCAGAAGGCAACCTCTGATTGGTTGCTGGAAGATGGGCAAGGGAGAGCCCAATAGTCGCCAGAAAGCCCGCGCTGCCTCCTTCATGGGGACTACTTGCTGCCACTCCACAGTAGCAAAACCATCAGGCTTAGCGGCAGCGCAGCACCAAGTTGGTGCCATGAAGGCAGGCTCTGAGTGTTGTTTGTGGTTTCTAGTCCCCCCCCCCAATAATCTCTCTCTTTCAAAGTGTTACTTTTATTGAGGCAAGAGATCCCTGGAAGTTAATGAACACTGTGTAATCTTGAGATCCCAGTTGTTGTTAATAAACCGCCCAGAGAGCTTTGGCTATGGGGCGGTATATAAATGTAATAATAAATAAAATAAATCATAAGCAGATACATAAGCAGTTGTTTGTGATAAACAGTGTTGGGGAGGAAGGTAACTATCACCTTAATGCCCTACTCATAAGTTTTCAAGAGCCATCTGGCTGACCACTGCTAGAGATGGACTGGTCAAACTTTGGTCTCACCCGACAAGGCAATTCTTAAGTACTTTGGGCACTCAGGACTGATTCAGATAACAATACCAGTATAATAAACCATGGTGCAACCTCCCACCTGCCCCCACCCTGTATTATGTGCCAGATTCAGCCCCATCTCTCCTTGCTAGTTTTAATCACAATTTCTCATTATATCCAAACTGGGAAAAAAAACCTGTGGTTTAATGACACAGCTTAGGATATGACACTGGAATCTGATTGGTTCAGATGTAATGGGGGAACTATTTTTGAAGAGCTCAGGAAGGAAATTACAAAGCTTGTATATGAGGGGAGACCATGTGGGCCTGGTGGTTTATTACGCCTTGATCAGTATGTCTGAATGAGCCCTCACTCTTAGATGTGTTATCTCAGATGGCCATATCTACCCGGGTACTTGGAAAAAGTGCCATATATATCTCCTATCCTGGGGTGGGCAACTTGTGGCCCTCCAGATGTTTTGGTGTACAACTCCCATGATTTCTCACCATTAGCTGGCTGGAGGTGATGGCCACAAGTTGTCCACCTTTGTCCTACTCTTTGTTAAGACCAATGCAGATTATGAACCTTTTGTGCCAAAACAATAACCTACCTAATCCTGTGGAATCATCCCATCTCTGTTGTCACTCCTGTTCTTCAGAGGCAAATAAACAGGTTTTTTTTCTCCCATCAAGCCATAACTAATAGTGGTATGGGTTCATCTTTGTCCTTTCTCCATCCTTTGGTATTTTTACTCTGTGTTTTCTTGAAAATCTCTGCAATAAGTTTCATCATTAAAAATACATTAGTTTATCTGCTTCTATACTTCACTCCAGCCCCCTTTTCATCATTAGGGTATCAAAGATGACACAAAGAGATAGTGATATTTACAAATGTATACACCATGAATCTTATAATGGGGTGATAGTGGAAATAATCTTTCTTAGACATGTTTCAATTTACTTATTTAAAAGCTATTTAGCTAACAGAACAAGCATCAGATAGCACTGCATTGCCAGACAGATCTTTTCAGAAATCCTGCAATGTAACATGGGAAGTGTCAGCCATGTAGAAGCATTTCCTCAGGGTATTGATTTTTCTCATTTACTCATCATGCAAGTAGACTGATCTCAACAGTGTGTTAGGAATAGATTTGTTTTGTTTGAAATTTGATCCATAAAGGTGTAATTATGGTTGAGCCTAATTTATTTGGAATTATGACTGAAGGAATTGTATGTATTTTTAGGATAATGAGTTGAGTAATCCCCCAGTGCCTTGATTCTGTTAGGAAAAGGAGCAGCTAAGCTATTTATTTCTTTACTGCATGTTGAATGTTCTTCTTGCTTGAGCCCTGGCCCCAGAATAATGAATCTATACACTCTGTGGGTAGAATCCAATGTTGCCTCAGCAGAAGGCAGTTCACAGAATGGATCTTTCCCTTTCCCTTCCCGTTCTACCATGCCATCCCAAAATCCTGTCCAGAGAGATTGGGGGGACCCAGTGGCAGCTCCAGGTCTCTGAGGACCCTAGGGCAAGCCCCCCTCCATGGAACCCCTCCCTCAGTGAGTCTACTTTCTCATTGTCATTGTCACCAGCTGCTATTCCTCCTCATCCCTTTCCTCATCATTGCTACCACTGCCTGCTTGGCAGGCAGAGAGCCAGTGAACAGGTAGGCAGTGGCATCTACTGTTCCTCCTTCCCACCATCACCGCTGTCTGGGCTAGAGTGAGAAGTAAGTTGCAATGGTAAAAAGGAGGAGCAAATCCAGGGGCTCCTGTCAGTTGGGCCCCTGCTGGGTTGTGAGCCCACAGCAAGTACCTGACCATGCCTACCTTTCACACTGGCCCCAGGGGAACCCAACAAATGTCTTAAGGGGCTGCAATGGGAGGGAATTGCCTGAATTAGGTGGAGGAATGTTGCACGGCTATACGATGTTCCTGATTATGGTGATTGCTCCCTCCACTGCAGCCTCCCAAAACAGCCCACAATGCTCAGTAGGTCCCCCTAACCCTCTAGAGCGGCTTTTTGGATAGGGGAGAGTGGGAAAGGAAGGATCCATTTTGCAAGCTTGCCTTCCACTCGTACATAGTTCAATTTCACCACTTATTTTACTTCCATTCTACATTAGAGCTTTAATTAATATTTATGCTTTGAATTCATCATTTGTCTTGAAGCTGGTGGTATTCAAAGAGTGCACATGCCTGAATATTTTACAAGAATCTATTTCTGGGGTATATCTGATTGAGAGAAATGCATTAAAGGAGCCTTGACAACTAGGCTATCTAATAATCTTCTCACCCTAAGTAGTGTTCAGATAAAAGACCTGCCTCTTAACAAATGGCTAATGAAGATTTTTTCTATCTATCCGATCCATATTTTGCTCTCACAGGGAGCATGTTGCTCTGTGGACTTTAGAGAAGCATATATCAGCCATTTTGGTTAGTGATTGTCCCTGAAAAAAAGTATTGATTTCAGATTAAAAGCAAGGTAGTTTTTATAGATGTTTGTAAAAGACTTCTGTGTTCCGCTGAAAAACTGTCTGAATGTACTTTAATCACGTCCTAATTGTATGCTTACTTGTTATTTAGATTTCGAAGCCTGATTTGCAATCATTTGTTTGACCTTTATTATAGAAGTAACCTTCTTAGAACCAAAAAAACCTCAAAGACTATTTCTTACTAAAGGGTCAATGTTTCAAGTAATTTGAATATTTAATTTTGTGTTATAATGAGTGTGCAGTTTGCGATAACCGTTCTGAAGACAAAAGAGTGTAAAATATTGAAGGAATGTGATATTATAATCCAAAACTAGTTATGTTCATTCACCTCCCTAACATAAAATCAGATTGATGTAGCAGAAGAAAATGAAAACAGAGCATATCCGGGGAACATAAATATTCAACATATTTATTTATAACTGTTTTTTATAACCCTTTGTGTGTTTCCTGCAGGCTCTTAACCTTTCTTGCACTCTCTGGGGGAATCCTGCCCCAGAGATTTCATGGCTGAAGAATGAAAAGCTTCTGACAGGAGACGACCACATCATCCTGAAATTTGAATCGGGGAAACAAGCGACCTTCACCGTCACTGCTGTCAGCACAGCTGACTCAGGGAGATACAGCCTTGTAGTGAAAAACCAATATGGCACAGAGACAAGTGATTTCACTGTAAGTGTATTCATACCTGAGGAAGGGGTGGAGATCCCTCATCCAGAACATGGTAAAGGAGATAAGAAAAAGAAGAAATGAAGCTAAAACTAAGGACAAATGTTGGGGAGAGCTAGAATACTGCCTGGTTTAATAATTGTGTGTGTGTAAACTATTTTGCCTGTGCCTAGGAGGTAGCTATCTGGGTCCTTCCACTCACTTCATTTGAGGCATTATGACTGACTGATATCAGGTAAAAGTGGCTAATGCTTCACCACCACTTTCCGACACGTTCTTCTAATACACTTCTCTCGTCTCAGTCTTCAACCTTAAATGAACCAAAACTATCAGTGACTGTATCTAGTAACTAGTATTTGGTTCTTCCTCAATGTCCATATATCACAAGCACAATATTTAAATAACTCATTTAATTAGTGAGGGGAGTGAAAGGATGAGTAAGAACTATGGTTTACTGGAGATCTAGATTTGATCATATTGGTAATCTAGTATCAACTGAGTGTACTGTAGGGTAGTACTAGAAAGCAGATGTTAAAGTAAAACAATGTATGTGTTGCCAGGATATTAATACACACTAATGTCAAAGAAAAAATTTGAATCCTCCTCAGTTTCACAAATAAATACATTACTTTTCAATCACCTTGATTTGTGTGTGTCTTGTTTACTTGCTCACTACTAGCTGGCCACAATTCCTTTTTTGTTTAATGTCATCACTTATCTAACTTCTTGTACACTTTTGGTTATAATAATCTTCACTCAGATCTTTACCAGAGCATTCATAAAGGAAATCTTGAAAATTTCATTTGTTCTGCAATAACCTCTGCCCATTTCAGTCTGCTACAAAAGCTACTTAAGCATTCCACCAACTTTAAGCTTGTTAATAATTGTAGGTGAAACAGAAGGCATATTCTTCAGTGTTTAAGGAACTCCTGGCTGTTGGTCATTCTTGTCAAGAGACTTGTTTTAAGCAAGTAGGGCAATGAGTCCAAGGGCTATAACTACCAGGGATGGGGTGGGGGGAGGGAGGCTGAAGATGCCCAATGCTGAGCAAAGGCCTAATACTGAGGTAAATTGAAACTAAGAACATCTCAGCTTATAGTCTCTTGGTCACACTAGTTCCCTTACTAAAATTAAATAACTTTAAATTAAACTAAATTAGATATACTTTAAATATTACACAGTGGTATGCTTGCAAGTGAAACAATAATTTTATTTTTAACTATGAAAGAGGAAGAAGATGGCAGGTTAAATGACAGCATTGCCAAAAAGGATGTGTGAATTATAGTGGAAGCAATCTTAAGTATATGCCATTTTGAACTGCATTAACAGAAGTTTTATATTGGTGAGATAGGAGATAATAATGCTGCACTAGTGACGAATAATTAGGCAACAGCTAGAGTTTTGATCTTCCAGTTATGCTCGTCACATTTTGAAAGGAGTATAAATAGGGAAGATATCAGAGCAGAGCAACTGATGCTACAAAGATTGGGAGCTTGAAGATATATTCAGAGAGAGATTGAATGAGCTGGGCATGTTTAGTTTGGAAAACAAAGGATTGATTTAGGCGGATGACATTAGACATTTCAGAGACGAAAATGGAATTTTCATATTCTGTATCCTGTTAGAATACATGGACTAACATCATTTTTGATAAGCATGCTTTTCACATCCATATCATGAGGTTTTCAATATATGTGTTTTCAATATTTTAGTAAGCATAATTGCACTTATGGATCTGTCACCCCCACATTTTAATCTCACCCAATGCATACTTCCATGCTATTGGGAATTCATATATCCTGGAGTCTCCATTTATATCATTGAAGTAATAATAGGTATGAGAAAATCAGAGAAATGAATGGACTACAATGAGATTCAAGAAATATTTTTGGTTTGGTTTATTGTCTCAGTCTTGAGCTTTGGGGAACCCCATAACAATATAAACAAGATGAAAAAGTTTTGAAATTATTCTGATGAAAGTTACTTGATCAAATTGGGATGTGACAATAAATTCACCAAAAAAATTACAGGGATGATCTATGAGAAGCTTTAATCTTAGCATTGGATTTTGATGGTATAATATAAAGTTTCCTGCAAGATTTTGAATATCCCTCTCGTTTTCACAAAAGGCAACTTTAAGGACAGAATTTTCAATCCGATGATGTGTTAAATTGCTAAATAGTGCTAAAATAATCTGTGTTAAATTGTAAAGAGTCTCCAGAAGAATAGATGATGTTCATATTCCTTACAGACTTACTCAATTCAGACTGAGCCTAGGGTCAGATCTACACCAAGCAGGATAAAACACTTTGAAAAAGTTTTGAAAACTGTGTATAGAGTGTGTCATAGGCCCCAACAGTTGTCAAAACTGTTATAAACTGTTTCAAATCAGTAGTGTAGATCGTGCCTCAGTACTCCACCTTCTATTTGCCAATTCCCTCTTTTACTTTCTGGTTTATGGTAACCATAGGGCCAAAACAGTCATTACTTTAAAATGGTATCTAGACATTTTTACTCTGAAGTAGGTGCAGGGACCCAATTCAGATCAGGACTTTAGGGTGGCAGGGGGTATTTAAGGTCCGGATCAGGCCCCCTGCACCTACTTTAGAGGTAAAATGATAAAAGATGTAGCTGCTAGGTACGGATTTAAAATAATGTCGGTATTGGCCTACAGTTTTCTACGATATCCAAATTGGGAAACAGATAGTCTTATTCAATTGTTATAAAAAGTGGTGATACTCAGCACATGAGCAGTGAGGAGACAGGTAGATGCATAGGGTTGTATGTGATTTGGGACACCATTATGCCAGGTTCCAAATCGCATGGCAGCCCACGCACTTATAGTTGTATGCGCAAAGGCCTCCCTGCTGCTGGCATTTGTGCTGTACACATGGACAACTGTGGGAGGAGCTTTGTTATGACATGACATCTGGGGCAGGGCTAGACAGCGCAGCACTGTTCCTACTTGCGTGGTTGCGTTTTACCACTTTTCATAATCATAGAATAATAGAATAGCAGAGTTGGAAGGGGCCTACAAGGCCATCGAGTCCAACCCCCTGCTTAATGCAGGAATCCACCCTAAAGCATCCCATAATGACTGAATAGGGCTTCTATTTACGATTCATCATAGCTTATCTCAAAACTAGGGATGCTGCCAAATTTCATAATCAGCTCATTGTTTGAAACATGTTTGTTTGTAATGCTCACCTTTGTAGCAAATCATCAATGTATTACCAATTCACTCTTAGGGCTCATCTACACCAAGCCAGATATTCCACTATGAAAGCAGTATATAAAAGGCAGGAGGCACACCAAGCAGGATATAGCGGTATGAAAGCGGTATATGGTATGTGTCAAAGGGCTCCAATAGTGGTCAGTGCACTTCAATACCACTATAAAGCAGTAGTGTGGCTCCTGCCTTTTATATACCGCTTTCATAGTGGAAATTCTGCTTGGTGTAGATGAGCCCTAAATTTCAGAATTGATTACGAGCTTTGGAGCATGCATGGTACAGTAGTACACAGATCTCCCCTCTAAATTTTCAGTCATCCTACCATCTACTGTAGATCCACCCAAAAACTTACTTGAAGAAGTCTCCTTAGCTGCTTCCATTGTCCTTGTTGCAGCTGCTGTCACCAGAGTAGCTCTGGCTCCATGAAAAGAGGGTCCATCTTCATACCAGCAAGGAGTCACGATAAGCAAATATCACATAACATCACCACATAGGCAGGCCACATGAAAACAACCAATCAGAAACGGTACATACCATGGTAATGCATGATGTCATACCACACTTCACAATCCTACCGCTCCCAAGATGCATCCTGATGTTGTGCATGCACAAAATCCTAGGAAAAGGGGTTTTAAAAATCCTATTCGGCACCCAGAAGCAGTTCTTTGAATTGTGATCACAACTTGCAAATCATTTCATGGACACTATTTTAAATAGAATTTTGGATTCCTATATTTTGTGGGTTTTGCATTCTTTGTTCTTGCTTTGCTGTAGTTCATTGTATCTCCTAGTGAGGAAGAGACTGGTTTGGCTACACTTGCTGCTGTGGTAAAGGGGTCCCGTCTAGATGCAGTAGCCCTAGATAAAAAGAAAAATGCCCCTGAGCATAAAGAAGGTAAGACTATTCAGTTGCACATTCTTAGTTCCAAGAAAAACAACATGTCATTAAAAATTCATGCAGATTATTTCCTCCTAAAGCATCCTGTTGGTACTTTCCCTTTTAAAAAGTCTGTCAGTTTTAGACCAACCTTTTGAAAAGGTGCTGGGGCACAATCCAGAGACAATAAGCATTTTAATGCCACATTTTTTCAGTAGGAGAACATTAGACACTTAACTCTTCCATTGAAAAAACGATTTAAAACTCTTGACCTTGGCCGAGTTGTGCTCTTAGTTTCTTCATTATAAATGTGATGTGTGGCTGAAAAAAGCTCCTGATTCCTCAAGAGTTATCATTTGTGTGCCAGTATCTCATCATTTACTTGGATTTTATTTAATGTTTAAACTGGCAGTCACCAACTCTTTTATGATATTAAGTTGGCTTAGAAAATACTCCAGATGGACCTATTTTGCAGTGCAGTAATACTTATTACATAAAAAATAGGGTTGGATCCAATGGTGCTATTCTCATGATAGAATTGTCTCTGGGCCTTGCTAGACCTACCTTTGAATCCGGCCTTCAGGCGTGGTGAGCTCATGCTACAATTAGCACGGGCCATCGTGCCTATCCAGACATCAGATGCGACAGGGAAAGGAAAGCCCTGTCGCGTCACCCATTTTTAAAAAACTTTAAAGGGGCCATGTGTGCAGGAGCACACCAATGAAAAGGTAAGTGGTTTTTTTTTAAAAAAATAAAGGGTTCCTCACTCCCCTGCCCCTGATTCCTCCCCCACAATGTCTAATGCCCCCCCGCTCGCCAGTCCGCCCCCGTTCGCCCTCCTCACCCGCTTGCGCGCCCACTCGCCCGCCCGCTAGGTCCGATGCCCCCCGGCCGCGGTCTCCCCACCCTGGCTCCACTTCCCCCCCCATCTCTCCTGCTGGGTCCACTCTTTCCCCCTTGGCCCCCATCACTCCTTCCCGCGATTCCCTTGCCCCTGGCCAGATGGGCACAGAACTCCTATGGAGCGCTGTGCCCAGTGCACGGCTTCTCCCGGCTACTCACGAGTAAGCGAGCAGCCGGGAAAAGCTGCGGAACCTGCTAGACTTTCCGCAGCCCTGTTCTCAACCCGGGGCTGCGGAAAAACCGACCCAAAAGTGGTGCCGGTTATCCCGGGCCAAGGGAGGGTTTAGCCCGGCCTGACCCCGGGATCCCCTGTGCGTCATCTGCACGCACATCGGGGATCCCGGGCCTCGCACTGGGCTAAACCCTCGTCTAGGAAGGCCCTCTGTCAGCAGAACCAGAAGGGGGCAATTCCTTGTCTCTCTACTTCTATGGCATGCCCTCCTAATCTGCTCCAGAGGCCTGGGAAACTCTCTGGAGCGTATTTTTAGGCAGGATGTTGATGAGGGGGAGAGAAAGTTCTGTTGTGCTAGCAAATGTCCACTAGTGTGACACTGAATTTAACCAATAGGGCAGTATCCAACGCTGTTACATCTCTAGCACTAATGACGACATAGTAACATAAAGCATCGCTAGTAAAACTTCATTATTGCTTGCCAGGCAAAGGGGGAAACTGACAAAACCACACTGCTGAAATTCTGTGGCAAACCAATGCTTTTTCCCTTTGCTTAACAAGTGTTAATGATATTGTGCTAACGTTGTTTTATGGTAGCATAACATCATTAGCGCCAGCACCGTGATCCAGGGGTGCAGAACCTCAGGCCTGGGGGCCAAATCCAGCCCTCCTTGGGGCCCATTCTGGCCCTCTGCGGTTCTCCAGATGGCTTCACACCTTTCTTGACTCCACCTCCCTCCCCACCAATCATTTGGTATTTCCTGAAATTGGTGCAGTTTTTCCCCCATTCTAAAAGGTTGGAAAGCCTCTCCTAAACCTTAGTTGCTGGCAGTGAGAGCTTTCCACTAAAATATGGTGGTATTTTTGGTTAATTGGCCCCACCTCTTTTGCCTTTGCCCTCACCCAACACTGGAACATGGCCCCTCAGAGCTTCTCTAAAATGAAATTGGCCCTTAAGGTGAAGATTCAATAACCGTGATCTAAATAATGCATATCTAGGGCTTTCTAGAAACAAATTAACTTTACACATCCCTTTACACACACACACACACACACACACACACACACACACACACACATATACACACACACATACAGTGTCTCTCTCTCTCACACACACACACAGACAATTTATTATTTTTCTTGAATCAGTTTTCCTTAAGCCGCAAGTAGAAGAGATTATTGCTACAGAAGAGACACCTGATCCAAATGAAAATCCAATTGTCGAAGATGGAGATGATCCTAAAGACAGCTGGCAAACTGAAGCGATCATGGGATATTCCCAGTAGCAAGGCAAGACTGCATGACATGCCAGACAAGTTCTTGAGATTCATGAAGAGGCGTTGGTGAAGAAAAGTGTCTATAAGTGAAAGCATGCTGCACACAGAGCATTTTTGTTATATTGCACTTACTTTGAAATGCATGATGATATTAGGGTACTATGTCATGCCACAGTAGTGTGTAATACAAATGGCTTCATTGTATGCTCTGTTATTTTGCGATATACTTACACTTGGTATAAACCGTGTTGCTGTATTGGAGTCAGAGAATAAGGGATGCAAAACCAATAATGTGATGTCTTTTAGGAGAACACATTCTGTTGGTGTATGGGCCCCAATTTACTGATAAGATTGTGTTGAACTCAAAAGTTTGCACTACCACACAAAGAGAAGATCTATAATAAGGGACATCACCTTACTTATTTCCTACACTCTATTTTAGCTTCATTCATTAGTTATGTTGTTTTGATTCAAAGTACATGAAATGCCTTTATGCGCTGCGTAAATCACTGACCAACAGAAAACATGTTAATACCCCATCAGTAGCATCAGATCTATTACATTGCAATAGCACAGATTGACACAACAGTGGTCCTGTACAAATGCATCTAATCAATATCTCATTCTTAGAATACATCAGTAATGATTCATATCAGTTTATCAGGATATATAAAATTACACTAGACACTGGTTACTATTAGTAACGGCAACAAGTGAAATATAAAGGTTATATGCGCACCATTATGCAACATAAATGTGAGAATAGATTCTACTTTCTGAATAGCATCTGACAGTATTGATCTGAAATGAACAGACTGATTTTTAAAACAATACGGTATTTTTAGGCACAAATATTTGTGTTTATGGAAAGCTCCTTTTGTGAATGAATGCAAATTAATGAACAAGCTTGTCAGTAAAGGTTTTTTTCTGCCATCTGAGCAGCCAGCAAGACTACATTGCTGTTAATATTATAATAGGATCTAGCTTAAGAGTGACTTTTTGAGAACATAGCTTTACCTTCCCCTCCCCAACATACACACAACAAACTAAAAGCGAGGTTCATTTTAACTTTAAAAGGTCTTTTCTGCTTTGAATAGACCACAGTTGAGAAAGAAAATCTTTAATACGCCCATGCTCTAATGTTCTTGTCCCGATAATGGTTAAAACAGAGCTAAATCCTCAAGGAAGGTCACAAAGAGAAGCATATAATAAGTGCAGTGCCATATGTACAGTATACAGCTTTCTAAGCTACAGCCAGGAAATTATAGTCTGAAAGGGTTCTTTTTAGTTCAGAAGCGGAGAACATTTTGCATGCATAAGACCCACAATACAATCATATGTATGCTTATGGGTAAACATCATTGAACACTGTACGACTTATTTCCATACATAAGATTGAGTTGACTGACAGCCTTAGTCTGATGCTTGCACTTTGCACCCTTAAATAGTAAGGGTTTTCAGACTGCAGTGACAAGTAAGAAGTGGGATGAAGTGGATTTGTGACTTGCTGTTGGTCAGATTAGTAGATGCTGTTTACAGGGACCACAGGTGTGACAATTGCTTCAAATTTTACACACTAGCAAACAGAACCAGCTTGGCACAGGTTGGAATAGTCCTTAGCTGTAAATGTATAGTACTCCTTTCTTCTAGCATACCTATAAACAACACATCTCCACATGAAGGGAATACAGATTTAGGTTCATGGGCAGTATCTCAGTGGTGGAGCACATGCTCTGCATGCAGAAGTTTCCAGGTTTAATCACCAGGATCTCCAACTAGGGCTGGGAAAATGCCTGCCTGAAACATGCAAATGCATTATTTCCAACATTATGGATGTTCTGTTTCATAAAATATCAAGAAAAAAATAAAAATAAACATTAAACAGAGCATGTGTGCCATATGGATTTATTTATTTTTTAAGTAACATATTTTACAATAAAGTCCAGATTTAAAATCCAGCCTTCTGAAGCCGTATAAAATTGAACTGTAAAATGCTTGCCAGGTCCAAGTGTTAAAAAGTCTTGAGCCAGATCTAGAGACTGACTTAAGTCATGGGTTTTAAAATACCCAGCATTTTGGTAAGGCTTTGTTTTTTAATCTGCATTTGGTATAGGGTCCTTGAAGAGTGACACTTTTCAACTATTTCTCTAAATTTATGAGGGCTACACATTTACACTGCAATACTTAAAGTGCTCCATTGGCACCAGCCCAGACCCATAAAAGAGGCAGGCACCACTGCAGCACTTGAGAGTCAGTCTGGCTGTAGTCCAATAAATAAAAGCTGAAGTTCCCACACATTCATATTATATCAATAGCATGATGTCAGCATCAAAGAGGATGAATGTTTTATTTATTCTGCATGCTTATGTATACTGCAGTACTTACAAAGACTATACAGATATGATGAGAGACTTCCATATTTTCTACCATTACATACTCATTTAAAAGTATTTATGAGCATAAACTTGGGCTTCTCCAACTGATGGCCTCCAGATGTTTTGGACTAAAACTCCCATCATCCCTGACCATAGGCCAGGGATGCTTGGGGCTGATAGGAGTTGTAGTCCTATCATCTGTAGGGCACCAAATAGGGTAAGGCTGAACACAAACAAGGGGAATCTAACCTCAGGGGTGGAAAACAATTGATATTAGAAGTATCAGATTACAGAGATGGAAGTTTCCAGCTTTCCAAGAAGCTAGTACGGTTAGGTGGATACTATGTTTGGCCTTGGATTTTGGAGCAAATTAATTAAAAAAGGAAACCTTGTGCAAGCCATTTTCTTTCAACTTCCCCATTTTATTTTATTTTATTAATAAACACACAACAACACGTGAAATATGAATGTCCTGTCACTCATGTCCTGTAAGCAGGTGTTAGGTTATGATTTTAAAATACTTTGAACACTTCGTTCAATAAGCACAGTCTATGAATGTAAGCAAAATTTACACTATTAGGTTCTCCCATATTACAGGTGAACAGATGAGGGATTTGTGTTGAGGGTCATACACTACACTTTTATAACGCTAATATTTCCAGTCCTGCAACTTTAGAATAGGGGATGTGATATATTTTACCTCTCCAGCAGGTGTGTGAACAACTGCCAAAGCAGGAAGTGCATCTACAGCAGCCTTCTCCAATGAAGTGCCTCCAGATGTTTTGGACTACGACACACATCAGCCCTAGCCAACATGGCCAATGGTCAGGGACTATTTGGAAGGCACCACGTTGGTGAAGGCTGCAGTGCCTCACTCAGTAACTTGGATCTCCCGTCCATTATATGAGCAAGAAGGGACTACAATGCTGCAATGATCACAACTCAGACAGGGGGTGTCTCATGCTTTCTGTGGAGTTGCTTAAACCATTAAGATACAGAAGCTGATATTCTGATATAACACACTACCCCACCTAGACAAGAAAGTCCAGGCTACCCTATCACTACCTTATGTTTCTACCAACCTCTACATTTTCCTATGGAACTCTGAACCGCATTTCGCAGAAATAATAGCCATGCTATTATATGATCCCTTATCCCAAGATGAATGAGTCAAAGGCCTTTGCTCTTGTAGGGGTTGTTGACTTTCATTCTACCCATTTCAGCCTCTGATTCACCCCCTGAATAGGTAAACAAAAGAGAGTCTGAACTGAGTTCAGATAAAATACAGCACACCCACCTCAGCACTGTAATTAGAGTGTTATGACTATGTAAACATTATTAACAGGAATTGCAACATCTGAGATGCTCTGCAAGTGCTATGAAACCAGTTTGTGTAGATGTATGTGAGGTGTGTGTATATTAATGGAAATTGTTTTATGACTAAACTGTTCCAGGGAAAAAATGGGTGTGAAGCATAGAGCATAATATGGCATGGCATACAGCAATACTGATAAAAGTAGTTTATTTCTTGGCAGTACCTGAGATAACGTTACGAAGTTTGAATGGACTGTTTTGTTTTCAAGATATTTAATGTGTTTTTAGTTAAGATCAATACTGAGTATTTCATCATAAGTACTGCATCTTTTTGCATGATACCACTCCACAAATTGTCAGGAGTGATAACACATTGATGTAGACCTGGTTTGCAGGTAATGACAATCCACAGTATGGGCTGAGTATGGGTTGTCATCGAATCTTGGGTTGTCATTATGTGAGAACCCTGCACTATGGTTTAAATATGGGTTGATAACCACAAACAACCCAAAGTTCACAACCCAACAACAAATCGTGGGTTCTCTCCCTGAGTTGTTCATGCAGGGCTCACACATAATGACAACCCATAATTCAACAACCCTTGATTCAATGACAAGCCATACTCGATCCATAACCTGGGTTGTCATCACATGTGAAACAGGCCATTAAGTAAGAGTATAAAGTACTGACCTGGTTTGCACATAATACTAATAATCTATGGTTTATTTAACCAATGGTAAATGCATGGTTTGTTGCCATACCCAGGCTTTCTCCTGCAGATGATCTAACAAATTCAATTTCTGGGTTGTTTGTTTCCCTCCTCCTTTGCCTGCACCCTCCCTATATCCAAAATCTCATTGTGGCACATAGAGTGTGTGTGTGTGTGTGTGTGTGTGTGTGTGTGTGTGTGTGTGTGTTACCACTCTGGCCTGCCATTTCTGGGGCCTAGCAAAACAATCGAAAAACAACCCATGTTTCTGGGATTGCAACAGCAATCCAAGATTTAAACAACCCATTCACAAACCCATTCACAACACTCTTTCTGTGTTGTTCATGGTTAGCAAATGATGGCCCCATTCACATGCGCAAGGAGGGGTGATGTTTAGTGTAACAACAGAGAAGGGAGGGGTAGTGAAACCACTGCTAGTGGGCCCACCATAGACCGCAGAACGATGCAGCACCATGTGGTTCAGCTAGCCATCCACCCTCCCTTGTTAGGTCACATACCTCCGTGTGGTTTACTGTGCACCCTGGTATCCTCCAGGCTCTTTGGGGCCTCTCCGTTCAAAAAAATACAAAACAAAAAATGGCTGCATGACCATAGACAAACTCTATGGCAGCAAGAGTGATCTCTGGCCACTGCCTCATATTGAAGATAACCTCCACACTTATTGTATGAAATAAGGTTTAACCTTTCCTTCCCCAGCTATGATCCCAACAAAAATACTGCCTATGCTGCAATTATTCATGGGGAAAAAGCTCCCCAAAGGGCTAACTGTTGGGACATTTGAAATGGCCTCCTTCCACAGGACAATTGCTTCATGTGCCTGACAAACAGTATCCTGACAAACAGTTAGTTCCAAATAACAACAAACAACAACTGGACTAGCAATAAATAAACTTCTACTCAAAATAGATTCCTCTACTCTTTCTTTTTAAGGATATACCTATTTTCTAGGAAACACCAGGAAGGGTGGCATGTTGCTTATTTAGACAAGGAATTAAGATAAGTGTAAATGGGTACATAGGATCACACTCAAACATGAGGCCTCTCTGCTTCCTGGAGGCGTTTCTTCTGCTCATAGTCAATACCTGCTATGTTCTGGAAGCACAGTAACATTTGTGTAAATTGTCCTGTCAATGACAAATCACTGAAGTGAGCTGAATCATTACATTACTTTATATACCGTAGCTTGCTGGTGTAGAAGCAGGAGAAACAGAGTCAACATGATTATGTGTTATCCTCTGACTCACTTTTTAAGCTACACCTATTATCCAAGTTTTTCTCCCCGACCCATTATGTTTAAGTGCACACTTTATGTGGCTAGCTATCTTGACCAGGTTTGATTTTGTGGCAATCACTGGGCCTTTAGAGCTTCATTTTAATCATGAAAGTACTGCAGATTGTATGTTCAGCTGGAAGTCCAAACTTGGTGATGAAGCTTTACAAAATATCTTGACAGAACACCACAATGCAGTGGTGGTTGGTACTTAGGGAGGGTCTATACAGCCTATTGACCCCATCATGGCTGTGCAGTGACACAGCGGCCAACTCACAGCCATGTCAGGCTTTTCCCTCCGAATTTCACTTTTTCGCAATGCTGTTTTACCTCAACTTTTTCAATTGCCCTGATGTCACAACATTGTTTCTTCTGTCTGTCACTGGTGGCTTCACTTTGGATTAAGAAAGTGGGCGTAGCTAGGGGCTGTTCCCAGTGTAGAGTAGGCGCAGGAACCACTGCAGGGGTGCGGGCTGGACAAGCCAAGTCATGGCCACCATGGCTGTATTACCGTCCAGGGAACAAAAGTAAGGGCAGTTGTGATATCTAACACATCAGTTCAATGAACTGTAGCAGCGCAGATGCACTGCACAGGCTTTCAAAGTTGCACAGAGTTCCCAGAAAACAAACCCCCAAAAGGTTTTTGCAGTTTTCATTCTCCTGCTCATTCCTGTCATCTGACTACGATGCTGCGATTTTTCCTCTCTAGATAGTCCACAAAGTGGTGTCATATAGAGACACAGCCTCAGTCAGTACCCTAGCCAATCTGTCCAGGCACCTGACTATATGACAATGGGATTGCTCTTCATTGAATATAAACCCAAATTTTCATAGATTTGAATATAGGCAAAGAGCATCAACAGTGATTTATCTCCTGATTATTATTATTTTGTAGCAGTTATTAATGCGCACATGCGCATCATCGCATATATGATGCTATGGAGGAGTGAAGCTATAAATTTTATATGTGGAGCTCCGCACATTCATATAAGATAAAACCAAGGGCGGAAAGGAATGAGGGAGCAGAGGAGGATGCTAGAGGGGGACTGAACACTTCTCCTCTCTCGTGCTGCCTGTTCCTCCCTCTTTGTTTTCGTTTTAAAAGCTGTTATCTACCCATTCCCCATATAGGAGAAAAAGCAAGTGGGGAAAGGAACGAGGCAGCAGACGAGGATGCGAGCGGGGGACTGAACATGTCTCCTGTGTCTTGCTGCCCGTTCCCCCCTCTTTGTTTTCATTTTAAATACTCCATCTTAATTCAACATGAAAACGGCAGGAAGGAACGAGGCAGCCATAGGACGCGATACATGGGAAGGTGGGAAATTAGCCAATCACTTTGTCCTGTCCTCAAAGTTATGCCCACATGTCAAAATGTGATTTAACTCTCCCAAGGACACATAACCATGATGTGGTGCAAACTCAGACGTTGATCAAAAGTCACAGTAAATCACAAATGCAAATATGTGCATTAGCACGTTTAAAACCCAGCGCTGCCGCAAATGGACGGCTGCGTCATGTGTCCCAAAATGCGAATCTGCGCATTTACGTCGGGGTAAAGAACCCATATAGACAAGCCCCAGCCCATTTTCCCTACCACTGAATGAAATCAAGATGGAATAATATGCAATGGAGTGCATCAATGTAACATGCAATATAAGCATGCACAAGTCAGCAACAGCAAAGAACACTGAAGTGCATACATGTACAGAGCAGTAATAAACTGCCGCATGTCATTGTGTCTACACGGCTTACAAGTATTTATCAGAAAAATGTATGATAGCGCTCACAGGCCGGCCCATGTGTGGGGAAGGAATGTTTCGGAGGACCTTACACGTATGCGGAAAGGGTACATCAGAGTGCTCACAAATGTTTAGATGGGATATAAATGTATTAAATAAATGTGAATGTCACATTGGCCACAGGAAGGCTTCAGCATACCGAAGCACAGTGGTGCACAACCTGGAAGATGCGTACACACCAGCAGCCGTTTTCAAACAACAAATGTGGATCCACCGCCCGAAAAAGAAAGAGGAAGCGCCTCCCCGCTGCCTCCGCCGAACAGCCACCAATTAGCCCGTGTCGCTCGTGCGTCGTGGCAGGGTGGAATGTTGGGGGCGCGCTCCAGCCAAGAACGTGGCCTAACCCCCCCGTGTCACGTGTGCCTCACCTTCTTCTCCCCCCCCCCCCCGGGATGTTGGCGGCGTTGGCGTTGCTGAACAGAAAGGCGAGGACGAGGAGGAGGAGCGAGAATTTCCGCCGAGCGCGCGCGCCTGCGTGCGTCACTCGTTCCTCGTCGTCGTCCCTTCCCCCCTCCTCCCCCCCCCCGCTCATCCGCGCGCTGGCTGCCTTTCCAGCCCATTCAATTCATTCAATCGCCGCTTCGAGTGACCGGTGGCTGGTCCTCCTCGCCTCTCTCCCGGTTCCCATCCGACTGAGGAAGAAAAAGGTAGGCAAAGAGGGGAGGGGAGGAAAGAAGGAAGGGGCTCCTGTCCTCCCCCTTATTCGTGAAGGCAGCCTGGGCGAGTTGGTTGGTTTCGAGGGGCCACTTCACCCATCCTCCCTCCCTCCCTCCCTCCGGTCTCGTCCTAGCAGGCTCCATCCTTCTTTCCTCTGGAAACGCGTTTCTCTCTTTCCAACTGGCCAGCCGCCGCCGCCGCCGCCGCCTGCTCCAACACCGTTGTGAGCCGGGGTACCTCGCCCGAACCGACACTGCGGCTTTAACTTGTGGGTCTCTCTCCAGCTGCCACCCTGTGCCTGCTTACTTGGGAGTAAGTCCCCTTGGGCTGTGCGAGGTCCGGCGGTGCGTCCTCCCCCCCTTCCCCCACATAGCGGTTTTTACCCTCCGGCAGGATAAGTAAGGGCAGATTTTTCGTTCGGGATGGCGTGTGGGTGTGAGAGTGGATTTTCCTTTTTTTCTTAGGTCAACCCGGCGATTCGTTTCGTTTCTTCTCACAAGCCTGTTTTCCAGCGTAACAAAAAAAAGGGGGGGTTGAGGAAAGGCAGAGGAGCAGGCGGGGGGGGGGGGGCTGCCGAAAATGTAATCGTGATGTTAGAATGGACGGGAAGGCTACCCACACGCCTCCCAACTGATTGTATTACGACTGCATTCGTTGTATTGATTTTCTGAGTGTTGTTAGGGCAGTGTTTACTATAGAGTAGCCATTAAAGTTAAGAAAGGCAAGCTCTAGCTTGTGGATTCGTAGCAGCCTCTGGCTGCAGTCCTGAGCACAGTTAGGCTGCTGGAATCCCATTGGCTTCAATCAGATGTAAGCAGCAACTGTATAGGATTACCTCTCAATACACGGCCTTTTCCTTTTTTGTATAGGATTACCTCTCAATACACGGCCTTTTCCTTTTTATCTGTTGCTTATTCATATAGCTTTGGCCTTTGGTTTCCAAGCTTCTGGGTGTTGCTGTCATATATGGCTGTATATATAATTTGATAGTGGCTTCTTTTAAAATTTCAGGTTATGGGTTGTATCTGATGTTACACTTACTTAAATCCCTTTTCATTTTGATGAGTCTACTCTAAGTAGGACTGTCATTAGATATAGTCGTGTTTAAGGTTCTGTTATAACTTATGGATGTTGTAAACTATGTTGGGGGTCTCTGGCTGAAATTTTGGAGACAGATCTACTGAAAGAACGAATAGATGAATAAATATGTTGTAACAACATTCTGAAACCTTGGTTGACAGTACCATTAAACCATGGTAAACTAGTTATATATCTGCAAATGCCCTCTTGCTGCACATACACCTAACACATCTTTTAAAATACTAGTAGAAGGACTTATGACTACATATATATGTAGATGCTTGGGATGGAATGACTCTTTCACAAGAGCACTGAAATTGTTAGGATACTTTTTATCCTAACAATTTCCCAATTATTATAAATTATCCCAATTATTATAAATATTTGAAAATGGAAGATTTGTATATCTCTCAAAACTGGAGAGTCGAGAGTGTACTCCCAAGTTATTTCCAAGCAATCTTGGAAAGGTGAAATTTAGCATGCAAGAAGCCCAGGACAGTCAGATTATTTGCAAAGTCAAATAAGGAAACATTTGAACACTGCTTGAAAAAAGAGACAGTAAGTGTGTCCCCAAATGGTTTTAAGGAATTTCTAAGGCCACTCTTCTTAAGATATTTCCAGTCTGCTCAGAAAACTGACATTTGATACACAAACCTGATACTGGCATCTATGCCTAAGCGCAAAAAGAAGGAAAACCCCATAGGGGAGTAAAAAATAAGCCAAAGGCAAGGGCGGAACCAAGGAATCTTCCATGCTGCTTAACCACAAAATGGTTAATTCCCTTAACCATTTTGTGGTTAAGCAACATGGAATACCATGTTGTCTGAACCAGGCCATTATCTTCTAGCAGAAAGAGACTGCACTGAGACTATGGTTCTATGCATTATCATTATCATCATCATTATTTGATCATAGTGGATTTCTGAATAAAGGTGCATAGGATCATATACCACAACCTGGGTACTTTTTCTGTAGCCTACAAAACAACAGAAAATAGGAAAAGAGGAGATTTGGGAGAGGTGAGGTAAGGAATTCCACATTCTAGAAGCCTCACTTATAGAACTGTCATGACTTTTCCATCCTGGATATAAGCCTGTAGATGCCTTGTGTGTTGTAGGAAGAAGTGGGTTGGCCACCATAGTTAACACAGGGTCCTTTCTGACACATTAGTCAATGCATCTATGCATTGTGAAAACTCCACTCAACAGTTGAGTTTTTAGGAGGTACTCCGCACACAACATATTCTATCTCCACTGTTATGTGACTGTGGGCTTCCATGGAGTTGAGTAAAATCCATTGAGATGTTTGATTGACAGTTCGTCCACCCCCTCTCCTCCACTAGTCCTCTTGATGGTATCCCATCAGCCATTGTTGCAAAAAACCAATCCTGGTGGCTCTCCTAGAGCGGCACTCACTCCTTTTGGCACTCTTTTCAGGGAACTCTGTAGCCAGTGGGAAAAGTCAACGCAACGGAAAACTCCATGGAGCCTGCGACATAACAGACCCTTACACTAGGTCGGTCACCTAAACCCTTCTCAGGCCAAGCATCACCACTTGAAAAACTGAGGGAGGGTTAATTAGACCTTTCCCCTAGCTATGAGGGAAACAGGTTTAATATAGCATCTGCTCTAAATACACTGTGTGTATAATCTGGTGTAAGTGTTTAATAACTGTAAGGCAGATAAATAATGCCAAGCTGACACATGGTATTTGGTAGCTAACAAAATAATAATATGTTCATTGTTATTTAAAAGTTTTAAATAAAAATATAATACTTTCAATCCTGCCTAATCTAAACTGTCCACACAACAACCACCTCACTCTCTTTACACCAATCCTAAATCCCTAGAATCCAAACTCTTCTTACTCTACAAATGAACAACTCTCCCAAACACACTCATACTCCTACTCCCCCCAAAACTCCCAACACTCCCCTTTTATACTCCTTTCCCCCCCCATTACATCATAAACTACACCAACTCAGTTCTAACATTCCATACTTAACAGACATACTAATCTAGAGATATACAAGATACTAAATTGCGGTGTAACACCACAAAGCCCACCATATACAGCATGGAGTATTTTCTAAAAAAAAACCCACCATCCTGGGGTCAAGTTTTCCTGCCAGACAACACATTTCTCAGTGATGGCGTAAAAACTGCACCACAGAGTTCTAAAACCACTGTTGAGAAATGTGTTGTCTGAACTGAGCCACAAGGCTCAGTGATTGTTTTGGGTGAGGGGGAATTGAGAATACTTTTTCCCATGGTGTCTGATTCTTGATAATCCAGCAATTATCTGACATGATAATTGGATGAGATGCTTCCTACGAGTAAAAACTGTTAATTTGGGACCTGACATGAAGAACTATCAACAAACTTATAAAAATAGGTTGTGCCTGTTTAGAGGAAAAAATAGCCCCCAACCCACTCCCCACCTCCAGGCATTCACACAGCTTCAGAGCCAATGGCTGCCATAGCCATGGAACTAGAGAATGCTGAATATGACTGTTGGGAGCCTTCTGAGCCTTCATGACAAATCATGAGTTGTTGGAAATGACAATTAGGAAACCTGTACCAGGAAATGTCTGGATCAAGTAGGTGAGGTCAGCACTTATGAACAGTCTAGGAGTTGCTAATTGAGGGTTAATCCATAGCTCAGTGGTGGAGCACATGCTTTGCATGCAGAAGTTCCCAGGTTCAATCCTTAGCATCTCCAGCTGGGCAGGAAAGAACCCTGGAGAGCTGCTGCCAGTCAGTGCTGCCAGTACTGGGCTTGATGGATCAATGGTTTGAGTCAGTATAAGGCATCTTCCTATGTTCCTAAGTGGGATAAGTATGTGAAAGAGAAATGGTGGAAGCAGAATAAATTAGAGTAGGGGAGGAAGCTGTCACCTTGATTTGCTTCTGGGATGTATTCCCTGTCTCTATTGCCCACTCATCTATCCCTCCTTCTAGGCGTACTTATTTTAGCCATTGAGGAAGGAAATAGATGTTTTGGGACACTGCAGCTGGTTTGGGGAGGAACAGCGGAGAGAAGATATCTGGTATTTAAGGCACAGTGGGGTCAGGGTGAGAGTAATATATTTCATTATTACATGCACATCTTGAACTCCCAAGGAGTGGAATTGTCAGAGGCCTTCTAGGTCTGAGATTCATTATCTCTAGCAATCATCTTTGGCATGAAAAAAACACTTGGACTCCCCTCTACCCTAACACAATAAGTGGGTTTGCATGACATTGTGGATAACAAGCCATGGTGAGTTGTCGTGCCGTGTCATCTGAACATAGACTGCTTCCTTCAGGTTGGCTTGCTTGTGGGCATCAAGCTGCCATGAGAATACATGGTTTGTTCTTGGGGTTGTCCCGAACGCAGGTCAGCCATCCCATTGTGGGTTGCAGGAAACAGTGAGCGAGCCATTTGGCAAGAGCTCTAAAAAACCCTGCCACTCTTCCTGAGCAATCTTGCCTGTGCACACAATTTGTGCACAGTTACCCACTGACAGCTCAGGAAAAGGGGATCAGATTGTCCCTTTAGCAAGGTGATCCTCAGGGTTTGAAGTGTTGACCTGATACTGGAGGCTCCCCCGCTTCCATTGCACACCTCCCTGAGTGTGGGTTTTGAGGGTGTGTTGTTGTTAAATCATAGGTTGGCATTGAACTGTGGGTTGTTGTGTCTTAAGAACTCAGCTGGAATAACATGGTTTGTTAGTGTGGCTGGATGCACACAACACAACCCCCCCCCCCCATGGTTCAGCGACAACCCATACTCAGCCTTGAGAATGGGTTGTCATGTTGTGTGAACACAGTCATTGCTAAGCTATGCATGTCTGGCTTGTTGACCCGCTTGAATGAGCAGACGCAGCAAAACAGAAGCAAATGCAGATACACTTGGCTCATGCACATAGTGCTTCAATAAGCCAGGATATTTGGCTTATTATGTGAATGCAGCCAAAATCTGAAATTCTCTATTTTGCCTCTCTGGGTTACAGAAGGGTAATAGCTTCCATCATGCTAGTGCGATAACGTCTTCCCTACATTGTAATTATCTGAGATGGGATTTTTGGCCTGCCCAATGGTATAAAAATGATCTCTCAAACTGTGTAATACAAATCTAAAAGTATCATTATGGACAGAGAAATCAGTTGAAGGATGAGGAGAATGATACAGCATGTGTCTAATTTTTCAAGACATGTATGAAAAATGTTTTTTGAAAATGCTTCTATTGGACTGTCTTGAGTAAGAGAGTAACAAAGAAATAGTTTGTTTTAGTGCTGTGCCAAAAACTTCTCCCACAAATATTTTGACTATTCTTAGTTTGATAGAAAAGAATTTCAAAAGAGAAGAAATTTCAGAGAAATTCTCATGGGCTTGGTTCAGGGTTCTTGTGCTTACCTTACTTATGAGATGAGTGAGGAGTGTGTATGCTATCTTTCATTGTATAGTCATCTCTCTGACAGTCTGTAGCCTCCTTGGCTTCAGCACTTCCACCCAGATGAAGACATCATAAATTTATTGCTCCCATAGGCCCTTTCCAGATCAGGAAATGCCGGTAGCCTGGGAGACTGTAGAGCAATGGTGAGATGTGTAATACAAAGAAAAATATAGACAGTACTCTTAGCCACCTCACAGTGATTAGTTAAGGTCAAAAACATCATCCACCCACATTCAAATTAAATTATAAAATGACCTCAGAATGAAGCGGAAAAATAGAAGCCCCTTTCATGAAGGGGAAAAACTTTCAGAAAATTCCTGAGATTTTTCTTTTCTTACCCCCTAGAAATAAAAGGACACTTTTCAGAATTGCGTCTACATTTTCTTCACCATTATTTTTGCGATGGCTGCATCCCACCCCCAAATGCCTTGGAGTATTGCTAGGTATATGGGGCATTGTGGAGGATGCAAAATGGGCATCAGTCTACCAACAATATTGATGCTGTTGCCACTTGCAGTGGCAGTACAAAAGAAAAGAAAAATTCTTAAGAAAAGAAAGAAGGAAGCTGTTCTACAACTCTTGCCAATGGCGATACCTACCTGTGAGAAATTGCTGGAGAATTTCTCCTCCCTTGGAGAAATTCAGTGAAATTGCTGCCTGCAATTAAAGTGTTAGGAGTGATCTGATGAAGATACGAAACAGCTATAAATATCCGGAGTAACTGTTATCTTACTCTGTTGTGTATACCACTTTGACTGTTTGGCATTTATCATTGTATTTATATGTTCATAGTAATTGTTCATTGTGTTATCACTTACTACAATAGTTTTTTCATGTATCATTGGTACCTTTGATTCACTTGTTCTGGTTAGTGACCCCCTTTTTTCTTTTTTTTTACATATTGAATGGAACTCTTCTCTTTTTTCTTGGTTTTTGGAGAATTTTGAGAGGCCACTTGTGCACAACTCTAGTTCATTTAAACTGTTCCAGCAACTTGCTAGCGTATGCACATGTATCTGGAGTATTCTACAGCATGAGCAGTAGCAACATAAACAGCACAGTTAAAGACAAAAGCAAAAACAAAACAAAAAACAACTTTATTTTTATTATGTACCAGATTTCTAAGTGAAAAGTTTTTCAGGCATCTAAACACCTGGAATGTGTGGGATTTCCCCCCATTCCTGACTAATACTTTGTGCCATTGGTAGTAAAACAGTGAATTTGTTTATATATTGCACATACTTCATGCTTTTTCAATTTCAAGAAGTAACAATTTCCTTTTATACATTGCTATTTTCACAGATTGACACTAATATTGGGTTGAGTGAATTTATACATGATGTTTAGGGTAGATCAAAGCTTAGTATTGTAATCACTTTATCTTCCATTGCTCTCCCCTTGCACTGTCTAGAACTAGAAGATAATGCAAATGAGTCTAAAGAAGAGTTCATCTCTTGCTCCCTTCTCATCTGCAGATGCTCCAATTTCTGAACTGAACACCAGACTGAGAGTGGATTTCTTTTAGTATAGGCTCCTTTATTTCTAAGATCAGCAAAGATTTGAACCAGCAGCCTCCTAGCCTTTAAACTGGCAACCTTTGTTGATGCACGACTGAAGGCTGCAGTGTGGGTAGGCTTGTCCTCCATGCTGGGACCTGGGTTTCCCCAGGTAGAATAGTGGTTGCTCCTGACCTGGTCCAACTATACATGCTTTCAGTTCAGGTCTGGGTATTTGTTTGAGCAACAGACAGACTCTTGCCTTGCTTGTGTGGCTTCCTAATGTTTTTCTGGTTATCTCTGTCTATCAGCTTGTCTGTTCCTTTTGTGGACTCCCTGCTTGTTTCCCTACCTGATCTTCACCATGTTGTTTTCCTTCATCCTCATTCCAAGCCCCTTCAGTCAGTTCTTCCTTGCCTGTCACCTGTTTTGCCCTTGGATTGACCTCCTGTGGTTCTGTCCTAACCCTTCATCCTGGCTGTGGTTCCAATTCTGCTGTAACTTGTGTTTGTGATTAGCTGCTGACAAACTAGTGTTGTCAACGTGTGACAAAATCACAATGTTTGTCATGTTCTATCTGAATTAATGTATTTATTTGTTTGCTGTATTAAATAGAACCAAAGGTAATATAGGGTTAATTGTATGGCAGAGAGTGAGTGAGAGGTGGGAGGGGCTTGTGTGTGTGTTGTGAGGAGACTGAGTTTATAAATGGCAGGAGCAGACAGTTAGTCCATTAGATTGGATTTTGGAGATAGGACCTTAAGGATTGATGAAACTGAGGCCTTAGCTAGACCTACCTTTTGTTGCGGGGGAGAGGAGGGGAGACCTCATGTTGTGAATAATGCGAGATCTCGCCCTCGTTTACACGTAAGGCACGATGACCTCAAGAAGAGAGGCATTGCGCCCGCCATTTTTTTTATTCTTAAAGGGCCGGCAGCGCACGATCAATCCAGCGGAAAGGTAAGGTTTTTTTTTTTAAAAAAAAATTTACTTTCCCCGCTCTCCCGCCCCATGCACGGCTCACGGCTCTGCACGAGTAATTGCTCAGAGCCAGCTCAAGCTGCAGCAATGGGCCACACCTTCCGCAGTCCTGGGCTCAGCCCAGGACCTCAGAAAAAGCAGGTCCAAAGTGTGCAGCTATATCCCTGGCCAAGGAGGGTTGATCCCTGCCTGATCCCGGGATCCCCTATGCGTCATCTGGACACACAGGGACGATCCCGGGGTTCGCCCCGGGATAAACGCTGGTCTAGCTAAGGCCTGTATCTAGTTAGTGGGAGTTATAATGAGTAGAGTACGCAGGGTGAGACCGAGAACTGAATTATTGATTATGTGCTATATAATATTTCTTGTATTAAATAAACTTTGTTTATTTTGAAATTATAAAATCCTATGTCTTGTTCATCTTTCTGCGCTCCCAGTAGTGTACCTATTTTCTGGGTACTTCTCCTTGTTGGGTAAAGGGAACCAAATAGGCATATTGGGTATCTCTTTTACCTGGTGAATATAGGGGCTGAAGCTTGTGGGACAGTGAGGACAGCTGCCGTAAAGCAGAGGCAGACTTTCTTGAGAGCAGGTCATGTTACAAGGGGTGGCAGTGTCAGATAATGTCACAGCACGCATTTACATATACGTTACAGTGACCCTGTTCAGATGATATGCTAAGCCACGGTGGTTCAGCATTTTGAGCTAAACATGGCTTAGCATGTTTTGTGAACCACGACTTAGCGTGTCATCTAAACCATTCCTAACCATGGTGGCTACATAATCACAGTTTAAACATGCTTACTAACCATTTGCTGCAAAAGGGTTAGCAGCCTAACCATGGCTTAATGTGTCACCTGAACAGGCCCAATGTGGATATAGACTTGCCCATAAGTCTACTTACTTATGTGTTTACTTACGTGTAAACAAAGTACCACATGACATTCTGATTAACAAACTAGCTAAAAGTGGGCTAGATGGAACAACTATTAGGTGGATCCACAGTTGGCTACAGAATCGGACTCAAAGAGTACTTATCAATGGAACCTTCTCAAACTGGGGAGAGGCAACGAGTGGGGTGCCGCAGGGCTCAGTCCTGGGCCCAGTGCTCTTCAACATTTTTATTAATGATTTGGACGAGGAGGTGCAGGGAACGCTGATCAAATTTGCAGATGACACCAAATTGGGTGGGATAGCTAATACCCTGGAAGACAGAAACAAACTTCAAAGTGATCTTGATAGGCTGGAGTGCTGGGCTGAAAACAACAGGATGAAATTTAATAGGGATAAATGCCAAGTTCTACATTTAGGGAATAGAAACCAAATGCACAGTTACAAGATGGGGGACACTTGGCTCAGCAATACTACAAACGAGAAAGATCTTGGAATTGTTGTAGATCACAAGCTGAATATGAGCCAACAGTGCGATATGGCTGCAAGAAAGGCAAATGCTATTTTGGGCTGCATTAATAGAAGTATAGCTTCCAAATCACATGAGGTACTGGTTCCTCTCTATTCGGCCCTGGTTAGGCCTCATCTAGAGTATTGCGTCCAGTTCTGGGCTCCACAATTCAAGAAGGACGCAGACAAGCTGGAGCGTGTTCAGAAGAGGGCAACCAGGATGATCAGAGGTCTAGAAACAAAGCCCTATGAAGAGAGACTGAAAGAACTGGGCATGTTTAGCCTGGAGAAGAGAAGATTGAGGGGAGACATGATAGCACTCTTCAAATACTTAAAAGGTTGTCACACAGGGGAGGGCCAGGATCTCTTCTCGATCCTCCCAGAGTGCAGGACACGGAATAACGGGCTCAAGTTAAAGGAAGCCAGATTCCGGCTGGACATCAGGAAAAACTTCCTGACTGTTAGAGCAGTGCGACAATGGAATCAGCTACCTAGGGAGGTTGTGGGCTCTCCCACACTAGAGGCCTTCAAGAGGCAGCTGGACAAGCATCTGTCAGGGATGCTTTAGGGTGGATTCCTGCATTGAGCAGGGGGTTGGACTTGATGGCCTTGTAGGCCCCTTCCAACTCTGCTATTCTATGATTCTATAAGATTTTACAAAGGTTATAATCAATGTATTTTTATCACATTGCCCTGAGAAGGCTCATATTAATCACTTCAAACCCAGTTGGGTTAAAGTTAACATCAAGGCATCCTCTGCATATAGAAACAACAAGATCGGCTTTAAACCAAGCTTTGTCCATTTCCCCTGCTTCTTCATATAGGCCAAAGTGCAGACAGACAGCAGACAAATTAACACAGCCCCAGATTTTAAAAAGTAGAGAACGACACAGAAAGAAGGAAACCCACCATCCTTCTATTACCCTATCAAAAAGCTCACACTGAATGTCCTGGAATGAGCAAGCATGTCTCTGTTTCACCTGCCCAATCAAGACCATCTACAAATTCAGAAAAAGTTTGTGGTACAGCAATCCTGCCGCTACATCATTTCAAAATGTAGGTAGGAAAAATCACATGGTAACTTAGAAAGGAATGAAACTAATATCATGTGACTTGGTGTAATGTGACATCATTTTCTATCACTGTAGACAGATGCTGAATTTTACCCATGTCACTTATCTCCTTCAACGAAAGACAGCTTTGGCAGTCTGCGCAGTGAAGCTTCTATGTGCTGGCTTTCCTAAGATTAGTCCTTTTTAAACTGCATCACTGTGCTGAAAGGAAGCAGAAAGAAAAACCTGTGGAGTATAAAGAGCTTCTGGCAAAAAAAGTGTCTCCATCTAAAAAAAGAAAAAGTGCTAATGTAGGTACAGCTTTAGGGTTATTAACAGGGCATTTAGCTGGACTGGTAAATCGCTAATTTGGTATGCAGTATGATTACAGAAGAGAAAAATGTCATTTAAGGTTGCATAATCAAAAATGTGCATTGGCACATACCTGTGAGAGTATTATAGTAAGGCGCTTTTTTTAATCAAAATTGACAGAAATATTTAACATTTTCAAACCTGTTTTACTGTAGAAAGGAATAGTAATAATCATCTGATCCTATGCATGCTTGTCAGTATCTCCCATGGAACTCAGTAATACTTTTGGCTTTATGACATTTATATCCTATCTTCCTTTTAAAGAAATATTCACAGTGGCATAGGATCACTTTGTAAATCTTAGTTCATGATTCATTTACTTCATAAGAGTTATATATGATGCGCCATACTAATTCAATAATACAGTCTGTATATCTATCTTATTTTTATTAGGAACTCTTTATGTATCCTTGATCTGCTTGCTGCATATTTTGACTGTTATTTCATCCTTCATATATTGTCCAATCCTATGCAAGTTTGTTTGAGGTAAGTTCTACTGATTTTAGTGGACTTGCTCTTAAGTAATTATGCATAGGATTGCAGCTTTGGCTAACTTTCCCCCCTCCCCCCCCATGTTGAAAATGTGTATCCTGGCTTTCGATCAAATGACCCTCAAGGGCATTTACAATAGATTGTAATGCTAACACACACACCACAAACCCACACAACAGATCTTACCCACCTGGCTGGTGGATCAGGCCAGAGTTTGCTGCCCTTCAGTTTTGCACTTCCAGGCCAACTGATGGTTGGAGCCAAGTGATTTTTCTGGCATGGTGTGGGGAAGCAAACTCCCTATAGCTGTCCCTTCTGTGGCCAATGGATGGGGCTGGCTTGCCATAATGTTCTTCTGGGAGGGTGAGGCTGTAACCTTCCAGTGATTCTTGGTCCAATAGCAGAGACCAGCTACACTACGAAAATTTAATAAGGCATGTTGTTTGAGTTACCTGAAAGTATAATTTTCTTGATATTTATATATTTATTTATTTAATAGGTTTATATACCACTGTCCATATTTAATAATATCTCTAAGTGGTTTACAAGAAAATTGAAAATATTAAAATACATTATGATTTACAATAAAATATAATTAAAATATATAATAATTGCTAAAACAGCAATAAAGCATTAAAATCACTACAGTATATTGGCCTGGTTCAGACAACACATTAAACCAGGCTGCTTAACCACAAAATGGCGGTTAACCTTAACCATTTTGTGGTTAAGCAGCATGGTTTAGTGTGTTGTCTGAACCAGGCAAGTACTACAATCAAGCAGACTGAGCAAACAGATTTATATGGCACTTATTAAGTAACAAGTTGGTAATTTGATCAGCCAGAAATATTGTCAAATAATGAACACCTTAAAACTTTATTTATTTAATAGATTTATATACCACTTTCCATATTTAATAATATCTCTAAGTGGTGTACAAGAAAATTATTTAGTAGAAAAGTAACACATACCTAATATTGTACAACTAAAACCAAGATATGAAAACTGGCCTACAGACTCACACATCCTTTTATCTTGTGAGCAAATTGTTCCTGGCTTCTGTTCAGTTTAAGCATTACATGTGACCGTTATCAAACCCAGGTTAATATGAAACCAGGGATTCTCCTAATCCTAGGACTGGTTCATACGTACATGTAGTTCACTTGATTTATTTACACTTGATTACTAAACACTTGCTGACAGGCAGCTAAATGTCTGAGTTATAGAGATTTTACAAATAAATCTTAACATTCCTAGAACTTTAGTAGTTGATAGATGTGCTATATATGTCATAAGAACACAGGCTGTATACCAGGGATCATGGTAAGAAAAGCTTGTTGGACTTCTATCTATGCTAGCATTTTGTCTTTTATTGATGTTCTTTGTTCTATAAACTCTTAGGCTGCTTCTTATTTTAAATTGTCCATGTTTTTATGCTTAGCAGCATTTCTTTTGATTGCATAGATGTTTTTACAGTTATGCAGAGAAGCCTGAATTTTGTTAATCTTTAGTACCTTGCTAGTCAATGGTGGTTAATAGTCAACTCCACTATTGATTATCGAGGGGGTACTCCCCACACAACATGATTTTAATCAACCGTGGTGTGGATTAAGGCCAGTGTCGAGTTGACTGTTAGTCAACAGTGTGTTTAAATGACACATCCCCTGCCCTCTCCCGCCTTAATTCTCCTGCTGGTATCCCATCAGCCATTGTGAGTTCTGACTGCTGGACTAGAGCAGCAGCAGCTGCTTTGCTTGCTCTTGCCAGAGGATTGTGTAGTCACTGAAAATAACCAATTGTGTGCGACGAAATACTCAATGGTGCCTGACACACGGTATGATAACCAAGAGTTGTTCAAATAACCAGCTCTGCACAGCGTTGGTTATTTCAGCTGAATAACCAACTGTGGCATGAAAAAGTCCTAACAGATGACACAATAACCAACTATTGACTAACCCACCGTTGATTATCGTGTCTTCCAAACCCAGTCAGTTAAAGAATTCTTAGAAATCACTATTAGCAGACAAAGGTGGCTACGTTATGGTTTAGTAAGGGTAGAAGGAATTGCTTAATCTTTCTGGAAGACTAATTTTCATTGGGTTAAGAAAATATCTTGCATCCTAAGTAAATGTCTTGATTTTGTGGGTGGGCAGGCCTTGGGAGTTAAAAATGAATGTTACTTAATCTGTAGAATGCAACCAGCTTAAAAGTTTTAAGTGAAACTCATCTTCAGTGTCCTTATTGATATGCCTGTTTACACTTCCCTGTGCTTGTTTGCATTCTCCTTCCCTCTTTATTGTTTACTACAACTTTATTAGATTGTAAGCCTATGCGGCAGGGTCTTGCTATTTACTGTGTTATCTGTACAGCACCATGTACATTGATGGTGCTATATAAATAAATAATAAAATAATAATAATGTATTGGGTAATTCTTAATGAAGTCTTAAATGCTTTAATTTGAGACATAGAAGAACTTTAATTTTCATTTTTAGAGGGTTATTCGTTTGCACTGATGTGACTTGTTTCTGAATAGTGAATAGCATTTGTTGAGTAGAATTTAGTACTAAGGCTTTCAGTTATGTTTTATTAAGGACTTCACTTAAAACTATTGTTTGTATACTTAAAAATGTAAAGAATTAATGCAACAAATGTGTGTGCAAGGAGTCACAACTGGCTGTAGCCTCTTGATGTGTATGCATTTGGTGGCAAAAAAGCCTTACTTCTGTATAACATATACATTGCCCCATAATGCAACTGTAACCTGCATTTTGTTTAGCTTCTGTGAATTAATTATCTAGCTCATATTTATTTATTTATTTATTACATTTCTATACCGCCCAATAGCCGGAGCTCTCTGGGCGGTATAGAAATGGTTCATATCATAGTCGATTATATCATAATTAGTGTTGTTGTTTTATTTTAGTGCCCTAGTAAGAAAAAAACTTGCTTAAGCAAAGTTACCCCTTGACATGTTATACACATTCACCATTCCCTTTTTTAAGCTTGACTTGTGTGCTAGCCTTTTAACTCCAACTAGTCTTTCTCAGCCTTGCTAACAGAAATAATATCTGATTATAATCACTGAATAAATTATTTAAATCAGTTTTCCTGTAACATGGGAAATGGCCTGTTTGTGTCAGTTGGCACATTTGGTGTTTTGAGCAAGTGTTATGGCTGTCAATGGAGGGGAGGGGGCTTGTTCATTCATAAAATGGCTGCCATGGTGAGTGTGGCTAGTCACAAAACACTCATTTCCCCCAAAGCAAACTAGTGAGACTAAAAGAAAACTTAATTCACCAAAGAACCTAAAAACAGGGAGGGAGAGGGAGCCTGGCAGGTGCCAAGAGAAGGGTCCGTGAGCACATTGGGATGCATGGGAACCACATTGGAGATCCCAGTACTAGGGTATAAAAGCCTTGCAAGTTTAAGGTTCTTTGAATACAGAGAAATAGTTTCAATCATTTTCTTTTTCTTTTCAGCCTTAAAATATGAATTACGTGGGACATCTTGCAGGACTTCTGGTTACTGTGAAGGAACTTTACAAAGGCATTAATCAGGCTACACTTTCAGGATGCATTGATGTCATTGTAGTTCGGCAACAAGATGGTACATACCTGTGCTCACCATTCCATGTCCGATTTGGAAAACTTGGTGTCCTGCGTTCCAAGGAGAAAGTGGTGAGTATCATGAAAGATAGGGACTTCAAGAACAATAACTATTTGATTTCATGTATATACAGCATTAGATTTACATATTCTCTTGAAAGAAAAGAGAAAAAAAGCTTTAGAGTAGAATGGGTGCATTTATGAGGAATAGTTGAGAAATGATTTTCCTGAGAAACTTTGATTGTTGGTAGTTGAAATATGGTAACCTCTGAGATGTATAATAGATGGTGAAAATAAACCTTGTAGTGTTTTTGTTAACTTGATGTCTTCTTGACAGAGCTATATTTGTTTAATTGAAGCCAGTTTCAAATTCTCATGGATGAAGGTCGCTTGGATGCTGCCTTATCTAAATTGTGTATTATATATCATCTCTAGAACATACCGACCTATCCAATGAAGAGGACAAACAAGGATTATTTAAGGTCACATTCCACTAGGGCTCACCTGGTCTTGGGAACACAGGGTTCTGTCTTTGTTTCTCCTGGCTATTCTTCCCCCAGTAGTGAAGGGGAGACTGATACTGTGCTTTATATTCTGTATTGCTCTGTAGTCAGGAATTGTATCCATAGCTTTGACCACAAGTTTGTATACAAAGGGACCTTGTTTTTATATGATATGGAAAGTCTCTTAAATACAGAAAACGTTTTGAGAAACAAAAAGATGTCATCAACTTAAGAATACAAGCAAAGCTTCTTTTATACCCCCTCCCCCATCCAGCTAGTCAGACATGTTCAGAAGATTATATTGTGAATCTTATTACTTCATCAGTGTAGGAACATATTTGTTGGTACAATACATTCAAGACTTATCTATAATGCTCTAAACTAAAAAGCCCCAAATACTCACTTTTCCTTGTAAGGAAGTTTGTTGTTGAAACTCTTCCAGCCCTATAGCATTCTTTTTGAGCTGCACCATATATTTGTACAATGGCATTTTGATACCACAATTTTATTTTCAATCTCTTAATTCCTACCATGAACATTTAGATTTCTCACAGAGGTCACTCATTGAGTGGATGTTTTCACTGAGCTATCCACCATGACCCCAAGATTTCTTTCCTAGTTAGTCACTGCCAGTTCACACCACTGATATGAAAATATATGTGAAATTTTATGTATTATGAGCTTTACCTTATACTCACTTGCATTGAGCCTCATTTGTAATTTGTATTGGCCATTCACCCAGTTGAAAGAAATCCTTTTGAAGCTTTTTGCAGACACCTTAGGTTTCATCACCCTAAATAATGTGGTGATGGTATTAACAAACTTGGCTTACTGTTCATTTCTAACTCCAGACCATTTATAAACAAACTATAATGCTCCAGTTCCAATGCACAGCTGTGTGCACGCACACTTCTTTGCTTCTTCTTCATTCCACTGTGAGCATAGTCCATTTATTCCTCTCTTGGCTTTCTGTTCATTAAGCAGTCGCTGATAGAAGACCTGTTACAATGTTGTTTTTATTAATCCTCTTATGCCTTATCAGTTAAGTTTTACTCGGGAGCCTTTGGTTAGGGACTTGGTGAAAAGATTTTTAGAAGTTCTGTATAAGTGCTGGGAGTATAAAGCTGGAGGTCTGTATAATAATGCAGGTGTTTTGGGTAGGGTGCCCATATAAAAAGGAGAACAGGGCTTCTGTATCTTTAACAGTTGCATAGAAAAGGGAATTTCAGCAGGTGTGAGAATCTGGTGAAATTCCCTCTTCATCACAACAGTTAAAGTGCATGAGCTATACTAGAGTGACCAGATTTAAAAGAGGGCAGGGCACCTGCAGCTTTAACTATTGTGATGAAGAGGAAATTTCACCAGGTTCTCCATATATACAAACGACACCTGCTGAAATTCCCTTTTCAATACAACTGTTAAAGATACAGGAGCCCTGTCCTTCTTTTTATATGGTCACCCTAGTTTTGGGGAGCTCCTCTTGGATACCTCAGACTGGAGCAAATGTCAGAGCAGCACTAAATCTTTA
The DNA here is from genome assembly GCF_023053635.1 of Elgaria multicarinata webbii. NCBI lineage: Eukaryota > Metazoa > Chordata > Lepidosauria > Squamata > Anguidae > Elgaria > Elgaria multicarinata. Next base: position 55,334,315 of record NC_086177.1, read on the forward strand.
ATGTATTAAGCAGCCCTGTCAGGGCTGTGAGCATCCCACATGTGTGGATACCTTTAGTCATATATAAGAACCATGGTGAAATTGCATATGAAATACACAAATATTTTACTTTTTGATGTAGTCACATCACGCCAGTCCTTTTCCAGCTTCATTGGCTGCCAGTCCAGGTCCGGGCCCAATTCAAAGTGCTGGTATTGACATTTAAAGCCCTAAACGGTTTGGGGCCAGGTTATCTGAAGGAACGCCTCCTCCCATATGTACCTACCCGGACCTTAAGATCATCTACAGGGGCCCTTCTCCGTGAGCCCCTGCCAAAGGAAGTGAGGCAGGTGGCTACTAGGAGGAGGGCTTTCTCCGCTGTGGCACCCCGGTTGTGGAACGAGCTCCCCAGAGAGGTCCGTCTGGCGCCTACACTGTATTGCTTTCATCGCCAGCTAAAGACCTTTTTATTCACTCAGTATTTTAACACTTAATTTTAACTTAAATTTAAATTTTACTGTTTTAACTCTGTATTTTAATCTTATATCAACTTTGCTGTGTGGTTTTATCCTGGTTGCGCTTTTTATATTGTATTTCGTAATTGTGTTTTAACCTGTTGGGTGTTTTACTGTGGTTTTAATTTTTGTGAACCGCCCAGAGAGCTTCGGCTATTGGGCGGTATAAAAATGTAATAAATAAATAAATAGTCAATACTGTTGCCCAAGGCACACAGTAAAAGCTGCAAGATTTGAGTTCTATTCAGGAAGGTGGTAAAGAATAAATACTTCCTCACAGATTCTTCATTGGATGGCTCTTGGACTGCAGGCCACATTCATAAAGGATTTCTTTCATTTTTCTTGCAAATTCTAAAAGCCAATTGTATTTTCCACAGATTGACATTGAAATCAATGGGGAAGCAGTTGATCTTCATATGAAACTGGGTGATAATGGAGAAGCTTTTTTTGTACAGGAAACAGAAGAAACATTTGTAAGTAGTATACCATAAAACTCAGGGTGCAATTGGTCATGTGGAATTTAATAAGGAACTATATTTCTTTAAAAGAAATAGATAAGAAAAGGATAAAATATGTAAAAAGAAATGTAAATACTGTTCCTTTCGATCTTCATAACCATATCCTAGTGATATATTAAAGTATTCTTTTACTCTCTCCATTGCCACCTCAATTTTTATTCCTCTATCTTTTTTTATTTCTCTGTCAATTCTTATTTTCTCTTCCCTCTTTCCTGTTTATTCTCGTACTTGTTCTCTGCCCCACCTTCTTTTAATTAGAAAAAAATTGGCTGGAAGGTGTCTGTGGATTTGGCCAGAGGGTGCACCAGCAACTTGTATTTTATGGGGAGAAACACAGAATACACTAATAAAACTTGACAAAATCTCATTATGCATCTTAGTAATTTCCCCTAGTGCTTCCAGTGTACTTAGCCTTTTGCATGGCTACATTTGGGTCCCTAATTAATGGCATCTAATATTCATAACCTGGCCTACACAACATTAGAACAACAAATAATGTGATGTTGATATACCAAAAGCAATAATTCAGCTAGTTTGTTTGTTTAAAACATTTTTATTCTGCCCTCCATGATTCCAGGGTGGTTTACAAGGTTAAAAAATACAAATGCATATGCGTAAAGCCACAAATAAAATATGAGCCCAGCAAGGAGCAGTCAACAATAGATAAGTACATTAAATCTGCTATCCTGTTTGCATTTACCCATTGAACTCAATGGGGCTTACTTCTGTGTAATCATGATAGAATTATACTATAACATACTTTAAAAGCTTCAGTAAATAAAAAAGGGATGTTGCTTGATGCCTAAAAGAAAGCAACGTTGGTGCCAGGTGAACCTCTGAGGAAAGGTGGGAATTCCATAACAATACACAGCCAAAAAAAGCCTTGAATCTAGCTGCCACTTGCTTCAGTTCAGATAGGGAAGGCAAATGGAGTAGCTCATAATGACCTTAGAGCGTGGGCAGGTTCATATGGAAGTAGGCACTGCTTAATAGCTGAGGCCTGTTAAGAGCTTTACAGGTAAGCACCAGCACTTTGAGTTAGGTTTGAAAGTTTCTTTGCTTCTCCTCCTCTACCCTGTTGCACTTCTTTCAACTTGCTAGCCTAATATTAGAGCCAATCGTAACTTTGTTGTTCGCTCTTGGTAATTTCCTTGAGCCAGAATTGATCGTTGTTTATAGTCGCTAAGTCATGGTGGTCATGATTGTACTGGTCATTTTGACAGTAACATTTATGATCTTACTATTTGTGTTAAATCCTTTCCTATTTGCATAAGTGGCTTCTGAGCAACATATTCTCTGAGGGCCTTGCTAGACGAGGCTTTAGCCCGGTGCGAGCCCCAGACTCACCTCTGTGCGTCCAGATAACGCATAGGGTATCCCGGGCTTGGGCAGGGGTGAACCCCCCCTGGGCCCGGGGTAACTGGCACCGCTTCTGGCCCGGTTTTTCCTGCAGTCTTGGGCTGAGCCCGAGACCATAGGCTTGTAGCCAGGTCCGCCGCTTTTCCCGGCTACCGCATTTACTCCCGAGTAGCTGGGGAAAGCGGTGGATGGGCCGCAGTGCTCCACAGGAGCGCTGTGGCCATCAGGGCTACAGGGGGACGGGGGGCGGGAATCGCGGCCTACAGGACATGGGGGGTGGGAAACGGAGGCCAAGGGAGATCGGGGGGAAATCGTGGCCCAGGGGCGATGGGGGGCATCAGACATGGCGGGCGGGTGGCAGGAGGATCGGACATGGCGGGTGGGCAGGTGGCGGGGGGATCGGACATGGCAGGCGCGTGGGCGGGCGAGGGATTGGACAGGGTGGGCGGGCGACAGGGGGATCAGACATGGCGGGTGGGGGGGGCATCAGACATCACAGAGGGGAAATCGGGGGGGAGTGGGGAACCCTTTTTTTAAAAAAACCCAACAACCTACCTTTCTCGTTGGTGTGCTCCTGCGCACATGGCCCCTTTAAGGTGAAAAAAAATGGCCAATGCGGCTTTCCTTTACCCCGTCGTGTGTTACGTGTAGACAGGAGCAACAGCCTGTGCTACTTCTAGCACGGGCTGGCCCCTATACAGGCCAGGATTCCCAGGTAGGTCTAGCAAAGCCCTGAGTTTTTTTTAGCAAAGGTAACACTAGCTTTATTATTATTTTATTGCTAAAACCTTTATCTTCGCTCACTCTCTTATGTATTGCATAGTTACAGTGCCTTGTATGCCAAGAAGACTATGTATTACAATGAGCTGGAACTGATATTTTTCAAAGGAAAGAAAGTGAGAAACACTTATTGATGTTCAAAATAATACTGCTAACTAGAAAGTTAGAAGTTGAGTTCTCTTGTTATGATTGATTGAGATTGCAGTCCTAAACATACTTATTAGTAAGTAAGCCCCATTGAATACATCAAGAGTTTCTTCCAAATAAACATGGCTAAAATTGTGCTGTAAATGTTGTTTGAGATAAACATGGGTAAACGTCTTGTGAGAATTTACACACAACATTTAAAAAAACAAAACAGCAGTAGGTCATGACTATTCTTGCTCAACTGTTGTTGCACTTTGTGGAAGGTTCATAGTCTTTCCTATTATTTATTAGGAAACTGGAAAAATAAAGACATACATACTTGTGTTGGTAGTCGAACAAAGAAGTTGATCTCCAAGTAAATAGGTTTTATTATGCAAATCAAGCATTCCCACAGCAGTTCGGGTTACAGACCATTTCATCTTACAGAAACCTAGCCCTAACAACCCTGATTAAGCTGTCACAATACTATGTAAAGATATCTTTGAGGGATGCACTACTCTTAGGATAGCAGTTGCTGCAAATCTGGCACCAGCAGTATAGAACCTGAAATGTTTTTCTAATCCTGCCCTCAGGGAGGGTATTCTCAACAGACCTCTTGTGACAGACCTCTTGTAACAGACCTAAAGACCTCTTGTGATGGGCCAACCTGGTAGAATACCTTACTTCCCAAAGCTGCACCTCCTTCTTGACCCGACATCTAATCCTTGCGTCTGTCACACCCACCTCCTCCTTCCTGGTGAATTGTTGTGTTCCCACAAATTGTAATGTGTGAGTGTGTTTAAAAATGTATTAATTTGAAGTAACAAAAATAGAAAAACAATAAATATATCTTAAATATTAAGATAACATTAAATACAGAATATCACTATTAATAAGATTAAGGTCAATACATATTTTATGAAAAAGACACTAAACTATATGTAAATTAAAATCTTTTATCCAAAAAAGGCAAAGGTTTAGGCATATAAATAAGACATGTTTCCAATTACATTCTTTTCCATATTCTTAAATATTAGAGTTCTGATAAGCTGATAACTTAAAATTAAACAACACCTATAATTTTCTGATGAAAACTCTGAAGAGAAGCTTGTGCTTTCCATGTCCTTACATCTGTGTTTATCTTGTTCAGAAAGTATAGGGTTTTTGATTTTTCAAATATTGAATTCATATGTTCAAGATTACTGCTCAACACTGATCCTTGGTCCAGAGTAGTGTGCAGTGGGTTGGCTTTCTGTTTCTTTTGCAGCACTTCCCGCTGCCAAAGAAAGGAGGCAGTATACCTTTTAAAACATAACTTGTCTTTTGGGAGAGGGAAATGAAGCTGTAGCAGAGGGATGCAAAAATTCAAAACCTCTGTAGTTTTTTGCTTACACAAATGAGGATGGCAGATTTGAGCGTGTTGCACTGGCTGCATTCAAATGTCATGATAAATCATGCCATGATAAGACCAAATTGCAGACAGAATTGGGCACACACAGCCCCTCTCCCCTTATGTCCATTGGCATGGCAGTGAAGAGGAGTTCAGAAGTGTTCTGTTTCATTTTGATTAACATATTTCTTCTGAACCCAACAACCTGATAGTTAATCTTAACTATCTGTTTGTTTTAATCAAGCCAAATTCAAACCATAGGTCATGAAGCTGGCGTGTTCTGACAAATCATATTTAAGGTTAGGTTTCAGATAATAGTACTAAATTTTGCCTAATCAAAAATGGAAGCAAACGTTTCAGCCACACCAGAGAAGTGTGGGGAGGGGCAAGTCGGCAAGTCTACATTCACTGTAATACATATGCCAAATATTGTAATGGTTTGCTTATGCATGTAACAAGTAACTGTCACTTTCCCAAACCTAATTTTTAGGAAAAACTTCCTGCACATCTGGCAACATCTCCCATACCTACAGAAGATCAATTCTTCAAAGATACTGATGAAGATTTGCTAAAGCTGGGTGAAAATGAAAGGATGTGTCAAAGCTCAGAAATTTCACAAATTGTGGAAGCAGAGCCTGTTTTTTCCTGTGGGTCAGTAAAGAAGAAAAAGCGTAGAAAAAGAAAATGTAAACAAGATGCCAAAAAGGAAGATCAAATTTCTTATCCTGGAACTGAAGAAGTATTTGAAATGGAAATAAGCTCAGATGATGAGAGAAGCATTCAGCCTATGAGGTAAACTTTTTTAGTACCTCCTTATTTTGCTAAACTGTCACATTATGAAAAGTTCATAGTGTAAAATCCTAAAATAAATTTTCCCCAATACTTCAGATCATTGTTTAAATACTTAATTCTTGGAAATTCAAAGTTGGTAATATCTGTACTAATAAATTGCAAAACAGCTAATAGGATGAATAATAAAAAGGATATGGTATCAGTAATTATGTTGATATCGCAATTGAATGTTTATTAGCATAGTCAAGTACCTATAATACCATAATTACCCACTCATTAATACTTTTATTATTGTCAACTGCCAAAAATATATAATTTTAAACAATGACATAACTCATTAGCAGTATGTTAAAATTCATGGAATTTTGTAAAGGATTACTGTTGAGAATACTAAATTGGGAATTTTAAAATGTGGATATATTTAATCTGTTGTACCAGCTGAAGACTTCTTTGTTTGGAAGTAATTAAATATTTGCCTAATTCTTTCCTGAATAAGTTTCAGGTTGTATTACATTGCACATACAAAAAACCAAAAACAAATAGGTAATCTTGTAGGCTATCTGTCTAGACCCCCAAAGAGAATATAGATAAGTGGAGTAGTCCCCAAGGCAACTCAGGTTACCAAAGATATTCCCTCCAGCCTTCATCATAGCTCTGATTTTTATTCACCCAAAGCAACCCTTTCTTCCATGTTGAGACATAGGCAAAGGTTCTTCACCCTCCCCCACCCCAAATACGCCTATGATGGTGAACACTTGAGGTACATAAAAGAAGGAGAGTTTGCCAAAGCTTTTGTTGCTGTTTACACTACGAGAGAGGGGGTTAAAGTGCTCTTTGCCTGTGCATCAGCTCACATGAGTATGAGTCAGCGGGCAAAGTATTACTGACCTTCCAGGCTTCGCTCAATTCAAAATATCGTACCTGTTCAAAATGAGTTGCTGAAGTTGGTGCAGGGGAAGATCAATCAACTTTCCCTTAATTTACTTTTGTTTCTTTGGGACTGTCGGTTAAAATATGTCATAAATATATATATATATATATATATATATATATATATATATATATATATATTGACTTTTATCTCCACAGAAGCTCCTCAGATTCACCACTGAAGGATGAAGATTATAAAGAATCACTGATTTACCACTCAAAGGACCATTACCCTCTATCAGATGGAGACTGGTCTCCTTTAGAGAAGTAGGTCACTTTCATATCCACTCTTTCACATGGAGAATGTCAAATACTAATGTGGTATTACAGACAATTGCATTTCTAACATAAAAATTACATAAAATAGAGCATTTGATTATTTTCATCTCGGGTCTCTTTCTCTAGCTATAGTTCTATGGATTATACACTTTGGCATATAACTCAGGTTTCCTCTCCCTAACATCTGATATTAGAAGGTTTTCAGTTAGTGCAAGAAGTTATTTCTTTAGTAATATCAGAAAGATTTTTCTGGTATATGGCTTTGGCCGCTTTTCAGATACATTGAAATTGGTTGAGAAGTAGGGTTCCTTTGCTTTGTAACCCACAAAAAACAAATTACAAGAGCAGGGCCATTATCAAGACCTGCCATTGTAGGGCTCCTGCCAAAGCCCGCACCCTAACATTGGGCCCACAGCTGACCCACCCCCAAGTATCCTTCTCTTATTCACTGTTGTGGCTTGTTCACTTGGCCTCTCAACATGTATGACCAGTAACAAGAGTAAAGAGAAGTACCACCAGCCTCCCCATTTCCTTCTTGGCAGTGATACAGATTGGGCCAGAAGATAAGGCAGGCAAAAGAGCAGGGTCGATAGTGCCAAGGAAGTACCCCAATAAGAGCAGGTTGCCCAAGGGTCTCCCAAAACCTGGAGCCAACCCTGTATGTGAGGTAAAATGGTGATGGATAGTAGGTGGATATCTAAAGCTGGGGTGGGCAAAAGGTGTATCAGGATCTACCATTAGATCTCTTAGTGTAGTGGATCCACAAATCCAAATTGTTTATTAATAGCAACAACAAAAATATTTTTTTCCATGTAAATTAGACTGCAGAAATGAAGAAAGCTTGGGGTAACCAGGTGAGCTTAGTTCAGTTCTGTAATTGAAAAACATAAATCCTAGACACAAAATGTGCTTAGAGGTAACCTGTTCTTTAATTCTATGTGTGTTCCTTTTGCACCTGGCTCTGGCTAGTGGATCTTAGGGTTCTAATAAAAAATAATGCCTATCTGAGAAGCCTGAAATCTTCCCACCCCTTGTCTGTAGCCGTACTGAACAAATCAGTGTATTTTCTTTCTGCATATTTTTATGCTTTATTTCTAGAGAAAAGAAAATTGACTAATGTAGTGATACAACCTGGAGAATTCATTTAATATACTTAAGACACCATACTTTGGGAATCCGTGCTGTCCAACATGTACTTATATTGCTACATGCTTATCTTATGCTGAGTGTTCCCTGCCACTTTATTTATTACTGAAAAAAGAACAGCATTTTAGTGACAGAAAGAATTTGTAACTATTCTGAATAAGGGCGAATGAGTGATGTTTGAGATCGCTGGTCTTCTCTGAATATCATCTCGCTGTTTGTCTCATGCCTGATTCCTCTTTGTGTTTGTGATCGCTGCTTGCTCTTTGTGAACAGGAAAATTGTGAAAACTGAGCAGTGATTGAACATGAAATTTGCACAGAGCCCCCCTCTCCAAATTGGCATAAATTTCCTCAACAAAATAAAGCTGGGCAATTTGTATAAAATCAAACTGTAAAGCAGCTCAAATTGAACATGAGCACACATCTAGCAATTTGCAAATATCTCCAGCAGGCACATGGTCACGTTGAGGACTTTGAACAGGGTGTGCTCACATGTTCTGTGAGCAAAAACAAAATTCTCATACATTCGTACTCATGAGTAAAACTGAAAATGCTTAAGTCATAATGAAGAAACTTGTTTAGGAATGTCAATGTTTGCTGTGTTGTTGTTGTTTTAAAAAGTTTTAATCCCCTCTCACAGTCCAAAAAAAACAGCTTGGCTTTCTGCCCTACCACTGAATAAGTAAAGCTCTGTTAAACTGGAGAAAACTCTCCTTTAAAGAAGCTGTACAACAAATGCCTTGAAAACAGCTTTGTTTTATCTTGACAGCCCATTTAGCCAGCCATCCTGTCCTAAAAGTGATTCAGAACTGGAAGTTAAGCCTACAGAGAGCTTACTTAGAGCAGAGTCTCACATGGAATGGACGTGGGGAGGCTTTCCAGAATCTACCAAGGTAAATCTATTTGCAAATAGATTTGTTTTCTGGATGTTTTGGGGAATGCCGTAGAAATTCTCATACATACAAAAGTAGCACTGTTACGAATTACGTGAAGTTGGCTCCCTCTTGTGGTTCACTTTTGGTCCTTTTCTAAAAGCAGCTGTCTTTCTTACTAACACACAGTATACCCCATATTTCGTAAACTGTATGGCAGTGATTGAATAAAGGATTACTGCACACGGCTCTCGTTTCAAAATTGTGTACCTTTGAAGTTTAATGGTAACTTTTAAAATGTATGAACATCTGCATTAATGTGTGTTGTGGTGGGCAGGTCGTGTTTGTTGAGGGAGTACGTTTGCTGTAGACTTTGAGTCCCAGTTGATGACAGCTTGCAGTCCAGGTTAGTTTTTAGCCTATTATATTTTAGAAGTCTGGAATTTTTAAAACATGGAAGCTATAAGCAGCTGCCCATATTAGGCATGCATGCTTTAAATAGGTGGTACCCTATTTTGTGACTTTCGTATGTGTTATGAATTAATGATGCCATTTAGATTTTACATTTGAAATGTTTCTCAAGTGTTTTTTTTACTCAGATTTGAATTGCACATATGCATTTTACTATAGAATAAGTGAATGCAAGCATTAAAACCAAGTCCTCGTCTGTGGCTAGTAGAAACTGCTGTAGGCAAAGATGTTGGGTTGTATCTAACAGGAGCCTCCCACGCATGGCCAGCCCCTTCCAGTCCTGGTGGCTGAGCGGCTGTCCCTGCTGGTGATGGTACACATGTAGCCTCTACCACTCACAGGTGCAATTAGTGCTTTTGGGGATAAGATCACAATTCACAGAAATGCTAGTTTCAGAGAGGGGCAAGTTTTCAACACTTTTTTTCAACACTTTCCCCCAGAAGCACTAATCATGCCTGAGTGTGGTAGGGGTCATGCGTGATCAAGACTAGCAGGGGCTAGAAGGCCCTGTTGGATACTACCCATTGTGTCTAACTTCCTAACTTGCATTATGTCTCATAGAATCTTAGAATAGTACAGTTGGAAGGGGCCTACAAGGCCATCAAGTCCAACCTCCTGCTCAATGCAGGAATCTACCTTAAAGTCTCCAGACTTTTAAAAATAAAAATCCATCTTCTGTAGTCATTATATTGGTAAGTGCTTTCAGTTTGCACAAGAAAGCTCCTGTTTAAATGGCCCCACTGCTACATTTGTCTGGTTGGTTGTGTCTAATTGAAGTTTGCTAATTGCCAGTGGCTCAGATCTCTTTGTCCCAGTTTGGTTCGCATAACATGGTGGGTTATCATGGCTTAATTAACCCATAATTAACGCAGTACATGTGGGGGGGTGCAGCCGCTATTTTGAATTGCAACCTCCAATTGAGGGTTGCAGCAAGCATGCCAACCCAGCCATCGTGAGTTAATAAGGAATTAAACAACCCAAAATTAATCATCATTTAGTAGTAATTATGCAGTGTCATGCAAAACCAGCCCACAGACCCAGTTTGCATGGGTTTAACCATGGCTTTCAACTCTGGATTGTCTCGCTGAACAATCCGGAGTTCTGGGTTGGACATCATAATAAACAACTAAGGGATGGATCATCCCTAGGTTGTTTATCTCAGTGAGAGTGGCTGGCTAGCTGGGACCTAGCAAGCTTGTTTGTGCTTCATTTTCAACAACTCCTGTTTTGTTAACTGCAATGTGAGAGCCATTGTTACTGAAGTGTTATGTCTGTGTGTGGGTTTCCCCACTTCAGCCTGCAAGTGGGGTTTACATGTTTGAATGTTTCATGTTTCTCAACTGAAGTAGTACAGTCTAGTAAGAACTGTGCACTTACATGTTTTGTGAACTAATTTTCAAGATTGAATTAGTGTGCAAGCAACTTGCACATTTTCCCAAGTTCGTCTGTTAATTAAACTTCCCTTTGACATTGTGGCTTTTATTTTATATTTAGGAAAACAAGTTGAAATACAATTGCTTGTGGTATGGTTCCATTGATTAGATGGCCTCATATTGAACTAACATAGCAACTATTTCAGATTTAGGGGTGGGAGACAAAAGTTTTATTGAACTGTTTTGAAGAATTGTGGGAATATAAACTCATACTCAAGGAAGGACAGATAACTTGCTAATGATGTTGTCAAAAACAAACAAATACGTTTTATGAAGTTTGCTTTATTGCTGTCAAAGACAGGATTTTAGATTAGCTAGTCTATAGGTGTGACCAGTTCGAGCTGATCATAGGTTGTTAGAACTGAATAATAAATATGCTGAATGAGATCAAAACATTTTTTTTAGCAAAAAGATGCTTTTGTTTTCAGATAAACAAGAAGGAAAAGTTGGAGCATCCTAGAACAGCTACCATCACTCCATCAGAGAAAACTCATTTTAGGGTCATATCCAGCACCGATGCAGTTGAAGATGATATCTCAGTGAATGATTCTGTCTGTACAGTACTGAAACCTCAACCAAGAACTCATCCTCTACTTAAGGAACTTGATATTAAAGAGAGACTTTCTTCTGAAGCAACAGAACCTGTCTTGGAAATTCTTCAAAGTTTATCTGCATATGATTCTGATACTCTCCCCAGTCCATTGCTGGATTCTCCATCAGAAATTAAACCACCAGCAAAACTTGATTCTCCATCAAAGAAAAAGGGTACTCCTGTTTAACCGATTTCCTGATAACATTTTAAAATGTGTTTCCATTTATCCTAGTTTCCAGATATTTAATCATTTTTCATGTGGTAAGCAACAAATGTGTGTGTTAGATCTGCTTGCAGCCAAATAAATAGCAAGTGCTAGCTCAGAGAGTGCATGGTTAGCTTCACACTCATGTCACACATCATCGTTAAACTATGGAATTCGCTACTGCAAGATGCAGTGACGGTGACCAGCTTGGATGGCTTTAGAAAGGGATTAGATAAATTTATGGAGGATAAGGTTATCAATGACTATGAGTCATGATAGCTATTTGTTACCTCCAGTATCAGGAGGAGTATAGCTCGTAATACCAGTTGCTGGGGAACATGAGTGGGATGGTGTTATTGCACTCGTGTCCTGCTCATGGACTTCCGCCAGGCAGCTGGATGGCCACTGTGGAACAGGATGCTGAACTAGGTAGGCCTTTAGTCTCATCCAGCATGGCCATCTTATGTTCAGATAACCTTACGTTTCAGATGGAATATTAGATAAAATGTGGATTCAGATTCAGAATGGATCTCTTCTGCTTGCTTTCTTCCTTTAATATATATTTTAATACACACATTAAAATACCTTAAATGGCTTCACAGGCAGTTTCAGTGGAATCTATGAAAATGCCCTTACAGTGGCTTGGATGCTAAGAATGTGAACGAAGGGAACCGTTTGGAAAACGACTTTCCCATTCCTTCCTGTCTGCTGTAACTTCCCGCACCCTCAAAGCCTCTCTGGTCAAAGGATCTTCCTGACCAATGTGGAATGGGGTGCAGGGGGATCAGCCAAAATCAGATGGTGGCTTGCCAGTTAACTTTTAATTTGAGAACAGTTCTAACAGTGGACAACTCTTACATGGAAACCTTCCCACTGAAAGGTTTTTAATTAAGCAGTGTGTTTTCGCCTGCATTTTTTTTTTAATCCAAATGAACTTTTTTCCTTCCAGGGATACATAAGAGAAGTCAGCACCAAGGGCCTGATGACATATATTTGGATGACCTGAATGCTTTGGAGCCTGAGGTTGCTGCTCTTTATTTTCCTAAAAGGTACTTCCGAATTGAGAAGACACAGGGTGTTTCACAGTTACTGTTTAGTAATGTGTAGGGGAAAAGTGATAACTTTTTCTGGATCTAACCCCAGCTGAGTAAGATAAGCCTTGCTAAAACATTTTCTAGAAGAAGTTGTTCCTTTGGAACTAGAGCTTTTCAGTTTATAAAACTGACAGCTAAACAGTTTATAAAATTGACAGTATCATTGAAAAAGTGAACGGAGAGAAATTCTGTCTGTTTCAAAACACTAAAATGTGGGTTCATTCATGAGATTATTTGCTGCAACATTCAGATGAACGCAAGCAAATATTCTAGAATTAAGAAAAAATCACTTAAGAGTTCAGGCTCATATAAATTCATTGATGCTTCTACAAAGCATGGGATTGGATTAAAGGGTGACTTCCATGTATGAAAAGGCTGTTCTACATTTTGCACTAGTAATATTAAATCCACAGCTCTTGTACAAGCAGAAATATGAGAACTATTATAGAAACTATCTCATATGGTACTGTCGGACAATTTAAGGGCTATATAAACATTTAATACTAATTTGTTTGCATATCAAATTAGAAATCCAAAATTAGTGGGTTAGAGCAGTGGATTCTGTTCTAAATACACAATGCACTTTTCTCAACCTTGTCTGCCAGTGTAACTCCTCACAGCACATGTGTCCCCACTGTCGATACACTGGACCCGTTCAGAAGACACCTTAAACCATTGCTTTAACCATGGTGGTTAAGCCAGAAAGCCAGGCTGTGTTCAGAAGTCACCTTAAACCATGGCTTTAATCACTGAATAAAGCACAAAGCCTTACTCACAATGGTTAAAGCCATGGTTTAAGGTGTCTTCTGAACAGGGCCACTGTCAATACACTTCCTGTCTCCCAGTGTTATCTGCAATCAGTTTCCAGATCTCTCCTCCCCAAAAAAGTAGTTGGCTGCCATGGGACAGTACAGAAACTTATCCCAATGCCTGGGTGCCCAAGGATGTAAGTCACCGATTTTTCACTAGGCTTTTAATTGGGCATATAATTTCCGAGTCTTTTCTCATGTTTTATTGATGTGGTGTTGTCAGGATCAGGCCTGACCATTGTGTGGGGCAAGGGGTTTTGAGGGCTGAATCAGGCTCAGAGTCAGAAGAAGAAGAAATATTATGCCAGCCAAGACAGTAAACAGGGGAGGAGATTCTCCAAGACTCTTTAGGAGTCAAGTATGAATCTTCCCAGGAGCTTTTTAGACAGGATGCCAAAGGCTCAGAGACGATTCTCCCCACCCCACCCCACCCTGGAAACTCAGCTGCTGTTGGAGGGGGAGGGGACATTGGAGTTGACAGATCCCAGAGTCCACCACAGGGTCAAGTGGGTGGAGTTGAGAGGAGATGGGAGGCGGTCCCTTAGGGTAGTCACTTGCCAAAGGCTTGTCCTCAAAGAACCTCCCTGAAGTAGATCCTGTTGGCACTGTGGGGAAGCTGTCCATTTTAGTTGAAAGGCAACTGCCTTGCTTTGTTAGACTAATTAAGCTTAGAGGATAGCTCCTAGCAGACACTCCCATCAGGTGTGAAGATATGTTTATTTGCTGAATAAAGCTTTGTGGATTACTTGGCGGACCGTTCTATTGTGGAGGGAAGGCTTGGAAGCACGGCACTTGTTAATGTTATGTTGTTGGCTTGTTTTTAATTCGTTGTAAACTCTTCTAGGGAAAGTAATATAGAAAGATTTTAATAAATATGACACTGTTGGGAGCATCTGTGAATTTTTAGAGCATTACATCTCCAGGATGAATTGCATCTGTCACACAAAAGATGGAGAAAGTTGTTCTCTTTTGCTCCAGAGGGTAGGACTAGATTCAACAGGTGCAAATTGCAGGGCAGCAGATTTCAGCTAAATTAGTAGAAACTTTCTTATAGTAAGAGCTATTTAGCAGTGGAACAGACTTGCCTCTGGAGATGGTGAGCTCTCGTTCACTCGAGGTATTTAAGCAGAGGCTGAATAGAATGGCCATCTGTCAGGGATGTTGTAGTTGCATCCTGCATTGCAGATGGTCTCCAAGGTCCTTTCCAAATCTGATTATTTGAGTTTGTTTCTTAAACTAAATGTTTGATGCCTTTGAATTATTATTATTATTATTTACACTTCCTGTAACAGTATCAAACTTTACTTAGTTTTCTTTTCATAACCCACTTTCATACCATTCCCATATTGATGTCCCTTTTACACTAAAGAACAAACTCTTGAAAATGAGATCGTTCTTAAACATTTTTAGTCCATCTCCACCTCTTGCACTTTTACTTTAAAGCTGCTGTAGACACAAATAGCAGAGTATTTTAAAATGGCTGCTGTCCTTTCTCCTCCTGTGGTGGCCAAGCTGCTTTCTAGCTCCCCCCACCCTGGCCCAGTTTATAATAGCACCTTGAAAGCCACTCCCACCAATTTTAGCTCTGGTGTTTTTAATGAAGAGGTCTGGTAACTGCTGTTGTCAATAGACGTAACCAGTGGAGAGTGGGAATGTACCTGAGAGGGAAGACCTGCCCTTTCTTTCACTTCCTCCCCCCCCCCCCACCACTAACCTCTCCTT
The DNA here is from genome assembly GCF_023053635.1 of Elgaria multicarinata webbii. Lineage (NCBI taxonomy): Eukaryota > Metazoa > Chordata > Lepidosauria > Squamata > Anguidae > Elgaria > Elgaria multicarinata. Next base: position 55,349,326 of record NC_086177.1, read on the forward strand.
TACAGGTCAGCCCCATCCTGAGCCAGCCAGCATGCTCAGCTGTTGTCCTTGCCCCCCCCCCCCCGGCCCCCCTGCCCACCAGCCAGCTTGGGATAGATATTGGGAAGGAGCCTGGTGCTCTTACACTGCCAACTGCCAGCACTCCGGAGTCTCTGTTGGCGTCTGCTGTGCTGAGTGTGCAATGGGTTGGAAGTCCCTGAGCACTGAGTGATTTGCAATAAGCTGCAGTTCAGGGAAAGCTAACAGGAACAATCTGGAAATGTTGGCAGTTGGCTCCATACTGGAGGCAGGTGGCTTCTGGCTGCGTTTGTTAATTAAAATTATACTAAATTGTGAGATGCAGGAGAATTGAGGGGGAAACTGCAGTACTTCAGCAGAGCCAGGAGGAGCTAAATAAGGTGTAACCTGCTACTGGAGGTAAATACCATCTGCCTCGAGTATTTCATCCAATGTTTCTCTAATCTGAAGTGCTTGCATCTCCCAAGGTATTTTTCTTGGGGAAATCCTCTATGGTGCCTTAACTATAGAGCCATTCCTGGGTTTTCCATTTCTTCATGCAATGTGTAATTGAGGTATGAAATTTATTGCTGTAGGATATGGCCATCACCACAGCTTAGGTTTCAGTCACGTGATTCCCCTTGATTGTGGGATGCTGCCAGAAAATACGGTCTGCATTGAGCGCTCTAGGCCTGTTAGCACAGTCTAAGATGGCTGTGTGATCACTGCTGGATCATGTTGAGCTCTATACAGGTTGGCGTTTAGCATCGCACAGTAATGCCTGATTATACCCTGTGATGGTGGTGCGCTAACAGCTAATCTACAGAAAGTCAGTATGTGTCATTAACAACCACACAACATTTTCCACGTATATTGCCAGGGCTGGAGCTCATTTGGGGCAGAGCTGTTTTGGGGTGGCTGAGACATTGGATGGTTTGGAAAAAGGTTAGATTGCTTCATGGAGGAAACCTTAATAATGGCATAGCTAACAGTGGAACTTACATGTTCAGAAGCAGTACAACTCTTGATTACCAACTGATGGAGAAAAACAAGAGGTGACGGCTATCTTCATCATGCCCTACTTGGCATCTGAATGGCCACCACTGGAAATAGTGATTGAGTAGATGGATCTCTGACTTGGATCTCTGAACAAGGCAATTCGTATGTGCTTACAATACAATAAACATTTTAAAATACATAATAATAGCAACTTATTGCATACACTTTTGTGAAATGATAGAAACTTTATTTTAGGTAATTACTTTGTATAATAATCTTACATTTGTATATAAGGGAATTATGTATGTAAACACCTATGTTCCTTGTCTTCAGTGACTCTGACCCAGGTACGAGACAGTGGGTGGAATCAGATACCCTCTCTGGTTCCCAGTCACCACAATCAGTGGGAAGTGCAGCTGCAGACAGTGGTACAGAGTGTATGTCTGATTCTGCAATGGACTTGCCTGATGTTACATTATCTCTTTGCGGAGGTCTTACTGAAAATGGAGAGATATCTAAAGGTATTTCGGAATGTCTTGTTTTTAATAAAATGTTGAAACCTGTATTTATATAGTTTTGGAAGAACCAATTGCTACAGACCATTGTGCAGTGTCAAACCATAACATATGTGACATTATGTGTCTTTCTAAAACTAGACAGGAAGCTCTCTTCCTGAAGGTAATTTCCTGTTGAGATGCACCATATGTGAAATGCCGAGCTGTCTCTGCTGCTGGCAGTTTTGTGTACTGCTTGCTTTTGCTATGATAGAGAGCGTCAGAACTGTGTGCATATGAGTTTCTTTAAGAATTTGCTTTCACCATTAATTTTGTTTAGTTTGCATATTTATCTCCAGCTTTCAGTGTGAGAGCTCTGCTCTTCTGTGCTTCCTTGGTTTCACTGTCTTGTAGAAAAAGAGGTCCTCAATGTTCTGTGATCCACCCTAACCACTGCATCTCCCAGCCCCCCTGAAAATTTAGTCCTGGGGGTTGGGGAGCCCTGTTGAGTAGTATGGGGCCACAGTGGGTCAGAGGCATTGGTAAAAACCAGGGGCCCTGCCACACATGAGCAAAAGTGCTTCTACACATGCACAAACATCTTTGGATACAAGATGGCCATGCAAGTGGGTATGAAAGTTTAGACTTAAAAGCTCCCCCACCCCATGTATCTGTGTATGAAAATGTAATGTTGTTTAATTCACTTTCCAAAGGAGTGCAATTATAGCATCTATAGAAACAGAACTAGATTAAGGCACTGTTTGTAAAGAGGAGCAAACAATTTTAATCAGTTAATGGTCTTTGCATTGCAGAAAAATTTATGGAGCATATCATTACTTACCATGAATTTTCTGAAAACCCAGGACTAATTGACAATCCTAATCTGGTAATAAGGATATACAACAGGTAATATTACTTGAAACTTCTGTTTTGCTGCATTGTTTTACAATAACTTGACTTGTTGATATGCATTGTAGCTGACATTCTGTTGTTTCAATGTCCCTCTTAAAATAATTTAAAATTCAAACCAAACTTTACTGAGTAATTCATGCCTATTAGCAGCAGATAGGTACAGCTCCCATGGGAATAACAACAAAATGTATTCTCTTCTGTTTACAACAAATAGTGTGTAGCATATTTATCGTACCTCTGTTGAGTGCATATTTTGAAATATATCTATTATTAGAAACTATCCTTTGTTTAACAGGTATTATAATTGGGCATTGGCTGCTCCCATGATTCTTAGCTTGCAAGTATTCCAGAAGAGCTTGCCACAGGTAATTGAATAACAGTGAATACTCCAAAATATATAGCGCTATGCTATCTAATTTGGGTCACAGTAGCAGAGTAGAGGGTGGAAAGCCCTACCCCTACTTGTACAAAGCTTCTCACATCAGAGTCATGGGGGAAGCAAGAGCTGACATAACAAGGGGACAAGGTGTACAAAGTGAGTATTTGGGGTGCCTTATAAATTCATGAGGGGGTAGATGTGTGAGGCACTTGTATACAGTTTCTAGCCTGGCAAGACTCTACTCTACATAAACCTCAGAGTAAGGTATTGCAGCCAGATGCACCCCTGAAAATTATTAATCCTCTTCCCCAGAGCAGCAGTTAAATTTAGGAGAAAAGATCTCATTCAGGCAAATAGGACCTTTTCTTCTCATAAGTTTAATTGCTGCAATGGGAGTAGGCATAGGAAATAAAGAAAGGGGAGAATTTTCTCTCTCTCTCTCTCTCTCTCTCTGTGTGTGTGTGTGTGTGTGTGTGTGTGTGTGTGTGAGAGAGAGAGAGAGAGAGAGAGAGAGAGAGAGAGAGAGATGGGGAGGGTAGTTTTAAATAACTGAGAAAGAGGGTGTGTGAAACCACTTCCCCCAAAGGAATGAGGCCCTGTTTAAAAATGTTCCCACCTTTGGTATTTACCCTGTTGTGGTTTGGCTCCCAGTCCTGCTCCTCTAATGAACTGGTTAATAACCCATCTGCTAAGTCAAAGCACTCCATAATAAATGAGTGCAAGGGATGGATTTGGCAAAGGCCTCCTGCATTATGCAGTAGTCCACATTATTTAGTGGGACTCAGGCCAGGCAGTGTGAGCTACAGTGAGCTACCCCCACAGGGAGAAGCCATTCCATGGAAGAGTACAACTCTTCCATAACTTAGTTGTGCTGAATTAAGTACGTTCCTGCATATGTATGATGAGAGGACATACACATGTCAGGAGTTCAACATTACCAAACAATGGAAGTGTCAAACGTGTATAGAGTATGATACTATGTTATACAGGTTGCAACCAGAAGACAGCCTTGTATATGCACACTAAATTTTAATGTGTTTAGGCTACAGTTGAATCTTGGATTAAAGATAAGATGCCAAAGAAGTCTGGAAGATGGTGGTTTTGGCGTAAGAAGGACAGCTTGATTAAGCAGGTAAAGTGAACTAAGCAGTTGAAATTATTGGTATGGTTCAGATGTAACATCCCAACTGTATAAATCAGTTTATTAGGCCAAAAATGAGTGTGGGGGCCTCACACTCTCCTTTTGCGTCCTCTCACTGCATACCAGCCTTAGTCCAAAAACAGGGAACTGTGGGCAGTATCCATTTGTGTCATTCTGCTAGCTCAGATAATGTTGCGCTAGTGGAAACTAGGTTCTGAACTATGTGCAAGAGATGAATCCAACTAAAGTTACAATTGCGTAAGCACAGCTGCACATCCAGTTGGTTGTGCATTATGCTTGTGCAAAGCTTTTGTGCAGCCCATTGTGCAACTGGTAGCGCAAATGTGATAACTGCTTGCACAATGGAAAGATTCAGTGAAGCCCCACTAGTGCTATTTGAGTTTGCAGAATGACATTGTTGGATTCTGCTCTGTTGTTAAATGTTGATTTACTAATCAGAGTCTTATACCACAGTTTGATTCTGACTTAAGATTTTGGTTAGTAAACTTTCTCCAAACCACAGTTCCATATTTTGGATGTAATGGGGTATAATTACTTAAAGAGAACAGGATTTCAGCAGTGAAGCTGGCACTGTTCTTCTTAGGGTGCCTTCTCCCATGGGAGGTTAGCTATCATTACAGCTATTTTTGTTTTGACGCCACTGCTCTAAAATAATTGTTCAGAAGTACAGCTATACCTTTCCCTGAAGTTCTTTACCCATGAGGTTCGTCTTCTTCCCACTGACTTTTTTCCTTCAATTTTCCTTGTATAATAAGCTGGAGAATTGTGTATTTTTCTTCTCAAATAATATGACCAAGATACTGTAATTTTCTTCTTTTGATGTTATTTATTCTGTTGGTTTGTTTACCCTATGTAGTACATCCTCATTTGTTATTCGGTTAGTCCATGGTATCTTCAACATACATTGGTATATCTACATTTCAATAGATTCGATTTTGTTCAAATTGCTTTTCTTAAGTGTCTAAGCCTCCACTCCATAAAATAATATTGAAAACACGTAGCATCTTACCATCCAATTCCTTAGTGTAAGATTAAGATCCCAATTACATAGCAGTTATTTCATTTTGACACATGATAGGATGATCACATTAACCCAATACCCTTTCCTGGCTTCCTAAACCATGGACTTCTAGGGTGTTGCTAGGCCTGAGCTCCAAATCTGTTTTGGACAGCCACAGATTTATTTCACAGAGTTCTGAGTGTCCATGGAAGGTTTTTCCCCTCAGATTAAATACCGTACAGGAAGCAACTTTCAAAAGGAATTGCGGCTAGGAAGGGAAGGAGTAACTCTCCCATTTCCATGTATCACAACACCCACACCAGTTTTTCTGCATGGTAATTGAGCTTAGGGCGGGGGAAATCCATTCGTTTGGGATGATCTGGGTCAGGGTGCAAATTTAATTGAGGAATTTATTTATTTGAGATGTGAAATTAATTAGCAAGCTTCCCCTCTTGTGAAATTTAAATAAATTCTAGTATTTTTTTTCTAAATTAGCGTATGCAAGTAGGCAGATTTGTGTCCTGTGGGTCTGTGTTTTTTAAGTGCCTAGGAACCCCTCTGATAGTCTTATAGCAGTCCTGAATCTTTGGTGAATAGTGACCTTGCTAGTGAAACACTGGAATAAATATGAAGCAGAATCCATGCATTCCTCCTTGTAGAGCTCAAAATTGTATATATATGGGACTGCCTCTCCCATAGGACATCATTGAGTCCTTTCTAGTCCTTACTTTCTTCCACCCATCCGCAGCTGTTGTGATGGGAGTGGTGCAGTACGTCTCACCATTATAATGCACTCTTCCCCTTAGAAGGATCTAATATTGCTTTCTTCCCTAGTGCAAGAGATAAATAGTCTTGTACAATACTGTAGTTCTTCAGAAAGGTCTGAACTAATCGTTAGCAGTTGGATTGTAAGAGACAGTTCAGAGGTTTTTATGTAGGAACATCACAAGTATATTTAAATTATTTTTTTACTTATCTGAACTACTGTTACAGATAGGTTTGTGAATTACTAATAGATATCAAAGTAGAATCTAATGAAGCAATCTGTTTTTCATTGCCGTGCTTTGAAAAATACACACAACACCTTACTATTTGAATTACAGTCATCCCCCCATGAAAAATATTTTCTAAAACTTGAAATGCATTAGACTATTCTGTGTGTTTCTATTTGTATCTGTTATTGGACTCAGCCTTTCTTGACTTATATGATATTTTCTAAAGTTAGTCTCCACCATACCACAATACTCCCCACTCAGCAGAGTCTCCTGACTCTCCTTGTGTAGTATTTTTAGGGTGCTGGAAGGGCTGTTGTGGGGAGGGGGAGCAGCAAGGTCCATTTCCACCAGCACAGTTGATCCAGCTTAAATCTGGATCCAACCCATTGATCTTATTTGTCAGCTGGAATAGCTGATAATTTAGCTAATGAACTGCAATAGTAAAAAATAACTTTCAGCTCATAACAAATAACCATATCCTGCAAATAATATTTCTTAAGAAATTGTTTAAATGACAATTGTGAAACAACTCAAAATTATCTTTGAGAAGCACAGGGATGTGCCTGTGTCAAGTTCTCCCCATTTAAAAAATGTAGGACAATTTGTTCCATATTTATAAACAACATCTTCTACTCCCTTGCATACCAGCCCAGAAATTGTGTTGGTGAAGTCTTGGCTTAGTATTTTATTTTATGATCTTTAGCTGTCACCTCTCTGACTAAAACACCTACGGCAAAAGATCTTATGATCTTGTTTTAGAAAATAAATTAGCTATACTGTTTCTTCCACTTTATTGCTGCTTCCCCCCTCCCCCCCCCCCCGTTTTTACTGCATAAACCCCTTAAAACTTATTCTGGCCAAACACTGTAACATTACATTTATCAGTATGAATTTATAACTTGTTATCTGTGCAGTAACTTAGAAGCCTCTTTAGTAAGTATTGCAAGCCAATCTTGGTTTAGGAGATTAATAATACTGCTTTCTCAGCTTATAGCAATCAAGAGTTATTGTGCTTTTTAAAATGAAGTGAATGAACTCTCTGCTGAAGAAATATTCATCAAATATTTGATGAATGAGAATTCAGTGCTGATGCACCTTTTTGCAACTTGATTCACATGTAAATCAGGAACATGACAGGTTTACGTTCTGTTCAGGTGGCAGTATAAAAGCATGCCCTGTACTGATGTGATCTTAAATCTGCTTTTCATATACTAGCTTCCAGAGACAAAGGAGGGGAAATTGGAGGCTCCCAAAAATGACTTATCAACAACTGCAAAGGGTCAAGTTGAAAGCCGGTATGTTTCTTTCAAATGAGTTTGTGTGTAGAGTGAATAGCTGTCCTTTGAGGAACAGAATAGAAAGTTGCTACTGGGTGCTTTGGGTTTTGAGAAAGGGCCAGAGGTGGAGCACATGCAGTAGGTCCCAGGTTCAGTCCTGACATCTCCAAGTAAGACCAGGAAAGACCCTATTTGAAACCCTGGAGAGCTGGGTTCTGTATTGAGTGCAGAACCCAGCTCTCTTGGGTTCTGTATTCTGTGCAGACTGTATTGAGCTAGATACACCAGTGGTCCGACTTGGTATAAGGCAGCTTCATATGATACTTCATCTTAAAGAACAGCATTTGACCAGGCCTGGTGGAAGTGGGGAGTATATAGAACAGACTTTAAGAGAGCAATCCTGTGTCTCTCTAGACAGCGTCTGAGGGGCCATAGGGTGATGAGGATTTCCCCCTCCAAGGCAGGCAGAGCTATTGCCTCAGAGAGGGAAATCTGAGGGAAGGAGAGGGAGGGATGGGGGCCTGCCAGGAGAAGGGGAGAGGCTGCTGTTCCTACTCTTGCCAGCAGTGCTTAGAGTGGATGGAGGTTCTGAAGTAAGAGCCCCCATCCTGTGCACATCTATCCAATAAGGTTGTGCTTTAAGACACCATGTAAATATCCCATTACATAGTGTCTTAAAGTACATTATTTTAGTACTTTCAAACAGTACTAAAATAATGGGAAAACATTAGTCAGCAATGAAAGAACATTGTCTTCCAGCTAGTAATAGCCAAGAAAAATGCTCGATGTTCACTGTGCCAAAAGTTAACATTGTCCAGAAAGGTGACTCTTCGTCTGACTTCATGGGGAAGAAAACAATATCTATGCTTCAGATGTGGAAGAAAATATCTGTATATGCTAGACTGAATATTATCTCAGCAGGGCAAGAGAGCATACTACACAAATGGCTTTTAAGCTAAGCCACTAAGTTTTAAAGCAATACCTTTGAGAGCTCTCTTCAGAGGAAATGGTGGCATATTTATGTAGCATAAATCCATCTGTCCCTTCATGACCACACTAAACCTAATTTGGAAATAAAAACTTTAAGTTAAAAAATAAAACTTAGTGCATGCCTTTAAAGTTCTCTCTCACCCAGCCTATAAAATGCTTTGCTTTTTGAAATGTCTTATTCAAAAATGGTATTGTATGTTGAGGATCTATTTAAATATTTATCATATGTCTTATATATTGCACTGTTATTTTATGTCATGTTAGGTGTACAGATGATGATTCTTCTAGTGATGATGAAGGATCACAGGAACTGAAAGAATCCTTAAAAATAGATTCTGCTTCGCTTGACCACCCAAGCCATGGTGCTACCTCTTATAAAAAGTCACTTAGGTTGTCTTCAGATCAAATTGTAAGTGATCTATTTTGTAAATATCCTGATTATTTTAAGCAATTCTGAATCTAATTTAACAAAACTTGCCATTAGTGCATGAGAGAGGGCTGTTTCTGGGTATTATTAATTATTGAATTTTGGAATCAGGGTTTAGGTCAATTTTTGCAACTGTTGAAGAAATCCTTCTGTATTGGGATGCTCCCTTATTTCCATAATTTTGGCTTAGTGATCATTGTTTTTATTTAGGTCTATGTCATAGAAAAGTTATGATTTAGATTCATGTTTCTCATAAAAGCATGTTGCAGCAAATATCAAATGGTTTTTTGAAGCCTGTTAGGTGGAAGACAATGATTTGTGATATCATTGCTAAAGTGTTAACTAGTTTAACATGTTAACGGTAGCTTAAGAACAGATAGCATTTGAATTATATGATAAATGTTTTTAATCAAGGTTATTAGTATTTTAACTTGATCTCCATCTTGTGCTTATTGAAATAAATACAAGTTAGGAAATATGTTGTAGAAGACTGTAATGTCCCCCTAGCAGAGTGAACTGCTCTGAGTGTGCTTTTAGAGCAACTAAGCAAAGAGCAGTAGATGCACCAAAGGGGGGGGGGGGCATGTGACAGTCCCTCCAAAATGTCGCTTGGGGATTAGAGGAGGGACAGTTGCTGGCAAAGAAGGCTGGGGGGGACACTGGCGAGATCGTGAAGAGCGGCATGGGCTTTTTTGCCACCCTTGCCAAGTGGCTGTGTAGCCAATTCCTGCAACCCAAAATAAAATTGCTCTCCTGGGTTTGGACAATACAACAACCCACCATGGGTATGAGCAACCCTAAAACAAGCCAATGGTCTCAGGGTGGCTTGTTTCAGAAAAATAACCCACCCTGTGGAAACACACCAGGTTGAGCAACACAACAACCCACCATGGCTGGCTGGCTGCCCAAGGCGGATCGTTGTACTGGGCATCCCAGTCTAAATAACTCAACTGTCAGGCTATAGGGAGGAGGAAGTTTTCACTGCAGCAGCAGCTTTTCTGCAAAACAAAAACTGGCTAAAACCAGATTTCAGTGAGACACACTTCCGTTCCAACCACCCATATTCTTACTTTAGTGTATGTCTTACTGACTTGCATATAACGTACCCAAATCTTATGAATGCTTCCCACAAAATGGGATGGTAGTGGCTCTACTTTCACCCATGTATTGAAAAAATCAGTGTATTATTAAATATATTAATGTTAGTATTAAAATATATAGCTTTTTTGAAGAGAAAAATAAATTCAGTTTTGATTAACATTATTGTGCCTCTTGATTTTAAAGGAAAAACTGAAGCTTAGAGATGGCCCAAATGATGTTGTGTTCAGCATTACAACCCAGTATCAAGGAACTTGCCGTTGTGCCGGGACTATATATCTGTGGAACTGGAATGACAAAATAATAATTTCTGATATTGATGGGACAATAACTAAGTAAGCTACAGTATATCATTGCATTGGTGTGTTAAAAACCATTTGTGCCCAATAAACTCTGCTTGTAAGTTTTGATACTGAAAACAAGTAATGTTTGCTTAAATCCTGCTACTCCCACCTCTCCCCTACTGCTCAAATCTTAGGGTTATGTCCAACATCACATAAACAGTCTCCTTCTCATGAAGTGGGTCTTCCCCTTGCTCTCCTCCCCCCTTCAGCCCCCCAACCAATGGGGGGTACATGGAAGCAGCAAGGGGGAAGGGAAATCCATTCCTCCAATAGTTTCATTGCACTGGTGGATGGCCAGCACTAGATACAACCCTTAGTTATTTGATCCAATGATACAGGCTAGAGAAGGCCAATGCTTACTTACTAACACAAGTGTGGCGGGTAGACTTTGAGTTGCCCTAAACAATATATACTGGTGTTGGCTCTGCTAATATGTGATTTGATTTAAACATCGTTTCACAACCTTACTTATACTTCTTGTTTCTTGTTTAGGTCTGATGCTTTAGGACAGATTTTACCACAACTTGGCAAAGACTGGACACATCAGGGCATTGCAAAGCTTTATCATTCTATTAATGAGTGAGTATCTTGCCTGTAAAAGAGTTGTGGAACATGGGAGTAACTGATTATCTCAAGTTGTCTAACAACTAACCAACTGAAGTTTGATTTTTGTGACACATTTTTCATGTTTTAACTAAAGAGAGATGTACTTTATCATCCTTTACGTTCCATTTCTGCTTTTCTTTTCTAAAGTTGTGTTTCAAAGTAGTGTAAAACCTCAATTAAAATACACAAGTTATACATATGATATGTAGAGAAGTGAAAGGAAGCTCTGCTTTGGGTCCCACTTAGACTGATATGATAAAAGTACGTTACACATAAGTATGGCTTGTAATGCGCAAGCATTGAGAAAGAACCTTCAGTGAATCAACGATGTTCAGCTTCCTCTTTTCATCCTGTGCCAGCAGAGGGAGGAAATGGGTATAGAAATGATTTTTGTAAAAAAAATTAAATCTTCTTGCTTCTAGTGTGGATTCCTGCTTTGGGTGGGGATTTAATGAGGGACAGCAATATTAGCTGTTTCATGGCAGCTACTGTTGTAATTGTCTGGACAGGTTCTTGGGTTTTCTGCCTGCCCATGGATTTTATCTCTTTGGGACATACTTTGTTTTCACTAGTTTAAAGGAGGTTCCTGTGCTGACTTGTTAAATTAGCAATGTGTTTCAAGAGACCCATCACACTACTAGTTTGTGGCTGTACTTGGAAGATACTCAGGTCCAGGCCCTAGGTCAAGATTAGAAGCAGCAAGCGATGGCAGCAAGAAGGAAGAACATCCATAGGAAAGTAGCAGCGTTAGTAGCAGCACCCTCTGGCAAGCTGCCAGCCAGAGAAAGTGGAGGCAAAGAAAGGGGAAAGAGACCATAGGAGTGGGAAATGTGCAGAAACAAACTCTTTAGTTTGCTTCAAAAATTTCTGCATCTGTTTTGTTAAAATGCCCAAACTATCACTGATTGCAGCATTGAAAACCTAGACACCCCAGCCTTGTGCATGTTTACTCAAAAGTGAGTGCAGACGGGCTGACTTTCAAGCAAGGGGGCAATTTAAATGTTGTGCGGGAAAAGAAATTACAGTTAAATCAATCTCTGTGGTTTGGAACCTTCTGAAATTTCAAAAGTAGTGTATTGCATTACAAGACACTTTTAATGGAGGAAATTATGTTCTTTTAGAAGTATTCCAGGAATATGACACTTCAGAGCTGCAGTGAAGATTTCCTGTTGTAGTTTGTGCTTTACAAATACTCTTTTTCATTGACATCTGATCTTAAGGCCACTTCAAATGTCACAAATTTCCAACAAGAAAAGGACTTCTATATAAAGGGGGAAAGCATGGCAATCAGATGCTAGATTGCATGTGGCTCTTAGACTAAAACTTAAAAATGGCTGCTTAGACACACATTTCTAGGCCGGTTCCAAAAAACAAAAGAAAAAAAATCCTGAAGATAACAAATGAGCTCAATTTCTTACAGTTCATTTAAACAATCACACTACTATTCTAAAGTGAAATGATGCGCACACGTTATTTTAAGGAAAGAATGGTCAAATTATGTGCTAAACTAGCTTCTGTGATCTTTATCAACACACCCTGATCTCTTCAGCTGTTCAGAAGGTAAATGCTTTATAGGAAAAGAAGTGTGTCATCTTTGTAAGTGCAACATCATCACTATCCTGACTGGGACCCTTTAGCATTTAAAAAGGCTACCTCCGGGATAGAAAATGTGTGTCCCTCCAAATGGTATTGGACTGCAACTTCCAAGTTCCCTCACTGTTAGCTATGCTGGCTAGGGTAATGGGTGTTCCAATCCAACAACATTTGGAAGTCCACATGTTTCCCACCCCTGGTGTAGCTCATTAAGATAGACCTTCCTCATCTAGAATATCAGCTAACAACTTTATTCTTTCTTAGGAATGGCTACAAGTTTCTTTATTGTTCCGCTCGTGCCATTGGAATGGCAGATATGACAAGAGGGTACTTACACTGGGTCAATGACAAGGGAACAATCCTGCCCAGGGGTCCATTGATGTTGTCTCCCAGCAGTTTGTTTTCTGCTTTCCATAGGTAAGTAAGCAAAGTACATCTTAATCTCTTTATAATTAGCGATTGTCAAATATAACTTCTGGAACTGAATGAGATAAGTGCTTTTGTCATTTAATGATGGTTTGTTTTTATCATGGGATGTTCTATGGTGCTCCTAATAAATTGTGGCTTCTAAATATTCCATTTTTATACAGTCACAGGTGACACTTGCATAACTGGATTTCTTGCCTGCTCTCTCTCCGCCCACTGCAATCCCATCCACTCCCTTTAAATGTACTCCAAGGGTTGGGAGATTTGGAGAGTGTGAGGGTAGGCTGCAGGCAGGCAGGAAAAAGGGATGTAGAACCCCTATTATGCAAGTGGCTGACTCTGCTTACAGTATTGCGATGTTGGATCTAATCCATAATTAGTCTAGAGCAAGATCATGAGGCACTGGTGGACCATCTAGTGCTTCCTGCACCTCGATCTGAACTTATAGGGTACATCTTATATTCATAAGTAAGAGAACAATAAATGGAACTGGTTCTCATGACATGACAACCCCCAAGGGTGAACACTCAGTAGTGGGTTGTCATAACGTCCTAACCCAGCATGATTTCCACATGTTGTCTTATTTTTTACAAACAAGCCATACTGAGAAACCATTGTTTATTGTTGGGTTGTTCAGGGTAGCTTGTTGTGGCATCCAAACCTGGCAAGTGGCTTTGGTATAGTTTGTTGGAAAGGGCTACTGACGAACTCGGCAAGAGTGGAGAAAACCCTTGCTGCTCCTAGCAATTCACCATCCTCTCTCATACCTACCACCTTGTGCTCCTATACATTGAGAAGAAATGACACCAGACAGTGTCTTGAATGTATTCACAACCTATTTTAAATGTGCAGATGCAAAAGTCCACCACTATGAAATTTGTGTAATTTCCTCCAGTTTTACTGCTCTGCCATGAAATTCGCATATTTTTAGCAATCTCCCTCACTGCTCTACCATGGGTGTGTAACTTTCACCTCAGGTTTACAACAAAATTTGCATATTTTAGCGATCTGACTCACTGCTCTGTAACCCACATACATATCTGACAACTAACAATTGAAACAAAAAAATAAGCACAAAGAAGGAAACCAAAAGCAGCCGGCAGCTGCATGAGGAAGAGCTTTTGGAGTGGGTGTAATTATTGCGGAAGTACATGAAGCAGCCTTTTAAAGAAAGGTGTTCATTAGCTAGGGAAGCTCTGAAGTGGAGGATGAAACTGACGAAGACATTAACAAGAGTGGCATATTGGCATGCTGGGCTAAATAGCAGCATGTGCAAGACACTGAATTTTTTAAAAAAAATAGGTTGTGAAGGCATTAATTACCATGTTCATAAGTGCTCAGAAAAAAAATCAATTGGTGATCTGATGCAGGAGGGTGGAGGAGTTTCAACCTTATTTCAAGGGAGTTTCACCCTTGCCTTCACACCTATAATACAGGGTTGTTGTAAAGTTAAGAAATAGTATACGTGAAGTGCTTTGAGCTTTGAAAGGCATTACATATATGCTAAGAGCGCACATTCAGTTACAGATTAATTATGCTTTAACTGTTACAAGATCCTGAGTGTGCACCCTAGTTTTGTAGATTTAAACACCCTGGCTGATCACAGGACTTGTGGTAAAATAAATAAACGGACTGCACAAGACCAAAGTCCACCCAACCTCCAGTCTGGAAGAAGCACAACACAGCTAGGTATATTTTATTATCCTGTGAGAAATGAGTTGTTCATAGATGCATCTTTCTGTAGCAGTTCAGACACGTGAAGGCAAGCAAAAGGGCCATGGAATTTCACAGCCTGGCGTGAAGTCAGGACTCCAACACTTTACCCCATCACTTCACTCCAGGTTTCCTATTCCTCTGGCTCTCTTTCCCTGTCTTGCCCAGCTGCAACTCACCCTACTCTCACAACCCTCATCTTTTCAGCCCTGTCAGATACTCTCTCCCTAGTGTGTCGACTAATCCCCATTTGAATGAGTGGCAGTCATTTACCTTATGATGGAGAAAATGAAGGGATGATATACTTGGGCTACCTTAAGAGCAGGGATTAAAAGCTGTATTGGAGTTTTCATTTGCTGTATAGACACTTACAAGTAGTCTTTCACAACCTGGAAAAAGTGCCACAGTGATGTGGAAAAAAGCCTGACCACACACTTTTGTTAATACTTATAAGTTCCTTAAGAATGGGGGCAATTTTTTTCTTGAGTACTTTCTTAGGCCACAGATAACATCTAATTCATTGTAAATGGAACTTAGAGTGTCTATGCTTTTCCCCCAGGGAAGTGATTGAAAAAAAGCCAGAGAAATTCAAAATTGAGTGTTTAAATGATATCAAGAACTTGTTTTCACCAAGTGAACAGCCTTTCTATGCTGCTTTTGGGAACAGAACGAATGTAAGTCTGCATTGCGCTACAATGAGTGAAATATTTTTCCTGCTTTATAGAAAATACGGAAATGTTTTTTGAACGCAAGTAAGGAATCTGTCAATCTAGGATCAATGTGAATCCCCTTCTAGGGAATCTCATGCCCATCTTGCAAAAGAAGCCCCAATATCCATTCCATTGAATATCTAGCAACTTTTTCCAAGCTTCTTATTAACTTGAATACTCCAATGAAGAATCTGTTTTTGTTGAAATGGGGAGCTATGAAGTAAATACATAAGGTTGGATCCTCAGTTACGTTAACTTAAGAAAGTTTTAGGAAAGGAAGTGTCTCCTCCCCACCTGCAGCCACCTAGGTCCTGAGAAGGCATCTCTGGATGTTCAGGGGCCTGTGATGGATAATGTGGTATCGGAGCCAGGAGAGCTGCTGGTGGAAGGGGGAGGAATCACCTGATTTTAGTTTATTCCCCTCCCCCAGTAGCTACGCATGCCACATAGCTGACCCATCCATCCCCCCGGAAGGCTTTTTGCAGGGAACAGATGGCTGCAGTATAGGGAGGAGGGGAAGAGAAACTTTCTTTCCATGAACTTAACTCTTCTTAAGATCCAAGTCATTAGATTTTTTCACATACTTATTCATTGTGTACCTGTACACTTATGCATCTCAGAAAAGTATTCTTGCCTGTGAGTGTGAATTGTGAAATGTAGGTCAGTTATAAAATGGGTACCATGCCCTGTAGACTAAAATGCAGTGGTATTTCTTGTTTGCAGGATGTGTGTGCCTATATGAAAGTTGGAGTTCCTGATTGTAGAATATTCACAGTCAACCCAAAGGGTGAACTAATCCAGGAACAGACAAAGGGAAACAAATCTTCGTAAGTATGGAATTTTTAAAGCAGTCTGGGGCGTATTTCCAAGAAAATGTGCACAGCATCAGACTTTAGCATTTGTCTTTAACACTGCTGCTTGGCTTTAAGCTACAGACTCGTAGCTACTTACCAGAGAGTAAGTCCCATTAAACTCAGTGGGACATACTTCTGAATAGATATGTATAGTATTTCACTCTAAAACAAGGATAATCAACAGCCATTCTTCTAATTTATTTTTGAATACAGATATTACAGACTGAGTGAACTTGTGGAACATGTGTTTCCACTTCTTAATAAAGAACAGAGTTCTGCTTTTGTGTGCCCAGAATTCAGCTCCTTCTGCTATTGGAGAGAACTACTTCCTGAGGTGAACATAGAAGACTTAGCTTGAAGTTGAACAGCATTCTTCACACACAACCTCTTTCGAGAGAGGCCACTCTATCCTTTACGTACCATGTGTCTTATTAAATACAGGAAGCGCCATGGGTGTGGCACAAGCCAATGAAATGCAAGGCTGATCTCCCTTTGTTCTTTAGACATCCTTACTCATTGATTTAAGGGACTGGAAAAATAACTATCATTTGAAATAGCAGACCATAAGGAAGATAGAGGACAAAAAAGATGGAAACCTAGTGGAAGTGTTGCATTTTTTATATACAAGCCACAGTGGATGCGTGTGATGTTATGTATAGTAAACTTCTTAATATATCATCTAAAGGAAGCAGAAAAAGTATGTAGAACAGATAGTAGAGGATATATTAGGCCCATTGTAGGAATTAGATCTAGTACTTAAACCAGCATTTAAGCTGTTTTTGATAGAACATATGAGATGCTCATTATTCAGTTCTCCAGACATGTCTTAAGAGTTTATCAGGTTGTTAATGTGTAATGGGCACTCCTCAGTTTTTCTACATCTAGAAAGAAGTGGATATTTTTATTAGCACCCACTCATGGTTGTTCTGCCACTTGCATTTTTAAACACTGTACAGTGATTGGACTGTCTGAGCTGCATTTTCTTTGTTGCAGCATTTTTGCTTCCTAAGCTGCTATGTGAAATTGGAAATCTACACCATGGTAAGAAGATTGTTGCTGCCACAGCTGTACTGTGTGCAGTGTATAGGTCAGTAGGCAACATATACAGCAAATATTCAGGGAAAAACTTTTGTTTTTTTAACAGAGAGATGATGTATATAGTCAATCTTCAAAACTGGAACTACTTTTATGCCTTTCCAGAACTCTGTATCAGGGTTTTTCAGTTTGACAAAAGTGGTATAGGACAATAGGATCCAAGTGAGAAATACTAGGTGTCAACTATAAATATCAATTCTGATATTATAATTAAACATTTTATATGTCATTTGTACAATGGATCCAAAAGAAACTGAAGTCCTGATTTAAGTAGCTTGTCTTACATTCTTTCTCCTGCTTTTTCCCCTCTTTCTACTCAAAGTTGAAATAATATATGTAAATATATTAGCAAGTTTTCATCCCCACTCCCCCTTTAAGGCAGTTGTAGCATACCATAAACCTTCTCAGACTTGAAGAGTTAAGATTATTGAATCTTCATATAACTTGAAGTTTGACCATTCTTGAGATTTGATTCTGAGATGGAATGCTTGCTAGTGCTTTTCCTGGTAACTTGAAGCATCCATATAAATGTATCTAAATGGTGTATTCTTTCCAGATATGAACTACTAAGCTTACTCTTCAAGTTTACTATTGATTCTGGTTTTATATTGAGTTAGCTATAGTGGTAGTGCCTAAGGACTAAATGTAAATGCAGCTTTCTCAATGAAAGCATAACCTGGGTCATTTCGATCTCTCACAAGGCCAGAACTAGGGACATGGCTTGATCATTACTGAATTGTACAAAAAATAATTAGACATTTCAAGGCCCAACATTTTGCCAGAGATTATAGCTAATATACTGATATTTATAATTGGCCTTGATAAACAATGACTGACCTGTACTCTGTGGTCGATCTAAAACTACTTACCTATTAGACATTAAAGGTGCAGTCATATGCATGTTTAGACATGCTGGCTGTGGAATGCTGGGAGCTGTAGGACTCTTCTTTTTCTAAACATGCATAGGGTTGCACCCCAATTTACAGTGCATTCCTATGCACTGTGCCCTGGGACTTACGAGTATCAAATGTAGGGCAGATGATGGACAGATGGGATCCTCTAGTCCATGCTCCATCCACCCTGCAGTTGTTGCTTGACACTTGATTTTGAGCATCAACCCAAGGAGCTTTGGAGTGCAAGGGGGGAGGCTACATTGCATAGGAAGCTGTCTAAAGCAGCTTCCAGGTCTCCTCCCCTTCCTGCCCCCAGGAGTTTTCGCCCTCTCCATGCTCGGTTTTACGAGCACAGAGGCAACCACTGCAGTTCATGTGGCTGCAAGGGGAAGGGGAGCGTGGTGTCCTGGCTTCAAGTTCAAAGCGCTGTCTCTAGGCTTGGAGCCAGGAAACCAAAAAGCCTATGTCCCCACCCATCCCAGACGCTGTCTAGGGGACATAGGATTGCTCCTTTAATGAATTAACAAAATATTTACATTTACCAGCAGAAGGAAGTACAAAATATATGGCTCTACTAAGTAAAAGCCTGCTGGATGGGATAAAATTCACTTCAGCATATAAAACCTGTTCACTTCCTTATTACCTTGCATTCTGTAAAGCATTCCAAAAACTTGAAATCTTCTTCACTCCTTTGAATGGAAGACTGTGGATTTCCCCCCTCTACGTTCCTGGGTACAATCTTATGCAGATTTAGAGAGAAAGAAGTTCTAGAATTTCCAGCCTGGCTGTGAATTCTGGGAGTTGTAGGACTTTTCTCTGTCTAAACACATACAGGATTGTGCCCCAAATTATTTATTCCACACTTACATTAAAGGTTAAGTTCATCTTGAGTGGTTAGTTTGCTCATCAAAAAGCAACAGCAATGTCAGCTGAAATAAAAATTTCTGTGACAAAGTGGTTCAGGTAAACATTAAGAATTTCCAAAAAGCTTCTGGAAGGATTCCCCTTCATAATTACAGACAGGCAAAATACTGCTATTTGTACTTTTAGTGCTCTTGAGTCATCTTGATCCAAACCGTTCATTTAGAATAAATATATGCACTTCTTAAAATGGTATGCTGTTGTTTATGATCTGTTGGTCTCACTTGGGATAGACTATGCAGACCATTGAATACTTAGTTTGGATTTTACCTCAGTGACTCTAGAGCTGGCCAGTGACAGACAATGCCCCAATAGTGATAGACAAGCTCACATTTGATCTGTTTCCTTGCTGTAGTGGAAATTGATGGTTTGGAACTGGCTTTGGGAAACAAATCTTGTACTACATCTATTTCAGATCAGCACAAGCTAACTAATTCTTTCCATGAAAGAGATGGACATCTGTGTTTATGAACAAGCAATCCTTTTAAGGCTGTTTTTGAATATGCATTTCCTTTTATTTTGGAAATGTATTGAACAGCTTCTGCTGCACCTAACTTATTTACTTGGAATTTGTCATAAAGTGGATGTGACCAATTTAAAGTAAGGAGCTGGGAAATCATAGCCTAAATCTCTGCAGCATTTATATAAAAATAAACAAAGCAAACTCTGTTTGTTATGCAAGAAAACAATCAATTGTTTTGTATTGCAGTGTAAGTTTTGGGAACTCTATGTTCAGACTAGTATTTTGAGGAGAGAACCGATGTTTGCGTGTGTGTGTGTGTGTGTGTGTGCGTGCGTGCGCATGCGTGCGTGCAATGGAAAAGAAGGGCAGATGTAACTCTTTAAAATATTACTCTGTTGCTATTATAATACTGGAAAACTTTTAACACTTAGCCAAATTACATGACTCAGAATTCAAAAACTCTAAATGGATTCATTTTATGCGAGTATGACTATGTGATATAAGTTGATAATTGGAGTGCAAACCATAACTAATAAGGCAACTAATGTAAAATATCTCATAAGATATATATTAGAATTGATGTCTTTGAGGCTAGCCTTTCAGCTAAGAAAGCTGCTTCTGTTAATCAGCAAATCTTTGAAGCCTTTTTTGGAGAGAAAAATCTGCATTGTAGTTAGTTCTGAATGCAAGGGAGGACAGAACTCTTCAGTACATTCTATTTAATTGTGTTATGAACAATTTTGCTTTGATATAGCTTTACTCACTTATTAATCAGTGAACATTCCAATACAGTGTTTTTTGTAAAGACTGGGTCTGTTAGGAAAAAAATAAGTCACTTCGTTGTGCTTAATAAAATTGACAATAAAATCTCGGCTCAGTGTGTTATCTCTATACATTTGAAATCACTTGCAGTAAAGCTCAGAATGACCTCTGGTCCAATAATCACAACAATGCTTACAAAGGGGAAGAAATAAGCCAAAGTTGGATGCTGGAAGATGCTGAATTAGTTGAGTCTGTAGTCAGATATACAGCTGTATTATAAGAGATGGGAGAATTAAAAGACTTTGAGTCACTGTAGCAGTGGTGTGAACATTCATTTTGATAAAGTTACTCTTTTTACTATAGAAGCAAAGATGAACAGTATGTGGTTTCTACTGAATGAAAGCAACACAGCCACTAATGGCTGCACTGAAGCCATTGCAATTACATAGCTAATGGAATAGCTACACAATGTACATTTCTAATATCGGAAGAATGAAACATAGGGTGTGAACGGTTTTTTTAGTACATTATATGTTTATCCTTGTGCAATGGGAATAAAAAAACTGAACTCAGGAGAAATGGATATTCTGTAAGGAGGTTGCACTTAAGCATGTTTGAGTGCACATTTTTTCAAAATTTAAAATCATATAGTAAACCCCTTCATCAAGAGCCTAGCCTTATGTAACCAAAACAGCACCCTCCACATACAAGAGGGTGGTATCAGCAAGGGTTGAAGAAGCCTAAACCTTTAAGTGTAAGGGGGACACAAGTTAGCCCAATGAGGATGGAGCTTGCTCAGAGGCAGAAAATGCTGGCTAACTGTTGGGAAGGGGGCCAAAATCAAGATGGGTGGATAAAATACAATTGCTAGAAATCTGAACAGAAGCACTTAACACTGCAACATTTTATTGTAGGTTCCATGTGTAGCATTTATTGCCAAGTGGCTTTCTCTGAACATTCAGAATGCTTTGGGCTATCCCAGAAAAGATTCAAATAAACATCCAAAAGAACTCAGCCAAACAATACTATATGCAAGCTTTTTGACGACTCAATCTTCTTAAAGCAACGTGTGTATGGAATGACTATAAAACGACTTACTTCTGGCAGCTTCTCTATAGGAATATGTAATACCTATTCCTATTAGGTTGTAGAATGTAGAGTGGCTGAAGAGAGGGGCTTGAAATGTGTTGGAGAAATTAAGGCGAGATTAAGTCTGTTGGGAGAGGTGACAAAAGAATTATAAAGGAAGGGATAGGACACTGGAAAGAATGAGGGCTTTTTCTATACTAGACTTTTTAGCCTGCAACTTTACCAGCTCTTTTGTTTCTGGATTCTATGCAGGAATAAGATCAACCCTTTACAAGCACTCCCCCCCCTCCAGGAATTTCTTTCATCTTCAAATTCTACAATGTTTCATTATACTGCCACTAGATGGCATTGTGGTATAGCAGCTGTTATGTACACGCAGAAATTCAAATTGCCATTTTAAAATAGCTCTTTATCCCTGTTACAAATGAAACCGCGGAAATGGTCAAAAAGCACAGGGGAGTCCCTGGAGGTTGAAAACGTCAAGTAAAGGACCTACTAACTTCCATCACAGGGGAAAAGCCTAGTGTAGAGAACCCTAAGAGTAGCCACAAAGGGAAAAATTAATGGATAGTACCACTCTCCCTCTGAATAACTTCCAATTTAATGTTTTTAGAAAAGCAGAGCTTAGATTAGAGGAGAAAAAAGTATGAGTGTTGACAGTGAGGAAGCAGGTCATCTCATAACTTTATGAAACAAGGCCAAGTAGCTCCACCTTCAATATTTGGCAGGGGACGGGGGATGTGCTGTTTGTAATAGCTTGACTGAAATGAAATAGTGAGCATTTTGTTTGCAAATTAAATTTGACCCTTTTGATACTATGAAGCACAAAACAGTTAAATTTTGCTAATTGTGACCATTTTAAACATAGCACTTCAGACACCATTCTTCCTGAGCCCATGGGAGAAGGGGGTGGCTCATAGGAAAGCAAAAATGGCTTCCAGATCTCCCACAGCCGCCTAGCTCATTCTAGTCCATTAAGTATGAATAATTTAACTTCTAATTTCATTTGATAGAAAATCAGGAATGATGCTATAGTGGATAAAAAATATATCAGCCTTGTCAATTATCAAACAGGTCACCTCATATCTTTGAGAAGAACAAGAATAAGGAGCTTTATTATTAGCTCTGTGCGAGTTTGTAATAACTTGATTAAAGTAGAAGATTGAAGATTTTAATAGTATATATTAAATTCATGGTGTGTTGTCGTCCCCCAACCATAATGTTAGTCAAAACAGTATGCAGAATTCATGCGTGTAGAAAACATTTTTCTACAGCTGATGTATTGACTTAAGCGTGTGAGGTCAACTTTGAGGAGGAAGTTTGCTTTGTGTTGCTTAGAAACAATTCTTAAGGGGGTGGCTACAAGGCTATGAAATAAAGGAATAACTATTTCTGAGACCTCAAGGGAGAAGACTAACAAGAGAGATATTTTATAACCCTAGTTCATGAGGGAAGTTCTTTCCTTAGCTGCAGGGAGGAACTTTTCTTAACACCGTCAGTAGATTACTAAGGAGGGGGAAAGAAGGGTGTGTCCTGTTTGTCAGGGTGTAGCTTTCAGCATAGCCTTACCAAAAAGAAAAAAAGCCAAAGTTATATGAGGGAGGAAGCAGCAGCCAGGCATTTCTCCACCGTGCCTGGGTCCAGCTCCAGCTGAGAGCCCCCTCCCTCCTGCTACCAACTGCCACTGCAGAGGCCACCATGAGGGAGGAAGCAGCAGCCAGGCATTTCTCCACCGTGCCTGGGTCCAGCTCCAGCTGAGAGCCCCCTCCCTCCTGCTACCAACTGCCACTGCAGAGGCCACCATGAGGGAGGAAGCAGCAGCCAGGCATTTCTCCACCGTGCCTGGGTCCAGCTCCAGCTGAGAGCCCCCTCCCTCCTGCTACCAACTGCCACTGCAGAGGCCACCATGAGGGAGGAAGCAGCAGCCAGGCATTTCTCCACCGTGCCTGGGTCCAGCTCCAGCTGAGAGCCCCCTCCCTCCTGCTACCAACTGCCACTGCAGAGGCCACCATGAGGGAGGAAGCAGCAGCCAGGCATTTCTCCACCGTGCCTGGGTCCAGCTCCAGCTGAGAGCCCCCTCCCTCCTGCTACCAACTGCCACTGCAGAGGCCACCATGAGGGAGGAAGCAGCAGCCAGGCATTTCTCCACCGTGCCTGGGTCCAGCTCCAGCTGAGAGCCCCCTCCCTCCTGCTGTCCCCTGTAACTGCTGAACTTTTCCAACTAAGATTGTAGTGCCTGAATTTGCTTTCCTTTTCCCCCTCCTCCTCCTCCCTCCCAATCCCCTTTCCTTTTGTGTCATGTCTTTTAGATTGTAAGCCTGTGGGCAGGGACTGTCAAGAAATACTTTTGTAAGCCGCCATGAGAGCCTTTTTTGGCTGAATGGCGGCATAAAAATACTTAAATAAATAAAATAAATAAATATGAAGAGGGAGTGATGCAGTTTGGACCATGTTGCATGAGCTTTGCTCTGCTCTTCCTGGTATTCTCATGAAAACTTGCAAGTCATTAAACGGGTAACTAGTGAAAGCACTTTTGTGTGAACTACCCCCTTGGAGAAGGACATTAACTATAGAAACTGCCCCAGATGTTGTAAACATCAGATGCTATATTATGAATGTCACCAGATACTTTGGTGCATATAGGCAGTAAGCCTATATACACCAGTTACTGGGGAACATGGGTGGGAGGGTGCTGTTGCACTACATCCTGCTTGTGGGTCCCTAGTCGAAAGCTGGTTGGCCACTCTGATCACAGAATTTAATTACCTGGACCCTTGGTCTGATCCAGCACAGCTCGTCTTACGTTGTTTGGGGAAGGAAGGGTGTTGAGAAATGATATTTTAGAACTCTTAAAGAATTAACAGAATTGTGGGTCAAATTCTAGTATTCTTAATGTAGTGGCTAAGAGTCACCTATGAATCAGGAACTGACAAGGTAGCCTTAGATAAGTCACACTCTCCCAGCCTCAGTTCCCACATCTGCAATATGGAAGATAGCACTGAGGTAGTACCTCACACTTTTGACTCGGACCCTGCTGACAGTCGGTTTATAACCTGCGACAGATTACACCTGAGGAAATGAAGCCCTTGAGAGAAAAAAGGTTTCCTACCCCTGGACTAAACAAAGCATGTGAAGCACTTTAAACAGTTAAAAGCACTCTACAAAAGTTAAGTAGTAGTAGTGCTCCTGGTGCAATTTTCAATAGCAAGTTCAAGCTTAAGTGGACAGAACCCTTTTAGTACTTTGTATTCTGTTTCTTTCAATATTTTAAGATATTTAAAATTAATGTCTTATAAGGTTGATGTATTTTAAAATTTGATCAGTTTGTATGTCTCAGGATTGCTATTATCTCTCTTCTAGAAGTTAATAAATATCACATAACATATTTTGAACATCTTACAATTATGCACCATAGAAACTACTTTTCTCCTTTTGAATGTTTAAATATCCATAACCTTTACTAAAAGAAAGCCAAACAAGGGGGGAACTATACAGTGCAATCTAGTACATGTCTACTCAGAAGTAAGCTCCACTGATTTCAGCAGGACTTAGTTCCAGATAAATGTATAGGATTGCAGCCATAATCATGTCAGGAATTCACTTAAACAGAGGTCTTCAGGGTGGGGGGAGGGGAAAGGAGAGAGAAATAAAATATGAACACTTCATCATTTATTAGTTAATTTCTTCAGGATTAGTTTATCTGCCTTCTCCTCAGAGCGTACCCTACGCATGAGAAGTTGAAGGGTATAAAAGCACCCCACTGAATGTAGAATACATTTCATCAGAGTCTGTGTAGGCCAGCTTGCCCCCAGTAACTACAATGCTTACTTCAGCTCCAGTTTTGAGATGAAGAACAAGATGAAAGGCCCCAGTTCCACCACAAGTCCGTTTCCCGTTTCGTGGCTTGTGATATTCAAGCAGCTCTCTTCTGTAGCCAGCTGTGTGGAGCTGTGCAACACTTGTATTGGAAACAGACAACACAGCCTCTATGTATTGATCCCTCTCAGGAGCTAGGACAGCTGCGATCAGATAACGACCTTCATATGGAGAAGTGAAGATGCCTGCAACGGAGATACACCATTAGCTAAAGCAAAAATCCACTGTATAGTTGGCAGAAATACAATTCCTACTGTTTTCTCACAGTGATACAGGTGCAAGAGCAAAAGAACTGGGAAAAAGTAGAAGTCATGTAATTTGAAAAAGTCACATTTTATTTGGCTTGACAAAGAAGTGGTGTTCTTCACATAATATTCCTCTTAGAGTACATATGAACTCATTCTCCCTTAGTTCCTGCACATGATTAATGCATATTTTTTATCCGCTGATCTGATTGTGATATCATTTTAAGTCCCAAATGCATACAGAGGAATGTGATTAGGTCTACTGATAGTCAATCCACTACTGCATCCTTCAGTTTTGCCACTTAAATTGAAAGCCTCCAGGGGAAACAGTGCTCTCTGTGTGCCTATGCAATATTAAGTAGGTCAGATGGACCTCACCAATGGCGAAGCATAACCCTAGGGAATGTGAGATCTTAAAATGTAAGATCTTAAGCTGAGTCCATCCACACCAATTTGTGTATGAAGGGAATCTGGAAGTAAGCAATCCCATTAAGAATTATTTCCCAATACTTCATATCTATCCATAGGAGGGTTGTTTTCATTAATGCACATTCCTAGGCCAGCCCAGAATGTGGAATTAGGAGGATCTTGGCCTCAAGAATTTATAGGCACCCAGATCACTTGTTATGTTTGCTCGTTTAAATTCAGGAGTGTACGCAAATTAAAGCAATGTTGTGTGAACCAGCCCCATGAGAACAACATTTCTCTGTGTATGCGGCACAGATGCACTGCTTGGCCTTCTTTTATTTGGTGGGCATTAACTGGCTTAATCAAGGCATATCTGCTAAACTTGTTTGTTGACTATTATATATAAAACACAAGCAAAGAGAGACGAAAAATATCAATCTTGAACAAACTACAGCACTTTAAAGTTTGCACTATACTTTGATCGCCATCTGTAAACCTCCTGAGCTGGCACTGTTTATTTTTACTGCAAGAATAGGTTCCCCTTAAGATCCAATTCACATGCCCTGTTCTGACTGTAGCAGTTGTGTTGAAACAGAGTGAGCTAGTCTGTATGAATCAAAAGCGGAGATCAGAACAGAGGCTTTTGATTTTCTGATCATAAGTATATGAGCAATTTTCAGTTTTCGGAGTCAAAGTAAGTAAAGGGAACTCCCAGCAATGCTCTGCCTGAAAATGTCCAAATACATTCTTTCAGCACATATTTCAGTGTGTTTCCACACTCTGTAATGTTTTTAAATGTTCCTGACTGTTTTTTAATTATTTATTTTTATCTTGTTTTTATATTGCTATGTTGTATTTTAATGTAAACAGCTTAGAGATTTTAATATATTAAACAATATAGACATGTTGTAAATAAAACAAATACATAAAAGCAAAACCAAGGGCTTTGCTAGACCTACCTTAAAATCCAGGCGTGTGGAGGGGCGAGCCCGCACTGCAACTAGGGCGCGCTGTCGCTCTAATCCACACGTCAGACACAACAGGCTAAAGGAAAGCCCCCGATCTCTCCCCCTGCCCCATATGCGGCTTCTCACAGCAAAAGCCGCGAAATGGGCTAGACCTTCCGTGGTCCCAGGCTCAGCCCGGGGCTGCGGAAATACTGGGCCAAAAGTGGAGCCCGTTAACCCGGGACAAGGGAGGGTTGACCCCTGGCTGAGCCCGGGATCCCCTGTGCATCATCTGGACACACAGGGGCAAGCCCAGGTATCAGCCCAGGCTAACCCCTGGTCTAGCAAAGCCCCCATTGGCTGCAATGGGAAGTATCCAAGTCGACTTGAGCACTAACATAAATTATGTTCCATTATCATAAGGGACCTCTAGCACAACACCAATAGTGTCAACTGGCATGACTGGGTTTAATTTTCAGAATTAAAAGTAGATCCCAAGTTAACCTATAGTTAAAAGTGGATCCTGGGTCTGAAAAGACTAAAGACTGGTATCTTAATTAGCACAGCACCAAGCTGGTTCCAGATAAAATACAGTTTCCATAGGTATTGCCCAGGCTTCCCCTTTTCCCCTTATATATACTTTTCCTACCTGTGTTAGGGTTATAATGATTCCCATCATTTACAAGCACTTTGTTAAAATGTACCACACCCACATTGTCAGGAAAAGGTTTCCGGGTGAGACCAGCAGAGAAGGATACCAGTGAAGTAATAGATGCTCCTAGAATACAGAAGTAACCATACCTTAGACACAGTTAAGAAAAACATTAATGTAACATTAAAAGTGATTTATCTTGTCTTATGTACAAAGTTTTTTTCTCAAACAAATATTTTAGCAAGAATAGAACAAGCGCACATTTGCAGTCACACATTTCCACCAGTTGTAAGATAGAGTTCCTCATCTATTTACACTTAGCCTTTTCTAGCATCTACAGAGTGTATTAGAATACTTTCCCTATCATATTCAGCAGCCTGTGAAGCAGAGATCACTGAGTCCCATGTGATAAACCATGGCTCAGCCTATTCTTCAAGTAAAGGAGTCTGGTGCTAAACCCATTTGAGGCAAATCAGTTCATGAAGTTAATCTGGATCAAGGAATGCAAGACAATCCTGAACAAAGGCAAAATCTCATGGTAGGCAGGTCAGATAGGAAAGTGCTGAAAGTTAAATGGACTGACTCATAGCCATCTCTCACTGAGCAGGAAGCTCCCAGATCCAAAAGGACAGGTTTGTTTGCATATTACAACTGCTGGCGGAAGCTGCTTGAAAGCATGCCACATGGTAGTGGTGTTCATCTTGCAAACATGTGTATCTTACACATGAAGGTTTTTTTTCAGGCAAAATTGTCTTTGTTCTATAGCAAAAATGCATGAAATGAAGTTTAAAAAATGGCTTGTATCCAGACTAAATTCATTTCATTTAGATTTTACTGAAATCAATTTAAAAAGTCAACCATCATTCAAGCCCCATCTATTTCAATGAGAATCAAGTACAACTAGCTTGGTCTTCATGTTTCATTAATCCAATTATATCAAAGGATGACACCACCACCACATTGTAGAGATGGCCTTCAAGGTTTTAAACCCATTTATTTATTTATTACATTTTTATACCGCCCAATAGCCGAAGCTCTCTGGGCGGTTCACAAAAATTGTGAACCATGGCCCTGCCAAGTAGGGCCCTATGGGCAGTGTGCTAGACCAGTCTACAAATAACAGCCATCATATGGAGGCTATTCCAAAGCGCTCAATGTCATAACTGTTAAGTGAGTTGCATAGCAGAATTTTACTATACAGATTGGGTGCTTTTCACTGCAAACTTTACTTTTTGGACATTTGGCCTGGTACAGTGAAAAACATGATTCCATATAAATACATAAACACAAAGTGAACAGTTGTTCCAATCCATGTGCAGTTCGGCTTTATGATCCGTCTGCTGGAGGAATGCGTGCAGAGCAGACCTAGAAAATCAGTCATTCCAGGAAGTGGTGGGGCTGGCTTTAGGAAGGGATGGGCAAACACCCCTGCGTCCTGTTTGCGCTCTGCTCACCAGACTCCTGCCAGTTGCCAAGCCCCACCATACATGCAGGGTGAGCTGCTATATGGTCTAAAGCGAGAGCATGCATCTTTTTGTTTTTGTGTCCACGCGCTGCAATTTGAGCAAATTCGCAGCTGTGAATTCATGGAAATTGTGATTTGTGCAAAATCGTAGCCATAATTAGTGCAAGCATAATGGACCATTTACTGTTGCAATTTTGCGCAAATCATGATTTGCGTACATATTCCCATAAATTGTAATTTACAAAAAAAAATTAAAAGCAAGAAACTGCTAGCTTGCATGACTCAGTATGATTCATAAAGTGGCATCCCATAGGTTGAGCTGGCCAAAACATGCTGATCTCCATCCCTGAACCGAATTCCTCCGATATCCCTAGATTTAGGTAATTCTCCTTCCCACTGAGCTCCTTTTTAAAAATGTCTCTGCATGTTTGCTCAGTATAACCGTTCTACATAAACCTGTTGTTACATTCAATACCGGACTTTAAGGCTGCACCCCTACACACATGTCCCTCAATGGAAGTTATATCTGAGTGCACTGTTAGTTTTTACTTACCTCAAGTTAAAAATTTTCATAGCCATTTTCTTCAATTCTTTAAACAAATCAGTATTTACTGTTACATACATGATGCTCCTCTCTTAGGTCATAGCATTAGCAAACTGTAACAGAGCCACTCTTCCAATTGTATCCTTACGGAACTTTAGATAAATTACCTCCATCCTTTTACCGCACAATTGAACAAAGACCAATGAATGTAGTGGCAGACTACATAATTTTAATATGTTCCTGATAAAGAATGAACTGACAAATTTATTATGCCTTGCCACAATAGCAAAGCATAACAATGAAGTTCACTGTTATTCAAATCTTAATCTTATTTGAGACTCCTAACTGGTATTGTTTTGGACACTTAATCCACAAATAACCTCTAACACGTACAATTTATCCAAGCATCAGCAGCATCGTGTGCTCTCTGCATATTTTACTCTAACAGTCACCTGCACAGAGAGAGGTCTGGAAAATGTCAACAATCAATTGGCTGAAGAGCTTTATGTTCTTTTTTAGCTTGGTCCTTTGGTGCTTTGCCTTGAATGGGGATAATAAACTATCCTAGAGGCAGATCCTTGGATCTCTGTGCATGACATTAGGCAAAATCTGTACAGATCCAAAGATACTGTTATTCAGTAGTGTATTGGGGAAAGGGTTTGTATTTCACTTATGATACACCCTTATTTTCCCAGCCATTGTGCTGACATAAGCCCTTTTAGCATCGGTCTGTGCATTGCAGCTTGGATAACTGAGAGAAGAGAATATTGCAGGCTTTTACTTTATAAGAAAGATGGGAAGCAACAAGCAGGCATTTAAAATTCTCCCTCTGCTTGTGTTTGTTCACCATGAAATACTGTAGTAAGTCAGTTTCAGATTTCGAAACTATATTAAAATAAATATTTTCTTAATAAGACGTCTAGAAATTACAACCATCTGAAATAGCAATTATGGGATAAACTGCTTCAATAAATACTAGCAAGCAAGTTAGGGGAGTTAGCACAGAGATATTCTGACCAACAACTGGATTACCTTCTGTGGCTGTGGATGGAGGTTGTGGTGGTTTTGGATAACCTACAAAACAAAAGGAATGGAAAATATATACTTTAAATATTACAGTCTTATAATGCTTCCCCCATCTCTTGTCAAACGGGATTCATTTCAGTACCAATATACTACTACTGCAGCCTTCAAATAATATTTGAAGTGGTCCTTCTGAAGCCAATGGCAACACTCTAGATTAAGTGCTTGGTTTGATTACCACTATCTAAAAGGTACTTAGAGAACTATGCTTGGAGTATTCCCATTCCATTCCTTCCAGAGTGGTTCACTAGAGAAGAAAGGGAAGGGAGAAAATTGGTTCCTGCCATCTGTACTACCAGAGGCACAAACAGCAATCCAGCAGATAATAATTAATACTCTTTAGACCTCTGCTTTGAAGTCCAAACAAAATATGGGAGAGTGAATTGTTAGAAGAATCTTAGACCTTGGGGTTGGGGAGAGAGAGACACATGTGAACATTAGACTTCCCAGGGTTGAACATTTTTCTTAATGGTTCAGATAATAAAATTGGATATCACAAACCCACTCCGTGAAGGCTATTTATATTTAGTATTAACCACTGTGAAGCCACTGACTTGTTTATTACCATTCAGTTCCCTTGTTGGTTCCATACCAAATCATGGATGGATGGATAGATGGATGACTAGGTAGATAATTTCCTTGGTGGTATTAAGGGCTAAACTCAATTCTGAGATTATCAAGACTTAAACCCTCAATAGGCCAGTTCACACAATCACAAGCCACCACGGCTAAGCCACTGTGACTTGTAAGCTGTGGCGTGCCTGTGCCAGGCATGATTTACATAATCAGCATTGCTTGTTGGAGGGTTAAATAACCCTCCAATAATCCTACAACAGCCCATGGGTTATTGGAGGGTTGTTTAACCCTCCAATAAGCCATTCTGCATGGGTTTGGATGACCCAAGCCACTGTGGTTTATTTTGATCATGCAAACCAGGTCATAATTATTATTTTTATTATTATTTATTGCATTTTTATACCACCCAATAGCCGAAGCTCATAATGTTTTCAATGCCATGCCAGATTTCATGCGATGTAATAACAGAGTAGTTTTGAGAGTATTCAGAGTGTGTTTCTTTTACAACTAGCCTCCCACATTAGAGATACAGGGGCAACCCTCCTCTACTCTGGGTAGATTTCAGCTCCAGAACTTTGTTTTTAAAAGTATGGTAATGCTCAGTAACACAACTGTGACACAAGTTCCACTCCCACTCAGTTTGGGTCTGATGTCCCTTCTTAGAAGGCACTAATAGTGGACTCAGGCAGTTAAGTGTTGACAGACAGGGACTCAAAACAGGGCCACTGGGAAACACACATGTTTGGGAACCCTAAGTTTTATATTAGTACCAAAATTAAACAAAAACCCAACACTTTTTAAAAGCCCCAAGGGGCAAAACCCCTCTCTCCTTCCCACCAAAACCCAAACAAACAAGCAAAAATAGCCTAAAGAGGACTGAGCATGCTCAGCAGCTGAAATGTTGGAAAACAGCAGAGGAGAAGAGGAGAATAGCTTGGTGAAAAATGGAAAGACTGGTTGCTTGCAGCCCTGAACAGGAGCACTCCTAGAAGGTGATGATACAAATCAACATTATGTTGCATGTCTTCCTTGTTAAAATCATAGAGAGTAAAGTATTTATTCACATTTCTACTGTTTTCAATAGTGTGGTTTTCTCCCTGTAGAATTTTAAGTCACAGTCTGGCATGACCCATTGGTAACTGTTTTGGAAATCTATGTTGGCATGGATCCAACATTCACTTTGTTTGTTTTTAAAACATTTATATCTTGTCCTATATTACTGCAATCTCAGGATGGCGTACAGATAAAAATCATACATAGAATGTCTAATCACTAGATTGCAACTGTTACGAAGACATGCAGATTTTGTCAATGACTGGAAAGAAAGTCTCATTCAGACCAAACTTTGGATTTACTTACCTGGTGCTCCAGCATACCCTTCAGAAATAAGCATGTTATTCTGGCCATCTTGGCCATCTATACTTTTTGGCTGTCCTCTTCCTGACATTAAAACAGTACCAGGAGGACCTGCTTGTCCAGTTACCATAAATATCCCACTTGATCCAGGCAAGGAAGGTGAGCCAGGTTTTGATCCTGGTAATGATGGCCGGGGAAGAATTCTAGAATCTGGCGGTTGAAGAGGAATTCCTTGTAATGGTGGTTGTATGATTACGTGAGGATGTGATGGCTGTAAAGGTATTCTGAATTCTGGAATCTGTAATGGGGTTCTTGGTTGTGATGGTTGCATATGGTCTCCTGGTTGTGGCTGTAGCGGAGTCCTTGGATGTGATGGTACCGGAAGCGTTTCAGACTGAGACGGCTGCAATGGTTTCCTTGGATCTGCTGGTGGCACGGGGACCACTTGTTGCGGTTTCCTTGAAGATGGAACTGATGGCTTTTCAACTAAAGGTTTGTAGGGAGAGAAAAGTTCTCCAATCAGATACATTAGTCAATTTGAGCTGAAGAACATATTTATGAAGCAACTCAAAATTAAAGCAATGAAATAGAACTGAGGCTTTTATGGCACCATGGTCCTCCTCATTCACAGAATTTAATGGGAGCTTCAAGTGTTATTGTCTTCTACTGATAACCATTCCATGTTTTTCCACAGCTTCTTCTATTTCTTTCCTTACCGTGGAAAATCCATGAAAGAAAAAAATGATGAAATTGCTGTCTAATACCAGTTAGCTCTGGCAGCCCTCTCTTTGGCAGCCCCTGAAAGGCTAATCGCATGCTTCTGTTTTAAAAACAAAAAGGTTGCATCAAGCAGCCAATCACAACAATAAAGTAGTCCTGTATCCTCAAAAAACCATGGATCAGTGTTTGCTAGTGAGTTTCACAAGAGACTACTTAGAAGTGTTTATTGAATTGACAAACCAGATAAATATTTTAAAGAACTTTCAGAATTAAAAAAAAAAGTATATAAAGTTCAGTTAGCTTAATTTATATAAATGGGAGTTGGTTATGAATTAACCTAGGAATTCATCAGCTGCACGGTACCTATAAATTAAGCATATCTATGATTATTCATTGAGGAAAACACAGCCCAGGAGTGGAGTTAAGGCATAAAGTTAAAATACCTTAAAAACACAAAAAATAAAATTATAAATTGAGCTTTTGACTTCGGTAGCAATAATAGCCTAAGCTGTGCATTGTATGATGAAGTGAAATAAAGATCTCTATAGTCACTGCTATAATCTAGTCATTAACACGACACCACTTTTAAGTAGAATGGCCACGTACGCATTGAAAAAAAAGAGCAAGAAAGAGAATAGTGACACAGATTTGCATAATATTTGCATGAGATAATTGAAAGGCACATTTGGAAATAATTAATATAATTCAAATAGAAATTCAAATAGGAAAATTGACTCTTTTCTTAATAAGAACTATACATAAATTCCCTTAGCAGGTTGATTGGGGTTGGTGGGGGATGAATCCCGACTTAATCAAAGTCCCATTAATTTCAATAGTTCTATTTTAAGTATGACTAAGTTTGTATGCAACTGAAATATTTTTGAGGCTCTTTTTATTCAAAGGATAAAAGTCAAGTGTAATTTACTTAATCATCCAGCCTGCAGATGTTTTTAGTCAAATAGATTATTTTCAGAATACAAAAGTGACATTGAGAACCACAACATTCCCACAAATCCCCAGAATATTACTCCAAATATATTAATAATGCCAAGTAAACCAAGTTAATATATAAATTAAAATTGACGTTAAAATGGCTACATATCCAATACTGTCTTGTCAGCTAATGTTTGCTGAAATGTCACACAAATATTCAGGCCTTAGCTAGACCTAAGGTTTATCCCGGGATTGTCCTGGGGTCGTCCCTGCCTGTATTATTATTATTATTATTATTATTTATTTATATAGCACCATCAATGTACATGGTGCTGTACAGATAACACAGTACATAGCAAGACCCTGCCGCATAGGCTTACAATCTAATAAGTTGTAGTTAACAATAAAGAGGGAAGGAGAATGCAAACAGGCACAGGGAAGTGTAAACAGGCACCGGGTAGGGTAAAGCTAATAGTATAGAGTCAGAACAAACTCAATATTTGAAGGCTATAGGGAAAAGAAAAGTTTTTAGCTGAGTTTTAAAAGCAGTGATTGAGTTTGTAGTTCTCAAGTGTTCTGGAAGAGCGTTCCAGGCGTAAGGGGCAGCAGAAGAAAAAGGACGAAGCCGAGTAAGGGAATTGGAGGTCCTTGGGCAGGCGAGAAGCATGGCATCAGAGGAGCGGAGAGCCCGAGCGGGGCGATAGTGTGAGATGAGAGAGGAGAGATAGGGAGGAGCTAGACCGTGAAGAGCCTTGAAGGTCAGCAGGAGAAGTTTATATTGGATTCTGGAGTGAATTGGAAGCCAATGAAGAGATTTCAGAAGTGGAGTGACATGGTCAGAGCGGCGGGCCAGGAAGATGATCTTAGCGGCAGAGTGGTGGACAGAGACCAGCGGACTGATGTGAGACGAAGGAAGGCCAGAGAGAAGAAGATTGCAGTAGTCCAGCCGAGAGATAACCAGTGCCTGCTCCCAGGATATCCTGTGTGTCATTTACATGAACAGGGATGAGCCCGGGACGATCCCAGGATAAACTTTAGGTCTAGCTAAGGCCTCAGACATACTAACTACTGAGAGGCAAGAGTCATTCACAGAAAGTACACAGCCTGAAAGCCAGGGATCTTACAAGACATTTTGCACTCAAATACAGATGCTGAAGCAAATGTGTTGCATTAATTACGAGGACAACATACATTTAGAAATAATGCTTTTCCCTTTTAAATGCAAATGCATGCGAACATAATCCTTTCCTAGTATCTATTTGCATGCATTTTTAAAAAGAAAAGAGACAAATGTATATACCTCTATAGTGACTGTCTCTCTCTTGTCTCTGTCACACTCACTCACATGCACACACATTTGTACTTGATTGTATTTGTAACAGAGTGCAAGACGGTTTGTAAAAAGCAGCCATGCTAATATTTTCTGGACTGTTCCATTGTTAACATGTGTCACCAAATCAAGCCACTTTTCACTTGACACTTTGATACAGATATGCAAGTACAAAATAAATGTGAACTGTGTCATTTGTGAATGGTGCATTGCATGGAAATAAGGGGGGTTGCTGCAAAATATATGTAAGTGATGACTGGACAAGGAATGGGTTTCTGTGTAATCTGCCAAGAAAAGCAGCAATTAAAACAGGCGTTTGACATTCACAACTGATACAAGGCCTTCTGTATTTCATATTTGGATATTTGTGTCTGAGAACAAAAGGTCAAGTTCAGCCTCCCTCAGTGTAGCTGCTGGAAAGGAAACTGAAGATTGGTTGGACGAGGAGAAAACATCACCCAGGCTAAGAAGGAGCTCTGCGCTATTGGTAGGTAGGAAGGAGAGTAAGAAAAGCAAAGAAACATAGGATGCTTGGAAAGGGGATGTGAGCCAGAAACCTGAAAGGGGCTGAATTACTGCTCTGAAATTACAGCTAAATCATATGCGCTACTTTGATATGCTGCAGGTCATAAGTGATTTTATATTTTTCAGTATGTCACCTACTTAAGCTTTCCAAAAGCTTCCATCACTGGACACATAGAATTAATTTATGCATCTAACTCTTTTAAAGGTCTTTCCATTTAAGTAGCAGGGAGAACCTAACCAAACAAGGAAAGATCTAGAAAGAATCACAAGCGTCATTTATCCCAAGGGAAATGCAAAGAATCATGAGGCAGCTTGCCTGATCTGTAATGTTTGGAGTAGCTTATGAAATAGTTGAAAAATGACTCTCTTTTTAGAAGAGGCTACCACTGAGTCAAGTGACAGGGAAAGCTAGAGAGACTACAAGCATGATATCCATGTGCTAATACTTTGCAGTAACTGCTGCTTTGATATATTTTTGGCCACTGATATAAAGGTTGCTTTATTTATAACATGGACTGCTGCTTTGAAAGGCCTAGAGAATAATGATAAAGGAGTCACCATTTAAATAAAGCATGCATTAGTTATCCAGACAGCAAGGGCAAAATTCATCCCAGGTGTCACTCCACTGTAGTTAACTCAGTAAATTACAAGGGCACATTCAGAACAGTTTCCTTCTAGCTCTGTGTTCGATAGATTGCAAAGCAGACACATTTCTCCACAGCCTGCAAAACAGCTGGAAAGACAAACAGTACTTAGATCATTGTTGAAAATAGAATATCCCCTGGGTACCATCTTTTTTTCAGCAGTATTCAGAATGCTTTGTCCGCGATTGCCAACAAATGATGACACAGCAATAGGCAAAATGCCAAGTAACGTCATTCTCTGCTCGCTGGTCAGATGCCAGCCTATGAGATAAGGTTTAAGGCTTAAGTTCTTGACTGACCATTTTTACTAATATAAAGACATACGCCAAGTATAAAGAAAATGAAGTAAAATTCAATCTTGACAAGATTTTAGTCCTTTATGTGAAGAATAGAACAATGAAATGGAAACAAAAGAGCTAATGAGTCACTGATTCCATTTATACAGAATATCAAAGATCCATGACTTGCTCTTGCAATTGTAAAATTTAAACCTTCTCACTATCAATCAAAATGTAAAATTTCATTAAACCACCAATAAACATAAAGAAACAGATTAAGTCAGAGCAAAATGTCTCAGTGCTGTGAAATTCTACAATTAAATTTTTAAGGAAATGGCATAGTGAGAGAAGAATATGCAGGTATACAGCTAAATTATTTCTAGAAAGTGTAAGAGATTATTCTGTTGCAAAACATGGCCAAGGACCTGCCACATTTTGCAGCAGAATAGTATCTTCCATACCCTAGAAACAACTGAGGTGCATGTGCGATCATAAGCCCCACTATGCCAGCTTTTTAAAAAGCTCTAATCAATTGTAGAATTTCACAGTGTGAGCTCTTCTTCCTAATGAAATGCTGTTTCACTGGTTTTGTGAGATGTTACATCTTGATTCATGCACAGTGGATATGTTAGCAACTCTAGGAACCTGTAGGAAATCAACAAAGTTTAACTTGATCCTTAATCAAAGCTCACAGCCCATGCATTTCCAGCCTTACTGGGGAATTCAGCAAAGGTCAAGAGTTTAAGGGAAACTATAGGTGCAGTAGGATCCTAGATTTAGGCTCTCCTTGGCCCTTATGCATTCCCATTGGCAGAGAAAATGCTGCAATGGATTAATGCTTGCCTGCCCATCCTTACCTGTAAGGGCCATGTATGAAAGACTATGTGATTCAGGAGAATGCTGCCATTCCTTTCATCCTTTGCCTTCACCACACTGCACATGAATCTCCATGTTGTTTTATGACTAAGGCATGACTGCAAACTAGGACCACACCTGCATTGTATTGTGAATCCCCTGCCACTTATTACTTCTAGTATTTTATCTGTTTAAGGTGTCTTCCTTGCACCTTTGGGTTGAAAGGCTTTGGACTGAAGTGTAGGCAGGAGAAGGTGCTTGGTCCCAGCACAGAACTGCTCATTATGGGCAGGCCATGTCATTACAGTGCTGTTGGATCATGTTCATAATGTGCCGAGTCCTCTTGCTGTGTCCAAGCAAAGCAAGCATCCCATTACCTTTAAAGGAAGTGTTGAGTAAGTAAGGACCAAATAAGGATTTGGCCCATGGTTTATACAGTCTACATAACAATATTCATTAACCGGTCAGCATACATTTGGACTGAGTCATTTAAATTTCCTTGGCTCCATGCTGTTTAAACTAAAAACTGAAGCCAAAGCGAGAATATACTTGGCTGCAAATTAGCACACCTTTACTGGGGTTAAATGTCTAATTGGGGCACATTACATAACAGGGGTTTGTTTGATTATTCACCTGATATCCTACTATAGTCCCACACTTATTCAAATAGAAGACTTTTATTAATGCAGTTTTCCAAACTAAAGTGCCACCATTTAAGTGATACAATATGTTCGAAAACATTTGCTTAAACCAATGCATGAAGTTAAAGCCAGCCTATATAGGACAAAAGTAAAAGGATGCCAAAATACCAAAGATACCATGCAGAGTATTGCAATCACACCAAGCAAAAAATTTAACTATGGACAACAATCTATTTTGTGTTTCAATTTGATCCCCAAAGAAAGACAGATGCTTACATGCACACAAATGATGCAAAATGTACCCACATAGTAAAATGAAACTGGCTGCTATTTCCCAAGATCTCCTCTATTTGGAGATATATGCTAGAACTCCAAGAATTTCTCCCCGACCCCCCCAATGCTGGTTGTAATTTCATCTGGAAACTTTCTGAAACATGCTTACACTCTAAAGCAACAATCCTATGTGCATACGTATTGTGAATAGCATCATTGAATATCGCAGGGAATTGCATGGGAATAAACTTTTTTAAAGGTATGACCATACAGGGAGTCTCTACTGCCATTCCAAAGATTTTTTTAAAGGGTTTCAGAGGTGTTTACAGCATCTGACATAGGTGAGGTAGGTAGCACAGAATAGCCTGCATGTGTGTATGGGGGATGGGTGTCTATGCCAGCAGTATCTCCACTCACTGCTGGCATACACATCCATCCACATCTCTCTCTCTCTCTCTCTCTCTCTCTCTCTCTCTCACACACACACACACACACACACACACACACACACCTTTCACTAGCCCACCCTTCACAAGCTCAGAGCTCATCTATCAAGATTAATTGAAAGGGGGGATTTTCCCTGCCCAGCACTGAAAGGATCCCTTTCTCAGCACTGAGCAGGGAAAAGAGCTTATTGCCAATCTGGCAACAAATTCTTATCAGCCACTTCAACACTAAAGGTTTCTCATTTATACAGCAGCATATGGGGAGGGGGATTTGATGCAAAGGATGCAGTCATGGAGACATGACATTTGGGGATACCCCAGACCAGCCAGGTTAATTTGACATCTCAGACAGAAAATCCCACAGCCACCTCTCCCCCTCTGTCAGTAAAAAATATATTAACAAGAAATTGAATACTGACTAAGGAACATTCAAAATCTGCTGCCTGAGGTGGCTGCATCAGTTTGCGTAATGAAAGGACCAGCCATTTTATATGGAGCAAAGTTTTACCACACTTGGCTCAAACTGGAATGCCTTTCAAGCTTTTGACTTAAATAAAAATAACTTAATAAAAGAAGCAAATAAAAAGACGTAATGAATGAAAACATAAACATTCATATTGTTTTCCTTGATGTCAAATAAAACTGCTATTTGGAAATCTGTTTAATTTAACTTTGATGTCACCTCATCTTTTAAATTAAAAATTAGCACATAGAAAGAAGCGGGTTAGCTTACATGTAGCAGGTTGTGTTTTCATTAGATCCTGAAGGTCAATTGCAATTTTTTGGAACTGGCTATGGAACTGTTGGGCAGAATTCTTCAGGCCAAAAATATCTTTAGAGTGGGATGTCATCGTCCTGTTCATATGATTGACACAGTTCCAGAGACTGGAGACATGTTTGTTTAATCCCTCCTTTATCCTTTGAAGGCTGCTAGACACAGAATCCAGTTTGTTGCAAGTTTTCTCAAGATGGGACACTCTACCCTCCAAATCTGAGACACCGGGAAATTTCTCTTTACATTTATTCAGGTTATAAAATACTTTCTCATTGAGCTGTTCAATTCTCTCCCTCAAGTCATTACAACAATTGTTGCTTGGGTGAGTTGTTTGATTGTCCATTGTTTTCTGTATTTCATCTATTTTTCTGAACACACCCAGCTGTGTCTTTTCACAAGTAGAATTGATACCTAGAAGCTGATCTTTGCAGTTGTTCAAACCACTCTGAAGGAATTTTACATCTTTATCAATGGCACGCAGACCATAGTGAATAAGTCGAAAGTCCTTCTGAAGTTTTTGAATATCACGTTGGCTGCCTTTAATTAAATTAAACTTCTCACTTAAAGAGCCATTTAAAGATTTCAAAAGACCAGAATTGTGCTCGGTTTTCAAAAATAATAAATCATATTTACTGTTACAATTTTCTATGTCTTTCTGGAGATCCTCCACGTTTTGTGGTATAAACTGACATCTCTGCCAGCAAAGACTTTCAATGTCCTGTAGCTTGTTCTTTACAACAGTAACCTCAGATGCAAGCTGCTCATTTCTGGATCTTGAGTTGCTATGCAAAACAGGTCCTTGACCATGATATCTCTCATCTGGATTTGTAACATTAGCAATATCTAGAATAGT
The DNA here is from genome assembly GCF_023053635.1 of Elgaria multicarinata webbii. Taxonomy (NCBI): domain Eukaryota; kingdom Metazoa; phylum Chordata; class Lepidosauria; order Squamata; family Anguidae; genus Elgaria; species Elgaria multicarinata. The sequence continues at coordinate 55,389,950 of NC_086177.1, forward strand.
AGCACCCAGTCTGTTTTCCAGCGCCTGAAGCTTTTTGTCAAATAAATCTCTCACTTCATCTACTTCAGTAGATATTTCACCACGAAGAGTTTCTTCAATGTAAAAACAGTGTTCTTCAGCATTTTTCTCTGTAACATTAATTCTTGCTTCCACTTCTTCCCATTTCACATCAAACCTGCCTTCTGAATATGGACTGGAAATATGCTTTATTTCGTTATCTATCCTAGCATTTAAAATTCTGTTTGCTTCTGCAACTCGGTCAATCTTTTCATCCAAGTGTTTTATCTCTTGTCCAAAGCCGTCACTTCTACCATCATTGCAACAAAATGACCGGTTTGATGGTGCTTGAATAAGACTCTGAAGCTGTTTTATATCTTTTCTCAGGTCATTTTCTTTTTCTCCAATAAGTTCTCTTATTTCTAAGCAGCTAGCTTCATGATCATCACAATGTTGCTGAATATCCATCAGTTTGTACTCACAAGAATTTTTCAGATCTGCCATTTTCTTCTCAAACCCTTCCAACATTTCCTGTCTCAGAGCTTCAAACTTAGCATCTATGTATACGTGATATAGCTGGTTGCTAGGCATTGTTATTGTTGGGCCTTGGGCTGCCTCTTGGAGCTGTTTTAATTGTTCTTCATAGCCATTTGTTTTCCCATTCAGTTCTTCCTGCTTGTCATTTTTGGCCTTCAAGCCACCTTCTCCTTCAGATTTCAAGTTTTCAATCCCAGATTCTTTTTGGTCTTTGATTTGAAATGGGTTAATATTCTCTTTTCCACTCTCAACAGTACTGTCAGGCCCTGGATGATCATGAAGGTTGTTCAACCATGAGACAAGCATCCGACTTGTATCTTCTTGCACAGTATGCTTCAGGTTTTCATTTGCACCTGTTAAGGAGGACTGAAGCTCTAGCACAGTCTGTGTAAGGCGGAACAATTCGTCCTCAAGGAACTGAATTTTTTTATCCTGCATATCTTGTTGTTCTAGCTTTGGATTAGGATCTGCAGAAACAAAAAATAAAGATGGAAAAAGCATTTTAATTATTTCTTCCAACAGCTTCGATTTACATTCTTATATTTTTGCAGCTTGATGTATGTCAATACTAGAAATGAGATGAGACTAATATATGGGATAGGTGTAGTAAAGAACTTTGAAGACTGAAAGTGCTATGTAAAATGCAACAAAAAGAGAAATATTAAAAAGAGAAATACTATGACATGCATACCAAGATCCAAAGAAAAAGTTACCCGAGCTTGTCTTCATATCATTTGGTGGTCGCTCTGCTGGGTAAACTGCTAGTCTTGGCTTTTGTGGTGTAGCTTCCTTGCAATCTACACCCATGTATCCGGGGCAACACCTCCACTCCAATTCTGATACTGTCTTGTATGTTAATATATATTTAGGTCTGACACTTGTACGATACCTGCAATAAATTAAATGAAAAAGACAGCACTAAAATTATATAGTGACATTAATCTATTGTTTTGCTCTTTCAAACAAAAATGGCAACTAATATCTTATTCTGTAAGACTTCTAGAATAGGAAGCACATTAAAGTCAAGAAATATCAATGTAACTCTTTGTTTGACAAGAAGACTTCTCTATCCTTCCATTACGTAGGATGGAGAGAAATACACTGTCATGTGTGAAAAATCCAAGTACATATTTCACCACATGTTACTTACACATTAAGAAACTGGTCATCAAATAAAACACCTGTTTTCTTCATATATAATTTTAAACACACACACAAATGCACATAATGCAAACATTACTGTATAGAAGTGATTATTTTGGTAGTCAATCATGAATCAGCCCCCAATAAGTTAGCTATTGAAAAAATAGTTATATTTATTCAATGTTGAAAATATTGGAAGAGAAATGCAGTTAGGAGTAATTCAGACCAGAAGCACTCGGCTTCTTCCTACAGAAGTCTAAATGGTTCTTTACCCTGGATTTCAGTTAGAGAAGGACTTAATACAAGAAATACATTCTGCTGGGGCCACTACATAGCAGCAAGCAAGCAGAAAACAAGGTAACATCAAAAATGATTATTTTTAAAAAACAATGATCTTTATGTTGATCCTATAACATTAAATATATATAAAAATGTGGTTTTAATGAGAAAGGAACGAGCCAGTAAACTAAGGCTGCAATCCTATACAGATCTAGGAGTAAGCTCCACTGAAAACACTGAGACTTACTGCTAAATAGACATGTATATGTTTGCACTGTAAATTGCTTTAACATTTGTTTTTATTTTCAAACAATTATTTCAAATATTATAATGGTTATTTCTGCTGACTCTTCTTGTCATATATGAAAAAAACAACCTAGTGATTAAACACAGTTTAGTAAGCATATATCTCTACCACAACCTTAATTCTAACATCTTACATATGTGATTTAGTTATTGTTCCAGTCTACAACTAGAAAAAATATCAACGCTAATTCTTCTGCTACAATCTAACATATTTTCTCTACTTTGGGAATACCAATCTAGTAATCCCATAGGGTTAGAACAAGAAAAAAAGTTTATCTAAAATATGTAGACCAGACTTTCTAACAACTAATGAAATGGGACTTGTATAATGAAAGCTCGCCAACCACTAATCTGAGGTAAAGCGCTGTGGAACTTGAAAGCTCTGAATTAAGAACATAAGAAGAGCTACGCTGGATCAGACCAAGGGTCCATCTAATCCAGCACTCTGTTCACATAGTGGCCTACCAGCTGTTGGCTAGGGACCCACAAGCAGGACATGGTGCAACAACACCCTCACAGCCATGTTCCCTAGCAACTAGTGTATACAGGCTTACTGCCTCTGACTTACTGCCTCTGATACTGGAGGTTGCACTTAGCCACCAGGACTAGTAGCCAACCTCATCCTCCAGGAATTTATCCAACCCCCTTTTAAAGCCATCCAAATTGATGGCCATCACCACATGTAGTGATAGTGAATTCCATAGTTTAACTATGCACCGTGTGAAGAAGTACTTCCTTTTATCTGTCCTGAATCTCCCACCAATCAGCTTCATGGGATGACCCCGGGTTCTAGTATTATGAGAGAAGAAGAAAAAAATCTCCCTATCCACATTCTCCACACAATTGTGAAGAGTAGTTGTTCATATACATGGTATTATTTTACTAATCCTGTGAGTTTGTTTAATGGACCAACACTACTAATTTGAACTAATTAAATAGTTTGCCCCCTCCCTACTTCCTCATTAAATTTCCTGCAATAGTCCATGATAATTACTCAACTCCAAAGCAATAAATCAATGTTTCATTTCTGTCTTCCTTCATACATTACATGTAGACCCATTGTATGTGTGTGCTAAAACTGAAATGTGCCAAGTGGCTTCAAGCCACTTTGTGAGGTGGAGGATGCTTGAGAAACAGAGACTTCCCCAAAACCAATTTATGATCATCATGGGAGAGCTGAGGTATGAACCTGGGTGTCCTACATTCTTTCCTATCAGGCTAGTCACTGCACCGCTTGTAAATTTAATGGGTAATTGCCACTGGTATGAAACTTGTTAAAACCTAATATGTAAACTTCCCTTCTGTCTCAAACAAAACAAAACAAAACAAAACACCCTACTGAAAACTCCTTTTGTCGGAATAGCAAACCTTTGTTCCCTGGGAGTCTGAAGAATGCAGACAGAAAGGGAAGCAGAGGCCTCCCCCGGAGTTTGGTGGCAGAAATCTCTACAACTGTTGCTGACCAGCCCATGTTACATATAGGCCCCAGCAAAAATTTTGTGAACCGCCCAGGGAGCTTCAGCTATTGGGAGGTATAAAAATGCAATAAATAAATGGCACATTTGGGGGTTGAGGCCTCAAGGGAGGCCATGGATCTGAAGTGCCCTTGTTCACACACCCAAACAGGTCCTGAAATGATGCCATCCCTGAAGTTGGCATAATTCATTCCTTTCCATTGGCTTCAACAGGAGTGAACAGTTTTGTTTTGTTTGAAAAACTCTGGCAATGAAACCAGCAAAGAAAATTACCTAGTCACTGTGAGCCACCGGGATGTAGTGGTGGTGGTTCTGCTGTGGCACTTAGGGTGGCATTTTAATGAATTTCTACAGGTGTTAGACCTAATCTTTTACATGTATTTAATGTGGTTTGATCTCCGATATGTTTTTGAAATATTTTTACAGAATCATATATAACTTCCAACCGAATACAGTACTTCTATTGTAATAGCTGCTGAAACATCTGCAAAACCGTTACTATTAATCAAATATTTAAAAGGGTATTATTTATTTATTTATTTATTTAATTACATTTATATACCGCCCCCCAGCAGAAGCTCTCTGGGCGGTTTACAACAATTAAAAATAGTAAACATTAAAAATATACAAAAAAAATTAAAAACATAAAAACAGTATAAAAACAACAATAATGACACACAACGCAAGCCTATGCATGTTCACTCAGAAGTCCCACTGTGTTTTCACGCACAGGACTAAATTGTTAGTTGAAGGCTTGAAGTACATAAACAATTCTCGTAACGGAGTAGGAAAGTATGTGAAAATCTAACATCCTGGCCACCCGTGACTTTCCTGCTTCCTTGTCCTCTACCTATAATATAAAACTACTAATTACTGCTAAGCAATTTAGTTAGGATGTCTTTTTTAAAAACTCACCGCTGGAGTCAGTGGAACAAGACACATCAGATCTTTTAAGAGGTTTAAGGTGATTAGAGAGATATCCCAACCATAACAGTATTTAATTCCAAGTTTGACCTGGTACATCTGATTCACATGCACAAACCTGTCTCTTATGCACATTGCAGTATCTGGACTGAGGTAGTTGAGTCAAGCTTTGTTAAACAAAGCCTTTTGAAAGTCCTATATTGTAATAGTTCACAGTTGCTTTAAGTAAGTTCTATTCTGTTTAACTATACAGGTATCTTTTGAGAATTGGAAAATTGATGTCTTAATAGCATTCTGAACTTATTGACTTATTAATCTAAGCGCCTTGTTATCTATTGTGTACTTATGTTCCTATCAATGAGAAATAAATCACTCGAAATGTTAGACATGCTGACTGCATTCAGATGTCACGATAACCCACTAATAAGCTACTCAAAGTATTTTTAAACAGCCCATGATCCCCCACCACACGAGCAGGCTAATAAGCTACTGTGTGTAATTTGACTCAGCCCCCAACTCCCCCTCCTGCTGCAGTCCTCCTGCCCAAGCAGTGGCGCTGTTTCACCTCTGAAGCGCTGGACATTTGCAGGATCAGAACAAAACTTCATACACAGCCTCCCCCAGTCAGGAAGCCACCCAATCCACCATTGAACTCCTGCACATTTACTCCAGAGCAGCAAAAATACCAAGTGCTCTAAAAAGGGGGAGATGCCTAGAAAACCTTTGCAGGATCAGGATCAAATTTCACATAAGCCTCTCTTAGTCAAGAGGCATCCAATCCACTATCAAATCCTTGTGCATTTACTCCAAATGAGCAAAAATCCAGTGACCCCCAAAGGGTCTAGAAAACCTTGGAGGTTTACAGGATAAATAAATAAACCTCAGCCAGTCTCCTCTACTATGGAGGCACTCAATGCACTATGAAAGCCCAGCACCCCAACTCTGAAAGCAGCAAAAATCCCAGGTGCACCAAAAAGAGGGAGATGCCTATAAAACCTTAGGGTTTGCAGGATCAGGACTAAATCGCATACCCTGCCTCCTCTACACTGCTGGCTTAATGTGTCCCTAAGCAATAAGCCAGCAAAGAACAGAGTGGCAGCTGTTTTGATTGCTCTTGCCACACAGCTTTGTAGCCAGGCAAAATAAGCCATGGTGACCACCACATGACACAATATAACCACGATGGGTTAAATAACCCATTCTGTAGACCATGGTTTATCAAAGTGGGTTATTTTGGCCAAATAAGCTATCATGAGTTAAAGAAAACTCCCACCAAATGACACGTTAATCCCATCCGTGCTTAATAACCCATTACAGCTTAATTAACCCATCATGGGTTATCATGATGTCTGAACCCAGTCGCTGTGTGTGTTACATTTCCAAACCATCCATTATATTTTTCTAACATTGGTTTAGCAACTTCTAAATGTCAATAAAATCATTTGGACTGTTTAATGTGAGTTCTTAGTAAAAAAAAAGAAGAAGTGTCTTGTGTCCTGATAAAACAACAACATTTTCTGTTTATTTAAGGACTCAAATTCCTAACAGACTGATCATCTTCATTAGTTGTTCTGTCCCAATGGTCATAACAACTGTACATCAGGAATGAACTATAATGCAGCCAAGTAATAAATAAAGCTACTGATGCACATTAACAAGCAGTACTAGTGCATATAACTGTGTAACTCCTAATTTGGAAGCGAAAAGCCATTCCTGCCCTGTGTTCAACGCTCACTTTCATGAGTCATCTACAAGGTTTTGAGGTCTGATCTTTCTGAATCATTGTCTCAGAACAATGGATCGTAGCATCAGAACTATGCTATTGATCATGACTATACATTATGAAAAACTCATAAGTGTAGCGGTTTTTGCAATTCTTTCCATTCCAATTACACTGAAGTGGAATGGAGCATATTTAATACACAATGCTTTGCAGTGAATTCTAGTTGGTGGATGTAAGGGCATGTGTCAGTTGTTATGATCTACAGGCCTGGGATTACAATGCAGCACTTTGGGACATTTGCTGGAGCCTGGGTCTTCAAAGGATGCCCACCTGCCCCCTCTAGAACACCCTTCACATTGCCCTGCAAGATCCCAAGGATCTCAACATTCCTTGCTACATGGGGCTCAGAGACATTTGTAAGAAATGAAGATGGTGGAGGATTATAGGCTGGTGCTTTCTTCTTTAGCTCACCCCGCCGCCAAGAAAAAGGAGAAGAAAAAGGGATGCCTAAACTGGAGGCAGTGGCTAAAGAGAACAATGGGAGCTAGAGAGAGCAGAGGTAAGCCAGTAGAGTGGTGGTGGCGGTCAGGGAAACTAGCAGGAAGCTTGTGAAGTAGGGAGAGCAGCAGAAATCTAGCAAGGACTGGGAGCACCAGGGGGGATGAAACTGTTGGGGTTAGGAAGGGTTGTGTGCTTGTATCTCCGAATGGATAGAGGTTGCATGAGTGTGAAGAAGAGAGAAGGAGATTTGTTTTAAAGGATAGGCAAAAAAATTATTTTGTAGAACAGTTGAAAAAAAAAACACTTAGTACCACTCCCTTACTGTTGAATCCACAGCCATTAAAAATTCCCAAACCATGAAATCATTTGCTCCTCATGGGATTTATCTTGTTCACTGTTAATAGCTATGCAGAACAAGAAGCTAAACACACAAATAGTCAAATACTGCACCATTTAAGGTGTTCACATTTCCCAAGGTTGCTTCATAATTCCTATGTGGGGGTGGTGGTTTGGAATCAATAAATGATTGCCTTTGAAGTCCATTGGGGATTTCCACTGGTTTCCTAAATGTTAATTTGCTTCACAAACATCAATGAATTAATTAGTTCACAGAAGTGTTTGAAGTCTTAAGAACACCTGTATTTTCATTACTGGGGATGTGCATTAGATTCTGGAGCAGGTAAGTTTTACATTGAATGATTCAAGTTGCCTTTTTGAAACCAAGTACATATAGACAAATCACACAGAAATCTATAGGAAACTAAGGCCGTTTCTACACTTGCCTTTTTTCCAGGGATCGTCCTGGGATCATCCCTGTATGGAAATGACACACAGGGGATCCCGGGAGCAGGCAGGGATGATCCCTCCATTTTCCTGGGATAATCCTTAGGTGCAGAAAGGGCCTAAGTGTGCTTGAAGTGAGGTGTATGTTTCAAACCTAAAGAACTTGTTCTGCATGTATGATGCTAGCAGGTGAACCCATATCGTTTTACTTGATCTTCAGTCCCTTGCTTTTTTTGTTCATCGTCTGCTATAGCAATGGATACTATCAGAAAAATAAAAAACTACCATGGAAAAGTACCTCTGAGTTCTACAGAAACCAGGGGTTTCTAATGTTAGTCTAACTTAAGTCTCATTCATCTCAATGGGTGCTGACCCCTAACCCCAAGCATTGCATGCACCCTCCCCATACCAAAAATATTGTGCACATTTGGCAATTTGAGAAACTATCCTTCGCACCACCAGAAAATGGGTGCACTGCAAATGAAGGTGGTTGGTGGCTGCATACCAACACTTTTATCCTAAGAATATTTCTGAACCCCATGTGTGGCCCAGAGGCATTCATGGGAAATTATGATGGAGCAGCTAATGGTCCTCACTTTGCTTTGAAGCTATTGGAGCTGTTTTGGTCATAAACTCTTGCTTCCCAAGTTGAAGCAGGCTTTCCCCAAAAGACAACAGAACCCAATCTGCTCCAGAATCCAATGCATATCCCTAGTGATTACATATTCTACTCTTTGGTATAAAAAACTCAAACAGATTCTTGAGATTCCTACAGGAAGGACAGGAAAGTATCCTTCCTGTCTGCTTGCCAGTAGCCCTCAACCTTCCAAAATACATTCTCCTCCTCCTCCTCCTCCTCCTCCTCCTCCTCCTCTTCTTCTTCTTCTTCTCCTTCTTCTTCTTCTTTCCAGTTAATCAACAACAGGAACAGTAGGATGAAGCTCTTCTTCTCCTTTTCATGCCCTGTCCATTCCCCAAATAAGAATAGACTTCCCATTTACTGGATTAATCTTGTTCCCAAAGTACTTTTTCAAGGAACATAGTTTAGCACAATGAGAATGGGGAAGCCTGGCAAGTGACTCATGAATGTGCTACAGGAAGGAAGGAAGCTCTGGAATACACATTACACCAGAGACAGACAGCAAGACCCTTCAAAATGTCTATATAGATAAGCCCCAAGTTGCACTAAATGGCATTAAAGAAAAATAGTTTTAACATTTTAACAGGGTGGGTTTAAAATGCAAGTTTAAACTAAACTATTATTCTCAGAGAACAGCAGACATGGTAAGGTGACTTACAATTTCTTGTGACTCACTCACACCTATATGAAGAATTTCTATGTGGCTTTTTATTATTACAGTCTTTCCCTTGCTCTAAACAGATATACAAAAAGTAAAGGTTGTGCTTTTCTATTGTATTTTATATTATGGTTTTATACTGTTGTTTTATACTTTGAATTGTCTTAATTTTGTAAACCACCCAGAGAGCTTCAGCTATTGGGTGGTATAGAAATGCAAGAAAGAAAGAAAGAAAGAAAGAAAGAAAGAAAGAAAGAAAGAAAGAAACCTAATTCTACTGAGAATAAAAAGGGATTTTGTCAATTTACAGCTGAATTCCACACAAATATTTCCAACTATCTCAATACATTCTTTCCAACTCTGAGTGATTTTGGAGCCCTCTCATTCCAGAAAACAATGCTAAACTTATGGTATGCTTTCTTCCTTTTGATAACAATCCTAATTATATTTTGTCAAAAGGGATTATGCGTGCAAATAGTGCAGTCAGTTTTAAATAATGTTCAAGCTGCATGAACAGGTATGAACCACATACTTTGCTTGTGTTCCTAAGCTATCCATACAAACTGCCAAATATAACAGGGTGGAATATTTGCCTACTTCCCCTTCTCAGGGGAGGGGTATGCGATTAGCCTCTCAAGGAATTCCACAAGACAGTGATTCTTAAACTGTGATCCAGAGATCTCCACAGTTCCCTGGTAAAATTTTGAGTGATTCCTGCAACCATAACGATAAAAGATGAAAATCTTAAGAGCGTTTTTACAAGTTTCCACTATACACGGAAGAAGTAAGCAATACAATTTATCAACGGAGGCTGTTGCCTCCAATGTCAGTGTGGTGATGAATCTGCTCCAGGTTTCAGTCAGAACTCTAAAGAAGCTGTCCAAGGTGTGAGTTCTGACTGGTTCTGACTGAAACCCAGAGCAGATTCACCACCCCACTGATATTGGAGTCACAAGCCTCCACTGCAGTTTACATATTGGTAAGAAAATTAAAAGTGGAACTGAAAATAAGTTTGCCTCTACTACTGTGTACGGAAGGAAGCCAAGGGGGGAAACAAGCTCCAGAACAGTAAGCAGTTGATGAGCAAAATACATTTGAAACATCCTCCCATATTAAAAGGTCTCTAAGGCCTTAGCTAGACCTAAGATTTATTCCGGGATTATCCCAGGGTCATCCCTGTTCATGTAAATGACACACAGGATATCCCGGGAGCAGGCAGGGACAATCCTGGGATAAACCTTAGGTCTAGCTAAGGCCTAAGTTTCTCATGACCTCAATGTAAATTAGAAAAATAATGTTGCAATTCTTCTGAGAGAAGCAACTCACCAAGCTGTATTTTGTTTTTATGTCACTTTTTATCTATCCTTTGCATGTTTTGGTGTTGATTTTGCTGGTCTGCAACCGTAATAAATAACAATGAAATGAATTTGAAACATCCTTCAAACTTATGAGGATCATACCAACAGTATGTGGACATTCTGTAAAATACATAACAACCCTAACAAAAATGCAAGCAGATACACAAAATAATGAAGATTAAAAACCATTGCCACACAAGTCTAAAATTAAGGCAACATGATCAGTTGTGACAAAGGAGTGGATCACGCCCATGTGGACTTTCTATAACCAGCAATGTCTCCAAAGAAGAAAAGTCATGAAGAAGCCAAGTAGTGAACACCGCAGCCCTGAAAATAATACTGCATTTCATACTCTTCCCATGCCAATACTCTAGGAGTAGAGGGGGAAGATTTTACCAGAAGCTTGATAGGTTCCAAGCCATCTAGGTAAGAGCTTCACGCTCTGCAGCATTGAAAATATGGGATGTCTATCTGTTTTGAGGTGCACAACATTACTTTATGAAGTTAACCATTATGAAATATCATAACATATACAGTAACCCCTTTAACTATCACTTGGGCATTTATCCAGAAATGAATAAAAGAAGCAGCTTGTTTAAAACGCCATCCAGTATTATCAAAGCCCAAACATAGAAGTATGCACTCAATTTGTACTGAGAGGGAGTTTGTCTGGATTTTTGGAATTATTTAGCAAGTTATGAATGATTCATGAAATACGCAAATCCCTTTGCAAATCCAATAAAAGAGTGTATTGTTATGCAGTGTTTACAAACAGACATAGACAGTATTAGGTCAAAGAGACATGGCCAAAAGTTCATCACATTAAGCAATCTGAGATTATTCAAATAAGCAAGCCAAGCTACTGAAGTGTGTGTCTGAAATTGTTTATATTTGCTTTTTGCTTTTCATACACTGTCCCTCAACTACACACCCCATGCAGGCAGCAAGCTGGAGCCTACAAAAGATTTTTCTCTAGTCCTTGCCCCTCATCCAATAATTTTTACTCTTAATTTATTTCAACACATTTTAAACTACTTCAAAGTATTACCTGCAAATGATGCAATTTGTCAGGACAGATCTATTTAGGACAGATTCAGAAATCCATTCAGTATGCCCTAACCATTTTAGGTCTGAACATGCAAACTCATACAAAGAAATGATGCAAATGTGATACATCCTTGTTCAAATGCACTGCTAAACAGTGATTTAGCATTATGTGAATGAGCCTGGGTAGGCCTTGGGCTCACATGCTTCAGCCCTCCCTTCTCCTCCTCTGGCACAACCATGAGGAAACTGAAAGCATTTACTTCCATTTTTTAGTAACTACAATTTAGCATATTGTCAAAACCCTTCCAAACTATTGTTGTTCTTTACTGTGGTTTCCTGAAACAAATCAGCTTCAAGCCTTGATTTATGAAGCTGGCTTGTTTCACTTAACAATAGTTAAGACTAACCACAGTTTAGAGTTTGGTAGAATAAACAAAGTCAGCACTCACCATGGTGGGGCAAATGCTGAGACACATAGGCCCTGGGAGATCCACTGTGGCTGATGCTGGGCTAAGTTTTCTTTTTTAGTAGCCTAGGGCTGCAAAGAGAAGCACCAGGTCAGATGGCTGTAGCCATCAGTATCTTCATTATTCCCAAACCCTGTGGGCCTACTCCTGACACATATTATTTCAAGGATAAGACCCAGAGGTATTGCAAATGATGAACATGATAGTGGCAGCTGTGAAATACTTGGTGGTTGGCTCTATGCTGCTTTTAGGAGCACAGCCCATCCCCTCTGCTGCCTGTCACCACCACCTAATGCTTCCTCTTCCTGATATGCTATGGGGCTCCATCAGAAGGGCACTGGGGGAGGTTGCCAGACAGCACCTTGCTCAAGGCCCTCTCAAACCCTGATAATTGAAAACGGAAGTGAACGCTCCTGATCCCTTCTTCACATTCACAACAAAGGAGAAGTCTATACATGTAACACTAAACCAATGTTTATCAATACTTCTGAAGCAGACCACTGCTGAATTCTAACAATAAACCACCAGAAAGCAGTATTTTCCAGTATTCTCTACTGGTTTATGGGCACAGCTATGGTCAGCAATCTGACAATAGAGCCATGTCCACTGGATCTCTTTCCATTCTGGGTAGAGGGATCACAGCAGGACCTAGTCCTTAACTAGGAGCTCCTGCCGCATCCCCAGACTGAGGAAAAGAACTGTTCTTCCCTTCCCCAGGATCAGCTCCCAGACACTTTGCTAAGTTCCAAGAAGTCCAGCTATGCTCAAACAGGGATCCAAGGACTTCTTGGAATGACTATGACCTGATTCACATGCAACTCACACATTGGCAGGAATGGGCAGGGGCGAGCGCTGCCTCCAGCACACTCCTCACTTATGCCTTCAGTAAACAACCTACAAATGCCCCATTCACAGGTTGTGAGTATGATGTCTGAAATTGACCCTGTGGGTTGTTTAGGGGTTAAACAACCCAAAGTTAACCTAGCAACAAATGGTAGCCCCTGCTCACCCTCATCAATTTGTGGGTTAAATTGGGTTGTTGTTTACATGAGAAATGGGCCACTGGAAAAATATTCAATTATGACAATAATTTTGACCCTGTACATGTTTACTCATATGTTCCACCGAAAACAATAGAAGTTATTCTTAAGAAAGTTTGCATCGCATTGCGGCCAAGGCGGAATAAAAAGAAAAACTAGAAAAGCATGATTTTCGTTAGTCTATATATTGGTGCTTCGAGACAGAGAGTTCTTAGTCCTAGCAGTCAGAAAGCATTGTTCAGCTTTTCTACTTTTTTTTCCCTGAACAGATTTTCTGCATTAAGGAAAAAGATGGAAGAAACAGTAAGGAAACATGGGAGGCTAGAAAGACAACGCAGCCTGGAGCCTCCCCCCTGAACTTGTATGAATGAGGGCATATTACTGCACTTCTACTGTTCGTATTTTAGCCATTTACTCTGGTATAAGTTTAGTCCAATTACTTTTCATTGAAGAAAAAGTTAACTGTCCTCCATTCTTACCCTAGAATGTTTTAATTAGCATACACATATTTTTGACATATGAATTACATATATTTGTCTCTATTTCAGTGTGCTTCACCTTGTCACTAACCATCCTGCCTGTATTTTTTATTCTTATGTCTTTATTTACTGCACTGTGGCTGTTTAGAATTGTATTTCTTTATAGAAACAGTATACTTATACAATAATAATTGTCTTGAGAATACTATTTTGACAAAACTACCAAGCTGTTGTTGTTTTTAAGGGCAGTTGTCATTTAAGGTCTCCTTCTTATTTCTTTTTTAGAACACCATCATGAGACAAAATCCAGTAGGAACTATTCCTATATAAATATTATTGAAATGAATATTATCCCCCCTTTATAAGTCTAGAATCTTTTTAGTAGGGGCAAAGGCTGGTCCAAAACAAGGTATATGGGCTTCAAAAGATTATTTTAATAGTTGGGTAGACTTTAAGATTAAGTGAGAAATATAAGAGCCACGCTAGATCAGACCAAGGGTCCATCTAGTCCAGCATTCTGTTCATACAGTGACCAACTAGTTGTCAACCAAGGAGTGACAAGCAGGACATGGTGCAACAGCACCCTCCCATGCTTCGCAACAACTAGGGTATACAGGTTCTGATGACTGGAAATATCAAGACATTGTCATGCAGATCAGACTATTAATATCTTAGAACACAGATTCCATGACATGTGTCGTTCATGATCAGCCTTCCATAAGCCTAGAAGGCTGATCATTAACCAACTAGGCTTTCTGGTCTCCTCTTAGAAACCCAAGAACCACAATTCGCACAGAGAAATACTTTTCATCTTTGATGGCTGATCTGTCGATCAAAATGTTCTTTGGAATAACACACTGGCCTCTCAGTAGCAGTATTGCTCTCTAGCTCTCCACTTACTGGAACAGACTTTTTTTAAGTCAAAGGGTAGAAAACTAGAGCTTCAGTCTTAACAGGCTACACTGCAATTATGCAATCATGACATCTTTTTTTCCTCCTTTGCAACATTGTTGGTGTCTGCCCTATAATTGTGGAATTCCCTTCCTCAGAAACTCCATCAAAGCCAGAAACTGAATATCTTTTGAAAGAAAGGTAACACCCCTTATTTTAGGTTAGTTTTTAGAGACTGGGATAAACCTTTGGGAATGTCTATTTTTAACACCTGCTATCTTTTTACTAGCTTACAATATACACTAAGCTGGCTTAAGGTCACTATCACACTGGGGATAGTGTGAATTCTATCCCAAAGAGAGGGAGGGGAAGACTGGTTCAGCCAGACAGCCATTCTAATTCTCCATATATCACTTAGTGGAGGTTGTTTGTTTGTTTTACTTCACTATGGGTTGGATCCAGACTTAGGGTTCCATCACACATGGGAAAGCACGCTCCCAACCATCGCTTCTCTGTTCCTGGTTTCAGGAAGTTACTCAGTTGCTCAGTTACTTCCTGTTTCAAAACAGGAAGTAAACAACGAGCACGAGGCCCATTCAGTCAGGCGTTCTAATCATGCTGTTTCTCCTGCACACATTAGGAGAGAGCAGCAACTTCCAGTTTTAGAAATATTTCAGACTTTCTGCGTTTTTTCTTGTAGCGCAAGGAAGGCCAGAACAGGCACGGGAGGCAGATGACGTCGTGTGAGGGACCTGTGAAAAATCCGTGAGTGCCCAGTAATGAGCGTGCAATAAAACACTCATCGGATGGAGCCCTTAGTCATGCTTAGAATTGGAATCAATGAGATTTAAACTTAGACACTAATTAGTGACTAGCTTAAGCCCCACTGATTTCAATCGGTCTACTCTAAGCATGAATCTATATAGGGATCCAACCCTAAATGTATATGGCCATCCAATAATATATTCTCTGGGCCAAGTCAATGAAAATTAAAAGAATAAAATGCAACATTAAAATGCAAGATCAAAACAGGAGAAAGCAGCATAAAGACTGATGTTTCCAAAAGAACAAGTGGGCAACAACTTGGAGCCCTCTAAATGTTTTGGCCACAACTTCCAACAGAGCTATCAAACATAGCCAATGATAAAGGAAGATGGGAGTTATACGCCAAAATGTTTGGAGGGCCACAGGTTGCCTATCACTATGGTAGAGGAAAAAATAAGCAAGATATTCAATAAAACACAAATTATAAATTGAGATTCCCAGATCATAAAAAATATGAGTTATTAAAAAGGCATGGGTGCATAGAAAGGTCTTCACTTGGCACTGAAAAGACCATAAAGAGGGTGCCTGATGAGCCTCTCTGGGAAGGCTATTGCACAGCCAGCATGCCACCATAGGGAAGGAAGGATACCATCCTACTAGCCATCCACCTCACTTCATTTGGCCAGAGTATTTGAATAGGACCTCTGAAGAGGATCTTAAGGACTGGATAGGCACAGACAGGATGACAGTTGTACTTCTCAGAAGGCAGGCCTAGTATCACCATAGAGATAGCAGCACAAAGTGAAGTCTGGTGTTGTTCCCACCACTTACTTATCATGAAGACACTCTGCCCAGAACATCCTGCCCATGATACAAATTTACAGTGGAATCATATATTGTATATTCCAACTTGCATGTAAGCCCCACTGTGTATACTCCCAGGTAAGTGTGCACAGGATTTCAATCTCTCCTCACCAGTCAACCCAGTTCAATCTTATCTATTCATACATATGAAAACTAGTTTAAAGTGGTCAGTTAAGATTTTATTAAAAGAATCAGCAGAGGAACATAATACAGAGTGTAGCTCACCCCAGTTCCTCTTATTTAGCTGCTGTAGCCCACGTTTAGTTTAATCTGAGCTATTTTCTATTTATTTCTTTGGCAAAGGCAGGCTACTTTTTTTTGGCAAAAAAGGAAATATGTTGCAAAAATCAAAATGCACAACACAAAACTTTGATTAAACAGACTTATAGAGAGTAAGCCCCATTGAGTTAAGTTCTTAACAGACTTATAGGCAGTAAGCCCCTGTAGAGGATTGCACTACGTAGTCAACTTCTATAGTAAATTCCTATCAAAGCTTAAGCCATAGTTAAGGCGGTGGCAATTTCACATGACTCTTAAAAAGTAATAAATGTACATTTGAAAAATACTGTAATAGACCTTCCAGATGCAGTCATACTTTGGCAAAGCTGATACAAGGTACTTCACTTCCATTTGACAATAAGACCAATGTTTCCATTCTTAACATTTCTTCCAGGATAGTTTCACAGAAGCCAATAAACTATTCCTTCCCTTTTAGGAATTAAATTAGCTAGACCAGAAGCTTGAGAGTAAGGATTCCAGACTGCCAGGTGGTAGAAGAAGGCCTATCCACAGCAGAAGCAATTGTGGGAAAAGTACTTCAGCAGCGTATAATTAAACATGGCAGGCTGGGGGCTTACTTGTTCTTTGTGAATATAGATTGCAAGCACAGAAAGATCAGATTCCACTGATCTTAGAAGCAGAGAAAAAGAAACAAAGGAAACCGGGGCAGTGATGCAGAGCCCTTCTCGAAATAATATATAATATAGAACTTTCTTAACTATTTCTTTCCAGCTCTGAGGCCATAGCCAGGTACTGACATCCCCACATATGGTAGGATTCCTAACCACATGTTTGCCCCTGATGTGAAAAGCAGAGAGTGGGAGGAGACATTTACCAAGGAGAAGTGGAGTGTGGGAGAAGTTGCTTAACCCTTCCCCCATTATTTTTCCCCTCTGTTACCCAGACAGTTTCTCTTACTTGTTTGGCAGGGCTGGCATAAGACCTCCCATTGCCTGAGGTAGGAGGATGCATCGCTACCCTCTCTTCTCCCCATCCTCTGCTGTGATGATGGTGTTGGTGGCAGCAGCAACCACTGCTACTCCCTTTCCCAACCCTAGTAGCAGCAGCAGCAACATGTCACTAGCCTCTCCCTCAGTGGCTTGCTTCTTCAGAGCAAGATGTGGGTGGGCAAGTGACTCTGGAGACAACCCGTCCTGCAGCAGCACAGGCAATCTCTAGGGCTCCCTCCTCACCAATGATTTGCTCTGAAGAAGGAGTTTCAGAGTGATGCATCTGAGTTGAGCATGTTCTCTGAAGAACAATGCTGAGTTGCTGGCAAGGCTTCCCAGAACATCTACCCACCTGATGTCATGATCTGAGGAGTCCTCAAAGCAAGGATTCCTCAGGCTGAGGCATCAGCCTGCCACTCTATTGAGCTGCCACAACCCTTCTCTTGCTGCAGCATTTTCCGCAGCCAGGCGTAAGCCAGCATGACTCTCTGGACCCACCCTATGCCTCGCTCAGAGAGAGGCATAGGGTGGGTGCTGACAGCCACTCCAGAGAACCATCCTGGCTGTTTTCCTGCTGCAGCAGCTGTGGCAATGGGACACACAGCATTTCTGGTGGCAGTGGGGCGCTTCAATCCACTGCCCTTTGGTATCCACTGTATGAGGAAGGGGATTCATCCTGCCATATGGGAGGGCTGGCTCTTCTGTTTGGGAAGCATGTCTCAGAATCCCTAGCTAGAGGAAAAGTAGTTCTTAGAATGAAAGCAGAAGGCAGCGGATAGTGCAGGGGACAGGGGAGTTCCAAGTCAGCAGCACATCTAAGGTTAGGAATCCTGTATTTGTCAACAAGTTTCTAGTGCTGCTGACAGTTCATACTTGGCAATTTCTGAAACTCAAAGTATTACAGTAGTAGTGGTTAGAGTAGATTATGGAGGAAACTAGGTCAGTACTCCTAGCTATTGGAACAGGGTTAGGGCTCCCAGTTGGTAGCCAAGGGCACCTAAATTGCTAGACATGCTCTGACGGTGGAAGTAAAGTATTTGTCTAGACCCTCAAACTGCTCCCCAGTTTGAGAGGGATGTGATGAAATGCATTTTGCTGGACTTGGTAACATTTCTCAAGGAAAGCTTGCTGGCAGAGGTGCCCCCATTTGAACGACCATTTCAATGGCTATATAACCTGTTCAATAAAATTATTTCCCCTATTTATATTCCAAGTCTTTTGTCCATTTGGATCACAGGGCAACACACATTGCAAACATGTTGGCTCAAAATTACTGGTAAGCTTTGGCTTCCTCCCAGTCATTTCAAAGAAGAGGACCGGCATTGATTTACAGCAAAATTTATGACTACTCTGCATGACTAGAGCCTGCAGGTGAATATAGGCTAAGGAATGTAATTGTCTTCAACAGCAGGTGTTCACAAAGCTTGCACAACAATCCAGGTACTAATTGCTCTAACTTTGATTAAAGTTTTATAAAAAAAATACTTAACGAACGCCAGCCCCAAAGTAGTTATGCAAGGATAATGTTATGGCCATTTCCTTCTTTTGTCTGAATAATGTACAGTAACTTGTTGCATGATCTGTTGACAGAAGAGTCAACATGGCTCTAATTAGTTTCAGCTGCCTTATGTTTGCAATAAAATGAGCAAGCTTTGTTCAGCTTAGGTAGTGGCTTAGAAATCAGATGTTAGAAAATAATGCACATCCTCATGAAGTAACCACATGGTAAAGATTTTAAACATGAATAATTCCACAGTCTGGCTAGGTTGTGTGATAAAACTTAGGATTTTCCTGCCTACATATGGGAATGCCTCATTACTGGAAAGATGACCAAATGCTTCCCCACCCACCCACCCTTCCTGACTTCCTCTGTTACTTACGTTGGAGTGTGTGGGCAGGGTATCTGGTTCCAGGCACATTTGTACTGAACTTGAACAAAACTCTCAGTGCCATCCAGCACAGAGCAGGTCACATTCTTGTTCACTATGTAGGCACACCAATTTCTGCAGGGTAGAAGAGAGAGAGACAAGAATAGATATATTGTTAAAGCAGGAAACAATGCAGATTATTAAGTGATTTGTCTGGGTCAAACATGCAATATCGAATGTTGCATTCAGGATGGGGTCAAGGCAGGTTTGCAATTATCTGGGTTCCCCCACCCAGTAGCCGAATACATGAAGGTGAAGCATGGTCACATCTAAAAAATGTACAAATAGCCAGGAGATATAGGGAATATACTGTCTTGAATGCTACTGTGGAGCTGAAGCATTATAAAACACTGCCTTGCTTGATCTACAAAGGTAACACCACATTCCTATACACATCTATTTAAAAGTAAGCACCAGTTCAGGTAAGCGGGTATAGGATTTGCAGCCTAAGATACACATTCTCACCAAATGCAACCAGTGTCCACAGAATAGAGCTTGAAATTGGGAGGCAAAGGCTCCTCACTCCAAACTGTACACACCCACACTGAGTAGTTGAGGTTGTTGTATCATGTGTTGATTGTTGAACCATGGGTTAGCGTGTTGTCTTAACCCAGAACATTTCCCACAGGGTGATTTGTTAACCATGCAGTGTGGCTTGTTAACCACCCTGAACAACCCAGCAACAAACCATGGGTCCTCAAGGTGGCTTGTTTGAGAAAAATAAGCTACACTACATTAACCTCCACTCAACTACTGATCAGGGGTTAGCATGTTGTGTGAACAACCCCAATGAGTGCGCTTGAACCTAGGGTGATATAATATAAACAAAAGCAAGTTCTTTAAATGAACATACACCTAGCCACCACACAGTTTCTTTTGAAGTAATTACGAGGACAAATAATGCCTGACCTTAGGATAGAATACAAAAGTGGTGCAACTTAACATTGAACTGAAGCCACATGATACTGAATCTGGAATGGATTGTGGTTAAGAAATCAATTTGAATTGGAAAGCAGAGAGTGCTGTGAGTTGTGTGGGCTAACAAGGAGCACAGAGCAATTAAACAAAGCCTGAATGGAAAGGGAGAGATGCAAACTTTTTTTTTTTAGAAACAAGTTCATAAAGCAATGTAGCTGCCTTAGATAAACTTCAAGAGATTGAATTTCTAGACGGCACATTGATTTGTCCTCATCTTACCCGTGCTAACTGAACTCTATTCTTCTTTATAAATTAGCTCAGTATTGAGTTCTGGGTGGGGTCATATTTAAGAAAATTCTGACTTGTGTTTGAGAGCAACAAGAAACAATATGAGGATTTTAAAGTGATGTCTATCTTCTTTTTTAAATATACCTTTATTGTTTTTCAAATTTAACAATACATTAAATAAGTTAACAATGTGAGATATCAATAAGAACATTCATATATCTTGATCTTGAAACATGCAACTCACTTGCTTGCCTGATCTCTTATTAATATCTGGCTATGCTCCATTAACCTAATAAATCTTTCCATAAAAGACAATGTGATTGTGATGATTGTTTTAGCTCTTTGTGCTTTGTCATGAAGTTCATAAAATCCCACTAAGTTGTGTTGAAGTTATCCCCTTCTTACACATTTCTGTATGCCCTCCATGTATTGGTTAACATTTCCATTAGAGCTATCTTATTTTTTTCGACCATCAAGCGCCAAAAACTGGTACCACAGCTTTGTGTAAAGCAAAGATGGGGAATGTGTGGCCCTCTAGGTGTGGTTAGGACTAATGGGAGCTGCAGTCCAATAACGTCACACCACTGGTATAAAGGGTAAATTGTTGATGAGGGTTTTTTATTTCTTAAATTGTGGATGATGTCTGTAATAGAACCAGCAAGAATCAATAACTGGACCTATAGCTTTGCTTCTTGTTGTTGTTGTTGTTGTTGTATTTTGTAAATAGTGAACACCGGGTCAACAAAGAAGGCTGTGAGTGGAAATAAGGTAGTCTAGATGGGGAAATACTGGGAATTAAGATATCAAAGTGTTCAAATGGGGGGAAATGCCTTAAACTGATAACCATGAATCATCATCTTGTATGTTTTTCCATTTCTGTTCATCTGTCCATTTATCATAGAATCAAAGAGTTGGAAGGGACCATTTAGGTCAGCAAGTCCAACTCCTTGCTCAGTGCAGGAATCCAGCTTAAAGCATCCTTTTATTTATTTATTTATTTATTTATTTATTACATTTCTATACCGCCCAATAGCCGGAGCTCTGGGCGGTTCCTTGACTGTGCGGCCTTCGATTGAAAACCTCCAGTGATGGAAAAACCACCTCCTCCTCAGACAGTTGGTTCTATTATCTGATTGCTCTGGTGGCTTGGAGGTTTTTCCTGATGTTCAACTGAAATCTGCCTTCCTGTACCTTAAGCCCATTATTTCAAGTCCTACAGTCTTGAATAATAGAAAACAGGCTAGGGCCATCTTCTATGGGACAACTTTTTAGGAAGTTGAAAAGTGCTATCGTATCTCCCCTCCCCTTTCTCTCTTCAGGGCAACAGATACCCAGTTCCTCCAAACTTTCCTTAGTTTCTAGTCCCCTGTTCATCTGTATTGCTGTTTTCTGAACTCATACCAATTTATCTAAATCTTTCTTTGCCAGGAAGAGCTATAGGGCTTTCTAGAATTTGTCTAGGGACCAGACTACCTTATGAAGTGGAGCATTAAGGCTGCTGAGCCTGGGGATCATTTATTAACAGAGTTAGGAATGAACAGTTGACATTTCCTCAATAGCAGTAATGGTTAGGAGGTATTCCTCGTCCCCACCACAACCACCACCATGAGCAATGTTCCTGCAGAGTAAGGACTGGGTCCAGTTACTCTTGCAGGAACATCTGAATTTGAGTTGACAGTATGAATGTATTTCTTTATTATTACATTTATATCCTGCCTTTTTTCCTTCAAGGAACCTAAGGCAGCTTAGGCAGCTTACATGACTCTCCTCTCCTTTTTATCTTCACAACAACCCTGTGAGGCAGGTTAGACTGAGAGTCAGTGACTGGCTCAAAGTCACTCACTAAGCTTCATGGCTGAGTTGGAGCTAGAATCCAGATCTCCTGAGTTCCCGTCCAACACTCTAACCACTGAAAGCTGTATGTGTGTGCAGATGTAGCCAATCAACAGCCAGAAACCTGCACAGTTGATTCCAGCTACCCTCTTTGTTCACCAACACCAGCAAGGGCGTTGGATTCCCATTCAGTCACTGCTCAACAAGTGGTCTCCCATTAGCCCACCACTTCACCAGCCAACACATGGGGAACATGGGTGGGAGGGTGCTGTTGCACCATGTCCTGCTTGTTGGTCCCTGGCCGATGGCTGGTTGGCCACTGTGTGAACAGAGTGCTGGACTAGAGTGCTGTGGCACCCTGGCTGTGGAATGAGCTCCCCAGAGAGGTCCGCCTGGTGCCTACACTGTACTCTTTTCGTCGCCAGCTGAAGACCTTTTTATTCTCTCAGTATTTTAACACTTAATTTTAACTTAAATTTAAATTTTACTGTTCTAACTCTGTATTTTAATCTTATATCAATTTTGCTGCATGGTTTTATCCTGGTTGTGCTTTTTATACTGTATTTTGTATTTGTATTTTTAACCTGTTGGTTGTTTTATTGTGGTTTTAATTTTTGTGAACCGCCCAGAGAGCTTCAGCTATTGGGCGGTATAAAAATGTAATAAATAAATAATAATAAATAAAACAGATGGACCTTTGGTCTGATGCAGCATGGCACTTCTTATGTTCTTATGACTCTTCAAAGAACAACTGCAACACTGAGCCTGTTTGTACATCACAACACCCCACCATAGGTAAATTTACCCATGGAGGCCATTGCGTCATGTCAGGCACCCGTGGGCGCCATTTTTGCATGGCTTGTTTTAGGGTTATTTGGAGGTTGTCTAACCCTCAAACAAACCCTGCCGACTGGGTTCATATGGGTTCACAGCAAGCCAGGCACCTGCAGGAGCCCAGTACATTGCAATAGCCTTTGTGGGTATATTACACCATAGTGGGCTGTCGTGTCATATGAACCAGGTCATTAAGCGATGGGCTGCATATTGTCAACTATCACAATGCTGCCCAGGGACTGCAGAATGCAAAAGAAGAAAATGCTAGATATCAGCCGGAGGGATAAGAGCCACTGGGAGGTGGCCTCTTCTGCCTTCCAAGAATATCACACTAAAGGGAAAACTAGCATATCCCCGTGTTGCATTCTTTCTTTAATTCTTTCTGGCAGGGAAAGAGGAAACATCAGCTCCCACTACCAGATGACCTGGGACAGAAGTGAAGTGCATTTTTGCTGTAGTCTAGTCACATCAGTCAGAGACTCAGAGGACTAGAGGCTGCTGGGTTGTCTGGGGGGGGGGGGGGGGGGGGTCCGGTCCGGTTTTAATGTTTTACTATATTTTCATTTGATTGCGGTTTAATGTTTTGAACTTTTTGTAAACTGCCTTGGTGGATCCCAGAAAGGTGTTATAGAAATAAAATAAATAAATGTATTTTTCAAAATAATCGCAGATCTCTTGTAAACCACCTTGGGGATCAGTCCACAGAAGGCAGGATATAAATATTCAAAGGAAATAATAACTAAATCACAGTAAACACTGCAGAAGGATACCACCTCAAATACTATCAAACACAATACTTTCCTCCTTCATACCATTCAATTCAGTTGACATTCAGCTGGGAGCCGCCGAACGATGGCACGTGGAATGATACTCCTGCACGTGTGAACTCGACTCAAATTCTTTCAGAACCTGACAAGTCCCTAAAAACGTCCTTCCCAGTCAAGAAGGTGCAACTGCCCCCCCCCCCCCGGCTAGTAATGAGATTCCCTGGACGCGCCAGACCACCAATTTCCTCCTCCCCCCCCCCGCCCCCCAATGCAGCCATTTCAACTTGCTCCGACTTGCAGGCAGGCGGCTGTTATCGGGATCCTTCCTCCCCGGGGCGCTCGCTGGGTTTCAGCCTGATCACGACTCCACAGCTGTCAAGGCGACCGAGAAGAGTCGGGGCTAAACGCCTCACCCAGCCCTACCACTCCTGCCTGAGTCGGGTTTTGATTTCAAGTTCATATTGCATTATTATATTTTAAGAGGTTTTTTTTAAAAAAAAAAATCCCACAAAACTTATTGCTCACGTTCAGTATAAAAATGTTTCATACGAATAAATAACTCTCCCGAGGCCCGGAGCGGGGTTGTGTGGGAGCCTCGGTGTGGGGAGCGGGCGGGCGCGCGGCGGCACTTACTTGCTTCTGACCCCGGGCCGGGTGGAGCGCAGCTGCGGGGTCCCCTGGCTGAGGCAGCCGCCGAGACCCAGGAGGAGCAGGAAAGTCCAGCGGAGGGGCCGCGGGCACAGCGCCATGCCCGCCGGAGCTGGCGCGCCACTGGCTCCCTTGGCTCACGAGGAACCCGACGAGGCGCGAAGAGCCACGCCGGAGCTGAGCCGCCTTGCTAGCTGCCGCCGCCTCTGCTCTTCCCTACTCGCTCTCTTTCCCCTTCTTCTTATTCCCGCTTCCCTCAGTTTCCCTCAGTCGTCTTATTGCGCCCGTCTTTCGCTTCCCCGCAGGCTCTTCTCTTTCTCCCCTTCGCTGCAGTTCTCTCCTAACCTCTTTCACTGACGCAACAATTCTCGACACCCCCCTCCCCTTTTCCCCGCGACTCTTCTTCCAAAGTTTCCGCCCTCCTGTTCACACACCCCTGACTCGCTGCCGCCGCCGCCGCCACCACTCCCCCCGACCCGCTTCGCCGGCCAAACAGCGCGCAGCCCAGTCCTCTTTTCTCACACTTGCCCGGGGGAAATGCACAAATGACCGGACTGCATTCTTCCTGTGGGGATTGACTCGAAACAGAGCATCCGTGTGAAACTGGCTCGTGGCGAGGCTCTGACTGGTCGTGTGTGCTCTCTGACACGCTCAACACCCACGCACACGAGCGCGCACGCTGGCCTGTGCCATTATCCAAAGGCCTCTTTTTAATCTCCTTCATTATTTCCTAAAGAAAGGCACGTGCGCCATTGTGATTTATCGACAGAGGAATCTCTTTTGGCGTCCGCACCACTTCCCCCCTTTCTTTCCATTCAACTGAGGACTGGTTGAGCCTTCTTCCTTTCCAAGAACACTCTTACGCAACCCAGCAAACACATCCAAAACAAGTGCTTAATAAATGAAGAGGACTTATTTTGCCCAGGGGTGGGGGCGCTTATCCATCCCAGAGGGCACAGGGGCCACCGTTCTACCAGGCTACTGTTACCACCACAGCACTATACTAGGGGCAAAATCTTCCTTATAACTTGGTAGGATGATACAGACCTGGTACTGCGGGATGAGAAGAATCACCATAGTGTAGTTGGGTTGTATCCGCTCCCTTTTTATACTATCTTTGGGGGTAAGGAGAACGACTGACGGATGGACACATCTTACACAGTAAATGTGCATTGCTGGTCCTTATCCTGGCACAGGGATTCTTTCCTTCTTCACCCCATAATAAACCTTTTCTGTAATCTGGAGAAGTAGTAGGCAAGATATCATGCCACATTAGCCCAAGGATGTGTGTCATAAGAATATAAGAGCAGCCTTGCTGGATCACACCAAGGGTCCATCTAGTCCAGCATTCTGTTCACAGAGTGGCGGACCAGTTGCCCACTGGAAACCCACAAGTGGGACATGAGTGCAACAGCATTCTCCTGCCCATGTTCTCCCAAACTGGTGTACACAGGCATACTGCCTCCTAGTAGCCATCAAAAGCCCTTTCCTACAGGAATTTATCTATCCCCTTTTAAAAGCCATCCAAAGTGGTGGCCATCACTACATCTTGTGGAAGCGCTCTGCCAGTTTGGAAATTGACCAGATACCAAAGAGGGCAGGGCTCCTGAAGCTTTAAATGTGATGAAGAGGGGATTTCACTGAGAACTCTGCAGATTCATATAACACACAAACTGGGAGTGGGGGTGGGGTGGGGATGAACGAGGCTACAGAGGGAAAGGGATGAGGCAGCAAAACACGTCTCCTCTTCTGACTGCCCGTTTCCCCCTCTTTCTTTTTGTGAACCGCCCAGAGAGCTTTGCATATTGGGCGGTACAGAAATGCATATATAAATACAGGAATAAATTTGTTTTAAGAAGCTTTCTCTGCGGAGCTCTGCAGAGAGACTTCCAACTAAAATCAGCGGGAATGAACGAGGCAGCCGATTCGTGAGAAATCGGGAAATCAGTCAATCACGTTATCCTACCCTGAAAGCTCTGCCCACATGTCAAAATCTGATTTAACTCCCCCAAAGACACATAGCCATAATGTGGTGCAAACTCAGACATGATCTAAAAGTCGCGGTAAATCGCGAATGTGAAGATGTGCATAATCGTGGTTAAAACCCGGTGATGCGGCGAATGGATGGCTGCGTCATGTAACCTAAAACGCGAATATGTGCATTTAGGTCGGGGTAAATAAGCTGTATAGACAAGTCCAGTGTGTGTGTGTGTGTGTGTGTGTGTGTGAGAGAGAGAGAGAGAGAGAGAGAGAGAGAATAATGAGAGAAGGGTCTGTGAAGGGAGAGAAAAACAGCAGGCCTGGAAAGGCAAGAACCAGTAAGATAAAGATGTGCACGTGGGGGTGGGGAGATAGATATTGGGGAGGGTGAAATAGCAAGGTAAAGGAGGAAGAAAGAGCAAGGGCCTAGGTGGGGAAAGAAACACCAAGGCAAAGTGGTGGTAGGGCAGAAGTCAGGACTTGAGAAAAACAGCAAGGCAAAGTGGTGAGTGGAAGAGAGAGCAAGGCTAGAAGCTAGGAACGGAGGGAAAGAAGGTGGCTAAGGATGTGAAGGGACTATCTTCAGAGACTGATAGAAGCTCTGGAAGAGGGGTGATTTTCAGTGGAAATCTATGGGATGGTGGGAGGAGGTCTTGATTCTCTTGTGCTGTGGTATTGAACCCTTCCACTTCAACTAATTTTAGAAGAAACATCTTTCCACCTAATGATTAGGCTTATTGGCAGAAATAAATTTATATTTTGAAGTCCAGACCTCCTCAATATTTGATTTAACACCTGAAGGAAGTGCTTATTCTCCTTTATCCAGTGTCTAGCAACTGAGCCGACGTGTGTCACCCCCATTCTCAGTAGCTTCCAAATGCAGATCTGGCACCCTTGCTGACATATACTGGGGCAGACATCTTGTCTGTCGACCAGGATACCCTTGCTCAGTCTCTTAGACAGGAAGGGTTTGACTGATAAGAATACCGCAGGGCAAATTGGCTGGGGTGTGTGTGTTTATGTGTACGTGTGTATGGCAGGAGTCACACTACTGCAACATGGGCAATTGCCACTTTTAGCTTCTCCTGGGGAAGGAGCACCAATTTTCCTGCACTTGAGACATTGTGGAGGGCCTTCTACAATGCCATGGGAGAAAAACAACAAATGAAGTGGCTTAAAATTACCGTCTAAGAACAACTTCTTCCTTTGCAATCTGACTGGAACTATCAAGAAGTAAGTAAATGTTGTTTTAAATACATTAAAATTGAATGACTAAATTGGGGTTCTCTTTACCAGATCAGGGACCCCAATGAACTCTGTCTTCTGCCATTGAGTGATGGCTGGCCTGGATAAGATGGGAGCCCTTCTTCCTGGATGATGTCACCATTTGGGGACCACCTTGTTCTACCAACAGGAGGTACACTCTCTATGGGCACAATGGAAGTAAGTAATTTGGGGACATTCTTATGGTGAGGGCAAATCTTCCACTCCTGGCATCCACTGACAGAGATCCTACAGGGAATACAATATATGTATATAAACAAAATGTAGAGGCACACCACATGCACTGGGCTCCTTGTAGTACATGTACAAGTCCTCCCTCAGTACACCTCAGTTTAAAACAATTTATAAATGTTTTTGTCTTCACTTCTCTAACCACTGAGCAATAGAATAGCTTTTCTTGTTTGTTCTAATTTATGCTGTTAAAGGCATAGTTCAAGGCATTGTCTTCCGGACTGCTATTTACACCTGCAATAATATTACATTTAATATCAGCTTATTGAGTTAGCTGTTGGATGCTTTGAAACCTCTACTTAGTGAGAAAAGAGCATCCAGTTTAGTCCCCAAAGTGTAATGCGCTAGGGTGTGCATCCAGTACATGGACATACACCCTGAAAAGAAATAAAACTAGCTAGCTACATCCCTAAAGAATAGTAAATTATCATGTATCTTCAGTACTACAAAATAAACAGTCAAAATAATGTATTTATTGAGGCCATTGCTATGTTCTGTTCTGAATGACTAAACACCAAGTATTAAGAGTGACTTAATCAAAATAACAGGAAACAGTGTCATTTCTTTATATAGAAAATATTTGGCTTGGTCTAATATCCCATCAAGTGAAATCTGTTTGATTTGTGCTGAAAACTATCTAGACAACACCTTCTAATTCTGTCACAAAGAGCTTTCAGCCACTTTAGATTGCAAACTTCGTTGTATAATGAAAGAAAGAGATTAGCTGTGAACTGTCAATTGCTTTCATGTAATGAAGTAACAAAACATTAAATCAGCCAGCTGCTGCCTAAACTTTTCTTCTCCACCCTTTAGAGACATAAGGAGGAAAAAACAGCACTACTTTCCAAAATTGGGCTTCACTTTAGTTTATAACCTTTCTCAAAGGCTATCATATTTAATCGTTTTGATTCATAGTTGTGTAGGTAATGTCAATTTTATATGATGTCCATGCTGTTTTTAATTACATATGAAAATTAAATATCAGTAAAAGTCAGCCAAAAAAAATTTTTTTTAAGGAAAGTATCAAGGTAGAAAGATCATGATACTGGTAGCTGAACCCTGTTGCAGAACTTTCCACTCCTGAAGAAACCCAGAAGAAACAGTGGATAATATTATGGTTAGGACTGATTAAAAAGGTATGAAGTAAAGAACCTGATATAAGAGCCTGGGAATATACTTTGTAATATGGAATAGAGGAGGTGTTAAGCAGACTTAATTTGATTAGAATGTAGTAGGTGCAAACGAGATAAAGAATCATCTAGGTCTGAACCTATATGCCTTTTGGAAGTGTCATAACACTTTTTTTTAGTTGTGCATAATTTTGTCAGCTGAGGTTAAGCAAGTCTGAGGGCATTTTAATTTCTATTTTAATATATACATTTAATTTGGTATAGTTTTTATTCCATTACTGTTAACATAGTTAACATCCTTAAGCGTAAGGAAGAGGCAGAATGGAAGCTGAGATAAATAAATGTTTACAACACCATTTGTGCATTGTGTTTAAATGGCAAAGGGCAAGTCCAGAGAAAGGAATTCTTGTCTGCCTTACATATGTGGAACTCCTTTTTCTTGGAGTTTTCCCAAGTTCTTCGCCTAAATGGTTTCCACATGCGGTGTAAGCCTTTTCTGTTTGGGCTGTGTGTTAAACCAGCAGGGGCTTCCTTTATTATCACATTTTTAAGTTACACAATTCTAAATTAAAAGTTGCTATCAGAACAGTTTGGGGTGCAATTTTAAGTACAGCATAGCTTTTATACTAAAAGATTCGAGTTTGGTACATACTGCTTTATGGACAAATGTTTTTGAGAGCAATCTTATAATGTCTGCTCAGACATAAATGCCATTGCTTTCAATGGGACTTACTCTCAGGAAAGCGAGTCAAGGATTGTTCAGTTTTTCAAGCGATACCAACCGCAGTGCTGGACGGATGCTACCACAAGGTACCATTCGAATCAAGATTATGTATCTGTGGTCAACAACAAGTGGAAGACATAGCACACTACATGTTAACTTGCCCTCTGTGTAAGGACCCAAGAGAGAGACTCTTGAAACTGCTGCTGACATATGGAGGCAGGAATGCCCAAGCAGAAACAGTTCTCTTCCTCCTTAGCGATACCAACAGTTATGTCACTCATAAAGTGGTCCTGTTTGCACTGACAGCGAAAAAGATTAGGAAGAGAGAACTAGATAAAATCACTATAAACTGCCACGGAGACTCAGAGGGAATCTACACGTCGTTGTGAGGGCGCTTGCATGCGCCCCCAGTGCGCCCTCACAACGACTGTGTAGACGGAGAAAGAAGAGGCGGAGGAGGCGGTGGCTGGGGAACCGGCCGCGTCCTTGCCGCCGCCTCCCTGCAGGCCTCCTGCTGCCGAGGTAAGAGCCACCCGGGTCGGAGAGCTCGGCTTCCGCTTCCGCCGAGCTCTCCGACCTGGATGGCTTTTACCCCAGCAGCAGGAGGCCAGCGGGGAGGCGGCAGTGGCAAGGACGCGGCCGATTCCCCAGCTGCCTCCTCCTCCGCCTCTTCTTTCTCCGTCTACACAGTCGTTGTGAGGGCGCACTGGGGGCGCATGCAAGCGCCCTCACAACGACGTGTAGATTCCCTCTCAGAGTGCTGAGTGAAATGAGAGCTTTAGTCATAGTAAATTTAAGGTTGTCTGTATGGTTTTCTTGGGTATTGGAAACTATTGTGTACTTTTATAGTTGTATGCTTTTCTATGGATGTATTTGTCATGGCCATTGGCTAGCACAATAAACTTATGATGATGATGATGATTGTGCTGTTAATTTATAAAATTGAGAGGTGCAGGTATAGATATAAAAGGTGATGGCATAGATGTAATTCCACAGCCCTAGATTCAGGGAGCTAAGTGGTATTTTTTTTGAGACAGTTTCTATGCAGTTCTATCTATATATCTTTTACAGTGGTGTAAAATATGGAGCTTTGGCAGGAGCAGCTTGTCATGCAGGGGCGAATTATTTTTTTTAATTTCTGCTGGACTTCCCTGTTCTACAAAATGATTAAAAGTCCAGGGTAGCTGCTTTTCTTTTTATCTGGTCACTCTATCTGAACTATTCCAAACTCATCAACAGCAAGCCCCAGTGGATGGAGGACATGTTAGGACATTGGCCTTCTATAACAAGGGATATCCCAAAATATGCTATTTCCTGAGACTGAACATTGCTCCAATTAAGCCTTGCATATTTACATAGTTGCCAAAATTCTGTATACATTTATCCAATGGCAGTACGAATTCTAAATAAATTGTTTTAATTGTCTTCTTGACTACAAGCCTAGAGTGTACATTGCTGCCATAAATGGCAAACTATCTTTGGAAGGCAATCATATGGACTTCATTACTCAGCTATTATAATTCATGAGTCTCCGGAGTCTTTTGTTTTTCTGTTCCCCTTTGAAAATTATCCCACTAAACACACATTTAAACAGACATGCCTGTCTGCAAAACAAAATAATGCATTGCATAACAAGTAAGAATGGAATTTTATAAGGTGAAAAGCTCCTTAAACTGGACTTATCTATACATATGCCTGCATTTTAAACAGCTTTTCAGTAATATATGTCTAGTCTTGGAACTTCTTTTGAATACAAAAAGGGGAAAAAATCCTCTTCATTCCCAGGATGTGTTCTCAAGCCATGCTGAATGACTAATCTGGGCATAGAAAAAGAACCATCAACTATTTCGTCTTCCTTGACCCTAATACATGGGTGGGGAGCTGGTGGCCCTTCAGATGTTGTTAGACCCCAATTCTCAACAGCCCTAGTCAACATGATCAATAGTCAGGGATGATGGAAGTTGTAGTTCAACCTCATCGGGGGGTGGGGAGCGGCACAAGTTCTCCATCCCTGCTCTGATAAGATTTACAGAGCAATCCTATGTCTACCTAGATGTAAGCTCCTTTGAATTCAGTGGGACTTACTCCCAGGTAAATAGTATAGGATTGCAGCCTTAGGAACATAACAATTAATTTAAAGAACTTGGAGACTTGCATTCAGATATATTTACTTTGCTGTTTAGGTGGATAATGCCAGACCTCAACACTGGCTCTAAAACACACACACACACACACACACACACACACACACACACCCAAAAAAAACGGGGGAGGAAAAAATGCACAGAATAGTTTGAACAGATATTAGCAAAGAAAAATGAACAAAATATATACAGCAAAAGCCTTCTTAATGTTGTAATTGTATTTGCAATCTTTAAATAAATGAATTGCAACCTGTAACAATATAATCTCTCAACATAACAAGATGGTTTTAACTGTAATTTGTTAACTGAAAATTTTGAACACAATTTATTTTGTAGTTTAGAGACGTGTAGTATATTAAATATCCTGTAGAATGTTCCATACTGAATCATATAATATACTAAAACAAAATCTGCCATATCACAGATAGATGGATGTGATGTTGTCAGTTATGGGTACAATCTCCCTCTTGCCATGTGGACTAGTATCCCTTGTGGTTATTCCTTTTGCCCAAGGATCAAGTATACACATCCTTCAATCCTGAGCTCTGAACGCATATTTTTTCAAGCTGTAATATTATGATGATGCTAACAACAACAAATGCTCCATAGTTCGAAAGGGCTTTGTATGGTCAATGTACAATAAAGCCCACTCATATCTACATTATGCCACTCCTCCTCTTCTTGATGGTACAGATTTTGAGCTCTAGGAGGGGAAGACCAGAGATTTAACTTTTGGAATGTTTGAAGTATCTGGTCATAGCACTGTTCAGTCTTTATGGAACATACATAGTTTATCTTGAACAGAAAATGCCGCCAGTTCCCAAGCCTCTGTAACAAAGGCCTCAATCCGGTGCTTGGTGTGCATAACTAGTTGCACACAAAAACTAGGGAAGAATCTCTTTGACTTCCCAGAACATCAAATGTATAAATATTTAAGATCTGTGACTCCATGAAATAATAGTCAATGCAGTTGGTTCACAGCACCCTTTAACCCACCCACTCTTTTTTGGAATGGGAATTAGTACAGGGTTCAGAATCACTAAGCTAACATTTCCCATGAGTTTTAAAAAAGGAGCACAACCCTGCAATTTAAGATAATGGTCCTAGTACTTGAAACTATCCATCTACAAAGATCAAACTGGTAATCTCTTTCATGAAAATATAATTACAGTGCAGCAAAATCCTCAACTCTTTGGATGAGTGGTCAATCACTTCCTGTACCAGGCAGATGAAATAGGACAATAGAATCTTTCTCCAATGGAAAAGTAGACAGGACTTGAGTGACAGAGC
Organism: Elgaria multicarinata webbii; assembly: GCF_023053635.1. Classification (NCBI taxonomy): domain Eukaryota; kingdom Metazoa; phylum Chordata; class Lepidosauria; order Squamata; family Anguidae; genus Elgaria; species Elgaria multicarinata. The sequence goes on from NC_086177.1 coordinate 55,423,055, forward strand.
ATTGTTACCATGGCAAACTACTCTTTCCTAAATGTATCCTTTCTGAAGGCAGTTAGATAGGCCTTGGCAGTCCCCTTTTCTGCTCATCTCATTTGGCTTTCACTTCTCCTTTCTTTTTCTATTTATATTTAGCTAGAGGAACAGGCTACTCAGGAAGAGGCAGCTAGAATGTGCCACAAGAAAATGCTCCCGTATTGTATTTCTGTACTTTCAGTGCAGGGTGGTGAGGTGGAAGCAAGGATCCTAAAGAAATTGCTCATTGTTCACTTTGGCTGCAATGACTTCAAGAGAGAGACAACAGAGGCTGCACAGACAACCCAGCGACACCTGTTGTAACTTAGCGCCACGGTGCTGGCATGCAACTCAGACCCTTGTACGTGCTTTGGTTATCTACCATCGACTTTTGTAATCTTCTTTTGACTGGTCTTCCTTATGCTCATCTCTCCTCTTCACCATTCTGCAGCCAAGATTATTTTCTTGGCTCGTCGTTTTGACCATGTTTCTCCTTTGTTGAAATCTCTTCATTGGCTTCCGATCCCATATAGAATTCAGTATAAGCTTCTTTTACTGACATTTAAAGCATGTCATGGTCTTGCGCCCTCTTATCTTTCCTCTCTTGTTTCACTCTACCATCCACCTCGCACCCTCCATTCTTCAAATGTTATGTTGCTCTCCAGCCCAAGAGTTTCTATATCTCTTGCCCAGCTTCGCCCATTCTCTCTGGCTGCCCCGTTTGCTTGGAATGCTCTTCCAGAGCATCTATGTACCACGAATTCCATCGTAGATTTTAAAACGTGCTCGAAAACTCATTTGTTTTCAATAGCTTTTGGTATTTTAGCTTGATTTGCTGTTCTTATTACTATGATTATTCTCTTATTTCTGTTTTGTTACCCCCTTCCCCCTTCATATGTTTTAATGTGATTTTAGATTGTAAGCCTTTAGGCAGGGTGTTGCTGTTTTATTTGTATATTTTGCACAGCACCAAGTGCATTGTTGGTGTTATATATATATAAATAAATAATAATAGAAAGAAAGTCTCAGAGTTGCGTATTTGTGCAGGAAGTAGGCAGGAGTTCAAAGTTTGACTGTGCGAAGTGGTGCCAACGTGCAAGCCTTGAGAAGCTAATGTATATAAGTGAGACGTGTGAATGGGTGAAGTAGTGTCCACTGCCCACAACACCCACCCTAATGTTAGAGAAACTTGTGACAATTGTACACAAGTATTTTTTTAAAAATTAAATTTAAAACTAAAACAGCCAGCCAGCTGGCCGGCATCAGACCCCATTAACAGCAGCAGCAGCAGATACATTGAATGTTTCACTTGTTCTTTATTTCAGTGATTTAAACATTAAGATGTTATGTAGAACAAATTTGTCTTAATTGTGTTCTATGAAATCAGATACGTGACCAAGGGTGGGCATGTCCCCTTGGTGCTGGACATGCCCCCTGGGGATGACCATGTCCTCCTTTTTGGTTTCCAAAATATGGTCACCCTATTCACTTCATTCCTGGCTTGGGAGGGATGCAAGAAATGCCTGAGTTTCATAGCAACAGCTGGATCTGAGGGTAGCCTTGCCCTTTTTATTTGTAGCCCACCTTACTATAAAAAAACTGGCACTCAAGGCGGGATACAAATCTCTTGACATGGATACCAGTACATTAAGCCCTCACTGGATTATTGCAGGAGATAGGGACATTTGTGCCTGAAGAGACTTATAAATTGTGTTTTGGTATGGAAAGCGTACATCTAGTTTTGAACATCCTAAAGTTATTGACTTAAGGATGAGTTTGGCAGGTGTGTCAGGTTGCCATTTTCCCCAGATGAAATATGGCCTGCGTATTCACCTTGAAGAGCAGGAGTCTGAAGTGAAGTGTTCTAGAGATATTTAGTGCATCTGGGAATCAAGAGTTGATTTGGGATGATCCTGAGACTTTGGAACTGCCCTGAAGTATCTGGTATTTTTCTTTTCTACTTTTCTTTTCTATTTTCATTTCTGTGCCTTCCAAACACATCTCCAAGCAATCCATAAATGGAAAACACAAGACAGAGAGGAGGGGGAGGCAAAAGAGGTGGGTTGTGGTTTTATGACAGCCAGTTCTCCTTCACGTCCAATCAGTGCTTTTGGGAGGGTCGTAGGAAGAACATAGCAGCAGCTGTTCTCTGCCCTTTATGCCATTGTCTGTCTGGCTCAAAGAATGGGTTGAAAACTGTGACTAATTGGGAGATGGCCTTTGCCCACATACTAAATCAAGCTCCATCATCTACAGTTCCTCCCCTATCCCCCATCGATTGTAAAACTGATTGGTGGGCAATACAGATATTCCTGGGCAACCTTGGCCAGGTTCTGACACCTGGCTGCGGACTGTGCAGTAGGGCAAGGAGTGACTGGATACATCCTCCGTGTGCTCCACCACATAGCATATCAATAATGATGACCAGAGTTGGGTGCCTCTGAGCCCAGGAGGCAGGTAGGAACAGGAAGTGGGGGTAGTAAGGGAGGTGGATATCTGCACCAGTGGGAAACTACTTCTGCTGCCTGCTGTTGTACCAGGAAGAAAATAGCTCAAAACTCAACTGCTCTTAAAATATGAACTGGCCTACTCGGTTCTGAAATGAAGAGTGGGAAGGATTGTTTACCTCAAGATATGGCGATGATGAAGTTGCAAGTACAGACATAACAAAGAAAACCACAAGTTACCCACAAAACCATGGGAGAGAAAGAAAAGCATTTTCTCTTTAAAAACAACACACACCCCAATCCAAACTTTAAAGCCACCTAGAAACATCTTTAAATGTGCCTCCCCTGCACCTATTTTCCTGAGATTTCTTTGATAGGCCTTGACAAGAGTTATATCCTGTTATAACCATATATTTATTTGCACAGCCCTAGTGCAAGTGGTAAGTCTGGAGAGTACTTGGCTTTCTGGAAAATTCCTATATAGGCTCCTTGAGGTCCATGCTTGCATTTGGCTCCCTTGGTGCTAAATGAAGGTCTCCAACAGGGGCAGCCTTCACATTGCAACTTTGTTTTGAACTGCTTGTTATTTGAAAAAGTAGTTTATGATACAGTGTAGAGGACTGCTGTTAGGGGAGGAAAGAGTTTCAGCACATGTGCAGGGATAATCACTAGGCATGTGCTCTGCTCCTATTAGAAGCGCAGAAGCAGGAGCGAATTGGCCTGCTCCGCCTTGCCCAGAGGCGGAGTAGAAGCGGACCGCGGACCCCTAGAAGCAAGGCGAAGAGAAGCGCCCATTTTTCGGAGCTCCTCTTTCAGGCGGACCGCTCCGATCGCCATCTTGAAACATTTCGCCCATAGATAACTGGGTTGTTTTTGAAGCTATCGTTCTGAAAATTCTTGTGCTTAGACAGTCATGGATGGGACTATTCTCACCTCTCTGCGTTGTGCGGGTCGCGTGCTATATTTTTTTAAAAATCGGGTAAACGAACATTACAAACAGGGACAGCGCGGGTCAAACGGCGGTTTTCGCCCATAGGATTGCATTGCGGAAAAGAATCGGGGATAACTGGGTTGATTTTTAAGCTATTGTTCTGAAAATTCTTGTGCTTAGACAGTCGTGGATGGGGGTCATTTTGAGACTACTCTCACCTCTCTGCATGGTGCGGGTCACACGCTAGAATTTTTAAAAAAGTAGGGTAAAGGCGGGAAAAAGATTACCTTTTCGATTGCTGAGGGGCAGAGTCAACTCCCGGTCATGATCACATGATCCCAAAGTTGGAGGAGGGGATAGGCAAAACGGGTAACTTGGGATTCTGGGAAACTTCTCTTTCTTAGTCTTAACGGACTTTTCCCAGTGTTTTTTTAAAACAGTAGCCCCACCAAATGCACAAACAACCTGTGAAATCATATACTAAGCCAATAATAAGAGATAGAAACACAGCACTGCTACCCACCCTAACTTTGGGGAACAACTGAAAAGATGTGGTGCAAGGGGATGAGCTCCCCTAGGGCATCTCATTGTGGACGTGCCCCCACTCTCTCCTGTACTTGGAAGGCCATCAGAGCCTTCCAAAGAGAGTAACCCGGTGGAGCAATGCCTATCATGAGTTGAAGTGAGCGGTCGACTTCTCTTAGTGGTGGAGCGATGCCAATCATGAGTTGAAGTGACAGTTCCACTTCTTAGCGGTGGAGCAATGGCTTTCATGAGTTGAACTGACAGCCTTGTTTCTTAAAAGACTGGTCACTACTAGGACCAGTCAAATTGGCAGCTGCTTCCTCCTCCCCCGGGCATGTCCCCCTATTACTGGTAAAAGACAGATATAACCTTTTTTAAAAAGTTCTTCTTGTTGTTTATTCAGCAACACTGCTGCTTTTAATTCCACCCCTCCTTCATTTATTTATTTATTTATTCATTCCATTTTATATGCATTACTGGCTTATCCTTGGCTCACTTCCTTATGCCCCCAGAAATGTCTGCTGCCTGCCTGCCTGCCTTCCCTCTCTCCTCCCCTGCCCGCCTTGCAGGGATGTTGTGTGTGTCTGGCTTTGACTCAGGGGAGAAGTCCTTCCTGCGCTCACTTGGAGTTTTGGAAGTTCTAAATCCATTTTTCAAGTGTGGAAGAAGATTCATATAGGTTGATCTCTACTCCCCAATTCATGGCATGTTGGGATTTCCTTTGAAATGGCCCCATTGAGAGGTCTGCAGGTTTAAGCCCAAAAAAACGGGATGATGGGACTGCCTTGAGTCTCGTCGTGCGGCGTATGTATCCCTGGATAAGCTTTCATGGTGGCGAGTTTGAGGTTTCTAACGTGCAAATTGACGGAGCTATCGAAAGGGGTGTGAATGGGGTGCCCGATTTTCAAAAAATCCCCAAAAATCAGGGGATGATGAGATTGCCTTGAAACTTGGCGTCCATGTGGACACATGGATAAGCTATCATGGTGGCGAGTTCGAGGTTTCTAATGTGCAAATTGACAGAGCTATCGAAAGGGGTGTGACTTAGGGTTATGGGTGGTGCGTTAGAGGTTAGAGCCCCGCCAAAAATCAGGGGATGATGGGACTGCCTCGAGTCTGGGCGTCCATGTGGACACATGGATAAGCTGTCATGGTGGCGAGTTTGAGGTTTCTAACGTGCAAATTGACGGAGCTATCCCAAGGGGTCTGAATGGGGTGCCCGATTTTCATAAATTCCCCAAAAATCAGGGGATGATGGGATTGCCTTGAAACTTGGCGTGCATGTGTATACATCCATGAGGTGTCATGGTGCCAAACATGAGGCTTCTAACTTTCACAGAAAAAAGTTGTTTACTTTTTTAGCTTTCAATGCAACCCTATGGGGGGGGGGGAAACGGAGCTCTGATCCGGATCCGGAGCTCCAAGCGGAGTGGAGCAAAAATGGGCGGAGCGGGGACGGGGCGAAGCGGCCCGATCCAAAAATCGCAGATCTGGAAGTGAAGCGGAGCGGGGGGTCCATGCACACCCCTAATAATCACATGGTTCTTTCACTTGTGGCCCATGCCAGAAACCATTTCATTTCTTTCAGATTTTGGCATCTTGTTTTCGATTTCCTCTAATGAGATGCACACTGAGGCTTTTCTTTAAATTGGCAAATACTCTCTTGTCAATGTTCATTACTTTATTAGTCTGGCTTTGACTTTTTATAATTAAATGCTATTTCTCTCGTGAAACTTTAATACGTATATGAGCCATACTTATAGTACCATCCAGATACTCTATTATTTCTGTTATTAAATGTAATTTACTCAGCTAATTAAATCAGGGCTTCGATTATTTAATCATCTTGAACAGCTATGGGCTTAATCCTATGTACGCTTAAGACAAAAAAAGTCCTATAATTTCCAGAATGTTGTAAGTGCACAGGATTACATCCTTCATAATGATTTCAAAAGCTCATATTGGAGCTGCAAATAACTACTTCTACATTATAATTCAAACCAGCACCAATGGATGATAATGGTACCTGCCTTTATTGATAAAAAATTAAAGATGAGATTTAGGACTATTTATGCTCAAGTAACATTTCTCCTTAAGTATGAGGTGATCAAAATGAACTTGAAGGATCAGTGTATTTATTCTTAGAAATACTGGGCAGTATCCAGCCCTGCTGCTCTGCCACTGCTGGATCAGTTGCACTTGGACCACAGGGAAATTGCAGTTGTAAGGTAACCTCTGAAACGGGTAGAAATTTTAGATTCTGGAACAGGACTAGTGAGCGGAACATCCTTCTGGGAGCTGCACCCTTCTGGAAATGAGTGTATCCACTCACTTTGGATTACTTTTGGAACCACTAGGTTCCCATTGCACTAGCAGGAGGTCTTGTTTGCGCTCGGACAGTATTGCATACTGCTCATTAGCCACACAAGAAAGGTGTAACTTGCCTTGTAATTAATTTCTGATCATAAGAAAGAGAACAGTCTGTACTAAAGAAATTCAGAGTGACAGACTATTCTTTCCCTGAACATAAATTCTATTCTATTTGATTTGTATAAGCATCATGATATTGCAGAGGACATCGAGAACGTAATAATGAGTGGTGAAAAAGATGTAGTCAGTTGGCAGAATGCCATGTTAACATTTTGCAGGCTGGTACACTAGTTACATCTGGCCACTGTGGTCCCAAATAGGGTTATGGAGAGGAAGAGACAAGGATATGGGATGGGGAGATTGAATTTGCTCAGGCTCAAAGGTTTCTAAAACCCACTTTTAAAGGCAAGTGGAAGGAAAGGTGAAAGGGATCCAAAAGCCTCAGTAACAGTCATCTTTCGCGACCTCAGATCAGACATGGTGACCCGTTGAATTTAAGCATATTAGTCAGCGGAGGAAAAGAAACTAACCAGGATTCCCTCAGTAACGGCGAGTGAACAGGGAAGAGCCCAGCACCAAATCCCCGTCCCGCGGTGGGGCGCGGGAAATGTGGCATACGGGAGACCCTCTCTCTGACGCTGTTCTCATGGGGGGCCCAAGTCCTTCTGATCGAGGCACAGCCCGTGGATAGTGTGAGGCTGACAGCGGCCCCCGGCGCGCTGGGACCAGGTCTTCTCAGAGTCGGGTTGCTTGGGAATGCAGCCCAAAGCGAGTGGTAAACTCCATCTAAGGCTAAATACTGGCACGAGACCGATAGTCAACAAGTACCGTAAGGGAAAGTTGAAAAGAACTTTGAAGAGAGAGTTCAAGAGGGCGTGAAACCGTTCAGAGGTAAATGGGTGGGGTAAAAAAAAAAAAGTAACAGTAATCTCTATAAGGGTAAATTCCTATGAATATTTGATGAAACAGGGAGGTAAATACACCATCCAGTTGTATCTTTGGCAGAGAACCCTGACAGGGCTGTGGATGCCCCCCATCTCTTTCTTCAGACGTAATGTTGGTGCTGACTGGCTATCTCCCCAAATCTCTTTTCTGGATTGCATCAGAACTGGAAGGAATGTTGTTTCGTCATAAGGAGCAAAATTAATTTCAGAAGTACTTTCAATTTTTTTTAACAAACCAAATTTGAGAGGCAGCAGGGGCTGCATATTGCCCAACCCTGCTATAGAGAGTCTTATCGTTTCAATAGCGATGACGTTTAAGGACTTTGCATGTGGACACAGGATATCACTAAATTAATATTGTGTCTTTTCATTTGGAGATATATATTTCAGTTAATATGGTATCATGTACAAAAATGTTTCTATTAAAAACTGAATACTTGTTATACCTTCTAAATTATTTTATATTGTACCAGCAAAACTTTCAGTATTGCAATGATTTTATTGCAAAATTTGAAAATTTTCATAAATAAAAAAGTATATTTATACTTCCTCATGTTGAAGTCTAATAAATGACGATAATAGACATTATAAAGATCTATACAAAATTAAGCCAACTGTTGTTACTAACAAGAACAATTTTCTATCAGTATAAAAGCATTAATGACAGTAACAACAATAATTTCATTTTTTCAACTTATACATATTTCATTAGACAAGTTGCTTTAACAAAGGTGGTTGGTTTATGTTTTCTTTTTTCGGGATGTTCCGTTAACTTCTGATGTAGCAGTTGCTGTTTGCTGTTGTTTCTTTGCAGGTGAAGCTGAGACCCATTCTTCTGAACTACAAAAATATGTAGAAGATATTTTGGAAAGAAGTAGTAATTCAAATGTGGTTTAAAGCACATTCTATCATTTCTTTTTACTATGGCAGGGGTGAGGAAGGTATTGGTCCAGGGGCTGAATTGACCCCTGGGATGTATACAGCAAGTGGGATGTGGGTGGGGTGGAGTGGGGTGGGGTGGGGTGACTGCCGGCCTAAGCCCTCACCTCCCCCGGATGTCATCAAGTCCCATGCCCTCCACAATGCATGGCTGGTGGGTAACAGCAAATTTGCCAGGGCTGTTGGTGTTCGGATTAGCTTTTGCTTCCAATGGTATTGTTAAATGGCTGATTTGCTATTGAAAGAACACCTACATTGCAGAGTCTTCATGGTTTCCTAACACACACCCCAGCATAGTAGGATAAATGGACTAGATTGCCAGAAATGAACACTGATTTCCAAGGCAGTTTATAGTGTTGAAGGGGCCAGGAGCAGATGAAAGGTCAAAGGTTGGCAAGGACCTCAATACAAGGTAGCAGAGAGTGGGGCAGAGTCTTCATGCTCAAGACACATTGCTCAGACTGATCAGCCAGCTTCACTGAAAGAGCTTTAGAGGGCCTGGTGTGTCTGTAAGGCTGGAACTGCAGTCTACTGGGCACTTTCCCCTAGTTTGCCTGGACTCCTGAGGATCCCAAATACTGGTAATGTGCTGGAGGCTCTGGTTTAAAATCCCCACATTCTAATCTCTTAGAACAGCTAGATTGTTAAGTATTTTGTAGCTGTCAATGCAGTATCCAATCCATACAAGCTTAACATATATTTTAAGAAATGATATACGCAGATTATTACAGCAATTCAATATTTCGATAGTGTATAAGGATATTTATACCGCCCAGAGAGCTCCGGCTATTGGGCGGTATAGAAATGCAATAAATAAATAAATAAATAAATAAATAAATTTATTTTAGGTGAATCTTCAGATGAAAAGAAAGCACTCCAAAATGATAAGTAATTCTATTTCAGTATAAATCTGATAAACAAACCTATATAATCGTTTGGTTATTTCTCTCCGAATTCTTTTTGGAGGATTTGGAGTATCAAGTGAATCAAATCTTTCTGCGTGAAATGATGATTTGGTGCATCGACCTGATGAGTTCATACCTATAAAGATAAAAACTGAACGTTATTTTTATAGCGGGTATAAATTATTATTTTTTAAAATGGTATCTACAAATATTCCTATGAAATTCAAGAGCAGCTGCAGTTAAGATTATTATCCACAAACAATTGTGAAAAATTCAGAACCTTCCTTGCTGCTGAAAGTGTTCTTTCTTTGTGAAATTGGGCTTGGAAGATGTGGGCCATAGGGACCACCTCCCTGGACACCAATTCCCCGCCCCCATCTTTCCCCTTAGCCCAGCCCAGGGGTAAGCCAGTTTTGGCCCTCCAGCAGTGCTGGGTCCTGGTTATTGAGGGGCTTTGGTCAAGACACTCCCAATGCCTGCCTCTCTCAGGGAGTATAGCTTCTCACGGCCAGTGTCACCAGCTGCTTTTGCTCCTCAATCCCTTTTTCATTTATTTATTGCCTTTCTACACCACCCAATAGCTGAAGCTCTCTGGGTGGTTCAGAAAAATCTCATCATTGTCACTACTTGCTTGCTTGACAGGGGAGCAGCCAGGGAGCAAGTAGGCAATGTCCTCTCCTTCTCCCCCTCCCCAGCACTGTTGTTGTTGTTCGGACCAGTGTGAGGAGCAGGTTGCAGTGGTGACGAGGAGGAGCCCCTGCTGGGGTGTGGGCACGACCAAGCCCACCCGGCCTTCTAGATGTTTTGGCCTACAACTCACATCATCCTTCACCATTACTCATCCTAGTTAGGGCTGATGGGAGTTGTAGCTTAAAATATCTGAAGGGCCACAAGTTGCCCACCCACGACCCAGACTGAAGGAAAACAAGCGGATTACTTCCATTCATCCTGTTAACCTTTCTGTTCTGGCCAGCTGAAAGATTCCTGGCAGCATGTATGTAGAGACCCAGACATGTGCAACCACATTGCAAATAGTGGAAGTGGTAGTTATAAGATATTTGAGTAAACATCACAAATCAAATAATATGTACTGGAGAAAAGGTATTGAAATGAAAAACAAAATTCTTTTTCAGAACTGAAAAATATATTGTAGGTTGTAAATCATTACTTTACTGTGCAATCACATCACTAACATTTTTCCCTACTACCACCAAAATAAAATAGATCCAAAGTTGCACAGAGCAAACCTCCATGAACTGGACATTCCCATGGGCAGAAGGGGTGGTGATTTTCACTGATCTCTCCTGCAGCCCCTATTCCCCTGAAGGTCTGGAGGGTTAGGGAACCTTCTGGAACAGTGTGAAGCATGGGGTGAAGTGTGAAGCATGGGGATTTCAGAGAGCAGGGGAAATTGGCAAAGATTATTTACTTGCCTTCCACTCACAGAAGTGTCCAATTAGTGGAATGGAAGGCTGCCACATTTTACTCCCTTACACAAATGGAAGAAGCCCTTCTGTTCATACAATAGCAATCAAATGTATTTTTATTACTTGTGTTTGTGCTAAAATGTCTTGTGCTAAAATTATTATTAGTAGTAGTGTTTTGATATTGTCTTTCTGCCAGAGCCACCAAGGCGCTCAAAAACCACAAAGACAACCATAAAAACATTGGAAACAGTAGACTATCATTAAAAACTAAACAAGAGTACTAATGAAACAATTTAAAAGGCCATATTAAAGAGATGTGACTTGACACCTTTTCTAAAAGCAGGGAGGGTGGCACCAATCCTAGGTCTGACAGGAGTGCATTTCACAATCTGGGAGTGACACAAGAGGAAGCTCTCTCATGTATGCCTGTTCAGCTGACCTCTGCAAATGGCAGTGTCCTCAAAAGGGCTTTCTCAGTAACCGGAGAGGTTCATCGTGAGACAGGTGGTCCCTTAGATAAACAGGCCTAAGCTGTTTTAAACCTACATATTGAATTGAGCTTGTTAAAAACCGATGCTATGATCTTGATACATGGACTAGTTAGCAGTCTAGCTGCTGCCTTTAGCACTTAATAAACCTTCTGGATGCTCTTCAAGGATAGCACTACATAAAGCCTACTACCATAGTCTAAATATGATGTAATCAACTGCCAGCAGCTCAAAGCGACCCAGGAAAATTTACAGCTGGCGCACGAAATGTAACTGTGCAAATGTACCCCTTGCCACTTCCGCTGCCTGGACATTGAGGGACAGTGCAGGATCAAGGAGCACTCCTAAGGAATGAACCCAACCTTTCAGGAAAATTGCAACCTTTTAGAGAACAGGTTGAAGCCCATACCCTGAGCCTGGTTTTCTATTGTAGCACCCCTGTCTTCTTTGGATTTAATCTCCACTTGTTAACCCTCATCAAGCCCAGGCAACATATATCTAGGTCTGCATGTATCTTGGCTATTTTCTTCTGAAAATAACTAAGAATTTTGATAAAGAATTTGCAAAGTTAAAATCAGAATATATTTGTAAAATGAATTCTAAACATTATACAATGAGCTTCCCCTTTAATTAAAATAAATATATCTAATTTGTCTTCATGAAATAAAAGCAATGTATATCATACCTAATTGTTGCTCTATTAGCCTGAGATTTGCCTCCTGCTCAGCAAGCTCTTCTTTCTTTTTTTGCATTTCAGGAGTATTAAATGAGTGCTCTTGATGTTCAAGTTCTGTGTTTATTTTATTAAGTTTGACAGCTGCAGTATGGTACTGGTGAAGGAGATCTAACAGGTGAAAAGATCAGTAGGAGAATAAGGCACAAAGCTATAATCTGTAAACTACTTCCATTCCAGAACAAATCATTTAGGAACAGCGGCAATAATTAAGAGAGATGGAAAAAGCAGAGACGGGAACCTCTCAGCCTGCCAGGCTGGCCTATCCAGCTTGTGGAGCCTTGGGAGAGGCACCTTTCTGAAGCTCTGTCCCTCACAGAAGGGAGAGCAACAGAACTGTGGTCTTGTGGTTCCAGCTCAGTCAAGAAAAGGGATTGAAGCCATCACTGGACTCAACCAGCACGTGGTATCTTAAGGAGTAGCTCCTTGTGGTTCTGGTAGAGTCCACTTCCTTCCCCCCTTGCACAAGAGCAGTGGAGCTGGCTTTGGACTCAGCCTTTTGATTTGTAGTGCTAGGAGTCCTTTGCCTCTAAGAACCCCAAAGCTTGCAAAGCTTTTTATATACTGATAAGACAATGACATTTTCCAGTCGTCTGTAGTGCAGGGGTCCCCAACCTTTCGGGTCTCATGGTGACTTTTGGAAATCTGAGAAACTGCTGTGGGCACCACTACAAAATGGCTCCCAAGGATGATGTGACTAGTCACGTAAGGGCTGCCATGGGGGGGCTGCTGCGTGTGTAGGATAGAAATAGCAAGGCTATAGGATGGGAAGGGGAAATGGAAAGAGTTGCTTCCTAGCCTGCCCCATCTTCTTCTGACCACACAGACCTTTCCCCTTTGGTCTCTTTCTCTCTCCTCTCTCCACTCCTAGCCTCTAGCCTCGCTATTTCTCCTCCACCTATTTACCTCATTGTTTCCCCCACCAGCCTTCAGCTTCTTCTTTTTTTAGTCCCTTTTAACCCTTTTCTTTGCTTCCCCTCTGCCTGCATACTGAACAGCTTATCATAGAAGGTTTGAGAACAGAAAATTGAATGCTTTTTCGTTTGTTTTTTTTAAAGGGGCAAGGAGTGGAGAGCTTCACAGATATTGTTGAAGGTCCCCACAGGCAGCACGGCACCCATGAGCCCCACACTGGGACCCCTGCTGTAATGATTTGCCTTTACTGAATGGCAGCAGCTCAAATCCAAAGACATAGCAAAAAGCTAAAAGCATCTAATGTCACTAAATACTATTTAGTGTTTAAACACTAAACACTTCTTTAGTAATAGCAGCAACATAGCAGCAGCAATATGAGACAAAAAGTACATTTAGTATATGAAAAGTTATATGAGAAAAAGTATGAGGTAACAACTGAATGTAATTAGCTCACGAAGTATATGAGATAACAACTTAATGTAATTAGTTCACTAACAAGGAAGATTAGTTAGAATTTTTAGATACACGAAAAGCTTGACAAAAACACCCTGTAAAATTATTTCACATATTATGCTTTGAACACACCTATCTGTGTAGAGAGAATATTGTAATGTTGTGGCAGAGGTGCCCCAAAGACCATTCCTCGAAGTTTATCCATGGGAGGGGCTTTATTCTGAAGACCTCCAAACTTTCCATTGCTGCGAATTCTGTCTCCTTCTCTTGTCAATAAAGTTGGGCAATGTGTGATTTTCACAATCTATGTATACAGAAATGATATTTATTAATAAATATGTGCAATTCGGCAACTTAAATTCAGTGTTGTGCTTTGTTGAAAAGTAGTTATATAAAGTTCAAAATTAGTTATTGATATTTCAAACATCCCTCAAAGAGAAATACTGCTAAGTTTAATAGTGACAAAACATCAGTTGAAAACTTTGCTGGCTGGATCTGGGAAAAACAGGTATTTTCTCTGTTATGTGTAAATTGCTTAGCTAGTCAGGAATAGGAGCACATCTAAGAAATCCCTTTTTAGGGCAACGTCTTTCTGCCATAAGTCTATTATCTATGAAAAGCCGGAAGAGCCAAGTCTGGTTTGCTGACTGCTGGCATGCCAATACTATGCATGTCACTGAATTACATTGGCTGTGTGTAGATCACTGTATGTATAAGTAACTGTGGCCGAAAACCGAAACAGAAAATTGGAAAGCCCATATTTTCATTTCTGACTGAAATAAATTGCAATCCTAAAGACTCAAAATCAGAAAGTTTTTTTCATGCCCTTTCCAAAAAACAGCATTGCCACAGGAAGTGCTATATCGCAGCTGTGAATGGCCTGTGGTTTGGCTGCATGTGGACCATCCATAATGGATACTACCCGTTTTATTTTGTGAATATAATATAATCACAACCTGACTAAGTGTCTGAGTGTTTGGTGAGGAGGGACTATCATCAAGGGGTTCAGCAATTCCACATGCATCACCCCACCACCTTGGAACCTGATAAAGCTTGCTGCATGAAGACCACTGCTGGAAGAGGTGATTGGTGGAGAGATACTGTGTAATGTCAACACTTTATGGGTATGTGGGGCTTGAAGGAGGACTGGCAATTTTTACTTCCCCAGCTGAGAGATGGGGAAGGGACTATGAGAGTAGACCTAGGGGAGAGTTGGGAGGAAGGCTGCCACAAGTGAAAGGTGTGGCAGCCAACCAGTGGTTATAGGTTAACTGTGGGGAACCCATGTGGAATGGAGATTTATTTAACTTTATAAGGAGTATTGCTTACATTTCTTATGCTTTCTATGTACTCCTGTTTAGTGCTCAGTTGTTGGATTAGAGTAGTGTATTTGTACTGTATTATTGGATATTTTACATATTGATATTTCTATTTTTTATTCATCTGATAATATTATGGTTATTTGTAATTGTTTGTATTGCATTTTTAAAAAATATTGTTATGTGTACTGCTGTTTGATATGTTGTAAATCCAGGTCTGGGAATTGGGGTGTTTGCCTGTTCTGGATGGGGTTGCACTCCCTCTGAAGGAGCAGGTCCGTAGTTTGGGGTTACCCCTGGATCCGTCTTTATCACTAGAGCCCAGGTGGCCTCAGTGGCCCAGAGCACTCATTATCAGCTTTGGTTGGTATGCCAACTACACCCGTTCCTGGATAGGGATAGCCTAACCACAATGAGCCATGCACTAGTAACCTCATGATGAGACTACTGCAATGTGCTCTGTGTAGGGTTGCCCTTGTGTGTGGTTCACAAGCTGCAGCTGGTGTAGAATGCAGCAGCTACTGTGCTCCCTCGAACACCTAGCTATGCACACTTAACACCTGTGTTAAAAAGAACTGGGTGCCTATTAGCTACTGGGCCACATACGAGGTTATGTTATTATCATATAAAGCTCTAAACAACTTGGGACCGGGATACCTAGCAGACTGCCTTCCCTTATACTTACCCAGGTGATCTTTAAGATCAACAGAGGAAGCCTTGGTGGTCATTCCAAAACGGATAGAATGTCACCATGAAGTACCCAGACGGTACAGCCTTCTCTGTAGCAGCACCCACCATCTGGAAAACCGTGCCTTGTGTAGTTTGGGAGGCAGAAAATGTCACATTCTTTAAAGTAAATTAACCTTGCTGCTCATGTTGCTGCTCTTTCAATTGTTTTTATTGTAGTTGTTTTGATGTGTTTTTAATACTGTATTTTAATCATGTGAAATGCTGAGACATTTTATGATATTCAGTGATATATAAATGCCACAAATAAATAAAATTTACTGCTGTTCATTTGTTATGTTGCGAGCTGCTTTGGGCACAATTCTGTGGAAAAGTGGCATGAATAGATGAGTTGAATTCAAGCACAAAACAAAACCATATGAAGTTATAATACACACCTCTTTTCTGTAATGATTGGCAGCATCCAAATTGTCAATAATAATGGTATCCCCTAAGAGCATCCCAAACACTATAAAGTTAAATGAAAGAGAGAGACTTCATTACAATATTCAAAATATCAACACTATGCAAGCTACTGTTGTATTTAAATTAATCCATTATGAGGCTAAACATCAGTAGTGAATACTTGGCAGAGTAGTTCAACAGAACTTTTAAATGCTAAATTAGAGTGAGCAATATTGCCAATATAGTAGAAGACAAAGACAATTGCAATAAACATAATTAGTCATGGATGTGCCAAAAAACCCTTTTTTTTAAAAAAAAAAAAGACGCTGAAACAATCCTGGTATTTGTATGTGTGTTGAGATCCATGTATGCATATTTAATTTGAATGAACATGTGGCATTATGCTTCTATTTTCTAAGAAGCAATATAGTAACTCATGAACAAATTCATGCAGGTTTTTATAATTGAGATTAGTAATCACTATAGGAGTAGTATGTCTAAGTGCAGCCTTCCCCCAACCTGGTGCCCCTCCAGATATGCTGGAGAACAACTCCCATCATCCCAGTAATCACCATACTTATTAAAGATGATGGGAATCCAACACCTCTGGAGGGATCCAGGTTAGGGGAGATGGTCCAGTGGATAGAATATCAGGCTAGGAGTAGGAAAACCTGGGTTCAAATCCCTGCTCAGTTATGAAGCTCACCAAGCTGCCCTTTGGTCAGTCGCCATTCTCTTAGACTAACCCATTTCAGCTGAGTTGTGAGGATAAGAGGATATGGGGAAGAGGGTGGTGGAGGAATGCCCACTATCCAGAGTTCCATGGAGGAAAAGTGGGATAAAAATGAAGTAAATGTATATTATTTTAAGAATCACAAATCAGAAACAATGTCCAAAACAACTCCTTGCTCCCACCTACCTGGAGAGTGGACGGGTGGGGAAAAGGGAGAAAGAAGCTTAAGGAAAAGAACTTTTACTTTTGGGTCCAAGGCATTTGGAAACAAATTCTACCATTGGCCTGCTTGCTGCTAGTGAGGCGGGGCCAGCCTGGGGTTGAGAAGAAGTCCCCCATCTGAAAGCATACTTTCCTGTCTGCAGCCCTCCTTGTCCACCCAAGAAGGTACTTTCTCAATTGTCAAAGACCGCCCTACCCTAGAACTTCCAGAGATACTTCAATTTATATGACAAGACTTCAAACCCCACCCCAATTTATTTTATTTATTTACAATATTTATATATCGTTCCCTACCTGAAGATTTGCTGCCACTAAGCTTATGTGTGCTTAATATAATTTGCTCTTTCCATGATGTTTACCTGTCTGGCAGTTCTCTGTGTGTTCTGGAAATGTTAGCAAATTCCTGGCAAATAAAGGATTTCCAATAGGCTTGAAAAAGTTTTTTCCATTTCGTATGTGAGGTAAAGGCCTGCTTAGAAACAAGTCAAAAAATTATTTTCTTTTCCCATAGTCTTTGTCGGCTAAATATGAAGCCATAAATACTGATTGTTCAGGGTTTGGATTTTTAGCTTTCTCTCTTTGCAAAACACTTGCACCGAGAAAGGGATAGATCCTGCTGCTCACCACACAGTGCCACTTTAAGGGAGGCGATCACACAGCAGTGCAATGTGTGAAGCATGATCTCTCCCCTTGCCAAGAAAAGAGTGGATTGCAAGTCTGCATCGCACTATAGTGAGACAAACATTTTCACAATCCTAAAGAGTGCTTAAAAGGCAGGAGGCGATTTTGTGAAATGAAGCTGCCATTCTGGCTCAGGGGAGACACAAAAACTGTTCTGCGTATTTTAAAATGGAAGTGCCCATATCACACAGATTGCAGGTGGTGGGGTGTGTGCACCTAGTTTTAACAACAGAAAGAATACACAGGTGAAGACTACAAAACCATCCACTCATGGCTCACTTCCTTGACGCCTCTTTCCTTAAGTACTTTTGTCATACCTGACTACAATTATAGTACTGGAGTTTATCTGAGGACCATACTGACTGGCAAAACAGCCAAATCACTTCTTGGACTTCTGGCTTAGATGAAGTATGTAGACTGGAAAAAGAGACTACAAGGAGATAAGGCATAAGAAAGGGTAGGGCTCTACATTCCTCACCTATGCAACTTTACCTGTGCTATTAATCAGACCCACTGCCACAATACACGCACACACACACACATGCTTTCTGTATTTTTTGGGCACATCCATGTTAAAACAAGTAAGCACAAGAAAATATTCAACACTAAACTTGCATTTCTGTGTAATCCTAAATCTTGCTGAAATCAATGGGGATTACTTCCGGCTAAATTTGGTTAGTATTGGACTAGTATTGAAGCTGAAAATATTAGAATCATAACAATTTGAAAACCAAACCTTATTTGAATTAGGAAAGAATGCACAAAACTTTTACCTGTTCCAGTCTGGAAGATTCTTCTTATAAACAGAATCAAGGGGCAATACCTGCTGCCGGCCTTGGGTTTCATCAAAGATACGGCGAGCAGCAGCAGTTGTCAGAGTGACTACACAGTCCATATCACTTGCCAAATGCCAGGAGATGACCTTTGCTGCTTCATTATCTTCAATCTGTGCTAAGTGTGAAATCTGGCACAAAATTTAAGCAATCGTTTTGAGAGGATGAGTTTCTGCAGGGCTGGCACAAGCTCTCTTGCCCCCTCCCATCTCCCCACTGACATCACTGTTGCCCATCATCCCCACCCCTCTCCAGCATCACCCCATTACTTCTCTCCTTCTCCTCTGGCACTGCCTGGCCTCTGGCTCATTTTCAGGGTGAGTCACAGGGCGGGCTCTCTGAAGAGCTATGCTAGCTGGAAAAGCAGCCAGTGTGGTTCTTCAGAAAGCTGGTGAGACCTAAATCCCTGACTTTAAGGGGTGGGGGGTTCCTTCCTCAGAGCCAGACATTGTGGGAGGGTATCCAGGGAGATAGCCTGTGCCGCTAGCTAGAAGACCAAGCCATCTCCTCTAATTCCTGCATTGATTCCTGCATTGATCAAGGGGTTGGACTCGATGGCCTTATAGGCCCCTTCCAACTCTACTATTCTATGATTTTAATCTTGAGTCATAGCTATCTTTGCGAAGTGTCAAGCCTACAGCAAGTCACATGTTTTCCTCTGAAGAATTTTTGTCATAGCCAGAAAAAAGTGAGACAAAAATCTGTCAAGGGAAGTGATTGTGGACAAAGGCACAGTTGTGCAGGCATTATCTACTTGTGCAACCTGACAGGACCACTTATGGAAGAAAAGAGAAGCTCCCTTGCATTGTTACTAGCTCCCTTGTGGAAGTGCCAGTCTCATTTCCTGTAATAGGCATAAATAATAATAATAATAATAATAATAATAATAATAATAATAATAATATTGATAAGAAGTAACGCAAATGTTCCCTGAAATGATCTAATAAAAATCATTGTATACATTCAAGAACTCATACTGTAAAAGAGAAGTAATTCTCAAATTTCATAGCAAATAAAGCAGTAGTATCATGTTAAGATAACGTAGGGAAGGAAAACATAAATAGAAAAGGGGTAAGTGTATATTATTTTATACAGAATTAGAAATGTGAAGGCTTGGGGGGGGGGGGGAGAAGCCTAGAACCACCCCAGTTCCTTTCTGTCATTTTTGTCCCCCCACCCCAAATGTGATGATGAGGCATTTTCTTTTAGAATTTAAGTCAAGGTGTTTATATATTGTTACCCAGCCTTTATTTCCCCAAAGATAATTTCTAAAAACTAAGTAATAAGAACACTTTTACAGGAAGATTGGAGATGTAAAATGTCTGAAAATAATGAAGCTATGGGGAAATGTCTTTTTTAAAAATATAATTATTTGTAAGATTCCAAGCATAGTTATTTCTTTCATTTCTCATTAAAGTTATTGATCTAATTTATCTTTTACTTATAGACATTTAGGAACGCTCCAAGAAATGCTCAGTTTCCCAAGATGTGCGTAGACACCATATTGTGATATGGAAGAAAATGTGCATTCTTGACAGTTTTAGGTTTTGTTCTACTGTATCTTGTGTTTCTGGGCTTGTTCTGGTTAGATGATGTAGCAGTCAATTAATGGAGTTCTAAGCTAAACCCCACATGTGAAGAAAACACTGAAGGTTATCTTGTCATTGTCATCAGATGCAACGGAGCAGCACGTGGGTTATACTACCTGTTTCTTTTCTTTTTTTAATTGAGGTTTGGGTCTATAGAACTCAATACCACAGTTTAAGTTCTCTGTTAGACCTCAACACTAGGGAATGCTGGCTCAGCTATAAAACCTTTTTAACTGCTGCCACTAGAATAAACCCTCTCTACCTAAGTGAAACTCAGTAGTCTGGTTTGTATGGTATAGGCATGGGATTGACACTACCATTAGAGACCACCTTTCAAAATGAACAAAAAGTACAATGTTCATTAACGAATATTATTTACAAAATTGAATAAAATGTCACTCTTCAAATAATAAGTTGAAATTCTTCAAAGGTTCTTAAATTAAATATAGTTGCTTAACCATTCCTAAGATGAGTGTTTTCCAGCTAAATAAAATCTCCACAGCTTTTCCTTTGAATCAGATTTCCCTAAGCTTCACACCACAAACAGGATCGGGCTTAGGAATTTCCCTAAATGTTCTTACAAATAGGAAGGAACAGGTGCAGTATACCAGTCTTGCTCTGCTTCCCATTCTTCCTGCTTCTTCTGGTTCCTACGATGATTCAGACGTTTCAAAGACTACTTGTTGATGTTGCCTCTGGACAAACATTAAATAGGAAACTAAAATATGTTATGTATATCTTGGTTTGCTCATAAAATTATCACGTTTGGTATATGAAATTTAAAAGTGTAGTTTATTCTGACAATAATTACAAATTTGGTAACCAATTTGCTTTTTAAAGTTTGTAAGCATAATGATAATTTTATGGACAAACCAAGTTATACATAATATAACTTTAGGGACATAAAGACTTCTTTATGCAGCCTTCCCCAACCTGGTGCTCTCCAGATGTTTTAGACTACAATGCCCAGCATTCCCAATCATTGGCCATGCTATTTGAGGCTGATGGGACCTGAAGTCCAAAATATATGGAGGGCATCAGGTTGGGGAAGGCTGTCCAAAAGCAACAAAGTGATTTCAGGTCTGTAAAGAGCAAAGTACTACTTATTTTTCAATTTTCCAAAATTTGTTTCCTGCCGCCTGAAAAATATATATAGAAAAAAATCCTTTTTTTAACCCTTGGCAACACAATTTCTTACATCTGTATACAACATTAAGAATAGACTCACCTTGCCCAAAACATCTTGACTACCTTTGGGACAAGTTTTAAGCGCGCATGTTCTTCTAGGTTGTTTCATTATTCCTTCCTGCTCAGACCTCTTTTGTTTTATTAGAGTTTCAACATATTGCAGCTGAAAACCAAGACAGAGCAATAGTGCTATTATTTATTAGACACATTTTATTTATTTGAAAAATAAAAATAAAAATAAAAGCTTTCTATAAAAGTTTCATGGATTTAGACCAAACACTTAAGCTAGACCTTATTTAAGGGAGCATCGAAAGGACAGGAATGGAGGCCACTATAATTCCATCTATGAGTCTGCAGCAATGGGATTTAGAATGTATTGCTTTTCACTGTTTGCACTGCTCTAACTGACTGGCTTTACATCAGAAAATGAATGGCAAATTTGTAGGTCAAATCAGCTAAAAGAATTCAAAGAGACAACTATTTTGAAAGGGGACTAGTATGTATACGGTATAACAAAATTCAACCAAGGGAAATTATTTGGCACAAATTGCCAAAAATACAAACAGAGTATATTATTTTTTATATTGTGCATTATGTAAATAAATTAACGTTATGATTAAACTTAAGTGAGAATTTTGGCATTCAAAGTTGGATTTTTTTCTATGCTGGATATTAAAAAAATGTATTCGGTACTGAACGAGATAGTTTAAAGCTGCAATCTTTTGACAGATAGAAATCAATGGGCCTTATTTCTGAATATGTCTGCACAGGATTACACTGTAAATACATATTAGTAGCCTGGTTTCAAAACACTATTTGTTTGTACTAAATACCAGAATCGAAAAGTTGCCAGGCTATATGTTGGGAGACTTCTGATCAATTCGATCCTAAAATAAAAACCTTATGTTCTAGATCTCCTAAACCATGAGGCTGTTCTTGCCTCCAAATTCTGGCTCACTTCAATGGAAATAGTTGCCATATTGAGACCTAAAATTACACCTCAGTTGTAGTGGCCCCACATGGCGACCCCACTTTGCATGACGTGGCTCAGTTCCTGGTACTTAGTTTGTCTCCATGTTAACAGAAAACATTTCTGTTGTAATTTGAATTGATGCAAACTGACAACCCAAGCCAAAAAGTGAGTCACCAGACAAAAACAGAGTGTCACATGCAGCTTCTATTTCAAGAGACTTCCATATTATAGGCAGTTAGTTATAATGTGAGCTTCAGTCAACGAATGAGAGATTACGCTGTTCGTTTGTATGCTTGATAAGACTGGCACAGGAGGCAGAAAATGGGGTGGGGAATGTTTTAACAATGGCTTCAGCAACCTTCCCTGGGAACAAGGCAGTTATGAAATTACAACGCTTGTAAGAAAATTGCAGTTCACCTATCTAGGAATAGGGGAAAGAAATGTAGGCTCTATTTAGAAACTTTTGTCTCTGTCTTTGATGTAATCATACTCTATAAGAATTTTGTTAAGCATCTTAACAGATATAAATTAAAGAAATTGATGAGGATCATACAACATTAGTCGGAGGTATGACAATCCCAAGTCTGTGCAATTCATTCTTCAGTTGGGCCTCTTTTGTTTGAGCTTCCTCAGCTTGACCTAAAACGATATATTGAATTAGTAATAATAGCTTAAGTTAGACTGAAGTTGAGTTCACATAGGATGTTCATCACTCAATAAAATGAACATCAATTGATAACTCACATTGTAAAAAGCCATCTCATAACAAACACAGACAGAGCTTTACTTATCATTGTGTAATTGTGGTCATGCTTGCACAGAGTGGCAGGGTTTTTGCTGCTCATGCCAAGCAGCTTGCTGGCTGATGCACACAACTGATGATGAGTTGGTATGTCTGGGTTCGGACAAGATGCCAAGCTATTGTGGGTAAAACACCCCAAGAACAAGCCATGGGTTATTAGAGTGGCTTGTTACCGAGGCCCATTCCCCCTGTAGGAATCAGTCTGGCTTCAGACAACACAACAACCCACTATGGCTTGTCATGTCGTGTGAACCCAGTCACTCCTGAATTTCTTTATAGGACCACACAATAATATACACAGTGAGCTAGCCAACATCGCCACGACTGTAGCTGTACCCTTTTCTTATCATCTGTAGTCTGTCAGCATTCTGTGTATACACCGCAATTCACACTAAACAGTCATATATGCTACTGGATGAAGAAATTTACCACAAAGAACTGCCATATAATCCCACCTGTGTAGTATATTATATAACCAAATAGCCCTCTACTCAGTGATACATATACATTTTACAAATGAAATGAGAATTATTGAAAAGGAATAATGCATATAAAAATACAACACAACATTGCAGGGGAGAAATAAAAATTAATCCCATATGTGAAAATTGTGTGGTCTGTAATGCATGTAAAATACATTAAAATGAATATAATATTCTTACATTACTTACATTTTATTTCTGTGAGAAGCTGTTGATTGGCGTCAAACGTATTTCTGTACGTTTTTATTGTATGAGATAGTTTGTCTCTCTTTTTTGTAAGTGTTGCCATCTCCTGTTGTTTCTTATAACCTAAAGAGAAAAAAATAATACATTTTAGTGTAGCCACCTTCAGTCTTTTCCCCAAAAGTCAGAAAAATATAAAATGAAATCACAAATTGATAATTTTAAAAAGCAAGAAAAATAACTTTAAAACATTATGAAGAATTTTAGATTTTAGAAAATAAAACACAAGAAACACTGAAACTCACCATTGTAAAACAGAAACGACAGAGAGTAAGGTTCTAAATCTCTTTTCAAAGTTGGTATGACTGGCTCAAATACAAGAATATATTCAGTACTATCTCTCCCTGGACTATTTTCTGCTAACACAAGATCCTGAAAAAAACCACATATTTGTCATCTGTATGATCTATTTAAGAATGCTCTATTTCACTTACTTGTACACAAATATTTAGATATTCCTTAATTCCATTTCCTAACAGAATTTTAAAATCCTACTTTAAAACATTTTCTCCAAAGAAAAGAAAGTTAACTGCTGTTGATCTAATTCATTTTGCAATGTAACATATAAAAAGTAGCTTCACCTTTCTAAGCAATGATACATTTTTATTATATTTTCAATAAGCATATTAAAAACAATTTAGAAATTATCTCTACCTTGTTTGGTCCCTTGGATTTTACTTATTTTTCATTGTTACTTTTTATTCAAAAATAGTACCAAGGTAGTGTTCAGAGAAGCCAAATGAATATATATAGTAAAGGAAAACATTCAACTCCCAATGTGGAGTTAACGTTACTGCTATCACCATGGAAGCAGACAGCAGAACTCACGGGATTAGAGGTTTTCCTAAGGATCAAAAGACGCAATTCTCATTTCTAAGCACAATTTTAATATGACGGTTGCCAGTTTGTAAATACTAAGCATGATCCAGCCAATCAATATAAAACACTTTTCCAATTCCACTGATTTCAAAAAGCTGATAGAACAAAATACAGCCATTGCAATCAATATAATTTAAATATACTTAACTTTGTGGGATCATGCCCATTAGTATCTACACTTTCTTAAATTATAAAGTATATACAATATGAAGAAAAGTAATACAAGGGCAAATAAAATGCACTGATTTCCATATCCGATGTATTCAATGGAAACTTACATGTACTAGAGTTATTTTAAGAAGACTCACCTCAATTTCAACAATTCCTTGATGAAGAGGAAACTCAACTGTAGTTGTGTTACCTTGAAATAGCGGAATTTCTGTGTCTTTCTCAATTGAACTTTTAATTTTAGCTATAATTTTTCCATTTAAATCGTTTCCAGTACAGTTTTTGTATTCATCCTTAAATGAAGAAGACAGCTAAGTTAGATGTGTAAGTAATGCTTGTTCATAACATATATTTTAAGGATGGGACCAAATGGAATACGTGTGCGTGCGCATCTTGTGTGTGTATCCCAATTTGTTTCCAGAACTCTCTACAGTTCATGCACTAGGATTTCTCCATTTGAGAAATGTTCTGATATTATCATCCAACTGCAGTGCAAACGCAGGGTGTGTGTGTGTGTGTGTGTGTGTGTGTGTGTGTGTGTCAATAAAAGAGCAATTCACAGGTTCTGGGGAAGCACCTGATTAAAAAAAAATGAGAAAAGATATGTGTGCCCTTGTCAATATTAACATCAATTAACTTGAAAAACAAGATTGGATTTTTGGTGTATCTTGTCAAATATTCCAGCTTCACTGTAATAGTTTTCTGGAACAGTTTATTGTTCCTTTCCCTCCCTCATCCCTTTTTGTTGTTGTTGTTGTTGCAATAATCAAAAGCTTGATGTATTAACATGATGGCTACCTGCTATCTAATACTGGAAAAAAATTCTATACACGTCTAGCTAATGACAAGAGGAAACAAATACAAATTAACTAATTATTGGGTTGTAATATGCTATGACTAGATTGATTTGCTGCAACTGTTTACCACATTGACATTTCTTTATGAAGCTTACCTGAAGCCAAAGTGGTTACAACTGAGTTTCTAAGTATGGGCATTAACAAAGAACATACTCCGTTAAAGAGCAACACCACCACCATATAAAAACAAGGCGTAGAAGGTATTCCACAATCCCTTTCAAACAAGATTGGTAGACTTAATGGGATCTAACAACAACAGTGTGTGTGTATACTTTAAATCTCCCCCTTCTTGGGTGGAGATTTAAAGTATACAGAGCTCTGGGAAGCTTCATAGACACCTGAAAGCCTTTCAAGGTGAGGACTAGGATGTTCTCAGACAACTGTACTTCCACTTTAGAATTTGATAACAATGCTCGGACAGAATCTCTTAAGAGAGCTATTGCTGGAGAAAACAAGAAGGGGGAGTTGTTTCCTCATATAAAATGTAATGCAAGAAATGGGCTGCCAAATTTTCAAGGAAATAGTAGATTAAACAACTGTTTACAGTAACACGTCTTACACGCTTAGCAAATTAAAACCAATTGCTTACCAAACAATTAGATGACACTTAATACACATTTCAAAACACTGACTTTGAGTGATGAACACCTGCTTCCAACTTAAAAGATACAATTTTTTTTTTAAAAAAAAGTTCACTCAGTTTTAAACCACTTATTACATCAAATTTCACTTAATTACCATTATGGTGAGGGTCAAGTCCTTGACAAGGGTTCGACTGCCAACAGCCTCAACATTCGAAACTGCAGGAGTATTTGGCAAAGTTCTTGGCATCAACTGTGCTGGTTCATTAGGTGCCACTGGAATTTTAATCTTAAGAAAAGACCACAACAATACACATTGGCTTAATTTACAATCTGGAAAGTGATCTGAAACATGTCTTCAACACTAACATAAACAGCCTTAATTGTACATCATTAATTCAAATGTATTCTTGTTGTGCTCTGCTTTCAAGAAATTGGGCCCATGCTGCAGTGGAAACCTTTGGGTAATTTCTACACCAACATTATTGGAGGCCTTGAATACACAAAAGTAGAAACAACATTTCAAAAATATGTATGAACTGAGCCAAATTACACTCATTTCTAACTTTTTATTTTAATCTGCCTTTGGTTAAAGATAGAGCCTCGTGTGGCGCAGAGTGGTAAGCGGCAGTTACTGCAGCCGAAACTCTCCCCACGGACTGAGTTCAATCCCAGCGGAAGCTGTTTCTCAGGCAGCCGGCTAAGGTCGCCTCAGCCTTCCATCCATCTGAGGTCGGTAAAATGAGTACCCAGCTAGCTGGGGGAAAGGTAACTGCGACTGGGGAAGGCAATGGCAAACCACCCCGCTACAAAGTCTGCCAAGAAAACGTCAGCGTAAGCAGGCGTCCCTCTAGGAGTAATGACTCAAGTGCTCTGCACGAGAGGTTCCTTTCCATTCCTCCCTTGGTTAAAGATGGTGATTCCCCCCCACCCCCAAATTGTTACTGCTCTCTTTTTAAACTTGTGATACTGTTTAACTGATTTATTTGAATCTATCATGTCTAGCTCTGCTCCCCTTGGGTTGGGGAAAGATGTTTCAGGCAATCAATCAGAATTAGACTCTGAAGTAGAGGAGACGGCGCCAGAAACATGCCAGATTATGGCAGTGGAGGAAGCAGCTCTTATGGGCTCTTCATTAGCTGGGAATGAACTTTCTCTAGAGCTTATCTCCTCAAGGGTAAACAACACGCAGTCAGTGGGAAGCCAGTATTCTTCCGAGGGGGAGGGCACGGAGAGGTTAGCCGATCCTAGAGTATACCACAGACTAAAACAGGTAGAACTAAAGGAAGGTGAGAGAAAGTCAGCCCGGCTAGCATCTCGTCAGAAGATGACCTATGAAATCTTATAGGCTGGGACCGCAATACCTGACGGGGTCCCTCTACCGACCTGGGACGCTACGATCAGCGTTTTTGTATCTTTTATTGTTCACAGCTCTGGAATCTGTCTAAATGTGAAGTGGTTTTGTTCTGACTTTATACTGTTAGTTTTACCCTACCCAGTGCCTGTTTACCCTACCCTGTGCCTGTTTGCATTCTCTTCCCCTCCTTATTGTTTTATTATGATTTTATTAGAATGTAAGCCTATGCAGCAGGATCTTGCTATTTACTGTTTTACTCTGTACAGCACCATGTACATTGATGGTGCTATATAAATAAATAAATAAATAAATAAATAAATAATAATAAGCTGCATCACAACCAGTCTCTCTGAAGTTAACACGTTTTGGGAAAGGGCTTCCATTCTTCTTGAAAGGAGAATTGTCTTGCTTAGTTTGCATACTTTCAAAAGAGGAAAGTTCCTAGAGATTAGTCTCTCTTCAGGTGGGAAGAGATGTTTATTGCTTGAACCTAGGACATTTGAGTGCAAAACATGTGTTCGGCTATTGTGTTACTAAGGATAGAGTTCAATAGCGTGTGTGTGTCACCACTAAGAAGGCATTCTCTCCAGTAGTTACCTGCCTAAACTTAGAAAGCGGGGCAGGGGCGGAGGGGTGGAAAAGGGCCTCTGATGAAAATCTTAACTGATGGGCAGTTTGTGTGAGAGAAGGCAATCTTTCAGAAAAGAGCCTTTTTGTTTCTAAGAATCTAGTAAAGATCAGTCTTATTTAAGCAGCCAACTAAAAAATTCAACATAAATTAGTTTGTAACTGGTTCAGATCTTACAGAAGTGGTAAAAACAACATCTATACCAAACTATTTGCACACATTCCTTTACATATTTTATTTCAAAAGCAAACCAACCTGTTCACTGTTAAGAATATTTATTCTGTCAATGGCAAATGCAAACTGGATGTTGTATGTGCCCACTTCCTCTGGAATTTTTTCCCTAAATTACAAATACTGAATTTTAGTAGCAGATTAAAACTTATAGTATTTATATTCTCTAACACTCTTGTCTGTTAAATGAGGGATCATTTATGGGTTGGACCCAAACATTCCCTTCTTCCAGCAGGTGTTAGAGCATGTCAAAGGAAGATAAAGTTTCTCATTGACATAACTTTTTCTGAATGATGAAACCCAACAAATTTCATTTCTATATATGAAGACTACAACAGTTGCTCCATCATATACTTAAATAAACCAAAGTCTTTCAACTTATCCTCGTATAAGTTATATTCTAAATCCTTTATGAACTTAATTGGTCCCCGTTAAATCAACTGCAACTTTGTATATAACATTCAAACTAATGACACACTAACTTAGACATAGACATTCTGCAGAGATCTTGCCAGAAGCTACATCAAAATAATTCCTGAGCAGTATTCAATACAAGCATTACTGCTGATGTAAATTACATTCCTTTAGCATAAGCAATGTCTAGTGCAACACTAATAGCATTTCCTAGTGTGATTTTTTTTTGGGGGGGGGGATTATTAAAACCACCCCAGAAGGGATTTACTTAATTTTGTACTATTGCCGGTTATTCTGTTTGTGGTTGCCTTTAACCTTTTAAGGATTTCTTAGCAAAGCTTTCACTAGTTATCTCATATTTCATATTTGCAAACAGCAAAGTCGAAAATTCAAAGAATCATTTTAGCTTAGGAAAGTATTTAGCTTAGGAAATAGACAAATAATGTTGTCTATTTACTCTATGCATTTTCCCCATGAATATTGTATTTAAAACTATGTCATAACCATTAGAACACCACATAATTTGTTTACCTGAAGTAAAAAAAGCTCTCATCCTTGTCATCTTTTGTTTTGGTACAGCCAAACGTTGTAACCTGGGAAGAAAAGAACCCACAGAAGGGTTTACATACATGTAAAAAATTTAAATAATTTTGTTCCATTTAGTGACTTTGAAACATTAACAGAGAAATTGACTAAATAAAATTCAATGGTAGAGAATGCACTCCATTAACTAATACCTTAGTAAAGCTTGTCCATTGTGAATCCTTCCCTCCATTCCTACTTTGAAGTTCACTGGTTTTTGTCCTTTTGCCAAAAATAAAGACAATGGTCTCAACAGACCATTTCCCTTTTTTATTATTTACAGTATTTATGGGCAGCTTCCAATAAAAAATAAAACAAATAAATAAAACAACAACAAGGTAAAACCATAAAAATAAATAGTGCATAAAGCAAGCAGCGGAAGAACCACAATGTGGATGGCCAGGAACATCAATGTCCTATCTTGAGAGGACACTCTACAATGGCGGTGTCCCCATTGAAAAGGCCTTCTCCCTTGTAGCCATCTGCACACATC
Organism: Elgaria multicarinata webbii; assembly: GCF_023053635.1. Taxonomy (NCBI): domain Eukaryota; kingdom Metazoa; phylum Chordata; class Lepidosauria; order Squamata; family Anguidae; genus Elgaria; species Elgaria multicarinata. The sequence goes on from NC_086177.1 coordinate 55,452,530, forward strand.
ATTTGGCAGGGACATCTGGAGAAATGCCTCAGAAGATTTCATGGTCCAGGCAGGTATATGTGGAAGACTGTATTCTCCCTTATGAGCCTGTCCTTGCTTTGAGATCTTCTGGGGAAGCCCTTCTTTCAGTCCCACCATCTTCACAGGCGGGTTTGGTGGGAACATGGGAAAGGGCCTTCTTGGTGGCTGCTCCAGTGCTTTGGAACTCTCTTCCTGGGGAAGCTAGACTGGCTCCCTCCTTGATGTGCTTTCGGAAGCAGGCAAAAACTTCTTTGTTCTGGCAGGCCTTTGGAAAATAATCTGGTCCTCCATCTATGTTAAGGACTTGTAAAATTGTCGTGTATTTTAAATGTTTAAAGTTTTAATATTGTAATTTTTAAATATTTTTTTGTACATTTCTTTTCTTAGGTTTTAAAATGTACATGTTTTAAATTTTGTAAGGCCCAGTATTGGGCAAAAGGCAGGATACAAATAATAATAATAATAATAATAATAATAATAATAATAATAATAATAATAATAATAGATAGGGATAAATGTCTTGTGTTTGAGGTGAGCCAATTAGCTTGGAAAAGATTCTTGATGCTGATGCCAGGCCGAAGGGCATTGCCCTGTACTGAAAGTGGTGCCCTTTGTAGGAAATCGCCAGTGCTTTGCAGCAATGGGGACATGGAGATAATCCTCCATAAGATCTATGGATGAAAGGTAATCCCCCTGATGTAGAGTCTTCTTGATAGTCTAGAGGGTCTCCATCCAGAATTTTAGATATGTCATAAACCTGTTTCAGATCCAGTATGGCATGCCAGGAGGACCCTCCCTTCCTGGGGACCAGGAAAAGAGAATAGCATAGCCTCTGAAAGTGTTTGGGAGGTGGATCTATTGCCCTATCTCTTGGAGGTGAACAACTGTTGCTGCCATCAGCCATTGTTTGAGAGCGTACCTGGAAAGTGGAGAAACTTGTTCCTGGGAGTGGAGTGAAACTCCAGGAAACAGACAGGTTGTATGAAGTTGAGAGTCCAGGTGTCTGGTGCTGAAGGAAGTGTGAAGAAGCTCCAACGAATGCTTATGTACTTTCACAAACTCATCCAGATTGATGTCCTTTTTAGACCTTTTTATTCTCCCAGTATTTTAACACTTAATTTTAACTTAAATTTTACTATTTTAACTCTGTATTTTAATCTTATAACAATTTTGCTGCATGGTTTTAACCTGGTTGTGCTTTTTATACTGTATTTTGTAATTGTGCTTTTAACCTGTTGGTTGTTTTATTGTGGTTTTAATTTTTATGAACCGCCCAGAGAGCTTCGGCTATTGGGCGGTATAAAAATGCAATAAATAAATAAATAAATAAATAAATAAATGTCTGGGTTGGCCTCTTCCAAGAGAGACCATGGAGAGAGCTCACAACCCTGCATCATCCAGTTCTACAAGGGCTCCACTCCAATCTGCTTGTGTTTGCTACGCAACATTGGGCCATGGGCATTGGCCATGCCTGGATGCTACAGGTCCTTTCATAAATTTCTCACTATTGGAGCTGCGGCGACCAACAGCTCCTGAAGGTCAAGCAGGGATGGTGCCTTGTGAGTAGTGGTTGGGGTCTGGATAACTTGGATATGCCTTACCGACCACGCCTTTTCTTTTTCCTTATTAGGTTTGGAGCTCTTCTTACTAGGCATTGCCATCTTGTGGCAAAAAGGCAGAAAGTCAGCAAAATCTTTTCTTCTTTGTTGTTTACTTTAAAAGAGAGAGAGGACTAAACTAGAAAGAAAGAAAAGTCTTTCAATCTGACAAGAATTGAAAGAAAAATGAGGCCTGGGAAAGGAGACTGATTGTTGAGAACAATGCTGTACCAATGCTAGACAGTACCTACAACACTCAACTCAAATAGCCTATGCAGAAAAAATACCATGATTAATGGTACTGAAAGCAGCTGAGAGGTCCAAGAGAATCAACAGGGTTGCATCCCCTGTTCCTTTCTCAGCAGATGCCATCCCACATGGCAACCAAGCCAAGCCACGTTCTGTTCCAAAATCAAGCCTGAAGCCTGAGTGAAATACATCTAGAAAATCAGTTTCATTCAAGAATGCTTGGAGTTGGCTGGCAACTAACTGCTTAAGCACCTTGCCCTGGAAGGGTATAGTAACTGCCTGCTTACAGTTGTTTACATATTCCAGATCAAGATTAGGTTTCTTCAGAAGTGCTCTAATCATCTACTCTTTTAAAGAGATTGAGACTGTTCCCCTCACCTCAAGGAAGTATTTACAACTTCCTGGACCAGCTGAACTCTCTAGTAGGTATAATAACCCTAGAATGGCATATAGATGGCTGGCTGAACTTGTTTAGATTATTAAGCCCCAACAACTGGAAACAATTCAATAAAATTGGACCAGATGGTGCTCTGGATATCTGTACTAATTGGACTGCACTAACTAGTGTCTCTGTCATGACGGATATGAACAACATTATCAAGTGACTTGCAAAATTTGTCACAGCGTGCCACTAAGGGCTGTGCTACATTTTTCCCTGGACCAGATTGAAACAGGACTCAAACACCTGGAATTCTCCACTGGACAACACTGAGAAGAAGCAATGGCAGTAGATCCAATAATGACCTCGAGCCTGCATTTGGCTGAATGTGGCATCTGTCTTCCTACATATCTGTATTCCAGCCATCACCCAAGTTGCTCCATTGCGCTCAGCTCAGGTGTATACAAAGAAGCTGCAGAGGCTCAGTTCAAAGCCATTGTGTCAACTGCCTGGGTCATCTGCACATCTCACAAAGTGACCAGGGTTTCTCAGAAGGAATAAAAGGCAAATCCACTTTAAACTCTTCAGATGAGAGGCTGATTCATATATTATAGCTGCTAAGTGGAGGCAGAATTAAATGGCATCAGTCTGCACTTATCAAGAAGTGGTAAGCCATTCATGTGGAATGGCTCACCATATTACAGTATACTTCTCTTTTTGAATAGTTGCAATAATAATATTATCAGTCAATCCCACATGGTGATCTTAAATAGCATTATTTAAATTGGCACCTGTGTAAGAGTCATGTGTAAACCATATGGTTCCACTCACCCACATACTGAGGTTTCCTCTTACTTACATTCTGTGCTAGAGTTCCACTACTGTGCTCTTCCCACATTTTCATACAAATTCTTCCTGGATTTATATTTTTAATAATGTTGTCATCTTCAGAAGTAACACTAATCATGAAGTCTGTGTGAAGAAAAGAAAAGGCGAAGTAATTCTTCCCCCCAAAAAGTTCTATTTTACATTTCAAAGCTAAAACTCTCTGGAAGTAAACTATTACCTAGACAGGTATACAAGTAGAAGACTAGAAGATGCTTATAAACATTTCTTGAAAATTATTAACTGTCATGTATGTTATTAGTTACTACTAAATAGTTCATATACTAAGCAGCAATTTAAGTGCTCAGTATAAAAGCATCAACAATAAGAATAGTCATGAACGTTTAATGACATCATAGCAACCTAGCCAATGGCTATACAGGACTTGTATACAAGCCTATTTTATACATGTTTCCGAGCCCTTGAATGAAGTTCTTGAGAACATTATACTGTTGCTGGGATCAGAAGATGAAGGGGGAAGGATAGAAGGCTATCCCTAGAATGTAATATTTTCACTATGAAGAATCATTCTAGAGGAAAGCACAGGTCCAGGCCAAGATGCACCAGGATATTATCCTCTCTATGACCAGAAGGAATTCTCATAGATAAGTCCACAATATTCTTCATTGGAGGAAAAAAAGGCAGGAGATAAATGAAATAAATAAATAAATGGCAAGATCAAAATGTCACAAATAACTACTCACCAGGAAAGATGCCTCCAGCTGCAAAGGTAGCATTCTTGTCATACTTGACATTCAAACGTGTAGGTTTCTCGGGGTCAGGGAGAACATTTAATGTGACTACTGCACTGTTTAGTGTGTTCTTGTTGTATGAGGCTTTAAACTGAAACATATGCTCTCCTCTGAAACACACAATAGTAGTTAAAACTCAACATAATCTAAAAGGTTTCAACATATTTTAATAAAAATATAGATTTTTTTCACTGCATCTATATCATGGGTGGGGAACCTCTTTCAGCCTGAGGGCTAATTTCAATTTCAGAGAAGCTCTCAAGGGCTCATTCCAATAGTGAGTTGGATTGAAGGGGAAAGGGGCTGGATCAAAAGCAAAAGGTGTCGGAACAAAAGTATAAACCAGCTTAAATTGTATCTTAAAACTCCTACTGCTAATACTTAAGCCTTAGGAGAGGCATTACAACCTTTTAGAATGCGGAAAAAACAAAAGCCAGGAAATTACCCAACTATCAGTAGCTGGGGAAAAGGGGATATGGCCATGTGGGGAATCCCAGAGGCCTGGATTGGGACCAAAGGAAGGCCAGATTTGGCTACTGGGCCTGAGGTTCCCTACCCCTGATCTGTACGATACAACTGGGACAGATTGTCCCAGGTTTTAGAGTTCAGTGCCATCAATATGTGCATGACAACTACCCAGAAAGCTTCGGCTATGGGGCAATATATAAATGTAATAAATCAAATCAAATCAACCAACTTCCCGACCACCCACTTTTCATTGGATCCAGGTGTAGTTGTAGACATACTGAACAGGTGACTGGGCAGAAATGAGCTAGCTAAGGGTTTATAACTGAAACTCAATCCAGATAAAACAAGAGGTACTACTGAGAGTGGTATCAAACATGGAAGTAGTATTTAATCTTTTCTGTATGGGGTTAAACTCCCCATTTAAGAACAAGGTTCATAGCACAGGGGTGCTGCTAGATCCAGTGTTGTTGGTGGACGCTCAAGTTGTATCAGTAGCTTGCTAGTTTTGGCTAGTGAGACAATTACACTCTTCCATGAGTAGGCCAGTTATCTGGCAATATCCATAAAGAGCTGCCCTTGAAGAATATCTGAAAACTGCAGCTGGTACAAAATGCAACAGTGAGACTTCTGACTGGAAATGACCACTGTGTACATATTACGATCTTTAGTGGCTCCTGTTATTTTGCCCCCAGGTCAAATTCAAAGTGTTTTTCCTGGCACTTAAAGCCCTAGCTTGGGACTGGGGGTATCTGGAATACCACATTTGTCTGCATGAACCTTCCTGTTAATTCAGATCTTCTTTGGGCTCTTTTCTGGAGGTGGGGACACCTTGGAAGACTGGTGGCTATTGAAAAGGGCCTTTTTCTGATGGTGGGCAAATTATAAATTTCCCTCCCAAGCCATGTTTGGCTGCCACCTTTGCTATATTTCCACCTTTACTATATTTCAAACTTTTAATGGCATCTGGCTTTTTATGACATCTGATCCCCCTTTCAATTTAGAATGACTGTAGCAATATGACTTCATTGGCTTTCTTGCAGCATAAATGAAAGGCAGGATAACAATTTCCAAAATAAAATATAAGTATAAATTCCTCAACCTTCATGATAGGGCAGTGCTAGAAATCGCAATACATATTTCCAAACATATTCTGATTGATATGGTTTTTTTTATCACTTACCTGGGAGCATGAATACTAACAACTCCAAAATCTGCGGTACCATTTTCATTTGTTTTTTGTAGCTGGTTTGAAGGAATAATCTGCCAATAAAATAGATTTTTTTCCTTAATGACAATACACTGCGAGTTTGATTCTAATCCTTAAAATGGTATAAATGGATAATCCTCTAGTTGTTATACATCTATTCAAATATAATCTGTTGTTTAAATATGTTATACAGCCATGTATGCTACGATTCCATTTAAAAAAATGAGATATAATAGGACGTAAAAGCTGAATCCAAATTACCTTTAAGTCGTTAGCCTTTACAAGGTTGATTTTGACGTTAGGTTCAAAAGATGGGTTATTCCACTGATCGCAGAGCTGGACTATAAGAGGTTTCTGTAGTTCTCTGCCATTAATCACTGACACACACTAGAAATAGAAAATTATTGCTATCGAAACTATATATAATATGCTATAAATCTGGGATCACAAAGTAGTGTCCACCAGGGTCCCTGCTCCTCATGCTTGTTTGTTTGTGTAAGACTTTTAAAAAATTTAAATCCCAACGACTCAGAAGCTAGCACACTGCAAAGCAAAATGCTGGCCGCCAGCACAGTCTTCATTTCCAAGAATGCATCTGGATCTTACAGGGCCCCCAGAGACATTCTTATAAATAGTGGGTGTTTTTTCATTTTGCCTGGTGTTTTGGGTGGTGTGTATTTTCACCTGGCCATTTTTGTATGGATGTCGTGGTGTTTACCTAGTGTGTTTCTCTGAGCATCACCAGTTTACCATCTATGAAGTGAGTATTTGGTTGTGCCTTGTGGCAATAAAAATGTAATTTGGCATTTGGGCTCAGAGCCTCTCTCTGCCTTGTCATTAGTTTCTTTGTCAAGTTATTTGTCTCTGAGTCTCATCGGTTTGCGTTCTGTGTGAAATGCATGTTGGAGCAGAATCTGGAAGATTCAAAGGACTTGTTCTGTGTTTTGGAGCTCAAACCCCACCTCCACCTTGTATTCAGGTTCTTGGGCAAGGTTTTTTTTAGGCTCACCAGTTTGCCTTCTTGAAAATGAGAGCTTTGTGTCTGGCCACACCTCCCCATGGCAGCCATTTTGTAAGAGCACTCTCAAAAGTCCTACTGTGTTCACTGGTTCAAAAAGGTTGCGGACCCCTTCTATAAACGTACAATATTCACAAGCTATTACATGAACTGCTGACTTGTGATGAAGGGTTAGTTATGAAGAAACAACATCCATATCTTCTAATCCCAGCTATTTTCATACAAATTACTCCTTGTATTTCAATGTTCCCTTTAATGCCAGTGACCATGTTAATGTTTCAGAAGCATTTAATATTGACAAAACTTATATTTCCTTTTCCAAATTTCACAGAGTTACTGAAACAACTGTCATCATAGCACCCTTGATTAGTAGCATAAAATACTGACTTACTTCCTCTAACTCTGTCCAGTCCACAAGCACCAATTTAGCTGGAGGTCCTGCAATCAAATTTAATCTCAGGAAATGAGAAAATTCACGCCAAGCAAAGCACAGTTCTTTGGTTCCAGGAGGACCTGGTTTAAACCTGATACCTCTGACAGAAATACTTTGTGTATCTTCCTATAAAGAAACACATAATAATATAAACAATAAAAAGATGAAAAGGTTATTTGATGGAAAAATCATGAGAAGAATATTCATGCATTTCTATTTAATCCATACAAGGTTTTACAACAATGCATGTTCTACATGTGGAATGAGCTAAGATCTAAACATCTATTCATTTTTATAAGATGGTAAACTGAGCATGGGCAGCTTATCTATGTCCGTAGAAGTTATAATCGATTTTATAGGACTTTAGATCAAAATCATCACCTACTGACACAACAAATGTAAGAAACAACATTATTCTAAATGCAATTTGAGAAATATATCTAACTTAGTTCTTTAACCTGAAATCTGTGTTTTATTCTTTCAAAGAATCTGGTTTTTCTTTAGTTTTGATGCTGTTAAGCCCTTTCCTAAAGCTTGCTTTTCTGCCACTAAGCAGGCCTGGACTGGGAGTACAGGAATCCCACTCCTCTTTGAGGATCCAGTCTGGAAAATGGACTTTTCCTGCAAAAGTTGAAGGACTTTGACGAGTTTAAAATGCCCCCCTATCAGCCAGAGGAAAAGTATGAACTTCAAATGGACAAAAGCTTCTATCATGCATTATTTGAATGAAGAAGCAAAGCATGTTGAAAGTGACTGTGGGATTTTTGCCTTTATCCCATGCATTGGCATGGATGTCTGTACCCAGGAAACGTTCACACATAGACTTCCCTCTTATTATGGAGACTTCCCTGGGCTCTAAACCCAGATTGCTGAGAAGCAGTGAATCCCATGTCTCTGTGATCATTGGAATGGGACATGTGGGAATGTGTGAGCATAGTTTGTATTCAGCTGGAAAAGTATGGTCCTGGGTTTTGAAAAAAAACCATACAATTGCTAGACTTGACTTAAAATCTTAATGGCACCAGGTGACTGGTCTTTGGGAAAGACAGGTTCCTATTTAATTGTCATGAAAACAGTTGTGATCAAAAATTAAGTTCTCAACGAATACTTACAGTTTGAAAGTAATTATTTAAGGTATCCACTCTAACTCTGAATATTTTTATGAATGTTAAGAAGCCACTTAAAGGATATGCACAAGTTCCCTTTTTATGAGTTTAAACACTACATTACATTGGATATTAGGATATTATACATTACCTGCCAAACAGTTCTCAAATCTGACTTATCCAGACCATTCCCAGAAATTCCCAAGGAAGTCAGACACGATGATGTCAAGTTTTGAATATGATTTTCATGCTGATCTGTAATCATTACCTCTTAAAAAAAGAATCAAAAGTTATGAGAACACTGTGAAATGCATACTATACTTGCAAAATAGAGTAATATTTACAACATTTAATGTATAATCTGATTACAAACCCAAAATTCTAGACACTGAGCCTATCATGACACTATAGCTTTACAGTGCAATTAATTAGATGTCTACTCAAAATTAAGTTCCACTGAGTACAATGAGGCTTACTCCCAGGAAAGAGAGCATAGGATTGCAAACTTAATTATCCAAAGATACTTACTGAACAGTTAACAAGTCTATTTTTTAATATATAATCTCAGCAAACAGGGGCCAGTATCCAACAGCGGCCTTGCTGCTTGTGCAGCCACGCCGGTAGTGATCTGCATGCAGCCGCTACCACTTGCAGCTGCAATGTAGCACTTCTGGGGCAAGCTCGTTTTTGGAAGGGCTGCAAGCCACGCCTTCCTTAAACAAGGGTTTTCACTCTTTTTGGAGCTTGCCCCTGGAAATGCTACATCACGGCCACAGGCAACTGGCATGGCTGGCCATGTGCGCAAAGCCCCTATTGGATACTGCACGGGATCTTTAAGCCAATAATGCAAACAGCATTGCAAGCGTACTGAGCATATGACACTGCTGTAGTTTGCTATAGGCACTCTGTGCACCATCACAGCTACATATATGTGTAGGAATGGGGTGCTAGAATGGAAAATGTTAAGCGTTACAGGTACGTACCAATTTCACTTTGTAATGTTTCACCCATATGTAATATATTTGATCCTTTTATTCTGCATTTAATGTTTTTTGGGTCATCAGCAAGTGGTCTAAAGAAACAAACAGTGACTGTTTAATAGATATCCAACTATTTGTCTACCCGTTTCTTAAATATCAGCAGCTATACATGTAAACTAAACATTACTTTAGCGGAAGTGCAATTCAAGCAACATACTCCTCTACATGAAGGCAAATACGACTTGATAGGTATAACTGAAACTTGGTGGGAGGACTCCCATGACTGGAATATAGCAATTGAAGGATATAACTTGTTAAAAAAGAACAGAAGAAATAGAAAGGGAGGTGGAGTTGCACTGCATATTAAAAATACCTATCCCTGCACAGAAATACAGGTGGATCAGACTGGGAGCCCCATCGAGAGCATCTGGATTAAAATAAATGGGGCAAGGAATAAAAATAACATGATAATAGAAGTCTACTACCGACCACACAATCAAAGAGAGGACGAGGACGAAACTTTTGAGAAACAAATTGCCAGTGTTTCAAGGAAGTGTGATGTAGTAGTGATGGGGACTTCAATTACCCTGATATCTGTTGGGAGACAAATACTGCCAAAAGCGGCCCTTCCAAGAAATTCCTGACATGTGTGGATGATAACTTTCTCCTACAGAAAGTGGAGGAAGGAACTAGAGGATCAGCAATCCTTGACTTGATATTGACCAATAGGGATGACTTAGTGGATAAAGTGGCAGTTACGGGAACTCTGGGGGAAAGTGACCACGTCATACTTGAATTCTTGATTACGAAGGAGACAAATGTTGAGTGTAGCCATACACGTACTCTGGATTCTAGGAAAGCTGATTTTAATAAACTCAGAACTATGATAAGTAAGGTCCCATGGCAAATGAGCCTAATGAGAAAAGGAATGCAGGATGGGTGGGAGTATTTAAAAAAGGAAAATTTAAAGGCATAGTTACAAACAATTCCAACAAGGAGAAGACAACAGAGGAAACCAATGTGGCTCCACAAAAAGCTTAGAGATGACCTGAAAACAAAAAGGGATACATATAGGAAGTGGAAGGAAGGCCAGGTTACAAAAGAAGAGTACAGACAGGTGGCGCAGAAGTGCCGAAATGTCTTTCAGATATCTCAGCCTGGCTGCTTCATCGTCGCTTGAAACTTAACATGGCAAAGACTGAATTGCTTGTTTTTCCTCCTAAACCTTCTCCTCATCTCTCATTCTCTCTTACTGTCAATGATGTTACGCTTACTCTGGTCAAGGAAGCTCGTAGCCTTGGCTTTATATTCGACTCCTCGCTCTCCTTTATTCCTCATATTGAGGCAGTAGCTAAATCTTGTCGATTTTTCCTGTATAATATTGCCAGGATTCGATCATTTTTGTCTGTCTCTTCTGCCAAAACGCTTGTTCATGCACTGGTTATTTCACGGTTGGACTACTGCAACCTTCTTCTCTCTGGCCTTCCTTCTTCTCACATCAGTCCGTTGGTTTCTGTTCACCACTCTGCCGCAAAGATCATCTTCTTGGCTCGCCGCTCCGACCACGTTACTCCGCTTCTGAAATCTCTTCATTGGCTTCCAATTCACTTCAGAATCCAATATAAACTTCTCCTGCTGACCTTCAAAGCTTTTCACGGTCTAGCTCCTTCCTATCTCTCCTCTCTCATCTCACACTATTGCCCCGCTCGTGCCCTTCGCTCCTCTGATGCCATGTTTCTCGCCTGCCCAAGGGCCTCTACTTCCCTTGCTCGGCTTTGTCCATTCTCTTCTGCTGCCCCTTACGCCTGGAACGCTCTTCCAGAACATTTGAGAACTACAAGTTCAACCACAGCTTTTAAAGCTCAACTAAAAACTTTTCTTTTTCCTAAAGCTTTTAAAACTTGATGTTGTGCAGACTTCTACTGTTACTTTCTACTGTTAGTTTTACCCTACCCTGTGCCTGCTTACCCTACCCTGTACCTGTTTGCATTCTCTTCCCCTCCTTATTGTTTCACTATGATTTTATTAGATTGTAAGCCTATGCGGCAGGGTCTTGCTATTTACTGCTTTACTCTGTACAGCACCATGTACACTGATGGTGCTATATAAATAAATAATAATAATAATAATAATAATAATAATAAAGCTCAGAATGAGCTGAGATTAGTGAGGGATGCTAAAAGCAATAAAAAGGCTTTCTTCAGATATGTGAGTAGTAAAAGACAGAGGAAAGAAATGATGGTTCAACTGCTTAATGAGAATGGCAAATTGATAACAGATGACAAAGAAAAGGCTGAAGTGCTCAATTCCTACTTTGCCTCAGTCTTCTCCCAAAAGCGGGTCTATGACCTCCCTGGAAAAAGTGAAGCAGAAGTTGAGGGGGCAGGATTGCAGTTTGAGATTGATAAACAAATGGTCAAAGAACACCTAATTTCCTTGAATGAGTTTAAACTCTCAGAACCTTTGTCTATTATCTTTGCAAAATCATGGAAGACGGGTGAGGTGCCGGACGACTGGAGGAGGGCTAACGTTGTCCCTATCTTCAAAAAGGGCAAAAACCTGGGAACTACAGACCAGTCAGTCTGACATCCATCCCTGGGAAAATTCTGGAGCAGATTATGAAGAAGTCAATCTGTAAACACCTTGAAATCAATGCAGTGATCACTAGAAGCCAACATGGATTTGTCAGGAACAAGTCCTGTCAGACAAATTTGATCTCATTTTTTGATAAGGTAACCTCCCTTGTGCACGTCATATATCTTGACTTCAGCAAAGCTTTTGACAAAGTACCACATGACATTCTGATTAACAAACTAGCTAAAAGTGGGCTAGATGGAACAACTATTAGGTGGATTCACAGTTGGCTACAGAATCGGACTCAAAGAGTACTTCTCAATGGAACCTTCTCAAACTGGGGAGAGGCAACGAGTGGGGTACCGCAGGGCGCAATCCTGGGCCCAGTGCTCTTCAACATTTTTATTAATGATTTGGACGAGGAGGTGCAGGGAACGCTTATCAAATTTGCAGATGACACAAAATTGGGTGGGATAGCTAATACCCTGGAAGACAGAAACAAACTTCAAAGTGATCTTGATAGGCTAGAGTGCTGGGCTGAAAACAACAGGATGAAATTTAATAGGGATAAATGCCAAGTTCTACATTTAGGAAATAGAAACCAAAGGCACAGTAACAAGATGGGGGATACTTGGCTCAGCAATACTACAAACGAGAAGGATCTTGGAATTGTTGTAGATTGCAAGCTAAATATGAGCCAACAGTGCGATATGGCTGCAAAAAAGGCAAATGCTATTTTGGGCTGCATTAATAGAAGTATAGCTTCCAAATCACGTGAGGTACTGGTTCCTCTCTATTCGGCCCTGGTTAGGTCTCATCTAGAGTATTGCATCCAGTTCTGGGCTCCACAATTCAAGAAGGACGCAGACAAGCTGGAGCGTGTTCAGAGGAGGGCAACCAGGATGATCAGGGGTCTGGAAACAAAGCCCTATGAAGAGAGACTGAAAGAACTGGGCATGTTTAGCCTGGAGAAGAGAAGATTGAGGGGAGACATGATAGCACTCTTCAAATACTGAAAAGGTTGTCACACAGAGGAGGGCCAGGATCTCTTCTCGATCATCCCAGAGTGCAGGTCACAGAATAACGGGCTCAAGTTAAAGGAAGCCAGATTCCAGCTGGACATCAGGGAAAACTTCCTGACTGTTAGAGCAGTGTGACAATGGAATCAGTTACCTAGGGAGGTTGTGGGCTCTCCCACACTAGAGGCCTTCAAGAGGCATCTGGACAAGCATCTGTCAGGGATGCTTTAGGGTGGATTCCTGCACTGAGCAGGGGGTTGGACTCGATGGCCTTGTAGGCCCCTTCCAACTCTGCTATTCTATGATTCTATGAAAAGGTGAAACACCAAGATTCCTCTGAATATACAGTTCATAAAGTTCTAGTGATTATTCATTGTATCATAAGCAGCTTATCTTGTTCCACACTTTTATACTGATTTGTTTCAAAACTGGTTATTTTATATATTGCGTACCTTTACACTGACTACATTTGCACAATGTCTTAAACTATAGTTTAGTGAAATGTGAACAGGCAGGGACAGGCCTCAGTGAGCCATGGACTCATAAGCTTCCCCCTTTTGCACAGCTGAAGCACAGGTGATAGGAGGAGAGCGTGGAAGCCTGAAGTTCGTTTGTTCATGCCTGCAAAACTATGGTTTAGTGTGAACAAATGCAGCCATTATGTTCTTGCAATGCACCTAGTTTAAAGCTATCAATCTATGATATATGCCTAAATAAAGTATGCTAATATTTATCAACTTAGAAGATTGAGTTACTAATGACCATAAAAATGTATACTTGTGTTCCATAATCAACAGAAAAGGCCGCAGAGCAAACTTCATAATGGGGCATTGTTTCAAGAAAAAGTACAAACCTGACTGTAAATCCACTTTCCAAAGATATATGGTCATCATGGAATGTAACTAAATAATAGCGTACATCATTTACAGATGTTGGTACTTTCACATCAGGTAACAATCCATTAATCAGCTGTTCTTTATTAATCTTTGGGGTCCAATTTACCTAAGACACAAAATATTTTCGATAGTGTGTCAGATGTAATTTAAGGTACATTTTTTAATAGTCAACATTATATCCAAACTAATGTAATATCTTCTCCAAATTATAATCCCTTTATCATGAACTCCCTCTGTCTCATTCTTCTTTGCATATCACCTGACAAAGAAATGAATTAGTTTTCACTGTTATAGCCACCCCTTGTTTTTTGCCTGTGTTTGAAGCTGCAAAAACATTACCCAGCTTGTTGGTCTAAATATTTCACATCCCTTTCTTTATATGAGTTCCTTGAAGAAAAATAAAATCTACATTTCCTTATCTCAATATTATTTGCATCTTTTCATATGAAAATTTAATCCTTTAATTTAGGCTGACATTCTTCAATAATCAATTGAAGTAACACTTTTCTTTTTTGTAATGTTAAATTCTTCTCCTCTCTCTCTCTCTCACACACACACACACACGCTATGTAAACATTTTGTTATTCTGAATGTAAGTTTAATCCCCTTAAAATTCCTACCTTAATTTTTTCAGCCAGAGCTGGAGTTATTATGATCTCTCTTTCCCCCTCATCATATATTTGGAAGATAAGATTCTGCATCACGTCACCTGCAATCCAGTTAATTTCATCAAGGTGCTTTATTTGAATAGCCTTATCTCCCTCAATACTTAAAATCTGTAATTTTGTAACACGGCTGCTGGGAAGCAATTTAATGGTCTTCTCTAGAGGTGGCACATCTTTACAACTCTAAGGGAAAGAACAACAAACAAAAGTAGTAACAGGAAAACTGTTTTTGTATTGCAAATCCAGTCTGATTAGTAACTTTGGCTTTATATTGGCCAATTTTTACCATTTTTTATTTTAAAAATCAAGAACTGGAACCATGAAAGAAACTACAATATAAATCAGGCAACTGAATATTCTTTTATCTGATTGCTTGTCATGTAATATTGTTAAAGGACTAAACCCAAGTACATGGTTTCTTTGGGATGAAATAAAATATGTGATATTCATTTTTTTAAAAAAAATAAAGTCATATTTATTAAGGACTACCCATTCTACATTAATCCAAAATATTAATTATCCAGAGCACTACAGGGGCAATTCTACCAAGACCCCTACTGGGCGGATTCTTGCTTTTATCAAGCAAGTCATCTGCGGGAAGAATGGTACGGCAGGAGCAGTCCTCTGAATTTAGTTGGGCATGGTGCTTTCCAGGAGGACTTACTCTTTGTCTCTATTAGACAGGCCAGAACACAAGCAAACATCAGGTATAGGCTGAGAGAGTCTGTTCCATTGTTTTAGAATTGAGGATCTACACGTATAAGCTTGCTCAACCTGAGCAGGCTTTCTTCAAATACATAATTAAGTGCTTTAAAGACCAAAACAATGGAAAGATGAGATATAAATCTTTTAAAAAGATAATACATAAATAAATAAACTGTTGGTTTAAACTGTCGGTTGTTTTATTATGGTTTTAATTTTTGTGAACCGCCCAGAGAGCTTCGGCTATTGGGCGGTATAAAAATGTAATAAATAAATAAATAAAATAAATATTAAAAATATTTAGGAGCAAAAGGGTTAGATAGTGGAATGAGAAATAGTGCAGAGGCCCTGTCATCTAGGGACTAGAAACCCAGCAAGCTGTCCATGAGATGATAAAGCTTTAAGAAAGATCAGTAACACTTATTCTGATGTGCTTTCCCAAAAACAAAAAAAATCAACAACTATTTTTTAAAGATTTTGTAGCAGCATCTAGTTTCTGCACTGTATTTGGCACAATTCGCAACGGTCATAACAATTTGCAATGGTCTATATCCCAGACCATTCATATATGTGCCTATATAAGAAGGACAGCGAATCCAATATCTGGGGGCATTTATAAAGTAGTCACAGATCCTGCTTGATCCAGTTTGACTGCGGGACTCTGAAGTTGCCTCTCAGTATCTCCTATCATAAAAGGTGGGACTGGCATAAAACCTGTAAAGATGAGCTTTCACCGAACACCAACAGAAACTTGTATATATTAAACTCCTTTGAGAAGGTGCGGATGTAACAAATATCAATCTCTTAACTACAGTTAAGACATTAGGAATGGACTCTATTTAGGATATTTTAGTATGTTCTTAGGGTGCTTTTAGAATGTTTTTAAGCAGTGCATATCGTCTTTTTTAATCAGTATTGCATGTATTTTGTGCTTATTGTTGTTCCCTACCTCGATCCAATTGGAGGGGAGGGTAAGAAATAAATTATTATTTATTTATTTATTTAAAACTTTTCCTGGCCGCCTTTCAGGGCAGAATCCCTCACAATGTGACTTTCAACAATAAAATACATAAAAACAGATAAAATATTAAAAGCAATAAAAACATAAACACAATAAAATAGCAATTAAAAACAAACAAAAACCAACCATAAGACTAGTAAGAACAACAATGGCGATAGCAACAACAGTACTCATATCATGAGAAGGCCATAGTAAAATAAAATGTTTTCAAAGCCTCCTTAAAAGCCTGCAAGGATGGTGCATGGTGGATCTCTGATGAGACTTTGTTCCAAAGATGTGGGGCCACTGCAAAGAAGGCCCTCTGGGGTCACACGTTCCTTTTCCTCCTGTCCCTCGCTTCTCAAGCATGAATCCCACCTTCACCCTTAGCCAGAATTATTTGATAATCAGCACCAACACCAGTTGTGGTTAAGCCAAGCATTATTTCTTCTTAACTAGTATAACTAAAAACATTGCCTGCCTTCTAGTGGACAGAGCAGAGCACCCAAGTATCCTAGATCACTGGATGGCAGCAACAAGCAGGGAGAACAGTAAACATGGATTTTACTTACAGGTATTTCAATCCTTGCTTTAAGTGTCTGATCTTTCTTTATGTTCTGAACTTGCAGAACTGGTCCAGTTAAGATATTTGATCCAGCATTGCTGCAATCCACCGTATACACAGGAAGGTCTGAAGCTCCTGAAAACTAATATAATCATGAATAGCAATTAATACCAGGGCTTCCACATCAAGAGGTTGCATAAAGAGACTGAGGAATGGGATAAAAATCCAAGACAGAATACAAAAACTAAATTGGAGAACACCAATATTGATAGACGACTACTATTGCTCATATGTCGTCTGCATGAAATCACCAGGCTTCGGGTTAACTGTAATAATGAAGGGGTTTTATCAAGACCTGTGTCCACATATAACGGAGTCAAACAGGGATGTATTTTGGCCCCCACTTTGTTTAATTTCTATATTAATTCAATAATGAAGAGATTATCAAACTCTGACTTTCATCCCCCCAAGCTGAACAATACTCTTATATGCTGATGATGCTGTGTTGCTATCCCTAACTAGTATTGGGATGAGACGTATATTGAGGGCTTTGCATTTATATTGCACTGAGGAGCAATTAACAATTAACTACTCTAAGACCAAAGTGGTGGTCTTTGGTCAGAGGAAAATTAAACATAAATTGACGATTAATGAAAATCCTATTGAACAGGTTGCTGGTTATAAGTATCTGGGAATAATGTTCCAAGCCTCTGGATCACGGCCTACCCATATAAATTATGTGGTGGCTAATGCGAGGAGGCCAACCGCTGCTCTGATAAGATTTTTTTTCCAGTAAAGGTGGGCAACATATTCCCTCCGTTATTCAGGTGTTTGTGGCCAAAATTATTGCCCAAATGTTATATGGATCTCAATTGTATGCTTATTATAATCTTCGACATCAGGAAATTGTTCAGACCAAATTCTTGAGAGCAATATTTTTAATACCTCACTGTGTCTCCAATGCAGCGCTGCGGTTAGAAGCTGGGATAGTTCCTATTGAAGCCTGCGCTAGATAGTATATGATAAATTTTTGGCTAAAACTGATATTTGTACTAGTAGGGTTGGCCCCTCTGACATAGTTGGATCCCTTTCAATCGAAATGGAAAAAGCATTCAGGTAAGGAATTAATTTTAGTAGGATTTTCTCCCAATGATTTAATAGCCTTAGGATATTCAAATACCAAGTCAACAGTTAAACAAAGAATTTGGGATACTGTACTGCAAGAGCATATAAGTTCGCTATCTCAATGTAGCCCCTTAAGGGATAAGATCTTTGTACACAGCGCCTATTTGGTAGATATGACCCTGCCTAAATATAGAAGAGCCTTTACATTAGCTAGATTTGATGATTTGCCCTCTAACCTCTTGGATGGAAGATTTCAGGGAATTCCAGTCCAAGACCGACTTTGTCCCTGTAATAATGGGGAAGTAGAACAGTGGGCCATGTACTTTTACATTGCTCTTTCTATTTGGATTTACGTAGTGACCTTATTTTTTCCATGTTATATAATTATCTGGGTAGGACTGACAGTTTTTATATTTCTTTGCTTCTCTCCGATAAGACACCACATATTACGAATGAAGTGGCCAAATTCTGTGCAATTGCTATAACTTGCCGTAATCTTTTAACCGCCAATTGCAGCCTCTGACTGTGTGATACAGTTTCTCAGCAACTGCTGGATGTATGTAATTTAGTAATGTATGTATGTGTTTGGGACTGTCTGTTTGTTATTAATGTTTTTGTTAGTTCTGGTCAATGACCGCAATAAAATTATTCAATTCAATTCAATTCAATAACATTAGTTTCTTCCCACAGAGAAGACAGCAGCATTCCTAAAAGGTTATTTTCATGAACTCCTCCTACAAAGAAGACAATTTCACTCAAGTAAATAAAATCTTTATAAATTAGAGTTAGTCAAGTCTATATGTCGTTTTTGTTTCAGTGATTTGAAATATAGTCCCATAAAATTCAAATTGCAGTATTTCCTGGATGACACATAACTAAGAAAAAATAATTTAAGCTAAAGTTATTTAAGGCATAATCCTATGCATGTTTAAAATGAAAAAGGCCTTTCCCCGGCCCCTGTCTAAACATGCATAGGATTGCACTCTTAGTAAGTAATAACAAAGATATGCTCAGGTGTTTAAACATGTAACACTGATCATATCAATAAATTATACAATACCTTTTAAACATTTTTTTAACATGACAGCTAATTGTGTTTTAAGACACAAACCTTGTCTTAAAGCTTTGTGCCTGAAATTTTAAAATTAACCTAATATAACTAACACCTTTGATGAACAGACTTATGTTAAAAAATTAGAAACTGCCAAAGTTTTTGGAGTAAGAAGGAGATCAACGAATGCAAGTTAGCTAGTATCTCTCTCACAGCTAGACCACACTGCAATGGAGAACTTGTAATATAATTTTATTTTAAGTGCCTAAATAATTAGGAACAATATACAGACAATAAGAATAAAACAAATGGTCCTACCCATAGACTTACAATCTAAAGTGGCTGCATGTACCCCACAACCTCACTGTGGGTTAAATAACCTACGATGGGCTGTCATGTCATGTGAACAGCCCCAGTCTGTTCCCCTCAATGCTACAAGTATATAATCCTACCCCTACAGAGAGCTATTAAGCAAAACGGGCATGCCTAGCTGTCTTCCTTCCTTGAAAAGAAGAGAAATTCACTAGTAAGCACAGGCTTTCCACTTCTCTCCTCAAGTGGAGGAGGGCAGTTAATAAGGGGATGTCAAAATACAGTATATCCCAGGGTAGGTACCCAAGGCTGATTCCCTTCAGTTGTGCCTCTCTGTAGTACACACTTTCCAAAAGATGAGGTGAACATGTTAATCTTACAGTGTGTGTTGAAGGTTTGCACTGAGGAGTAAGTGGATATCTCTTCCACCTTCCTTTTCAAGAAGACTTCTGTTGTGGATGCCTCCCTGAGTGTACCTCAATAACCTCAGGAACGTGAAGTTTAGCAGTATATTAGCTGTTGCTAGAGCAATGCACTCTCTCAGCCAGTAAACAAGTGAGGCAATGGGAACCTTCCAGTCAAGAACCAACCTTTTCCAGGAGGCAAACAACACACCAACTTGGTGGTGTGCTCTTGTCCTTTCTGTGTAATACTTGATATTTCTGCAAATGTCTAAGGCATACCATTCGCTCCCAAGGGTTCTAGTTGGCTGGAGTCAAAAGGACAGACAGAAGGATCAACTCTTGAGTCCTATGAAAGACGATATTGACTTTCAAGATGGAGGTGGAATTATACTGTAATACCATCTTGTTCTGATGAAAAGTATTGCTTTTATTGCTTTCAATTGCTGCTTTTCAAAATCTTTAATAAACTGTAGATACGTATTCAGTTTAACTTTGGCCTGATGCCTTGATTTTCACCCCATACCTAACTGCTTTACAGTAAGTTGGTTGCGTCACTCTGTCAAGTTACAGAGGTTAAATGGCTGTTTTAGTGAAAACAGCTAGGAAACAAAAATGTCCACTTATTGGCAACAGTGAGGACTGCAGAATGAGTTAAGATACCTGGTTTGCTCTGCTCCCTTCCTTCTCAAAATAGATGTGACAACCTGTGTTGTCAAAGATGGATAAAAGTGTTTTAAAATGAATAGAATTGTTGGTTATCAGAAAAACTATTTAATTTTATGGAACACAGTCAACCTAACAAATAGAAACTCTTGGTTGAAAGGTTGCAATTTATTTTCTAGGGCTGAAATGGCAAAAGCAGCAGAATGTTCTCTGCTGTCATTTTCAATAATATGACAATGACATAATACGTACAATCATACTCAAGCCATATTTTTAAAGAAGAATGACAAAAACTGTTGACCTACCTTGCAAAGAACAATTAGTTTTTGTTGTGCTGTTATGTTGCCTACTTCATCTAGCACTTCAACTTGAAAAGGGAATGCTTTTCCATTCTCAGTTTTCAAGATGTCAGAATCTGGCATGACATTTAGCTTCCGGGGTGGGCCTATTGAGTTTACAAACTGGAGTTTAGTTTCTGTTTTGTTAGTGTGGACACTTCTGGTTTGTAAGTGTTGAAATTTCAAAAGACAGACTAACAAGAAAGCTTTGAAAAAGCCAATGGATACAACTAATATTTTGAAATGACTATACAATACATTGTAAAAAGATTGTCTATGTCTTTCACTCAGGAACTAAGGGCACAATCCCATACTTGTTTAGACAATAAAAAGTCCTACAACTCCCAGCATTCCCTAGCAAGCTGCCTGGGAAATGCTGGGAGTTGTAGGATTTTTTCTCTTTCTAAACAGGCATAGGATTGCACCCTAAATATGCTAATATAGTTGCATGGAAGTTAACTTTAATGGAAAGTAATTTTAATGGTATCAATGCATTGATTTGTTCTCAAGGTGGCAATTTGTCTACAGAGACCAAATAGATAAGGAAACTGTTAGGAAATTAATAACCTTGTTTTAGTTTTGTTTCTTCCCTGAATACAAATCAAAATTCACTGTCAGCTTAAAGAGGCAATCCTATGGATTTTTAGATATATATATATATATACACACACACACACACACACACATAACAACTCCCAGCATTCCCCAGCCAGCATGATTTGCTGCAGAATTCTGTGAGTTGTAAGACTTTTTCTGTCTAAACATGCATAGGATTACGGCCTAGGAGATTCTAATTGTTTAAGAAATAAACATCAATTTTTTCAGCTATACCTATTAACATAAAAGTTAGAATTCCCATCACATCACATTGTATCTTATTATGGTTGGAAAATGTACACCATCTATACATATTGAATGCTGGTTTTAGAAAATGCTTTTTTATGTATCAAATATTCACTTACCTGGGTGAAGTTTAATTTTCAATACCTGGGATTCTTCTTTCAGACCAGGAAGAGTGATTTTCAGAGAGAAGTTCTATTGAACAAAATAATGTAAAAGAATCATTTTAAATAATGTTAATTTCATTTGCTTAAAGACTTACTTAATATTTGTTATATTTTTACTTATATGGCATTTGTCTGAACACCCTTAGCCACTTCTGTGCCTCCTACTTCTTTCCAAAGGCACGCTTACAGTAATCATCATCATTAGCAAATGGTACTTGAAGCTCTATTGCAATCCAAAGAGCCTATTAAACTGAGTAGGCTCACAACTGTCTCTAAAATTGTTCAAATATAATTATTATGAAACAATAGGCAGTGTCCAACAGGACTCTGTGCTGCTGTCAATTAGTTCTGCAAGCAAGACCCAACACTTGCACAACAGAGATTTAGTGATTACAGGAACAACCAGAAATGTTGGCTTCTGGGATGGGGCAGGTCAGAGAAGCTTGCCTGAGGGAGCTCCGCTGACTTGTCCCAATCTAGAAACAAGTGCTTCCACTCATTTCAGGGCTTCTTATAGGAAGCATTAAATCCTCATTGTGCAAGCTCTGGGTCCCACATGTGCAATAGAATTGGCAGGAGGGGCCACCTGCGCAACGTCCTTGTTGGATACTGTCTAATAAGGCTGCAATTCAATATACACTTACCTGTGAGTAAGTCCCACTGAACTAAGTGAGACTTACTTCTGAGTAGACATGCACATGTAAGTCTGCTGTAACAACTACAAACTTTATACAAAGACTACATATGTACACAAACACACATTTATTATATAACAAAACAGTTAATACATTATTGCCATGCTGGAAGTAATTCAACCTACCTTGCCCTGGTAATTGTTCACAAGACCTTTAGCAGTTATGCCCTTAATGGCACAATTCGGTCCTCTATCTGTTTCTTCATACTGTAATGTTAAACCACTACAAAATTAAAATTAAAATCAAGGTAAGAAGTGACGACTTGTAAACCACAACTGAAAGATACACAAAATGCTTCATAAGGGTTTAAAGTTTAAGGGCTTCATAAGAACTTTAAAGTTTAATCCTTAAACGAAACACTGGATTTACTCATGATAGTTCTTTCTGATCATTTAGAGACTGACTTCCTGTGATGATGGGTGACTATCCCATTTGCTGCAGACCTTAAAAGAGTAGCTAAAGAGGCAAGGAATTGCCAAGGATCAGCCAACTGGAAAAGAGGGAGGTCTGCTATCTCGGTGGAGGCAAGGCTGAAAAACTGAGCCACCTACCTTGCCCCGGTAAACTCCCTCCAATGCAGTTTCCAGAAGTCTCCAGAAGTTCTACCTCTTGAAGCAGATGAGAGTAGTCACATGATCTCATCACATGATCTTATCCTCCCATGTCCATGAAAGAGTGTTTAAATATCAGGTAATTTAAGAACTCTACTCACTTTGTGAGGCTAAAAAAAATTAACTATGACCCAGAGACCACATGTCCCACTCTTCTCCCGTTAGCACCATATAACTACTAAACTGTAGGAGAATTTAAGAGACAGTTCCCTAGTTTGAGGGGCAACACAGGGGGCACATCACCAGTTAATGAAGTCAAAAGCTCCCAGCTGTGTCTGTGCCACCTTTAGTGTGTTATGGACTCACTGGAGTAGGGTCAATACAGCAAAAAGAATTCTCTCTTCAAAAGCATTATACAAATAAAACAATTAGAATGAGTTACCTAGCCTCAAGGATTGGTACAATATCATCTGTCAGATGAGTAGCATGACCAAATTCATCCTGGACATCTAGAGGAATATTGAATGGACACCCAACCCGGAATGGAGGATCCAAAAGACCTATTGAAAACTTGTGAGCCTTGCCCTCTGAGGTAGAGAGGAAAAAAGTCCACATCTTTAATGAGAATATTATTTTTTTACAATGAAATTCTTTAGAGATTTGATTTTAGTCAGTCTTCCTTCATCTCCTTTCAGGGCACAGCTAGACCTACCTGGTGTAGCGCAACGAAGGAAGGAGGATCTTGCGATATGGTTATCGCAAGATCTCCCCCTCTGTCTACATGCGACGCACGACATCCTAGGAGGAAAAGGATGTCGCGCCCGCCATTCTTTTTCTAAAAGGAGATGGAGCGCACTAGCACGATTTTTTCGAGTGCTAGTGAACGCTGTTTCTTGAGTCACAAAAGCTCAAGAAACAGCGTTCAATAGCACTCGAAAAAAGGAGATACTATTGCTCTTGGAGATAAGGAAATTAAAGAAGAACATAAAACTGCTCCTGAAGAAGGAGGAATTCCCTGCGAAATGCGTAGCGCTTAATAAATTTTCTTTCTGTCCTGAGCACTGGAGTTTGCCTCCTCCTTCACCATCTCTGAAGAAAGCCCCATGTCAAGAGGAATTTGAAAACATACTTCAATACCTTTAGCAAGGTAGGAGGGTGGGCTATGTGAATGCACAGTTGACTATTAAAGTTACAGGTCAGCAACCTGTCCTTCTTCTTCATGATCTCTGTACTTCACACATATGGGTGACTAGCAAGCTGATTTACTGACTGGTCATTGCTCAATTTTGAAGGACCGAGGAGTTTCACTGGATACTTGGTGAACTCGGGTTTGGAAGTTTGCCTTAACAGGAAAACTTAATAATAAGTTATGATTGTTGAAACGAAGTAGGAAACACGCTACATAATAAACTGATACCAATCCACAGAAAATGTACGTTGGTAACACTCAACTTCAAAACAATGCCTGTAGCATATCAGTCTCTCTGCTTCGTTTGAACAATGTATTCCTTATTTTTCTGCCTTGATTTATTATAATTATTGATATGCCTGGATTATTGCATGGGGGGGGTTTAGTATAAAATAATATTAAAAAGTTCATCACTGGGTCTTCTACCAGTGTATTAGATCACTGAATCGCTAAACTCAAGGATGCTGCCATGCAGAATAACTGCTATAATCTGGTGATCTCCTGTACTCGGAGGAATTCTGAGGTGGATATGGCTTGAAATACCATGACCTTTCTCTGTAGCAGCTTGAGGAAGAGTCCATTCTCCAAGTAAACTTTTTGTCCAAGGAGCATGATGGTGAGCGAGAGCACCTATGGTTTTTTTCCCCACGAGGATGATGCACGACCTCTCATGTCCAAGTAAAAACAGACGGAGCCCCTGGAATAATACAAGTTGAGCGAGCCCAACTCCTAGACTCCAAGGGGTGGCAGTACCAAGAAGAGATTGCAGGGAATATTGTGCTTGGTAGTTCTGACCATGAAATAGAGGAGGCTGTGAGGAGTCCTTTATCTTGCCTTCAGAATGGACAGGCATCATCCAAAGCACTGAGGTCTCATGTGCTAGTTTCTTCACAATTAGAACAGGTGAGAGTTGCAGTGGTGGTAGCTGTAGTGGTTCCTGGTGGGGTTGAAAAGTATCAGTCTGAAGAATTGGAGAAAACAGAGGTGTAGGAGGATATGAATCCCTCTCTGGCACTTTTGATTTCTTTTTTCTTGGGTCTGGTGCAGGGCCTTTAGACTTAACTGCTTTTGTAGTGGCCTGGCTGGTTGTCATGGAAGGTCAAGTTTGGCTTGACCTGCTGCCAGAGATGACGACGAGTTAGAAATTGTCAACTGGGAAGGGCCTGATAGACTTGGCACCACTGTCAATGAGGCTGTAAGTGGCATTGTGAGGGACCGCTTTGAGCAAATTGAAAATGGACAGGACTCTTGATTGCTTCACTGAATCTTTTGCCTGTAGTACTGCCAAAGTACCATTCGAAGGCAAGAGGAACAATTTTGTCATATTTGCTTACTAAAACCTTAACAAAGCATACATGATTCTATGAAGTGGGCCTTGCCCAGACAGAAAAGGCAGAAATTATGTCCATCAGTCGGTGGTAATTTAACGAAAGGGAAAAAGGAAAGAAAGAAACTATCTCAAGCTCAATTTGCTCTTTTACAATAGTGATTTGTGAAGAAAGCTCTCAATGATAGTGCTGCTGCTGCAGTCAAATAGAAAGTGAGGGCAATGGTGGGAGTGCCGCTCCAGGCATGTGTGCAAGGGAGGAGGGCGGTCTTTCCACCTACAATTCTCAGCTGTAGAAAGCTTCAATAGAACTCTACATAGGTGCAGAACCCATATGTGTGATGCAAAAGACCATAAAGAAAAACAGTGGAACCCAGAGAAGAGGTTGAGCATATGAATACATTACCTTCTTGATCTAATCAAACTTTAGCATGCCATGCCATTCAAACTGGCAAATTATGGTTTGGAGGGCTCACTTAAACCATAGTTTCTGGTTCAGGTAGTTCAGCAAACTATAGTTTGATCAGACCAGTAATATATTAAGCTTTGCACACAAGGAGGAGGAGGAAGCACTCAGGTTTATAGCACATTCTCGACCTTCCAAACCATAGTTTGGAGGACCACTTGAATGTAGCCTGAATATTTCAGTTCATTTATATTTTATTAACACTTCCATGAATGCTTTCGACATATAATCCAGTTTTAATAAGCAAAATAGTCTTTTACTGATTCTATCACGGCTAAGTTGTGTATGCAAAGAACAGGCACTGAGTGCAACAAATAATCTTACCTATTATATTAAATTTAAATGTTTTAGATGGAAGTGATCGTCCTGCATAAGTATCAGCATTGCTTTCATTCAATACCACTTGCAATTTCAGTGTGTAGGTCCCAAGTTTATTCATATTTTCTGCATATAATCAGAGACAACGTTTAAAATGGAATAATCAAAATATTGATCAATTGTAGGATACATTTAAGGCAAAATACTCACCCATTTTTTTAAACCAGTAAGGCCATTTACCCCCATGCTGACTGATATGAGAAATGATTTCCTTATTTCCACTAGGTGCTTAAAAGGGTAATAAAAAGAAAAAAAGAACTATTATTATTATTTATTTATATAGCACCATCAATGTACATGTACAATGTACAACTATTATAATAAAGATGGAGACAGGCTCTCTTTAAACACATGATCCAAGTAAATAATATAACATGCTGTTTAATGGAACATCTGTTAACAGATTTAAAATATTCAGATTTATCTTATTCATCTTGTTTTATAAGAGGAATGAAAAAGCATTACATGCATTGAGATCACACACACACATAAATTTTCACTCATATAGGAAATAAAAGCAGTCTACAATCTCTAAAAAATTTCTTTTCTCAAACTTCCTTCATGTAAATGAACAAATTCTATGAGTTTTGCCATTATTGCCATGTTTTCTTAAACGACTCTTTTTCTGTAGATATATTGGATGAATAGCATTAGTGGCAATTAACATTTTTCCTGTTATTATTGCAACACTTTAATTTCCCCATTAGTAGACAGGTGAAGACGAATTGAGAATAATAAAAAAGTGAGCATGATCCAAGGAAAGATAAAGTTTATAGTATACCATCCCACTGATTTCAATGGGGAAAGCATGAATTGAAATCTCTACCACTGAAAATCAACAGAAATATAAAATGTGGGAACCTGGTATGAAATACAGTAGGTCCTATGGTGTGAGGTGTGTGGAACATGCACTTCAGGAGTGGAAGAAGTCCAGTTGGCAAGGAAGCCAGGTAACTGAACAACCAGCCATAACCTATATCCTCCTAAAAGAATTCCCGGGCCTGCTGTTGTTTTTCAACATGAGCAATTCACTATGCAGGGAAGCTAGATCTATCCCCTAGCTAGTGTGCCTGTCTCCAGTTTCCAACCCACCGCCCCCTCAGTTTGTCTTGCTCTTCTCTGCCTCTGTCCTTTCCTCACAGAAGGCTCTGCTGATTGTGACATTTTGCCTGTTCGTGGTGTTTGTTACAGATTGCTTAATCCATTGTTGGTTGAGTTCTCTGCCACTGGAGTCGGTTCTTGCCCAGAACTGAAAGGTTGAGTTCTTGACAAGCAATGAATATCTCACAGAAATAGTTGTAGTCAAAAGGACTAATATGTGGTGAATTTGGGAGCAACACTGCCTTGGACAGGGTCTAAAATTCCAGCTTGCTGAAGCCATGGTAGCAGAAACTCTTGGGTTTGGGACCTTTCATACAAGCCACTTCATGGGATTCCCACATCTTTTGCCAAAGTCACAGTATCTGGACTTATTATGGTCAATATTCAAATATATATAATCAAAGGATCATATACATTTATATAACCTTAAGCAAGTAATATATTAAAAGAAGAACATGAATTTATATTTTCAGGACATTAGATTTATTGTGCCATCACGATAGCAAGGACTGGAGTAACCAATGCAAGTGAATATTAATAATAAAATTTTAAAATATAAAGAAAAAATAACTTGTTTTCTTACAATGCAAATTAATCTTAAGTTCAACAAGCAATTTCTTCGATCCTCCATGACTTGAACCAGGAAGCTTTTGCATAGCCTCTCCCTTTTTATTCAGTATTTCTATTCTTAGTGCTCCTATGAAAAAGCAAATGGACCAAAATGTATTTAAAACATCGAATACTTGGAACATTTTGAACTCCAAATCTCAGTAGCTTATCAATCAAAAGGCATAATGTTACTCAGGCATTATTTATACCATGTACCTGAACATGTGAGCAAAGCATCATTGTGGAGCTCCATCTCAGATATCATCACATCACATAACCCTTTTGCAGAAGTCTGTGCATACAGTGCAAACGTTGGCAGAGAGGGGGCCTTCGTGCCTACTGCTGTACATATGGAGGCTTTCACACAACCCAGAAGCCGGTGCTATTGGGGTTCTGAGTTGTGCGGAGAATTCTGTGGCTAAAACTGTATTTGTGAAGGTCCCCCTGTCTGCAGACATTCACACTGTACATGTGGACATCAGGGGGAGGGGCTTTGTGAAGTATGCAACACCAATAGCGAAGCTACTCAATGTGGCTCCACTCTTCACTCATGTATTTGGATAAATAGTACAAATAATACTTGAATAAGGCTTTTTTAAAAAAACATGTTGGGAATCAACACATACCTATAGTAGCTCCTGCATGCTTGGTTTCATTTGGTAACAGTTCGTCTCCTTCAGGCCATGTTACTGACAACCTATCAGGAAGTCTAATAAAAGAACAAATTGTGATTGTTCACATTTCCTAGGGCTACAAATTTTAATCAATTAAATCAGTTAAGATTCGATCACTGATGAATCAGATGAGACTTCTTCCATATGTACCCACTTGGACATTAAAACGTTCCCATTCTAGGTGCCCCCACCAAATGAAGTGAGATGGGTGGCTACAAGAAACAGGGCCTTTTCAGAGGTGGCACTCATTTGCGGAATTCCCTTGCAAGAAAGGCTCACCTGGCACCTATTTTATGGTCTTTTCAGTACCAGGTCAAGACCATTTTATTCCCCCATGCTTTTTCAGAACTGTTTTTATTGCTTTCAGTACTTTATTTGGCTGCTAGTTTTAATTTGGTTTTATGTGCCATAATGGCTTTATTCTTTGTGACTGGTTTATATTGGTCTGCTTTTATTCTTTGTTTTAATGTTTGTATTTTATGTTTTTAATATATTGCACACTACACAGATAACTTCAGTTATTGGTTAGTTTATTAATAATGTCAAATATATATTTTTCAAAGTTATTTTTCAAACAAGAAACATCGTTTCTAAGATGATGTGGCTACAGCAAATACCTGATGCACCATCTGGAAAAAAACTAAGTAGGATTTTCCCCCCTCAAAACTATTGCTAATTTCTTATGTAAGTATATACACACTTAATCCATTCAGGGCGCAATCCTATGCAGACAGTCAGCAGCCTCTGAACTCAGAGGCTGCCCAGTATCCAATACAGAACAGCCAGACCACAGAAGCTGGGGCGGCCATAGGACTCAGCATCAGGCAGTTGCCCCAATCTCCTTCCCTACTTCAGGAACTCCCGCTTTCCCCTGTCTCTGCACCCCATTTACCAAGAGCTGGTAGAATACTTTCCGTGCAGGCTACGAGGCGGAGGGGAGGGGAGTGTGGTTTCCTGGCTACAAGGTCATAGCCAGGGCTCTGACCTCATAGCCAGGAAACCAACCAATCCTATGCCTGTCCTCCCGCCCCCAGACACTGTCTGGGGGCCATAGGATTGCTCTCTAATTGATTGATTAATCAATTAAAACTCATACATTAAACTGATAATGATTTCTTTAATTGTGTGGGAATCTAATATTTTCCTTTCCTTTTGAAGTAAAGGAAACAGAATTTCTTTAAAAACTAACTGCCTACAGATCCCTGAATTAGCAAATTAATGTTTCATTGGCCCATATAAACTTACCTGGCCATTTCCTCCTCAATGTATTTTTTCACTGCCTTGTCGGACACTGAACGATCAAGTTTGCATATTGGAACTATCTTTGTTTCCGCATATAGTTCCTGAGGTTCCTGAAAAATTAAACTATTAATGATTGCCTTTTAACAAAAGGAAGCAAGGAAACATGGAATGAAGTAGTGTGTGGTGTGAGTGTGGATACACAAAAACACACAATCTTTATGTCAAGATAATTATGTGAAACACAAATATAATGAACAATGGCAAACAAAGCAAATTTATCCAGCATCAAAGCAAACCATCCCTCCTTGTAATTAAAAGTGTTCTTGAAAAAATATGCTAGTAATATTCCAATCTACATAATGCAATTTCTGATTGGTTCACACTCTATCAATTAACTTTCTAACTTTTAAATTTATGATTTAAATTAGGGCTTCAAAGTTTAATGAATTAATTGGTTAGAATAATCAATGAAAAACACTTTGATCAATTTAAAAGGTGACCTTGTTAACTGGGCAGCAAAGTTCTTAAAAGAGCATTAGTTTTATTACAATAAACTTGCAGATGCTAGGGTCTATCTTTTCTCCTCAAAGGTAGAAGAGAAGTTGTTTGGTGGGCTGTGGGAGCCTGACTCTGCTGGGAAATAGGGCACAGGAGGGTGACTCTCCTCATAAATCCTGAAACAGAAGACGAACAGCGATCTTCCCTACACTTGCTCCCTCCCAGTGTTCCCAGTGTATTAATCATCATCATCATCATCATCATCATGGGAACACTGGGAGGGAGCAATGTCAAAGCCACTCTGCTGCTGACACTCCTAACCCCCCAGGATCCTGATCAGGACTGCTAGCCTGAGATAGAGAGACTTTAACTTCTCTCCCCTTCAGCAATCCTGATCTAGATTGTTGCTTCCATGCTGCTGTTTCCCTATTCCCCCTCCCATTGTTTCCAAGCCATCAATTAGGGTTGCATCCTGATTTAAAAATGGATTACTGAGCAATCAATATAAATTAAATCATATACTGCGACACCTCAAATAAAATATTTTTAGTGGATTCTCGAGAAATGGAAATTCCTCTCTCAAATGTAAGATAATTTAACAAAACAAAGCTATCATTCATTGTTAGAAGGAAATGGTACCTTTAAATATTTTTTGCCTTCATCGGATATAGTAGATCTACTAAACCCTTTTAATTGAAATCTGTGCCCTATGCAGACATTGAAATCTCAAGTGTGGGAGTGATTAATTTTGCACTGGGCCATACCGCCCCCATGTGTTGGGGTTGGATTTCATGCTGGTATAAGCAGGGGCAGGGAACCTCTTCCAGCCCAAGGGCAGGATTCAGTTCCAGGGAAGCTCTTGGGAGCCAGATTCTAGTGCTGGCCTGGGCCAAAGGCAAAAAGGGTTTGGGCCAAAAAATACAAGCATATTTAAGCTTCTTTCTGCCAGTAACTAAGCCTTAGGAGAAGCACTTCACCTTTTTTAAATAAGGAAAGCTGCCAAAAAAATCTGGGAAACCACTAACCTACCAGTGTTTGGGGGGGAAAGAATGGGTCTGGCGCAAGGGTGTGTGGCTACCTGAGGAACCCCAGAGGGCCAGATTTGGCAACGGGCCTGAGGTTTCCAACCCCTGTTGTCTAGGGACGCACTTAAGTAGAGCTGAGACATGGGACCTTATCTGTACAATCAGTACCCCAACAAATCTCCCTGGATCATGGAGACAGGTCCTGTGTGCATTGGGCTCTTTGTGCATATGCCACTATGCTAACTCAAACCCCAAATTTTCAAGAGGCTGGGTGGGATGCTCAATCCCTATCCCCTACTATATGCAGGGTTTGAAAATCTGTGTAGTTATTGTAAAGAAGTTTATCACTGTTGTTGAAGATCAAGATTTAAAAAGATATACTGGTATTAATGACACTCAGCTCAAAATCATTTTCAGTTGCACATTGTTACTTATGGCTAGAAAGACAGTGATGCTATTTTCTTCCTGAAAGACCCATCTACAGAAATGGTCACACCTAGTCTAAATAGATCTGAATCTGATTATATTAGGGATTAATTTAAAACATTAACTATTCACTTACTAAAGCGATCTGAACATCTCCTCCAGTAGCATACACATCTCCATTATGATCTCCATATAGGAAAAAATTTGTTATTCTTCCATGGAGAATTGGAAGCGTTTTAATTGTCTTTACCTGTGACATAAATAGGTGTTCAGCATTTATTTTTAATCCACTTTACAGGTGCAATGTAATTCTAAAAAGAATATTTGGTAGAACTATTCAACTTAATTAAATATACAACAAAAAGTTTGCAACGTTCTGATATAAAGACTCTTCAGTATTTTTCTATTTACTGTATTTTTTCAGTAGTGTTTGATGAAAGCATCTCCTGAACAAGAACAGCATTTGGCTCTCCAAAACTCTTCACTAGGCAATAATCCACTGCATGGTTAAATATTAGGTTTATAATCTATTAAAAAAACCTTTTTATTTGTTCACTGTCTTGTGTATTGAGAAAAAAACTGTATCATGGGATGCTCCAAGTTTACTGCAAGGATACTATGGGCGGCTTCATACGCCACACTAAGCCACCATGCAAATAAGTATTCACGAGTTGGTTGTTAAGTTGAACAATCTACAATACTCCTGACGGACGATTGGGGAGGCTATGGCTTGGTCCCTGCTTTGTTCCCTCTCAGTCCTCTCGCTGACTCCAGCACATATCCCAGGCCCTTTGTGGCAGAGCTCCTTGTTGCCTTGGGCACCCTTTCTCCAACTCGTCTGGCTACTGAGGGAAACTCTCCCTACCGCACATCAGATTGCCAAATGGAATGAATTTTCAGAACCTCAATGAAGGCATTCACACTTAAAAAAAAAAAACAATTCCAGGACGTTTCGTTGTTGCGCAATAGCACCTCTCTTGATATTTAGCTAGCTGTCACATATACATATGGTATAATAAGAGTGGTAACACTCAAACCGCAAAGACATCAAAACAACTTACATAGATGAATAATTCAGAAATTTTACAAATGTATAAAGAACAGGCACATCAACAATATTTATAAGATGTTCATACTAACATTCACAACAAAGCCTGCAATATCAACTATCTAATATACATATGGTGAACTATTCACATGAAGCATACATAAACATACATAAACGTTATGGCAAGGCAGTAACACAGATGATAAAACTGCACAGATTTCAAGGCAGAGAATTTGTAACACTGGGAATTTGCCTGTATTAAGCACGAGAACCGCTGGCCCACGGGCAGCATAACACCTGCAGGGGTTTCCCATGCAGCCCACCAAGCTTCTTTTCTAAGCCCTGCCCTTCTCCTTTCACCTGCCACAGTACTGCGAGAGGGAAAAGGGGCTCATCTCGGATCTACTGCAGAATGGAGATAAGCGCTTTGTGCAACCCCTGTATGGATAGAGGCTCCCTTCTCATTGCAAGGGCAGGGAAAAGGCTTATCTCCAATCTGCAGCAGTTCATTAAGAAGCCCTTTCTTCTGTTCCACTGCTGACAGAAGAGGGGAAGGGGATTATCGCTGATCTGCAGCAGAGATAAAGCTCCTTCTCTCAGCGCTAAAGCTGGAAAATGGATTTAGCAGGAAACCAGAGGTAAAAAAGACAAAAGATCTTTCTGTGCTGGGCAGGGAAAATGCCCATCCTGTCAGTTGAGATGGGGCAAGGAAGAGTGTGTCTACATGTGTGCGAATGATGTTTGTATAAATGGCGTGAGAATGTGGGTGTGTTTCTGTGTGGGAAAATGGGGATACATGCCAGTAGTGGCTCCACCCAAATTGGGCAGTGGCCTCACCCAGGCATGCGGCCACCAACATCCTGGCCCAAACCAATTAGTCCCTTGCACTGGAAATAGTGCCCCATCCTGCTCTGCGAGGTGGGGGACTATTTCTCTCAAGCAACTAAATACTGTTTTGGTTGCTTGAGAGCCACACAAATACTGTCGTTTCCTGTGCATGCTTGACCTAGCAAACTTTCTTTTTGCAATGTAAGAAAATATATTACTCAACTCAAATTTCTGAACTGTACACAGTTCAAGAAACATGCATTAAGCCATATTTTAAAACCTCTACGTTTTCAAGAAGCGATTAACTTACCAGCTGCCCAGCTTTGTATGTTTTTCCATCCCACTCTATTGCCAAATAGGTAGCCCAAGGTCTCTGCATTCTTTTAGAGGCCAAATCAGTGCGTGTAATTGTTCCTTCGAAGAGAGTAAATTTTATCTGTTTGTCATATTTTTCATGGCAGTCCTTGAGCCATAATGCAAATTCTCTGTCAATTTTCATTCTCTGTTCCTGTGAAGGGTTTTGTACATGTACTACAAGTTAAATATAGTTAAACATTTATGACTGTCTGAAGGTTTATTTTTGTATAAAGCTTATTCTTATACAGCTCCCAAAGTCAATTACTTTTTTAAAAACAACTAATTAAAATTACAAATATATAATAATTGGTTGTTAATTTGTATTTTCAATACTATGATCTTATAAACCACAATTATGTTTCTTCAAAGTAATACTTTAGCCTTGCAAGGTTGGCTGCTAGGTTAAAGAATGAGGCATGCCCATCAGAGTTTGACAGGAATTTCAACCTTTATTTCCCATGTTCAATGCAATACTCCAGGCATTATTCAATATTGGCTCTCAGAATCATTTTGCTGGTTAATTCTCATGTTGCCTGTTGCAATTCTCTTTTTAATGTTTATTTATAATACGAACACAGTATACAGTACTTTCATCAACACCTAGCAGCCTTGGAGAACTGCTAGGGCCCCAGTATCTTGGTAGTGCCCACTGCTGATATCTGTTTTAGGCTCCCCTGAATATTTTATCTGCTGGTTGGGCATTCTGGTGGCCCTATTCTTTGGTCAATTGACCCTGGATCAGGCCACCTTTTGAATTTCCACAATTCCTCAAACCTCAGGCTTTGGGAGAAATTAAAAGGATTGCTAGATCCAACAGATTAGCACTGCCACAACAGCCAGATATCTCTACCAAGGTCAACTGATCAAGAAAAAGGCCCAACAGAGAAAACTTTGGCCAGAGCCTCTCAGACATTGACACTATAGGACTATTGACATGTCATGACAGCCCACCGTGGATTAAATGAGGCTGTGCCACCTGTGGCTGCCATTTGAAATATGCAATCTCTGCTTGGGGGTTGTTGTGTCATATGAACCCAGCGGATGTGGGTTGTGAACCACCCAGAGAGCTTCAGCTGATGGGCAGTATAGAAATATAATAAATAAAATTATGCAAGGATTAAACAGCCCTTGCATAACCCATGGTTTGATTCAGGTGTGTTTGTTTAACCCTGACATATCCCATGCTCACCAGGTTCACATAACACAACAATCCCAAGTGGGGATTGCATATGAGAGCTTCAGCTGTTGGGTGGTATAGAAATGCAATAAATAAATAAATAAATAAATAAATATGTAATTTGGCACCTGTGAACACATCCGAAACCAGTTCTATGGGAGTACATACTTAACATCCAACATATAATAAACACATAAACCATAAGAAGCCTATGAATTTTTATATTTTAAAAAATTAAAAGTCCACATCTAATGATTTTCTAAATTTATTTATTCAATTTTGGATTAAGGAAGTATTACCTGTCCATTGACAACTCTTGTAAAAAGTGTATTTTTGTCTTTTAACTTTAACTCTAAATCCATGAAAGTCAGCTTGTTCGTGCTGACCTGAAATTTGTCATTTGTAAACAATGCACCAGAAATTCTGTTGTAACATTCAACTGGAGTAAGTCCTCTCTTCTTGGGAAGAGCACACCACTCAAAGCTTGGGAAAAAAGACAATGTTTAGAAACTTTAAAAAACAAACAAAAGAAAAACACGTAAATCACAGCAGTAGTACAATCTTACTCTTCCACGGTTGTATATGGTATTAATCTTCCATTCCAAAAACATTCAAAAATGGGTCTTTTTCCTCTAGCTCCCTTTTCTATCTCATAGCAATCATCATCATCGTCATCATCTTTTAATCCTAAAATAAAGAGTGAATGTTAAATTATGAAAGCATGTAAACACAGAAGACACTGTTCTCCAAACTAGAATACTGTAGAACACATGCGATTTGCTATTTAAGAGCTACTAATAGTGTATTAGTTTTAAATGTTTTAACTATATGAATTTTATGGTATCTGCATTTATGTTGTGCTCCGCCTCGATCCAGAGGGAGAGGTGGGTAACAATTATTATTATTATTATTATTATTATTATTACACATACCAGTAGTAGTCACTGTGTGCTTAACAAAATAACACCATTGTACCATAATTTTTAATTGCCAATTAATGTTCTACAGTTTAATCTTCACACATCCAATAAACCAATAAATACTACTCAACACTGGTAGACAAATGAAGTTTTTGCAGAGCAACACGCATCAATGACCTGATAGGTTTGTGGCTTTCTTCCGTACCATGAAGCACAGGTGACATAGATCACCATCAAAATTTGGCATTCTGTATAGTTCTGCTCTTGCGTGTTTGAACTCCTCTATTCTAATTCTTCCCCTAGCTCCTCCACTTGCTTTGCGTGCCACTCATTGACTTGATTAAGATGGTGCGTAGTGCACAAAGGAGAATTCCCTGTTATCTTTGATCAGTAATTGGAGATAATAGTGGGCATTCCTAGCAAAGAGGGGGCTGGACCTGGGAGGCAACCTCTGCAGGCTGCAGTTTCCCCACCCCTGTTCTACAATGAAGAAAACACAATTCTAGCTAATATACCACATAGCTAGTATGCCATCAAATGATTAACAATATGCTAAGAATTGGTATTTGAGGTTAAAGGTATGATTTAGTATAAGAATTTCATGGTGCATAATAATGATGTTACACACCATAGAACCTAGAAATATTTGGGAACATAAATTGATTAAATTTAGTCTTCTCTATTAGGATACAACTAGAAATAGCATGGAAATTACCCAACTTACTTGAAGGAAAGCAAGGATCGTCAGGGTAGGTTTCTTTATCATACAAGAAAGGATGATAACGCATAACGCCTTCCACTACACCATCTCCTTCCACATGAGCTTTGAACTCAAAAATATCCGATGCAGTATTTATATATAAGGTCTGCATATCATCTTTGATTTCTCGAAGATTCATAATCTTAGGCGTCTTCCCCTTTTCAAACATAGAAATCTAAACAAATAAAAGTTATTTTCTCCTCCCTGAATGCATTTCCTTGCCATAGTCATCAGCATAGTATAAAGAACATGAAGTTTCAAAGTTTTCTATTAAATATTAATATAAATTTGTTTTTGAAATATCACATATACGACTTGTAACAAATAGCATAAGACAATTCCATATCATTCAATGGGTGGGGTGTATACGATTTTCTTCGACTCCTCCGTCTAACAAGCATCCCACTGCTCTATACTTCACATTTATTTAATGAAATGTACATGTTGCCCACTAACAAAAGTTCCTATGGCAGCTTGCAACAAAATAGAACTAGTATATAAAAAACTAACACCTTATAATTTAAATATACATAATTCCCCAAGCCTTGGGTTTAGCTGCTTGGGGTGTTCAAAATGTAGAAAAGGTGGTGGACTTTGATATAAAAAGAAAAGCAGTAAGCAAAAATAAGCTGAAAGAAATAGGAATGATTGAAATGAGAAACTTTTATGAACAGCAGCAACCTATAACACAAGAAATATGGAGTAACTGTACACAAAATATGAGAATGCCATCGTTAGTATGGATGCAAATCAGGAAATTCCGAAGAACTAGAAAGATAATAAGGCAAAGTACAAGAGATTTAACAGAATGGGGGAAATTTACAGATAATTACAAATTAGGAGATAAGAGTATAATACCAAAAAGTTATAGAATCTTAATAAAGCCAGAAATGTAACAATAAAACAGATGTAGGAAAGAGACAGTGAAGAGGAGATAGAGGATGGGATTTTTTGGAGATAAGTTTCCCCTTCCCAACAATATCCACTAAAATAAAAGATGCACTAAAAATAGTTCAGAAGTGGTATCTGACACTGATGAAGTTGGCAAAAATGAATAAAAACGTATCACCTTTGTGTTGGAGAGGATGTGGAATGGAACACAATTTCATATGTGGTGGGAATGTAGGAAGGTTAGGAAGTTTGGGGACAAGATTTTTAAAAAATAGAAAAAAATACCAAACAAGAGATTCACAAAACACCAGAGTTAGCTTTGTTGAATATGTTTGTCAAAGAAAATAGAGAGATTAGAGAAAAAAAATATTAATTGGCTTGTTGACAGCTGTGAGGCAATTAATAGCAAGTAACTGGAAGACAGCTTGGATGTTGACAATACCTATGTGGAAAAAGAAAATTTGGGATATAGCAATAAATGAAAAGCTGACATAGAAGTTGAGAATATATAGAGGAATAAAGAAAAGAGATACATGAAGGACTGGCAATAATACATAGAATATATGAAAGAAAAATTGAACAGAATAACTTTGGCAGAAGCTTATAGAAATGTATGGGACTCATGAAAAGATTATGAGCAAAAGAGGATAAATTAATATACCACCCTGGAATAGAACCAGAAAATAAAAGATGGAAGAAGAATTCTGAAATAGACCCATTTTGGGGAGGGGAAGGGGACAGACTGTGAATTAATACTAATGTGGGGTTTTTTCTCTTTGTCTTCTGTTTCCTTCTTTTTTGTATTTATTGAAAATTCAATAAAAAAAATATGGGGGGGGGGGAGAAGAAAGAGTGGCAAAGTCCTGTTCTTCCAGTGGAACACAGCTTCCCTAGATCCAGCTGAACGTATTTATTTCCAATGAAATTTAAAAACATCCTACCTCAATATCAATATTATTGAAAGCGCTTGTTTCCTTCATTGATGGATTGATGTCATTTCCTTTGGGTCCATGGATATAGTAATGATATATGTGTCTGTAAGAATAAGTTTGATTAAAATACGGTACAAGTGTGCACCGAATACTCAAGCAGGCCAATACTTTACCTTAAGTTAAAGATATAAAACTAACATCCCAAAACTGGCATCTAGGATATGCAGTTTGAACTTAACAAGCACAGAGTGAAGTTCCTGCTGCTACAGGAAATCTCCCCTCCCGCCCCCCCACGGATTCAAATGAGGCATTTCTTACATATTCTTATCCTATTTCCAATATGAGTGAGGCTGAATGTATATAACCAATGGAAATTGCGAAGTCTGGCAGGCCAGGAAAGGGTTTGTCACTTCAGTCCTTGTAGAAACAGAACCCAGTCCACCCAAAGACACAGTAGCTCGAGTAAAATGAATGCACATTCTCTCCTAGTTGCTACTACTCTAATATAATGCAATATCTGAGTCAGGTTCTATGTTTTGTGGGAATTATATAAAGTATATGACAGCACATCATGATCCATTTATATGTCAATAGCATATGATGTATAAATGGATAACCACTTAAATAATATCAACTCACGTCAGTTGTCTCGGCCAAAGGTGAAAATTGTTTTTCAGGTACTGCACATGTTCCGGCTGTACTCCAGTAATAACTACTGCAGTGAAACTCGCTTTATCTTTTTCTTCCATGATAAGATTATGCAGGAATTGTTCCTCATCATTAACAATGTGGGAAGAGTCAGATGGCTATGAGAAATGATTTAAAATTAAAATTAAATAAGTTGCCTGAGAAGAAACATTACTACAGAACATGGAAGCTACGGGATATATCAAATTAGGGCAAGAACTGCTCAGGTCCAGTTGATTATCAGGGAAGAAAAACCTAGTTACTATAATGAATATACTGACAGCTGCTGAAATCCTAGAAAGTACATAGGAAGTAAGAGAAAATGTGTTAGTGTGTTGTATGTCTAAACAAATTGTTACAGTGCCATTATTACCTTACCTTTCTGTTTCTAATATATCCACTGTATATAGATTCTTTGTTTTTCTCTTTCTTTTCAAAATCTTCTTTGGAAAGGACAAGCTCATGAACATCTTGAGAATCTGCAGGTTTGCTTATCATCTGTTCAAGGTTTTAAAATGTTAAATAATCAGAACAGTCCCAAAATTACACTGGACACAATCCCAACAGCATATATGGAGTAAAGCATAGGGAATCCACATGTTGCAAAAATGCACTGGATGCCAGGAAGAGATATCAGTATGCATTTGTCCCAATGCAGCTCCTGGATATAACCCTCACACATCCCACACACCTCTACGTTGTGCTAATATGGCAAGACAAAAACTACCTGCCCTCACATACTGACTGTGTTTGGACATAATGGGAGTTTTCGGTGGCAATTCAGGGATTAATTGAATTCATGCTTCCTTTTTTCAGTAACACCCTTCAAACGCTGCATTCGAGGGTTGTTACCGTGATGTCCAAACCCAGGAACTTGGGGTTGTTATTGGGTTAAATGACCTCAAGTTAACCCAAGAACAAACCAATTGTTAATTAACCCATGAATTGCCGCTGAAAGGTGTGTTACGTCCGAACAGCTCTGCAAAGTATTCTCATTTACTCTTGGTGCATAATTTCCATAGCTTGAGACCAACTGTCCCAATTGTCAGGCTGTGGTCTCTGTGGGGAAAAAAGCACTGGGTAGCAAACCAGAGGCCATGGAGTCATGCAAGGCTGTGCACGGGCCAACCCACAGCATCTCCAGCAAACACATCTTGTTAGCTGCTGGGGATACTATGGGGCAGTCTATCTGCACTCTTCCCTTGTTTCACAAACTCTAGTCAAAGGGACAGGCCTCTCTTTGCTATCCTAGTCACCAATTTGTGATGATGGTCTGGCAATTTCCCCTTCTAACACTAACTCAGCATGGAGACCATTCCTTCGGTATGCTTTGATGTGCAACAGGGGGGCAGAAACATGCCCAATATATTGCTAGTCAAGGTTCAATTAAGCAGTACTGCTTAAAGTAACAATTGTAAAAATATTAAAATTTTACTTACTCTGGCAGATTGTCCAACAAAAAACACTGCTTGTTTACCACCAACCCCAAAATATGATATATCACTGTTTAAACTGCGAGGCACTGCTGGAGGACGTACATATCCGGCATGATCACTAATACCAAAATTCGATAAAAATATATATCAGAAACTCTTAAATATGGTGTTATGATTAAAACAATCATAAAAAACCCGCTTCCAATGTGTGACAAAATCTATGCAAATTGTATAATGGTGATAATATATTTCTATCATATATTTAAAGCAATGTTTGGGTACACCAAGTTTCTTTATTGTAGCCACTAGAGGATTTCACATATTTGGCACAATTTCCAATCTGAAAATAACTACAACTCTCATTGTTTACCTGAAGTCTTCTAAAGCAGTGAGGCAGAAATGCAGGTTGCTTACCTGTAACCGTAGTTCTTCGAGTGGTCATCTGTGCATTCACACAAGTATGGGCTCTGCGCCTGCGCGGAGTCTCGTTCGGGAAAATTCCATAGCTGAGGCGTTTTGGGCGGGAACCCCTCCCCCATAGCGTACTGCACATGTCCGGGTTCCCGCCCGATTCTCCTCAGTTCCTGGAGACCGACATTGTGGCCTCGCAGTCGAGAAGAATTCTCGGTACCTACCCCGAAGGAGTATATGTATATAACAGATGGGTTGTAGCTAATGCAAGTCATTACAGTATGCTATAGTATCCCTCGGTATTGAAAGGATACTTCGGTACCGACAAACTCCCTTGAACTGAGTACATTGGGATTGTGGTGTCCTGTAGCCAGTAATATACTGATACCAAAGTACTATAATGAATAAATTGTACACCGAGAGGGGTAGGTGGGTGGGTTGTGTGAATGCACAGATGACCACTCGAAGAACTACGGTTACAGGTAAGCAACCTGCATTTCTTCTTCGTGGTCTCTGTGCATCACACAAGTATGGGAGATTAGCAAGCTGACTTACCGGAGGAGGGTCGGTGTCCTATGTCAGCATTGAAGACAAGACTGCTCTGCCGAAAGAGCAATCTGCTCTGGCTCTGGCATCCAGACGGTAGTGCCTCACGAACGTGGAAGGCTTCGACCAGGTTGCTGCCCTACAAATGTCTGGTAGCGGTACTCCCCTTCCGAATGCTACCGACGTTGCCATAGCCCTGGTTGAATGTGCACGGACCGGTAATGCCAGTGGAAGCTTAGCGAGCTGGTATGCGAGTGTGATGGTGCCCACAATCCATGAAGCCAAACGCTGTGGAGACACAGGCATCCCTTTGCGTTGTCCAGCATAACAAACGAACAGCCGCTGTGACTTTCTAAAAGGTTCCGTTCATTGCTTGTAAAAAGCTAGTGATCTCCGAACATCAAGCATGTGTAGGGTAGTTTCTATCTCCGAGGAAGGAGTAGGAAAAAAGGCCGGAAGGATAATATCCTGGTTTAGATGAAAATCCGAGACAACTTTAGGTAGGAATGTGATATCTGGACGC
This sequence comes from Elgaria multicarinata webbii, assembly GCF_023053635.1. Lineage (NCBI taxonomy): Eukaryota > Metazoa > Chordata > Lepidosauria > Squamata > Anguidae > Elgaria > Elgaria multicarinata. Next base: position 55,494,644 of record NC_086177.1, read on the forward strand.
AGGACGGCCTTATCTTTGTGAAAAATCAAATATGGAGCGTCTACGCGCAAAGCTGACAGCTCACTAGCCCTTCTGGCAGTGGTAATGGCTATAAGGAATGCCATTTTCCAAGACAGCAGTCGAAGGTCTGTCGTTGCCAGGGGTTCAAATGGTTTGGACGTTAAGGAGTTTAAAACCACTAAAATGCTCCATGGTGGCAGTTGTTGTCGAACAGGTGGTGCTAAGTTATTTAGTCCTTTCAGAAAACATTTTGTGAGTAGATGCGAGAAAACAGTATAGCCCTCGATCTGTGGATGAAAGGATGAAATTGCTGCAAGATAAACTCTTATGGAAGAACTGTCAGACCCTTCTCAGATAGACTCAGTAAGAATAAAAGGATCTGTTCGATTTTAGCTGAATAGGGATCGAATTGCTTGTCATTGGCATAGTCCGTGAAAAAATTCCACTTGCGTTGGTAGGATCTTCTTGTTGTAGGTTTCCTTGCGGCTTGTAGCACCTTTTGTAAGTCCGGAGGAATAGTCGTGGAAGTTATTATATTCGCCACGCTGTGAGTCGGAGTGTGTGAATGTCTGGATGTGTCACCGTACCGTGTTGCTGGGTTAGTAACGACGGTAGGAGTGGGAGTCTTCGGTATCTGTTCCTCGACAGTCGCAGTAGTGTGGCAAACCATGTTTGTCTCGGCCACCAAGGGGTGATTAGTATGCAGCTGGTATTGTCTGCTACTATTTTTGCTAGGATTCTGGTAAGGAGTGGGAATGGAGGAAAGACATAAAAGAGGCCGTTGTTCCATTGAAGAGAAAAGGCATCCCCTTGGGAGTTCCTTCCTATGCCGGCTCGGCTGCAGAATTGTGGGACTACATTGTTTGACTCGGTTGCGAATAGGTCTATTTTTGGGGTGCCCCAGATGTCGAATAGTCCGTATAACACTTCCTTGTGTAGTTGCCATTCGTGTGGCATTATCTGAGACCGGCTGAGTTGGTCCGCTAGGACGTTGTGAATGCCTGCAATATGGACTGCCATAATCCTTATATTTCTGGGGATGCACCAGTGCAGGATGTTTAATGTAAGAAATAGGAGATCTTTCGATTTCGTGCCACCTTCCTTGTTTAAATATGCTACTACCGTAGTATTGTCTGACGTTACTTGAATGAAATGCCCCTTGAGTTCTTGCTCGAAAGCTATGAGGCCTCGCTGGACTGCACGGAGTTCGAGAACGTTTATGTGGTCGCGGGCCTCTGTATTCGACCATCGGCCCTGGGTTGTTAAAGGACCGGAATGTGCTCCCCAACCTGTCTTCGAAGCGTCTGTTGTCAAGATTTTGGTTGGTTGTCCCTGTTGGAAGGGCAGACCCTGAATTAGATTGGCTGTGATGGTCCACCAAATAAGGGAGTCCTTGATGTGTGTGGGTAGTTGTAAGCGAGTCCTTTTGGAATCGTTTAGTGCATCGAAGTGGTGTATGAACCACCATTGTAGTGGTCTCATCCTTAGACGTGCATGGCTGACCACACTGGTCGTGGAAGCCATAAGGCCTAACAGTTGTTGTATGCAGAAGGCGGAGGTGTTCGGTTGTTGTCGCAGTTTGCTTGCTAAGCATGATATCTTTCGAGCTCGGTTGGATGGTAGGAATGCTCGACCCTCTGTTGAATCCAATACTCCTCCGATGAAGTGTATCATCTGTAAGGGTTGTAATTGTGATTTTTCGTAATTAACATAAAGGCCTAGATCTTGCAGAAGTGAGCAGGTAGTGTCTATTGATCTCCGCAACTGTTGTTCTGTGGGCGATACTAACAACCAGTCATCAAGATATGGGTAGACTTCTATTCCCTTGATACGGAGAAAAGCACAGACGACTGTCATACATTTTGAGAATACTCTCGGTGCCGTAGAAAGGCCGAAAGGGAGAGTAGTGTATTGATAGATATGGGATCCAATTACAAATCTTAGGTATTTACGATAGGATTTTTGAATTGCGATATGGAAATATGCGTCACGAAGATCAATAGACGCAAACCAGTCCCCTCTTGATAGTAGTGGCATGATCGAGGCTAGGGATATCATTCTAAACCTCTTAGGCCATAAGAAAGTATTGAGGAGTCTTAAATCAAGGATAGGGCGAAGGCCTCCGTCCTTCTTCGGTACCGTGAAGTACAATGAGTAAAAACCCTTGCGATGTTGATTCATGGGCACTGTTTCAATAGCTCCTTTTTGTAGGAGCATATCGACTTCTTGCAATAAGGAAGGTGTTGGTGGTGTTATCCTCACGGTACCGACTGGAGGAAGGTCTTCAAATTCTGTCCTGTATCCTCTCTGAATTATAGCTAATACCCAAGAGTCGGTTGTTATCGTTTTCCATGTATCAAAATATTGGGAAAGTCTGTTATCGAAATAAACTGCAGATAAGGAGCGTGTATATTGGACAATTGGATTATCAAAGGCGCCGTCTAAAAGAGTTGTCTCCCCTGCGAAAAGTAGTTTTGCCCCTCTGCGTGGTAAATGGCTTATGTTGTTGGAACGAGTGCTGCTGCTGATGTTGACGTGGCTGGTTTTGTTGGTATTGTTGTTGTCTATTTGGATAGTATGATGTGCGTGGGCGAGACCATCGGCGTTGGAGCTGTTGTTGTGGTTGGGCGAAGCCCATCTTCCGGGCAGTTGTTCTGGCTTTATGCACTGTATCGAGTGCATCATCTGTTTTTGAATTAAACAAACCTAAGCCATCAAATGGCAAGTCCTCTATTCGTGATCTTGTCTCCTGTGCAAGTCCTGCCGATCGAAGCCAGGCGTGGCGGCGGAGTGCTATTGTTCCCGTAAGTGTCTTAGCCATACAGTCAGTCTGGTGTCTGGATGTATGGATCTGTTGTCGTGATAGTTTTAGGGCTTCAGTATGGAAGAGTCCTGCGAGAGACTTTTTGTCATCTGGGAGATGGTCCATAAGTTTTCCCATCTTTTCCCATAATATAAGTTGATATCCAGACATTGCCGCCTGGTAGTTAGTGACTCTAAGGGCAAGCGACGAAGATGAGTATAGCCTTCTGCCGAGAAGGTCCAATCGACGACCCTCTCTATCGACGGGGGAGGCATGTTGATGTCTATCTTTTCCCTGTGCTGCCTCCACTACGATGGAATTTGGGGCAGGATGTTGGAATAAAAATTCGACCTCATTTTGTTGAATTTTATATATGCCCTCTAATCTCTTGGAGGCTGGCTGCATCGTTGATGGTGATTTCCAGGATTGTTTTATAGTATCGAGGAGAACGGGCAACATCGGTATGGACACTGGTTTGGTTGTGTCCGAGACGATGGAGTCGAAGACAGGATCTTGAATGGTAGATGGAGACTGTTCAATTTGTAAACCTAATGCCTGTGCCATTCTTATTATCTGATCTGAAAAGTGCCCCAGGTCTTCAGATGGGGAGATTCCTCCTTGTGGTATAATCTCCGGATCTGGAGAGGCAACTGAAGGAGGTACAGAAGACGTTGAAGATGAGTCGGAGCAATATTCATCTTGCCCCGATGATGGAGAAAGTTGTGGGGCTTGGTGTGGTAACACTTGAGCCGATGGGATGCTCTGAGATTGAGTTGGTCCCAATGAATTGTCAGAGGCAATTCTAGGAGGTGTTGTGGAAAGTGGTAATTGTGACTCCTCTTGGTGGTGTGCCACTACAGCATTTTGTTGAGGAGGAATATCCTCATCCTGTGCTGAAGTAATATGCTGAGTCATTGGATTAGAAATCGTGGCAGAGGGTCGAGATGACCGTGGGATTGGTGGTTCTCGGTATCGATCCTCTCTATAGTAAGGATCTTGAGGATAGTAATAGCAGCGATCGTCATAATGCTGTCGATAGTAACGATCATGGCCCCAGTATGGAGGATAATTAGGGTCTCTCTCCCATTGGGGCTGCCTGCCCATGTAAAGCGGAGAGCGCGACCTCTCTCTAAATCTTGTTGGGGGATCATAATAATAGTAGTCTCTTCGTGAACGGTGTGAGAACATGGAATCAGGGGAGTCCTGTCTGCGTTCCCTTCTGAGTGGCTGATCCTGTAGCGGAGGGATGGGCACGGGGGAAGAGTCCCGTATCTCGCCCTCCGATACCGACGTTTGTCGTTGATCTCTCCTTGGTAAGGATCGTACTGTCGGTATGGGTGAGAGGAGTAACGGCGGTGGTGGTGGCGGCATCGGTTGCGGAGGTTCGGCAACCGATGTGCTCGGTGCCGTATTGTCCCTCGGTACCGAAGTGGTCGGTACGGTAGGAGGAGTTATAGATCGAGGCCGTGTCGGCGTCGGCTTCCTGAGCGACTTATCCTTGCGCTTTTTTCTGTGCACCTGAGAGCCAGATGCAGTATGTTTAGCCCTCTTTGCTTTTTTGGATAGTTTCTTTGCAATCGATGAGGTAATACCCCTTCCCGGAGTTAGAGGTAACTCCTGGTGGTCATTTACGGGTAGCCCTGCCCGTTGTGGAGGAGGAGGGTCTGAGGTTGCCATGGCTGGACTTTCCGTACTAGGTGTGTCCACTGCCTGAGGCGCCTTACTCCAGAGTAGGGCTTTTAGTCTATCAGACCTGTTCTTCCGCGTTTGTTTGGAAAAGGCCTGACAGAACCGGCAGATCTCAACAACGTGACTCTCTCCTAAACAGAGTAGGCAGAGCAAGTGTCCGTCCGACGGTGGGAGTTTGCTCCCGCACTTAGTGCACTTTCTAAATGGTGCCCTGAGGGCCATGCGCCCCGTGGGGCGATCAAAGATCACGAAAAATAATTTAACAAATATATAACTGAAAAGGTAGAAGTGAAACTAGAAGGATAGAAAAGGTAGAAATAAGAAGAAAACGCCTCAAAGTTTGTTTGTTTGCTTTTTTCCACAGAGGATTTCCCAGATGAGGTCACCACAACGGCGGTCGAAAGAGAACTGAGGAGAATCGGGCGGGAACCCGGACATGCGCAGTACGCTATGGGGGAGGGGTTCCCGCCCAAAACGCCTCAGCTATGGAATTTTCCCGAACGAGACTCCGCGCAGGCGCAGAGCCCATACTTGTGTGATGCACAGAGACCACGAAGAAGAATTTCTGTATGCTAACCCCAACTATCTGCAAACTGAGTCAATGTTACAAAAGTGTTTTCCGGGTTCTGACTATGTTCACACAACATGAAAACCCACCATGGGGAGTCAGCCATGATGGATTGTGTTGTGTCATCTGAACACAATGAGTTCTCCACAGAGTGGCTTAGTTTTCACAATCAAGCCACTCTGAGAATCCATGGCTTATTTTCATGTTTCCTGAGCCCAGGAGAGTGATTTTTATTGTCAAGAGCAGCAGCAAAAAATCCTGTGCCACTCTTTAAGACCTCCAACCTCCCTTGCCAGTGACTGCCCTTCCACTGATGCTGAAAGAGCACTTTGGAAGAACCGTCACTCTTTTGCCATCTTGTTTTTTAATTTGTTTGGTGCTTCAAAATTGTGCAGATGATGATGATGATGATTGTTGTTTTGTTTATGTTTCCTATGTGCACAAGAGCACATTTATGGTTGACTGATACGTGTAGAGAAACACTGAAAAATATCAGTTCACCACTTAAAAGCATGAGGATCACATTGCCAAGGGGGAGATATTCCCCCATTTGGAGTAATTACTGTGCTCGCTTCCCCCCTATCACACTGCCCAGCTATGTTCCATTCCAAACATTTTGTCCTTCAATCTTTTCTTGTACAAATATTCTAGGTTTGTTTCCCACAATGGCCATGTTCTTTGCTTAATTTGCAATTCTATGCACACTGAGTTGGACTAAGCCCCATTCTATGCACACTTAGCTGGGAGTAAGTCACCTTTGAGTAAACACGTTTAGAGATTGTGCTGTTAGATATATTTGCCACAAGGTGTGCAGGCTCTGTCCTAGCAGCACAATGAGTTAAATTAAATTCATCAACTTGACACTTAAATATCACTGAAAATGGAAAATTCTAACCTCTCTATATCGCCTTGTCGTGTAAACTTTGACAACCGATAAACAGCCCAGTTATTAAGCTGTTTAGATGTCATGCCTCTTCCATTATCAATCACAGCAACAGCTAGTTTTCCTTGGGTGTCATCAAATAACTATTAAAAAAAGAAGAAACAATGTATGAAGGTACTATGATAAAGTAACCCTGCAAAACACAAGAATGGTTCCTTAGTAACTTACCAGCTTTAACTGTATTCTCCGGACACCAGTATTTTGAGAAGTAGCTGATAGAGAGTTATCAATTAATTCTGCAAGAGCAAATGCTAAATAAAAGAAACGTTTTTAAAGAATTATTATTATTGACAACAAAAATGACAATACCCATATTTAATCTGAGTCTGAAAGGCTATGTACAATTTAAGCTGAACTTTATCCTCTTTTCTTTCTGATAAGAACAGTATTGAAAGATGCTTATTAGAAATGTGATATACCTATAACTGTAGCCTCATAAGTACATGTACTATATTACTGCCACTACCTATCAGATAACTTTTATATAACTAAGAAACTGACATATTTTTTAAACCCTTGCTTATTAGCATTAACACCAACACAATTGTGATATATCACAATACTTGCATCTACACTTTCCCAGCATGTGATCTGAAATAGATCTAAGAGGGCGTTAAAATTATAAAATTTATGAAACTTAAACTTACTACAGTTGAGGTGAGGGGTGAGAGGTAAGTAGAGAACAAAGAGAAGACTTTTTAAATACTAAAAGTAGCTGCATAACAGAAACAGTTTTTAAAAAGCAAAGGTAGAGAGAAATCTAGGAAGCAAACCAGGCACTTCAAAGGATTTTCTCTTAATTCTGAAACACATTCACACCAAAAGCACTTTCAAATAACTAACTTTGTATGTGGCAAGCTACTCAAATGTCTGCAAACTATTGAGGGGCAGCAGTCATCTCTCAGTGTTGATTGATGATGGCCTAGCTATCAGAGGACACATGCCAACGATGGGTATGGCTAGAGCCAAAAATGGGTAGAAATCAGAGTCACCTCCACTCCTTCTTTCTACCCTCTTTTAATTTCTCCCCTTCCTTCTCCACCTGCCTCCCCTCTTTGGCATTGGCCCCTGTGCAATAAAGTTTTTTGGGGTTTTTTTTTAAAGCACCCATTAGTGCCAATGGGCTCCCCTGCACCCCGAAAAAGTGTTGTTGGTGTATACAGTGGAGGATCCACAGCAAGTGGGGCAGTGGTGTTAAGCCTTCCCCCTCCAGCCTTCTGTTAAAATAGTCCTCATGCAGCAATTAAATTTTTAAAAATATTTATTTGGCATTAGTGTAAGATATTATATATATATATATATATATATATATATATATATATATTTAAAGATGAATTGGTGCAGTGAGGAAGGCGATTTCCATGGGTGCGTATGTGTTAACCCTTCCCTGACCAGCAGTAACCTCCCTGAACCTTCCCCGGCACTTTGCATGGTAATTAGACTTTTGTTTTTGTTGTAGTAAACTTTTCATTGGCAGCAATAGAAGTGTTTTAAAAAGCCTAACTGCTGCGTGGGGTTGCAGCCACAAGCCATATGAGGAGGCCTTACAGGCTGGAAACAACCTGCTGTTCTCCACTTAGAACATGCTGGATGGACCCCATTACAATTTCCACAGTACGTGCTTTCATACACACATTAGTGTCATGGCTTCTCTTTCCCTCCCTGCCTGCCGGGTCTTCCTCCTCCCCAACTGCCTACCCTGCCCCTCTCCCTCCCTCAACCACCCAGTCTGTTTTCCTCCTCCTTGTTACACCCGCTCCCTACCTACTGCACTGTCACCAGTTCTGCAGGGTGGCCAAGCTCTCTGAAGAGCCGCATTGGCCAGAAAAGCAGCCAGCATGACTCTTCTAACCCTGGCTAGACTATTCCGAGGTCACTCCTCCCAAGTCAAAAATCAGCTAGTCTGGTGGACAATCCATTTGTGTGTGTGTGTGTGTGTGTGTGTGTGTGTGTGTTTTAAAAAGAAGCCAAAGCTGCAATTACCAGGATGCTATTCTTTACTTTATGGATATCTATGCATGGCAACATATGAGATGTTCCTTACACAGAAAGCGCCAAAACCGAAATCTCACTTGGTGTCCCCCTCAACACAGCCAGGAATCCACATTGAGAAGAATTGAGAGGAGTGGAAATAGTGTTTTGATCCCAGATGAAAACTGGAACCCAGCCCCAGAGAATGAAGTGATTGGCTATTGGACAGTTTAGTTGAGGAGGAAATACCATAACTTCTGTTATGGTATGTGCTTAGGGTATTAAAGGGAAAAAGTAAAATTTCTATTAAACCAACCACTATTTATTTTGGCAGCTAACTTAAAAATGAACTACATTTATTCGCAAATAAACTACATTTATTTGTCTTAATAAATTCAATTACAATGCACCGATTTACTCTGTGTCATATATTCTTTGTTCAAGATATAGGTAAAATACTTACGTAGAGGATTTTGCCCTTCACTAGCATAGTATTCATACATTCCACTTTTCACAAGTGTGTCATAATGTGGAAGGAAATCAATACGCTCCTGTGTTGCTGATGAGAGTGATTGATCAATTGACTGTAGCAAATAGAAAGTCATCTTGTCTTTAACCATTTCACCTATAAGATATATATGGAACTTTAAATAAGGAAATCAACTTCATTATCCATAGTAACTTTCCAAAAGGTAAACAATTTAGTTTCCAATGTAAAAAAAAAATCATATTGCTTTTACCTTAGTTTTGCAAATAAATGTACCTTAGCTTGCATTGCATAAAAATAATATAACACAGTTGCCATTAGAAACAGAAGTTGAAAAATCTCAAACATCTGATTAACCAGGTAATGTATTCCTACCATATCAGCGTTAGCATAGTATCTAAAATTTCTGATAACAACTCTTAAAATTTGATTAACACACCAAGGACTTCAAAATATTTTTCAAGTGTGGATTGTTTTGCAAAATTCTACTATTCAAACCTCCTCCCCCCACAAAAAAGCTCTGGGTATTGAGAATTGTGTATTAACAACCGGAACATTTGCCAATGGAAAGAACAACAAAAACAGCTTTTAACCTTTCACAGATGTATTGAAGATTTGAGTTTCTTTTTAAAAATATATATATACGCATATTTGAATTGTTGGAGGTAACTTTTGTTTGGCTTATGATTTAAAAGGATCATCAGATTCCAGTTTGATGTAGATTTGACCTGTTAGAAGCAGCAGATGCTTGGACTACAACTCCATAAGCCCAGCCAGCATGACCAATGTTCAGGGATTGTGGGAGTTGTAGTCCAAAACATCTGGGGGCATTAGGCTGACTACTCTGTTAGAGAAACGTACTTACCAAAGTTTTCATTTGTGATCTCCTTTCTATTAGTTGTTGTGATAATGAATTTTTCTTCAGAAGAAATGCCAAATACCTAAAAATGCAAGGTAAATATTAAATTACACAAAGGAAACATAGAGATTATGCTAAAACCCATTCAAGAACATTAAGAAATACTCTGCTGAATCAGTCTAAAGCTCTCCCTTGTTCAGATCCAGTTCCCCACAGAGGCCAACCAGACCTTTGCAGGAAGCTCACAAGCACTTGGGCATGAAGAAAATAGTGCTCGCTCACTGAATATTTAGCAACTGGTAGTCTGGGAAGCTGCCTTATACTGAGCCAGACCATTGGCTTCCACACTAGAGGCATTCAAGAGGCAGCTGGACAGCCATCTGTCAGGGATGCTTTAAGGTGAATTCCTGAACAGAGTAGGGGTGGGCCTTGGTGGCCTTATAGGCCCCTTCCAACTCTACTATTCTATGATTCCATTCCATCTTCCCCAGTATTGTCGACACTGACTAGCAACAGTAACTGTTCAGGGTTTCAGGCAGGGTTTTTTCCTGCCTTGCCTGGAGAAGCTGTGGACTGCACCTGAGACTTTCTGCATGCAAAGCAGACTCTCTACCACTGAGATATGGATGCCCTCCACCAATGGCAGCTGCCGCGATATGGCGCACCCTGGGGCAAGCACCAAAATGAGCAAAAAACTAGTTTCTGGAAGGGGCACAACCTGGGCCACATTGGATCCAACTCTCTAATTACAAGTTGTATAAAAAAGGTTGCTTACCTATGGTGCTTCAAATGGTCATCTGTGCAGTCCCACATGTGGCTTCTGGATGGTTCCTGCCTTCCTCCTCAGTTCTATTCCTAACCACCATGCTGACTATATAAAGGAGGTGAGCATGGAAATAGATGCACAATGGCACCTGCAGTAGGATAGGAGGGTGAATTGTGGGACTGCACAGATGACTGTTCAAAGAACCGCAGTAACAGATAAGCAGCCCATCTTTCTTCTTTGCAGTGCCACACATGGGTAGAATAGCAAGTCAGGATGAATAAAAATCAACGTTATTTTTTTAAAAGGGATTTTAAAATTTAAATCGTATTTTCATGTTTTAAAAAAGTAATCAAAATACCAACTCCTTGTTTTAAAACAAGAACAGATACAATTAAATCTCATCACAAACATGCTAAACCTACTTATGGTCTCATAAAAATGAATCAGTGGCTCTGTCACACTCACACACTGAAATACCTAACAACCAAACATAAGCATAAATTTCAATTTTTCATGCATCGCTCTTGCTTCTTTAAAGTTCTGGGATTTCAGTTTCTATTTCTCTGACTAAACGTCACATGTACAAAGAAACAGGTTAGATACGATTGTTGTTGTTCTATGCCTATATGGTGGTAGAGCAGGGCTATGCCCATGGAAAGGAAAGGAAAATTTTGGACAGAGGCTGTGGAGAGTTCATATCATGTTGGTATGCATAAGTTTAAGTTTGCTGAATGAACGAGTTCATTGATTGTTGTGTAAACCTGGTACATTACTAGGCGAAGCTGTCAATCATCTGAGGAAGATGAATCCTCCTGTGAAGGTGCCTGATTCGGAGTTAATTTGCACACCTCACACTATTCACGTTTCAGGCAACCAATAATGATGGCTTTAGAGTGATCACTGGGTAAAAAGTAGACTCTTCAGAAATAATAGGAAAACACAGCTTGCGACTAATCAAAACAGAGATGCTTTTACAGAAGGAAAAGGGTTAGTTTAGTTTAGCTAAGCTAATCCTTATGGCTTTAATTAGATACCTAGATTTAGAAACTATCACACAGGTTTACAGTACAGAAAGATGCAGTGAGAAAAATCTTGCTAGTTGCCACTGGATGACATTTTCCTATTTTATATAACACAATGCATCCCCCTTATTTGGAACATCATGGTAGACCATAATAGTTACGCCATTGGTGTGAGTTTGTAAGTAAGCAGAAATATGGACTTCGCAGAGTTCCAAAATGCTGCTAGTAGACCTGTGTAATTTGGTACAGTCACTAGATTTTAGCAGGCTTCTGCTGACAAAGGTAGGCCTCTTATAGTTATCTCACCCTTTTCTTATAGTCTTAACTCAAGGTGAGCTGGGGAGGTTTTCATTCCTAACCAAGTGCAGAGAAAGCCAATTAGCTTATCAAGCTGGATGCTGGGAACCTGCAAGAATGACACACACCAGCTTCTTTTGAGCAGAGGAGCTTATAAGATCCAACCCACAGGATTTGTGCTTTGGTCTAGCTTCAGGGAGCAATGTGCATGGTCAGCCTGGAGAATTTTTGTGGCTCAAGGGATGGCTTCTGTCTATCTTGTGGGCCCTAACAGACAGATAGCTATGAGAGCTTGATTAGCTGGAAATAGGTATGAACTTTCTTGTGTATATATTCTGCATCAATAAGCTGTCATTTTTTGTACAAATGACTTGTTGCATCTTTGTAACCAAATGAATCTGATTGATGACTGGGACCTGGCAAAACCAGAACCCAGATCAAACACCACCATAAATCTATTCCTTATTTTATGTCAGCCTAACTCAGCTTCACTAGACAATCTCATTCTACACTCGTCTCAAAAAACCAAGGGCCAGTTGGGACAATCCAATTCAAAAGTCTTAGCTATGACGAACACTGAATTGGCTTGTCCAGAGTTCAACGGGAGTTACTGCAAAAGCCATTCTTAGTTTTTTGGGTAATTTGGAATCCGATCTGCTGCATACTTGGTAAATGATTAACCAATAACAGAGTGAGAAGAACTGAGAAGTCTGACTACTAATACTTGCTACTTAAAATAATTTGTGCTTTAAAATCCTTCTTAGCACAAGAGACTTTGTCAATCTGTAATAACTTCAGAATCATCATCACCATCTGTTGATACTTTTAGCAACAGTGCTGTAAAATAAAGTATAAGTAGCAAGCAAAAGATTGCAATCATCCAGTAAAACCACTACCATGCATAGGTTTGTAGTAAGGAACAAGGACTAGCAAATACCAGCAAGTCAACAAAGATGAAAAGATTGATCGGTTCATTTATGCCACAAATTCTCCTTTTGGCATTAATGATAAACATTTCATTGGTATGGTTGAATCCTTGTGACCAGGCTATGCTTCACCTGGTAGAGCAGAAACTTCTGGGAGGTTGCCAGATGTAGTAAATAAGAAGGAACTTGAGCAGCATGCAAGGAATACTGAGGGGAAATTTGGTAGTTTAAACCTTGATGATTGGAGCAAAGTACACTAGGATCCAGTAATATATGCCTGTGTGACAATAGAAGATGGGGTTATATATCTTTCAGAAAAAATAGATACATTTGGGAAATGCCCACAAAACAGAACATTTAAAAGAAGAGGCAGTGAAACCTAGAATAAACTATGAACAAAAATTCAACTGTAATGTGCACTGTTTGGTCACAGACATGCTGCTATCGTAGCAAAGTTGAGAAGATACTTCGAAGAAACAGAAGGAAACACTTTAACAACATATGGCTGTAGTTTAATGCCTCTTTTAGCCAAAGATGTAAGTACTCCAGGAAAAAAAGAAATGTACAGACTGTTGTTGCATTGCTGATGTTGTTGAAATTTGGAACGCACTTCAAGAAACACTGAAGAAAATAATACCTAGTCCGAAAGTTAAACTGAAGGCAATAAAGAAGCGAATGGATCAAGCAGTAACTCCACCTCATTTTCCTGCAAATACTCTCAGCCTCAGATATAAAGGTAGATGCCTAACGTTTGAAGATAATGCTGCCATGCCATGGGCATCTCAAAGCAACTCCTCTATTATGCCAGTCATAATAAAATTCAGGACCAGAGAACCATTTAAAAATTATTTGTCTATTAGTCAATAACATTTGGATATTAAAAAAATAGTTTAAGGCAATCATCAGCTGTCAACTCAAGAGACTGCTACAAATGCAGTGTAATATTTAAGTTATTTTAATAAATAAGTACTACTGTGATTCTACATTATTTAGATCTTACCATTCCTAATGTACTGCTGCTGCTGCAACTGCAGTGTGACATAATACAGGTGTTATGTACTATTCCCTAAATGATTAAAAATCAAGTTATCTAAAAATGTACATGAAGTACGTCCTCCTTCTTTGTAAAATGCTGTACTGAGCTGTAAAGTAACCAGATTTGCACCATTATTTAAGGAATGTGTGAAGAACTGTAAGCCTATAAGAACTGTTGTGCTTTTTATATTGTATTTTGTATTTGGGTTTTTAGATTGTTGGTTGTTTTATTATTATGTTCCTCATGGTTTTAATTTTGTGAACCGCCCAGAGAGCTTCAGCTATTGGGCGGTATAAAAATGTAATAAATAAATAAATAAGCAGCAAACTTGATTTAAATCAGGGTTTTCTCTGGATGATTTAAATAAATCCACCCTGCAGCAACCTAATTTACTAGATGTGGGTCAGGTAGTAAGAAGCCAGAGAACTTGGCCCTTCCAAAGGAGGCTTCAATCCTGTCCCCTCAGCAGTAGTGGATGAATGTAGAGGACTAGGACCAAGTAGCAGCATAGCAAAGAATCACCACCTCGACACCATGGAGGAAAGCTGTAAACAATGCATCAGCCCTTTTGGAGTGATCCCTGATCATTTCTGGACTAGGAGTTCCACCAGCTGGTAACAAAATATCCAAAGAGAGAAGTCCTTGGTGGAAACTGGCTTTCCTTTCTTTGGGCCTTTGGTAGTAGAAGATCAGTCATAAGTTTTTGCCTGAAGCTCCCAGAGAACCCTGTGCCTGTTTGGTGCATTCTCTTCCCCTTCTTATTGTTTTATTATGATTTTATTAGAATGTAAGCCTATGTGGCAGAGTTTTGCTATTTTATTGTTTTACTCTGTACAGCACCATGTACATTGATGGTGCTATATAAATAATAATAAGTGTGACCTCATTCTTCTTTGCTTGTTCACATAACAGATGGTGGCCATATTACTGATTCTCATCTGAACTATCCTGTTGTGAATGGAGTGATAGAGGGTATGAAATGCTTTCATCACTGCCAACAGTTCCAGGGCATTGATATTGGGCTCTCTCACTGCAAAAGACCAGGGAACATCGTTGTGGAGACTTCTGCAATGCATACTTCAACCCCACACTGGATGTATCCAACATCACTGACAGTGATTGTACCAGTGGATCACTTTAAGCAGGTTGTGAGAATAGCAATAAACAAATTTTTGGATAAGCTAGGGTTGTAATAGTCACATGTAAATCATTTCCACGTGATTAGCTGCTATAGTTGTAGCTGTGAAACTCAGAAGTCATTGTACGCAATGCATCCTCAAGCACAGATAATAAGGTCAGCCAACTACATGATCATTGCTATCCTCTTCCCTGGCAAAAATGCCACTAATAGAGGTACAATTAAAGGTAAGCAACTTGCCTTTCTTCTTTGTGATCTCTGCATCACACATTTGGCTGATTAACAAGCTACGCCAACTTACCAGAGGTGGGTAGTGTCTCACTGTACAACTGATGATAGCACATTCAAATGCACAATCCAACTGTGCACGAGCATCCACATTTTAATGTCTAACAAAGGCGAAGGACTTAGACCATGTTGCAGCTTTGTATAAGTCCAACAATGGCACCCCTTTGCCAAGCGCCATAAAAGTTTCCATTCCCCACATTGAGTATGTTAGAGCCAGGATATGGAGCACCAATCTTTAAAGTTCATATGACAACTGTACAATTTGTGCTATCCAGAGGGATAGTCTCTGGGATGATACTAGGAGTCCCTTCTTAGGGCCTCCATAACAGATGAAGACGTGCTGTGGATCAAAACACCCAAGTTCTGTCCTTATAAAATGTGAGTCCCCTAAGGATGTTCAAGGCATGTAGTCCATCTCCAACTCTGTTATTGTAGATGGGGGAAAAGTTGGAAACATGATTGGTTGATTAATACAGAAGTCTGACACCATCTTGATAATGAAAGCAGTATCTGATTGGAGCACCACCTTGTTTTTCTAAAAAGTAATGTATGACCGGTTGATATGGGAACCCAGAGTTCACTCGCTCTCCTTGCAGAGGTGCTACTTTCTAGGTGAGTAAGTGAAGGTTAATTATTGCCACTGGTTCAAACGGTTTCGCTGTCAAAGAGTGAAGCACTATCAAGAGCGTCAGGGTTGGATTTTCATTGTCCAGATTTTTGAGGCAACCAGAGCTGAGGCAATTCTTAAGGAAGATTGCATCAGGCTAAGTCATTGCATCAGCCAGTGTCAAGGGTTAATTGACAGCTGGGATATGGTGTGATTGATTCATGTGAACTGTTGAATCTGTACTTAAAGAGTGTCTGTACAGTATGTTTTTCTCTCCTGTGTGATGTATTTCTGAACGTGTTACGTTTCGTGAGTATTGCCTGTATGTCTTGATCCTGTAAATATCTACCTCAAGGTAAAAGTTATATTCGTGTTTGCTAAACTTGCTGCAGTGTATTATTCCTAATCCTGTGGAGCATTATTATTATTCCTGCTATAAAGCTGACTCAGTATCCTAGAAGTATCCGCTGAATATCTGCTATCTACAGGCTTTGCTTTCAACTGAGCTGTGTGAGCCAAAGAGGAGAAGTCAGTAACTTCTAACAGTTTTTTCCAAGCTCAGCTTGTTTGCAATCCCTGACAAAGAGGCTCCACTGTGTGACCAGGGATGGTACTGGGGACATGATATTTTTCAAACTATGTAGAAATTGTTGGATAAAGGGGTTAGAAACACACACACACCCAAAAAATCCCTGTATTGGCCCTCACAAAGCTGACAGGGCAACAATGTACACCCTTGTGGACGAGCACTTTTTTCAAACAAATGATTCAAAAATTGGAGAATATCAACTGAACAAGCATCCAGGTGAATCTTCTGTCAGCAGCAAAATTCCTAAACGACACCCATTTATTTGTATAGGAGTGTCTCGTAGCTGACTTTCTTGCTGCATCCAAAACCAACTGGACCACTGACAGTATCAACTCCATCTGAGTCGTTACCAAATCCTCCAAGCCATTAGTTTCAGAGTGGGCAGGTCGGGGTGCTGACTCCAACCTCAGTCTCGAGAAATGCGGTGTAAGAGACACGGCAGGTGAAAGAATTCTCCCTTGGCCAAGTCAATAAGTGCTGTGAACTACACGTGTCTCAGTCACCAGGGGGCAATCAGTATACAGTCAATCCCATCCTCCCTGATCTTGGCTATCACCCTGGACAGAAGAGGGAATGGAGGAAAAAGGAAAAAGAAAAAGTCTTGCTCCCAATGGAGAAGAAATGCATCTGCCAGTGATGAGTCGTCGTCCCTGCCACACTCGAACAGAAGCTCCTGCATACACTGGTGTTGTGAAGAGATCTATGGATGGATGACCTCACCTTTTGAATAGGCTGCGATACATTTGAGGAGACAACTCCCACTCATAAGATTGGAATGAGAAGGTTCCATTTCCGAAGGAAGGCATCTCCTCTCGACCTTGGCCCAAATCCTGCCCTGCTGCAGACCTGCCTGAAGACCGTATTGTCTACTGTTGCGAAGAGGCCTGTGGAAAGCTTCCCCCATGTCTTGAAAACATTGCAAATGGCACATGGATGAATTTGTCACTCATGTGTCAAGGTAATCTCTCTGCTCAGCCGGTCCACTAACTCATTCTGTCCTGCAATATGAACTGCTGTCACCATTATATTTCAACGAATGCACCATTTGAGTGTTTGGACAGTTAACTTGGTCAATGACATTGACTTTGTTCCTCCCTGTTTATTAAGGTAAAAAACTACAGGCACGCTATTTGATGTAATTTGAACATGATGACTTCAAAGTTCTGTACTGAATGCCCTTAGTACTTTCTGGATGGCAAGCAACTCTAAGAAGTTTATGTGCACCTTCCTCTCCTTCCATGTCCACGAGTCCTGGATCCTGAGAGCTTTGCAATGAGTTCCCCAGTCTGTCAATGAAGCATCAGCAGTGAACACTTTTGTTAGTATCGAGGGCCTGAATGGCATCCCTAGGAGGAGATTGGTTCAGTGAGCCCACCACTGAAGTGATATTGCAACCTCTGAGGGTACTCGAAGATGAACACGACTTGTGTTCAGCAAGGGGTTGAATCCACTGGTAAACCAAAGTTGAAGTCGTCTCATCTTGAGACGGGCAAAGGGTACGACCATTGTTGTCACAGCCATGAAGCGTAGCAGTCTCTGTATTGTTAAGGCTCTGACGTCTGAATGACATACCACCTGAGAAGCCAGCATCTGAGAAGCCAGCCTTGTCCCAGAGGAGGAATGCCCAACCCTTCGAGGTGTCTAAGATTGCTCCAATAAACTTCACAGATCTTTTTGGAAAGAGGCAGGCACAATACTCAAGAGGAGGCCTAACCAGTGCCGAATAGAGGGGAACCAGTACTTCACACTATTTGGAAGGTATACTTCTATTAATGCAGCCCAAGTGCCTACTCCAAGGGAAGCTCGGAGGATGGCAACAAGGGAGAGGGCCGTTTCAGTGGTGCCCCCCCCCCCAAATTATGGAATGATCTCCCCGATGAGGCTTGCCTGGCGCCAACATTGTTATCTTTTGGGTGCCAGGTCAAGACTTTTCTATTCTCCCAGGCATTTAACAGCAAATAATAATAATAATAATAATAATAATAATAATAATAATAATAATAATAATTTCTTACCTGCCTCTCCACTTGGATCGAGGCGGGGAACAACAATGAATATAAAACACGCTAAATTTGTTTGTTTTTAACAGACCTCAGAACTGTTGTTTTTAAATAGATACCACTGTTTTTATGTTTTTGATGGTTTTAAATTTTGCATACTTTTTAGTGTTCACTGTTTTTAACTTTTGTAAACCACCCAGAGAGCTTCAGCTACAGGGCGGTATATAAAATAGCATTTGCTTTTTTGCAGCCACATTACACTGTTGGCTCATATTCAGCTTGTGATCTACAACAATTCCAGGATCCTTCTCACTTGTAGTATTGCTGAGCCAAGAATCCCCCATCTTGTAACTGTGCATTAGGTTTCTTTTTCCTAGGTGTAGAACTTGGCATTTATCCCTATTAAATTTCATTCTGTTGTTTTCAGCCCAGCGCTCCAGCCTATCAAGATCACTTTGAAGTTTGTTTCTGTCTTCCAGGGTATTAGCTATTCCACCCAATTGTGTGTCATCTACAAATTTGAGAAGCATTCCCTGCACCTCCATCCAAGTCATTAATAAAAATGTTGAAGAGCACTAGGCCCAGGACTGAGCCTTGCAGTACCCCTCTCATTACCTCCTTCCAGTGTGAGAAGATATCATTGATAAGCACTTTGAGACTGATTTTGTAGCCAACTTTGGATCCACCTAATACTTGTTCCATCTAGCACACTTTTAGCTAGTTTGCTGATCAGATTGTCATGTGGTACTTAGTCAAAAGATTTGCTGAAGCCAAGATATATTATGTCCACAGCATTCCCACAGTCCACAAGGGAAGTTATCCGATCAAAGAATGAGATCAGATTAGTCTGGCAGGATTTGTTCTTGACAAATCCATGCCGGCTTCACAGCATTGTTTTCAGGGTGCTTATAGATCGACTCTTTATATAATCTGCTCCAAAATTTTCCCAGGGATTGATGTCAGACTAACTGGTCTGTAGTTTTCAGGTAGTTTCCAGAGTAAGTGTATGGCTACACTCGGCTTTCACTTCCTTTAAAATCAAGAACTCAGGTATGACCCCCAGAGTTCTGATAACTGCTACTTTATCCACTAAACCATCCCTATCGGTCAGTATCAAGTCAAGCATAGCAGGAGAAAGTTATCAGCCACACATATCAGGAATCTCCTGGAGGGGCCACTTTCAGCAGAATTCATCTCCCAGCAGATATCAGGTTAATTGAAGTCCTCCATTATTACTACATCACACTTCCTTGAAACATTGGCAATTTGCTTTTCAAAAGTTTCATCCTCATCTTCTCCTTGATTGGGTAGTCGGTAGTAGAATTGGACTATCATGCTCCTTTTATTCTTTGCCCCAGTTGTTTTAATCCAGATGCTCTTGATGGAGCTACCAGGCTCATCCTCCTGTGTTTCTGTGCATGGTTAAGTATTTTTAACATATAGTGCGACTCTACCTCCCTTTCTATTTCTTCTGCTCTTTTTGAACAATTTATTTATTACATTTTTATACCACCCAATAGCTGAAGCTCTCTGGGTGGTTTACAAAAAAATATATCCTTCAATTGCTGTATTCCACTCATGGGAGTCATCCCACTAAGTTTCAGTTATACCTATCAAGTTGTATTTGCCGTCATGTATTGAAACAGTATATCTTCTATTATTTTTTTGATTTGCTGCTTTTTTGGTTCAAGATGGTAGTTGAAATTTTCACAATGTCTAAAACCATCCCAGATACAGATAGAATAAATCCTAAAAGTTTTCTAACAATCGGACTATGGTTTTCAAGTCCACACAAACACTTCCTTTTTATCTAGAAGATATAGATAGATGAAAAAACTACTTTCCCATTATGAAAAATTCCTGCTAAGGTAAGCTATGGGATGCTTTACTCTTTGCTATAATGTATAATTTGTTATAATGTAGTTTAACACTGACATAGTCATTAAAACATTCTTTATTTTCTGGAAAGCTTCTTGACAATCCACTATCTACACCACTTTGTGTGTTTTGCTTTTATTGTGATCTCATGCAAAAGAGTACCTGTATTTTAAAACCATGGAATGAATCTGCAGTAATGACTCATTATTCCCAAGAAAGATCTAACTTCCTTCTTAGTTCTATTTGGAACCCAGGAGTGAATTGCTTCTATTCTGTTCCATAATGGTATAATTTTTTCTATTCCCAACTTTATGTCCCAAATACACCACCTCTGGCAACTGAAACTGGCATTCTATCCTAGGCATAAAAAGTGAATCAGGCTTTGTTATAGCTTTCAGTTTACTATAATCAACATAAAACGTAACTGAGCTATTTGCCTTTGGTACCAACACCACCTGTGAAGACCATGAACTCATAGAATGGGTTCGCACCTCAATTTAAGCGGTAATGGCTGACTTACAGTAGCTTTTAAACTACTATAACCTCCACACGACTGGGCAAGTCAGTTACTATGCATAGCTTATTTCCCCCACCCTTGCCCCTCCTCCCTCTACAGTCCTCCTGCTCGGCAGGTGGCAGCAGTAAACCCTTGAAAGTTTGAAGGATTAGTTAAAAAGCCATACATACCTTCCCTGGTAGGAAGGCACCCGATGCACCAGCAAAACCCTGTTAACTTGCAGTACCACTAAATCACAATTGCTGCTTCCCACAGTAGCACAAAATAACAGTTATGCACTTCAGGTATCAGGCAAATGAGGGCTTTCTACTGTTCTTTATTTTTGCTTTCCATCATAGCGCAATAGCACTATTTCACTGTAGAGCTCCATCAAAGTAAAGTGGCACTGTTTCAACACTTCGTAGTGACATACTTTAGACAATGGGAAATTGGCGCTATATGACACTGCTCTTTATATTTTTGCTATGCACTTCCTTCGTATTTTAGGAGAAATTTAGAGCTTTTCTCATTGGATATCTGTAACTGCCTGCTAGGAAGATCTCAGAACAGATCTGTCAGCAGTTTTGACCACTCCTGCTAAGGGATTCTGTAGACACTCTTAAACCACTCTTTAAACTGCTACGGCACACCAGATGACACAATATGCCAACATGGCTTAAATAAACTTTGCAGCAAAGGTTTTTAATACGCCACCTTGGAGTAAAATGCACTAAGATGACATGATACACCATGGTGTCTTATAAGCTATTGTTTTACCCTACCCTGTGCCTGCTTACCCTACCCTGTGCCTGTTTGCCTTCTCTTCCCCTCCTTATTGTTTTACTATGATTTTATTAGATTGTAAGCCTCTGCGGCAGAGTCTTGCTATTTACTGTTTTACTCTGTACAGCACCATGTACATTGATGGTGCTATATAAATAAATAATAATAATACTAATAGTTTTAAGCTTGTTTGTTTATTTTTGCTAATTAAAATCTTTTAACTGGAAAAGCTAGAGTTGGGATTGTCATAGTTATTCATGGTCTTGTTACCTAAAGATTAGATTACTGTAATGCATTGTATGCAGGGCTTTCTTTGAAGATTGCCCCAAAGCAACAGCTACTTTAGGCATGAACATGACTGGACATTGGAAACTTATCTCACCAGTCTTTAAGCAGCAGCACTTTCCTGACATAATTAAAAATACTGTTGTCAAATATCAGCCTGTTTATTCACTGAGATAAACTTTCAGAGACTCTGTGAAAGTATCTACTTTATCTCCTGTAGAAGATCTGACTGTGTTGTTAGTGACTACCAATCACCGGTGAAGGAGTGAAACCTTTATATTATCCCATTATGTTACAAAATGTGGAGAATTGTTCCTTGTATGTTGAATATACCTTTCCTTGTGCAATTCAAGGTATTATAACACTTAGTTGCTGCCTTAGTAACAGTTTTACTGATACTTAATAGGCTGCCAATTGAAGGCCTCATATACACTATAACAGTTAGGCTTGTTAGATGTGAATTACCAGCCATTTCACCTCTCTGTGAACCACCGACCATCTTAATATTTTATTGCATAATATTCATATTTTGAGTTTTTACATTTATACAATCATTCTCTTCAGGATAGATTGATTCTCCATAGACTCTCATCTGCATGTCTCTGCAGACTGAGGTATAGTGAGTGAGTGATGAGCAGTGAAAGTGCCTTCTTAGTGGTATGTGTTTGTGAAACTGTTTCCCCATGGAGGTTCACCTAGTGGTCTTTTTTTTTTTGGTACCGTTAATACTTTTTTACTTTTCCAGCCTTTTAGAAACCTCGAACTGAATTGATGCTACTTCCATTTTTATTTGTTGCTTTTAATTTTGTTATATTATCACTGTTATTACTGTTGTTGTGTATTTTAGGCTTATATTGTTGTTTACATGTCATTTAAACTGCCTTGGAAATTTTTGTTTCACAAAATAAACAAATGCAAGAAGCAGAAACGGGATATTTTGGCACGGATCCTAAATTTTCCCTGTTGTTCACAGAAGGAGAATTCTACAAGAAGGTCCTTCTGTTCATGGAATGAAAACTCTATCCTATTATTCCCTTCTGGATCCTGAGAACTCATTCTCTCTGTTCACAGTTTGCAGTGTGTTGATGATGGGACATATACTGCTCAGAAAGAGATAAAAACTCCATTTTGCACAACAGCCTGTTCAAATTCCTAAGGGTATTATCTTAGTCATGGCCTTTATCTATAGCCAAAATAAAGCTTCACTGTACTTTTCTCTCTGTTTTCTATGTGATGTTATAAGTTTCTGTTACAACCAGAACCTTTTTAGGCTACTCGTAATATAACATATTTGGATCATTCTAAAGACAAGGAATTTGTACTTAGCTTATTTGCAACCTTCTAAACTTTGAAGAAGCTCAAACTAGGAGCTATAATGACTATAATGCAGTTTCATTCGGCTCTCCAGAAAGTCTCTGAGCACCTAATCACAACACCCTCCTTCTGTTTGCTTTATACTTTAATTAGAAGTGTTGCATCAGTAAGTGTACTGGTAGTTATTCCTCAGCAGACCTCTATACTTGAACAACAAAACACTAGTATTCACACAGAGATAAGAAAGATGACAGTTCCTTGTTAGCTCTGATGCTGCCCCTCTGAATTAAAAGTAAGGAGCAGAACTCAGCAGAGACACTCTCCTCCCTTCTCCCCAACTTTAATTGAAAGGAATATAACTATTACCTGTCCACCTTGACATTTTGCCTTTCAGCAATTAAAAAACAACCCAACCCTTTTATCTTTATTTTGACCAATTCACCCATCTTAAAGTATCAGACATTCTGACATTTTGTCATGTTATATATTTGTGTACACACACACCACATATAGAAACGAACACCTTCATTCAGGATCTTCAGAATAAAACTAGAAAGTTAAATAAACGTTGTTTAACCCTCAGATGCATTTGTTGCTCATATCTTATACTGTGCTCAGATCTTCTCCTGTTGCTCCCTTACTTGTGAAAGTGGTGGGCAGAGTTGTACTAGAGAAATATGAAAACAATCTATAGATTTCTTTTTGTTAATGCCATATTTGAGGTTGCGAAGAAATAATCTGATTAATGATTTGGAGGCTGTCTCTAAAGCCTCTTTATTTAAGCCTTCTTTAATATTTAATCTTTAATTATTTCTGATAATTCCCAGATTCAAAAGTTATAGTCAATACACTTGCTAACAGGGTGGATTTGATTTAAATCAATTTGATTTAAATCACTACTCAGAGACTTGATTTAATCATGTGACTCCCCCCCCCCCCCACACACACACAAAGTGCACTCTTCCTCACTATATTTTACACAACTCAAGAGTTATCGGACACATTCGTGCTGGTATACTCTTAATATTTACAACCAGATGAAGGTTTCATTTTTAGAATAGCAACTTTTCAGATTAGTTTTACAGGTATATAAAAAAATACTGATTTGGTCATACTATTAGAAACACATCATAGATACATACTTATGAAATTATTGCGAAGTGAACTATCTCCAGTTCAATAGGTTAATCATTCATATTTGGACAACTTTTCTGTGTACTTTATTGGAAGGAGAAAAATAATCTTACAGAAGCCTCTGGAAGGGCATGACATTGTGAATGGATTAATATAATTCATTTACCAAAAAATTTAAACAGCCTCATGTACATAATTAAAAACTAATTCTTATTTCATGATGAATAACCTTTGGACTACAATGTATCTTAAATAGAAAACTATCTTTAGATAGATTTTTCCTCAAAAAGCATTTTATTAAAAAAAAATCAAATTTAAAAGATCCGATTTAAATTTAAAAAACCAATTTTTAATATTTTTTTAAAAAAATTATTTTTATCCACCCTGCTAATGTATATCATGACCAATAGAGGTACCTAAATTAGCAATGCTCATCTGCTTTTTCCAATCTGCTCCTTCAATTTCCCAGCTGTTCTAGAGGATTCCTTTCCATCTGACATATTAAGCAATATTAATATATTGAAAATTAATGTATCACGCAGAACTCTTCTTGCTTTCATTTTAAAATTGGGGTTTGAGAGATGAGCACTGACACTTTCTGTCTCTTCTCTAGTTTTGTTGAAATGCTAAATACTTCTGAAGAATTTAATTGTATAACTATTTAAACTTTACAAGTTCTCCACACCATTCTTTGCTTACAAAACACTAGCCAAAGGATCTGCCTGCAGCTATTTCTCCCAGTCCTTCTGACCTGAAAACACACCCTTACTAACAGGGCTGTGGAGTCGGCACATAAAACCTCAGACTCCTTTATTCATGGCACTTCTGACTCCTTTAATTATATATCGATATAGGAAATAAATTTCCTATACATTTCCTACATCAACTGCAAGCATACAACTTTTTAGAACCCTAACCCTTTAAAGCCCTAAAGGCTATAGCTAAGACGTTCTGGTTTTTTAATTTTATTTATTAAAGAAGCCCCAAAATGAAAACAATGAGGTTATATTTTTATTTATTTATTTAATTGCATTTATATCGCCCCATAGCCAAAGTTCTCTGGGCGGTTTATCAAAAGACTATAGAGTATAAAGTAATAGGATATAAAACTATAAAAGAAAATCAGGAACAACTTTTTCTACTAGTTCAAAAATCTAAAGTATATACTTTGATATCAAAGTCAAAACTACAAAAAAGTAAAAAACAATTGAACACCTAAAACAACAAATGACCATTTTAAAAGAAATGAACTCAGTTAGGTACATAAGTAACATAAACCTTTTTCGAGATTAAAGTATCGTTTGAATATAAAATTCATGTGAATACACATTTAATGAAATAAGCATTATATTGTAGAAGATTGAAGACTAACACATTGCTCTTAGAATCAGAATTGCTTCTGCCAAATCCTCCCTCATAGAAGCCCTTAAATCTGATTTGACTATTTTCAGTGCCGAAAACAGTCTTTCAACATTGACTTGGGTGGGTGGCATTGCTGTTACAGTTCTAGCTGCGTCACTAATAACTGCTGGATAAACTAGGAATCATAGAATCATAGAATAGCAGAGTTGGAAGGGGCCTACAAGGCCATCGAGTCCAACCCCCTGCTCAATGCAGGAATCCACCCTAAAGCATCCCTGACAGATGCTTGTCCAGCTGCCTCTTGAAGGCCTCTAGTGTGGGAGAGCCCACAACCTCCTAGGTAGCTGATTCCATTGTCGCACTGCTCTAACAGTCAGGAAGTTTTTCCTGATGTCCAGCCGGAATCTGGCTTCCTTTAACTTGAGCCCGTTATTCCGTGTCCTGCACTCTGGGAGGATCAAGAAGAGATCCTGGCCCTCCTCTGTGTGACAACCTTTTAAGTATTTGAAGAGTGCTATCATGTCTCCCCTCAATCTTCTCTTCTCCAGGCTAAACATGCCCAGTTCTTTCAGTCTCTCTTCATAGGGCTTTGTTTCTAGACCTCTGATCATCCTGGTTGCCCTCCTCTGATGGCTTCTTCTATAGTCAGTTTTGATGAGCGGTCATACTTTTCCACTTCCTTTAATCCTTCAAAAAATTCTTGCTGAAATTTCTTTATTTCGATATATACTGGTTGAAGTTTTTCCATGCTTAAGCGGCGTCGCTTTACTTTTGAATGTTCCATTCTGCCCAAGTAGGTTTCAAAGTCTAATTCTTCATTTTAACTGGATGATTCAGTGCTTCTAGCTTCATCCAGAAGTTCAGGTGTTTCCGGTAGTACTTGTAACCCTTTCATGTGAACTACTACTTCATAGAGTGCCTGTTTTCCTGTAGCAATTTGGTCATTGCTCACCAAAAGCCGGGTCATTGGATCAATGTAAATAGCAGCTAACAGGATTTGATTATCCAGCAAAGAGCCTCTCTTTTCTTCATTGAAGATACAATGCCATCAGCAATTAATCCTCATCCTTTGTTCAGGCAATACATCAAGCTTTTCCACTCCAACAAGAATTTACCAGGCATTAAATCTTCAGATTGCAACTTCTTGATGACAGTAAAAGGGTGAGAAAGTAGACTTTCTAATTCTGTCACTTGCACCCACTGGCTTTCAGTTAGTGAAACATTTCTGTTGTCCAGATCTTCAAGAAAGTCTTTTAGTTCAAGCAAATGCTTTATCATCAAATAAGTGCTTCCCCAGCATGTTGCTTGATCCAAAATGGCTCCTTTTCCAGCACGTCTCTTTAGAATAGCATCTGCTTTAGGGATCCTGGCTGCAACAGCTACTTGCCTCAGCTTGCCAATTAGAGTAGCTGCATGACGATCTTTCAATCCATCTCTTATTGCTAGTTGCAGTGTATGTACAGCACAACGCATATGCTGAATTGTAATAAGCTTAGATGCTTCTTCTGCAATATCATCTAAAGTTTCAGTTTCACTGCTCTCTTCTATTTGCCCCGTTGGTGCAGGAATGGGATCTTCATCTTCTAATATTTGTGTGCTTTCTTCATCAACTTTATTCATTTTCTCAATTGTGCTTAACATATTTGAAGCATTATCTGTTACAAAACATAGAACCTGTTCCTTTTTAATTTCAAAATCTTTCAAAACATCTTCCACTAACTTCTGAAGGTATTCGCTGGTGTGGTGTGCCTGGGTGTCCTTTACTCCTAATATCCGAGTTATAATTTTATTGCTTTCATCAACAAATCTAACATTAATATACAATTTCTCAGCAACTGCTGGATGTATGTAATATAGTAATGTATGTATGTGCTTGTGATTATCTGTTTGCTATTAATGTTTTTATTGGTTCTGGTCAATGACCGTAATAAATGTATTCATTCAACGTTAATAGCAAAATAATTGACTCTGTGACATGTGTATGCATACATTTTAATGAAGACAAAACGTTCCTTCAAACTTTTTCGAAGTTCTCGTTTCTTACATTTGCCTTCTTCAGTTATAAGTCTCCTTACGCTTTCTCTTTCAAGAGAAACTCCAAATTTTCTAGCCATTTCTCCAGTTAAGCCTTAAAAGGCTGGTTGTGAAAAAAGGATATAGGTACACTATTCTTCACTGATATTTCAATGATGTGGTTTTTGAACTTTTCTGGCAACATTGTTATGGTAACTTTATCAGATGTAAAGAATCTTGATACCTGTGTTTGGCATCCAGTAGATTTCTGATCTTCCTTTAGCCCTGAAGTAGATGGAATGTTCTTTCTCATTCACAGCTTCTAACACTTTAGGATGAAATCACTGCAAGTGTCTTTTCAAATTTGGTGGTCTTGTAGGTGCATTTTTGTCAGAACCACCAGAACTACTGATTTTTGCATTACATGTTTTTTCTGAATCATCATCTTCTATAATACACTGACATACATAATATTTCTCATCTCTTCTTATTGTAAAATGTTCACAAACAGCCAACTTCGTTGACACTCTTTTTGCCATTGTGATTTTCTTCACAGGGTGTCGCTACCACAAAATAACTTGAAATTAAATTAAAATCCTGATAAAAATACATTTACCTAGGAGCAAGCCCCATTGCAGACAAAGGGATTTACTGTGTGTCTACTCAGAACTCACTGGGACTTACGTCTATCGAAATTACTTCTAATTAAACATGCATTAGTTTAGGTAGCTAAAAGTGTTTAAAGCAACTGATTCGTGCCATTAGGCGTATATGTTTTGGGGTGGGTTTTTTTCTAAAATCCAAATAAAAATCTCCTTTACTGTGTTACGTGATATACTCTCATTAGACCCGTGTACAACTTGCACACGTTCTAATGAGGCTCTCACACACACACTTGTAAGGAATCTTTAGCTATTGGTTATAGAGCATCTGTGGCTAAGTAAGGTGATTCTTATCTAAATGAATTGCTTGACCTAGCCTTGTGATTGCTCTCAGCCCCATTCCTGTGTTTCCCCCCCTTATCTCTATTGGAGATGGAAGGGTGAAGACGCCTTGACTGTTGGCTGCCTCAAAATGGAGTTTGTACTGCTCACTCACAGGAGAGCTACTTCGTAACAACTGTATTTTATTCAGTTAAAAGTGAAAGTTTGTTTTTGTGCTTCCTTTCCTTCCTCCCATCCTCCTACTCCCTCCCTCATACAACCCAAAAAACATTTTCTTCCCCCACAAACAACCCAGCGGGACCCAGCGATTACCGCAACCAGCCAGGATTACCAAACTCCTTCTTGTGCTTAGAACTCACATACTTGGAGCACCTGAGTCATGGTGACTCGTCTGAGCCTGCCTGTGAAGGTGCAGTGGCACTCTGGAAAAGGCAGCACATTGATCTGTCTTTTTCTCTGCTGCTGCCGATCCGCTGAGGGTGTCTGCATTTCTCTGGCCAGCTGGACTACAAATCCGGGATTTTTGTCCAACCAGCCAGAATATTTTGGAATTGGCTGGAATCCAGGACAATCTTGGTTTTCAGGGACATATCGCAACTCTATATACAATTTAAATTTATTAGGAGTCAGAGTCGGTACATTTTTACCGACTCCGACTCCAGTAACCCAAGAATTGCTTCCGACTCCAGGACTCTGACTCCACAGCCCTGCTTACTAAATCAGCCGATGACAGGAGGCAGAACATAGGAAGCTGCTTTATACTAAGTCAGACCATTGGTCCATCTAGTTCAGTATTGTTGACACTGACTGGCAATGGCTCTCTAAAGGTTTCAGATGGGATTCCTTTCTTCCAGAAGAGGCTAGCGTACAGACTTGCATACCCCCTAATAGTTCACATGGTAACAGACTTAGATCTATTCTAAATAGGAGTAATATCAGATACAACCCATAACTACATCAACATAGAACAATAATTTGACAGGCTATATTTGTAGGGTAACCATATGAAAAGGAGGACAGGGCTTCTGTATCTTTAACAGTTGTATTGAAAAGGAAATTTCAGCAGATGTCATTTATATATGGGGAACCTGGTGAAATTTCCTTTTCATCACAACAGTTAAAGTTGCAGGTGCCCTGCCCTCTTTTAAATCTGGTCACTCTAGTATAGCTCCTGCAGCTTTAACTGTTGTGATAGAGGGAATTTCACCAGGTTCTCTATATTCAAATGACAACTACTGAAATTCCCTTTTCTATGCAACTGTTAAAGATACAGGAGCCCTATCCTCCTTTTCATATGGTCACGCTAATATTTGTTTAATAACTTGTCACCTAGGAGGCTCCCCTCCCCTCCCCTCCTTCAGCAGGCAACACCACTGCTGCCTTAAAATGAAGCTGCGACTGGCTGCAGTTCCCAGGAGTGGCCTGCAGGGGGGTAGAGAGAAGAGTTTCCGGCTGCTTCTTAAAACTCCTGACAGGCGGAGTAGCGATTGCTGCTGCGGCGGCGCCTCCGCCCTCTTTCACACCTTTTCCCTTCGCTCGCGACCCTTCTTTGTGCCACTTCGCGCCTTTCCGGCGGCGAAAGGGACGCCGCGCGCAACCGTTACCCACCAGCCGCCTCGGCACGTGCCACGAAAGTGCCTGGCGCTCAAGTTCAGAGGTTCTTCTACAACTGCCTCGGCTGCCGTTACGCACTTGGCCATGTCGGCGCGAGGGGGAAGGAAGGGGGCGTCATAGAAATAGAGTGTCGTTGGCTGTCCGTTAAACCGTGACGCATTTAAATTTCCTTCCATTCCTTGCCTCCTATCCGCTCCCCGACGGCTGTTACCTGGCACACGGCGCTACGGAAATTCCCATAGTTTTCTTCGCGACATTCAAGAACTTTCTCGCTGTCGTCTGACTTATTCTGGCGCCGATCATACACGAAGAGAGTAAGGTCGCCGCCACCACGTCCCTCCTCAGCTGCTGCCATGTTGGGACCGAACACTGCGAAGAGCTTCGACTGACCGAGTGGGCCCGCCGGCCGCCGCTCTCTTTGCCCGCGGAGCAGGCGGTTTCGTCTTGGCTGAGGGAAGGGGCGGGAGCGGTGAAATGGAAGGGGCGTGGCCTGCACAGCGCCGAGGGAGGGGCGTGGCCTGAGCCGCCGGAGGAAACACAAAAGAGTGGAACAATGGAGAGAAGGGGCGGAGCGGGAAGAAGCGGCAAACCCGGAAGCGAAAGCGCTCGCGGGAGTTTCAATCCGGCTGCAGGGGCATAACTAGGAGTCCGAGGCGACGAGGCGCGTCATGTCCGCTTTGAAGGGCACGATCGAAGCCGCTATTGGGACGAGGTCGAAAACTGGCTCTGTGACGTGCGCCCCTTTCGCTTAAAATGGAAACCGAAACCGATGGTCTTGGCTGTTGTTTTAAGCCAGGAGACAGAAGCGGAAGGGTGTGCCTCTGCGGTTTCCTGAAGAGATGATAAACTTGGTGGCTTGGAGCCAGCCGCCCTGAGGTGAAGGAACATTCCTGCGGATTAAAACGCTACGTTATCTGTAATGGCGCTTTACTGGATTCAATTAAGGAGGGAAACTATGAGACAAGCTACGTCTTCCAGCACTTAAACGTTCTCCAGAATGGGACTGCAAATCCACCACACCCACTGTAGTTTTCTTAAGACACCTGCAAAGTAAAATATTAGCCAACGCAAGAATTTTTATTTTATTTTTTAAAAAACCTAACTCCCGAGTTTTTTTTAACCACGTAGTTCAATCTACACTCAAAAGTTTTAATGTAGAGGGGAAATAAATGTAATCGGTCTAATAACCGGAATAGACCCATTGAAATCAATGGGATTTAACTTTGCCCTAAATAAAGTCCAATTGATTTCAATGGGCTTACTCCAAATCTGACTATACCTAGAACTAGCCCTATAAAATTGGCAGTGACCAATAAGCACAAATCAAATTATAGTTTGATGTTTTCATGCTGTGGAGTTTTACCTTTAGTGTTATATCTATTCAACCTTACAATACCTCGTGGTAGAGTATCCAGTGTGTTCTTTCCGTATACAACTGTGTCGTAACCTAGACTCGGAGATAGTGATTAGCACAAGGTTATTCTAGGGACTGCTGTTATTTTAAGAGAGGGAGCCATTTACGATGCTCCTTCAAATATGGCTAGAACTGAAGGCACTGCTTTATTTCTAAAAGCAGAGGATTTGGGGCTCTTCTTAGATTACAAGATGCACTCTGACTTGAAACCCCCACATTCTAGATCTGCAAGAAGAGAGGTGTGCTCTGCATGTGCATTCTTTTTTTATATACTTACTATGTTATTGGACAGAACCCCAGATTAAATGAATGCCATTACTGGACAACTTTCCATCAACCACAATGACTGCAAAGTGAACCCAGAATACCAAGTGTTTAGTAGAGTTCATAGTGTAATCTTACACATGTCTACTCAGAAGTAAATCCCACTAAATTCAATGGAGCTTACTGGGTATAGGATTTAGTCCTAGTGACTAACAGTTGGTATGGCACATAATAAGATCTATTCGCATATTCCCAATAATCATGTTTTTGTTTATAGCCATATTTGTTGTATGGACATTGCAAGTATGATTATGCTTCATTCAATGGCTTCATTTGAGATATGGTTTCCCAAATAAATTCTTAGAAAGTGAATATCTAGTTTGAACAGTCTGAGCTGCTGTCCCAAAGTTCTCAACACACACACCATAAAATGTCAGTTAAAGTGCCAAGAAGACAGGCAATGGCTAACCTTAGAAGACAAAACTTGTAACTCTCCATTAGAACAAGAGTTCCTAACCATTGAGTGGATGCCCCATTTGTACAAGTTTTGTTCCTTTTCCAAAATATACATGTGAATCATCGTTGGAAACCATTTCTCTAGCTATTGTCATTCTCATAAATGGATATTACGTATGTAGCAAAGGTAAGACAGACATTAGTATGCAGAACTTTTACTTAACATTTACCTTCACCTAAAAGAAAAAAATCCATAATCTAGTTTTATAATTCTCAAACTTGCAAAATGGAGAAATCACAAGTAGACAGCATAGCTTAATGTTCAATTGCAGTATAGCAGTACTATCATGAAACTGACTTTTCCCCTCTTTATTAAACAGAGTGGGAAGAATTCATTTTTAATTTCTGACACCAAAAGGCACACATATATTCTATCAAATAATTTTCCTATACATTTTTATCCAGTTGATTAGTATATAATATTTATATTTATTATGTATTCTTTGATCCATCAATAAACTGCAGCAGGACCTATAACATTAATTCAACATCTCATTCAGTGCCATTCACAATTTTCTCATAGGCAGATTGAAAGAAGTTTGTAGCCTAATGTTCTCCTGAATTCACTGCTGCACCTGGAATTCCAGGATTTCATGCTACCATAGACTGCTTTTTACCAAATCAGGTGAAAATTGCATGGCTCTTCATTCATACTAAAGAACAACAAGCTAATGGTCTATTTTCTAGCCTTCTGGTGTTGTAACAATCCATAGATTTTTTTTGTAATGATTTTCCTCCCTGGTCTTCAACTTGTAACCTTGGCCCTATGAAGCACTATGCTGCTAAAATCATTCATCTCTTATCATTCTGATCACACAATGCTCCTCATGCTCCCCACCCAGACCCTTCATGGCCTTTCCACCCTTCACTCTGCTGTTGTAGCCAAATACATCCATGTCTGTGACCATTATTCATATCAGCTCCACTACCCTCAGAAATCCAAGGGTCTGTTGCTTCATCAAATGACTGCTCTTTCTCCCTTGCTGCTACTTATGCCTGGCAAAATCTACCTTTTCTGTGAAGACTTTAGCACAGGCTCCATTTCTCACAGTAACAAAACATGAATATATGTTACTGAAATCCATATTCTGCCGATTTGCCGTCACCTCCATTTTTATTCATTTTGTTTGTCTTCCTTGTATTGATTTCTAGATTGTAAATAACTCTGTCTTTTCATATTTTATAGTGTTATGCATGTACATGAAGCTTTACATAATTAACCACCTGTATCATCTATCGAAATCATATGGGTGATCTTGTACTTTCCCAGCTACCTGAACTCTACAATTTATTTATTTATTTATTTATTACACTTATATACTTCCCCCATAGCCAGGGCTCTCTGGGCAGTTTACAGAAATTCTAAAATTAAGATAAAAACGAGTATACAAAATTTTAAATTCTAAAACACAGAACATACACACATAAAGCATTAACAACCGTTAAAAAACAACATGTGGGTGATTAAGATGTGCCGCCATATGCCTGAGCAAAGAGGAAAGTCTTAACCTGGCGCCAGAAAGATAGCAGCATTGGTGCCAGGCGAGCCTCATCAGGGAGATCATTCCAGAGTCTGGGGACCACCACCGAAAAGGCCTTGTCCCTCGTTGCCACACTCCGAGCCTCTCTCGGAATAGGCACCCGGAGGAGGACCTTAGATGTTGAACGTAGTGACGGGATATATTCACGTCGGGAGAGGCGTTCCGTCAGGTATTGTGGTGCCAAGCCGTGTAAGGCTTTATAGGTCAAAACCAGCACCTTGAATTTGGATTGGAAACATACAGGCAGCCAGCGCAAGTGGATCAGAGCAGGTGTTATATAGTCAAACCTTCTAGTTCCCGAAATCAATCTAGCCGATACATTTTGCACGAGCTGCAGCTTCCGAACCGTCTTCAAAAGCAGCCCTACGTAGAGTGCATTGCAGTATTTATCAAATTATGAAAGTCATGATTCTGCTAACTCAGGCTCCCCCAACCTGGTGTCTCCAGCTATTTTAAGCACAGCTACCACCATCACTGACTATTGGTCATGCTGGCTGGAGCTAATGAAAGTTTTAGTACAACACATCTTCCAAATATTTTTTGGGGTAGTTCATTACCTTTTTCATGCTGATCAGAAGAAATATCCCATTGAGCCATCAACTGCTTGTTGTAAACTATTTGCAGTATACTTTGAGGACGAAGTTGCTCAGTTCCATCATAATGTGGATTCCATAGAGAATACAAACCAAATTGTTGGGATGTCCAGTGCACAGTCTTGTCCAGTTTTATGGGATGAGCATTAGTTGTTGAGGCTTGATGACATGGATCTGTACATTCAACCACCTGTGCTCTTAACCCCCTGCCCTTGACCAGTAGATTTGGTCTGAGGACTTGGATCCAGGAAGTGATAAATTCTTCCTTGAGGGATAGCCATCCACCAATCTCTTTAAATTTTTGTGAACCGCCCAGAGAGCTCTGGCTTTTGGGCGGTATAGAAATGCAATAAATAAATAAATGAGATGATGGTTTGGCCTCTCCTTAAAATGTTGGGGTTACATTTGGAGGATAGTAACAATTTTAGATCAGTGGCCAATTTTCTATTTTTGGGCAAAGTTATTTAGTGGATTGTTGCTGGTCAACATCAGGCACTTCTGAGTGATACTGATTATCTGGACCTATTTCAATCACGCTTTAGGCCTGGGTGCAGAGTGGAGACTGTCTTGTTCATGTTGTGGGATGTTTGCAGGATGAAAGACAAGGGGAGTACATTTCTGTTATTTCTCCTAGACCTCTCAGGAGCTTTTGATGCCATCAGTCATGATTTCCTTCTGGGGAGGCTGACTTGAATTTGGTATTGGTGGCACTGTTTTACAGTGGCTCCACTCCTACTTGGACAGCCAGTTCCAAAATGTATTGCTGGGGGACTATAGTCCTGTTTCATGGAGACTTTATTCTGGCATCCCCCAAGCTTTCTAGCAAATACATTAAACCATTGGGAGAGGTTGTCCAGGGAGGGAAGTGTCATTAATATTCAGATGACACTGTACCTCTTCTTTTCATCAAATGCAATTAGGGCAGTGACTTGGTAATAGGCTGGATGAGGGCCAAAAATGGAGACTAAATCTAGAGATGATGATGGTTCTGTAGGTTGTTCATCAGTTCAGTTAACTGATGTTCAACCTGTTTTAATTAAGAGCAGCTTTGTAGTTTGACATGCTAATAGGTCTATCTCTGTCACTTGAGGGCCAAGTGGCCCAAAGTGCCTTTTATCAGTGTCAGCTGATATATCAGCTACAACCATACCTGCACAGAGATAGCCCAGTTATGGTTACAGATATCCACACACTGGTAACCTCCCAGCTGGGTTATTGCAATGCACTATACATGGGGCTACCTCTAAAAGTCTGGAAACTTCAGTTAGTTCAGAAGAGAGCAATGAGGCTACTTACTGGGACTGGCCATTTTAAATATTACTCTAGTGGTGCACCAACTGCACTGCTTTCCAGTCAGTTTCTGCATCCAATTCAAAGTCTTGGTGCTGATCTTTAAATCCCTAAACAGTTTAGTTCTAGTCTATCTGGACGAGTGCTTTCTTCCATTTTAGTCTTGGAGATCATGCAAGTTGCGTGCTTGTTTGGGAAAGAGGCATCACTGAAGTGAGCAAGGAAAGAGATGACAATTTGCTTGGGAGACTTGGAAGTTCCTCAAGGTGGGCTGGAAGTCGATAAAGCATGCCATTGAGCCTATATCCCCCCAAAACCCTACATACTCTTCACTGAGAAAAAAGAAAGAGGACGTGCTTATTCTGTGGCAAACTTATCACAGACGAAGAACAAAAGGGGGCGTTTTTTATTGAAGTCAAGGTCATACAAATTGGAGGAACACTCAAAAGAAATTTGTTACACAAGAGGAGATGCATGGACTGCCCTCATCCAGACAAATCTGCTTTAAAAGACAATAGCTGAAATCTTGTCTGATTATATGCTTGAAAAACAGAAGATTCAGACACTGAGGAATTTCACATTATTGTAGCTAATCCCAGAAAAGGGACTCAGCCCTTGCAAACCACATCCCTTCCCAAACCACTTCAGTTCAAGTGATAAAGCAGCAGTACACAAATAAATTACCTGTGGAATTTAGCAACAAGGCGAGGAAGCTTGGGCTCCCTACTCATAGTAACTGTAAATATATAACTATAAATAAATTCCCCATCTTCTCCTAGTAACTATGTTTTCCAGATAAACAAACACAACAACAAACCAGCTATGAATATAGAAAGCCAGTAGGTGTGGGGGCTGTCTAGTGTATTGCACTGTGCACCACATCTACAACTGTCTGCTTGCTGTACAGAAGTCATGGGCTTGTGCTCGGTGTAATGACCTACTGACTGTCAGGTAACATGTTCATTCCATTGAAGCCAACATTGCTGACTTGGAGAAGCTAAGACAGGCAGAGCGGTTGGTGAATGAGACCTTCAAGGACCTAATAGCAGTGTCTCACTCTGACTGACAGCTTCTCTGCAGTCATGGATAATGGAAGTCTCAAGGAAGGAGGACATAATTCTGAGGAAGACGGAAATGATCCTTAGAAGAGATCCATTCCTTGGAAGCAAATATCCTCTTGCATTGAGGATGTGCTTCCAGGAGTGAGGCTTTTGGTATTGGGAGATTCGATCATTCTATACAAAGACAGCTGGGTTTGTGATGGGTGTGCAGACTGCATAGTGAATTGTCAGCTTGATGCAAAGGTTATGGATATCATACACCATCTAGATATGCTAATAGATAGTGCTGGAATGGAGTCAGTGGTCATAGTGGGGAAATGTAGTCATGAGTCTTGGAAGCCAAATTCAGGTTGCTAAGTCAGAGGTTGAAATCCAAAACCACCAAGGTGGTTTCCCCTGAAATGCTACCTGTTCCACGTGCAGGGCCAGTTAGACAGGCGAACCTGAGGAGTCCCAGTGTGTGGTGCAGGAAGGAGGGGTTCAGATTTGTTAGGCACTGGGGAGCATTTTGGGACAAGCCAGGCTGTACTTTGATCAAAATGGAACTAGATGGCTGGTGCTAAACCTAAAAATGTGGTAGAGCAGCTTTTAAACTAAAACCTGGGGAAAGCCAACAGGCACTGGGAAGCATCTGGTTTGTATTAAATCATCCCTAGGAGATGGAAAATGAAAATGTTTTTGATTGCCCAAATGTAGAAGGGGAAGAAATAGGCCATGAGTATATGGTAGAATATGATTTCCAGCCAAAGAGGCCAACATGCCATAGCAAAAGATGCACATCCCAGAGACATCCAGGGAGGGATTCAGTGTATTTGTGTTTCTGTGAAAATGCTAGAAGACTCTGAGCCAAAATTGTTTTAAAGGAGAATCTAGATATAATGGACATTTTGGAAGCCTGGTGGAACAAAGAGAACCAGTGGGACATAGTCATCTCTGGATACAAACTCTACAGGAAGGACAGGGAAGGGTGCATTGAAGGTGTTGCTCTGTATGTCAAAGAGGATATAGTGCCAAGCAGACCAGGCCACCTAAAAAGAGCAGACTTTTCCACAGAAGCTCTGTGGGTAACTTTATTTATTTATTATTTTTATACCGCCCAATAGCCAAAGCTCTCTGGGCGGTTCACAAAAATTAAAAACCATGAAGAGCATAAAAACAACTAACAAATTTAAAACACACATACCATGCTTTATGATTTAGTACTAGGAACATGCTATTGTCCCCCAGACCAGAATGCACACAGTGACCTTGAGATTGAAAACGGAATCAGGAAATGAGGAATTGTAATAATGGGTGACTTCAATTACCCCCACATTGACAGGATAAATGCATATTCCAGACACAACAAAAAGGTTAAATTTCTTGATGCCCTGAACAACTGTGACCTAGGATAGTTGGCCATGGAACTGACCAGGGGGGAGGTGGTCCTGGATTTAATCCTAAATGGTGTGCCCAGGACCTAGTGCAAAATATAAACATTGTTGAACCAACTGGAAACCGTGACCACAGTGCTATCAGATTTAACATATGTTTAAGGGGAAGGTTGCCAAGGAAGTCCAACACTGTCACTTTTGACTTTAAAAGTCTCTCGTTGGCCACTGTGTGAACAGAATGCTGGAGTGGATGGGCCCTTAGTCTGATACAGCATGGGTCTTTTTATGTTCTTGTTTCTCCCACTGATGGACTTAAACCCAACTATTCTCTGTTGCATGTACACCATGATAGCATTCAGATGTGCAGAGATTAGGTGTGGATATGTCTATTTTTTCTTTCAGTCAGACTCTGAATAAAAACAATTCAAGTAGTAACTTTCAGGCCTACAGCATTTAATAAGATTCTACCTTTTGATGTCATACTTGAGAGCTATTGGGAATTTGATGGATTTAGTATTGAAAGTGCTGGAATTGTAATGCTGAGAGTGTAGAGGGAGTGATGCTATGGGTTATATCATGACTCATTGCTGTCTGTGGCCTCTTACTGGTATCAACAGTTGTAAGTGCTCTACTAATAGTGGAAATGTTACACTACAGTAATAGAGAGGTGGAAACCACTAGAGAGCACACTTGGGGTACTATCTAATAGGGACTGTGCACATGCAGCCAGCCCTATTGAGCCAAACAAGGCTGCAATATAGCACTTCCGAGGCCAAGCCCCTATGTGAACAAAAACATTTGTTACTGGGTAGGGGCAGAATATGTCCCTTCCAGAAACCAGTGTTTTTGTTTGTGTCAGGGCATACTCCTGGAAGTGCTATATCATGGCCATGCACAGATACTACCCATTGTCTGCAACTTCAGACATTGATGAACACATTACAGCAAAGACCACCAAAGAGAACAAAAAATTATCTCCTGAATCCGATGAAGCAATGCAGAGTGAATCAAGGAATGTTTACTTTTTGAGAAAAACATCAGTGGTACTGAGAAATTCTATAAAACGTAATGAAAATGCTTGAAGAAAATAAAGAAAATCTTTAAGTGTTCAGGAACAGCATACCTTTGGATTACGTATCTTCACACAATTGATATAATAAAACCATTTATATGGATAGTAAGGACTAGAAACTGGAAATTAATTTTGCAGACCATTGAACTAATGCGCCTATTTTTTCAAGTCCTGGATACAATTATACCAAATATGACAGACTATACTATCAGCAAATGATGGATCTTAATGACAAATATCTAGAAGTTGTCAAAGCTTTCCAAAAAAAAGTATTTCACTTTAAGGTTTCAGAACATAACATGGGCTGGAGCATGGACAGCTATGTTCATAGAGGAAATGCTCATGCAATTATCCAAAAGCTGAGAAGTGTTGACACATTGGGGTGGGGAAACAGAAAGCTGAGCTCTACCCATCGCAAGCTACTCAACATGCAGTGAAATACATTACAAAACTCTACAGAGATCTTGATATTGTACATCTCCCTCCAACTGTAGATGCTGCTAATTAGCATCTGTACAGGTTTACTTTCCAGTTTTGGTATGGAAAACAATGGCAGTATTTACAAGGATATCTTCATCTTATAGCCAAAAAAGAACCAGCACTGGAGGAGTTATTAAAGGCATTTGCTGCATCTGCCGACAAAACCTGTGGTAGATGATGTATATGTTCTCATTTGTACTATGGATTACAAACAGTGCAGTAGTAGCAACTGCACAAATACATTACAGATTCTTAGCAATGAAGGCTAAACATTAATGTTGATAGTTAAAAACCAATGCAAATGTATATTCTTGTCAATTGCTTCAATTGTCAGATTTTCTTACAATAGATTATGACTATCTCACCGTATAGTCGGATTACCATATTGACATATTACTACTATCTCAAGACAGTAGTGCAAGCGCTGGTAACCTCAAGGCTTGACTTCTGCAATGCGCTCTACATAGGGCTACCGTTGTACCTAGTTCGGAAACTTCAATTAGTTCAAAATATGGCAGCCAGGTTGGTCACCAGTACATCTAGGGGTGAGCATATTACCCCAACATTAAAATCACTCCACTGGCTGCCAATTAGTTTCCAGGCAAAGTACAAAGTGTTGGTCCGCCCCGCACACTCAAGTCCTCTGGGGAGAACTTACTTCAGTCAGCCAAAACTAGGTTGACATCAGTTTCCCAGAGGACCTTTTCTTCTGTCCCCCCTGGATTGCAGAACGGCCTGCTGGACGAAATTTGTAAAATTAATTCTGTGATTTTAAGGCAGCTTTGAAGACTAGCCTTTTCTGGCAGGCCTACCCAGACAATGTAAAATCAAGAGTTTTTTTAAGATGCGTTGATTCCTGTACTAATGTTGTTCCCCGCCTCGATCCAAAGGGAGAGGCGGGTAAGAAATCAATATTATCCGCCTATATTTTGGTATAACCAGACATTAGATATGCAGTGAATAGCTTGATGTTACATGTTGAACACTTTTTTTTGACAGTTCTATTATAATGAAGGCAATTTACTACCTCCAGTATCTGAGGCAGTAAGCCTATATGCACCAGTTGCTGGGAAACATGGGTGGGAGGGTGCTGTTGCACTATGTCCTACTTTATTCCTGGCCAACAGCTGGTTGGCCACTGTGTGAACAGAATGCTGGACTAGATGGATTCTCGGTCTGATCCAGCATGGCACTTCTTAGGTTCTTATTTTGGGCAAACTTGTTTTTGGTTAGGCATTAGGTTTACGAGACTATATGTTCCCACCCAATTGCCAAGATCATCTTCCAAGGCTCTTCACTGGCTGCTGCCGCTACTCACAATTATGCACTAGGCAGGTACCAGGGAAAGAGCCTTCTCTGTAGTATCGTTGTCTGTGGAATGTCCCTTCCAGGAAGATTCCTGTATCTTTAACTGTATACATTTAGATTCCAGCTTAGAAGCTTTCTTTTCCAGCAGGCATTTAAACTTTAATCTGTTGCTCTAATTATTAACTTTACTGCTGGCTCCTTAATATTTTTTAAATTTTTCTACTGTTGTATTTCATTGTTTTGGTGGTTTTTTATGATAGTAAACCACCTTAAGATCATCTTCCGGTTTGGTTGTTCATGTTTAATAAATAGTAATGGAAAAAGTTGAAACCTTTTATGTTGTAATTGACCAGGTCACAACTGAACTCTGCAAGCATTGAGTTCTATGATAACATTTAAATTCTTAACAGAATCCAGATGAAATACCTAGAATTTTCTTATTCTGAAGAATTGGATAATGGATCAAAAAGTGAAGCCTCCAGTTTATTAGTGGATCATAAATGCAAGGTATTCATGTATTGAAGTAGGGGTGGCACGCAATTGCTGGCCCTGTCCCAAATTAATATGCTCAGAATAGCCCTAGGACTTGACATCTGTGCACTGAGTGTAGACCTCTGTAAAGGAACTCCCATGTGTAAACAGCTGTGCACATGAAAGGGGTCTTTTTCAGGCATCTGCACTCCGATGCTGGGGGCAGGGCTAGCAGCAGCCTTATTCCTATTTTAATACATATGTGGTCCTATGCATATCTAATGAGTGAGTAGGAGTTAAGAGTCTTTTGCTTTCAGGAAAACACTGAAAATTATTTTCCAAACAAAATGTAGTAATCGTTACCTCAGGTGTTGTACTTCACTCTTTTCTTTGTGTGTCCTTGTGTGCAAACATCATGTGTGTATGTTCTAAACTGGCATGAAGTAAGGGGGCACTATAGTCTGCTAGTCCATGGTCCATCATGACCTTAATCTGGCTCTGTGTGTGCACCTGTGTTCCCATCCATCCACGACACCAACAGATGTATCTAACATTAGCCCTACTTAGAGTAGACCAAACTAAATTAGTGGGACTTATGTTAGACTGACATTGGATATAACCCCAAGTGATTTAACCTTTTCATTCAAATTAAGAAATTAAACAGTCGGAGAGGGATATTAGGAAGTTATTATTGCTGGATCAATTAACAATTATAAGGAGATACTTTATTCTACTTTGAAACAATTCCCATATATGAAATACACATATTATACTAAAAAGCAATATGTTTATGAAAAAAGGCACAGTTAAGCATATAAGAAGCCTTTACATCAATATACAGATAACATTTTCACTCTTGTTTGTCTGAGGCATGCAAAGCATTGGTCTTCTTTTTGTAAACGTTTAGGATTTCTCTCAAGTTAGCCAATGGATCTTTCAACATAAATTCATGAAATTCTCTATCGAAGTTTGTGTTCTGTTCAGTCAGGTACTTCTAGAACAAAAATTATAATAGGTCAGATTACAGTCTAGAACGTGGTTTCAGTTTATCCTTCAAAAGCTGCATATTATAAACATTTGACATTTGTATAAAACAAAAGATGCACTTACAAAATATTGTATGAAAGGAAGATAACATTGTTGAGAACATGGGTCATCTACTTACTAAAATATTTGCTTTGATCTATGCAAGAGCCACATGCAGAAAGTAAGATGATCTTTCATGCATATCACTTGCTGCACCAGTTACTATTAGCATAAATCAGATTAAGATATAATCTGCACTACATTTTTTCCAGTTAGATAACTAAACACAACTAGAGCAGGTTCAAATTTCTGAAGAGTTTTTAGAAGACAAACAGTATGGTTTTAATAAACAGCCATTTTGTTTTCTTTCTGAACTTTCAAAAAGCCTGCCCCCCGCCCCCCCCCCCCCCCCCCCCGTTCAGCTGTGGCCTATTTGCAATCCAGTGTGGGAGGAAAAAGCCGTACCTGCTTCTGTAGTGCAATTGACAGTGTGTCATACAGTTGTGTGGTAGGGCAGGATTACCCATTACCAATCTGGGAGGGAGAATTACCTCTCTGGTCTGCTCCTCCAACATATAAATGAACCCTACCCATGGTACTGACCAGTGCTGTTGCAGTCTGCAAAAAAACCTTAGCCATCTGTGTGGTTGTTGGGCCCTCCGTGGTGAGAGCCTTGCCTTCCTCATAGCAACATATGATTATGACATCACGTGCTCAATAGCTTTGTCACAATCTTGTGTTCAGAGAACTGGAAATATTAGACTGGATCCATTTTTGGGGAGCAGGGCTTATGAGACCCTGAAGCAGGATCCAATTGTGCCTTTGCTGAGGTCTGCTGGTCCTCAGAGTGTGTGGGGTCCCTACTGCTGGCTGTTGTGATGCAACGCTTCTGGGGGCATGCCCCCAAATGAGCAGAAATGCTCGTTTCTGGAAGGAACAAGTCACATTTATGCTTGTTTTGGGGCTTGCCCCTGGAAGCACTACATCATGGCCACCAGCGGTAGAGGCTACCTGCCCCAGGACCAGTGGACTTGGCCACCCACATAAGGGCACCATTGGATCCTGGGAATTGTCAACAAGGTTGCAGCCTACCATGCCTGCTGCACACCCAGGAGGTAGGAAGGGCCCACATGACTAATGCTCACTGTCGTGGGTGCTATACCCTTCATGTTGCCCTAGCAGTTGGACTGGGGCAAAGAATCGGGCAGCAGTCGGGCTGCCCAATGATTAGCTGTAGCAAATAAGGATTATGGCAATTTCCACAAAGCCTGTCTTTGCGTCATTGTTTCCTCTATTTCCCCGAACCAACAAATCTGTGAACGCAAGGCCCTGCCAGCATGGCCAACAGTCAGGAATGATGGGAATTAGAATACAAGACATCTGGAGATCTGTTTTCTGCCCATCACTGTCTTAAACTACACATGGCCTTTCATAAAACATTAATCATTTAAAAAATCACAGATCAAGGTTGCTTTGAGTTCTC
This sequence comes from Elgaria multicarinata webbii, assembly GCF_023053635.1. Lineage (NCBI taxonomy): Eukaryota > Metazoa > Chordata > Lepidosauria > Squamata > Anguidae > Elgaria > Elgaria multicarinata. The sequence goes on from NC_086177.1 coordinate 55,538,348, forward strand.
AAAATCAAGAATGATAGTTTAAGCTAGTATAGCATGAGTTACCTCTACAGACTCAAGGTGAGTAGCTATGAGTTCTGCAAGATGTTGTACATTTTTATGCACTTTCCGGCTCTCTTCTGATGTTGTCTGCATAACCACTTGGAATCTGGGAAGTAAACACATCATTGCCACAATTTCAACGTCTTAGGCATATTAGAGCTAGATAATGGCCCTGTTTCTTGCACATTTGTTCAATTGTTACTTTACAATGTCTGTAGGTTAAGAACAACTTTAGCATATTTTTAATACACTATGTCTAGTGAAAGAACTGTTAAGAAAACACACATTTAAAACTAAAGTTAAATCCTTGCTACTCCAGAAAACATGTTTTGTGTGGTCAGGTATTTCTCTGTTAAAAGGTGATGTGTGGAGGTAGGAAAATACTGCAGCACTTGCACAGAAAAAGCTTCCTCATATTTATAAATGACAAGGATTATTCAGTAGTGTCTGTATAACTCCCAGCATAATATATTCTAACCTTAACGTTTAATTACATTTGCTCCATCTAATTAAGATTTCTTTAACCCTTTTATTGTGCCATTCACACCCCTTCAAATCACCTCCGTAAACCATGGATGGGCAACATGTGGCTTCCTTGGCAGTTTCTGTGTCCTGTAAGCTACCTTTTAAAGTACCATATTTAGTGATGATGCTACGTACAAATTTATTTGAAAATAAGTCTGATTTGAAAATGGAAGCATATTCAAATAAATGGTTTATGATTGCAACTTTAGAAACTAACATTCTAAATTGGTTGAACATGAAGCAAAAGAGAGAAGTTACAAGACATACAAACAACAGAATCAACAGACATAGTTTTAAAAGCCTAGGATGAATAAGGCAGAATCTCAAAAGCCAAGGCTAAATATTATTCAGCTTACCGGCACTGAAGTTCATGTAGCTCTTCCATAGCTTCACTGACACCTTCATTGACTCCACCATAAAGCAAAGATTTATGTTTCTCCAACAATTCCAGCTCTTTGTTACCTTTCTCTTCTTCCTCCTCAACTTCCTGTGAGAGGTGTATGAATTAGTAATTCATAATATGTAAATGGAATTACATGTTTGTAACATGTACACAGATCCTATCTATTAAAAGAGGAACTTGGATTATGTAGTTGCCTTGTTTAAATCCTGGCATGCTGTTAGTTACACACATTTTGCTTTAAGATAATTACCAGCAAATGACATTAGCTCCCATTGAAGCTCTATATAAATGGAGCTATGAAGGTGCTTGTGGTATCTATTGTGGATGCTTCCAGACAAGACTTTTATTGTGCAATTGCCCTGCCTCATACACAGAATTTTATTGGAGGACTGGATGTTGTCTTCTATTTGCAACCATCCTGTCTTTTCCCACCTTTTCTTCCATCTTTTTTCTTACAAGAGAAAATCCATTAAGGAAGGAATGATAAGAAAGCTTCACAATATATTTTGATCGATAGCATTAGGAGCCATTTGCCTAGAAGCATCCAGAGTCTGAAAGTGGCTATGGCATCTTTCAAAGACAAAAACAAAGGGAAACACTTGTCCTTCACATACAGTTTTATTTTGTACTATCCAGGAAAGCCTGTCACTTGGAGAAGTCAGTTACTCCTCACTTCTCGATAACATCTTTCCCCTAAAAATTACTTTAAAAATATTAATTTACAAATACATGTAAACATATATTTATAAAGTGTGCACCCAATCAACCAGCCAGATTAGAAACATTTCACTTACCTTCATTTTATGCTGACACAAATCTTCAAATTTCTGGGCTTCTTCTCTTAGCATTTTCACATTGCTGTTCTGCTCAGCTTCCATTGTGCTTACCTTAAAGAATGTGCATTTAATTAATACAATAGTGAAAAGGGGATCAAAGTAGCTGGTGTCTCCAACTTTAGCCTTTTTCTTTGGCTATTGGGCAGAATAGAAATGCAATAAATGGCAACCTGTACATAAGTATGTGTTTTGAGGACAGAAATACGATTAGGGAGGACTAGAGATGTGAAGGCCAGGAAAGATTTGGGGAAAAACCCAGGTTTTTTCCATTTCCCCTCGAAGGCTTTTTTGTTTCCCCCCCCCCCCCCAAAATTGGAAAAATTGAAAAAAAAAAAAAAGGATTACGAGATGTTTTATTTTAACATGATGAAAAAAATGTTTAAGACAAGGTGTTCAGATATTTTCTTCTCCAAATTTCTAAAAACTATACAGTATCAGATTATTGCAATGTCTGTGCACCAAGGACAAGCAAGTCCTAGGTTGCAAACTGAGACTACATCTCTCAAATGCAAGAGGAAGATGCATTTCTTCCTCTAGGGGGCACTTCCATGGAAGCAGAGACTGAAACTAATACTGATAGCTATAGGTCAGAAAATGAGTCTGATTAAATTTCATGCATATTCATTGAATCTTGCCCCCTCCCCCCATTTTTCTCAGTTCCTTTTATGGGAATGGGGGCTTTACGTCTTGACACTGGAGGACTAGCGGAGACATAAATAATTTTCTTTGTTACTAATGTTGCTAGTTTCTTCAGTTGTTTTTTAAAATTGTTTTTTGCCTGCTCCTCATAAACTGGCAGAACCAAAGAGGTTCCTTACAGTTCAGGAGCTTGTAGCTCCATTTGTTACCAAAAAAAAGTAAAAAAAGTAAATTAAATTTGTAATAATTGTTTGAATACACTACTTTTAATATACCAAACATAATAATTTTATGCCAAACCAACATGGACATAATTACATTTTATGTTCCTAAAGTAACAAAGTGACTTTCAATCTGTAAAAAGTGCTAATATTGCATTATTTCAATTTTTCTGAAAATTTCCATTTCCCCCTGAAGAAAACCGGTTTTTTTCCATGGCTTCAAAATTTCCAGAAATTTGACATCTCTAGGACAGGAAAAAGAAACACAGGTATGTATATGCTTTGTATTAGAGTTCATTGTGCAGTAGGGCTGAGGTATTTAGACACTCACCTGTTCTAAGGCATCTTCTAAAGCAATTTTTCTCTTTGTAGCATTAGTAATTTCCTCTTCAGTCTGGTTTATAAGATGCTTAAGGGGAGCCTGCAAAGATTATACATATATCACACACACACAAAAAAAGAGTTTGTGTATTCAGAGGCACTGTTACTGTGGTTTTATAGTTTTAAGAAATGAAACATTTTAAATGGAGAGTTCAGACTAAGTGAAAAAGACTTTTCCATAAACTGAGAGAGGATCTCTCATAGGACCCAAATCACTAATGATCTTGAGCATCATTACAGCAAGCAATATCCTGGGGAGACCTGTTTAAAGCACTTGAGACTACTTTGTTAGTCTACTACTTGTTATATCATAACAGGTCAAAAACACACACACAAAAGCAAACATAAGAAGAGCAATGCAGATTGAGACCTAAGACCTATCTTGTTCTACACCCTATTTCTCATAGAAGCCAGCGAGATACCTCAGGGAAACCCACAAACAGAACATGAGGGGATAACCCTCTCTCACTGCTGTTCCCAGCAGCAGGTATTCAAAGGCAAGATGTAGTCATAGCTACCATATTCCAATAGATCTAGATCGCTTAAGCCTATTCTTGTGCATAGGGCCGACAGGCATTGTGACGAGTTGTGCCTAAACTTAATCTTTAAGCAATGTTAAAATCCCTCGTACATTTAAATATTTTAAAACATGTAACTGAAATTCTTCAACGCTCTTTTAAAAATGGAATATCTAGAGTGAAATGTAAACATACACCTACACAAATCTGAGTTCTGTATTTGGCCAGACAATTTGGCCCTGCATCGGGATTAAATTTAATTTCAAAATCATGGCCACCAGAATTCTCTGAACTTTTAGGAATTAGTTTCAGCTTCCGAGCCAGTTTATGGTAGTCTGCCAATTTGGCTTCAATCTGTTAAGGAGAAAAGGAGAAGACAAAGCATAAAGAGGCATAGCTTTAAAACCTTGCAGCTAATAAAATCATACAATTAGACTGAAAGAAAATCTATAATGGCTTCATAGTCATTCATGTTTTCAGAGTATCGGCATGCAAGTTTAGTGGGCTTCCCCCCATCCCTCAAATGTAGGTTTCATACTTGGACATAGAAACACTTTCTATATTATCTTTTAGGGTGTGTGGTTCAGTACTTCAGTAATAATTTAACAGTTACCCAAATCATAGCCTATAGAGGTGCTTTAGCTACAGCAACCAAAAAACAAAAATATGCATCACTGAAGCCTGGCAAAAGGAAAATAACCTGTTCAGCGTCTGTTACCCTTGCGAAACACAAGTAGTAAATACAATTTGTAATTATATGTATCATGTCTTTGGCTGCTTGAAGAACCTTAGAATATGCAACAAAAAGGTCCTCATGAGCAACCAAACACTGTTCTGCAACCAAAATTAACCTCATTTAATTTTATGAAGAATAAAATAGCTGCAACAGAAAGTTAAATGTTTTTGAGGTGGAAACAGTCTTTCATTTCAAAACTTTAGTTTTAGATTCACATACCGCCTCCTTTCCTCTAGCATATTTTAATTCCTCATTCCACAATTGATGTTGCTCTGCCTCTAGTTCCTTGGTTAGCTTATTGGCTGTCTGCTGCAACTCCTCTATTTCACAATTTAGTCTCTCAATATCTGCAGTGGAGTATTTCTGATTATCACAGATGAGTTTCAGATGAGTGTTCTCCTGTTTCAATGCTTCAATTTCCATGGCTAATTTTAAGAGGAACGTATAACACATAGGAAGACAGAATGAAAAACTGAATGTTAGAAACAGTACTGCGGCGAAAAGTATTGAGGAGAAAATATAGCTAATATTGAAATTATCTCACACATATATACACAGTTTGTTTTAGGCCTTACATAACAAGTTCATAAATACTTATATAGTAGACAAGACTTTGGCCATATAGTTTGGAGCCATAAATATTTTATGAACTGTAAAGAGCAAAATACCATTTGATTTTAGTTCTAAATAATCATACGACTAACTTGCCTATGTCTACCCACCCCCAAGTTTATAAACAGCTTTTCTATTTCTATGCAAATCCCTTCTTTGGAAACTTTTTTTAAATTTATTTTTTTACAGTGCATAGTAACTGTTTTCTTTTAGAAAATTCTTGGTTGACAGAGAACGTTGTCCTCACCAGCAGCCTCATGCTCCTCAGTAATGCTCTTTGTTTTTTGACTGATACTGTTTGAGTGTGATTCAAGGTTGGCCACATACACTTCATATTTCTTAACATCTGCCTGCAAAGATGATTTCAGTTTCCGTAGAGTCACTAAACGGTCCTTTTTCATAGAAAAAAAGGAGGGAGATGTCCATTTAGTTAACATTTTGTAATAAAATCAAATTTAAAAAAACTACAGATGCAGGAGCAATCTTCTTGCCAAAACCATTTACAGCCATTTACTAACTGGTTCACTTTCTCTCTCCTTCTCACGTCTTGCAATCTCTTCATTCAGCCTTTTCTCTTCCTCTTCTAGTGCCTCTACACGATTTGCATGTGCATTAAAAAGACTCTCTGAAAGAGAACCAAAACAAGATTCTAGTCATTCAACACATTAGTTATACTGAATAAAGAGGCTCAGAGGAATAAATGTTAGGAAGCAAGTTTACAAGCCACCCCATGGAAGCTACTGTCATAAATCCACCATACATTTAACATAACGTTATTTAACTGCAAAACAATTACCTTATATTTTATCTTGGGCAATTTGTAGCTGCTTTAAATGAAATAAAAATTAAGGGTGTTTAAAAGTCAAATTTAAACTGACAACACTGATAGTTTTCATTTATTTATACAGAAAGTTTATACCCTACCTTTCTTCCATCATAGACGCAAAGATGGTTACATGGGGTTTCCCAGGCGGTCTCCCAACCAGGCATTAATAATAATAATAATAATAATAATAATAATAATAATAATAATATATTTATTTATTTGTTACCCGCCTCTCCCTCTGGATCGAGGCGGGGTACAACACAATTAAAAACAACATAAAATACATAAAACTAATTCAAACATTAAAACCAGTACAGACTTAAACTTGTTTAGCTCTAGAAAGGTGGCAGCATCACATGCCTTCAGACCATGTTCTGAGATTATTTTTGGTTCATTAAGGTCAAAGTGTTTCTTAATGATACGACTAGAATAAAATTTCTAATCAGTGGAAAGAGACCTTGTGCTACCAGGCATAAGGAAAACTAAGCAGATAACATGTACGGAAACAGCAAGAAGAGGTTAGGCCAGATTTCAAGGAAAGTTAGAAAAGGCAGCAAGTATGTGAGAGTAAGTCAAGTCAAGTGACAAACTTACACTATTTTGTCACATATTTCTTTGCTGCTAGAACATACTGCTGCACTCAATAATTGACTGAAGCCATTTGAGTGATCCTATGGGGATGGCCAGAAGCCCTCGAGCTCGGAGGCTTAAGCCATCCAATGCAAAGCAGGAGAAGCAGTGGAGGCAATCTTTGCCTCTGTGCTCCCTCTGCTCTGTATTTTAGCTAGACGGGTGTTTTTGCTCATCTAGCTGAGGAGTTGGGGAGGGCGGGGCTGGGAAAAATTCATAGTCCCACTTCCCAAGTCCCCTCTCCACCCATGGGAACACCCCCTTTCTGTCCTTGGGGAGGCTGATGGCGCGGTTCTTTTCGCACTAGCAGCAAGGGGGTGGGGAGTCTGGGCTCCTAGGTCTGAGGTCGAAGTGCTGTCTCTGACCTTGGATCCAGGAATCTGAAATATCCTATGGCCACTCATGTCTGGCTAGAGAATACTTTTTTTCTGTCTAAAGAGACATAGAATCGTGTCCTTACACTACCACCTTTAGAGAATATCAAAAATATAATTTAATCAAGCATCACTTATTCTGATCCACATTTTCTGCACATATAGTCGATGCAGTAGCATGGACCTGGATTTATAACCCATTGCCCCTTAATCATATTTAATATTAAAGGCCTGTAATGTCTTGACCAAGTTGCCCCACATTTGATTTAAAAGCTAAACCAAGACTTAGAAAGGCTTACAGAACACTGAAACTGGAGTTTTCAAACACAATATATATAATTCCATCAGTTTAAAGACTACTTACCATATAAAATATCTCAAAGTGGTTTACAAAACAAAAAAACAATCAAATAAAGCATATCAAGACGCACATGTTCACAACACTTATAACTATAGAACTAAAAATCCGCTAACATTTACTTTAGCTAAAGATACTGTTTGTTAAAGATACCCTAGATGTAATAATAGGTAGCACTAATGAGATAGTTGAATATTCACAAGTTATTGTTTTTGTCTATATGACCTCTAGAAAGACCCACACTGAAAAAGCCCTCCTTGGCCCCCACTGTATTGGATAACTACCGGCCAGTCTCCAACATCCCATTTTTGGGCAAGGTATTGGAGTGTGTGGTGGCCTCCCAACTCCAGGGATTCCTGGAAGAGACGGATTTTCTAGATCCATTTCAATCTGGCTTCAGGCCTGGTTATGGGACAGAAACAGCTTTGGTCACCTTGGTGGATGATCTTCACTGGGAACTGGACAGGGGAAGTGTGTCTCTGCTGGTTCTGCTGGGCCTCTCAGCGGCGTTCGATACCATCAACCATGGTGTCCTTCTGGACCACCTTGCTGGGATGGGTCTTGGAGGCACTGTTTTACAGTGGGTCCATTCCTTCCTGGATGGACGGACCCAGAAGGTGGTACTCGGGGACTCCTGTTCGACTCCTTGGCCATTGGCCTGTGGAGTCCCTCAGGGCTCTGTTTTGTCCCCCATGCTATTTAACATATACATGAAACCATTGGGAGAGGTTATCCGGAGTTGTGGGTGTGGTTCCACCAGTACGCTGATGACACCCAACTCTACTACTCCTTTCTACCCAATTCCAAGGAAGCAATTTCTGTGCTAAACTGGTGTTTGTTGGCAGTAATGGATTGGATGAGGGCGAACAAATTGAAGCTTTATCCAGATAAGACAGAAGTGCTCCTGGTCAGTTGAAAGGATTCAGCTTGTGTTGGATGGGGTTACACTCCTCCTGAAGACACAGGTCCGCAGCTTGGATTCAGCTCTGAGCCTGGATGCCCAGGTTTCGGCGGCGGCCAGGAGTGCATTTGCACAGTTAAAGCTAGTGCGCTAGCTGCACCCGTTCCTAGAGATGTCGGACCTGGCCACGGTGACACATGCCTTAGTTACATCCCGATTGGATTACTGTAACACACTCTACGTGGGGCTGCCTTTGAAGAGTGTTCAGAAACTCTAGCTGCTTCAAAGAGCTGCAGCCAGATTGTTGACCGGGGCTGGTTACAGGGAGCACACAACTCCCCTGTTAAAACAGCTCCACTGGCTTCCAGTCTGTTTCCGGGCACAATTCAAAGTTCTGGTTATGACCTATAAAGCCCTATATGGCTTGGGTCCAGGTTATTTGAAAGAACGTATTCTCCCTTATGAGCCTGCCCGTGCTTTAAGATCTTCTGGAGAAGCCCTTCTTTCAGTCCCACCATCTTCACAGGTGCGCTTGGGGGGAACATGGGAGAGGGCCTTCTCGGTGGCTGCTCCGGTGCTCTGGAACTCTCTTCCCGGGGAAGCTAGGCTGACTCCCTTCTTGATGGGTTTTCGGAAGCAGGCTAAAACTTTTTTGTTCCAGCAGGTCTTTGGAGAATAATCTGGCCCTCCATCTATGTTAATGTCTTATAATTTTGTTGTGTATTTTAAATGTTTATGGTTTTGTCCCCCCCCCCCCCCATGTATGTTTTAAACTTTGTAAGGCCGCCTTGAGGCCCAGCATTGGGCAAAAGGCTGGATACAAATAATAATAATAATAATAATAATAATAATAATAATAATAATAATAGAAACCAAATCTAAGTATCGATTGATAGAAACCAAGAAAAGAGAGCTAGGTAAAGTGTGTAGATTTTGAGACATACTACCATTACTTTAATTCAACTGAAGAAGCATGCTTCAACAAACTTACTATGGTGTAACAAGAAAAAATCTATTGAAGAAGCTACAGAAAAGTAAGTGGTAAAGGAACTACAAGATTAACAATGAAAACCCATTAATTCTACTAGGTTTTAAAATGAAAACCACTTACTTAATTTGGAGTGTATTTCAGCATCAAATTCTTCAAACGTGTCTCCTCCCCTCATAAAATGGTCATAACACTTTGCAGTATAGTCTAAAAAGAGCTGTGGGCAAAATGATACTAGTCACTCTAAGGATTATTTTTGAAGGTGTATAAGCTAACTAGCATTCTATTACAACTTAAGTTTGCAAAATAACAAAGTTATACTTTTAAGAGACTAAAGTTGGAGACCATGCTTTCTCTCAGGATTTGGTAGAATCAGCTGAGTTTTGACCAGAGCTGAAATGGAATTTTATGCAATACAAAATCTTAAAACTTGCTTTTGTATTTTGAGGGATACTAACAACATAATCCTACACTCCAGCTACACAGGCTGGAACAATCTACATCAAATACACCAGTGCTAGAGTCTACACCACTGGAACATTATGCCAGTGTATGGAGTGGGCAAAAAGGGTTTGCACTAGTACTTCTCAGTTACTGTGAAATCCTTAGAACATCTCAGCTGCTGAGCTCTCACACCAATGGGTGGTAAGGCATCCTTATTGTGTCCTTGGAGTAATGACTTCTGTGGTAAGGTATGGGCAATGTTCTGGCACAGACTCTCTAACACCATGCAGCTATTCCTTCCATGCCTGGCTGATTCAGGGAAAGCTTCAGTATGCAGCTCCTCAATTGCCATGGATACTGGTGGAGTTGTAAACCCTGACCATGCTACACGGATGCTATACTGGCAAAAGCTGGCTACTAGCATGGAGGGCTCATTTAATTGCCTTGAATAAGACTTACAGAACAATTTTGAGACTTGAAAAATTTAAACTCTTTGCAGTAGAGGTGGGGAGGTCTGTGGCATTCATTGTAGATAATATTGTTTAAAAATGCCTAGAATTTGCTCGAGCTTCTTCCGTTTCTTTTAGCTCTTAATTTCACCTTCCCTTTTCAAATACGTTTCTTGCACTAGGGTTACAAAGGAAGGCTTGCATGCCATAACCTTGAGGTACTCCTATAACAAACACTACCTAATAAGAAGTCTGGTATCTTAAACAATAGACTAAAACATGAGTGGGCAACTTGCAGGCTTCAGATTACAAAAGCAATCAGCTCTGGCAAGAGTGATCTGCCTTTCATGGACAGGAAAGAAAAGGGAGTGAAGAAAAAGGAAGGGCAGAAGGAGAAAAAAGGTGTGGTATGCTCACTTTAGCTCCTCCCACTGCCGGCATGCAGCCCCTCACAGAATACAATGCAGCCATTGAAAGAAAAAAAGTTTCCTCACCCTAGAATAAAACCTACCAACTAAAAATGGCTATTTGGAACAAAAAACAAAAATACATTCCTATGCCTATTAAAAAAATATTCTAAACAGTAACAATGAATTCCATTACCAGCAAGCACAAAGTGGCCTTGCTAATTAGCAGCAGCAATGGAATAAGGACTTTAAATTTGTTTTAAAGGGAGTCAGGACAAGTTCTCAGTCCCTGCTGTTGGTAGGAACAGAGTGAGACACCCTCTAGTCTAGATGGTAATCAGCAGGTAGCAGAGCTCTTCCTGTGGAAATAACTTGTGACAATGAGGAAATAACCTTTAGGGATGGCACAACAGTTGAAGTCGGGGAATATGATGGGAATTTTGTTGTATCTGGTAAGCAGAAGGTTTTGGAGAAATGGTAAATGTATTTATTCCTGAAAACGCAATGTGCAAGCCTTGAATTTGCATGTGACACTAGCTAAAGCTTGCAGATATATGCTGATAACAGTCCATGATATCATTTAAGTTAGTTTACATTCAATTCTCTGGAATTCACTAGAAAGTTAGAGTTAAATAATAAAAAAAAGGATTTAAAAAATCTAAAGCATGGCTTTTTTGTACTAGCTTACAAAAGAGTATACTCTATAATTTTGTGAGATGTTGTTACGATACCTTGTTATGTACAATTCCATCGTCATTCTCTCCCAAGGTCTGTCCTTCATCAAATGACGGTGGATTTTCTTTCATAGAATAAAACAACTGAATACAACACAGAAGATAATATATTACTGTGTATAAATTAGTAATATCCCATAGAATGTAGCTGTATAAAGATGATAGCTAGTTCCTATTCTAGACCAGTACACTTCAAGAATGAACGTAAGAAGTAACTTGCTTTAAGAAGGTTCTCTTAATAACAATGACTGTTCAGATAACACGCTAAGCCATGGTGTTTAAGCATTTGGAACTAAACGTTATGGCTTAGTGTGTTGTGTGAATCATTCCTAACCATGGCTTAGTGTGTAGTCTGAAAAGGCCCAGTGAAGCTACACAAATTTGTTAACATATTTACCAAATTAGAAGCTGCAAAAAAAGTGCACAGTTAAACTAGGAAATTCCATACCACAAGAGGTAGTCACAGCCACCAATTTGGATGGCTTTAAAAGGGGATTTGGCAAATGCATGGAGGACAATGGCCACTAGTTCTGACTGCTATATGCTACTTCCAATATCAGATGCAGTATTTCAATCACCAGGGAATCTGAGCAGAAGGGTGTTATCACATTCAAGCCCTACTTGTGGGTCTTCCACAAGTAGCAGGTTGGCCACTGTGTGAACACAATGCTGGACTAAGTCTGACCAAGCATGGCTTTTCTTATAAAGTTGTAATATTATACAGATAAGACTGCTTGTTCTAAGCTTTTCTAACATCCTCAAAAGACAAAGTAGTTCTAGATGTTTAAGTTGCAATAATTTGGCCACTATATTTTGAACAACTGAGTCCAAAAAGATATATGTATTGTAATAATAATAATAATAATAATAATAATAATAATAATAATAATAATAATAATTTTATTTGTTACCCACCTCTCCCTCTGGATCAAGGCAGGGTACAACACAAATAAAAACATCATAAAATACATACAACTAATTAAAACATTTAAAATTAGTTTAGCTAACAGATATAAAGTGTTCAGCGAAGATTTCCATAAATGGGTCTTGTGCTATATATTTGCAAACAATTACAAAAATAATGAGATATTCTGGCAGTTTTGATACCTTGAAGCAATCTACCAGCCAGACCAATGCTGCTACAACCTGAGGCCATGTGTGTGGTGCTCCCACAGTGTACATAGAGCTTTTTGACAATGCAAAAGGATATCTATAAGAACAATACAAAGTTATGGTAAGATACCTTAATTTTTTAACATTACAAAGTATACGCACAATTTAAGACTCAAGTAAGCAAGTATAGACAGATACGAAGAGAAAATGCACATTTATTTTTAAGTATAAATCAAAACATTTCTCCCCAGGGCTGGCTCAAGGCATTTTCTACCTGAAGCGAAATAGCAAATGGTTCCCCTACCCACAGTTAAGGTGCATAGTACCCAAAGCTGGCCAACTTGTTCTGGCAGGCGAGACAGAAAATCCCACAGGCACTTCTCTCTGGCAGCAAAGACACATTAATAATCAAATAAGTATTTCAAGTTTGTCAAACTGGAGAGATAAAGAATTGATTTGTGCCAGACTTCAAGGAAGAAGGAGAGACATGCCCATTTGGGGGAAGGGAGGGTGGGAGCCCAGATGCACAGAGCAGGGGTTGTTGGAGCAGCTAAACCAAAACCCAGATTCAGAGGAACAAAACGTTGAGAGATGGAGAGAAAAGCAAACAATAAACATCTCAGATGCATGTAGAAATCAAATTTAGAGAAAAGGAGAGTTGGAGATAAGGGAAGGGGGCAGTAAATATAAATAAAAAACACAGAAATAAATGGAGAGCTGTAGAGAAGAGTAGAATAGAAGGCACAGATAAATGGGATGGGAGAACAGCAGGAAAACATCCCAAGTGCAGAAAACAGGAGGGTTGGGGGAGAGGACAAAAATAAATAAATTAGAATCTCAGGTATATAGATAACTGGAGAATTGGAGAGAAGGGGAGATGCGGGGGGGGGGGGAATCCCAGATGCAGAGAGTTGGGGAGAAGAGAAAGGGGAATAAACAGAAATAGTAGATGCCCAGATAAATAGTGTTGAAGAGAAGAGGATACAGCAAAATAATCCACCATCCCAGTCACACAGATAAATAGAAGGGGTAAACAGAAGGAAAAAAATCACAGATGCACAAGGAAAGGGAGAGTTGGGGAATGGAAGAGAGGGCAGCAAAATAATAATAATAAAAAAGAAAATACCAGAAGCAGATATAATGGAGAGAAAAAAGGATTGGGGAGAAATGGGATAGGGTAGAAGCAAGAAACCCTCGATATACATAGAAACATGTTGAGTTGGAAAGAAATGAAGATTTGGAGAAAAGGGAAGGCAGCTCAGGGAAAAAGCCAAAATGAAAAAATGAAAATAGCAACAAGGCAGAGATGTAGTTGGGCAGACTGAGTGCTGAAGAAAGCCATAGAGAACTGTGAGGCCAATGGAAGAGATAGGGCTGGGAGGCTATGCACCAGACTGAAAGGCCCTGTGGGCTGGAGGTTTCTCTGCCTCTGAAGCCTAGATTTTAGTCTTACCTCTTAATTATCCATCTGACCCTAACAAACCTAACTATCTTTTTACATGATGTGGTGGTGGCCCTGCATCGTGTGCTCTTTCTCACATTCTGTGAAAGAGGATGGGAGGAATGACTCCTCTCCTGATCCCCGCCCTTCTCCCACATGCAGACTTGCAGCTGCATGGAGTAGTATCTCAGTGGAGCAATGGGGATAGAAGATGGCAGCAAATGGAACTCAGTCGGGTTTCTCTTTCTCTGGGATTGAAGTACACCATTCTTCAGTCTAATTAGGGAAACCCAGCTAGGCTGGGCACCCCACAGCTGCTGGAAGGCATCCTCCTTGTCATCTGCTGCCTGAGGCAAGGGATTCACTCTGCCTCATGGTAGGGCTGGCCTGCTTTCCTCACCCCAAAGAGTATATATTCAAGATTGCATAATTACACTTTAACCATTTCTTGCTACAAATAAACAGTAAAGGAGGGACATTTTTCAGAATTTGTGATGAATATCTATGGAGTGACAATGCCAAGATGAGGAAGGCTACATTCCTATTCTACTTACCTGGTAGTAAGCCTCACTGAGCATGTAAAGAATTGAACTGTTAGTAGTTTAGGAGTAATGAGCCAGTGGAGTATAGCAATAATCATTTGAGATTAATCAGTCCGAAATATAAGAGCACTTTTGGGAATAGGTATTATGATATATTCAGAGTCTTTGTATTTGCCTGTATATCCTAAAAACTGTGAAAGTTAGAAAAAAAATTGAATACTGTGATTAAGGAGAAAATATCCCTTATTTAGGAGCTAGCTCAATTGTTGTTTACAATGTCTAAATATTGTTTACAATTTTGTTTACAACAATGTTGTTTACAACAAATATTGTTTACAATGTCTAAAATGTACTCTGAGTTCTTGAAATGATTCTTCCAAAAAGTATTCTAAGCCACATAGCATTTCTTTTTTTTTAACTGAAAAAAGGCATATTGTCCTGTTACTTACCCAAGCCCTTTAAAAATTCTTGGGATCTCTTCTTCAAATTTAGAACTGGGAAGCTCATAAGATGGGCAAAAGAGTTCATAAATAAAAGAGAAGATTTTCACGAAGTCCTTGACAGATGGAGTCTGGAGTGACTTCACAGAGACAGTAGGACCATATCCATGCATTATAAGAAACTGAGAAAAGAGAGATGTATTTCTATCAAGTATGATGGATTACATGTCAATTTACAGAGCATTATGTAACCATATATGATCCAAATGAGCACCATCATCCAGTTAAATAAATCTTAGTTGATTAATCATAGAAATTTAACTGAATAAGTTCACATATATTTGCATGAGTAAGAACATACTCTCTTTTTAGATGATGAACAAGTCACAGAGACTACCATCTAAGAACAGACATTCCTACTTGCGTGACAAACAGGAATAGTGCCTAGCACCTGTGGTTTTCAAACAAATATATATTAAGATAATTAACACCTTTGTAAAAGTCTGCTGCAGACTTATTTATTTAGGGCTTTCCCTCACCTTTTAATCTTAAAAGGACGTATCAGGAAGCACAAGGTTTTTAATCAATCTAACCAAGTAAAATTAAGCAAACATTGCAGCGCCAGTCCAAATGCAAGTAGTTTACAAACTTTGCATACATCACAGAGTTGACGGATACATTGCTGAATAAATGCTTTGTCATGAAGTGGCCTAGGTTCTTTGATCTTCTCCATACTTCCAAATGCACCATACTGGCTGTTTCGTAAGCTTCCAGGGCCACTGGTTCTAGAATTAAGGCGGAAAAATGACAATCTCAGATTAGCTGCAGAATTCTTAAGTGCTTCATTATAGAAACAATATTACTTGGACATAGGAAAAACACATTAAGTCAGATTTACAAATATGAGCAAAAAGAATGTCTGTCAGACCTGTCACATCACAGTATTCCATCTGGGTAATAAAAGCATGGTGTGGGACTTTCCTAATACTTCAGAGCTGTGAGAGCATTTGCTCTTTCCAGCCCAATGAAAAGTGCTATACTGCTCTTATTTTTTATTTATTGCATTTCTATACTGCCCAATAGCCGAAGCTCTCTTCCCTGGTTTGAAAAATAAACAACACAGAGCTCTCCTAGATGCTGGAAACAGCAATCTAGAGTTACACTGCTCCAGCCTTCTAGATAGTTATCTTGCTTAAATAGCCACATGCCCATTTTCTCCTGACCAAATTCTGCCAACTGAAAGCAACTTTCAAACATTGCTGTCACTGTGGGCACAATCCAATGGACACTTACACTCCCACCAATTCCGTTGCACAAGTGCCCCCCGCTATTTGTGCAATGGCAGTTTAGCATTTTGGGGGCAACTTGAATGAACGGCAACATTTGTTTCTCTGCCAACCTGCCTCCTTCCAGAAATGAGTCTTTTCACTCATTTTGGGGCTTCGACTAGGAAAGGCTAAATCTCCCTTGTGTAAATGGTGGGTCCTGCTTGCACAATGAAATTAGCGGGATCCATCATTTTCGGAAAGGTATTGGTGAGGGTGTATGTGCCCTGTTGGATTCTGCCTTGTGCTTCTTTACCTTTTCCCAAAATAGCTGGTTTTCCTTTCCGATGTCCCTGGTGCGTACTTCCCCACACTCTGCTTTCCCCCAGTTGTCCTCCTGTCTTGCCTTGAAAAGAAGAAAATATTGATTTTTACAAGTCACAAAGAACATTGAGTTGTATCAAATGTCATTCTGTAGCACAAATGATGTTGTGCTAGCAGAAACCAAGTTCACAAGGGGAGAATCCAATGAAAGTTCTATTTGAGCAAATGGTTGCATAGCTACTTGCAGATCTTAGTTCCCTTGTGCAGTGGGTTAAGACAGTGGAGCTTCGCAAGCACAGCTCTTTCTTCCAATAACACTATGTTAGATTTAGGTCAAGGTGTCTTTACGTTCCATTTAATAAATCATCTGTTACTGCTATCAAGCTATGGAAGATGTTAATGTTTATGTGTATGCATAATTATTCTTTTTCCTTTAAGAGATTGTCTAGTAGTGTGATCTACTCTTTCATTACATACACATTACATACATTAAGTACAAAATGAGAAACTAAATCACACTTCAATTTCTATATGCTCTTATTTCAAGAAGTAAACTTAATTTTTATGTACCCAAGACTTGATATGAAATATATATAGCATCTTTAGGAATTGAATCAAAATAAACACCAAACAGCACTCCCATTTCCAAATTGTGTGCTTTGGAAACAGTATGAAGCCCCGTCACAACAGAAGTTATATATCTTACGTCTGGGGTGTATGGAGTCCAGCCTTGTTTGTGTCATGAACCCTGAGAGGCTGGATGGACTGCCGGCAACTGATGCGACTGGTACTTGAACTGCGCCTCATCGTTCTCTGGTGAACTGCAATGCAAGTGGAGACAATGGCCTTGAGGCAAGCCCACTAAAAGAGCAAGAATACTGACCTGTGAGCTGTAGAAGGGGGTGGGGGGAAGGGAGGATAAGAACTAAGCAAGCCCACCATGGCGCCTTCTCCTCTGCGACTAGTGAGGGGCCTAACAGACACCCTTGCTTCCTTCCTTGACAGGAAAACTAGCCTAAGAAAAAGTCTAGTAAAAGGGGAGGAGAAAGTATGAGAAAGACGAGACAGCAGCAGTGGGCGTTGAGCCTCAGCCTCGATTTGACAGAACTCCAGGGAAACCTTGTGAGAGGAGCACTGCCCGGGTTCCTCACCAGTGTCCAAACAGACAGTAGTTAAATCCATATCTAGCAGCTATATTGTTTTTTTAAAACGAAACTCTAGAGTATTATTATTTATTTATATAGCACCATCAATGTACATGGTGCTGTACAGAGTAAAACAGGGAACCTGATCTGGATCGTATAAGTCCCCTACTCCACCCGTCCCCTACCAGCTAGTGTCCCTAGCCAGAGGGGCAGCTACTAAATGTGGATTTAAAGCAACCACTGTTTTAACCCGACAGCGAGTCGGGGAATGCTTTGGGTTCTTGCGGCTGCAGCCCTATATGCACTTACCTGGGAATAAGGCCGACTGAACTGTCAAAGCGGTCTAGCAATGCGCAGTTACGGCAGCTTCCCTCCCAGCCAGAGGAGGGGAGAAAGCGCTCCAGCCCCCCTCAGCTGAAAAAGGGACGGAGGGAAGACGGCTTCAGGACTCGCCCCCGCGAAGAACGGCAGAAGAGCCCAATGGCTGGCTGAGCGCTTCCCGAGGGCACCAGAACAACGCGCCTACCACCGCCGCCGCCTTCTTCCCGCGCAGAAAGGGCTGAGGAAAAGGACTCGACAATCGCCCGCAACGAAGCACTCGGAGACGTCCGAAGCCGCTTCCCTCAGGAGCTCCCTCGCGTCGCCCTTCCCCGCCCTTTCACCATCTATCGCGGTAACGGGTGTCGCTTGTTTTCAAAATCACCCGCCAGTCACAACGTCAGCAGTGACGCAGTCGTTATCCTACCGGGGAGAAGACATCACTTCCCTCAGAAACCGGAAGTGCTACTCCAGGAGCAAATGCCCCAATGGGTGTATATGGTAGAGTTCCATCTCTATGGTTATCGGCGTAGACGAGCGTTTGCGCGCCCAAGCTGTGTGGCTACGCGTGATTCTACGTCACTGCTGTTATGTAGGGTAAGCTGGCTGCGCCCCTGCGGGCGAGTTTTCTCTTGGCTTTCGATTCTTTCGGGGGAAGGATGCGGTCGGGCGGAACCTTCAGCCGGTTACGGGGTCTCCCACCGCGATGAGATTGCAGTGGTCGCGGGGAGACGGTTGCCTCAACACTTAAGGCGATACTCCGAAATGCGCTTTTTCTCGGGAGTAAACTCTAGTAAACCGAATGAGATTTACTTCCTAGTAAAACATGCTTATAAATCTGGCTGCACGACTGAACCATAATAATAATCCCCTTCTATCTTACGTGGTCATTGAGATCACGTAATGTGCACGCAGTGCTTTAATCACTCCGGTGTACGACAAAAATCGAAATGTTAAAATGTTTTAATTTTTTTTTAAAAAAAATCTTTAAAATACAAAGTCCAAAAGAGAGAGAGACTGCAATATGTTAGGATTCGCAGTTATTAAATTCAGTTGTCGAATTCTTTTCCCACCTTCCTTAAGCAAACACTCAGCTCTAACTTCTTTTTGTTTGCTACAATTTGGCTCGTTGCATAGGCTCTCTATACTCTGGGTATTTTTGTTTTCTTACCTTGAACTTTATTATTACTCTTATGGCCAAGAGTTATTGTTAACTGTGGTACGGGAAATTGTGTTAAACGGAGCATCTTCACATGTGGAAATACATACATACTTACAAGTGGATAATAGTCCTGTTTCAGGGTGCCGAAAGTTCCTGGGACAGTCTGAATTAATTACATTTTGTAGTGTGCAATCTAATATCTTCTACGTTTTCCACTGTTGAAACGCTCTGGTGTAGCTGATGCCCAAATAGCATTATCAATTTCTTGTTTGTATGAAAAATGATTTTAAGCCTTATCTCCTCACAATAAACCTGTGAGAAATATTCAATGATGCCATGTACATGGTACTTTACAGAGCAACATATTCTAAATTCAAAATTTTAACCAATGTAGGGGAGGAGAAATAGGACCTGCCCACTATTGCAATTTTAGTTTGGAAAGGATGAAAAACAACAGGGGATATGAGGAGTTTTAACATGCAAGAGAACACAGAAACAGCTGTTGGGATGTTGACACATACCAACCCCAACCCCAATTCCACTACAGAGTAAGATTCAGACAACCTTTCTTTCCCTGCTGCAGATGCGCACAGAGAACACTCAAAATTAATGTTGGCTGAGATTGTTGCTGTATGTACCAATCGGGAGATACTGGATACTCATTTTAAATTTGTAATTCACTGGGAAATATTGAAATAAACCTTTAGCTTATAACTAAAACTGAGTTTTAAAATCCATGTATGTTTCAGGGCTTTATAAAATGGTCGACAAAATGTCAGAACCCTCCCCCCCCCCCCCCGCCTCAGGTTCTATTGATAGATTAGATTTTCACATTGTTGTTGCTGCTATAATGTGTGTACAATATGCTTCATTAAAAAACCAAAACTTTCTTTTCTTTTCTGCAAATGCAAGGATGATACTAAAATACTCTTTTCTGAAATTGTTAAAAGCTTAGGATAAATGAAGTATATTCGTATTGGCTTTTATAGCTGAATCACATGATTATCAACACCCCAGGGCTAAACTATTTACTTGCATTTGCATTCTGTCAGTTTCAATAATAGTTGTGTCTAAATAAGTGTAATTATGCTTAAAGCACAAAGAGGCTGGGAAGGCAAAGACATTACTTGGCTGTCAGGATTCCTCTCACAATGTGAGCAGAGCTGGGCCTTAGAACTGCATGCCCTGTCTCTTATGGGTATTTTGCAAGGTCAACATGACTTTTTCCTGTTTGATTGTTACTGTCTGCCCATGTCGAGGGAAGTAGAGGAAACATTGTGTGAGCTGGGGGGCTTTGGTCCAGCTTCACACGCGGTAAAATACCAAGCAGTGTCTGCATAATTCTTTAGATTACAGAAATTCAGATTAATAGGTTTCCAATAAACCAACCTTGCCCAGCCTGCTAGTGTCCAGAGAGCTTCAGTAGGAGCAGTTTACAATAGAAATGTAATAAATAATATACTCCAGATGTTAGGGACTATGTGCAGTATCCAATGGTAGACCTACTTAGATTAGACCCATTCACTTCAATGAGTCTACTCTGTGTAAGTGTACATTGGATACTTCTCTATTACTCCTAGGATTCCTGACCATTGGCCATGTTGACTGGGGCTGATGGGAATTGAAGTTCAAAAGATCTGGAGAGTGGTAAGGCTAAAATAGACTATGTGAAAGTTATAATAAAAGCCAAGTAATAGGATTACACTAAGAACATTGAAATGTCTGCTTCTCTATTTATTGATATCAATTAGTTGCAACCTTGAAAAGAATTTAAAAGCTAAGTCTTTGAATAATTTAGCATCACATACTGCAGTCTTTGGCTGCAGTCCTGAACACACTTACAAGGGAGTAAATCCCATAGGACACAGTGGACTTATCTCCAAGTCATTCATAAGATCACTAGAAGTACTGGGATTTTGTGGTCAAAACAGTGATATATTGCAATAATTCTCTATTTTTCATCAGTTACCCATTCAGAAGAATAATTCATTGAAAAGCAGAGTATGTCAGTGGTTTCTTGTCTGTCAGCTGGGTGGATGCTGGATCACCTCTCCTTCATAAACAAGTCTGGTTACCAGCTGTGCTGCTCCCATGATCCTTCTGCCAGGGCGTCTTTTGATGATACTGTTATTGCTGCTTCCTCAGATGTGGATCTTATTGAGGCTACAAACTCTTGCAGAAAAGTTTCTGGTTCCAAGCCTACAGCTGAAAAAGCAAAAACAGATCAAATGCTAAAGGAGACATATGTGTTTCGAGAAGAATTCTTTTACGTGCTCAAACCCCATATAGCTGCAAACCTTCAGTCAGAACTCCAGCAAAGCTGCTCTGTCGTTGCTTTAGAAGATGGCGGATCAGAACTGCAGGAAAGTCCCAAGAGTGTCGACTCATACGTTATAGCTAAAACTAAAAAGGTACAGTATAATGAGAGAAGTTTCTGCAAAGTACCTCTCCTTGCAACAGAGTTCTATTCAGTATTATTTTAGAAAGTGGAATAAATCTCCCACTAATCTATTGTGAAATAGGCACAGACTATTTCTGGCCTTTTACATATGTTTTGAGACATCTGAAAATGTGCTGATAATAACTGTTATGCAGCTCTATTATATGCTTACAGCACTTATTAAACCAGATGTGGAGACAAAGAAGTATAAACTTGGTATTCAAACAGAACATAAATTCCTATGAGCACATGCTTTATGTTCTGTTACTTCATTTGAGCCTAGGAATGTTGTTGGTCCTATTCCTTCCATGCTGTCTTAAGCAATTAGTTCTAATGAGTAACATAACATACAATTAACATAGACTCAGACTGCCATGCAAGTTCATTTTTGTCACTGTCTTACAATCTTGGAAGGAAGTTGAAATGCAAAGATTTGAGTATGTGACCTTGTGTGCTGTAAGAATGTTTATCCTTATGGCTGCTGTAAAATATTAGCAGTTTGGGGACATGGTCATAACAAGGCTAATTACTTTTGCAGTGTTTATGGTCAATGCTTCATTTAATTTACAAACCATGATTGGCTCCAGTTAGAAGGATCTTGTGTAGGACAAAAACAAAGGGGATATGTGCTACATATCATCTGTCAGCTATGGAGGCACTTCTCTTACAAGAGATCCCATGAAATGAAGGTCAGATGGCCCTGCTGTCTTTTACAGTAGGAGTAGTGGTATGCTGGAGCCAAGTCTCACAGGGACATGGTTCTGGTACGTCTTGGTTGATGTCTTCTCAAGTTATAGGAAGCCAGATTCCAGCTGGAAATCAGGAAAAACTTCCTGACTGTTAGAGCAGTACGACAATGGAACCAGTTACCTAGGGAGGTTGTGGCCTCTCCCACACTAGAGACATTGAAGAGGCAGCTGGACAACCATCTGTCAGGTATGCTTTAGGGTGGATTTAGCGGGGGGTTGGACTCAATGGCCTATAGGCTCCTTCCAACTCTACTATTCTATGATTCTATGATCTGCCACCAGAATTCCCCATTGCCTTTTTGACTGAAAAATGGCACTTAAGTAAAAAAGGCAAAATATTTTTTACACAAAGCCTAAAATTCAGAAATTTCCCCATTTTTTTAAAAAAATAACAAGGATAGAATGTTTTGTCTATGGTTATGTGCTTTTATTTCCAATATGTTCCCATGTATTTAATGTAAGCAGAAGCTTTCCAGGTTTCAGCCTTGCCTATCCCTTTCGCATTCTTCCTATTTTGAAAATTTGGATAGCTTCCACTATCTACTCCCCTAGATACACTATGTATAAGAGCTCAAGCTCCATGTCTCATGATCTCTTCTCTTTCTTCTTCCTTTCTTCTCATGCCCAGCCTGTAACTTATAAATAGATCTTTGCTTGTATCACTTTGTCATCTTTGGGGTGCTAGTTCATCACAATCCACCTGTATCTTTTTCAATATGAAGAATCCTAAAAGATGTTAGTTCATATTTTTAAGTTCGTATTATGGTTCATATTATTAATATTTATGCACGTTGTCTACTTCAGAAACGAAAACGAAATGGTGAACTTAACCATGGTGAACGTGAAGCTTTAGAATATCATTTAAAGGTAAGTCTGAAAATGCTTGTGAGAGCAGACCTTAGAAGCACATTTCTATCATTACTGCAGAATGCACACTAATACATTTATCTGTAAGCATCTTTTAACGTAATGAGCTTGAAAGCATGAATTTTGAAATATTTTCCCTGGCATCTTCAAATAAAGGTATATCGCTCCTAGGTTCACTTATAAATAGGGCTATTTCAGTATTGATAAATTAATTGAGGATATCTGTAATTATTGGACACTCCCCAACCCCTAGGAAAAGAAACTGACATGGGTCAATTCATAGAGAGACCAATCCCCCAACTCACCAATCTCCAGCTGGGATCAGCAAGCAATAGAACCAGTGGAACCCACAAAGACAAAGTGTTTTATTTGAAGGCATGGGAACTCTCAGAAGCCACACTGGACTGGCTGAAGCTGCAATTTCATTTTATTACCTCCAAAATGCTACAAATCAGTTCTGGGAAAAAAATACAGGAAGAGAAATATTGGAAGTCAACAATTTGGAAATGATGCCATCCACAAATCATTGGATGATGTACTCTCATCCTCAACACAGTTAACATTTGACCCTGTTCAGATGACACACTAAGCAATGGTGGTTAAGCATTTTGAGCTAAACATTATGGCTTAGGTGTTGTGTGAATCATTCCTAACTATGGTGGCTACATAACCACGGTTTAACATGCTCACAAACTATTTGCTGCAAAGGGGTTAGTGGCCTAACCATGGTTTAGCGTGTCGCCTGAACAGGCCCATTCTGTTTGCACTTCTATTAGCCCTTGTTAGCCTTAATTGTACTTAACATCAGTACCTGCATTTAACCGCGGTTAAGCCAGTAGGGTATTACTTGCTTCTGAGGAAGAGCATGAAGTCTTGCAGCCTATTCACCATAATTGAGAGCGTGACTTCTCTGGTCCTTTGACTAATTAGCTGGCCTCAGTTTTTAAACTTGTGACTTTCCTAAATAGAATAAATATTTCAGGATTGTCTTGTTTCATTTTGAAATGGTAACAATAAGCAGTCACTGATTTGTGAAAGGAATTTTGACTGTTCTTAAATTAGATGGATCCAAAGTTGAGTGGAAGGCTGCTTACACAATGGGATTTTCCACCCTACTGCAACCCCTGTGCCTCACAGAAATGGCATCTAGTCTGTTTTCAGCAATCCCCACCCCTTCTGCCGCAGCCTGCAGTGTTCTGTAATGTTCTCATTTTGTGTATGAATGCATTAATCTACATTAGATTTACTGTGGTTTTATCTCAATATCTCTACATTTGTTTTTATGTGTATGTGTTTACTTGTAAACTGTATGAGGGCGCTATCCAATGCATTTTTGCCTAGATGAGCTATCCTATGCATTTTTGCCTAGGCGTGGCTTAAGGGAGGAGGAGGAAAGGAGACTGGAGACCCAATGCAGTGTAAATCAGCTTCCGTGGTCTCCTCCCCTCCCTGATGCCGGAACCTCCCCCTTCACGCCCTCTCCACACTCTGATTCCAAGCTTGGAGACATAGCCAGTGCAGCGAGAACCATGCCAACTACAAGATGGAGGGGGCAGAGAGAGTGGCTTCTGGCTCCGAGGTTGGAGCTCTGATTCCGACCTCGGTTCCCAGAAACTGAAGAATCCTGTGGTCCTCTAGACAGTGTCTAGTGGGCCCCACAGGATTGCTCCCTAACATTCTCTTCCTCAAACATCCAGAGACAGTGTTATTTACAGGGCAATAAATATGCCTGTTTTAGAATGACACTTTCCTGTTTTGATTTTTTTAAAAAAATCTGAAAGTCTCTTAGAACAATTTCCTCTATGGTTGTGCACATTTCAGATTACTTTATTCATAAACTACAAATTTGCAAATCCATGAATATATCTGTGTAGAATTTTGATTCACAGCCTGATTGAGATGTTTTTCCTGTCTATCTTTTGTTTTTGTACAGATCAGTGGCAAGATTTTGGAGGGTACCATGAGTTTAGCTCAGGTGGGGCTCAGAAGTGGTTTCCTCCAGCCTAGTTCTACAAAGCAGTTTTGCGCCAAGACTCCTGTTTCCGGACACATTGATTGTGGTTTGGCTGAATTATGTGAGATGGCCAAGTGGTTTCCTCCTGTGAATGACAGAGAGCAAAGATCTGTATGCATGATGAAAAAGGAAACCTCCATTTCAGAACAAGTTCAAGTATCCTGTGTTACAGAAAACACCACAAACCACGCAAAGATAATAACATTAATGGGACAAAAGTACTTGTTTCCCCCCAACAGTGCTTTTCTTTTATCTGATATTTCTTTTATGCAGCCGCTTTTGGACTGTAAGTACGTTTCCTATTAAAATGATCTACTTGCGGTTCAATGATCCGTTAATATATTGACAGAGCATCTTTGCATAGATTTTGCAAGGGGAGGGATTTAAAGAGATTCAACTTTAATACTTTAATATGAGCATTATTGCATGGCTTTTAATAAATTCTTATTCTGACCACCATATATGGCTGTTGCCCATCGTCACAATCCCACTCCCTCCCTTTGCTTTACAATGGCCCCGTTCAGACATGCTAAACCATGCTGCTTAGATTGTAAGCCTATGCGGCAGGGTCTTGCTATTTACTGTTTTACTCTGTACAGCACCATGTACATTGATGGTGCTATATAAATAAATAATAATAATAATAATAATTAATGGAATGCGTGTTGTCTGAATGGGGCCAATGTGAGCTAATGAGGAAAAGGCAGGCTGATATGTATGTAGTGCCTTTTGTTTGGGTGGATCTAAATTTAAGGTAATGTTAAGAGTTGCATTTTTTTAAAAAAAAATACTGGTTTTAATGCTAGAATTCTAATGGTGTGAATCAAATGTACTTGTGTTTTCATTGAAGCTGTATGAATTCATTTTGTTTTATGTTATTATTATTATTATTTATTTATTTATATAGCACCATCAATGTACATGGTGCTGTACAGAGTAAAACAGTAAATAGCAAGACCCTGCCGCATAGGCTTACATTCTAATAAAATCATAATAAAACAATAAGGAGGGGAAGAGAATGCAAACAGGCACAGGGTAGGGTAAACAGGCACTGGGTAGGGTAAAACTAACAGTATAAAGTCAGAAATGTGATGATTAGTTTGTGCGTAATGGAACTGAACCATACTCTCTTAATCTAGAAGCATTTTGTGATATATTTGAAACCGGCTTGACAGCCTATACGTCTGAATGAATATGAACTAGAATCATTTCAGTTTAATTAGAAGTACATCTTTATCTTTATGTGCAATCGGAGTTACCAATATAAACTTAAAAAGGCAGATTTTTTAAAAAAACACACCCACCCACCCAAACCTTTTTTTAAAATTACTGCTTTAAAAGGCAGCAAAAGATCCAATTTCTACTTCCTTTTAAAAATTTGAAAATCAGATTCTTAAAATTTGGGAGGCAACTTCATGTCATATTTCAAATAATTTAAAATAGGCTTTATTGTAATTACTGAAAAACATTTCTGTTTCCTGCCCTCTTTCTAGATAATAAAAAATTTGACATAATTGTGATAGATCCACCATGGGAGAATAAGTCTGTTAAGAGGAGTAACAGGTAGGCTTTCACATTTTAAAAACTCTAGATATTAATGATGTGGCTTCATTTTAGTTCCATGTAGACTAACACTTTGTGGCTTTACCAGTGCAATGAAATAGATATAATTGTTTTGTGACAAGGTACCTGTACAGATCTCGGAGACCATTGTGTAGGCTTTGGAGGGATCAAGTTGGGCCCCTTTGCATGTTCTTGTTTCATTTCTCTTTCCTGGTTGGAATTTCCAAATGTATTTGGTTCTGATGCTTAGCATTCTGTTTAGTGGAATTCTTATATTTTAAAATGCTTGGATATAATTCTCCAATGGGCTTCCATAATTCTGTATTAATGCAATACAGAATTAAATCTAATTGCTTTAATATGAATGTGGGAGAATCCGATCTTACAGCTTTCTAAGCTGAGAATAGGACAGTTATGCTGGGGCTTGGGGAATGGGTAGTGATGGGGTTGCAGCTTCTTCAGCAGTGTCCTTTGAGATTATGGCAGTGAACTTTTTTTTTAATGAGAATGCTTTGTAAATAAACACATATACTTAGTAAAAATTGAACTGCTGTGCTAGTTCCAAGTTAATCGAAATGAATGGAATCTGTGCCTGTGGAGTGTTTTGATAAGTGTAAGTTACTTGGATGTGCTTCTGATTCATATTTTACAAAAGAGGAATAGGCAGGACAAACTTAGTGTCTGGCTAGGAAATTGGGGAAGAGTTGTACATTCCTCAAAATAAGTGATGTATTGAGACAAGTTAAAGCAGCCTTCCCCAACCTGGTGCCCTTCAGATGTTTTGGATTACAACTCCCAGCATTCTTAACCCTTTGCCATACTGAATGTGATAAAGTTAAAGCAATAGCATTCCAACATCTTATTATTATTATTATTATTATTATTATTATTATTTATTTATATAGCACCATCAATGTACATGGTGCTGTACAGATAACACAGTAAATAGCAAGACCCTGCCGCATAGGCTTACAATCTAATAAGTTGTAGTAAACAATAAAGAGGGAAGGAGAATGCAAACAGGCACAGGGAAGTGTAAACAGGCACTGGGTAGGGAGAAGCTAACAGTATAGAGTCAGAACAAACTCAATATTTGAAGGCTATAGGGAAAAGAAAAGTTTTTAGCTGAGTTTTAAAAGCAGTGATTGAGTTTGTAGTTCTCAAGTGTTCTGGAAGAGCGTTCCAGGCATAAGGGGCAGCAGAAGAAAAAGGACGAAGCCGAGTAAGGGAAGTGGAGGTCCTAGGGCAGGCGAGAAGCATGGCATCAGAGGAGCGGAGAGCCCGAGCGGGGCGATAGTGTGAGATGAGAGAGGAGAGATAGGCAGGAGCTAGACCGTGAAGAGCTTTGAAGGTCAGCAGGAGAAGTTTATATTGGATTCTGGAGTGAATTGGAAGCCAATGAAGAGATTTTAGAAGTGGAGTGACATGGTCAGAGCGGCGGGCCAAGAAGATGATCTTAGCGGCAGAGTGGTGGACAGAGACCAGCGGACTGATGTGAGACGAAGGAAGGCCAGAGAGAAGAAGGTTGCAGTAGTCCAACCGAGAGATAACCAGTGCGTGAACGAGAGTCTTGGCAGAAGAGACAGACAAAAATGGTCGAATCCTGGCAATATTATACAGGAAGAAACGACAGGATTTAGCTACTGCCTCGATGTGAGGAGTAAAGGAGAGCAAGGAGTCAAATATAAAGCCAAGACTACGAGCTTCCTTGACCGGAGTAAGCGTGACATCGTTGACAGTAAGAGAGAATGAGAGGTGAGGAGAGGGTTTAGGAGGAAAAACAAGCAATTCAGTCTTTGCCATGTTAAGTTTCAAACGACGATGAAGCAGCCAGGCTGAGATATCTGAAAGACATGCCGAGATACGATCGTGAACATCAGGAGAAAGTTCCGGAGATGAGAGATATAATTGTGTATCGTCGGCATACAGGTGATATTGGAGGCCGTGAGATTGAATAAGCTTACCCAAGGGCAGCATGTATAGAGAGAACAACAACAGGCCAAGCACCGAGCCTTGCGGAACCCCAACTGAAAGGGGAAAAGAGGAGGACGAGCTGCCGTTAGCCGACACGCTGAAAGAGCGACCCTCTAGATAGGAGGCGAACCAGTTATAGACAGAGCCACAGAGTCCAAGGTCATGGAGGGAATCTAAGAGAAGATCGTGATCAACCGTGTCAAAGGCTGCAGTTAGATCAAGGAGAATAAGAACGGAATAATGGCCTTTAGACTTGGCAGTAAGGAGATCATTGGTGATCTTAGTAAGGGCTGTTTCAGTGGAATGCAGAGGACGGAATCCAGATTGAAATGGATCCAAAGCAGAGTTACTAGAAAGAAAGTCAAGACAGCGAGAGTAGACCGCACGCTCCAGGATCTTTGAAACAAACGGCAACAAAGAGACAGGTCGGTAGTTAGACAGAGATAGCCTATCAAGAGTAGGTTTCTTGAGAATGGGAGAGACTGTAGCATGTTTAAAAGCAGAAGGAAATGAACCAGAGGACAGAGAAAGATTAATAATATGTAGCAAGGAAGGGAGGATAGCAGGAATAAGATTAATAAAGACGCGAGAGGGAATCGGATCACGGGAACACGGGAACCCTAAAGGGATGTTTATTTATTTATTTCATTTATAACCCGCCCTTTTTCCTTCAAGGAACCCAAGGCGGCGTACATAGTCCTCCTCCTCTCCATGTTATCCTCACAACAACAACCCTGTGAGGTAGGTTGGGCTGAGAGTCTGTGACTGGCCCAAACTCACCCGGTGGGCTTCCATGGCCGAGTGGCAACTAGAACCTGGACCTCCCAACTCCCAGTCCAACACCTTAGCCACTACACCACACTGGCATTCTAAGGATGTGTCCAAGCTTACAGGGGTTTTATTTCTACCATTATTTGTAAGTTAAATAGAAAGATGACATTACAATCTGGGATGGACATTGGAGTAGTCCATGTAGCGACCAAGTGGTATGTTTTGGAATGGAAGGTATAAAGAGTTGACTTAGAATAACATACTAACTTTGAATTCTAGCCTTTTCCTCCATGAATTTGCCTTTTAGAGCCATCTAAGTTGGTGGTCATCACTAAATCTTGTGGTAGCGAATACTATAATTTAACTATATGCCAGTTTAAAATACTGAATAATTGACCTGCAGATTAAAATGAAAAATGTGCTAAATTGCTCCACAAGCAGATTAATGTAAAGGATATTCTGGATTGTAGGGAAATATTTCAATTAAAATGTAATTATAAATATCCTTCAGAAAGTCAGTTTCTGCACACAACTAGCTTTGGAAATGAAATGTTGGTTTGATCTGTATTGCTGCACCCAGTAGATCAGAATTTAAAGAAACACGCATTCAGCTCTGGCAACAGATTTCACCACTGGATGTCACTCTTGGCTCAAATTTAATTTATCTGAATGTTGCTGGCATTAGAAAAAGTTTGTAAAAGATTATCAGACTTCTAAAGTCTTCTCAAACTTTCTGAATGTATCCATATGTAGATACAGTTACTTGTCTCACTGGCAAATCAAGCAAATTCCCATACCAGCACTGGCAGCCCCAGATTGCCTTGTGGTCACTTGGGTGACAAACAGACAGAAGCACCTGCATTTTGTAAAGACCGACCTTTATCCCCACTGGTGTGTGGATGGAGTGGTGGAATGGTTCTGGGTGAAAGTAAGTTTGCAGGAACTTTTTAACTTGCTTTTCTGTTTCTTTATTAAAACATGTAGTAATGTTTTATTACATTATGTAATCAATATAACTGTTTATTGCATAATGATTATGTAACTATGACACCTACCACCTACCAGGCATGTAAGAACTTGTAAATATTTAATAATTTAAAAAATGTCTTCCTGATTAATTAGAACATTTTTTAAATCTTACCAAAGGATTTTTAATTAATTGACCAAATGTTCCAGCCCTAGTTGAAAATATTCTTATTTCACATCTGCCCTCACACTCAGTGACTGGGTTCACACAACACACTAACCCATGATGGTTTATTTTCCAGAACATCTCAGGATCAGTTAGCATGTTGTCTGTGAGATATTCCCTCCCTGTGGGTTATTTCCCCCAAATAGAAGAACCCATGTCTGCAGTAAGAGTTATTTTACCTATGGTGGGTTAGTGTGTTGTCTGTCCTGCAGCATGGGTTATGGAGATCACCTACACAGCTGCTCAATAAGAGTGCCCAAAAACTTCAGTGCCGCTCTGCTCCTCTCAAGCGATCTTTATTCCCACTGCAAAGAAAGCTGGGATACTCTCCCAATGGGCAGGAGGAGGAGGAGGAGGAGTGAGGGTGTGTGAAATGAATTACTCTGTGTAGCCTGTTTGCCCGATTGTCTTTGGGAGCCCAGTAGGTTGTTTGCATAACCACCTATCCAATGTAGCTGCCACCCTCCATGAGTTAGTATGATGTGTGAACCCAGCACGTTCCTCTTCAGGCCTTGAAGGGAATCTACTGTAGACGCCTTTCTCCTCCAGTTCCCCTATTCTTGTGTGTAAAATGTTGGAGGGTCTGCAGGTATCTCTGCTGCATTCAGTTTCTCTCATACTTAGTTCTCATTCTCATCTCCCCAAAAATGTGCCTTCAGCAGGGTGGATTTGATTTAAATCAATATTATTTAAATAACGATTTAAATCACAATTTAAATCACTACTCAGAAAGACTTGATTTAATCATGTGACTCCCCACCCCCCAAAAAAGTGCACTCTATTCACTGAATTTTTTGAAACCTAGCACTTAAGAGGTAAGGGGTTGATTCTGTGTACATAGATTTGCAAAGGAACAATGGGATTGTGATCTCTGCAGACACAAATTCACAGTTTTGAGAACTGTAAAACCAAGCATATGTGATAATATCTTCTTTTTTTAAAAAAAAATATTTTAAAAAATATACAACAAAAATAACAAATAAAAAACACTTGATACATTAATATAAAATTGCCTTAATATTGTATATTCATACTTAAGCTAATAAACATATTCGTACTCAAAATAACAGTGCTCCCCCCACCTCGGGATCTCATTCCTGTTTCCAAAAACTCATAGATTCTTCTGTTGGTGGTTTCCCACTTCCCTTAGAAAACACAAACTCTAGGAACTTTTCCCATATACCCTCAAAATCATTCGTTTTTACTATACCTCTTTTCATTTTAATATTACACGTCAGTTTATCATTTATAGCAATATCCCACACTTCTTTATACCGTTCTTCAATACAATAGTCTCCTTGAATCTTCCAATTCCTGGCTACAATCAGCCTCGCAGCCGTCAGCAGGTTCGTTATGTGATAATACCTTCTAGATAGAAAAAATGCCCAATAATCTTACGGAAACCTCTGGAAAAGCATGACATTGTGAATGGATTAATGGAGTTCATTTACCAAAAAATTTAAACATTGCATGAATATACAGCCTCATGCTACATAATTAAAAACTAGTCCTTATTTCATGATGAATAACCTTTGGACTATAATGTATCTTATTTAGATTTTTCTTCAAAAAGCATTTTATTAAAAAAATTCGATTTAAATTAAAAAACCTGATTTTTTAAATATTTTTTTTTAAAAAAAATCATTGATATTTATCCACCCTTGGCCTCCAGCCATGAAGCTCTCAATTCTCTGAAGTCTAGTAATTTTCAATAAAATAAGAGTATTGTGATTTATGTTATTGGCAGCAATAAATTCATTGATAAGTGTCTCACTATCAGTGTTTGCTTTTGTTTTAACTTAACTTCTAAGGCTGCAGTCATCCCTGCAGTTACTTGGGAGTAAGTCCTTTTGAAGACAGGAAACTTTCCTCCTGAGCAAATTTGGGTGGGATCAGGTGGTTAGTCTGGTTTTCTTACTGGCGTTGTATTGCTAAGAATGTGTTTATATATTGGGAGCAATCCTTGACACACTTTCCTGATCCAATCCATTGATAAGTTACATTACTCTGAGCTTCAGTGTTTCTCAGTTGTAAAATAGGACTTTATGTTTAAGAATGCTGACACAACTAGCTGAACCTTAAA
The DNA here is from genome assembly GCF_023053635.1 of Elgaria multicarinata webbii. Lineage (NCBI taxonomy): Eukaryota > Metazoa > Chordata > Lepidosauria > Squamata > Anguidae > Elgaria > Elgaria multicarinata. The sequence goes on from NC_086177.1 coordinate 55,570,772, forward strand.
CTGTAAAATACAAAAGGTTTCTCTGCCATGGATTCAATGGCTGGCCTTGGGCTAATAACACTGAGAATTAATTGGTTTCCTTTGACCAGATAAACACAGTTTTGCTGGCCATAGTTTGGATTTGTGGTTAAAATCCCTGACCTGTTGTAACTCAGATGTGGATTTGTACTTACATATGTAACCATTCCACTGTATGGCTTGCTTTCTGGGATAGTCTAATCCCCAAGCTGCTAATTTATGTCTGGTTGGAAGACTTCAGGGTATTAATAAAATACAGAAAGTAGATCATGCAAAATTAAAGACTTTCCATCTCTGGACTAAATAGAGTTATAGAGAAGAAATTTTCTTAGGATAAATGAATAATATATATATATATAGACATACATTTATTTGTACTTGCAATATTGATTTTGAATTTCTTTGTATCAGATTACAAGGTCCGGAGACTTCGTTTTTCCATTAGATTCGTTTCACAAGAAGCCTTATGAAGTTCTTGTATTGGGCAGAGTCAAGGGAAGTACAGATGTGCCATTAAGGTAGGAATCCATTGATTTCTCGACAATGATTCTGATGATTTCATTAGGAATGCTCAGCTAAGATTGCAAACAAGCTTCAAGGAATGAGCACTTGCCTTTTCTAACAATATAATTTGAAGACTGAAGTATGCTTCTACTCCAATGCTCAAGAAAAACTAGCTTTAAGAAAGCTGTGAAATATACTGGTCTTCTCCTTCCATTCAATCTTAGACCTATTATTTGGTTGTCTGTTTCCTGCAAAGCTGCAAAATTCAATTTTTCAAGATATCACTTCGGGAAGTCTTGAAAGGAGATGCCTTTAACTGATACTTTTTCCTGATGCCCAATCTAGAATAATAATAATATAGATATGTGTCTGTCTGCACCCAAACCATGAATCCCAGACACCTGAAACTTGACAGTCATACTATCAAGTATGCATCTTAGGATTTTTTGTTGCTGTTTAAATGAGTTAATTTTAATTAATTTAAATATCTCTGTGTTTGAAGCAGTAATATCTTCAGCCAGTAGGTGGCAGGCTTCCTTAACAAGAGCATAGCTTTGCAATTGATACTATTTGAAGCTAGGGGCGAGTAGTCTAAGGGACAGGTTTATATGACTGTACCCTTCCCCTGCTGTGCAGGAGCTCCCCTCAAGGGATTGAAGTGGGCAGACTCCTGTAGTCTCCCTCAGAGGGCTTTAGGTGGGTGCATTATGGCAGGATCCTTGCCTAGGAGTGCCAGCAGCTATGGCTTCATTCAGACAGCACAGATGCAATATTTCCAGGTCTATTAGCTGTATAACATTGTTTGGAGACTTCGCTATATCAAGCAAAACTATTCCAACCTGTGTGAAGCGTGGTACGTAGCTAGTTACTAAATGGGTGAGTGAAATGACATTACAGAGCCAATTTCATTAGCCACTTTGAGCATTCTTTTGAATTGGGAAGTGAGGAAAGAGTCCCCAGGTAAATATTTCCCTTCCCCCTTAGCAGAGTTAAATTAGTTTATGTGAAAAAAGCTCATAGATCCAAAGAGCTACTTATGCTGATGTGAAGGGCTTCTGCTACCACAGTGGAATATGTCTACAAGATGTAGTGACAGCCATCAATATGGATGGTTTTAAAGGAGATTAGAAAAATTCATGGAGGAGAAAGCTATCAATGGATACTCGTCATGATGACTGTGTATGCCCTCCTGTATCAGAGACTGTATGCCTTTCAGTACTGGCTGTTTGGGATCACCACCGGGAGGGTGCTATTCCACTCATGTCATTCTTCTGGGCTTCCCATAGGTATGTGGCTGGTACTGGGAACACAGTGCTGGACTAGATAAGCCTTTGATCTGATCCAGCAGGTCTCGTCTTCCATTCCTTTTTTGTTTTGTTTTGTTTCTTTGAACAGGCAATTCCCATGTCATATCGCAACCTGCTTTTGAAACTCTCCTCAGTTTTCCATTTAGGATGGGCGGGGGGGGGGGAGGGAAAGGGAAGGACTGTTGTTAATGATAACAAGGTTAAGGCGACCTTGGGCTCTCAGGACTTGTTCCACAGTTGTTTGGCTCTTCTCTGGTGTCTGTTGCTTGAAGAGTTTGGATACAGGTGCAGCTGCTTAGGCTTGTAACATTGACAAGATGAGAAACGTTCATCAACTCTCCTGGTGACATTATATAAACTGAACAACTCCTTTACTTTCCTCTCCTACCCAAGGAAAAGCTGCATCAAGTCCTTCCTGGTGCCATCTCATGTGAGCCCTGCAGGGCTATTGACTTCTGCTGTCAGATGGATCTTCTGTTCCCCTGAATTAAATATAGATCTGTTTGTTAAGGGCAGGCAATAATCTACAGTTGAAACATATATTGGTTGTGCTGTATTTGTCTTCTTCCTGTAGTCTTATTTCTTTATTGGCTCCCCCTCCCTCCCCCCAAAAAAGCTTAAGAAATTTCATAAGCTGCACTTTATCTTTCAGGAAAACAAATACACTCAACATTTAGATATTTTGCTTCCCTAAGGCTTACTACCCAGTATGACTGTGAGAGAAAGATTCCCCCCACCCACCCCTATTTATTGCGATTATTCTGTTTGGGAGGGAAATGGACCTAGGAAAGTATGAATGTTTATCAAGATAATTGTTTTTCTTATTTGAGGCTCTCACATTTATTTTGTCGTGATTTATACAGCAGGGTTTCAGAAGATGAAGTACTTCCAAATCACAAGTTAATTGTGAGTGTACCTTCCACTCTTCACTCACATAAGCCTCCTCTTACAGGTATGTTCTTGGAATAGCTCCATGAAGTAGGATATTTTTAGGGATTGATATGATCAGCTATTGATGCTCATGTGGCTAGTTAAAGGCTTGAATACTTTTGTTCATATTTTTGTATTGTTCGTTTCTGACCATCAGTAACCATTGCCATTGATGTTAGTAACAACATACTGAAAATCTTGGCCTTTTCATTAGGTGTCTAACTCCAGATTTCAATTTGAATTTCAGGCTTCGCTGCTGAACCATTTTGACCTAAGTTGGTGGTGTATGATCTTATTTTTATGCTTTGTACCTGCTATAGCTACTTTTAAAATGAGTTTGATCTTGAAGAGGTGATTGACTGGCCAATCATTTTCAGCGCACTTCCTAGGAAATTACATCTGAAGTGTGTTCCAGTTAGAGCACAATCTCGGTGTATACATATTGGCAGCAGTTATAGAAATTCAGGCAGGCATTCTTTGGCTATGGGATTCTTCTGATATAACTCAAGGTGCTGATGGTGACCAGTGCTTTCAGTGATTTGGGCCTTGGGTGGCTATTTCAAAATACTGAAACTTTTTATCTCATTATTGCAAGTAAGTTCAATGGTAATGATGGATGCTGCTTATTGAGTTTAGGTGTTCCTGGCAGAGGAAGCAGTGAAACTTTTCAAGAGAAATATGGGGAGGTGGAACAAAATGTCAGAAGGAGAGTGTACTCCTCCTTTGCTCCTCCATTTTCATTCACTGTGTTTGTGGGTACCTGCTTGTAGAATTTTCATGTTTAAAATACCAACCTACAAACATCTTTCTAATAGTGCCTCTATGTACAGTACGCTCACTCAAATGTATGTCATCCTGGCCGTTAATTTTAATCTAATATACAATGCCATAATATTACCATTTTTGCAGGTAATGCCAGGTTGGAGGTGTTTCACCTTAGTACTGGATGTTGGCTAGGGCCAGCAGCACCTATTGTAGGCATGGGTTGCTGATGTTGCTGGACCACACTAGTTATTCAGCAGCTGCAAGCCGGCATGTTATAGTACTATCTTCTCACTGCTGCTTTGTGGTAAGAGCATGGGGGCCCTTTCTCCCATAGCTCCTGCTTAACTGTGGCAGCCATGTACCACGTTCAGTCCCCACTCCCACAAGCCACTAGTGCTAAGTAGCAAGACAAAAGCTGAACCTCTAGCTTTTAAATTCTGCTGTTTGTGCACATGTGTGTTTAAAACAGCAGGCCCGGACTACGTTAGAAAGTCAGGTTTCTGGGTTGTGTCCTGTCCTCTTCCCCCCAATTTCCAGGGCCTTACTTCAAAAACTCAGCTAGACATTAAAAGAAGTATACTTCTGTGAATTGAAAGAGTAATAGGAAATAGCTGTGCCAATATATTATATTTTATATTGTATTTTATATCACGTTTTTATATTGTTTGTTTTATACTTTGAATGGTTTTAATTTTTGTGAACCACCCAGAGAGCTTTGGTGGTATAAAAATGCAATAAATAAATAATACATTTGTTTTGGAACTTCCTCATATTCTCATTAAGCCTTGGAAAATGATGTAAACAGTAAAGTAGCAACTTTTGAAAATACCAAATTATTTATAATATCAAACTAATTACAGAAGGCCCTCATAGTAATGTACCAAATAAACCATTATGAGTCAAGAAAGAGGTGACGGAATCTTTGTGGCTACTCCTTGAAAATAACTGCTTTGTGAGCTGCAACTTTTAAAAACTCAAATGGATGGTAATGATCCAAATACTATGATGCCTCTGTATAAATATATTCAGATCACCATAAAGGACATAACAGAACAATAAGTACAGAAGGGAAAGGTCTGACAAACTTGTCAGGGAAAAGGAATAACGTCTATACATAGAAATGACTAAGGCTGCAGTCCTATTGCTAAGGCACACCTGAACTCAACGGTCATGAATGGATGTCATTATCATCCAGCTTTATAAAAGAGGTTCCATATTATCATTTGGAATTCTGATGTAAAAACAAACAAACATTATTTGAAACAAAATAAAATGCTATTAATGAGGAAGAGCATGAAGTCTAAAGAGTAGATCAAATCAATAAGAATGAGCATGTTTCCTTTCTGTTTTGTGTTTTTAATCTGAACCTTGGAAAATTTTACAGTTGCATGCTTTGTTTTATTGGAAAAAGAAATCTGACAGAAGTTTTTATCATACCTTAGTTCCCACACGTAATTCCTCCCCCTCCCTCCCTCCCTCCCTCCCTCCCTCCTCCTCCCTCTCTCTCTCTCTCTCTCTCTCTCTCTCTCTCTCTCTCTCTCTCTCTCTCTCTCTCTCTCTCTCACACACACACACACACACACACACACACACACACACTCATCTAAGACCAAGTAAAAGAAAACAGTTTCTAAAATATTACAGAGGTCTTTACAGAAAATCCAGACAGAAAATCCAAACAGCTGAATCCAGACTGGGTGTGGGTACATTTCAAAATTAAAATCATGTCGGTTGCTGAAGAAAAATATAGTAAAATGTGTGTAAGTGGAAAAATAATTATCTAGTTTGCCAGTAGAGGGAAGTGGTTCCAAATTCCTACCTTATTTTGAACAGTATGAAAATGAGCAAAAAGTATGGATGAAATAGAGGAAAACCCAATCATCCACATATAATAATGTTTTGTTTTAAGAAGCAACAAGTACAATAATAATAGTATTTTTTTCACTGCTGTATAGTATTTAATTTCTTGATATAGTTGCAAAGTATTGCTGTTAAAAATGTATGTAGTTTGATTGATTGATGATAAAAAAATATTTCTCTGAAATAAGGAGAATTTCCTAATTTAAGCAATCAAAAAGTAGACATTTTATTTCCAGCAGTCCATTTAATTATAAAAATAATTACTCTCAGACTTTCTATTGATACACGTTCTGTGTTTAATGCTCACAACTTTGTAGCATTCTAAATATATTTAAACTACTTTATGCAAATATAGAAAATAATATTAACTTTAGATTACAGCTGGTTTTTCTTCTGGTTCTACTTCTTGTTGGAGAAGGAAAAGATACATCCCATAAGCATACAAAATGCAACTAAATTTCCATTTTTGGTTGTGTTAGCTTTGTGGAATGTGCATGAGCAGCTCAGCGTAGCCAGGCAACTTCATTGCTTTTCATTGTCCAAAAATGACTCCCTTGTGTGGTTTGTCTAGTTTTAGTGTACAGGTGACTTGTTTGGACTGACTTCTGCTTCATCCTACCTTCTAGGCAAAGCCTGGCTGAGACACTGTTAAGTAATGTGAGGTGCTTTTGAGTTAAGGGAGAGACTTTAGGGTGAGATGTTAGGAGCAGACTGGTGTCTCATATCCTTCAGTCATAATCCTTCATCCTGGACAGTACTTTTGTCCCCAAGCTTGGGATAGGCAAGGTGGGGCATGAAGAGTTGAAATTCTAGTCAGTTAACTCTAAATCATGTGTTCCGTTTTGTTATTGGATCACAACAGGGGGGCCTTGCTACCTGTGAAAGTAAAAAGCGAAAGATTTTTGGGGTCCAGTCCCTTACTATGCCACAACACAGGCTCTGAACAACAGACCCGGCCGCGGCTACTCCCTGCTCAAGCCAAGCACCACCGCTTGATACGCCTGAGGCAAGGGATAAAAACCACCTTCCTCCAAACTATGTGGAGAAAGGGGTTTAAATGGAGAAGGATTTTAATATATAAAATAAAACACTGCGAGTTATATGTGCTGAGGTAAATTATTGTCAGAGTGGGTGCTTAAATGTGTAAACTTCAAATGATAAATGCCAAACAGACATGTGGGATTTTTGTGGTAGTTATTATTATTTATTATTATTATTTATTTATATAGCACCATCAATGTACATGGTGCTGTACAGATTACACAAATTAAAATTTATTTTTAAAAGTTCACAAGTTTTGTTTCAAATAAAGCATTTAAAAACCTTTTTGAAACCTTTCATCCAATCCTTTCACTCATTCACTTTCCTTTTTCTCACACAATCAATCTTGAACTTTCTTTATTACCAGTATTGATTAATATACATCAACTACGTGCACACCACACTCTAAAGACACCACTCTCTACACTGACCCTCAAATTTCCCAGAACAGAGAGCTTCCGCTATTGGGCGGTATAGAAATAAATAAATAATAGGCTGCTGTTGTGAATGCCCCATTAACATTAGTGTAGGCTTTGTGAGAGCAGGACTTGATGAACTGTATCTTTAGTTATTTACTTTGCACTCTACCATAGAATAATGTACTTTATTTTTTATCGTTTGATTAATTTTTGAATTTCCGTCCTCTTATAGAACAATAAAACTCAATAAAATTTCTTTTCCTTTATTTTACTTCATTATTCTAAATGTATTTGAAACAACAAAGTCTTGTGATGCATTAAAGACTAACAAATTTATTAGAGCATAAGCAGTTTTGAACTGCAGGCCCCTTCACAGGATACATTAAGTGTTATTCTGAGTTACAGATATGTATTGTCTGTACTTCTGCATTTCATTTCCCTTTGACCTCGATGCCCCCCAATGTGTATAAAACTTCATGCATCTGATGAAGTGGACTGTAGTGCAAGAAAGCCAATGCCATAATACATTTGTTAGTCTTTAAGGTACCACAAGCCTCTTTGCTGTTGTTAACACTGCTACCCCGCTTGAGAAAGTATCTGAGATTTTTAGGACACAACCCTATGCGTGTTTAGACAGAAAAAAGCCCTACAACTCCCAGCACTCCCCATCCAACATGGCTGACTGGAGAATGCTGGAAGTTGTAGGACTTCTTTCTATCTAAACGTTTGTAGGATTGCACCCTTAAAGTTGTAAGAGAAAGTTATTCCCCAGCCCTCCCCAGCCTCCTTTCCTCCCCCTCCACAGAGCCCTAGCTAGACGGCCGAAAACACCCATCTAGCAAAAACGCAGAACAGGGAAGTGTGGAGGCAAAGATCACGTCCGTACTCCTCCTGCTCTGCATAGGATGCCTGTCAATCTCTGAGGATAGGATTGCACTCTAAAATTGTACAATTAAAATGGTACAATAATAAGGCATAATTGCAGCTACAGAGCAGAACAATCCAATAAATCACAATCCGGCGAAGGCCAGGGTAAACAAGCAGGTGTTCATACAAATGTTTATGGGGGATGGAACCAATTTAGTACTGGAAAACTGAGAACCTACATGAAATCAAGCTTGACAGATTTGGCCATCATTATTCTTGATACTGACTTTGCAATACTTTAGCTTAGCTGTTATTCAGGCAAAATTTCTGCAGAGCTTTAGCCTGATTAATATCTTTGGATTTGCCCCCACGTTACTTACAACGTATCATCTGGAAAATATGAATGTTTTATGACGAGCCTATGGTTGTTTTTAGTATGTAGTAATCCATCCTGAGCATTGTTTTTACAAGGGAAGAAAATGGTATAAATATGTTAAATAAATAAATAACAAGTAAGGCTATAAGATGCTAGCAAAGATGGCTTAAATATTACAATACTATGGTTTTCTATGTTACTATGGTTTCAGGTTATGAAGAATTATTTACACGCTTCTTTACATGCACATTTTATTAAATCGTTCGTTTGGTTTTTGGCTGTGATTTTTATAAGTTTCCAGCTTTAAAAACCATATTGTGCTTCTGTTAGTACTGTTAATTTAGTACCCATGTATAAAGTACAACGCAAACATGTCTGCTATGGCTAACATTTTATGATGGTGCCTAGGACAGTTTTCGAATTACTAAAGGTGCCTGAGCCCCAAAATAGTTGCCTATCGCTGGTCTACACTGACTAGCAAGATTCCTTCCTAGCCCTATCTGGAGATGCTAGGAATAGAACCTGGGGCTTTCTGCATGCAAGGGTATTCTCTGGTCTCTGAACAATGAGTATGGTTAATGCATGCCAAATTGTGATTCGACTGCATTATGAACACAAGCGTGCAACTGAGAAAGTTCAGCCTTAATGCAAATCCAAAAAGGACTACTCACCTTATAAGAATTGTTTTAAGTAAAGGATATTTATTCTAAATTTACCAATTACAGCATAGGCCCTTTGGAAAGTACCAGCATTGAAAACTGTGTAGCGCTTTGGCATCTGCATGTGTGACCTGCTCTTCTAAATTGTGTAGCATGTACACCTAGGCCTGAGTTAAACCCCTGGCCAAACTGAGTAGCCTTCCAGCGCAGCCAATTTTCTATCTTCCTTTTTTTCACTTAAAAGGCTCACAGTCGTCTAGAGCTGGAAGAGATGGGAGCAGAGCTGCTACACAGTGTTCTGGCTGGGAAGGGAAGTAGGAGCAGCAGCACAAGAGTAGGCGGTGCATGACCAACTCTGAACTTATTATGTGCAAGACTCTTCTAAACCTGCTAAGACTTGTGCAAATGTTAAGTTTTATTAAATTGTCTAGCCTCTCTCCAAAAGAGATTCCCTTTTCCTGCGCAAGAGAAAATGCCACTGTTACTGATTTATGTGAAGAGTCAAGTTTTAGCAGTCACCATCGCAAGCAGTTTCAAAGTTTTTGTGTAGGAACTGAATCAGTAGCAAAGAGGATAACATATTGTGTTTTTGTAGATAGAACTGGGGATTTCTGGGTGGGTGGCAGGCGGAGAAGCATCTTGAGGACAGCATGGGGGCAGGATAGTGGCAAAGTCCGCATCCAGTAGAGCTTTTCATGGATGCTCTTTCAATGGAAGGTGCACTTCGAAGTGCAGGGTTCAATGCAGATAATTTTTTTTCTGATGCCCATCTTAGGTATGATTATCACAGAAAAGGGCAACTAAAATGATTCAAGGAGCGGGTGCAACTGTTCTATGACGAACAGGTACAACATCTGGGACTGTTTAGCTTAGAAACAAAGCGAGTAAGGGGAGCCAAGATGAGAGATGTACATGGTGTGGTACCAGAACCCAGAGTCATTACACGAAGCTGATTGGTGGGATATTCTGGTCACATAAAAGGAAGTTTTTCACAAAGTACATAGTTAAACTGTGGAATTGGCTACCATTGTGGTTTATTTAACCCATTGTGAGCTATCATTGTCTGAACCCAGTTGATAAGGGATGATGGTAGTTGTAGGCCAAAACATCTGGAGGGACACAAGTTGTCAACTTCTGTATGGGAGGACCAACATTGTACATATTCACTGATTGAAGTGTTGAGAACTGCTGGGACAAACCTTTTTTAAAGGTTGCCTTAAACATGTATAGATTACTATGTATAGTAATCATCCCATTTTTTGATGTTCCTACCCTTGTGCCAGGATGACAGTGAGCTTCTATGATTCATCAACTTGGCTCTTGATTATGCAAGTACTTCCTGAAGTTTAGATGGACAGTGCTTATAATGGCCTATTAGATCACAACAGAGTCAAGAAGTGTGAACAAGAAGTTCAAGAAGAACTTACGAGTACCCCTGTAGAGTTGAACTGTGTGTTCTGATTCTGAGCTCTTGAGCTACAGTAAGGTTGCTGCCTTTTTTCCTAGTGGTCTCTGTGCCTTTAACAGCTATAAAGTAGGCTGAAATTCAACATGTGGCTTTTCCTAGCAGGGGTAGATTCAGTAATGACAAAGGGGCACCAACTGAATTTCTCCCTGCCATTCAGATATTAAAGCCTCAGAGAAAATTGTGGCATTGAAAGAACAGAATTGGCTGTAAATCTAAATAGGTATATAATGTATTTGTATGTCTATAGTTTTTAATAGAACTTAATAAGGGTGAATATTATCAAAACTTTTTGGTTGAAAGTTTGTTGAAGTGGTGCCAAACTGCTCAGAGATTTTGAAGGGTTACATTTAACTAGAACTTAGTTGGGTTGGGAGACATTTTTAAAGACGTGTGATAGAATTTATATTTAAATGTGCACAAATTAACTGTATTTAAACACCTAAACACACATCTTCAACCAGTACAAAGTTGATTTAACTGGTAGCTTCTTCTAAAGAATCCTAGGAACTGAAGTTTTGCGGAGGAGGTAATGATCTGCATGCTCAATAAACTATAATTTTCAGGGATCCTCAGCAGGAAACCACAACAATTTAACTGGCTTAAGAATAAACAAAACAAAAAACATCTCAAATGACTAAGCCTGTGTGTCTGTGGCTGTAATCTTAAGCACGCTTACCCCTATTCATTTTTATTTTCAATTTGAATTTTCAATTCCAAGGAGGTAATTTTAAAACATACTTTAAATATAACTGTCCACATATTTACCAGTCTTCGTCAAGAGATATTATGGTGACAATACTGAAAACTCAAAGGTCATCTATGGAGGTGCTGAAATCTTCATTCCCTATCTCCAAATGAATACCGATAAATCAGAGTGACTGAAAGCTTTGACAGTATTGTTCATACTTTCAAGGTCATTTATTTCATATGCTGTCCTGACTATAAATAGCAAAGCTGGCTGATGAAATCCTTGAAATTAATTTGCTTCTCCTTTTTGTAAATGAAATTTTCTGTCTGCCCTAGCCCCCATGTTTCAACAGCTTAGATTACATTGATTTAAAAAAAAACCAATTTTTTACTTCTTCATCATCATTGTTCTTCTCCGCTCCCCAGAGATTCTGAAAGAATATACAAAGTCAGATGTGGAATGTTTGGAGCTGTTTGCTCGGAATTTGCAGCCTGGATGGACCAGCTGGGGCAATGAAGTTCTCAAATTTCAGCATATGGACTACTTCACTACTTTGCAGAATAACAGTGACTAATAATACCGAAGTATATGTTCTGGTGTTATTGTTATTATTATTGGTCTTTCTGGATTTCATTTTTGCCATCAGTACTACATTCTGGAAGCAGTATGAATAAACTGGAAATCAACATGGTGTTTTTGAAATCATTGTCGTAGCGTAATGGTGGTACATTCAGATAAAAACTTGTTTTTTTTGTAACTAGATTCATTTTCCTCTGCTGTTGCAGAATAACACTTGCAGTCATCTTGTAGAAAGTAGTCATTTCAACCAGCTCTCAAAAATGGGGTATGCCCTTTGAGGCTGGGTTCTAGGCCTGTATGTGCATTGGAGTTTAGGTGTGGATTTCATTGTTAGAATGGTTGCAAAGTGGTGTGTGTGTGTAAGAGCATAACTCTATTTTGCGCAAGCAAGGCGTGTTCAGTATAGCAGGCTGACAGTAGCTTCTTTCCAGCAGTGAACAGCAGCACACTTTGATCCTGATGTAAAGGGTGCAGTTCAAAGGATTCATATTGCACATGAATATGTGTGAATAACTACGTGTAAGATTGCAAATGGGAGCATGGATTACAAGTAGGGATGTAAGAGGAATTCGTTTCAGTCTGTTTTTCACGAAGATGTGCCTGGTTCTCATCTCCTGGACCCCCAAGCCATACAATTTCTTGGCAATGCAATTTGTGGAGCAAAACAATGAGCATGAAAAAAAATGCTTTCATTTGAAAAATGTTCACAAGCACTCTTTAAACTGGGAGAAAGAATGTGTACGTTTCTAAAACGCGGCCCCTTGATGAATACATCTGGGGAAATGTGCACGAAAGTACACAGGCATTTTCGTGTGAAAGGAAAAATCAAAGCTCGCCATCTGATACAGACACGACTCAGAACGAGCTTTGAGGTGGAATTTGGTGAACCTCACAGAGCTTGAGTTTTATTGATTCCGACATCCCTGACCACAAGATTATTATTTCTTTCCAGCACATTGTGACATGTTGGAAAGAAGAAAATTCTGTGTTGCACAATCATCAAACTGAGTAAATGCTGGCAGTATGTTTGGTGCTGCGCATGTAATACTGGGAGCCATGCATCCATCTACAGACTTATCTGGAACAAGAATGCACACTATTTTCAGATAATGTGCAGTCCCTGGGATATATGCAGGATTGGAAGTTGCACAATTTCCATGCTTGTTATATTGCACATTGTATCATTTTAAATGTTACATGTTGCCTCTTTGTGTAACAAAGGTCCCACAGCCTTACCATTATTTTTCACATTTGGAAAATGGATTTCAAAAATTAGTGTAAGCTTTAAGTTGGAAATGATTCGAAAGGACCTAATATTGCTAATCACTTTACAAGGATTTCAAAAAGAGAACGATTCTTACCCTGATTCAGCCAGAGTCAGTTGAAAGCCAGAGTTGTGCTCAGTCTGGTTTATTGATTCCAGTAGGATTTTGTCATGATTAACTTCAGCTACATTGAAGTCCACATTTTTATTTTAATGATTTCTTTCCTCAAAAGGACTTAAATTTCACTGAATATGTATCTTTCTCTTTAAGAAGAATTTGTTCTTAAAAAGATGTTGTTTTTACGATGGTTAGTGCAATAATTCAATTAGTTTTTTTAGAATGATAAATTGTGTATGTTCTTCTCTCCCCTTAGGCTTTGATTTGGTAAAAAATGCTCTAATAAAAATTATCATACATCTGTATTACAAGACTGTAAGAAAAAGAATATCTTAAGAAATAACCATTATTTAAAAGAGAGCAGAATAAATCTTGCTGTACAATAAATTAGATAAACTTCAGAGTGTTCAGTATGCTGTTAAATTTTTAAAGAAGCTCTGGATGTTCACATGGAGATGGGTTTTTTTGTACTTTTAATAATAAAAAATCAATTTCAGAAATATTTTTCTTGATGCATTATTTACAAGCCTCGTATTTTTCAAGTTGTGTGTTTGTTTGATTTAAAGTATTTTCTTTTCTTGGTCCTAGAGGACCATGAAAGCTAAAAGAATGCCTTTTCTTTTTGGTGAGTTTGTTTCTTGAGATGCAAATCCACAATAGAAGGAAATCTACCAGTGCTGCTCTTAGAGCGCAATATAATGTATGTCTACTTAGAAGTAAGTCCTACTGAGTTCAATTGAGCTTACTCCCAGGTAAGTGAATATAGAATTGCAGCCTTATGTAGACAGCTATTTTCCCCTCTAAACGCCTCCCTCCCTTCCTCCCCCCAGGTGCCTCCATGCCACATCACTGACTGCTTTTGGAAGTCCCTGAGGAGGAGCTCTTTCGCATGCTCTGGCATGCACAAGGGAGTATGCACTCATTACTCCAGATCATGCCACTCGCCTTCAGATGAGTGTGTTTATATCACATAAAGAATCTGCGCTTGTATTAAGTGTGCAGCATGGTGTTCTGTATGTTTACGCCAAAGTAGGTCCCATTACTTCAGTAGGATATATTCCCAAGTATGTCCTATATAGGTTTACAGCAGGAGTGGGGCATGTGTGCCTCTCCAGCTGTTGGGCCCTAGCTACCATAGTCAATGGTAAGAGATGGTTAGTTTTTAATTTTTGTGAACCGCCCAGAGAGCTTCAGCTATTGGGCGGTATAAAAATCTAATAAATAAATAAATAAAATGGTGGGAGTTGCAGTCCAAAAACATCTGGAAGGCCACACGTTCCCCATCCCTGGTTTGCAGCCATAACCTACGGCAGTTGAATGAGTAATAATCCTATACTTTTCCTTTATTACAGTATATCCATTTCACAGAATATGAAATTTTCAGGTTTTATGAGAATTGTTCCTTACTTACCCTAATTTTTCTTACGTGCTATAGAGAGGGAAATATTAAGCATCTGCTATCAAACGCAAAACACTTTGAAGTTCCAACTTTTCACTAAAAAGTTGTGCTCTCATAGTGCGTTTCATTATGAAAAAGGTAGCTCCTAGCTCAGGAGCCACGGACATACAATTCTTCAAACACTGTTCTCATCCTTTTAGCCTAAAATATATATATATATATATATATATATATATATATATATATATATATATATCAATGTACATGGTGCTGTACACCCTGCCACACAGGCTTACACTCTAATAAAATCATAATAAAACAATAAGAGAGGTAAGAGAATGCACCAAATAGGCTCAGGGGACAATAAAACTAACAGTGTAAAGTAAGAACTGAGTCAAGTTCTAAAAGCTGTAGAGAAAAAAAAGGTTTTCAATTGAGCTTTAAAAACAATAATTGAAGTCGTGTTCCTGAGCCTAAACGGAGCTCAGGAACATGTCCTGTATAGACTTAAATGTTGAACTCACAAGACTGGGGGAGGGAAAGAACCAGTGCTCCCCTGCCCAATGTGCCAAAGAATGAAAGTTTCTAGGCACCGAACAAAGAGAAAAGCCTCCCACACACATACAGAAATCTCCCTGCTTGCAGATTTCCATGTACACAAATGGAGCAAAACCTCCCCTTACAACCAGCAATGTTAGTTTTTCCTTATTCCATGAGGATTCGGGTTAAATGAAGAGTGAATTATGAGGATCATATTAAAAAGTGCTAGGTCCTAGCACCCTATCCTTGTTCACTCTAGGTGACTCACATATTTAAATTATACTCCTGAGGTAGTTAACAATATAAAATCACAATAAAGCTGTAATTCTAAACACACTATGGAGTAAGTCCCACTGGACCATATGGAACTTACTTCAAGGTAGATATGCATATGATTGTCAGTATACTGAGAGCAGTTTAACCATTGAGAGCAGTTAGGAGGCAGAATGTTTTTAAAAATGCCAGTAACATTGAGGTTGTAACACTCTTTTCTGGGTGTAAGTCCCATTGAATTCAATGGGCTGTACTCCTGAGTAGACATGTATAGGATTGTGCTGTAAATTACATTAAAAGCTGAGAGTAACAATGTTTTCAACTTCCTTTTAAAAGTTGTCAGGAAGGGAGACTGGCAAATGGGAGGGGGTGGGGCATTCCACAGGTAAAAAAGGCCCTCTTCCTTGTCGCCACCCACCTTGCTTCAAAATATTTATTTTATTTAGAATTACTTTTAGGCTGCCTTTAAGGATGGAACCCTCTCAAGGTGGCATCAAATATATATTTTTAAAAAGCCCATACAGAAAAGATACCATAAATAAAAACTGAAAAATAAATACATGCTCTGAGTAAGGGCATCTGAATATGATCTCAGTCAACCTTACACATACATTGGGAAGGAAGAGAGAAAAGCAGCAGTTCCTTCTCTAGGATATGCTTCCAAGAGCAATGATGGGATAAGAAAGATACTTTCCTCAGAGGGAGAAAATGAATAAAATGATAGAACGAATTGGACTTCCTAACCAATAGACAGGGGGATGAAATATAATAGAATCTCCTTTCCTAGAGGATGGAAAATAAGGCAGATGAGCACTGATGTTCTTCAAGGCTGAGGGCAGCACTCAAAATGTTACTACTTTAGGTAAGGATGGGTAATATCAATGGCTACTAGTCCTGATGGCTTTGTGCTACTTCCAGTATCCAAGTCAGTAAGGGGAACATGGGTGGGAGGGTGCTGTTGCACTCATGTCCTGCTTGTAGGTTCCTGGTTGACAGTTGGTTGGCCACTGTGACCTGTTCAGAGAACACACTAAGCCACGGTGGTTAAACATTTTGCGCTAAACATTATGGCTTAGCATGTCGTGTGATCCTTTCCTAACCATGGTGGCTACATAACCAGAGTTTAAACACACTAACCATTTGTTTCAAAAGGGATAGTGGCCTAACCATGGCTTAGTGTGTTGTCTGTACTGGTTCTGTGTGAACAGAGTGCTGCACTAGATGGACCTTTGTTCTGATCCAGCTTAGCTCTTCTTATGATCTTATATTCTTAATATTTGGTCCTCCTGGTGTTGTTGGATTGCTACTCCTATAATATCTCACCATTGACTATGGTGGAGTTGCTCTCTAACAACATCTGGAGGGTCACACGGACCCCACTCCTGGACTATAGCAGGCAAATTGGTCAAGGCCGGCACTACCATTTGGCCAACTAGGCAGCCACCTGGGGTGCAGACCTCAAGGGGGCACAGTACTGCCCTTTAAGGGTCACAGTTTTATACAAATTAGCTGTTGTAAGAAAAAAACGTAATAAAAGGAAAGTATAATAGTTCAGAAACTCTTCTTGAACAGCTGAATTGAAGTTGGCAATTTTTGGGGGACGGTGGTGCAAGTAGCTTGCCTTGCCTAGGGCACAAAATAGTCTGGCACCGGCCCTGCAGTTGGTGGTAATATTTAATTCTTTATTTTTGGAGGTTCTGAGGAGAAAGCCAGCCTGGAACTTTGCCCGCAGTGGGAGTTGCCTACTATTAGAAAAAAAAACACCAACAGCTTATTTCTTAAACTTATTCTAACCTCATATTTAGGTTATCTCAAATGTTATAATCAAACTTTAAAAAAATGAAAGTGAAGGATTGAGTTTAATTTTAAAATGTCAAATTAGCATATGACCTTTTACTTATTTTTATAATATAATAAGCAAAAATATGGCTGGCATTGCTTTTGTGAGATATTTCTGGAACAGATAAATTGATGGAGGCAAATGATGAAATTAAACTTGCACAGAAATCTTCCAACAAACCCAAGAAGGGCCCCCAGTTTGAGAAGATTAAATTGGATGCAAAAAAGAAAGTACCTGTGTTTGATCAGTTGTTCTCATGCAGCTGCCTTGCCTGCAGCCTGGCTTAGTGTTAATGATGATAAAGACCACATTTTGAAAGGGAAGGGGGAACTTCCCTGAGACATTATAATATTATTCAGGGGATAACAAAAGTTTTTCCTTCTTTAGGTTCATCATCACCCTCCAACCATCATTTTGAGACAGATATGAAATACAAATTGGGAGTTATATAGAAATCACTATTAATAGAGGGAATGCTAGACGATATAGAGGCATGGCATATTTATTTTCATTGTTCAAAGAAGAATCATGATAATGATGACACATTTTACTGTTGTTTTTTTAATTCATGCACATGGCTTATGCAGCCTTCCTTGACTTTCTCTAAGGTGATTTTCAATCGAGCAGTAATTCACAAACTGTGGCCTGGGGGTCCTCTAGTGTAGTGTGAGAAATACATTAATTAAATTGTTAAAGGTTCCTGAGAACCTATAGCATGCCTCCTTAGGGGGTTCAGATGACCCCCTCCCCACCATATATACCCATTGAAAGTACGTGTGAATGGGGTGTGGACTAGCTCTATCTGCTGCCATCACTATATGCACAGCCACACTTTCATATGCTGGCCAAACTCATATGACTGTGGCACATTGGCAGTGAGGGGTGGGACTAGACTTGTGTGTTTTTTCTGGGCCAAACTACATGTGCTCTAATTGTGTAGCATGTACCTGAGCCTGATAGTTTAATTTACTCTTGTGTAAGCATATGCAGCCCCAATTCAGATTGGGACCACCATGCTCCAGGAAGGGAAGATTAATCCTTCTCCTCCCCGCAGCCCCTGTTTCCCTTCCAAAATTCTACCAATGGATCAACTCCAACGGGAATATTTTTTCTAAAAAAAAATTAACTCCTGACCCCCCAAAGTGCTCTCTCTCTCTCTCTCTCTCTCTGTGTGTGTGTGTGTGTGTGTTTTCAGACAAGAACAGGTGGGGAGATGCTTTAAACGTCCCCTCCCCGAGTACAGTGGTCCCAATCTGAATCAGGGGCACGTGCTTTTTCGAGAGTAAAAAAAAGAGAGAGAAGCCTCAGCTACACACTATGCAATTAGTGTAATGACTAGTTTGGCTCACAATATTTGTGTATGTGGAGGAGTCTGAACCACCCATTTAATCAATATATGAAGATAGGTAATTGTACCATGTCTCTGCATCACTAATTACTGAATTGCTCACTTACACCCTATGCATAGATATTGCAGAACAACCTGAGCTAATAGGAGCTCACCTGCTCCATCTATATGTGAGTCACTGTTCTGGCATGCCTGCACCCAATCAAGAGGTACTCCCTAGTGCAGATTCACTGAGTGAGGTCCTCTGAGTTCAGGCAGTCATGCTGCATTTCAGCATAGTAATTGCAGACTGATTGTGCTCAGGAAGGCAAAAACAGAAAATCATTGAGGTTTGAGCAGTAGTTACTATTTGCTTTCTTTTTTATCCCCCATTTTCTTCAAGCAGCATAAGCACAGACACACTTTTATCTTCACAACAATCCTATGATGTGAATTACCCTGAGAAAGACTGACTGGTACAGGGTCTCCCTGTGAGCTTCATGGCTCAGCAGAGATTTCCTGGTCATGGTCTCCCTGGTCATGGCCCAACATTCTTAAATGCTACATTGCATAGGAAGCTTTAGTATTGTAAGCACTAGTATTGATCCTGCCCCATTTATTAAATAGTGCAGCCCACCACAATCCCTGTGGGGAAAAATGCAAAACACTAGAATTTATAAGATATTAAAATGTAAAATATTTTTCTATAAAATACACACCACCTTCTTAATGCCTAGTTGAAATTACATTTAAATATGAATGTACCACAAAGGCATTCAGAGCAATCTATAAACACACACACACACACACATATATATATACCCGGTGCCTGTGCCTGTATACTTTACTCTTACTCTTTGGGGGTGGGGGAGAGGTATAAAGGGGGGCTTCAATGTAAATTCAGTAACATAATGAATGAATGGTGTAATCAGAAGTTTAGGGAATGACGTATTTAACTCTCCACTAAGGTCCTCTTCATGTGACCATCTCAGCCGGTGACAGCTACAATAGGCTAGCTGTCCCTAATAGGTGTGTTTGAAGGGGCATGCCAAAAGAAATCTGGACCAAAGCCTGTGCCTGATTTCAGCTTGTCACAAAAGATTTTGACACAATCTGACATGGCTGAACGTTACCCAGATCTGCTGTGGGTTGAGATGGCTAATTGGAGACTCTTCATATTGGAGAGGTAAACAATCCTCTCTATCTCCACCATCTAGAGCAGGGGTGGGCAGACTTCCAGATGTTTTAAATGTCAAGTCTTAGTTTTCCAGACCACTGGCTATACTGGAAGGGGCTTCTGCTCACTCCTGATCTAGAGAAGCCTCCAACGCCCATGCCTATGAAGGGCTCCTCACATGTAATTCCCCCCCTGCTTTGTCTCCATATTTTTTTTTACTTCTGATGCTCTTCCACTCCACCCACCCCTTCTCTTTCTCCCACCAATTCATTGGTTTCTCCTCACCACACTTTAACAAGACAGATCCTGTCAGATGAGTACTTCAACCAGACTGACTTTCTGCCCTGCAAAAATGGAATGACCCTTTAATCTGGCTCTTTTGGGGCATTGAGGTAATACAATCCTGTCTCTGCAGAGATTTGGGCATTGTATGATTTTAAAAAATGCTTTTGAGCCTGGGATGCAGGCTTTGGGTTTTATATTAAGGCTTGGAGCCAGCTTCTGGGAGAGATTGCTTTTCCCTGCCAGGACTGATGCAATCCATTCAAGCCAACAGCAAGTCTCCCATCACAGCACAAGCACCCAACAAAGGAAAACACACTTAGGGAAAATAATCCAGACTTTAGGCGTTCTAGGAAAAGACAGAAAAGGCTGGGGAAGAGGGGGGGGGGTGTCAGCAGGACAAGCATGGCGTCATGTGAGTACTGTGCTGCAAATCCGCACACCAGGCATGGCAAGAGTGCACTAAATCGTTGGTGTGATGGAACTCTAACTGAAACAACTCCAGACTCAGAAGCCATCAGTCCCCACTCCATTATAGAGTAAGTACAACCATTTCCCAACAGAGTTCCCAAGCCTATATTACCATATATTTCCATTCCTCTGACATTTCCTTCCCCAGGTGAGGCTTTGGTTTCCTTTGCACTACCTTCTCCTATTTGGACCTCTATTTCTCCACCACCGAGAATGTCTCTACTAATGGTAGAGAACCCTCCCCTCTTCAAGAAAACAGTGGGGGAGATCTCAGATGAGCCTCCACTCCCATCCAGCCCTCCAAATCCAAACCTATACTTATTGAATGTGTTTTAGCCACAGGCTACTGGCAGAACCACCTGTCATTCAAATGCACTAGCCAGAGGACAGCTGGGGTGATAGAAGAGGTGGTCCATGTGATCTTATGGAGAAGTGATACCTCTTACATAGGATGTAGAATGCAGCTACTTATATACAGTCCAGTAATTAACTTCTTCTCTTCACCCATAAATTAGCACAACACTATTTGTAATCAGCTTTACATTGTACTGGAGACAATGTTCCTTGCTTATTCTTGTATTTGGGGGAGGGATCTAAAAATCAGATAACACCATGGTAAAGAGGGACAGATATAATCAAAACCAGTTGAGTAGACTGATGTCATTTTCCTCTTCTCCTTAAAAATCTCATTGGCAGAGCAATTTGTAGCAACAAGTACTCCATTTGGAAAGGTTACATCAGTAACAGATGTTGGGGCCTCCGTTAAAATTGAGAACTTGCCTGTTTCTTATTCCTGAAATGTCAGCCTTAGGTCTTTATAGGCAACCTAATTAGGTGTCTGATTCTAAAGGAGCTCTTTGTTGCAAAGAAACCTCTTTGAACCAAGTGAAAAAGAATGATTGTAAATAAATTCAGACACAGGGCAGATGTTAAGGTTCCCTATGCAAGCATTATAGGATGTTAGCTCTTGCCTAGATCATTTTTACTGTCCAGTCATTTATAATTTTTCCCAGTGAAGATATAATTGTTTTCATTTAAAAATCATGGCACAAGATGTTGAGTCTGAGACCAGCTGTGACACTTAAGTATTTCCTACTCTGATGAACCAGACGATCAAATAATCTAATTAGTCCCCCCATGAGAAGCAGTCAGTGGTCTGATAGCTTCCCTATTTAAGAATCAATAAAATGGCAACATAGTAAAATTTGTCCAGGCATCTGTAATATAAATGCGTTAGTATGAAAAAAAATGAAACATCATAAAAACTTGATTACTTATATCTTCATTTGCAATGGATAGTGATTAGCAAACTGTGATTAGCATTTTTCTTAGCATTAATGTCTGAAAATGAAGGCAAACAGTAGTTACATTAGCATCTGTGTGGAAAGAATGCATTACTGGATTCATTCCAGTGTTGTAGTAGTAAGACTATTCGGGGCCTGATTTTCAATTGATGTAAAATGTCAAAACCTATAATAATAGCATGGAAACCATTCCAGTTTGCTAGAACTAATGTTGGAGCCAAGAACTGGTATGTTTTAGGATTTGCCCTGTCAATCAGCTGCTCTCTATAGATGAGTAACATCCCACCTCCACCTCATATAAGAAATAAGATGTAAAGATAATCTATAATTAGGGAGTATTATTTTTATGGTCTATTCCATCCTTCCCCACCTTGGTGCCCTCTAGATAGTTTGGATTTCAGTTCCCATCAGTTCCAGTCAGGAATGCTGGGAGTTGTAGCCCATCTGGAGGGCACTGGCTTGTGGAAGGATGGCCTATTCAAATACAATTCCACCCCTGTCCGGTTTCTCCCCAGAAACAGAGTAGGGCCAGATCTACACCAAGCAAGATACACCCACATTGTATCTTGGATCTACACCAATGTTGGATCTACACCAATGTTGAAAATGGTTTGGAAACAGTGGCCTGGTTCAGACAACACGCTAAACCATGCTGCTTAACCACAAACTTTAACCATTTTGTGGTTAAGAAGCATGGTTTATCATGTTGTTGAATCAGGCCAGTATGTAATGTGTCCTGGGCCTCAACACTTGTCAATACTGTTATAAACAGTTTTAAATCAGTAGTGTAGATCCTGCCTAGGACAGAGCTATTGACATACACCTTTTCTTCCCCTTCTCACCATGAGGAGTGGTGAATGTTTGAAGTGAGAGATCCCATTGCTATTTAATTGCAGGATCTCCTCTCATCCTAGAAGATTAAACCATAACACTGGCCATCTTAACTTTTCTGTTCTGTCTTCCTTGCAGCATAACATTTCATATCAGGATCCTATACTACAATAATTGAGGAGGTATGGCCAATAGTGAGGGTTGATGTGAGTTGCAGTCCAATAACATCTGGAGATCCCCTTCCCTGTGCCTTGAAGTGGCAATTCTGTTCCTATAGATGCCTCTTCTCCACCCCACTTTCACCTCTAGGCTAACACCACAAAGTGCCAGAGAACACCTTTTATAGGTTTGGGTTTGGCCCTGGGGCCTCCTGTTGCCGACCCTTAGCATACATATTTTAACCAACACTGCATTGCTGAAACCTAGCTTCTATTCAGTGGCATTTGCTAAGGAATACTTCAAAGCATGCATTAAGAATGAAATGCAATGGTTGACTTTTTCAAATTGTTTGTACAGAGCTTAATCCCATTGAGACTTCCTACAGAACTTAAATATCGCATCAGTGAAAAAAAGAGAGAGCTGTACACTTTTGAATAATAGACTTCTGTTGATATAATTGTAATTCCAGGTAGCTACTGTTGTCTTTGGGTGTTATTCATAAGCCGTTCTCTCAGAACCCATTCATTAATGAAGAAAAGGGACCCTGTACACACTATGTTGGCACCTCATATGCTCCTTAGATTTGAAAGAGTGTTCCCAGATTAAGGGTGAGACATTACTAAAATAATAAACTTTGCAAACTGCACATGCTCAGCTGCATACTTTTCAGAGCTGACCATGGAAATTAAATTGAAAACAACAGGTTATAAATGGAAAACAACATTAGGACAGGAAAACAGGCTGGAAGTGCTGAGAAATTGAGTGACACAAACACACACATGCACACACTTGTACAAGGGGAACATTTAAAATTAGTTTTTTTAAAAACACACACACAACAAAACCAGAAATTTGCCTCTTCCCTCTGTTTTGTGGGAAATTGGTTACATTTCTTGTTATGCGTTGTATAACTCTTCCACGTGTGCATGCATGCACGCCCACGCCCACACTCACAACGTTAGAGTAGTATTTAGTTCAGAGTCTTAAGCTTGTGACCCCTATTATAAATTGTCTCAAGCTTGTGACCCCTATTATAAATTACTAGCACACAAATCAAGCTGGATATGCTTGATTTATGTTTATGGGGACTTGATGGAACTCCACATATTTGTTTAGGGAGCAGGGGTGCTTCCAGATGGAGGGCTCCTAGCGCTGCCTCTCAGAAGACATTGTGCTGCAATTCCATCTTTTTATTTTTCTTATTTTTATTTATTTATTTATTTATTTTGCAGTAAGGAAAAAGAAAGGAGGAAGTGGTGGAAAAACATGGGAGGATTACAATCGGAATATGTCATCTGCCTCCCTCCTCCCCATGCCTGTAAAATCCCATTAGTAAGGCAGCAATAAAAAGGCAGCAAGAGCTCAATAAGGCAGCGACGGTGCAATAAAAGGTGCAATAAAAGCCTTGTTTGGGGACACACCTGATGTCAGCCACCCACTGAATGGAATACTATACAGTTCCCAATTAGTGGTAGCTCTCAAGCCATTCCTGAAAGCCCTGAGCATCATTTAAGCTGCTGCTGCCACCAGACAAACAGAGTGTATTTGCACTTTGTGCTAAGTCACCCTGACAGGAAGCCACAGTTGGTGGGTGGCATGTCCAGTACTCTCAACAGATGATTGCTGGCTTCATGGTTTCCCATGGTTTGTTTCTCCCTCAGTTCTCCTCCGTTCTCCAGCCCACTGCTGGCTTGTATCACGGGGGGGGGGGGGGGGGCTGTGTGTCAGAAATCCTCATTTCCTATGTCAGCACCCTTTGGGCAATTGCCAGTTGATGAGGGAAACTCCTCACTGGCCCGCATCAGATCACGAAAGGGAAATAATTTTCTAAACCCTTATGAAAGTGGGGACACGTTCGCAAGCTTTATTTTTTAAAATTAGTTTTAGGCTCTTGTGGGAGAGAGAAACGCTGCCTGTCCACTATTTAGAGCAGTGGTTCTTAACCTTTTTTGAGTCACAGACCCCTTTGAAAATCTGGTGAAAGCTATGGACCCCCTCCCTAGAAAAATGCACATAAGCACATAAACACAACTTTGCATGCAATGAATATACATTATTTTATTGAAAATTGATTGCCTCATATAGTGTATGACATACACAAAGTATGAATAAATTTATTTGACTTTCACAGACCCCCTGAAGCCCATCCATGGACCCCTTGGGGGTCCATGGACCGCAGGTTAAGAACCCCTGATTTAGAGCTTTATCACACCAGCGTTGTACTGTGCAATCACTGCGAATTGCGTGCAAAGGACTCTGAAGTTTTCCAGTTTATAATCTGCTTTTATTGTGAAGTACTCCCATGCATCCTGCTTTAATTGCGCTTCTTAACCAAAAGAAGTGCAATATTTTGCTACTAGTTTTCGAGCGTATCATTTGTTTGTTCATCAAAAATTCCTTTGTCCCTCCCACAAGCATTGTGACTGGAAGTAGAAAGAAGAGTCCTGACTAAAAGCTACAGCTGTCAGTCACAGAATTACACCCTGTCATCTGCTGGTACTTTCCATTCGTAGAGAGCTTGGAGACCTCTGTGGGAGGTTCAAAACTGTATCAAATTGTCCAGGAAAACTATATTAAAAAAAAAAGACACAACCTTCCAAACCTCTGAGGCAGTTCTGAATCCGCAGGACCAGCTTGCTTTGTCTTAGACCACTTTGTACCCAAATTGCCTCAGGTTCTGAAGTGATCCAAATACCTCTGCAGTTGGGTTATTTGCCTCAGATTCCAAGGCTTTGACCACACTTTCCCCATGCAAGCTTCTTTTTCTTGCTTTGACTTTATTTATTTTTTAAGTATTCTTGCATTCAACACTGATGTGCTATTTCTTACCTTCAGTTATCACAGGAAGGTGAGGATTATTTCATGCTGTGATGGCAGACTGTCTTTTTATTTGATTGCCCTTGAAAAATAGTTCCATAGTGTTAGAGCAGTTTATCTCTCATTTGCACAATTCCATGCTGGTCTTTGTGAATTGTAGCGCCAGTGAGCATATCTCATTTATTTTTCCAAGAAATCCAAAGTTATAAACAGGTAGTTCCTCCTATAGATTAATTTTGGCGGATGTCGTAGATGTTAAACATGCAGTGCAAGAAAGATTTTGTGAGGCAGTTAAGATGTTTTAAGCCTGGGACTGATAAGCACTGATAAAGAGATTGCTAGAAAAATGACAGGTCAAGAAATGCATGCAGTCCAATTCTATTCAGATTTACTTATGCTTGTGCCCATTAATTCCAATGTCCTAGACATGCCTAACACTGCATATGATCAGGCTGTTAACTGAAGCTGATGCTGTTGAAATGGATAAATACATAATTTGTATTTAGTTTATTGTTACAGCCTATGGCACAGCCTTTCCCAACCTGGAGCCTTCCAGTCGTTTTGGACTACACTTCCCAGCATTCCTAGCCATTGGCCATGCTGACTGCGGCTGAAGTCCAAAACATCGGGAGGGTACCAGGCTGGGGAAGGGTGGCCTATGGCCAAGACAAATAAAAAATGTTGATGATAACAAATGATTTCCTCATATCATGTATAAATTCAGACAAATAGCTTTGCAACCTTGAAAGTTTGCACAGGTACTATAATGGAGAAACATTTAGAATTCACTATTACTGACAGTGCACCTTATGTACATTTTATTTATTTAAAAACTACATGGCAAAGTGCAATAAATTAGAAAATGTTCTATATCCAAAGGGCACAATTTAACCCAAAACAATGAGCAGGGCTTTTAACTAAACATTTTTTCATGTTAACTTTTAATTCACATCACACTTGCAGGCCCTTTTGGAGCTGATTATTAAACATTTTACTGCAACAGTATCTCAGTTTTAATTTCTGTATTGTGATGTTGTTATTAGGTACGGTAAGTTGCTTTGTGGATTGTTCGGACAGGGTAGCAATCCTCTAAAGGAATGAGTAAACCAGGCTTCTTGGAGTATAGTTTCCAAACTGGAAATCTACTTGAATAGTTTTGATTGTTCAAACAGCATAAACAAAAAGGCATTGTTTTAACTTCCACCAGAACACTCGGACTAGCTCTACTGCTCCCTAAAGCTCCCTTTAAAGGGTAAAGATGTTACTCTTCCAGCAGGGGTCAGCACTGGCTTGCAAACTTGAAAAGAACCAGGAACTTGTGCTCCGGCTCCCCATTGCTAAGGAAGACGTAAAGAGAGCTGGAGGAGAGGTATATATAACTCACGCTTTCCAACCTCAGGAAGGAGGCCAGAGAAGCAATGTGGGAGGATTTTTTTTTTTTTGCACATTCCACTGTTGAAAAGCGAGTAAAGGTGCTCCAATAGTAAATTAAAAGTTATGTTCAAAGGGGATCCCAACTGAAAAGACACAGTTAATGAATGATATAGAATGGTAGAAGATCTTAGAAGCTCACTGTTCAGGGCTCAGCCTCTTCACTCTTCTCTTTCTCCCTCTCCCTCTACATATATCTGAGCTCAGCTCTTCTCTGCTTCCAAGCAGTGGTGTCGTGGAGCCAGGGCTTCAGGCCCGGACCATCCTGGAAGCAGAGTGAGGTGACCGCACCAGTGTGGAAAGAACAGAGAATTGTACTGCTCCTTCCTCCCACCAGGAGGACCCTCCACCACCATCTCCACTGCCACTGGTGGGTGCTCTGGAGAGCCTATGCCATTTGCTGCAGTGGCAGCATAGATAATGGTGCTCTCTGAAACAACCCTCGACCTTTCCTTCGCTTATCATGTGGGGCTGAAAGAAGAATCATGGAGCTTTGTGAGGTCTTGTGAGAGTCCCATGACCACTTCTTCTGGACTCCATAGCGCCATCAGAGCAGCAGCAAAAGTAAAGGGACATGGAAAGAGGGTGGAGGGGACACAATGCAGCGCTTCAGGCAGCAAGAGACCTTGCATCAGGCCTGCAGGGTTTGCAAGGTCAGAGAGTATGTCAGGACTTCTTGAGAGCGTTATTGTCGGCTTAAGGAAACATAAATGATATGGTGATAAACCCTGGAGGGTTTCTTTTCTATTGTAGCCGTGGCTCCTTTTGTAAACTGAGTGGCGTTATACTGAAGAAGACCCCTCGAAACAGCATAGTAACCGGACTTCTGTTTATATATAAAAAAGACACTTCATATGAATAATTCATCTATTACAGGCTTTGTGAAATAATGTTGTTGTGCCTGTATTTTGTGTATTTGTAAAAATTTGTAAAGATTTCTGAAATATTCATTTATGAAAGCTATTTTGATATTCTTGTGGTTTGAGTGGTATCACTCTCATTATATTGTTGTTTCCAAACCACAGCCTTCCATTTTCCGTATAGGACTTCTTGATTAGCAGGAACAACGATGTCATCTATCACCCACGCCCCCTTCAACACTATAAGGTGGTAAGCTATCCCTGTTATAATGCCATTTATTTTGGGGTGGCTTGGTCCTGAATAGGCAATTGAGGCTCACTAAGTGATTTATTTACTTGGACATGAAATGTTTCTTCCTGGTGCTAGGAAAAGAAACTCTTGAACAATCTTGAGCTGGTGTTTTTAAACTGTTTGGGGGCATGATGTGTCCCTCTGTTTTCCTTTCTCATGCAATCTCAGGTTTCTCAAGCCCAAGTTTAACATGCTAGCTGCTTCCCTGTTCTTTGCCAGCTTACTATTCTATGACTGTCAGCAGACCTAAAACATTGGGTATGTTATGTATGGCTGCTGCTGCCCCCCTTTCTCTCACACACAGAAACAAATGGATCAACACAGCTGCAGCTTCCAGGATTTTTGGTCTCTCTTTGGGTTTGTGTCAGTGGGAACTGTAATGATAAGTGCCTGCACTTCAAAATTTACCACTACACCACTGGTTCCAAAACACAGCAAGCAAGATTTTGCAGACCTTGTTCAGATGACACACTAAGCCACAATGGTTAAGCATTTTGAGCTAAACATTATGGCTTAGCATGTCATGTGAACCATTCCTTACCCTGGTGGCTACATAACCATCATTTAAACATGCTCACTAAGGGTTAGTGGCCTAACCATGGTTTAGCATGTTGCCTGAAGTGGACTGCAGTAACTTGCAGGGTCCTAGAAAATGAGCTGCATCTCTCCCTCTTCTTTATCAACTACCCTTGATTGCAACAGCAGTCTTCTTTTTCTCATTATGCCTTAGGGCCTTATTCCTGTCCAGTTTTAGGGAGGGGCTCTAACTCCCTCTCCCTCCCTCTTCAGGGTCCCTAACCCTCCTTTGAGGTACAATAAGGTGACATGTTGCTCTGACTGTTTTGTTATTTAACCAAAAGCAGCCTCAAGAAGCTTTTGTGATTAAGTACAGGAACAGTAGGAAAGGTGTTGTTTGTCCACTGAGAACTTATTTATGAATTAAATTTATATCCCACATTTCCCCTGCAAATGACGTTCAAGGCACCTAATAACAATAAAATGCAAGTTAAAACACAAATCATAATCAAGACATAAATGCAAATCTGTTAAAACTCTTCAATAAAATTAAGAAATAAAAAGCACCACCAGATCAAACCTATTTCAGTAAGTGACAAATACATTTTAGGGCCATAAGAATGCCCTAAAATGGATGTAAACTGTTGCTCTGCAGAAAGTGGGTGTGCAAATTAAATACGGCCAAAATGAAAGGAAACCTTGAAGTCTGTGGAAAGATCACTTCAGGAGGCTGCTAAGAAGCAGACTACATGGAGTGCCTCTTACATTGTTTAAAAGGTCCACAAAGACACTTAAAGATACTTTTGAAATCTGTATCCCATACTCTTATAATCATACTTGTTGTCAAGTGAAGTTAGAGATGCTCTAGTCTAAACCTTTTGTGTTCCATGGCTCCATTTTTAAAATTTATTTTTGAGTAACACAAAATATGGCAAGGGAGAACAGCTGGACATTACAGAGAAAGCAGTATTTTAGAACCACTGATTCTAAAATACTGCCTAGCAACTGCAATTTTCTTTGTTTCTAGTGCCCAGAAGCTAGCTAGCTGTTTGTTTTCTCTTGGGGTGACACTGCCAGTCTGCGTGCAATATTAGATGGTGTTTACAAAACCTTAAAAAAATCCAGAAATATTTCACTTTTGAAAATATATTTGAGGAGTCTCAAAAGAGATCCAGTATTTGCCAGAACACACAAGGGCTAAGAGTTTGAAGGGTTTGTGTGTTGTCCCTTAACCAGGGATTTAAAGGCCCACTTCCCCGGTGCGTTAATAGCCAATCAAACACACAAGGCTGGAGAATACACTTAATCCATTTACTTCTGATACTGCAGTATGGGGGTGCTCTCCAGTTCCACAAGATGGAGGCACCCAGAACAAACAAATCTCACAGTATATATAGGCCCTGACTACAAGAGGGTGTTAGTCTCTTTCTAACCCTTCTATTAGTCAGTTCTGGATTTAGCAAGTTAAGTTACATTCAATTTTCAAGTTAAGGTGCACAATCTCAATGAGTCATAGGTTACATTTGATGTTCTATTGGTTGAAAGTTTTTCCCTTTGTCTGCTAGGACATGATGTCCACCATTAAGGAATGCAAATCTGGCATATAGCTACCTGTAGCCACCCTTTGGCAGAGAAGCCATCTTTAACCCTTGGCACATTACATTCATTAGAGAGATGAAAACTCTCCCTGGGGCCATCACGTGGAGGCATGCATGTAAGCCCACCCCTGATGTCCTTGTGTGGGTGGGCTCATTTTTAGACCTTCACACATTGAGTACAGAGAATTGAAGAGGGGTTCTAAGTGCATCTGGCTGAATGAGGCAAACTGGCAAAAGGTTTGTCTTTCAAAGAACCTTGCTGGTTATGTCTGAAAGTCTCAAAGCCAAATAAGATAATAAACCTGCACATAGAAAGATATCTAACTATTCTCCCTCCAATCCTCAGCTTCCAACTGCCATAACTGCCCTCCGAACCCCACTGACCAATCCCAACTCAGCATCTAAGCCAAATCAGCACGAAGTTCTACAATCAGTATAGATAATTCCAGCAATACATATAATCTGCCAAACCATAATAAAAACAACCATTCTCCATTTCACCACAAATATTACTTTAGGACATCGTTATACATTTCATGTTTACCGCTGAAATCAATCAGGTGAGTATGGACAGGGTTGCATACATAGTGGTCTCATCATTTACATCTTGGGCTGTGATCCTAATCAATTAAATTGCTTCTCTTTTTCAACCAGGAAGTCTTTCATGTATTTTATTTATTTAAAATATTTCTAGGCCACATTTTAGAACAGGTACCTTACTTCAAAGTACTCACACTGAAGGATGTAGTTGAGGATACCAATAATGCCTTAAATCATAATAAACAGATTTAGTTTCCCACAATAGTTAGGGTAAAATTTCACCTGGTGAAATTTCCTCTTCATCACAACAGTTAAAGCTGCAGGTGCCCTGCCCTCTTTTAAATCTGGTCACTCTAGTATAGCTCCTGCAGCTTTAACTGTGGAGATGAAGAGGGAATTTCACCAGGTTCTCCATATATACAAAAGACACCTGCAGAAATTCCCTTTTCTATGCAACTGTTAAAGATACAGGAGCCCTGTCCTCCTTTTCATATGGTCACCCTAGATAAGTGGATGTATTCTTTTGGATTTTGGCAAGATGCACATAGGCAACTTTCCATTAAAAATGGCTCCCATAGAAAGAGGCACTCTCATTAAAATGTAAACTGTCTGTGATATTCACTGCCATGATGTTTGGGTGGTAGTTGAAAATGCTTCTGGGTATCAAGACAACCACAATACCATTATTGAGGCAAGTTTAAAATTCAGCTTTGTAAACAATATAATAATCTTAGTTTAAATAGTGCTTATTTTATTTTATTTGAGCATGTATTCTAATAGATAAATTGCTTAATGGCAACTGAATATGCAAGCGACAAGTTCAGGCTACACAGCACAACTCAACACAACCCCCCTCACACAATCTTCCAACGTGTGAGGGAGTTCAAATAAATCCCTGTCTAGTCACAAATAAGTGTTAGAGCCCAGGAAAATATGGTGTAGAATGCCTCCAAACAGAAAAAGTGAACACCTTGCTTCATTCTAGAACCATTTTTGATGCTGCCAGGCAAAGAATATATTGAATAACAACATTTGTAATGAAGTATTTTGGTCTAGGATGTTGTTTTTTTGACAATAGCTCAATGTAGAAGCTATCAGAAGTTGTCATGGAAACAAAGTTCTGCAAGGACTTTGTGCAAAACCAAGTAACAGTTAGAGTAGGTAGCAATATCAAATCAGTGCAGATGTAAACGATCCTTATTCAATTTGACTGACCAGCAACTAATACATTCCCACCCCCCTTTCCCTATTCAAAGGCATTCCAAACACAAAGAAAAATCTTGGGGGCAGGGGAAGCAGCTTGGTAGATTTCTTTTGAAAGAGATGTTAAAATTCCATGTATAACTTTCAGATTTTTCTCTACAGTGCAATCCTCAACCTTTTGCTTCATTTCTTCACATTTTTATATTAAAATATGTACTTGGTAGTGGTAGTACTGAGATCCACAGTCATGTGTCTGTGTGAGGGATTTCCCCTTTTTTCTTTTTCTTTAGTATTGTATCATTTTGCTGCAGCAGTTGCTTTAATCTCTGTAGCAGGGCATATTGATCACTTCCCATCACCACTGTTCTTATGGCATTGTATTTTATCTCTTTGTGTTATGTTTTATCACCTTAATTTCTCTTGAAGCTTTTCTTTTTGCTTTAATAGCAACAATTTATCTGCACTTTCACTTGTACTTTTATGGGTCTTTGCAATACCCTTAATGTTATATCTATTGAATTATAAAATTACCAAGTTCCAGAGGGGTAGCTATGTTAGTCTGTTGCAGCAAAAACAACAAAGTCTTGTGGCATATTAAAGACTTACAAATTTATTCTGGCATGCACTTTCATGGACACAGTCCTCTTCTGGATCTGAAGAATCTGCAAGAAAGCATTTGTTAGTCTTTAAGGTGCCACAAGACTCTTTGTTAAAGTCACCAAGGATCCATGCACTAGTATACATGTTCCTGATTTTAATTCTTAATTTATTTAGGATCAGCAATGCCCTGGAGTTTATTAGCAAATACACTTCACATCTCTATGGGTAGAGAAAAAGCTTTGGTTATGTAGGGGGAGGGGAAATGGAATGCAACAAGATTTCTATCTGGAAATTATTTTCTGTCCACCCAAAACCTTGCCTATAGATGGTAGCAACTGCATATTCTCCATGAGCAAAATAAAACTTAGAAAAACTCTGTTAATAATGTATCAAGGGTATAAACAGCTTGCACCAAATAAAATATAAATCTTCCAGGTGCTATAAAGGATTAAAGGACTGAAATACCAGAATCATCTATTATGTTTTTTTATGGATAATTAACTTTGTTTTTATCTACATTTACATACAGTACAATCCTAACTGAAAGATTTGCTGGCTGGAGGAGGTTAAGATGTCAGAGCACTCCCCACAACCTGCTAGCAGAAAGTGCCCTCCTCTAGGCTGCACCAGGCTCCACAATGGATCTTTTGTTAGCTGACCTAGCACTGAGCTGGAAGATCTGGTCCACTGGGGACAATCTGCTGTCAGAGGAGTTTGTTATTGGCTTGGTGTGGGCATAGCACAGGCAAAGAACACCAATAACTCATCCAGCCCTTCTCCATTCCAAGATCATGCCCATGTTGAAGTCATAAAGTGACACCAAATCAAGGGGTGATGTAAGTCAAGTCTCTGCACTAGCAGTGGCTTGGGGAATGTATCTGATGGGACTTTTGAGGTGAAACAGGGTGGGTGTGGGGTGGCTTGTGTTACTGCAAAGTGGTCAGCCCTGGACTCGTTTGTGTATAAACCTAGCATCAGAAGCCAAACATGGAAGGATGAAATATTGAATTCTGCTTTGGAGGCCCTGTAAACCTACAGGTACTGTTGTCTGTCGTGCCTGAAAAGC
Source organism: Elgaria multicarinata webbii (assembly GCF_023053635.1). Taxonomy (NCBI): domain Eukaryota; kingdom Metazoa; phylum Chordata; class Lepidosauria; order Squamata; family Anguidae; genus Elgaria; species Elgaria multicarinata. The sequence continues at coordinate 55,604,161 of NC_086177.1, forward strand.
ATATAGATACAGATAGACAGGTGAGATATGATAGGAAGGTCAGAAGCTACCAAGGGAGGAAAGGGAGAAAAGAAGGGCTTCTGCACAACAACCTGAATTCTGGAAGAGTGGGAGTAAAGTGCAGAATAGATGTTGACAATAGGGGTGTGCACGGACCCCCCACTCCGCTTCACTTTAAGATCCGCCATTTTCAGATCGGCCCGCTCCGCCCTGCCCCCACTCCGCCTGTGCCCACTCCGCTCCGCTCGGAGCTCCGGATCCGGATCAGAGCTCCAGTCCCCCCCCATAGGGGGGGTTACCGGGCCCTGCCGCCATTGCCGCCCATGCGGCGACGGCGGCAGAGCCCAGTAAGGAGGAGGGGGCCTTACCTTGCGGCCCAGACTTCCTGGTGGAACCACGGGCTCAATTGAAGACGGTGATGGACCACGGACGGAGGCAGGTAAGGGAGAGGAGGGCGGGGGGTTACCGGGCCCTGCCACCATCGCCGCCCATGCGGCAACGGCGGCAGAGCCCGGTAAGGGACCAAGGGGGAGGGGGCCTTACCTGCCTCCGTCCGCGGTCCGTCGCCGTCTTCAATTGAGCCCGCGGTTCCACCAGGAAGTCTGGGCCGCAAGTGCGGCTCAGACTTCCTGCTGGAACCACGGGCTCAATTGGAGACGCTGAAGGACCGCGGACGGAGGCAGGTAAAGGAGAGGAGGGCAGGGGGGGTTACCAGGCCCTGCCGCCATTGCCGCCCATGCGGCAACGGCGGCAGAGCCCGGTAAGGGACCAAGGGGGAGGGGGGCCTTACCTGCCTCTGTCTGCGGTCCGTCACCGTCTCCAATTGAGCCCGTGGTTCCAGCAGGAAGTCTGGGCCGCAAGTGCGGCCCAGACTTCCTGCTGGAACCACGGGCTCAATTGGAGACGCTGACGGACCGTGGACGGAGGCAGGTAAGGGAAAGGAGGGCGGGGGGCGTTACCGGGCCCTGCTGCCGTCGCCGCATGGGCAACAGCGACAGCGGCAGGGCCCGGTAAACCCCACTTACCTTTCCAGCGGAGCTCCGGATCGAGGCGAAGGATCCGCCTTCACCTCGATCCTCTTCGCCACGCTCCGCTGGCCCCCCAATCCTCTTCGCCTCCGCCTTAAGGGCAGACGAAGCCCCCCGCTCCGCTACTGCTTCTCTGGTCCGATTGGAAGCGGAGCACATCCCTAGTTGACAACAACTGTGGTGAGTTTCAAAATAGGGATGGGTAATGACCCTTGCCGTGGGACCAATACGGACTCAGCATACCTAGTTCTATGTTTCCTATTGTATGCTTTGGGCATGAATGGATGCCATACAATTACAGGAATAACATTTTTCTTCATCTTTGAAAAGGCATGAAGCAGAGGAACATGTTGTAAAGTTTGAAAATTTCTCGCATAACCATGTGACCTTGGGCAGGTCACATAATTGCTTTCTTCCTTTTTCAATGCAGGAAGAAAGCAGAGGTTTCAGTGAGGAAGGGCTGATATGTCACTGTTAACCTTGGTGCTCTTGTTATGGGGGGAATGTCTGACGCATGTTTTCGGTGACAATTGTATAAATGTACAGCTTTTAGTTAAATACAATGGAATAGCCTTGAATATGTTAGTACCGTCAAATATGTACTTATCTGCAAAAACATTTTCATCTATCTATAGCCTACTGTATGTTGATCGTGCTTTTCACTCCTCTTGTACTTCACATTCAGTAAATTCAAGGCTCTTGGTTCAAATATCTACTAACACGTAAGGTCATTGGAAGGAAGGACATACATTTCCTGTGCATCATCACTGAAAAACTCTGTGTTTGGATACGAAGAAACCTTATTTCTTACAGCACTTTGATAAATAACACTTTAAAAAATAGCTACTATTTCAGTTGCGTTCCATATCTGGTCTTTATTTTTCATGTGATCGCTCTTCTGGGGATATCACAAATAGTGGATGCAATTTGTACCCCATCTCAAATTAAATTCCCGATTAAAGCCACACCTATTTTAGGAATGTGTTTGTGTGTGTGTGTGTGTGTTTACCTTATTCCAGAAGTACTGCTATTTTGTCAGTATTTAAACAAACAATACGGAATATCCTACATCATGGGCACTGCTCCATGGCCTCCTTCAGCACATTATACAGTTTTTCAAAAGGAGACATAGTAACCCACAACTTAAAAGGATGAAATAGCACATTATTGTGTCTCCTCTCTTTGAATAAATGTGTGTGAGAGGTAGGAACAGCTGGTGCATGACTTAAATCCCAAAGGGCTGCTCCCCTCCCTTTTGAATCAATTTACTCAAAAGGAGACGTGACATTGTGCTGCCTGAAATATTCAAATGACCCATTGCTGACCTCATTTACTTGAGAGTAAATTGACATTTACTTGAGAGGAGATGAGTTATAGCACTGCTTGTCCTCATTTCAGAAGCCTGCTCAAGAAAAGATATGATAATATGTTGTATGATGAAAAGCAGAAGGAGGGAGAGTTTTTTGGTTTCTTGTTCCCTTATCCCGCTCATGGGGATGGAAGGAGTATATAATACTCCCTTACAGGTAATGCAGTCCCTTTCCTTTGTGTGTGGGTGTGTAGGGCTCATGACAATCTGTGCTTATATGTAAAGTTTACTGTTGTAGACAGCCGTGGCAACAGGATGGGGAGATGCTTAAGAAAGGGCCTGGCTCCATTGTTCATAGCTTGAAGGTTAACGAAAGAGCAACAAAAGACTCGAATGTCTTCCATTTTATCATTCTAGATACAATGTTTGGAAAGCTGAAATAAAATTATTTGCTTTTTTTTTTTAATGGCAAGCTTGTTATTATATAGTTGAGCTTTTATACTGTATTTTATATTATGGCTTTATACTGTTGTTTTATACTTTGAAGGTTTTTAATTTTTGTGAACTGCCCAGAGAGCTCCAGCTATTGGGCGGTATAGAAATGTAATAAATAAATAAATAAATATTATTCCCTGAGCTTTATTATATTTGCTGGAGTTTGGAAGTACACGGAGTGTTCTTTGACTTTAATGGAAACAGATGGTGTAAAAAGTAGAACTGTGAGCAAATGGCCTCTTGAAATTCTCCACTTTATTTGTAAGCAGAGAATTTTGGGAGACAATTTCCCTGTATTTCTCCGGGGGCAGGAGAAAATCTCAACAGTTCTCACAGGTAGGGCTCCCTATTGACAAGACTTGTAGCATAGCTTCTTTCTTTTTGGGTAAAGGTTTTTACCCAAAAAGAAAGAAGCTGTACTGGGGGAGCTGGGGGTGGCAACGGCCAACAGAAAGCTCTGGCGTGGGCTGGTCCATGAAGTCACGAAGAGTCGGAAGCGACTGAACGAATAAACTACAAAGGTTTTTGGCTGCTTCTGGCTGCAACAGCATCAACTATATTGGCAGGCTGGCCCACATTTTGCATCCATCACAATGCAGGTGTGAGCAGTGCTGTGGGCAGTAAGCTCCAGGTATGAGGTGGAGTTAGTGCTCTGCCAAAATCTGCCCTCCAAAACTGTCTTTCCCCTTGAAAGGAGGGGCTTCATTGTTTTACCTCATTCTCAGGATGTTTTATAATTTATTTTTGTGGTACAGCTAGCATCTGAAGCTGGCTGCACTTCCGGATCTAAAAAAGCTCAATGGGAGGAATTGCCTCATGTTGCCTTCCATTCGCCTTTATTTATTTATTTAGAATATTTGTATACTGCTCCCCATTGAAAAATTTCGGAGCGGTGTACAAGATAAAATGATAATAAAAACAGAATAAAACAGTTAAAAAAAATTCAAAGAAGCAAAAACAAAGATTCAAGGTTGCATATTAAGGAAAGGCTTCTTGGAATAAAGATGTTTTCAGGAGGCGCTGAAAGGAGTACAAGGTTGGCACCTGACTGATCTCCAGAGGCAGGGAATTCCTCAGGAGGGGCGCCACCACGCTGAAGGCTCTTCCCCTGGTGGATTCCAATCGGAGGATGGATCTATGTGGAACCACCAGGAGCAGGCCCCTGGATGACCAAAGTGACCGGGCAGGTTGGTAAGGGAGAAGGCGCTCTCTCAGGTATCCTGGTCCCAAGTTGTTTAGGGCTTTGTACACAAGTACAAGAACCTTAAACCTGGCCCGGTAGCGATTAGGCAGCTAGTGCAGCTCCCTCAGCAGAGGAGTTATGTGCTGGAAAGGAGCAGCTCCAGACAACAGCTGAGCTGCAGTATTCTGCACTAGCTCCAGCTTCCGGAGCAGCTTCAAGGGCAGCCCCACATAGAGCGCGTTGCAGTAATCCAATCTTGAGGTTACCAATGCCTGTACCACCTTGGCCAAGCTATCCCTGTCCAGGAGAGGTTACCAATGCCTGTACCACCATGGCCAAGCTATTCCTGTCCAGGAGAGGCTGTAGTTGGTGAACCAACCAAAGATGGTAAAAGGCACTCTGAGCCATAGCGGCTACTTGAGCCTCCAAAAACAGAAATGGGTCTAAGAGTACCCCCAAACTACAAACCTGTTCTTTCAGAGGCAGTGCAACCCCATCCAGAACAGGCAATGAGCCTGTCTCCTGGACTTGGGAACCGCTCACCCACAGGGCTTCCGTATTGCCAGGATTCAGTCTCAGTTTATTGGCCCTCATCCAACCCATTACTGAGTCTAGGCACTGGTCCAGGACCTGCACAGCCTCACCTGATTCAGTTGTCACTGGGAGATAGAGCTGCGTGTCATCAGCGTATTGATGGCATTTAGCTCCAAACACCCTAATGACCGCTCCCAACGGCTTCATATAGATGTTAAATAACATTGGGGACAAGATGGTGCCCTGCGGCACTCCATAGCTCAATTGCCAAGGGACCAAGGAGTGGTCACCCAATGCTACTCTCTGAAAATGACCCTGTAGGTAGGACAGGAACCACTGTAACACAATGCCTCCAATGCCCATCCCACGGAGTCGATCCAGGAGGATACCATGGTCGATGGTATCAAAAGCCGATGAGAGATCGAGCAGGATTAACAGGGTTGCATTCCCCTTGTCCCCCTCTTGATAAAGGTCATCCATCAGGGCGACCAAGGCTGATTTAGTCCCATAACCAGACTGGAATGGGTCTAGATAATCAGTATCCTCCAAGAGTGCCTGCAGTTGCTCCGCCACAACCCTCTCAAGTACCTTCCCTAAAAAAGGGGTGTTTGCAACTGGGCGGTAGTTGCCTAATACCATTGGGTCCAGGGTGGGCTTCTTCAGGAGTGGTCGCACTACTGCCTCCTTAAGGACAGCAGGGATCACCCCCTGGACCCACCCAGTCAGACCCCCTCGGCTTGCTTTTATAAGCCAGGAGGGACAGGGATCGAGAGGTCAAGTGGTCGGTCGCATTGCTGCAATTGAAAAGTGCACTTTAATTGAAGTGTAGAAAGCTGAGGAGGCTGCCGGCTGCCAGAGAGACGATTGTACAATGGAAAGCAGGACGCTTGTGCTCACTCCTTGGCCACCTGCTAATTAAGGTAAACCCCAAACCCCCACACCTAATCCATGAGAATTTCTCAGAAAATTCTTCACCATTGAATTTCTTTTCAAAAGCAATTTCTCTTCACTCAAATTGAATAAGAAAAAAATGTGGGAGAATTTTTTGGCACAGTACTAGTAAAAAGGCCATTAAAAGTGATACTTGTTACCGGAAGTTATCTACATCAGAAATGAAGATTTAAGCTTTCCCTGAAGCATACTCTAGCATGAGTCTACATAAAATTAAAGTCTGATTTTTGCACAGACTTTTTGTTTGTTTGTTTATTTAAACCATTTTTATCCCAGTCTTTAGCTGAAAAAGCTCCCAGAGTGGCATACATTTATTTATTAATTATTTTATTTATCTATTTATTACATTTATATACCGCCCCACAGCCGAAGCTCTCTGGGCAGTTTACAAAAGCTAAAAACAGTAAACATTAAAACTATACAAAATTTAAAAACCATCAGAGACATAAAAACTACAGTATAAAACAGCAACATCCATTTAAAACAACAGCTCTGGGGTCCATTAAAAAACAAACTTAGCATTGTTCAATGCCGTTAAATGCCTGGGAGAAGAGAAAAGTCTTGACCTGGCGCCTGAAAGATAACAATGTTGGTGCCAGGTGAGCCTCATCAGGGAGATCATTCCACAGTCGGGGGGCCACCACTGAAAAGGCCCTCTCCCTTGTTGCTATCCTCCGAGCTTCCCTCGGAGTAGGCATACCACCAGGAAAAGCAGGTTCCTACCTACAGGTTTACAGTCTGAAAAGCATGACACAGAAAGAAAAAATGGAGGGAAGTGTCAAAAAATCCCAGTGCTAGCAACAAAAAAGTGCTGCAGCACTGAGTTGGATGAACCTGAAGGCCCCACAGAGCACCATTTTAAACATATTTTAAAAATCTATTTTAAAGTGTTTTATTCTGTTTTTATTTTATTTTGACTTGTACACCGCTCTGAAATTTTGAATGGGGAGTGGTATATAAATATTGTAAATAAATAAAATATTTTATTTTTTTAGTTACGTTTTGAGTAGCAGTGATCTGAACCAATCAAACACTGCCTTTGGAGGAGACAGCCAATGAGAGCACAAAAGTGAGGTAGAGGCTGCCCCTTGGCTGTTCCTGTATCCTCATTGGCTGTGGCATTCCAAAGACAGTGTCTGCATGGTTCAAATGATGATGAACCAAAATAGTGCCCCAAAATAGTGTCCAAAACAATGTAGGAACAAAGCCAGACTATAAAACACATGGTCTTCGATGTCTATATACTAATGCCCAGAGCATGGGAAACAAATGGAATGTACTTGAACTCTTATTACATGAAGGCAAATACGACTTGATAGGTATAACTGAAACTTGGTGGGATGACTCCCATGACTGGAATATAGCAATTGAAGGATATAACTTGTTCAAAAAGAACAGAAGAAATAGAAAGGGAGGTGGAGTTGCACTATATGTTAAAAATACCTATCCCTGCACAGAAATACAGGCGAATCAGACTGGGAGCCCCGTTGAGAGCATCTGGATTAAAATAAATGGGGCAAGGAATAAAAAGAACATGATAATCGGAGTCTACTACCGACCACCCAATCAAGGAGAAGACGAGGACGAAACTTTTGAGAAACAAATTGCCAGTGTTTCAAGGAAGTGTGATGTAGTAGTGATGGGGGACTTCAATTACCCTGATATCTGTTGGGAGACAAATACTGCCAAAAGCGTCCCTTCCAAGAAATTCCTGACATGTGTGGGTGATAACTTTCTCCTACAGAAAGTGGAGGAAGGAACTAGAGGATCGGCAATCCTTGACTTGATATTGACCAACAGGGATGACTTAGTGGATAAAGTGGCAGTTACGGGAACTCTGGGGGAAAGTGACCACGTCATACTTGAATTCTTTTTTTGTGTTTAATCTTTTTTTATTATTTCCAAACATCAGTAAATAAAAAACACTAACAAAACAAACACATCCACAAAAATAATACAAAACAAAATCAATCAAACAAGTAAAACACCAAATAAAATGTTCTTCCAATATTCTCCTCAGCAAAAATATATAATAATATTGTCATTATTATTGTTTTTCTTTATCACTGTCAAATCCAAATCTCTAATTTCTCTCTCCACATTTTCTACACTATTGGTTGAATCCACAGATATACAAGTCATTTTTTTCTCGTCTCTTCATAAAGTTTACAAAAGGTTCCCATTCAGTTATAAATCTTACAGTTGATTTTCCCCTCATTATTGCCGTGAGTTTCACCATCTCCGCTAGCTCGAACATCTTCAGTAGCCATTCCTCTGTTGTGGGCACTATTTTGCCCTTCCATCTTTGTGCATATATCAGTCTTGCAGCTGTTGTCATATATAAGAATATAGTCCCATGATTCTTTTTCATCTGCTCATCCATAAATCCCAAAAGAAAGTATTCTGGTTTCAATTGGATATTAATTTTTAGGATTTTTTGGATTACAGAATGAATTTTTATCCAGAAAGTCTTTGCTTTTTTGCAGGTCCACCATGCATGGTAGAATGTCCTTTCCTGCTCTTCGCATTTCCAGCACAATCCTGATGCCCCTTTATACATTTTAGCCAATTTTGCTGGTGGCATATGCCACCTATACATCATTTTGTAAAAATTTTCTTTAAGATTTACTTGAATTCTTGATTATGAAGGAGACAAAAGTTAAGTGTAGCCATACACGTACTCTGGATTTTAGGAAAGCTGATTTTAATAAACTCAAAACTATAATAAATAAGGTCCCGTGGCAAGTGAGCCTAATGAGAAAAGGAGTGCAGGATGGGTGGGAGTATTTAAAAAAGGAAATGTTAAAGGCACAGTTACAAACAAGTCCAACAAGGAGAAAAGATAGAAGACCCCAGAGGAAACCAATGTGGCTCCACAAAAAGCTTAGAGATGACCTGAAAACAAAAAAAAAGGATACATATAGGAAGTGGAAGGTAGGGCAGGCTACAAAAGAAGAGTACAGACAGGTGGCGCAGAAGTGCCAAAATGGCATCAGGAAGGCTAAAGCTGAGAATGGGCTGAGGTTAGCGAGAGATGCTAAAAGCAATAAAAAGGCTTTCTTCAGATACGTGAGTAGTAAAAGACAGAGAAAAGAAATGGTGGTTCAACTGCTTAATGAGGATGGCAAATTGATAACAGATGACAAAGAAAAGGCTGAAGTGCTCAATTCCTACTTTGTCTCAGTCTTCTCCCAAAAGCAGGTCTATGACCCCCCTGGAGAAAGTGAAGCAGAAGTTGAGGGGGCAGGATTGCAATTTGAGATTGATAAACAAATGGTCAAAGAACACCTAATTTCCTTGAATGAGTTCAAATCTCCAGGGCCTGATGAACTGCATCCTAGAGTAATGAAGGAGCTAGCGGAAGAACTCTCAGAACCTTTGTCTATTATCTTTGCAAAATCATGGAAGACAGGTGAGGTGCCGGACGACTGGAGGAGGGCTAATGTTGTCCCTATCTTCAAAAAGGGCAAAAAGGAGGAACCTGGGAACTACAGACCGGTCAGTCTGACATCCATCCCTAGGAAAATTCTGGAGCAGATTATAAAGAAGTCAATCTGTAAACACCTTGAAATCAATGCGGTGATCACTAGAAGCCAACATGGATTTGTCAGGAACAAGTCCTGTCAGACTAATTTGATCTCATTTTTTGATCGGGTAACCTCCCTTGTGGACTGTGGGAATGCTGTGGACGTCATATATCTTGACTTCAGCAAAGCTTTTGACAAAGTGCCCCATGATATTCTGATTAACAAACTAGCTAAAAGTGGGCTAGATGGAACAACTATTAGGTAGATTCACAGTTGGCTACAGAATCGGACTCAAAGAGTACTTATCAATGGAACCTTCTCAAACTGGGGAGAGGCAACGAGTGGGGTACCACAGGGATCAGTCCTGGGCCCAGTGCTCTTCAACATTTTTATTAATGATTTGGATGAGGAGGTGCAGGGAACGCTTATCAAATTTGCAGATGACACAAAATTGGGTGGGATAGCTAATACCTTGGAAGACAGAAACAAACTTCCAAGTGATCTTGATAGGCTGGAGTGCTGGGCTGAAAACAACAGGATGAAATTTAATAGGGATAAATGCCAAGTTCTACATTTAGGAAACAGAAACCAAAGGCACCGTTACAAGATGGGGGATACTTGGCTCAGCAATACTACAAACGAGAAGGATCTTGGAATTGCTGTAGATCGCAAGCTGAATATGAGCCAACAGTGCGATATGGCTACAAGAAAGGCCAATGCTATTTTGGGCTGCATTAATAGAAGTATAGCTTCCAAATCATGTGAGGTACTGGTTCCTCTCTATTTGGCCCTGGTTAGGCCTCATCTAGAGTATTGCGTCCAGTTCTGGGGTCCACAATTCAAGAAGGACGCAGACAAACTGGAGCGTGTTCAGAGGAGGGCAACCAGGATGATCAGGGGTCTGGAAACAAAGCCCTATGAAGAGAGACTGAAAGAACTGGGCATGTTTAGCCTGGAGAAGAGAAGATTGAGGGGAGACATGATAGCACTCTTCAAATACTTAAAAGGTTGTCACACAGAGGAGGGCCAGGATCTCTTCTCGATCCTCCCAGAGTGCAGGACACAGAATAACGGGCTCAAGTTAAAGGAAACCAAATTCTAGCTGCACACACATCAGGAAAAACCTCCTGACTGTTAGAGCAGTATGACAATGGAATCAGTTGCCTGGTGAGGTTGTGGCCTCTCCCACACTAGAGGCCTTCAAGAGGCAGCTGGACAACCATCTGTCAGGGATGCTTTAGGGTGGATTCCTGCATTGAGCAGGGGGTTGGACTCGATGGCCTTGTAGGCCCCTTCCAACTCTGCTATTCTATGATTCTATGATCTATGATTCTATGATGATTTATACCAATTAATATAATAAAACCTCTGAGCCATTACTCAAAACATAAGTTTAACACACACCCCAAAAAACTTTACTTTTAAAATGGTGCACTGGGCTAGGAGAAGGAAAAGAAGCTGCTATTGCCACCACTATCACGGGGTTTATTAAAAAAAAAAAGGAGGGAGAGAGAGAACAGGGAAGGGGAGAACTCAGTGGCAGGCTGCCAACGGCTGGGGCCTCCAGGAAAGCAACTTGTTCTGGGCCCCTAAAAGCTAGCTGCACCCTCTGCTTTTTTGTACGCCTTCAATAGGAGGGTAGATGTTATTAGTGTTAATGTTAAAAACATTATAGAACAAATGCAACTGAGGGCCATGTGGCACCTTAAGGACTAATAATTGTATTTTGCTGCCATAGTAGGCTATAGTCCATGAAAGCATATTCCAAAATTCGTTAGTCTTTAAAATGTTGGTTTTTTCTGCTGTAGACTAACATGATTACTCTAACATGACTACCCTCTGATTATTTAACAATGATATCCTATCAACGTATGTGTGCTGGACAAGCATACAATTACTAATAAGTCCTCTTGCTCTGGTGGAATCCCAAAAATCCAGATGTTTTTGGGATCTATGCCATGTTCCACCACTTCTGTGTCAGCAAAACCAGGGCTAGCATGGCACCGCCTGCACAAAAATGGATAGGGTATTGCAGGAAAGCAGCAGAGTTTAGTTGGAATCCGAGGCACACTCAGAGTTGAGTCCTGTCCCCAACAACAGCTTCATATTATGCCTCTCAAACAGCTGGTTCTAAATCTCTCATTGAGATTAATGAGGAGACAAAAATTGCCCACATCCCCAATCTTCTCCTACACCACCACAGGCACAGAGGAGGATAGGATTTCTGACTTACTCTGTATCTTAAACATGGCAGAAGTGCAGCAGTAAATAAATCCCACACATTTCATACATAAAAGCCTGTGGCATGGAGCAACATTAGTTCATCTTCCTGTCTAAGGAACACAGAGCATAGAAGTGGGAACTTGGATAATGGGAACTCTGGTGAGAAGGCACAAAACAGGGAATGCTTTGCACAGACAACAGCCAGCCAGGGCTAATAACACAGTACAATGGGCATATTGCTAACAATGTTGGCTGAATCCTTACAAATATTCCACCTCGGGGACTCCAGAGACACACTTCTAACAAGAAACCTCAACCACACTGTTGCAGCTGGACTTGCAAGGTGAAGGCAACTTAGCTAGGTAAGCAAGGAAGTTAGGACTGAACAGGGAAGAGGAGGCTGCTTCAAAGCATAACTCATGTTTCCCATCTACTGCATCCCCCTGAAAAATGGCATATTGACTAAATACCTCCACCTCAGTGAATAGGTAAGTACTACTACTTCTAATACAGGGTATGCACTGTGCAGAAAGAGGTGCCCTATTGGCCATGAAGCTTCAAATGCAAGCTAGCTCCCACCATGTTGAAGGCAATACAGTCACCTTTGTGGGTGAACTAGGACACTCCGCTACACTTATTTGATAGTGCTTGCTAAATACGCGTGACAACTTTTTTACTATCTAAATCAGACCTAAGCCAAAAAACAGGCCACATAGGAACTGGAGATAAAATCTAGTGCAACTCCTTACATAGGATGGCTGAGTATTTTATCAGCGGCTACATTCTCTTCCCCCAACAGGTGAACTGTCAAATGTGGACATCAGGGGCAGCATGAACTGGAAAAGGAGGTGTAGTAGGAGGACTGAAAGAACACATAGATGTCACTCTCTCATTAACCCCCCTACGGAGCAACTGAACAGAGTGTCTGTTGGACAGAGAAATATTCTATTACTGTTACTGACTATGACTCATCAGTATCCTAGTATTGCTGCTAACTCTCCAAAGACAACTAGCCGAACCTTCAACAAGTGAAGGTAAGGATGCTCCTTACCCAGCAATGCAGATCACAGGTTCCCACACTGTGCAAAAGTATGTTATGTTGACACAATTTAGGGGTTAGCAGAAGGGCTGGCTCCAGATTTGAGGGGCCTTCAGCATGGGGACTTCCCAATATCAGTTGTTCTTCTTTGGTGGCAAGTGACAGCTTTCCTCACCCTACCCTGTGCCTGCTTACCCTACCCTGTGCCTGTTTGCATTCTCTTCCCCTCCTTATTGTTTTACTATGATTTTATTAGATTGTAAGCCTATGCGGCAGAGTCTTGCTATTTACTGTTTTACTCTGTACAGCACCATGTACATTGATGGTGCTATATAAATAAATAAATAAATAAATAAATAAATAAATAATAATAATAATAATTTCTGCCTTGATGCAGGAGCTGGTGGAGTGCTTAGTGCTAGAGGAGGAGGAGGAGGATGACAACCATGGCAGTGTCTCTCTGATGAGCCCTGGGTAGCTGCCATTGCAATTGCCCACAATGCACCTGCAGAAATATCACTGTGGGTCACTGTGGTCAATTACAATGGTGGCTACTTGGTGCTCGTTAGAGGAGTGCCAGAAAAGAGGGCTTGGAGCAGCAGCAGAAGTGAGTCTCCGGCAGCTGCCTAATAATGCCATCACTTGGGCTTGGTTAGGTGACAGCTTTGTAAATGGTCCATAGAATTGCTTTACTCATCTTTTTGGAACCAAAGCAAGAAGAATCATGCTGCCTTATTTATTTGTACAGTGTTTGGCAGAGGGTAGCTCTAGCTCTGCTTGAGATACTGGGTTGAATCCAGTCTAAGTTAGTCACGCTTTAGTGCTATTGAAATCAATGGGAATTGAGTTAGTGTTGACTAAGTTGTCCCATTGATTTTTGGACCCACCCCTCTGTGTACTACCTTTGTATAAACTGCTTAACAGCAGTTGCATAAATTTAGGAAGCTTAAATTACTGGGTTTGTCGAATGCTGTTGATTCCCACCCCCACACTTCAATTAAATTATATTCTGATTGTGTATGTGTGTGTATAGGGGTGACTAGAACTTTGCATCCCAATCCTCAAATGTATTTAGTAGTATTTGGTACATGTGTTCCATTGCCCATTAAACAAAATGCACTTTAATTAGGTTTGTAATGGATTCATTTGATTGTTATTCAAGGTTTTCTTCCCATGCATTCTCATGTGTCCTTGCTATATGGTGAAATATTCATGAAAAGCTTATACATTGTATCAGAAGCGATACTTTGAAAATGCCATTTTACCTTCTCTGCGTTGACCAGCATTTCTTGTCCTTTAGTTCTCTAACAAAGAATAAACACAAGACAGAAAACAACAAAAACAACACCTGGGCCTTGTCTACAGGCCGTACTGAAGGCGCATGCATGCGCCCCCAGTACGACCCCAAAACGATGGTGTAGACGGCAGCCCAGAAGAGACGGAGGAGGCGGCAGCTGGGGAACCGTCCACGTCCTTGCCGCCGCCTCCCCGCCGGCCTCCTGCTACCGGGGTAAGAGCGACCCGGGTCGGAGAGCTCGGCAAGGATGCGGACGGTTCCCCAGCTGCCGCCTCCTCCGTCTCTTCTGGGCTGCCGTCTACACCATCGTTTTGGGGTCGTACTGGGGGCACATGCATGCGCCTTCAGTATGGCCTGTAGACAGGGCCGTGGTTTCAAATTCCACCACAGGAATGGGCTCAAAAACAACTTTGGGCAAATTACCTTTTATCTGGCTTTGTTTCTCTTTCATAAAAAAATGAATGATATAACTATCTTTCTCCCAACAAGAATTCATCTGTCCTGTGGCTTCTTAAGTTAGGGGAAGGACAGCATGATCCTTCTTAGCTGGTCAACAGCTGTTGGGAGCTTTCTCCTTCTTCCTCCCAGCTAAACCTTCACCACAGCTTTCAGTTGCCCTGTGGCTACAGAAGGGGGAAGGATACCTGAGGCCCATACATTGGCCAGAAGAACAAAGCTGCTGGGGTTTTTCTTGCACCCCAGCAACAACTCAGTCCAGGAGAATGGCAACCTGGTGTCAACCACTGGTCATTTATGTTGTTGCCCTTTACCTAGCATTTTTTTTTATGACTGTACAACTTGGATTCTTTGCCAGTTCTCTCTTAATCAGTTGGTAGCACTCCCAAATTTGTTGCTTAAGTTAGATCTGTAATATTAAGAAATGAATAACTACCAATAGTAAGACTGTAAAACAGCAATAACATTAGCAGAGTATTATTAAAGTCTGGAAAACAATGTCAATTTTTCATTAATTTTCTGTAATTCAGATACAAAGAAATGTGGCAGATCTTCTGAGCAATCACATTCCATAATTATAGTGATTCGATGGGCCTGTTCTGACAACACACGAAGCCATGGTTAGACTGCTAACCCTTTTGCAGCAAATAGTGAGCATGTTTAAACAGTGGTCATGTAGCCCCCATAGTTAGGAATGGTTCACATGAACCACTAAGCCATAATGTTTAGCTCAAAATGCTTAACCACTGTGGCTTTGCGTGTCATCTGGACAGGGTCGATATCTTGTGTTTTCATGGTTTGTTGAAACTTAGCAACTTGCAGCATTCTAAAGCTAAGCTCCTTTGCCTTCACTGAAATATTATGAGCATAGAGGATATCTATGAAGGAACGGTTATCAATGGTCTTACACTCATCAAACCAGTTTATATATTCAAGGAATGCAACAAGTGAAGACCCATGTCATTTTGAAAATGCATCTCCCACTGTGGGTGGTTTGTTCATGTTGCTCTACTTTCAATGGAATGCACACTCCATTCAAGAGCACATCCCACTGAAAGTAATGTAATGTGGATACATACTAACTCCACTCAGGTATACATTCGAACAGCATGGATGATACATGAACATCTGAGTGCTTATGCCACCAAAAGCAATGTAGAACAGATTAAGGATAGACAAATTGGTCAATTACAGTTTCAGTGTCTACTTTTCCAGTCTTAAATTCAGTTTGTCTTGTTTTACATCAGTCTGAGAATTTTGCACAAAAAGATTGCACAAAAATTCATATGTACCGTATTTTCCGGCGTATAAGACGACTGGGCGTATAAGACGACCCCCAACTTTTGAGAAGATCTTCCTGGGTTACAAAGTCATCTTATACTGGGCGTATAAGACGATCCCCAACTTTTGAGAAGATTTTCCTGGGTTAAAAAGTAGTCTTATAGGCCAGAAAATACAGTATTTTTGTGTGCCTTTCTCCTTGTAGACACAATTTTTGTATTTGATCTTGCCTACTCATTTTTTGTAAGTAATTACCCCTAATATAATGGTAAAAACGCAAATTTTAGAGATGTACAAATTTTAAAGGTTAATTGAATTTCGATGTGTTAATAGGTTCGAAAGTGCAAAATTCTGTAAATAATCTGAACTGAACAAATTCCCCCCCATCCCTAGTGCAGATAGATCATTCAGCCCTGGGATGCCCATTTGGATGTTTATCCCATTAGTCAGGGTTCAATTATATGCAAGGGTGAAGACTTGCACTTGCAGAATGCTCACCTATGGCTGCATAGTCCCTGACATTAATTCTCCTCCCATGCAACTCCACAGGCTTTTCAGTTGTGAGGGGCTAATCTGCTTGGCATGTGGCTACTACCTAGCAGAAATTCCTTTTGGAGTTCCCATACACACAGCTTGCAAAAACCTTTCCTGCCAGTGTGATAATACATGTCTGCCCATACTGGGTTTATGTTTATAACTTGTGTATTCTTGTTATAGATCTATGGTTTAATAAGTATCTCTAGAGTAAGCATGGTGGATTTGCATTTGTGAGCTGATTGGCTGAGAGACTGAGAGGAGATGTTGTACTGTGTGTGCACTATATAAATAGGGTGCTGTCGAGGGCCGGCGCCAGACTATTTTGCACCCTACACAGGCGCGCCATACTGAAGCCACCCCCTACGCCCACTGGGGTTGGGGGGGTGGGGCGGTGGCTTCAGAATGGTGTGCCCGGGCGCACTGTACTGAAGCCGCCCCCCAAGCACGCTTCTGGCTTCAAAGCCAGGACGCTGGGTTGGGGGGGGCGGAGGCTTCGAAGTGGCGTGCCCGAAAGTGGCTTCTGGGCGCACCGTTCTGAAGCCACTGCCACCCAACCCCAGCGTCCTGGCTTCAAAGCCAGGAGCAGCTTCCGGGCGGGTGCTGGCTTCAAAGCCAGGATGCTGGGGTTGGGGGGCGGCTGGGGCGGTGGCTTTGGAACAGTGCGCCCAGAAGCCACTCTAGGAGAGCAGCTTCCAGGTGCACCGTTCAGCGCCCTCCTTTGCTTGGCGCTCTAGGCCGCTGCCTGAGCTGCCTCTATGGCAGCGCCGGCCCTGGTGCTGTGCCTGTGGGAGGTAGACAGGGATTTGATGTGAGGTGGTTTAGATTGAGATAAGACGGGGGAGGGACAAGATGAGCCTGGGTTTAGATCAGAAATAAGATTTTAGGCTTGAGAACTCTGAGAATGAGAAAGAGAGGTGTGCGGTGATTGCACAAGGATTGTTTGAGAGAGTAATTTTGGGTATTATGTATGAGGGAACTTATATTAATATACCCATTTAAGAATAATTTGTTTATTTTCAACAACTTATCATTATAATTAATAACGCTTTCTTTGTTTATAAAATCCTACATATGGTTTGTGTGTCCTCACAGAGAGAGGACTGAGTAAGTGTTGGGCCTGAGCCTTAAAGGTCTTGGTGGCAGCAAAACCAAATGTGTGTGGGAAAAGGTTGTTCCTGCTTGGGGTGAGAAAGGCCTTAGAGAAAGGGAATTCTCACTAGGATGGGGGTGGGAATGCCACAGGCAGCTCCTGTTCAGTTGAAAGGATGGATACTCCCCTAAAGCCTCTCTTCAGAGGGATGTGACTCTCATGGAGGATCTTTCTGGTATGCAAGAAATCGCCTTTTGGCATCCTCCACACTGTATTTCCACCCAGCAATGTGGGATACCCAATTTGCTAATTGGGGGCAATGATCTCCATTATCACTTTTGCTTGACCCCTTATTAAAAGGAATATTAAGAAAAGAAATGTGAGAGGTGTGAGAAAAATATTCAGTTTTGATTTTGATTCCAGTAACACTGAAAAAATGACTACCAGTAGCTAGCCAGTATCTAAAAACAGATGTGTAAAGTGGATAAAGTGATAAAAGTTTGACCAACCATGTCTCTTTCATTTATACTGATAGGTATAATTAAATGCCTGAGGTAAACATTTACTGTCAAATACAAGTAGCTATTTAAGCAATGGAGTCTTATAAAGCATACATTATATAATGAAGACATAAAGGAAATATAGTTTAATAAGTTCTCTGACAATGTTTGTGGCCTGGTTTTCACTTTATTTCATAAAATCATAGAACTTTGCTCCTTGGGGCAAAGGAGCCTGAAAGTAATCCTTCTTCCAGATTTAAGATGGACACCTTCTATCCAGAGTCCCTATCCAACTAGCTTACTGTCTGCAGGAGTAAAATATGCCATGTCTTGTTGGCTGTACAGCAAAGGAATATTACCCATCCACACACTGAAACAACACCCCTGGGCACATTCTTCATGTATCTTATTTTTCTATTTTTAGGTGCTTGTATCTGGTCAAAGGGCAGGGCTCCTGCAGCTTTAATTGTTGTGATGAAGAGGGAATTTCACCAGGTGCTGCATGCAGGCGTTCAGAGCGCCGTCCAGCTCAGTTTTATTGGATGAGTTTCAGTTATTGAGGGCCGAAGATGTGGACAAGGTGCTTGGCCAAGTCCTGTCGACCACCTGTGTGCTTGACCCTTGACCCTCATGGCTCATTACATCAAATAAGGAGGGGATCACCGGCTGGGTCCAGGAGGTTGTGAATGCCTCCTTGAGAGAGGGAGTGGTGCCGGCCTCTTTAAAAGAGGCGGTAATTAGACAACTCCTGAAGAAGCCTAATCTAGACCCGGAGGACGTTAACAACTACAGGCTGGTGGCTAATATCCCTTTCCTGGGCAAGGTGCTTGAGCGGGTGGTTGCAGGACAACTCCAGGCACTCTTGAATGAAACGGATTATCTAGATCCATTTCAATCGGGTTTCAGGCCTGGTTTTGGAATGGAAACTGCCTTGGTCACACTGTGGGATGACCTCTGTCGGGAGAGAGACAGGGGGAGTGCGACCCTGTTGATTCTCCTGGACCTCTCAGCGGCCTTCGATACCATCGACCATGGTATTCTTCTGGATAGGTTGTCTGAGCTGGGAGTTGGAGGTACTGCGTTACAGTGGTTCCGCTCCTACTTGGACGGCCAATTCCAGAAGGTGGTGCTGGGGGATTATTGCTCTGTGCCGTAGCTCCTAAGCCATGGGGTTCCACAGGGCTCTATCTTATCCCTTATGCTGTTTAACATATACATGAAGCCGCTGGGGGAGGTTATCCGGAGATGTGGACTGAGGTGTCATCAATATGCGGATGATACCCAGCTCTACCTTTCCTTTTCATCAAACCCAGGTGAGGCAGTGACTGTTCTGAACCAGTGCCTGGGCACGGTAATGGACTGGATGAGGGCTAACAAACTGAGACTCAATCCAGACAAGACGGAGGTACTGTTAGCGGGTGGTTCATCTGTCCGGCGAGGCGATGTTTGCCCTGTCCTGGACGGGGTTGCACTCTCCCTAAAGGATCGGGTCCGTAGTTTGGGGGTGCTCTTGGATCCAGAACTGTCACTTGAGGCACAGGTGAACTCAGTGGCAAAGAGCACCTTTTATCAGCTTAGGTTGATATACCAACTACACCCTTATCTGGACAGAGATAGCCTAGCTACAGTTATCCATGCTCTGATAACCTCTTGCTTGGATTACTGCAATGCGTTATATGTGGGGCTGCCTTTGAAAACGGTCCGGAAGCTTCAGCTGGTACAAAACAGGGCAGCCCGTTTACTAACAGGGACTGGCCGGCGAGATCACATTACTCCAGTCCTTTTCCAGCTTCATTGGCTGCCAGTCCAGGTCCGGGCCCGATTCAAAGTGCTGGTATTGACATTTAAAGCCCTAAACGGTTTGGGGTCAGGTTATCTGAAGGAACGCCTCCTCCCATATGTACCTGCCCGGACCTTAAGATCATCTACAGGGGCCCTTCTCCGTGAGCCCCTGCCAAAGGAAGTGAGGCAGGTGACTACTAGGAGGAGGGCTTTCTCCGCTGTAGCACCCCGGCTGTGGAATGAGCTCCCCAGAGAGGTCCGCCTGGCGCCTACACTGTACTGCTTTCGTCGCCAGCTGAAGACCTTTTTATTCTCTCAATATTTTAACACTTAATTTTAACTTAAATTTAAATCTTACTGTTTTAACTCTGTATTTTAATCTTATATCAATTTTGCTGTGTGGTTTTATCCTGGTTGTGCTTTTTGTACTGTATTTTGTAATTGTGCTTTTAACCTGTTGGTTGTTTTATTGTGGTTTTAATTTTTGTGAACCACCCAGAGAGCTTTGGCTATTGGGCGGTATAAAAATGAAATAAATAAATAAATAAATAAATAGACACCTGCTGAAATTACCTTTTCTAGACAACTGCTAAAGATACAGGAGCCCTGTCCTCCTTTACATATGGTCACCCTAGATATTAGCCGATTGATGCAAGTAGGATTTGCATTAAAAAATTCTCTTTTTATTGGGACACCAGGACTGGCCCTACCATTAGGAAGAGTGAGGCAGTGACCTCAGGCAGCAGACGTTGGGGAGTGGGGATTAGCAATGAGGTGTTGGAGGACATAGTTGTATGTTACAGCCTGCCCTGCACCTCCCTAAGCAAGCCTGCTACCCCCAGATGTGGTGGAGGAAGTTGTTCTATTGCCATTGTTGAAGACTCAGTGACTACTCAAATTGGCTTCTGTATGGAGAATTGGGGCAGGGGAAAGAAGTCATCCCAGGATGGGGAACTCTGTCAATTTTGCTTTTGCTCAGTTTCTCATTACCTGGATTGTAAATTTGTTTCAGCATGTTTCTGGATCAGTTTGTGAATTTGGCCAAAAAGAGTCTGCACATTCATTTGAATGCTTTTTTCCTGATACACACACATGCACAGACTCTTTGCAAGTGATTTTACCCATATATAAAATGCATTTGTGTGTGTACTTCCTCTAATATGTACATTTTTGTGCAGTTTTTATAAATATATGCATTTTTGTGAACTTTTTTTGAGCTGTGAATTGCACCACAAAATTCTGGGGAGTGCAAATTTCGGTGTGCAAGTGTATTCCGGTTTACTTTTAAGGAACTTCATATAAAAGTCTAAATTGAAGAAATTTCTCACCTATCCTAAGAGCCGTCTTGTCCTTTGTCACAGGTAGCAAAATGCCTTGGACTGGCACTGTCCCCCTCTCTCCCATGTCAAAGTGCTGACAAAATTTGCCTCTGGTATTAAGGGATACACACACACACACACACACACACGCAACAGCAAGTGATGCATGTACTGTCACATCTAGTTTTGCCCTTGGTGTGACTTGGAGCACTCTCAGATGAGGCTTTGATTGTCCTATCACCTTGCCTCATTCACAGAATTCTCAGAGGGATCCAGATGATGTCATCTTCTGATTGGTAGCACTAGGAGCTGTCCTTCAGGGAGAACCTTGGATCTGTTGTAGTTCAGACAGAGGTTGGTTTTAAACTATTTTGTATTGCAGCCTGACACCGGAGCATTTTATTCCATTTGCATCCTTTCCCAACGTAGTGTGCTATCTCCAGTATTCGAGGCAGTAAGCCTGTGTGCACCAGTTGCTGGGGAGCATGGGTGGGAAGGCGCTGTTGCACCATGTCCTGCTTGTTCATCCCTGCCTGACGGCTGGTTGGCCACTGTGTGAACAGAGTGTTGGACTAGATGGACCCTTGGTCTGATCCAACAGGGCTCTTCTTATGTTTTTATGTTCTTAGTGCCTTCCAGATGTGTTGGACTGCAACACATGTTTGAAGGCTGGGGAAGGCTGTTCTAGTATACCTTTCTTCCCCTTGGAAAATTAGAGTAAAGCAAATGTAGTAATAAAATTACTCAGGTGAGTGGGTCTTCAGATCCTTGGGCAGTGGTTTATGGCCAAGGTCACTTCCTCACATGGTGTGCCTGGGAAACTCAATGGCATAATTTCTTGAGCTTAATGGGCTGCTTCTCAATATTTTATTTGTCTTAGTTTGAGTTGAATGTGTAACTAATATTGAAAGTTATGAATACATTTTCATAATGATTTCTTATGAGACTAAGCATGGATTCAGTGTGGGATTTAGTGCTTAAATAGTGTGCAGGAGGCTGAAGAGCACTGCCCTCTGAAGCAGAACACAGTCCAAGAGCCACTTGTTAGAGAATCCTTTCTAGAAAATCCATGAATTAATTAGTCTAATGTTAAAACCTAAAGCTGAGTGAATGAATATATAACCATTAAACCATGCTGGCAATGTGAACAATAGCTTTCAGGCTTTGTATTGTAAATAGAAATGTGGGTGGGTTTTTTTTTTTTTTGCGTTTTTGTAATCCTTAATTAGAATTAGACCCTAAAGGCACTCTTAAAATTCTCGAATACAATGCAGTGATGTTGCATTATTAAGTATTATAAGGCTATTATATTCAAGAAAATTAATTTAAAACATCGAAGGTAATGCAGACTAGGGATGGATCCAGATTTACACTGGTTCTGCTGCACTGGTGAAGTAGACATTTGCACCCCATCCTTCCCATGGTAGCCGCTCCCTCCCCCTGAAAATGCTACACAGAGTCAGGGCCCCCCACTAAATGGGGAAAGGGGTCCCCAAACATTCACAGAGGAACCTTCCATGAACAGATCCCTTCCCCTCACTGAAGCCTATCCTGGATGATATTTCTTCAACTGAATTGGATTTGTACATACCTACCTTTTATGAAAACAAAAGCAGCACAAAAACAAAAATCCTTCTAAAGATTAGTTAGTGTTATGATATTGTGGTTTGTTTAATTTTATCTAAATTGTTTTATTATCACATATTTGACTGACAAATACAATCTCATGCATGTTTACTTAGAAGTAAAGCCAACTAATTTCAATGGGGCATACTCCCTAGTAAGTGGGTTTAGGGGTTCAGCCTGAATGAATATGTGAATGGAGGTGAGGGCTGTCTGGAATACACATATTCTCATTTCATGCTTGCTATTTTCTCACCCCTTTCTTTGACCATTTATTCAAAAAATAAAATCTTAGGGATTATGCCTGACATTTTTGGATGGGACTACCATCAGCATCCTGCCAGGAAAAGGATATGGCACCAAGTGCCAATGCCTTCTCCAGTTCTGAGAAGTCGCTTGCATTTTTCACCTTTGCTTGGAGCCACCTTGAGGCTATTCCAGGGTGCTGGGAGTTCCTGTGAACAGAACATACAATGCAAGCCTTTATAACTCTGCTTTCTGCTTCCTCCACAGCCATAGCCTTTCTTAGTGCTTAATTTCTACAAAGAGAGGTTCCTGAATTCCAGCACTTCCATTATTCATACCTTCTGCTCTAAAACAACAATAGCACACCTCTTCCCTCTAACCCACAGGGGTTGGAGGAATTTAGGCTCACTTCAGTTTGAAGAAAATTGACTCTGCAGTCATTTCTTGTTACTTCACATGTTGAAGTGCTTAATCCCAGTACTGCAAAGAGGCTTCTAGAGCTGAGCTTTGAAGAGTTCTGGAACAAACTTGGCTTGTCCCTGCTTCCCAGTTTCGTCTACTTGCCATGCTTTTCCAATTGTTCAGCAGAATCTAATGTTGCACATTTGTGGTAGTTGGGTATGATTTGATTCCATTTCCATGGAACCTTTGTCTATTATATTTGCAAAATCATGGAAGACGGGTGAGGTGCTGGACGACTGGAGGAGGGCTAACGTTGTCCCTATCTTCAAAAAGGGCAAAAAGGAGGAACCTGGGAACTACAGACCGGTCAGTCTGACATCCATCCCTGGGAAAATTCTGGAGCAGATTATAAAGAAGTCAATCTGTAAACACCTTGAAATCAATGCGGTGATCACTAGAAGCCAACATGGATTTGTCAGGAACAAGTTCTGTCAGACTAATTTGATCTCATTTCTTTATCGGGTAACCTCCCTTGTGGACCGTGGGAATGCTGTGGACGTCATATATCTTGACTTCAGCAAAGCTTTTGACAAAGTGCCCCATGATATTCTGATTAACAAACTAGCTAAAAGTGGGCTAGATGGAACAACTATTAGGTAGATTCACAGTTGGCTACAGAATCGGACTCAAAGAGTACTTATCAATGGAACCTTCTCAAACTGGGGAGAGGCACCGAGTGGGGTATCGCAGGGATCAGTCCTGGGCCCAGTGCTCTTCAACATTTTTATTAATGGTTTGGACGAGGAGGTGCAGGGAACGCTTATCAAATTTGCAGATGACACAAAATTGGGTGGGATAGCTAATACCCTGGAAGACAAAAACAAACTTCAAAGTGATCTTGATAGGCTGGAGTGCTGGGCTGAAAACAACAGGATGAAATTTAATTGGGATGAGAAGGATCTTGGAATTGCTGTAGATCACAAGCTGAATATGAGCCAACAGTGTGATATGGCTGCAAGAAAGGCAAATGCTATTTTGGGCTGCATTAATAGAAGTATAGCTTCCAAATCACTTGAGGTACTGGTTCCTCTCTATTCGGCCCTGGTTAGGCCTCATCGAGAGTATTGCATCCAGTTCTGGGCTCCACAATTCAAGAAGGACGCATACAAGCTGGAGCGTGTTCAGAGGAGGGCAACCAGGATGATCAGGGGTCTGGAAACAAAGCCCTATGAAGAGAAACTGAAATAACTGGGCATGTTTAGCCTGGAGAAGAGAAGATTGAGGGGAGACATGATAGCACTCTTCAAATACTTAAAAGGTTGTCACACAGAGGAGGGCCAGGATCTCTTCTCGATCCTCCCAGAGTGCAGGACACGGAATAACGGGCTCAAGTTAAAGGAAGCCAGATTCCAGCTGGACATCAGGAAAAAATTCCTGACTGTTAGAGCAGTACGACAATGGAATCAGTTACCTAGGGAGGTTGTGGCCTCTCCCACACTAGAGGCCTTCAAGAGGAAGCTGGACAAGCATCTGTCAGGGATGCTTTAGGGTGGATTCCTGCATTGAGCAGGGGGTTGGACTCGATGGCCTTGTAGGCCCCTTCCAACTCTGCTATTCTATGATTCTATGATCCTGCAGCCTCTCAAAAGTGAAACTAAAAGTGGCTTCAGAAAGAAGCTTGAAAGAAAAAAACGGCTCCAACTTTGGGCGCAGAAATTACATAAACATGCCCCCAGGAATGCGATTGGCTAATTAAGAACTACAAGAAACCCATTTAATACGATGAAATCGGCCACATCATAACAAATAGAACGACTTATTTCAGAGAAATTCAAAATAAAAACCAGAGAACAGACAACAATAAAACGTCACAAACTGAAAGTCATGTGGTGAAATACTACCAAACGCACACTTAAAAACGGTAAGACACATTCTAACTTGACTAGTGTAGATCCCCTCCAAGTTGGCTGAGGCAGTCTTGGATGTGATGTTGGAAGATCCTAGGACGTTGGTTCTGGGTAGAGATGTAAAATTTCCAGAAATTTTGAAGCCACAGAAACCCCCCCCCCCTTTTCCCCCAGAAAAAAGAGGGAATTTTCAGAAAAGTTTTTTTTTAAAAAAATGCAATATTAGCACTTTTTAGAGATTGAAAGTAACTTTGTTACTTTAGGAACATAAAATGAAATTATGTATAAGTTAGTTTGGCATAAAATAATCACATTTGGTATATTAAAAGTACAGTGTATTCAGCATTTTAACAGTCTAGAAATCTAATTTTAACTTTGCTGTTTTAAATTTGTATTTTAAATCTGTATTAATTTCTGCATTGCTGCTTGATTTTATCATGGTTGTGTTTTTATATTTTATTTTATAATATCCTTTTATACTGTTTGTTTTATATTTTGAATAGTTGTTATGGTTTTAATTTTTGTAAACCACCCAGAGAGCTTTGGCTATTGGGTGGTATAAAATGCAATAAAATAAATAAATAAATAAAATTCAAACAATGATTACAAATTGAAATTACTATTTTAATTTTTTTACTTTTTTTGTAACGGAGCTACAAGCTCCTGAACTGTAAGGAACACATGAACTATAAGGAACCTCTTTGGTTTTGCCAGTTTATGAGGAGCAGGCAAAAAACAATTAGAAAAACAACAACTGATGAAACCATCAACATTAGTAACAAAGAAAATTATTTATGTCTTAAACATTTTATTCATCATGCTAAAATAAAACATTCCATAATCCATTTTTACTTCATTTTTATTATTATTTTTCCAATTTTTTGGAAAAGAAACAAAGGCTCTGGGAAAAAATGGAAAAAAATTCATCTCCCCCTCCCCCTCCCCTGAATCTTTCTGGTTTTTTTCTGGGCCTTCACATCTCTAGTCCTGGGAAATTTCAACATTGATCCTGTGACTGCCAGCTTGGTACTTCATGTCCTCTATGACAACCATTGGGCTATCTCAGTTCAAATGTATAGGGCAGGGCACACCCTTGACTTGGTCTTTGCCTCTTGGAATGATGGGGGTAGTCTGGATATTGGGAGTGGGGTGGAAATTGTAAAGGAAGTGCACCCAGCAACCCGCTGGTTTCTTGACTGTATTTAGCATGGATCCCCGGGTCAGACTCTCACGGCTCACACAAATGAGGTTTAAGACCATTTATTTTGGAAAAGGGTAGGAATACATGGGATTAGCGGAATAAAACTTAATAAACATGCATAAAAATGTCAGAACCCAGTACAGCAAGCTAAAGACTAAAACTACAAAATCATACGTCACCCAGACTGCACTCAGCCGACACCTCCCTGTTCCCTTCACAGGTGGGTCTTTATACTATTCTTTTTACTCCTTCCCCCCTCCCCTCGGCTTTAATGTGTGGAGTTTCTTCACACTTCAGCCCGGGATGGCTAATCACTCAAGGACACCGGACAGTTACAATCGGCCTGGCTCCAGTTGGCTCCCCCTCATGCAGCTGCCTGGTTCTTATCTCCCCTCCTAAGAACTATAAAAACCATAAAATTCATACATTAAAAGACATGCCAGTCCCAAGGTCCAATTAACCCTTACCCTACCCTTACAGAAATTACTCTGTTGTCATGATCAGACCAATTCTGACCAGTGTGACATAGCAGCTAGAGCATTGGGAGTTGGGAGATCCGGGTTCTAGTCCCCACTCAGTCATGGAAACCCTCTGGGTGACTTTGGGCCAGTCACAGACTCTCAGCCCAACCTACCTGACAAGATTGTTGTTGTGAGAATAAAATGGAGAGGATTAGGATTATGTATGCCCCCTTGGGCTCCTTGGAGGAAAAAAGGTGGGATATAATTACAATGATAAATAAATAAATAAAAGTAAATAAATAAATTCCTGGTGAAATTTGGTCTCTCCGTGCCAGTTCCTCCTTGCAGGTTGGGAGACCCATTAAGGTTTTACACACTTATTAGGGAGCAGGAGTTCACTTCCTTCCAAGATCCAATAATATCTTCAGAGCAGGGGAGAGGAAGACAGTTTGGAATTAATTTCACTGGATTATGCATCTTATAGAGAACTGTAGAAATGCCATTCATTCCTCCTATTTTTTAAAAAATGGAATTACACCTTCCTTCTTTTGTTGCATTGAAGATATATTGCATACATTAATGTTCATTTCCCAAAGTAAGATGATGATGATGATGATGATGATTTATTTATTTATTTATATAGCACCATCAATGTACATGGTGCTGTACAGAGTAAAACAGTAAATAGCAAGACCCTGCCGCATAGGCTTACATTCTAATAAAATCATAATAAAACAATAAGGAGGGGAAGAGAATGCAAACAGGCACAGGGTAGGGTAAACAGGCACTGGTTAGGGTAAAACTAACAGTATAAAGTCAGAACAAAATCAAGTTTTAAAAGCTTTAGGAAAAAGAAAAGTTTTTAGCTGAGCTTTAAAAGCTGTGGTTGAACTTGTAGTTCTCAAATGTTCTGGAAGAGCGTTCATTTCCTTTCCTTTCAGTGGGTGGGATAGATCTATGTATGCAGAAGATGTGCACCCCTTAAAGTAAAAATGCAATTTTTGAGAATAATTTGAACAAGAACTTTGGCTTATTTGGGCTTTTTCAATACTACACACACAGAGAGAGGAAAATTAGTAGCATTCCCAATATAAAAGTTTGAAAAATAAACCTATCAGTGTTTGTGTGATAGGAGAAAAGTCTGTATATTAAACAAAGGATATCATTACAGTTTAGATTCAGCTTTATTTATTTATTTATTTATTACATTTTTATACCGCCCAATAGCCAAAGCTCTCTGGGCAGTTCACAAAAATTAAAACCATTAAGAACATAATAAAACATCCAACAATCTAAAAACCCATATACAAAATACAATATAAAAAGCACAACCAGGATAAAACCACACAGTAGAAATTGATATAGGATTAAAATACAGAATTAAAACAGCAAAGTTTAAATTTAGGTGTTAAAATACTGAGAAAATAAAAAGGTCTTCAGCTGGCGACGAAAAGAATACAGTGTAGGCGCCAGGTGGACCTCTCTGGGGAGCTCGTTCCACAGCCGGGATGCCACAGCGGAGAAAGCCCTCCTCCTAGTAGCCACCTGCCTCACTTCCTTTGGCAGGGACTCACGGAGAAGGGCCCCTGTGGATGATCTTAATGTCTGGGCAGGTACATATGGGAGGAGGCGTTCCTTCAGATAACCTGGCCCCAAGCCATTTAGGGCTTTGTATGTTAGTACCAGCACTTTGAATCTGGCCTGGACCTGGCCTGGCAGCCTATGAAGTTGTAAAAGGACTGGAGTGATGTGATCTCACTGGCCAGTCCCTGTTAGTAAACAGGTTGCCCTGTTTTGTACCAGCTGAAGTTTCCGGACCATTTTCAAAGGCAGCCCCACGTATAACACATTGCAGTAATCAAAACGAGAGGTTACCAGAGCATGGATAACTGCAGCTAGGCTATCTCTGTTCAGATAAGGGACAGAAATAAATAATATTTATTTTTATGCCATCATCAGATCATCACAAAACAAACATTTAACAAAAGGTACTAGATATTAGGGCTGTGCACCACTTTGGGTCCATATCCTGAACTGAAGTGCGCTGCGGATTGGGTCCAAAGTAGAGACCGCTTCAGCCCAATCCGGGATGATGCCAAGCTGCTGTCTGTGCCTGCCCGCGGGACTTTCCTGACCCCTCTGCTTGCACCCAGCAGCTGTCTGTCCTCCATAAGAGCTGTCATTTTAAAGGAAGATCTAATGTTGCCAACTATGGTGGCTGTAATGGGCCATTTCTGGTGGTGGTGGGGGAGTCCAATGGACTCCCAGTCAGCCTTGCGCCTGGCTGTTCTGAGTGCCCACTGAGCAGCTGGGAAACTGCAACATCTGACCTGCCTTGGATGTCCAGATCTTGCTTCGGATCAGTATCCAAAGTGGGTTGGGCTGGGCCCGAATTGGACCGAGGCAAATCATAGCTGATTTGGAAGCTCTGAATTGGCCTTTGAAGTGGGTTGGGTGTGTCCGTCCCTGCACAGCACTACTAGATATCAATACAAAGATAAAATATTTACATAAAGTTAAGACAAACCCATATAATATAGAATAAACTTAAAGTTCTGGTTCTCTAGCTAAAATAATTTACATTATTTACATAAACCTATATACAATTCTATAAAATCACTCATGAACTTAAATCTCTCTAAGGCACAGCATTCTTCTTTAGGAATTTTACCCTATTGCCAAATACTGTGGATAGAATATATGCAGTCTTTGCAGTTAGATATCCATCTTGCCCACAAAGCAGATAGATTACAGTCTCTTGGGAAGACCTCTCCAAATATATCTGTAAGAGCTGGCCGTAATTATTTTTTTCAGCACATTACACAAAGGACAATACAGAATAATATGTACAAGATCTTCCAATTCTTTTAAGCCACAAGTTCAAGTATCTTGCTTGATCTTTCTTCTAACTCAATTGAAGGCATCAGATTTAACCAAGCTTTCTCTGCACATCCTTTAAATGACAAGGTTTAATAAGGGAAATTCTTATCAAATGATGCTGTTTAAGAAGCTGATACTGTGCTCTAGCTGTGTTATCCTTGTTTTCTAGTAAACATTTAGACGCTACTAATGATGCTAAAATAAAAAATCTGGTCTGATACATGAAATAGGCCCCCTTGTCCTTTGCCTGAGGCAGCAAAATGTGTACAGTATATGTGGAAGGTACCCAAAACAGAGCTGTCTTTATGGAGACAAAAGACAGCTCCAAACTCGTGGTGTTTACAGAAGCTTGTTCAGAGCTCTGAAGATATCCGAAGGGTTTTTAGGCTATGTGAGGGCTTGTTTTATGTTGATGGACGACTAACTGAACACTTTTCCATATTAGGAAGATGCTGAGGGGTAAGGGAGGGGTAGTTTTGAGATTGACATCTGTGGATAACCAATAGACGCTGTCTTTCCTTCCCCCCTCCAACCACAGTGCTATGGAGGAGGGATTGCAAATCATATGACCCATTTGTCCTTGCCCCTGGGACTCATTCCTTTGTTAGCTCCTGGAGTGTTAGGAAGGAAGGAGGAGAGAAAGAGAGTGTGCGTGCACGAGAGAGAGAGCTCTGTGTCTCAGTTTCTGCTTGATTTGTACCTGTTGCACTTGCTTGCTCTGTGTCTTTCTCAGTCTGCTAGATTTGTAGCTGCTCAGTCAGAGAGAGAGAGAGAGAGAGAGAGAGAGAGATTCTGCTTGCTGTTCCCCTCCCCCCCCCCGCCCCGGTTTGCTTTGCAGTCTCTTTCAAGATCTGTCTGCTTTTATTTGCTACTTGTGTGTGTGCTAAGTTCTTCTATTCCAATCCCCAATTTCCAAGCACCTTATAGTACCACCCCACACTGTGTGTTATTGTGTGTGTGTGTGTGTGTGTGTGTGTGTATGGGGGATGGTTTGAGGGGAAAGAATGTTTAAAAATCAAGGGATAAATGGATCTGTTTCAAACTTGGCATGGCTAAAGCCCTACATAACAGCTATCATGTTGCCAAGTTTCATCTCTTTAGCTTTAAAAATGACAGTTGGTTTTTTAAAAAATGACTTTAAAACCTCAATTTTTAAAGAAGTTCCTAAAAATCAAGGCATGAACACATCTGTTTCCAACTTGGCATGGCTAAATCCCTAGACAAGAGTTACCAGATTGCCAAATTTCATCTCTTTATTTTTAAAATTGTGGGAGCTGTGAGCAGATTGGTTAATTTCCATTGACTATAATAGAGTGGTTATCTGAAAATGGAGCGGTTCTTTGACGGATAATCTGATGGGGCAGAGCAAGGGAGCTGCTCTAAAAATTGGAGTGGAGAACATGATCATTGGAGCGCTGGTCTGAATTTTGAAGCAGAGCAAACCTGCTCTGCACACCCCTACTTTTTGGCATACCAGGTCATGACATTGTATTGCCATTGCAAACTGATTCTAGATATTGCGCCAGTGCAAGGAAAACGGTCCTCTTACCAATCAGCATAGTTATTACTGCAGTAGATGGACCACTAGTCTGATTCACCATAAGGCAGTGCATTTTTGTATGTTTATCAGCTATTGTTCAGAGGTGGCAATTGTTAATTCGTGGGTCTTTTTCAGCACACATCTCCCTGATAAATGCAGCCAATGCATTTGGTATCCCTTACAATGCTCATCAAGGCAAGCAACAATGTTGATTCTTGGGTGCCTAAAGCAAGGGCACCCCACACAGATAATTTCTTTAAACTTTACTTTTAAACAAACAAATCTATCAGTCCACATCACTAAAAATCTAGATTTATCGCTAAGATCCTGGTGAATTCCTGCCCCTTTCCCTAGGCTTTGTTCAGTCTCAGTTAAGACTTGTGCACAGGTTCATTTAAATGCAGTGAGAGAAGCTCATGAAGTATTTCAGGTAACCATTAATGTTTATCCAAATGACAGTGACTGACAAAACATAAATCCCTGTTCCTTCAATTTGTAATATTAGCCTACACTGGCTCATCTCTTGACAGGACAAAAGATCATTTCTGATGTCAAATAAGGCCTCCTATTATTTTATGACAATGTGAAATGCCATGATTTTTTTTAAACAGGTAAAGCAATCTGAGGTGTTGGCAGAAAAAGAGACAAGCGTGGCATTTACTCATGACCAGGCTTTTGGACTGGCTGTTGGCATTTTCTCCATCTTCAGAGCCTGTAGTTATTTTTTGTCACTTTGTACATCAGAGCACTTACAGCTTGATCTGATGAACTGGTGCTTGTCTATATGGCTTGTTTACCCTGACCTAAATGCACATATTCACGTTTTAGGACACATGACGCAGCCGTCCATTTGCCGTAACGAAGGGTTTTTAATGCGATAATGTGCATATTCGCATTTGTGATTTACTGTGAGCTTTGGATCACGTCCGAGTTTGCACTGCACTGTAGTTATGTGTTGTTGGGGGAGTTAAATCACGTTTTGACATGTGGGCATAGCTTTCAGGGCAGGACAAAGTGATTGGCCGATTTCCCGCCTTCCCACCTACTGCTTCCTCCTCTGGCTCCCTCGTTCCTTTGCACCATTTTCATTTTGAACTATATGTTTCTGTGGAGCTCCGCAGATAGTTTATAATATTAAAACAAAGAGGGGGGAAACGGGAAGCCAGAGGGACGAGACGTGTTCCGTTCCCCTCTTGCTCATTGGAGAAAAGACTCCTGAGCAGCTCTTGAGCTGACCGCCTCTCCACCTGCGCGTTGCAAAGGACAACCCTCCAAACAAGGGCCCACTGCTGCACCACTGGTCCTACACTCCCCTGAAAAAGCCCATCATGTGCCAATGTTAACACAACATTGCCTCACACTGGAACCATCTTTCATGAAGTTGTCAGACTTTTTACTTGTGCTGACATTCCTGCTTATTGAATACCCCATAAAAAGGCCAAGGGCTTTTCTACATGAGGCATTTATTGTGTGCTCTTGATTTGTTTACATGCTCTTTAGGTAACTTCATGGTCCTCCAGTTTTGCTTCTGTTTTTCTCAGAGCACTTTCTGAAGTTTTTTTTGTTTTGAAGGGGGAAAAGGGAGTATTATTTAAAAATGGGGAAATGGCGCTGTTTCTCCTTGTGTATTTGAGCTATTCCATTCTAGCATCGCTCCACCTAGAGGGTAGTTGCAGAAAAGCAGGAAAGGAAAAACTTTGTAGAGCTCAAATGGAAAAACTTTGTATTGCTCAGATCTCAGTGCTACAATGAAACTGAAAGTAGATACAGCAATTAACAGCCTTGTGTAGAAATGCTCTAAATGCCTACCATGACTCATTCACTGCTGCCCATGGATGATCAGTTTCCCCAGTTTTTCTAGAGTTGATTTTTAATGAAGCATCCCCCCGCACACTGAAACAAATTTTGGGAGCATACGAAGAGCTTGCTGGATCAAATAAAAGGCCTATCTAGTACAGCATTCTGTTCCCACAGTCGAAAAATAGCTGCCTGTGGGAAGCCCACATGTAGGACATGAGAGCAATAGCACCCTTCTGCTCATTTCCCCGGCATCTGGTATTAAGAGGAATACTGCCTCTGATACAGGAGATAATATATATCCATAATAACTACTAGCCATTGATATTCTTATATCCCATTAATCTGTGTAATCTTTATTCTCCTCTGTCCTGATTTAAATACTCCCCTTCCACAACACACTCAACATACAGTACTTACCCCTCTGAACATTTTCAGGTTTCTTAACCAGGGGCACCTCTATGCTGTTGGACATTTTCATAATAAGTACCCACAGAAAACAGGGGACTAAGAGCATCTTTTTGGGGAAACCCTCAAACAGTAAAGGCTGTTCTTGCACAAAACGCCATACACTTATTCATATGAAACTTGGCAGGCTTGATTATAATAGCTGTAACAGGCTACTATGTCTGCAAATGTCATCCAGTTCTGTCAAATAGAACCCCCCCCCCCAGATATAACTCTTTGTTGATTTCCAATGATAGTGAATGGGAAGCCTGAAGATTTGGATTTCGGAATCCTGATTCAAATTTGAACCCAAGTCAAATCAATCAGACTGTAAATTGATCTGAGCTGAATCAGGCTGCGCTCTGAAGTGCCAATTTGGGGGCTGAGCTGAATTTTGTGGCTGTTGCATACCCCTACTTTTAATAGATCAGCTCTCTCATCCATGGAGTGATGCCTACCTTCTCTGTGGGCATGTCTACACCAGGGGAGGGGATGGGAGGGGAGGGGGAGGAGGAGGATCTTGCGATATGCTGATTGTGAGATCCTCCCCCTCAGTCCACATGTGGCGCACGACATACCAGGAGGAAGGAGGACGTTACGGCCACTTTTTTTTTATTGAAGATGAGCACACCAATGGTAAAAAAACCGCCCGTTCCCATTCCCCCCACCTCACCCCCGATGGGCACGGAGCACCTGAAGAGCTCCATGCCCTGTGCCTGGTTTCCAGCTCCTCATGTTTACTTGCGAGGAGCTGAGACAAAGCCGGGATGGCCACCCACACCTCCCACGGTGTCAGGATGATCCAGAAACTGTGGGAAAAATCTGGCTAAAAGCCATCCCGGTAATCCCAGGGAAATGGAGGGATCATCCCTCCCTGCCCCTGGGATCCCCTGTGCATCATGTGGACACACAGGGATGATCCCGGTGTGATCCCTGGGATAAGCCATCGTCTAGACATGCCCTGAGACCATCATTGTGTGAACTGCCCAGAGAGCTTCGGCTATTGGGCAGTATAGAAATGCAATAAATAAATAAAAACAAAATTTTCTGTGACAGCAGAGAAATCATTACCCTAGAAATGCGACACCACTACCATGTCCTCAGAGGCTTCATCCACCAACCCCTCTGCCTTTTTCAGCTCCTCTAGGTCAACCTAGTTCATTCACTTGGCCTCAAGGGAACAAACTCATTTCCTGAGAGCCTAGAGTTCATACATTGAGAACATACCCACAATGTTTTCCCATCGGGCAGATAGTCATAGATGTGCCTCTCTGGACAATATAGTGGATAGCCCCCATAGTCAGTAAAGGTACTTAACAGATTTTGTGAGATTGCATGATTATTTCTCAAGTCTTTTTATTGTATCTTTTAGAGGCATGCACTTGTTTCAGAAGGTTTTGGCTAGCATTATACACAACCATTCCCTTCAGAGTTTTGTAATAGCCTAAATGTCATGGAAGCAATCTTGTCATTTGTCATGATAATGCAATATAACGAACAGTACCTTATGGGGATGAAGATGGAAAAGGCCTTTATATGATTACATCACATGATGATAAATGCTAACAATTTATGTTCATTATGAAAGCAGCATTCCAAAGAAAACATTGCTATAAATTTTGCCATTGCCCCCTCTTGCCAAGAAATTTTTATATATTACAAGGTTAGAAAAGAAATCAACAAGCATGCTCAAGCAACAGTCTGGCTAGAGGAAATTAGAATTTGTGAATAAAAGCCCACGTCTTACTTAGCTGAAAAGCTTCCAATTAGAACATAAGAGAAGGGTAAAAGGAAAATATCAACACAATTACTGTAAGGCAGTTACTTTCCTTTTTTTTTTTAATGACCAACCATATCATGTCCTCACATATCTTCTAAAGTGTGCAATTAAGAAGAAGGCTTCTTTTGGTTGCTCCTCTGCATTCATGGCAATAGCTATGTAATACATCAGTAGAACAAAATGGTTAGGGTAACCCCCAGTAGATGACAGTCTAACCTATAGATTAGTGTTTTACAAATGTGACCTGCAACAAAATGTTACTCCATTCCATTCACTCCTCCCCTCCCCAATCAATTAGTATTCCACATCTAGAGTGTCATCAGATGGAGGGAAAATCACATTTTCCTACTGTTGCTTTGGCCTCCTGCTGCTGCCCCACATGGGGAAGAAAGAGGAAGCAGCAACAATCACATGGCCCATACAGTGAGCATTTTTATAACGTGGCTTTTCATGTACGCAGCAGGAAATGATGGCAAGTTTCATTTTAAAAAACTCCATGGATCTACCAGGTCATAATTTTTGATGGAAAAAAGAGCTGAAGGAGTGGGAGGCAGACATCATAGTCCAAAGGACCCACAAAAAACCATGAGTGGAAGCATGCGATAAAATGCTTCTCTGATGATGCTCCTATGGAGCTTATTCAATTCTCATGGAGCTGTTTGGATTCCCCTACCTTAAGTACTTTTTTCCTAATCAGAAGGTTCTCCACAAGCCTTCCCATGCCTCCTTCTTATGTGTCAAGGGTGCAGTTTTCTCTATGTAAAGATCCACATTCAGAGAGTGAGTTCGTTATTTGTATATGGCAGGGCTGGGTAACATGTGACTTGTGGACTGCATGCAAACTCCACTGCTCCCTCTGGTGTAACCCCTGCCCCCATACCACATAATTTTTGTTTACAAAAGAAATGGCCACGTTTAGCACCATGGAGCACAAAAAAAGGTCAATTTTAGTTTGACTTGAAGTTAAATTTGGCCGTTTTAGTGTTCTGAAGCTGCTATGGAGTGGTTAAAGGGTCACAAATAGCTTGAGAACAAGCTAAGTGTAATGCTCTTAGTGCTACAGAAAATTCTGGAGTGGTTTGCTGCCAAATTTCAGGAGCAAACCACCAATTTGGTGTGTGTGTGTATGTGTGTTTAAATAGGATATTTTGACCCATCATTTTATACTTCCCTACACAGAATCTCATTTCCCATTTTGTTGTCCTTTCATTCAGTTTGGAGTTATCCTTTTGGAACACTTTGCAAACTTCTTAGATTTTCACCATCCTGAATAATTTGGTCTCATCTGCAAAACTAGCTGTCATACTACATATGCCTGAATTGTGACATTTATTTTTAAGAATGGGGTATCTATATATACTACCTATATAATACATTGTATTGGGAAGAGATCATAGCTCAGTGGTAGAGCATGTGCTTTGCATGCAGATCACCCAAGGACAGCCTTCTCCATACTAGCTTGGGGATGATGGGCATTGTAGCCCAACACATCTGGAAGGCTCCAAGTTGGGGAAGGCTGACCTAGGTTCAATCCAAGGAATCTAGTTAAAACAGCAGTTCTGGGTTAGGAGAAAACCTCTGGCTGAGCCACTGCCAGTCAGAATAAAACTGGATTACATGGACAATAGCAAAAGGCATCTCCTTCTTTTCCTATGACTCTAGATAATTTCTGTATGATTTAAATAGCCCATGTTCCAATATGGATCTTTGGACCCACTGGATACTCCCTACATTGTAAGAACTATTTACTACTTCCCTCTGATTGCAGCTTTACACTTCATCATTTAATGTTACAGTCCTTGAGTGTTGGTGCTTCTCTACATGAGTGATTTATTGCATGCTTGTGATTGGTCACTCACAGAAGTTTGTGAGTCCTTTACACAACATCATCAACCTCCAGGCCGTCTCCTGTACCCCCCCCTCCTTATCCCACTTTCAAAAGGATTGGAGATTAGCTATAATAACAGGTAGCGGTGCCATATTAGCAGTGTGAAATGGCAGCATTGCGCTATAATTCAGCCACTAGATGGCATTGTTTCATTGAACATATATAGTAATGCCAAGAAGGGAAGTTTTCAATTCCAAATCACTTGTTTACCATCTAAAGGAGCCGATTGTATACCTGGAAAGACTCTGGAAGAAGAAAGCCCAGTAAGAATGCAGGAGTTTTGCTTAATGTTCAGAAGCTCTTGAATATGCATCTATGAACTCACTCTTACATTTCTCTGTGGAAGTTGCAGGCATGAAGGCATTTGTACATGCTTTAAATGCTTCCTAGTTGGATGCACATTTTGGTGAGTCACTAATTTATTTCAGTTTGCCCCAAGCTTGGACCTGGCAGGGAGATGATTTGCAACTCAGCTGTATGCCAGCAATTTTTCAGATGTTATTTTTTTTCTTGTGTTACATTTTAATGCAGGCATGAAGGCATTTCATGCAGAAAGACTTCTATTTCTTGTTCAATAAGGCAAAACAGGGTAGATGAGGAGGTGGTGGGATGGGGGTGGGAAAAAGATGCTGCTCCAAAAAAAGGATGTCATACTATCAATATAAGTTCTTTTTTCTTTTTCTTGTACAACAATATATATTTATAGACCTCTTAAAATGCATTGTTGTACACTGCCTGAATTATATACATTTATAAAGGGGTGTTTGTGCATATCTATCTATCTATATCTATCTATCTATCTATCTATCTATCTATCTATCATCTATCTCTCTATCATATTGAGACATATTTGTATCTATACAATATTTGGAAAAAATTCAATATTACAATCAAGTTTTCACAACACATTTCTTATATGTGTATTGTTATAACTCTTCTATATACCATGGAGCGAGTGTGTGAGAAAGACATTTGCATACCTGCAGAAAGTTTTGAAATGATGTGAGCCAAAACATAAACATGATATATTTATGGAAGTGTTTCTATTTATAGCTTTAACAATGTCACAAAGTTAATTAGAATGTGTGATCCCACAGGCACCTCTGCCTGGGAGTAAAAATACAACAACAATATATTGAATAATGAACAATATGCTACCCTTTCCTATCACCCCGGAATCAGCTGCCTGAGGGGGTTTAAAAATAAGCAGTAGGAAACTGGGATGAGTTTTACTGCTATGTTTATATGTCATTTGCCATCCCATTTTAAATAATCAGTTACTATGACATCAGGTACGTTCACTGTCTGGACAGATGAAGACAAGATGACAGAAAGATGTAATATTGGTAAGTTTCCCCAGTTCTGACCATGTCTCATTTCTTGATGATCATGTCACTTCCTCCACAAATAATGACAACAGTTGTGGCTGGTATGGTTTATGTTGGACGAGGAATCTTGGAACACTAGAGCAAGATTACTAGCTGTGATTGTGAATTGTTTAACAGTCATTTTTGGCATAATGGTCTATGACTTTATAGTGTATTATGCATCACAGAAGACAGGGTAAGAGAATAATTGTTTAAAATGTAACACAAGAAAAAAAAAACATCTGAAAAATTGCTGGCATACAGCTGAGTTGCAAATCATCTCCCTGCCAGGTCCAAGCTTGGAGCAAACTGAAATAAATTAGTGTCTCACCAAAATGTGCATCCAACTATGAAGCCTTTAAAGCAATGAACCTCTGCTTCCTTAAAGCCTATGTATTATAAAGCTACTCTTTCACAATGTTTGGCTATTTTCCTCCTGTTTTTATTAAAGCTTTTAATAACATACCACAGTTTGTACAAAACAAAGAACCCAAGATGGTGAAGGCCTATCAAGAGATTCTGCTTCAAGCAAAATTATGTGGATTATCTTTTGCTGTGTTGATCCCACACAAGGAGATAAGGACCATCTTCGTTTTCCTGCCTATGCTCTGGGACACAGTAGCAGAAGATAATAGAATTTGGTTCCCACCTATCAGTGCTGGAAATGAACAAAGTATTTCACTGAATTCCTTGCCAGAGAGGCAATGAGGAACAAGAAGCGGAGCTCCATGCATGGCCTATAATTCTCTTGCCCCACTTGCTATTCATTTATTTACATCTGTCTTAAAAGTAGTTCTGTTTTGCTTATATGGTAATCTCTCATTTTATCCTCAGAATTTTATATATTAATTTATTATTACATTTATATCCTACCTTTTTCCCTCTCATAAGGAACCCAAGACAGCTTTCATAGGGCATGTCTAGATGGGGCGATATCCCAAGAGCAGGGAGGGATGATCCTTCCCTTTCCCCGGGAAATGGCCCTACACTTTAATCCCATTTCCCCCCGCGTTCTCGGGATGATCCTGAGACCGTGGGAGGTGTGAGCCACTGTCCCGGTTTGTCCCAGCTTCTCGTGAGTAAACGTGAGGAGCCAGGAACTGGGCACAGGGTATGGAGCTCCTCAGGAGCTCTGTGCCCATTGGGGGTGGGGTGGGGGGAGCGGGATCAGTTTTTAAAATTATCTTTTGCGTTTGAGTGCTTGTGCACTCTTTTTCGAGAAAAAACAAAAACAAAATGGTCGGTGTAATGTCCTCTTCCTCCAGGGACTTCGTGCGCCGCATGTAGACACAGGGTGATGAAAAAATTAAAGTAGGTAAGTCCGGGATCACCCCCTCTCCGGCCCTCTACACCCGTAGGTGTACACATGGCCATAGTCCTCCTCCTCTCCATCATATCCTCACAACAACCCTGTGAGTTAGGTTAGGCTGATAGTAAATGAAAGGCCAAATGTCACCCAGTGAGCTTCATGGTAGAGTGAGAACTAGAACCCAGATCTCCTTAGTCCCAGGCCAACACTCTAACTAGTACACCATGCTAGCTCTCTTTAATCTGCTTTATAAGAATGACTTTATAAAGTAGATTAGGATTAAAGAGAGCAGTAGTGTATCTGCAAAATTTCATATGGTGGGAAATTCTCTTGAGGTAGGCTGTTTAGGGACAAAATATGCATGTATGTGTGCACACTCTTGGACACCTAATGTGGGTAGCATCTGGAATGTAGTCTAAGAGATCAGTGTTGAGCCTGATGATGCTCCCAAGAGATTTCCCAGTGACTTTGCCATGAATGTTACACAGCTTCTGGATAAGCCTTTTAGTAAATGAAGACGTGTATAAAACAGTTTCCAACTCATTACCCTTGTTCTGCTGCTCCTGGGTAAGACTTTCTGTAAATGTAGTAAATGAAGGTAGTAAACTGTTCCCAACTTCTTTTTATGCAGTGCCTGGAAATGGCTTTTTCCCCAATTGGAGACTAGCATAAAGACATCATGCAACTCACTCACCTTGTTATACATAGTTTGTCCAGAGATGTTAGTCCTAAGGTTTAAAATAATTTCAGGTGCAATCCTATGCACATTTAGACAGAAAAAACCCTACAACTCCTAGCATGGCCCAGAAATGTTAAAAGAGTTTAGCGGCATCTATAGGACTTGGGAGGGTGTAGAACTGAGTGCTTGCTTGGAAAATGCTAAATGTTCAAATCCTCCTGTCTCGGCCACTACGTGCTCTACATCTAACATTCACCCCTGTCCTATTGCACTTTTTGTGACTTCAGTGCCAATTGAGCAGAAAAAGTAGTCTTAAACAGGAGGGAAGATAGCACTTTGGAAATTGCAAAGCAGTGGACTAGGAGGCTATGACCTTCACACCTCCTCCCTCCTTCCCATTCTTTCTCTTCCTTCCCTCACACTTGGCAGGCCACTCTGTTGTCCCGTTTTGCTCTTTCCTTCCCATTCTCCTCCCCTCCTCTCCAACTTTGCATGCTAAAGCCTTGCTGTTTCACCAGCTCCTATTCCCATATGTGCCTATACACTGCATGTGTGAGGAGCTGCTGGCAACAGTCCAACCAAAAGGCTGTGGCATGACCATTGGGCTGAAAGTGGGCTGTAGTGCACTGGTGGGTCCCAGTCCACAATTTGAGATATGCTACTGTACCTTATCGCAAATATTGATCTCTGACCCCTTCCTCATTTCTTTGTTTTTCCGCCCTCCCCACCCCAATATCTTTTACAGGCAGCAGAGTAGTGTTAATTCTGTTGCTCTGTTTACTGATCTGAATTAAAAGGTTTATTTAAAACCAGTTATGTGCATGTTCATGGGTACTGTGCACCTTGACAAGAAAAGTGTTCTAGCCTTAAAGGTAGCAATAGTAATAATAATAATAATAATAATAATAATAATAATAATAATAATAGCAGCTGCTCTGCCTCAGTGGCAAAACGTCTTTAGCTAGTCCCACTTTGTCAATGCTGCTCTTTTAGGTTTAATGTATTCCATGAGTGATTTATATTTTGCATTGTTTCTATGATATGGTTTAGAATGCATATTAGTTTTTCATTAAAATGTATATAAGTAAACTGTTTTGTGGGAAGTGTTTGTCTATAAAGGTGAGAAATAAATACTTAAAGAAAAGTAAATCAAGAAGGAAGAGAGAGGTGAGGAGAGCATGGATGGCTCCTGGCAACTGTTGCTAAGGAGATTATAATGTTGGGGAGAGAGGCAGTTAAACTGTAGAAAACTGGGGAGTCGGTGAGGGAGGGAAAGAACGTGAAAGCTGTGGTGGGAAAAAGGAATCCCGCATGCAACTTGCCCATGGAATGCCTGGGACCAGCATAGATGGAACGTTGGTTGTGTATTGCCTTAGGATGCTTCCGAACCTATTATATTGTTAGAGGAATTCTCTTGTCAGTTGACCCAGGCCTAGTTTGTTGCTTGTAAGCAAGCACAATTTGTGACACTGCACAATGTCATTACTAATCATGAAGCATGTCTGTTAAGGCATTTGCCTTAGCTTTCAATTTTCTGGCTTTGTGGAGCTTGAGTCAACATGAGATAACCTTAACTCTGGTCTTAAACTGGCAAGGATGTTGTTGTTGTTATTAATTGAATTTCCTTGGTTTCTCTGGTTTTAAAAAGGAAGTTTATAATTACAGTTTTCTGTGTGGGGGGGAACCTCACTTAAATCTAAAAATCTAAACACAAACAAACCATTAACTAGGTAGATGTGTACAATTGGATAGGTGCGTCTCATTGGGCCTTTTCAGACAACACACTAAGCCATGGGTAGGCGGCTAACCCTTTTGCAGCAAATGGTTAGTGAGTGTGTTTAAACCATGGTTATGTAGCTACCATGGGTAGGAATAGTTCACACAACACGTTAAATTATGGTTTAAATGACACGCGAAGCCATTATGTTTAGCTCAAAATGCTTAACCACTGTGGCTTAGTGTGTTGTCTGAACTATATGTTCAGAAAGTCTTAGTTCTGAGTTAAACCTGCACAGGATTCCAGCATAGCTCCCCCTCCTTCATTGCCTTGGGAAGGCCTCTGTCCTGAAAACAGCCTAGAAATGTGTTAAATAAATAAATAAAATCAACAAACTATCTGTCAGGCAGAATGACTCTCCCAGCCCTCAAATTTACCTTACTTTTGTCTCATTTTTTGTCTCAGAATGCTGACAGGAGAACTGCACTGGATAAGCTTGACTTATCCAGTGAACCGCCCAGAGAGCTTCAGCTATTGGGCGGTATATAAATGTAATTAATAAATAAATAATAAATAAATAATAAATTATGTCAAACTCCCCCTGCAAAGGGGAGCCTCTATCCACAGATAGAGTCTCCCATTTGCAGACAGTGTCCTCCATGTGAACAGGGCAACAAGAACAGCGAGGGAGAAGACTGGAGCTAGTGGACTCATTGTTGCTCCCCGTCCATATGTGTAGAACTTACATAAGAACCAATCAACTGAATAGGGCTAGGTTCTCACAGCCATCTTAATGAGTGTACCTAGACTGTGAATGTATGCTCAGTACAATGTGTGAAAACACTATTCTTGCACATCCTTTTCCTACCACACAGAAAAGAATAACAAAAGATTGGATACTCACACTGTCTTTCTGACTTCAGAATGTCAGCATATGGGCCATAATCCCCATTTTCCCTCCACTACTAAGTAGAGAGAAAGATCAGGGATTGAGACTCTCATGCTTACAGGAAGACTGTGGTATGAAGCCCTGATCCTTTTGTTTCCCATACAAGTGCATTCTATCTTCCCCCAATTCCCTGAGGCTCAAACTACATGGAACGTTAAATATTTAGCTAAGTTTTGTAACTCAGACGTAAGCATGTGACACCTAATATGGATCAGGTGTAGGAGGTTTTAATCCTGTGCCCTATACCTGCAATTTATATTACAACTGGATGTCTTTTTGGCAATGTAAATTGGAGGCATTGTGGACCTGATCCAGATTGGGGCCACAGCAGATTGTGGGGAGATAGGAACCATGATCTGTGTAGGGATGTGTAGCATGTCCTTGTGAGGTTAAAATCCATAACTAAAGAAATAGGTATTGCTCATAGAATCTACAGTAGATTTCCTCTGGAAAATAACGATTTGAAATCACTGGAGAACTGGCAACGTTCTAGTTTCAGAATGTAACTGAGCATGCATGACATAACTTTGCCAGCAGCCGCTGCTATAGGCTTTAATTTGGAAAGAAAACCTTAATAACTTTTCAGCTGCTGCTCAGAACTTTAGAAAATCAGTGAAAGACACAACTCACTGACATGTCTAAATAAAGTTCATGAGTAGTTTTCACCAAAATTTGAAAGTAATATATGAAATGCCATTCTGTAAACTGGAGTTAAAAAGGTTAAATGTGTCAATTTTCAACGTCTTTTAACTTACTCTACCTGTGGCAAATTTTGCACAGTTGTAAACCTCATTAAATAGATCAAGGATGTCAAGTTTCAAATTATTTGCTCAACAGGCGTCATTTTGTATAAGCAATAGAATTTTGAGGCTTTTTTGAGGGGGGGAATCTCACCTTAATGGAAGGGGCACACCTGTGGCCCTTTAATGTGCCAGAAAGTCTGGCTGTTACTTTTAATTCTTATCCTGAAATCACTGATGTCTGAATTTGCAGCTGTAGAAAAACAAGCAACAGAATGGGGATTGTAGAAGTTGTCTTTCCTGAAGTCCTCATTATTATTTTTATCCTCCTCCACTCCTTGTAATGTTAGAGTTGATTTCTTACAACATAGCTTGGTGGAGTGCTTAAATCTGAGGACAATTATTTCTTGCCTAGTATGCTTCTAAGAGAAGATGAAGAAATAAAATTGGAATGCTGTGAACTTATTCGTTTAAAGAGCAGGAGAAAATGACTTTATGTTTAAAAAAATATTGCTTTTGTTCTTGATCCTTTAGATTGTCTATGAAAAACAATTACATATTGCAATTGTTAATTAAGGGCTTTTCAGACTCCAGAGGCCTTCTCGTTAGCCATATGTTATAACTGAGGAGGCATCCTTGTTACAGCTTGAGAGAGAGAAAAGTACTCTTCATACAACTGACATCATCTACGTAATATCTAATGTGATGGCCTCATGTCAATGACTGTGACAACAGAGCCACCCACAGGAAACATGGGCTTTTCTGCATGTTCAGGAGACTCCCCAAGTATGCAGAAAAACATTATTTTGTAAAACAACAAAACAAAACCCTCCCAATGAGTGCTGCGCGTGAGCAAATGTATCCTGAAGGAATATTTATAATGTTAGCTAGAAGTGACAGTTGGTCTGAAAAAAATCAAGTTAATATTCAGAACAGTTGCAAGCTGTTCCCAAAAGGAGGGTTACTGACTTAAATCATAGACTGTTTTCAGAGGCATAGGGGGAAAATGTAGCAGCAAAGTGATATGACAAGTAGTAGTCTATAGAGAAGAATGAAAAATCATAGAAAGAAAAATGAAGAGAGAGCAAAATTACTAAAGCAGTAACGATGAAAATATTGTATAGCTAAGGAAAGTAAAAAAAAGAGGAAGAAAATAAGGTACTGGCAGTTTGAATGGCATAGAAGTGGGTGCCTAAGTTTGGAGAACAGTAATTGTTTAAAG
Source organism: Elgaria multicarinata webbii (assembly GCF_023053635.1). Classification (NCBI taxonomy): domain Eukaryota; kingdom Metazoa; phylum Chordata; class Lepidosauria; order Squamata; family Anguidae; genus Elgaria; species Elgaria multicarinata. The sequence goes on from NC_086177.1 coordinate 55,648,867, forward strand.
TTAGAAAAGAAAGAGTACTAAATAAGTAGAAATAAAAGATCTGAATACAAGTGCAAAAACTGAATTTTGGTGAGGGAAAAGTTGTTGATAGCATTGCCTGTGCTGAAGAGAATGAACAACTAGGAATTTTGAAATGAATAGAAAAGCTCCATGAAATAATTAAGGACAACTTAAAAAAGGATATTCACAACCACCCCCAGCACACACATACAAAACAAACCCAGTGAGATTTTTTTAAACAAATATCAATTTAGCATAACATAAATTGTACCAACAATAAAGAACTTGAGGGAATGGTATAGCTGTACTTCTAAGCAATTATTTAGAGCAGCAGTGTCAAAAACAAAAATAGCTGTAATGATAGCTAACCTCTGGTGGGAGAAGGCACCCTAAGAAGAAGAAGAAGAAGAAGAAGAAGAAGAAGAGTCCAATGAAGAAGAAAAATAAAACATGTCAGTCCTTCCTTCACTGTCAGTCTAGTTGTTAGTAGGTTGCTGGTTTATGACTGCAAGTGTCAACTGTGACTATTCTTACTCCACCATGGGGCTTTTGTGTATGTGTATGAGATATTGTGTTCTCTTCTTGGATGCCTGCTTTTGTGTTATGCGAGAGTAGGAGATATGTTCAGGATAGGGTGATATCACAAAGGTATTCCATTATTTCCAGGCATTCCTTGCTGCCTTCCATGCATGAATAATGTGAGGGTGTCATTAGAGCACAACATTTTGATTGATGGGGTGGGGGTTGCATGTTGTGTACTGCTCCACATGGGGTTTAATCCTGCAATTGAAATTGGTTACAGAAGTTTGTGGGTCCTTTAATCATCATCATCATCGATCCAAAGGGAGAGGCGGGTAAGTAATAAATATATCATAGAATCATAGAATCATAGAATAGCAGAGTTGGAAGGGGCCTACAAGGCCATCGAGTCCAACCCCCTGCTCAATGCAGGAATCCACCCTAAAGCATCCCTGACAGATGGTTGTCCAGCTGCCTCTTGAATGCCTCTAGTGTGGGAGAGCCCACAACCTCCCTAGGTAGCTGATTCCACTGTCGCACTGCTCTAACAGTCAGGAAGTTTTTCCTGATGTCCAGCCGGAATCTGGCTTCCTTTAACTTGAGCCCCTTATTCCGTGTCCTGCACTCTGGGAGAATCGAGAAGAGATCCTGGCCCTCCTCTGTGTGACAACCTTTTAAGTATTTGAAGAGTGCTATCATGTCTCCCCTCAATCTTCTCTTCTCCAGGCTAAACATGCCCAGTTCTTTCAGTCTCTCTTCATAGGGCTTTGTTTCTAGACCTCTGATCATCCTCGTTGCCCTCTTCTGAACACGCTCCAGCTTGTCTGCGTCCTTCTTGAATTGTGGAGCCCAGAACTGGACGCAATACTCTAGATGAGGCCTAACCAGGGCCGAATAGAGAGGAACCAGTACCTCACGTGATTTGGAAGCTATACTTCTATTAATGCAGCCCAAAATAGCATTTGCCTTTCTTGCAGCCATATCGCACTGTTGGCTCATATTCAGCTTGTGATCTACAACAATTCCAAGATCTTTCTCATTTGTAGTATTGCTGAGCCAAGTGTCCCCCATCTTGTAACTGTGCATTTGGTTTCTATTCCCTAAATGTAGAACTTGGCATTTATCCCTATTAAATTTCATTCTGTTGTTTTCAGCCCAGCACTCCAGCCTATCAAGATCACTTTGAAGTTTGTTTCTGTCTTCCAGGGTATTAGCTATCCCACCCAATTTGGTGTCATCTGCAAATTTGATCAGCGTTCCCTGCACCTCCTCGTCCAAATCATTAATAAAAATGTTGAAGAGCACTGGGCCCAGGACTGAGCCCTGCGGCACCCCACTCGTTGCCTCTCCCCAGTTTGAGAAGGTTCCATTGAGAAGTACTCTTTGAGTCCGATTCTGTAGCCAACTGTGGATCCACCTAATAGTTGTTCCATCTAGCCCACTTTTAGCTAGTTTGTTAATCAGAATGTCATGTGGTACTTTGTCAAAAGCTTTGCTGAAGTCAAGATATATGACATCCACAGCATTCCCACAGTCCACAAGGGAGGTTATCCTATCAAAAAATGAGATCAAATTAGTCTGACAGGATTTGTTCCTGACAAATCCATGTTGGCTTCTAGTAATCACTGCATTGATTTCAAGGTGTTTACAGATTGACTTCTTTATAATCTGCTCCAGAATTTTCCCAGGGATGGATGTCAGGCTGACTGGTCTGTAGTTCCCAGGTTCCTCCTTTTTGCCCTTTTTGAAGATAGGGACAACGTTAGCCCTCCTCCAGTCGTCCGGCACCTCACCCGTCTTGCATGATTTTGCAAAGATAATAGACAAAGGTTCTGAGAGTTCTTCCGCTAGCTCCTTCATTACTCTTGGATGCAGTTCATCGGGCCCTGGGGATTTGAACTCATTCAAGGAAATTAGGTGTTCTTTGACCATTTGTTTATCAATCTCAAACTGCAATCTCAAACTGCAATCATCATCATCATCATCATCTCTATACCACCCCATAGCCGAAGCTTTCTGGACAGTTTACAAAAGATTCTGGGCAGTTTACAAAAGATGTCATCAACCTCCAGTGCTTCTCCTATGCTTTCCAACCATTTCTGCGGCTTAATTTGAAATGGAAATAATGAGGTAAGAAAATGATCTGGTTTGAATTGGTTTGAATTTGTCCATGTAGAGAGGAAGTGGTGCTATAACAACAGCACCATCTAGTGGCTACATAATGAAATATATAAACCTTGCAGATAACCAGGGGTGGGGGAGGGGAAAAGGGTAATGCATGTAAAGGGCTAATCTTAGTTCCGCAAAGAATCCAGAAGCAGAAGCCCTGGTAATATCATGGGATAAAAAGCCTCTCTGTGTATAAGACCTAAATGTATTGCTTCTATTTGTATTGTTTTGCTTTCTGTTTTGCTCCTGGGTATGCACAGCATTATGACTACGTTACACAAACAGAATGCTGGCATAAAAGTGTTGTAGCAGAAATGGACCAATTAAATATAAGGGATCACTTACCAAATGCACCCACTTCTGTTTTTTTTTTTTTTTTAAGTAAAATTAATACTAAGCCGTTCCTTTCAACAAAAAATAGATAGCAGGTCCACCTGCATTTTAAGACCACCCCTGGTCAAAGGTAATATGACCATAGGGCTGAGTTCATGGGACCTTCAAACACTGTGACATTGCTGGTGCGGGGTGGCGGCAAATAGTCCCCATTGGGGGAGACAGTGCGGGCTTTCCAGTGGGCATTAGGCTCTCTGGGCCCACCCCTCTCCCTCCTGTGGCTTCCAGCAATCAATGGGAGTTCACCTTCTGCCCAGGAACTCCTCTGGAGCAAATAGAGATGGTGGAAGATCTGCACTGACCTTGCTTGGGCAGAAAAAGTTGGAGTAAGTCCCTGACTTTTCTGCTGCAGATCTTCATCTCTTTGTCCTGGGGTGGATCTGAACTGGTGGGTGTGTCATATAAATGATACAGCACAGATTCAGAGTCACCCTGGTGCTTCCAGAGCCATATAGACAGCTCCCATATGACTGTGTATAATATACTGACCTTCCTATTTTCTATGGCATCAGTTCAACCAAGAAGTTGAAGCAAATCATTAATATACAGAATAAAAAGAAGGGGTACGAGAACAAACCCCTGTTTTACTCCTTTACTCCAAGCTGGAATTGGATCTGACAAAAGCACACTCCTGCCAGTAGTAACTTAATATAGACATCAAACAAGCATCAGCAACCTAGAATCTATACCAGGGGCAGGCAATTTAGCCCGCGATCAGCTTCAATGTATAAACCCAAAGCTGACGATAAGTTGACAAATACAGTGAAGAGCCTTGCATTATTCCTAATGATTTTTTTCAATAAAATGAGACGAAGTGTAGGAATGATCAATAGTGGGATAGAAGTTCCTAAATCCAGCTTGCTTTTCCTACAAGATATTGAATGTCATCACATGAGGGAAAATCACGTTTCCTTACCATCACTTCTCTGCCCTTGCTTTTGTCCCTCATTACTTCCTCTTTTGAAAGAGGAAGTAAACAACGTGCATGTGACCTATTCAGTGGCCGCTTTGATCACGCCGCTTCTCCATATTTCTTCGATTCTAAGACGCACTTTTTCCCCTAAATAAGCAGCTCTAAAAATGGACTGCGTCTTAGAATCGGTGGCGTCTTAGAATCGAAGAAATACGGTAGTGGCACATTCCTTTTCTTTTTTTAAAAAAAGTCAATTTTGCAATGGAAAAATGAGCAGAAGGAGTGGGAGGCATGCAGGCGGCATGCAGGAGGCTCATGTCATCATCTAAAGGACGTGTGCATATCCATAAGTGGGCAGTAGCGAGCGTCTGATAAAATGCTCGGCTGATGAACCTCATTGTTAAAGAAGGCCTACTCTTGTAATTTATTATGAAAAGTACCATATATTTTAGAAAAAATATCCAATGACTAATTGGGAAGAAAGGGATTACCCTATAAAAGAATAATGGGATAAACCACAGTCAATTTTCATACTGAAGGAACTAAACTTGTTGAATTAATCTGGTTAAATAATTTAGCAAGAACAGGAGCATACCAATTAGAATACATTTTAAACAATTCTACAGGCAAAAGATCTTCTCCTGTACCCTTATTTTACTTCAGCAGATCTAATATTTGACCATATCTGGAGTTACAGGATCTTAGCCAGGAGACCTCTATGGGTAGCATCCAATGCCACCCTTGCGTGCACATCCCAAACATACTGATGGCGTTGCATAGGAGGCTGGCTTTGAAGGTGGTGGTATGTGTCACCCCTACCACTGGCATCTATAGCACTTTGGGCGGGTCGGGGGGAGTGTCACACTGAGCAAAAACGCCCATTTCTGGAAGGAGGGTGAACTGCCCCTTCCAGAAATGAGGAATTCTGCATGTTATAGCACTTCCCCTGGAAGCACTACATCGTGGCTGCCAGGCTATGGGTACACTGCCTCCAGTAAAGCTGGCCATCCACACACTGCTGCCAGTATTCCTGGGTAGCATTGGAAACTACCCTATGATCTACGAAGGGGAGGGCAAAACCATCAAAGAGCTATATAATTATCAATCAATCATCAGTTTATTGTGCTAGCCGAAGGCCATGACAAATACATCCATAGAAAAGCATACAACTATAAAAGTACACAACAGTTTAAAATAACCAAGAGAACCATACAGACAACCTTAAAATTACTGTGACTTAAGCTCTCATTTCGCTCAGCACTCTGAGTCTCCGTGGCAGTTTATAGCAATTTTATCTAGCTCTCTCTTCCTAATCTTTTTTGCTGCCAGTGCAAACAGGGCCACTTTATGAGTGACATAACTATTGGTATATACAATTATTAAACTAATCAGTCTGATCATCAATAGAAATCTGAGTCTTAATAGTTTCTCTTGTCTCAGACAAACCATGGGCAGGAATATCCCAAATAGTACATTATTCTTTTCCCTGGCAGCTTAACCCAAGACCTCCCACTGAGTTCTGTTATATGCTAATTAAAAGAAGAAGAAGAAGAATGGTGCAATCCTATACATGGAATTGCATCCTTAGATGATTATAGAAGGATCTAAATTTGATAAGCTGGAGGGGTTCCTTCTGTTTTCAATTTAGAGAGTTTAGCCAGGATTTTCATAACAATACTGCAGAGATCACACATGTATGTGAATCCACATCTTTACATGTATACTTGATCAGCATGGAGATATCAGGATATTTGGCAGAGGTGTGAGTTGCATGGCAGATTATGCACTGTGCTACATCACAGTGAGGAAATTAGCTCAACAATACTGACAAATATTAAAACGTATAATATAAGATAATTTTTACTGCAGCAATTTACAGAAAGGAAGAATTGATTAGTATAACATCTCAACAGACTATTCCTAATGATAGTGATAGATCGAGAGAGGACAGAAGTGGAGATGTTATGGCTTGCACAATAAGGGGTAGGGAGAGAACTAGGGAAATGGTGAGGTGGTACTTGGAGGCCTAAGCAGAATGGAAAAAACTCACATTTCAGTGGCACAGGGTTGCCCAAGCGAAGAGCAGAGTGGATAGGTTTAGAATGATATCAGAAGAAAGAGGTAGAAATATTTATATTTCTATATTTATTCATTTTAGAAAATGGGGAATGCAAATGGTTTCACTTCCTAGTTAGTCGTAATTGCTTCGAGATTCACAGTGAGCAGAGGATATGCTGGATCTCAGAGCTTCTGGTCATGAATTCATAATGTACAATGGGGCCTTTGCTTGAATGGGAATGAAGCCCACCAGTGGTAACATAGTGCCTGGGGATGGGGGAATCCCCCAGAACCAGGCAAAGGCACCTTCCATTAGTGGACCCCTTCCATTCATAGAAGACAGATCCTGGATACAACCTGGATGTGGCCAGCTTGTAGCACCCTTGCTTGTTTTGTCTTGGTGCCACATCCCTTAGATCCCTTATGGGAGTCCCCCATCATGGGGGAGTGTAGAGTCCATTCCTGCTCGTCCTCTCCAATGGATCCAGGCCAATGCCACTGCCTGTGCCTTGCCTCCATACCTACTCATGTTGAAGCCATTTCATGATACCATCTTGATTGTCTTTAAACTTTCAATCTAGTTATATGCATAAGAGGACTAGGTTCATGGCCGCTCCTTTTGTTTTGACTTGAGCCAGCTATCTTGTGAGCCTTGCATTCCTTCTCTGTCTTGTCTGCCACCACCTCTGGCATGGCTTTAACCAATGTGAGATTTGATGCAGCAAGTATTTGGTGCATATTCTTGGGAAAACGTGATGTGGAACCCTAGTGTGAAGCCCTTCCATAGTTAGTGTGCTGCTGGCTTATCTGGATAGCAATCCAGGAGAGGGTAAAGGGCATTTGGGCAAATTGGTGTATAAACCAGCCCTACTATTCTTACATGCAACCCTAGATGATGATGATGATGATGATGATGATGATGATGATGATGATGATGATGTGTCTGAATGCTGAAGCTGTGTGGGAAGCCTGCTTTTAGGGGGCCCATGTTGAATCAGAATGAAGACAGAGTTCTCACTCTGGCCAGTCCACCCCTTTGGCCCCAGAACCATCAAGCCCATCAGAGTGCCGATTGGCTCAGCATGCCTCACTCTGGGAAGGGGTTGGTGTCATGTCAGAGCAGCCACTTCTTGCCAGCCTTTCCTCCCTTTGCTGCTGGCCTGCAAGTCTGTACAAATCATGTTTGGCTTGTTTAAACTGAAATACAGATCAGGTGCATGTTTCTCCATGATTAATTTGCTTATCTTCTCTTGCAGGTATAATTATTTGTATGCCCAATGAACTGTTGTCTTTTTCTGCCATCTGATCCCTGAACAAAATCACTTAGAAGCATTCATAAGAGTCATGAATGACAACTGTGATCCCCAAAGCATGTTTATGTCCACTTCTAGCATTCAGCCAGAAAAAAGGAGCAAGCTCATCAGGCTGACCTTAAAACAAAAAGGACAGGTCCCAATTCACTCTCTAATCTTCTTGAGTGACAGACTGGGGAGGTAGGAAGACTCATTATCGTAGAGCCTCTTAACTGCTTTTCAGCCATATAATAATTCATTTTGCACTTACTTTGAACTCTGTGCCCCCATTTTATTTTTTTACTTAAGAACTGAGAGGCCAGATCTACACCAAGCAGGATATAGTACTATGAAAGTGGTATGAAAGCAGTATATAAGAGGCAGGAGTCACACTACTGCTTTATAGCGGTATTGAAGTGTCATGACAGCTGTTGGGGCCCATTGATACACACCATACACCGCTTTGGCTTTCATGGTGCTATATCCTGCTTGGTGTAGCTCCTGCCTCTTACATACTGCTTTCATAGTTATATATCCTGCTTGGTGGAGATCTGGCCAGAGTCATATTTAAAGACAGGCATGTCATTCTCCATCTACTCAGGCTTGACTGTTTTTGGATTCATTTTCTGGAAGATTTGCACATTTGCTATTTGAATTAACACTTCTGCCTGTCTACTTCTTTAAATATATATTATATACTTGTTGGAAGAATGTGCAAGGAACATCTGTTTCTGGCATTCATGATACCAATTTGCCCAGCTTTTTCACTTGGACATGGATGGGAATGAGAAAGAGAGCAGTAACTTATGGCTTCATTCTCTTGCCTAAGCATTCCTGGCAGCCTCCCCCACCCCCTCATCAAAATGATATGACAATTGCCTTTCAACACAAGATTAGTTCTTCCAGACTTTATTGGCATGTCTTGGTTTTTCTAGGTCTTATCACTCTCCTGTTTGATGTGTTTGGTAGCTTTGTTCTGCCAAAATAGCAATAGTTTTTTGCAGCATAACCTCTTTCATACTACATAGATTTGTTTTCTTTCTCCCATCTTCCTTTTTGAAATGACTGAACAATGCAATAGTCAGAATTAATTACTTATACAAGTGTTCAAACATTAATGAAACTCTCAGAGTCTTTAAATTTGAGAAAGAAAGAAAAAAGCATCTTGTTTTAACTTCCACATGAACAAATAGACAAGCCTTCCCTGGACTGTAATTTATTCTGCTTTTATGTGATTTTTAAAGTTTAAAGTTTTAATCTGGATTATTATTTTATGGTTTTAGCTGTAAACTGCCCAGAGAGCCTAGGCTGTTGGGCAGTATAAAATGAAATAAATAAATAAATAAAGTGCTTTCATGGTTGTCAACCATCCCAGTTATACAAATGTTGGGGGTGGGGGAAAGCTGTATAGTTATGGAGGTTTTACAAAGACTTTTAAGAGAATATGTCAGCTTCAGGTTGCACAAAATTCCATAGGAAGATTACAACCATGTGGTTCTATGGACTGGATTGGGTTGGCTACTATGCTATCTCTACAGATGCTGCAAATTACATTGTCAGTAAGATCTCTTCTTATACATTATGCTCCTGTTCATTGTAAGCGTTAGGCATCACAAAAGACTCAAAATATTCAATAACATCCAAATGAGATGGGGAAACTGCCCAGGTCCAAACCCCACTTGGTGGTTCAAATAGCTTTCCAGTCTCAAACTTCTTTCTTCTAAGGATATTAGGGCTCTAGACACACTGTGAAAATTAGCCAGCATCTTACAGTGTTCTTAGATCATGGATTTCTGGGAGTGAAATCCCTGTTCAGTTATGAAGCTCACTAGCTAGCTTTGCAACAAGGCACCCTTAGCCTAATTTACCTCACAAGATTGTTGGGGGCTGGTTGCACCTATGATTCTGTTACTTTCTTGATGAAAGAGACAAAGGTGAACAGAAGAAAGAATACAGGCAGAGTCTCAAGAGCATATGTAGACCAGCCAACACTTCCATTTTGGACAGAAAAATATTCCACTCATTAACCATTCCTAGCTGGGTATGGAGTCTGAATTATATTGCTTTCCTTGGAGCAGAGGATAGAGTAGTGAGTCTGGCCAGAACCTACTATTTAGTGCAAATAGTTTAAAAATCTATGAATCTATGTTGAATTTTTGGCATGAATATATTAGCTGAAGAGTCAATTAAGAATGTGATAGTAAATATGCTGAAGGCAATTGAAATTGTTTATACAACACCCACAGGAACAAATAGGCTGCCATGATGTAATGTAGCTCCTTCCAATAGTTCTCTTCTGAAGCCGCTCGCACACTCTGCCAGACTTGCCCCTCTAGACTTGGCCTTTTACAAGGTGAACTGTGAAGGGGGTCCAGCCTCTATTTCTGGCACTGGATCATTGGAACTGGCTGGCTCCACCCCATCTGCATTCAAGCCCTAGCTGCTACTCAAGGCTCATGTCATGACCAGATAGCTGATGCCTGGTCCAGCCAGAATCTTTCTAATTTTCTTGATGCCCACTGATCTTAAGATTAGTAATGCTTTAGACTAGTTAGGCCTATGGGTAGGTTTGAACTTGCAGTATTACACCAGTATAGAGCATTATTTTTTAATCAATAACATGCAGAGAGAAAAATGTGACAAAGAGAACAGACAACTTAAAAAGAGAAGAGAAAGAGAAAACATACTTGTGAACTTTTCTACTAGCTCCACATTGGTGTCAAAATACTGAGCTTGTTCTTAGACTTAATTACAATTGAGCTAGGAGACAGTGACTTAAATCTTGATTTGTAAGATTCATGGGCAAAACTATTCTTTCAAAAAGAACTTCAGGTAAGGGAGGATAGTGTTTAGAGCATCAATCCAATCAACTTCTTGAAGGCTGAATTAATGTAAGATGCTAATTTAGGATCACCAAATATTATGAAGACTCTTGTGGTCAAATAGGCACAGGCAACACTTTCCTCGAAGCTAGGATCCCTTAACATGCCAAAAACATGTTCAAAAGTCATTTCCAGTTTAGGTTCCTAATAAGGTTATACAGCTGAAGCATGCAGAGTAAATAAATTCAAAGGTATGGATGTACTATTAAGGCAAACTTTAGCTTCATTGACCCTTGGTGAGTCTGCCTGCCACCAGCTCTATTAGTCCTCATCCTCTTCTCATTATTGCTACCACTTGTTTGCCTGTGAGCAGAGAGCCTTTGAGCAAGTAGACAGTGACATCTACTGAGCCTTCTTCTCATCAGGTGAACAAAAAAGCTTGTAATGGTGAAGAGGAAGAGGAAGTCCAGAGGGCTTTTCTCAGTGAGTCTTTGCCGGAGTTTTGGCATGTGCCTGATCTTGTTGAGATAACATACATTGTATAAAAATGGATGAACAAATCAGAAAGAATTGTTTAACATTTGCAATGAGAAAACAAACCATTCCTGTCATCTGAATGCACAAGGAAGTAGTCTTAAGTGAGTGTCTTTTTTCTGTCTATTAATAATGAACGGCTTTATTTGCTCTGCTTCGTATTGCCAGAGAAAAATGTTATATCCAAAACATTCAACACATTCTTTTCTTTTCCCTTGCTGTTTTCACAATTCTTGGCATGCTAGTGGATAATCAAATTGCTTAAATATTTCATGTTGCATGACCTAGCTGAAAATGTATAGGTTTGCAGGAGCCATTGGGAAATGGATTTAATATCACTTCTAGAATTAATTCTGAAGAGCAGCTACTGTGATTTAAGAAACCTATAAAAAACACATTTTCGGGTATAATTTGAGGTGACAGATGATCAGGTATTCATTCATCATTTATTCACTGGAATTAGTATAAGTATTCTGCCATGCTCTCTTCCAGAATACTCAATTCTCAGCTCTCACAATCTGAGATCGTTATTAGAGAGGATGATAGTAACTGACTATTTTGCAGTGGGTTTTACTGTAAATTGAGGGCAGAATTCTTCAGGTTCCATTTTGCAGTATTATTTAGAAAAAGTTGAGGTAGGGTATACCAAATCTTAAAACTACAGTGTAAAATGGATTAGTAACATGGTTCCCTGTATTTATTACATCCTTCTGGAGTTCATGCAGAAGTTGTCTAAGGAAGAGTTGTCTAAGGGCACAATCCTATGCATGTTTAGAGAGAGCAAAGTCCAAGAACTTCCAGCATGGCTTGGGAATGCTGAAAGTTGTAAGAATTATTTCTATCTAAACATGCATAGGAGTGCACCCTAAGTTGTCTAAGGAAAGGAATGTTTCCTATTGGTCTGGTTGCGTGTTAAAACCCTGAACCAAGACTGGAGGAAGCTGTTTAAAAGGGCTGTTCCAGATCCACATTAAAGATGAAGTAGTTCATTGTGGCATGAATGTATCCATAGAAGACACTACTTCATCATATAAATGGTAACTTATTCAGGTAATTGGATGCTTCTCTTTTGGTTGAAACCTCAACATCTCTTAGGTGAACATCTGTTCACAAAGGAAGTTTGCATGAACTTTCAGTGGCAGACATTGTATCATTCATTACCTTGGCCCAACACGATTCTCTGTGTCAAAATAATGGAATTAGTAAATCAACAAATCTTAGAAAGTATTTAAGAACATATACCAATGAAGACTTTAAACCGTGATTTAATACGGTAGCTGAGACTTGATCCAAAATTAGGGTTTCTTTTTTGCTTATATCTTCTTCTTTGAGTTGTCACAAATGTACTGTAATAAACAGCAAAGTAATGACAGGACTATGTGGGTGGTGGTAGAGTTTGGGCTAAAAATGGCTGACATACCAAGTAATGAGACCCAACTGAGAAATGAGTGCGTCAGTGGCTGAGGCATTAGTCACCATGTGTTACGATCCACTGGAAACTTAATGTCTTCTGAGTAATGCAAATAGGCATAATGGGATGCAGCTTGGGAAATTAAGTTATTTGTTTTGAGGAAAACACTTTCTCTGCTTAACCGTTTCCCCAATAATTAGTACAATAGGAATGAGAACTACCCAGTTTACCAGAAAACTTTTCTGTTTCAGAGATAATCTAAAAATGCTGAAGTCTTCAACATATCCCCAAGTTCTGAAATTAAAGCATGGTGCAGCATTAGTTTTTCAGACAATCCAGGAAATAAATCAATAATTTTATCTGGATAAGGACCAAAACAAACAATGGCCTAATCTACACCAAGCAGGATATTGCGCTATGAAAGCTGTATGGAAACGGTCTATAAAAGCCAGGAGTCACACTACTGCTTTATAGTGGTATTGAAATGCACTGACAACCGTTGGGACCCATTGGCACATACCATATACTGCTTGGTGTGGCTCCTGCCTTTTACATACCGCTTTCATACCGCTTTCATAGTGCAATATACTGCTTGGTGTAGCTTAGGCCATCGGCTTCTGGTTTGTTTGTTTTTTAAAATCTTTAAATTAGGGGATGGGGCTCTGATTTTGAATAGAGCAGTGGTCAACGTATTCTTCCAAACCATTTTTAGATCTACAGCAGACAGCCCCCTCCCTCAAACTGCTAGTAGGAGCCAGTAGAAAATGAAACATACAGCTACTTTAAACTTAAATAAAAGTTGAATAATCTGATTGTAGCTTTTTCACATCATGACAGTTTTGGCCAGAAGATCACACTGACCAAAGACTCAATTTCTAAAGTGAGCAGTGTCAGGAATCAAGCCTATCTTGAAGTCCTCTGCACTAAGTGCTGGGGTTGATTGGGGTGACTCAGAGGGGTGTAGGCAGGGGGCAGGGAGGGGAAGGATTACTATTCATATGCAAAGGAAACAATTTGCTTTATAAGTTTTGTCTGAACTATTTCATTATTGAGCCCTCGCATTGAAAACAGATCCCTAGGGGCTATGTTCTTGAATAGTCAGGTATAAATTAAGGCCTGCGAAAACATGGTACTTCACAAAAAATCACTAAAACGACTTCTCAAGATGTGTCTTTTTGAGAGGGAAGCTGTGTGGTTACTGCAGACTGGTGATGACAACTTCATGTGTCATGAACAACCCTGATATGCTTTTGCTCTGCGCTACATCACCTGTGTGAATTGGTCCCAGGTGGGCTGCAGAATCAGGTGCCACAATGCAGGGTTTGTGGAGACCAGGATCAGTGCCAGACGGGTACAAAGAGGTGCAATGTTTGACAGCACTGGAAGGATTTTCATTCTAAACCTGAGCTAAGCAATATTGATACTACAATTATTTATTTATTTATTTATTTATTTAATTACATTTATATACCGCCCCACAGCCGAAGCTCTCTGGGCGGTTTACAATTATGTATCAATCAACGATGAGACTGACCCACTCACCTATTTTATCACACTTCCAGCAAATAAGATTTTTTGTGTTGAAATTGCTGTACCATTCTATATATTTTATTGTATCAGCAGAAAACCAAGAAAAAATTATACTTTTTTTTTAAAAAAAGAGAGTAATAAAGTTCCTCTTTACAGTCTAATTGCTTGGTTATGTGGTAGGGTATATGATTTATATGCATGATTATATGAATTTTATTTATTTCACAGTATAATTTTTAAAAAGTAGGAGAAAGATAGAAGTAGAGTACAAAGAAGAAGTCATGCAAGGAAGATGGGTTAGAACAGGCCACCCCAACCTTTTGGGGTTGGTGGCCACATTTCGAATTTTGAACATGGCAGCTCTCCCAAAATGGCTGCCATGAGGGGGTCCCATTTATAAAACCACTGCCATGGTGGACATTGCCAGGCAGAATCACCCATTTTATTTTATTGTATTTTATTTTATTTATTTATTACATTTTTATCCCGCCTTTTTTCCTCCAAGGAACTCAAGGCGGCATACATAATTCTCCTCTCCATGTTATCCTCACAACAACAACCCTGTGAGGTAGGTTGTGCTGGGAGTATGTGACTGGCCCAAAGTCACTCAGTGGGTTTCCATGGCTGAGTGGGGACTAGAACCTGGATCTCCTGACTCCCAGTCCAACACCTTAGCCACTACACCACCCTGGCTCTCAGTGGAGCGCTTGAGATAATTGCCCCACACCTTCTTCATTTCCATATCACAACCTCGATAGAGGATAAGATTCCTTCCCTATGGTCTTAGATGGTTATTTGGTATTTAACTAATTTTCTGCTGAATAGCACTTTAGGGCACAATCTTATGCATGTTTAGACAGAAACATCCTGCAGTTGTAGGACTTTCAGGGATTTGTGAGGCTAAAGGAAATGTGTGAGGCTGAAGGAACTCCAAAACACAAAAGCACACTTTTGAACCCACAGTTTTCTCTCCAGCACCCATTTCACAGAAGGCAACTTGATGAAGCTCAGAGACAAGTAACCTGGTCAAGAAACTGAGTCCCAGGCAGTGATGGGATTTGACCTCCAAATGCCAAATCATATATGAGCCTACAAAAAGCACAACGAAGTACCAATTTCATAGAAGTCAAACTGGTGATGCTCAGAGAAATCCACAGGCAGAAACAAAACATACATTCACACATCAGGCTGCACCACACCACCTAAAAACAGAGCTGAAATTTATAGGACAATTATTTCATTCATTTTCAGATCTATTTGTTATAGTTTAATATGGGGGAGGGCATACAAATTATATTTGTGGTCATTTAAAAACAAAACAAAAAAAACTTTACAATATAGGATTTAGTACAAATCATACTGTGACAATTGCTTTATTTGAAAAGGTTTGTGCAACATTCTAATTTGATTTTTTAATTTTTACTTAATATGATTGTTATACTGAGATGAAGAATTACCTCATATGCCTATATTACATATTGGTAATAGGTATATTACGATTGTTCCAACAACTAGAACAGTAATTAAGATTCACTTTGAGAATCTATTGTGATCTGAGAGGGATGATACACAGGCAGCCTTTGGACGTGCCAGACAAGATTGATGGAGAAAATGTTCTAATTCCCTAGAGCATCCTGAGCATTGTTCAAAGAGCGGACCATCTTTCATCTAAGAAAAAGAAAAAAGCATGTTACAGCTTGTGAATTTGTTTCATATAACCCCTTTAATTCGTAGGAGATCTAGTTCTAACCTGAGTTCTAATATTAGAAACTATCTTATTTTATCAAAGGAAGGGGTTTATCTGATACCAATAGCATGGAACACTTCACTCCATTTCAAATGATTCTTTTGTTTGTTCACTAAAATTGCAGATTTATAGTTTTTGTTATTGAACCACATTTGATTGTAGTTTTGGCTTCAGTCTGAAAACTACTGACTGATCAAGGATGTTTGTTTTACACAAGAGTACACATAACCATTTATAGCAGATCAGTGATTCCAAAGGACACTTGAAAAAAAACCCTCTAAGGGCCAATTCACTCATGGAGGTTTTGATTTGATGTACATTTTAGCTGAGTGCATGGTAAAACGGTTAGCTGTTTATTTTGCTATATAACTAAGGGCGAAATCCTGTGCATCTTTAGACAGAAAGAAGTCCTACAACTGCAGGATGTTTCTGTCTAAACATGCATAGGATTGCGCCCTCAAGTGCTATTCAGCAGAAAATTAGTTAAATACCAAATAACCATCTAGGACCATAGGGAAGGAATCTTATCCTCTATCATGGCTGTGACATGGAAGTGAAGAAGGCGTGGAGCAATTATCTCAAGCTTCTCACTGAATTCAGTGGGAGTGTTTAATTTAAACTTAAACTCCTGCTCTAGTCTCTTTTGGCAGGTAGTTCCTGAGCCTGGGAGCGGTCACCAAGAAGGCCCTCTTTGTGTCTCCACTAAACACCCCTCTGAAGGTGGCAGTGTCAAAAGAAGGGCCTCTCTCAAACATGTTAAGACCGTGGCAGGGAGAAGGTAGTTTTTCAGGTAGCTTGGTCTCAAGCCATATAGGTCTTACTATAAGTCATATCCAGCACTTTCAATTCTGCCCAGAAACAGACTAGTAGCCAGTGAAGCTGTTGTAACAAGGCAGTCACATGCTCCTGTAACCACCCTAGCCAACCGTCTGGCCACAATGGCCATTCTGCCACGCCCGGCATAGCCTGGGTGTGGGGAGGCGTTTGTGGGTGTGGGCGAGAGGAGACGTGCCCAGCCCTGATTGGCTGGGGGCTGGTATGGTGCCACATGAGGGAAGGGGTCGGAGAGCTCATAAGTAAGGGGCTCTCTCCCCCTTCCCCCTTCTGGACTAGCTGAAGTTTCCAAACAATTTTCAAAGGCAGCCCCACATAAAGTGTGTTACAGTAGTCTAAACAGGACGTAACCACAGCCAGATGAGACATATCTTGGAACAGAATGTACAGGATGTAACGATGATGCTGAGAGGGGAACAACTGCAGGACAATGTTGGGCATAAAACATGCAGCATGAGTGGGGTAGAGACTGGCTAATGGGAAGAATGGTGAATTGTACAGTTGCAAAAACTTTGTTCTGCCCCCATAGAAAACTCCGCCTCAGTCCTCTGTGGTTTGTCAGTGTTTGTCTTATGAAGCTCAGTTTGCACTTTGGTACCTCTCAGGAGGTGACGGTGAGCAAGAAGCTAGGGCATATCAGATGTAACCCTGCAGAGATTTATGCCTGTCATATTTCTCTCTCTCTGCTGCTCTCTAGAAGAGTTTGCATTTGACAAAGATATGAATATAATGAGGACTATTTAAAGCACTACCTTGTTAACAATTCCATTTTCTTTGTGAAATCTTGCACATAGTTCTTTATTGATGGCATACTGTTTGAAGCTTCTCAACTACATTCATATGCTCTCAGGAGCATTTTAATTTCAATATCTGTGTGATCGGTTAAAATGGCATATAAGAAAAGAACAGATATCCCTTCTTGGATGGAGTGGAAACAATGGGCATGTCACTACCTCCCGGCAGAGGGGAGAGGATCTCACGAAATGCTGATCACGAGATCTTCCCCTCAGTCCACACATGGCATGCGGAGTCCTGGGAGGAAGGAGGGTGTCACGCCCACTTTTTTTTTTTTTTTTTTTAAGGAAAAGGACCTAGAGCGCACCTGCACTCCAGCGCAAACGTAACTTTTTTAAACTTACGACCCCGCTCCCCTCCCCACCCCTGATGCATACGGAGCGCTTGAAGAACTCTGTGCCCTGGGCCTGGTTCCCGGCTCCTTGCATTTACTCGTGAGGAGCCAGGACAAAACCAGGACAGCTGCCCACACATCCTGCGATCTCAGGACGATCCAGAGACTGCAGGAAAAAACGGGTTAAAAGCCATCCCAGTTATCCCAGGGAAATAGAGGGATCATCCCTCCCTGTCCCCGGGATCCCCTGGGTGTCATGTGGATGCACAGGGATGATTCTGGGGCCATCCCTGTATTAAGGCATGGTGTAGATATGCCCATTGTCAGCAAAGATAACCAACTATATCATGCCAGTAAATATTTATTAGCGGGCTATGCTGAATGCTTGCAAGTTACCATTTTTTCTCCACCTTTCATTACAGTAAATTCACTGATCAACCTTAGTCTCTCTCTCTCTGTCTCTGTCTCTGTCTCTCCCCTCCCTCTCTCTCAAAACCATTTTCCTGGGAATAGTGAAAACTTTGCATTGCCAATTAAATTTCACTAAGCAACAATGTAAGTTGAGTGCAAATATAGCAAATTTAGAGTGAGAGCAATGCTCCTTCCATCACATAATTATAGTGATGGTGAGCAGTAGTTGCTCATCCCCAACATTAATTTAGGGGAAGGAGAGAGAGGCCTCTCCTGCCCCAGGTGCTACTGTCATGGTCACCTGCTTTTTGCCTATGGCGTGGAGAAGTGCACTGGTCCTGGTAGGGTTGCGCAAGAGCAGAGATGGGAAAGGCATCCCACTCCAGGTAGACTGTGCTTCCTGCCCTGTGTTTTTTCCAGAAATTGAGCAATGGTTCTATGCGTGGCCTTACCTGGTTACATAATTGTTTTCTGGTCAGCATCTCATTCATTTCATTTATTACATTTCAATACTGCTGAATAGCCAAATCTTTCTGGGTGGATTACACAGATTAAAACCTTAAAAATACAATATTGCACATCATATAAAAATGATTTACATTTGATTTACCACTGTTTGACTTCTACTCCTGCAATTAATTAATTAAACACAATACCCTGTGAAAATGAATCTGACAGTAGTGTTAGCAGAGAGTAGACATTTTCAGATGACACTATGGGGCTTTTCTACATGAGGCTTTTTACCTGCTTCTTTAACAAGGCTTCTGCTTATAGATTTTGTTTTTTGCATGGTTAAGATTGACTTCTTTACTCATATTTCTTTCTGGAGGGTTTCTTTCTCTGCTTTCTATATGTTCTATTATGCAATCAATAGGTGGTGCTGTGATATAGAAAAATTGCAGAAATATACCAGGGTTTCATGCTGCCATTTACAGAAATACCAGACTTCCTTTGTTAGAAAACACTCCGCCCCCTGCTGTAATGGGCTTTTTTCTAAAGTGGTTGCACAGCACAAGAGAGTCGCTGGAGGAGGATGTCATGTAAAGCACTTGCAAACTACCTTTAGAAAAATCATGAGCACACAATAAATGCTTCATGTAGAAAGACTTTATGTCCCATGCATGAACTGATGCCATGCACCAATGGTTTCTTCTGAAAAAAATATTTAAACCCATTTTCCTGAATCAGAACTCAAAAATGATATTTTCTGCATTAAAAAATGTTTGCTGAGTTTCCCATTCAGCACTTGTCTGTTATAGTCTGTGTTCTGGATGGATTTAAGGAGGCATTTCAATGGAAGCTTCTTACTTCAGCACTTGGCAAAACTAATAAAACTAATAAGCAGCTCCCTAGTGAAACTTTAGTGGATCATTAACCAGAGATTTGTTGCCTTGGATACTGAGTTAGGTAGATACCTTAGGTCTTTCTTTCTTTCTTTCTTTCTTTCTTTCTTTCTTTCTTTCTTTCTTTCTTTCTTTCTTTTAAACCAAGCCTAGCATTTGATTTGAGTGTTCAGAAAACAGAAACATCTTAGTCTATATAAAAAGCTTCAGGTAATAATAATTTAATTGCTGAAGAAAAGGAAAGAGAAAAATGAACAATAATTAAATTGTTATTTTGTAGGCTTTATGTTCAATAAATAGTCAGTATCAACATTATGCAAGAATTTAAATATAATCTCTAAGTAGTTGTGAGAAACTCCTCAGAACTTTCAGAAGTAAAACAACCTGCATGCTTAAAAGACAAGAGACATTTCTACAATGTAGGTGATGGTTATACTTACACATTCATGTCACAGTCCTGAATTAATCTCTTCATGGGACTTCATGGGCTTTCAGTCAAGGCGTATCTACATATTTTATGAATAGTGCAAAATCTTGAAAAGAGTAACAGCCACATTGAATATGAAATTTGAAATAATTTTCAAATATTTTAGAATTAATAACACTCCTTGACTCCAAAGATATGTCTAAGAAAAGAGATAGGTTAGGGTTCCTGGCATTTTTATTAAATCCAAAAGACTGTCAAGTGACTTCTCTTCTAAATGTAAAGTTTTCCTAGTCACCACAATTCTGTGCAAGACCATATTTCCCTCTTCAAATTCCTCATATTCATTCTCTCCCCACCCCCACTAACACATGCAGGAGAGCACGCATGTGATGGAGGATGAGTGATCCTATCAATTTTCTGAGCAGTTTATAATTAATGCTTGAAAAGAAGAAAACAGTCTCCTGTAACATTCAGTATCATTGCTTTGTCTTCTGCGATGATTGTGAACTGTGATAATCTTGTGATTTTTTTTCTGAGAACAGAGGATCATCATAAAAGTGCATTTATGTTAAAGAATATTAGGTGATCAGTATCCTAGCGCAGGACAGGTAGGAAGAAAGCTGATTTAGCATGCATGGGGATGTTGGCAGGCAAGCATGATGGAATGGGGTTTATATGTCAGGATTTGTAATTTGTAAATATATATATATATATATATATATATATATATATATATATATCTCACGCACTATGGCAATGTGTGGCATGCTGGAGGTACCTGAGCTAAGAGAAGGACTTTGTGTTGCATTGCTAAGCAACACAATAACCAGCTGATACAGCTAGCATTGAAAGATATCATTGCTGAAGCAGCCAAACTGCTTCAAGTCAATTCTGCCCAATGGCCTGCTGCTGCCCCCCACCCGCAGGACTTACCTGAAGCCTCCGTGCACACTCGCAAGCTGCCCGGCCTCCTCTCTGGGCTGCCGTGCATTTAGTGTTTTAGAGGAGGCCGGGTGGCTCACTGACACACATGCAGGCCTCAGGTAAGTCCAAGGGATTGTTCCAAGGGACACAAAACATTTCATTTTTAATTAATATGCATTTCATTTTTAATTATCCTTGACATTCAAATTTTGAAATGTTAATGTTCCATTCTCATAACAGGAATGGTCCAAGAACAAATTATTGACCTTGGTTGCCAACATATCAACTATTTGAGCTTTCAACAGCTGGATATTAATTCATTATTCACTTGCTATGCTGGAATTCATGTGTTTTATGCCAGCAGTGAATAATGAAACATTTCGTGATCACACACTACAGGATAAAAAGATGACCTTCAACAAGTTTCAACTCATTCAGTTTCAGTTTAGTAGATCTTTCTCCTCCTCCCTGGCAGCTGTTTGTACTAAGTGTTTTAGGAATCAATTCCCCCACCCCCCCTTTCCCTACCTCAGTCGAATATTAATACTGTTATGAATACATATAGTAGGAGGATATAGAAAGAAAGATCTTGCACACTATTCATGCAACTGAGTCTGAAAAAGTGTCCAGAATCACTGAGAACATCCTTCTGTAATGGCACAGCTTCTTCATTATGGTAGATGATCCTCTAAAGGCACCATCCTATGCATGTTTAGACAGGAAAAAAACTCCTACAACTCCAATTATTACCCAACCAGCATATTGTTAGACTTTTCTCTGTCTAAACATGCATAGGATTGTGCCCTAAATCTTTTAAAAATATCCAGGGATGATCCTCCAAGTTCCCAGGGCAAATTATTTTCCTTAAATTATCAGTGGAAACCTGTTATGGTTTTGTTTTTGCTTTCCACCATATCCTCTCCACATCGTTTCTAACCTTTCAAAATGGCAAACTTTCAATAAGCCTTTTACCTATACCTTCACTGATGGACCTCTACTTCTTCCATTGTATTGACAACCCTGGCTTCTATCACCACACCTAGTCCCCCAGTTCTAGGATGTAAGAAAATTAAGAAAGGAAAACCCAATAAAATTCTGCATGCACTTTCTGCACAGTTTTTGTATAGTCACTGGAAATATGATGCCCTTTGTTCTAATTCTGTCTGTGAGTGTCATCAGATGAGCATTTTATAGCTCATTGTTACTGGCGCCTCATGGATTTTTGCGGGTCCTTTTCACCATGCTGTCCATCTCCCACATGTCTCCCACTCCTTCTGGTTGTTTTCTGACACACAAAAAGCTGTAACGAAACTTGCCACCTTTTCCTGCTGTGTGCAGGAGAAGCAGTGCAATAAAAATACCCACTGAATGGGCCACGTGGTTGTTGCTTGCTTCTTCTTTCTTCCCTGTGTGAAGAAAGAGGAAGCTGTTCAGCCCTATTGTGGGACAGACGGAGGAGGCAAAGTGACGGTAAGGAAATGTGATCCCCCGGCTGATAACGCTCTGTGAATAAACACCAAGCACAATATGACACTTTGAAAATGGTTTGAAGACTGTATATGGAGTGTGTCCTGGGCCCCAACAGTTGTCACTACTGTTACAAACCATTTTAAAGCAGTAGTGTAGATCCTGCCATGGTCGTTGTGATTTTTGGATGGGAGGGCTCATCTCTTCATGGAATGGGTTACAATATTTTTGACTACTTTCCACTTAATAGAACAAAAGGGCTACTACCTGTGTACTTTAATGGCAGAATTTTATTGCTGTGTTAAATGAGTTATGAAATTGCATACTAAGATTGCAGAGGAAATTCAAAGATATATTTTAAGATGCTAGGTTTTACCTTGAAAATATTCAGAGAAATATTACACAGTTTTTAACGATCTATACTTTTAAAGTATTGTTAAGCACATCTGCTTGTGAAATCAATTTTAGAATTATTTGGGTCTATTTTTTAAAGTTCTAAATTGGTTTTCATCCAGATAAGCACTAGAATTTCTTTCACTACTTTTTTAGGAACTCCATTAATTCATCCAAGCCTAATATTGGAATTCTGTTTACCTAGATAAATGTGATCGTTGCTTGGCTATTTCTAAAGCTGAAACATTCAGCTATTTTGCCCATGATTAATACATAAATTAAAAACAGAACAGTAAGTAAGATGAATTGGACCCAAGAGGATTGAACTTAAATTTCTCCTGCGCCGCATACTAATCATATATTTTACAATTGCTGGACCTGGGAACTTCTCCTGAGTTATCTTTCTGACTCTATTCCTTTTTGAACAATCCTGTGGCCTTTGCATTTTCACATCCATAACTTCCCCAACCTGGTGCCATCCAGATGTTTTGGACTACAACTCCCACGATTCATGATAATTAACTGCAGTATGATGCTTATTAAAATACTTCTCTTGAGGTGTCTAGTACTGAACTGGAACTTAACTTGATAAAATGTATTTATTAGTGGGGTATGAATCAGAGTAAGTTATGTGGTGAAAGAATTTAAGGGGCATAGAGCAAAATGCCCACTCTAAAAGGTAAATACAGGTGTGTACAGCACAAGAAAACTGCATCTTGAGTGTTGATAAGAGCCATTGAGTGACTGGGTCCACTGAGCATGCTAAGTCATCATTGGGTTGCTTTTGGGGTCCCTTTATCAGGGATCCCTCCTAAATATTATTTTGTACTTCTGCAAAGTTTGGGATTTCTCCAAGCATGTTGACACCACCCCTCTTGTGAGTGGATTGTGCTATTTTGGTTAACACTCACCTTTGGACTCTGGAAATAGAGGGAATGAGTCTGGACTCTGGAAATAGTAATTAAGGTTAGAGATGGCCCAAGATGTTTTGGCCCATGATACAGAAAACAAAAATGGTGCCTCCTGCCTCCCCCTCCCAAAGTATACTTGGAAGTGCCTCACAGAATACCTGCCATTATACAGTTCTTGAATGATACCGCAAATGCTACCTCACCCTACCTAAAGTTGGGGCTGACCCTAGTAAGACCAAATCATTAGAGCAGATTTTAAAAGTTACCTTAGTGCAAGCATAGTGAACATAAGAATCTTTTCCCTACTTCTGCTTTTAAGGTATATGATTCTAATTCAGCCTTCCCCCTCCTTTTAAAAACAACAACATTTTTTTTAAAAAAAACCACACACACACCAGTGGAATGTCATCACAAAACCATGAGGGGGGTAATTCTTAAATCCTCTCAAGCACCATGGTCCTCCTGATCTGAATTGGGGCCATGCACACTTACACTGAAGTAAATAATCCAGTCACACACAGTTCTGTTACACACAATTTGAAGAAAGTTTAGTTTGGCCCTTTGAGTGTGAGAGATCAAAAATATGCAAAGAGGCATCAGTTAAAAGTGCAACCTGAAGCAGTGCTATTATGTAAATGGACAGTAACAAAATAAATTGTATTGATTTGATTCTATATTCACTTACATTCATAGATGCCTTTGTGCTCTGTTCATACATTTATCCAGCTCAAAGTTTAAACCAACATTCTTTCACTTGGGGAAAAAGATACCAGCTGATATGGAATTCATGCCAGCCTCCACAGGCTATAGAGCTGTCAAAGGAACCCTGCACATTTCAAGAAATTAGTTTGACATTGTAAAAGTTCACCTTGACAAACAAGGAGCCAATTAGATGTACAGGAAGAGGTGATTACACAGGGGAAGAGGCCGATCAAATTGGGGGAGCTCTGAAAAGAGCAAGGTCCCTACTCGGAATCTTAAAAGGTTACATGTTGTGGAAGCTGCATATCCAGGGAAGAAATCAGTAAGATAACCATCTGGACTCTTAAAATGGCACCTACAATAAAAGAAGTAGCAAAATTATTCCAGTATCAGGTTTCAGCAAAGTAATGCATTAGCTTAAATGAAATGATAGTCCAATTGCGGAAGAAACTATACTGCTAGCAGACCACAATGGTTTTGTTTAAAGCTATAGTCCTGCTTCAGCCTGGCTCCTTTGAAAATAAGGATGAGGGTGAGCTGGGGCTCATTCTTGAAACGCAGAATCAGGATTGGGGTCCTCAGGTATGATCATAATACCCTGCTTCACGTGTACACTTCTAGTTAATTCAACCATATGCATAAGGACTATCTGCCAATGAACATGGGGCCGAATTCTATTCTGTTACAGCACTAGCATAAACCAGCACTAATGCAACATCATTAGCGCTTGTGCTGTGACAGTATTGCCCGCAGTGTGTTTCAAATGTCCAAAGTGCTTAAATATATTTTAGCAATCCTTACAACATCCCTGTATGGAGGTATATTTTTTTTAAAAAATTATTTAATACTTCAAACAATACATCAATACAAAATAAAACAATACTACATAATACACAATAATATAAAATAAACATTTGATAAACATATATTCTAACTTAATTCTCTTAACATAATCATACTTAACATAAAAGTGCTCCCCACAACCATGGGATCTTATTCATGTTTCCAAAATCTCATTGCTTCCTCTGGAGGTGTTTTCCCTCTCCCCTTTAATAATACAAATTCTAGAAACTGTTTCCATATTCCCTCAAAATCATTCGTTTTTATCATTCCTCTTCTAACTTTTATATTACATGTTAATTTATCGTTAATAGCAATATCCCATATTTCTTTATACCAATCTTCTATATGATAATCCCCTTGAACCTTCCAGTTCCTAGATATCATTAATCTTGCTGCTGTTAACAAATTCATTATCAATTCTTTTGTGTCTTTATTACAGTTCAATTCTCCATATAATGATAACAATGCCACTATAGGTGTCTCTTCAATCTCCATTCCTAAAATTTCTTTTATCTCATTAAACACCAATTTCCATAATTTTTGTACAAATTTGCATTCCCACCACATATGTAAATACGTTCCTTTCTTTTGACAACCTCTCCAGCAGCTTGCTGAATTTATCTTATTTATTTTATTTAATCTTACCGGGGTTAGGTACCACCTCCATACAATCTTATAATAATTTTCTTTTATCTCTCAAACATATTTCTCAACACTCGTTGTTTCCATATCCCTTCCCAACTCTGTTGCCCTATTTGTTCCTTCAAGTCAGTTTCCCATACCATCTTGCCTACACTTTCCATCTCCCCCTTTTCCACTAATATTCTCTATATTTCACTCGTTAACCCTTTTATTAATTTATTTTCTCTTTTCTCATTTTCTTTTTTTAAGATAAGCTCCTCAAATTTCGTAATAGCTCTACACTCTCCATTATCCTTTAACCATTTCTTCGTCCATTGTTCTAATTGAAGATAATTTAACCACGTTAAATTTCCCTCTTTTAGTCTCTCCTTTATTTCTTCTCTTTTTGTTGTTGTTTATTCATTCAGTCGTTTCCGACTCTTCGTGACTTCATGGACCAGCCGACGCCAGAGCTTTCTGTCAGCCATTGCCACCCCTAGCTCCCCCAAGGTCAAGTCTGTCACCTCCAGAATATCATCCATCCATCTTGCCCTTGGTCGGCCCCTCTTCCTTTTGCCTTCCACTTTCCCTAGCATCAGCCTCTTCTCCAGGGTATCCTGTCTTCTCATTATGTGGCCAAAGTATTTCAGTTTTGCCTTTAATACCATTCCCTCAAGTGAGCAGTCTGGCTTTATTTCCTGGAGTATGGACTGGTTTGATCTTCTTGCAGTCCAAGGCACTCTGAGAATTTTCCTCCAACACCACAGTTCAAAAGCATCTATCTTCCTTCGCTCAGCTTTCCTTATGGTCCAGCTCTCGCAGCCATAGGTTACTACGGGGAATACCATTGCTTTAACTATGCGGACCTTTGTTGTCAGTGTGGTGTCTCTGCTCTTAACTATTTTATCAAGATTTGTCATTGCTCTCCTCCCAAGAAGTAAACGTCTTCTGATTTCCTGGCTGCAGTCAGCATCTGCAGTAATCTTTGTGCCCAGAAATACAAAGTCTGTCACTGCCTCCACGTTTTCTCCCTCTATTTGCCAGTTGTCAATCAAGCTGGTTGCCATAATCTTGGTTTTTTTGAGGTTTAACTGCAACCCAGCTTTTGCACTTTCTTCTTTCACCTTTGTCATAAGGCTTCTCAGCTCCTCCTCGCTTTCAGCCATCAAAGTGGTGTCATCTGCATATCTGAGATTGTTAATGTTTCTTCTCTACTTCTCAACTTTTCTAGCCAATCTTTTAACTTCATTACCTTTCTCTCTATTAAACTTTTCCCCAACTTGTCTTTTAAATTTCCCGGAAAGTTCCTCATCATTATCACTGGTGATATTGGGGAAATACTTGGAAGTAAGTCCTTTTTATATAATCGCCATATTTCCCAGTGATTTTTAAAAAGGGGGTTCTCTATTTCCTGTATGGAGGTATGGTGGACCAGCATTACTCTCAGAGAGGTGACTGGGGCTGAAAAAATAGGGCTTGCCCAAGACCACCAAGTGAAAGCAAGGCTGAGATGAGATGTGATCCAGACACTGGGGGCTCATCTACACAATTTTATTTATTTATTTATTTATTATTTATTTATTACATTTCTATACCGCCAAATAGCTGGAGCTCTCTGGGCGGTTCCACTATGAAAGTGGTATATAAAAGGCAGGAGCCACACTACTGCTTTATAGTGGTACTGAAGTTCACTGATGACTGTTGGGATCCATGATACATGTCATATACTACTTTCATAGTATTATATCCTGCTTGGTGTAGCTATGTCAATGGGCCCCAACAGTTGTCAGTGCACTTCATTACCACTTCAAAGCTGTAGTGTAAATCCTGCAGTGCACTTCAATATCACTATAAAGCAGTAGTGTGGCTCCTGCCTTTTATATACTGCTTTCATAGTGGAATATCCTGCTTGGTGTAGATGATCCCTGGGACAGATCTACACCTCGTGTTATGTCAATGCAATCCCATCACAGTGAGGCTCATAGCACAGACATTGACATCTGTCGTTGTATTTTGGATAATACAAAATAAAAAGTGGGAAATAATGCTAGAAAAGTGGTGTATAGAGCATGGAATGTGCTCCAACAGTTATCAGTGCTCTTCAGCACCAGTAAAAAGCACTACAGTAGATCCAGCCTCTTAGCCAATCTGCTAAACCAATCTGAGGTAAAAAAGACCCCTGTCCTTAATTTTATAGATTACGCCTAATGCTGCAGCACCAAGAAGAGGAGCCCTCTTCAGCATCTCACTGGAGAAGAAAACTGATATTGAGCTGAGGGTTTTATTCTTCTTGTGGATTTCCCTCTCCTCTTTCTGTTTGTGTGCACCGTTGCCCTCTAGGAGGAATACTGAAGAAATTGAAACGTCACTTTTGCTTAATATCAATGGATACTAGCCATGACAGCTATATACTGTCTCCAGTGTCAGAGCCAATGTGTCTCTGTAGACCATTTGCTAGAGAACATGGGCAAGAGTGTGCTGTTGCACTCATGTCCTACTTGTGCGTTTCCCACAGACAGCTGGTTGGCCACTGTGTGAACAGAATGCTGGACCAGATGGACCCTTGGTCTGATTCGGCATGGTTCTTCTTATCTTCTCACATTCTAAATACATATTGCAAGTTAATTCTTTTCACAAACTTGTGACAAAATGACCTATGTCTGAATATTTGCTATGTCTGATTCCCCCCTCCCCCTAAGCAACTTTATGATTTTTGAGCCATAAAGGGCAAAAGATTCCTGAACTAATGTGTGACTTGTGTTAGCCAGTTGGCAGGATTTCATACCCCTTCCCTGCCACATACACGTATATAAAATGTGAATAATTGAAAGCCTATAATGAGAATTGTAAGAGTTACACTAAGCTAAGCAAAATCATTACATTACCTTTTTCAGGTAACCAGCGTTAAGAGTAAAGCTGCTCAGTTTGGCTCCACGAAGTGGCAGCTTTTAAATGGTGTTGAATGCATCACCTCCAAAGTCTGTAATGAGCCCTAGGATAAGATACAACAGCTTTGCTGCTGAGGAAATTATTGAGCAGGGAATAGATCGAAATGAACCCCACAAAATGGTTAACTGAAACATGGATCAGTCCATTATTTTAAACAATAATGGATTCAGAAACTTCAACTGGTTCAAAGAGCTGCAGCCAGATTGTTGACCGGAGCTAGTTACAGGGAGCATATAACCCCCTTGTTAAAACAGCTCCACTGGCTGTTTCCAGGCACAATTCAAAGTGCTGGTTATGACCTATAAAGCCCTATATGGCTCAGGGCCAGGTTATCTGAAAGACCATATTCTCCTTTACAAGCCTGCCCATCCTCTGAGATCTTCAGGGGAGGCCCTTCTCTCAGTCCCACCACCATCACAGGCATGCCTGATGGGAACGTTGGAGAGGGCCTTCTCAGTGGCTGCCCTGGGGCTCTGGAACTCCCTTCCCAGGGAAGCTAGACTGGCTCCCTCCCTGGTGTGTTTCCAGAGGCAGGCTAAAAAGTTTCTGTTCCAGCTGGCCTTTGGTGGAGTAGTCTGGACCTCTGTTGCACTGATTATATATTGGATTTTTATTTTATTTTTTTAAAAAAGTATTTAAAATGTTTTAAATGTTTTAATATTGAAGTGTGTTTAATTTTTTTATTTTTGTAAATCTCTATCTGTTTTAATTGCAAATGTTTTAATTCATAAAGCTGCCTTGAGTCCCAGTATTGGGGAAAAGGCGAGATATAAAACAACAACAACAACAACAACAACATTATTCTGGTGCAAGTCGCAAGCCCCAGTGCATACAAGTGTCCCAAAAGGAAAATCTTCATGCTTGTACAAGGATTGTCCTTTCTATGTGAAGTACCCTGTTTATCGAAGAGAGCTAGAAGAGGACTAGAACAAAGGGTAGCCCTACAATTAGGCAGGGTGATCCAGCCATTTCAGCTGGGCATGGTGGATGATAGTGGGGTGTTAGACAATGCTGCCAACTCAGGTGGCAGATGCTGGGGGTGGTGGACCATGGTGAGGTGTGTGCTGTGCAGTCTGCCATGCACTATGTAAGCAAGCTGACTGTCTTCAAGGGTGGTGGAGGACACTGTCCCATTGCCACTGTTGAAGGAAGATTCAGCTGCCACTCTAGTTGGCTTCTGTATGTGGAACAGGGTGGTAGTGGCAGCACCATTTGGTACATTGCCTCAGGCAACAAAGTATCTTGAGCCAGCCTTGCTCTAAACGTATAAATTTCCACTGGGATTACTAGATCATTACATATAATCTGATCCTAACCATGTTTTCTTAGAAATTCCACTGACTTCAGTGAGAATTACTTCTAGGTAAGTATGCTTAGAATTACAGCCTGATGTTGCTATCTAATAGTATCACTGATTTTCTGAAGTAAATGGATTGTATCTGATGGTGTTTTTCCATTTAGAAACAGGCTTTGGATCCAGCAGAGGTCTTTACTAATAGAAGGGGAGGTGATTTTTGCTGGTCCTCCCCCTTCAATTTTGTGTGCCCAAAACATCTGCTCCAGAGGGTTGGGAGAACCTGGGTATCCAATGAAGCCAAATTACACACATCACATAGTTAAATTATGGAATGTACTATCACTAGTTAGTAACGTGTGTGGCTTTAAAAGGGATTAGATGAATTCATGGAGGATGAGACTATCAACGGCTTCTGGGCATAATGATATATTACCTCAAGATCCTACCACTGATTTTAAGAAGGTTAGGCCATAAACCATGTAGCTGTCTTTGGAAAATGCCACTCTTACATACTTAATAGCTGCACATGGGCTTTGAATGGGGAAAAGAAGTACTCCCTAGAAGTTTTGCTATCTTGCTGTGCACCTGATTAATCACATAATTATGTTTTCAATAAACACCCTATAAAAGATGATTCCCTTTAATATATAATTGCGATATATCCTGCACAGGTATTTGAAGATGTTGAGCTTATAAGCACTTGTCATCACCAGTACAAATGATATGTAGAATAGGGATATTTGCATAATATGAATACTAATATTTTGTGTTTTAAAAAGTATGGCTTGAACTACCGTTTGAAGTTATATGGCGCCACTAACCTTTTCTCAGTAATTATATTATTTCATGCAGAGAACAACAATTATTTGTTATAGTTTGCATATTATTTTTTGGCTGATTAGAAGTCTCACCTTTACTGCTTCAAATCCTTGTGCTGCCAATATATAGAGAGAAAAGTAAGCAAAGACATTAGTGATATGCCAAAGATTACAGGAAATGCAGGGATGGATGTATTCACAGTTTGTGACCCATCAAGCCAAACAGAGCCCATCAGTGATATTTTGACATCTTCTTAGTGCTTGAAAAAACTCTCTGTTTTCACAATCCCAGATAGGCAACAAATTTTGAACCCCCAGGTAGGGTTTCATATATTGTTGGTAGGATGTGCTGGATTAGTGGGTCCCTTTTGTCATCACCTGTTGAGACAGTAGCAAATTGTCTAATATCATTGATAATATCAGAGCTTGTGGGGGCTCCACTGGGCAGTGTCCAATGCTGCTGTTGTACTAGTGGGAATGTCCAGTAGTGCAATGATAAACTAGCACTGCTTAGTGCAACAGGAAAATTGGTATGGGAAAATCAAGCTTGTCAAGGTTGCCTGATTTCCACCTTGAAGATAAATTCACCTCATTCATATTTTCATCTTCAATGAAAAAAGTGCGGATTTAGATGCACATTTTTATAAGTGTGCACCCAAATGCATACTTTTCGTTCGTTGATTAAAATGTGAAAATGCACATCCCTCCCCCCGCATGCACTTTTTGAAGATGTACATATTTCTAGTGAACAAATTATTTGAATGCAATGCAAAGCTTGGGAATGCGTGAGCTTTTGCTGAGAAATGAACTCACATTTGGGGTTCCAAGCAGGGTAAGTTCTGGCACTTAATGAACTGACATCAAATTCTCATAAATCCCTACCAGAAACTGGATGAAACAGCCATTTCTGGAATGGGACAAGTCAGTAGAGCTTTAGGAAGGGTACTTCACTAACTTGACCCATTCCAGAAGTGGTTGTTTTGACTAGTTTTCTGAATTGCATGAGCAAATGCTAACTTCACCTTGTTCTAGCACAATGCAACAGTCCTGCTAGTGCAATGAGGTTAGAGCTGGAGGACTGTGAACATTGAATACTGTCAATTGCTCTCTTTTGGTCTTTAAGGATGAAAAATAATCAATACTAGTTCTTCATAATGCTGCCTTCCCTTTTGCTGATCTCTTCTCTGGAATACAACTAAAAAGAACCTGGCACAACTCAAACAGATAAAGCAGGAAATTGGAGAAGTCTCAAGTGTAACTAAACAAACTACATTTGCATTGGTCACAGTTTTATTATTAGACCTTATTGAAAGCCCCTCTCTTTCTCAAGGCCTCTGGTGATAAGCTGAAGAACTTACGGTCAGAGCCAAGAATTGAACTATCGAGTAGAATTTGAGTTTTACTTTTGCTGCTATTGTTCCAGTTAGTATTTAAATCTATAGCTCAGACAAGTATCATTCAATGTTGTGCTGCCTTAATAAAACTTACTCATAGATATATACTTGTTAAATTTAAATTGAGGAGATGAGTGTATAGGTTTCTTCCCTGACCTGAACCTCCAAGGCTTGCACCAACATTAAACTATGAATACAACTAGATCTACAATGATGTCTTTTAAATTCATTTGAATACCTGAAGTCTAATAAAAGCAAAAGCATTTAGATATACCATATATGAATTAATGTCCACTAACCTTCACAGTTACTGCTACATCTTGCTTTGATCTTACATGGATTAATCAGAAAATAAACTCTCATAAGGGTTTTGAAGGCTGTGTATAGCAAACACTCAAAATAACAGAAGTGCTCACCACCATTGCTACCTCCCTCATGTGTGTTCATCATAACATCTGCATAGGGCTTCCATGCGAACCATTTCTGCAAAGGCTCTGAAAGCACGATGGGGCACCCTATTACTTTTTGCAGGTTTCCCAACTACATAGACAGACCCCAAGTGTACAGTTTGTAAATGCTGTAATGTCTGCAAAGCCCTAATGTTATGCTGAAACATGATTCTGCACAAATGCAGAAAGGATGCACAACTCTACCTTTCTTTTCTTCCAATGAAGCCCAGGGAGGCTGTGGAACTTTTGAACTGGTATCTAGACATGGATTTGGAATAGATGAGGATGAACACACTAAAACATAAGCCAGGTGAGATAGAGGTATTGTGGGCTGGGAAGAGATCAGGTCAATCTGGGAGGAGATGTGAAACAGTGCTGAATGAGTTTACATTCCACCTGGGCAGAATCGACACTAGTGCTTTATAATGGTATTGAAGTGCACTGACAACTCTTGGGGCCCATGACACATTCCATATAATGTTTGCAAACCATTTTCATAGTGTTACATCCTGCTTGGTGTAGATCTGGCCCTGGAGAACCAACTTGGTGGTACTCTTGAGGAGCAGGTGTTATCAGTGACTAGAGGCAGAGGGTGATGTATCTAGGGATGGTGAAGACTTTTCTTTACTAGCATGGTGTCCATGCTAGTTGAAAGACTGCATTCTCCCTTATGAGTATTTCCAGGAGGCAAGGTTGACTCCATCTTTATCCTTCCACCAGCGCGCAAATACATTTTTATTCAGGCAGGCTGTCGTACGTTAAGCTGATTTGCTTTAGTGATTTGCTTTGAACTGGTGGATGCTCTTTATACTGTGTTTTAACTTATGCGTTTTAATTAACATGGTTGTATTTTAATCGTGTTACATTGTATCTGTATTTCATTATTATTAATTGCCCTGAGCACTATTTTCAATGGAAAGGCAGGATATAAATGAACGAACAAATAAATAAAACACACTTTCTGAAAAAGGTATTATTGATAGGCTGCCACATAACACATTGCCTTATATTGAGTCAGACCATTGGTCTATCTAGCCCAGTATTGTCAATACTGACTGACAGTGGCTCTTCAGCAGCTCTCCAGGGCTTCAGGCAGAATTCTTTCCTTGCCCTACCTGGAGAAGCCAGGGACCTTCTGTTTACAAAGCAGAGGTTGGATGGAAATGTATTGTTGTTTTGACCAAATGTGAAAGAAGCTCTATTTCTGGTATAAGTGATCTAGCTAGCCAAGTTTATATTTTCTTCTGCCTCCTTAACTTAAATGATAAAAGGACCAGGCAGTTTGAATGGAACATACATTTTAATGCATGAGGTTGACAAACCTTTCTTGTATTTGGTAGAGGCGATTATTTCTATATATACTTTGGCTAGCAGAGTTGCCTGAGGGATGCTGGAAATTGTAGTTCAACACAGCTGGTTGGGAAAGGTTGTTTCTTAATAGGATTGGGGCATCCTCACTGTCCAGGAACAATTGAGATGCTGATAAGTGATAAAATATCAAGTACCAAGTTGTGACATTTTGAAAGTTCAAAGCAGGAACCTGCTGCGGGTGCAAGCCAGGAAGCTGATTTTTAAATATATATATATATATATATATATATATATATATATATATATTCCGTCTTTCACCTTGATGGGAAAATTGAACTCTGACAACTTAATCGTTTCACCTTTAATGCTGGGAATCATTCTTGCCTGAAAGGTCATATTTAACAAACCTGAAATTATTCAATTATTCTAGTGATCCAAAGCTATGTAAGGGGCAATCCTATGCTGTTTAGCGAGAGAAAAGGCATACGACTCCCAGCATAGCCTGGGAATGCTTGGAGTTGTGAGACTCTTTTTCTAAGTACCCTGATGAGGAAGCAGCATGGAGCTTTTGTCTGAGTAGATGTCCCCATCAATTTGAATATTATGATAAGGGAATGTACTCTGTAACTGGAGTTAATGATTTGTATGTAGACAAGCTTGGTGTGTCCATCAGAGTCCCAGAACATGTGAAGGTACATTGTCCCCTGGATCAGGCTGTTTGTGATCAAACTGCTTTAAGGCTCTTATTTGATTTTGACAAGAGATAAGAACTATGAGATATTGGCTTGTTTTGCATTAACACGCACAACCACCACCACCACCTCATGTTCCCAGGCTTTTGTGGGCGTATTTACAAAGCTGGCTTAGCTCCCAAAGGTGGAATAAAGGCTAGCTTTTTGTTGTGTTTTCTGGGAAAGATAACGCCTGGAGATGTTTTTTGAGTGATCATTGCTATGCCCTAAACGGCTGCCTGAATTTGTTGGTTTATTACAGCTTTCCCAAGCCTGTTGCCCTCCAGATGTTTTGGAGCACAACTCCCATGAGCCGTGACCATTGGCCATATTGGCTGAGGCTGATGGGAGTTGTAGTTCAAAATATCTGGAGAGCACCAAGTTGGGTTAGGTTGGTTTATTATATGAGGGGCTCATGCGTAAAATCTTTTCTTTTGCTGTCTGACATGTGAATATGCTCTGACATTTGTTGAAAAGTGAAGGATGAATATACAGTATACTGAATTTCCTTTTGGCTACTTTCATTACTATTGTCCATCTGTCCCTTCAGAAAGGATTAGTTGCAACCTGGGCCAGATCTACACGTGGTTGCGAAGGCGCTTCTGTGCACCTTTTTTAAAGACGTACGTAAAAGAAGCGCCTCTTTCTTTACTGTGTACTGTGAGCTAGGCAGCACGGCCTG
Organism: Elgaria multicarinata webbii; assembly: GCF_023053635.1. Taxonomy (NCBI): domain Eukaryota; kingdom Metazoa; phylum Chordata; class Lepidosauria; order Squamata; family Anguidae; genus Elgaria; species Elgaria multicarinata. The sequence goes on from NC_086177.1 coordinate 55,683,891, forward strand.
CGGAAGAATCTCTACCCCATTCAAAGACGCTGCTCTGCTCTGGCCGCTTCCCCCTTGAGTGTTCTTCCATTCGAATAATCCCCCCTCCCACCCGGCGGCTCTTCTGGCGCGTCCCGGCAAAACACTTTTCTCCCTTGGTGTGTTTGTATTTGCGTTTGCGTGCGCGTGGCGGATGAGTTCAGCTCCTGCTTCTCGCTCTCCCCCGCGGTGTCATCTCCCCGGGACTCTCTTCGGTGTGTGCTCGCACATGCGCACGCAAACGCAAATACAAACACACCAAGGGAGAAAAGTGTTTTGCAGGAGGATCCGCCGCCACCGGGACGCACCAGAAGAGCTGCCGGGTGGGAGGGGTGATTATTCGAATGGAAGAACACGCGAGGGGGAAGCGGCCAGAGCAGAGCAGTGTCTTTCAATGGGGTAGAGATTCTTCCGCAGGCCGCGCTGCCTAGCTCACAGTACACACAGTAAAGAAAGAGGCGCTTCTTTTAGGTACGTCTTTAAAAAAGGCACACGGAAACACCTTCACAACCACGTGTAGATCTGGCCCTGAAGGTAATAACCGTCCCCCATTAATTCTTTACAACATTATCCAGGCTCTCTGTTCACCAGCAGAATTAATTATCTGAGAAAGACTTCAGTAGGACTGACAAACAGCAGGAAAGCATTTCATATGGCTTCCTTGGGTGAATATGATGAATTAATTTATTTCTCCGAATGTCTTATCTTGGAATAAAACAGAGGAATTCTTACTAGGTAGCGTTTGTTATTATTCAGCTATCTGTGATTCTATATGTGGCTATCTTCTATGGAGAATAAAGAGTATTGCTCTACTCCACATAGAAGGCGCATCTTGGCCCTGTTTAGATGTTCAAAATCATGAGTACTGAATGAACATTGAGGGTTTGGGATCACCTCCCCCACCCTGCCAGTACCTGTGCTAAGTTCAGTGCATTCATTGAAAAATCCAAACAGAACCATATAAACATACAACTATATATGCATACACTTCTCCATCTGATTGGGGACCCTGAAAAAGCAGGTTACCTGATTGTACCTACAGAGACTACCCAGGTACAGTTGCACATAGCTAGTCCTCTGTTTTGACTTTAGAATGCTCTGAACGAAGAAAGTATGTGTTACCTTGACCCCACACCCATTCATGTTCAGTCCACATGATTCTTAATGTATGAACCAGGTCTCTTACTCCCAATCCAGAGTCGCATGTGTGATCTACTGTTAACACACAACTCCTAAGTATGGGGTAAATCCATGAAGGAGACAAATATTCACAAATATACAGGTACTGAACTCCTGAATAGGGCTTAAACCTCAGGATTCTACATTTTTGCTTGATCCTCTGGTCATGGCCACTCTACTGCTGCCATCCATGGATGTGACAAGCCAGACAGAACTTTGTTTAAAACCCTGGAGCTGCAGAGGTGGGTGAGGATCATCCTGGCATTTGTACCACAACCCCCAGCTTCCCCCACCCCAGCTCTAACAGTAGAGGCTGTTGCATTGCTGAAATTCCCAGAACTTCCTTAGCGTAGAGCACTGAGGCATGAAGCAGCCAAAGGGAGGGAGTTGTTTAGTTTGGCTACCACAGCCAGCCAAAAATGGTAGCACCCTGCCCAAATGGTTGTGGTAGCATCTAATTGACAATGAATGTATTTATTATTTATTTATGACACTTATTTATGACACTTATATACTGCTCCCATAGCCAGGGCTCTCTGGGCGGTTTACAGAAATTCTAAAATTAAGATAAAAATGAGTATACAAAATTTAAAATTCTAAAATATGTACAATTCTAAAACATGTACATTGTGCTAATTGTATGGCACAATTAAACTCTGAAAAGGAAAGAAAGGTGCTGAATCCAACCAAATCTAAGGTTAATATTTATAGGTGATCTCTAACTTAGCTTTTTAAAGTGCTATTTTAAAGTGCCATTTGAAATATGAAGGCAAAAGCCAGTTCTCAATTAGGTAATAAATAATGCATGTACCCATTATGTTTTTGTTGCATAGTAACAGAGCCAAGGTCCCTCTCTGTATTCAGTGATTATTCTTTTAAAAAAGCAGTTTACATGTTTTGGTGTCCAAATAGATAATTCTGCCTCCTGTTAAGTCTCTAGTGAAAATATAAAAGCCCTTTTCCTTCCCTTATTTCTCTTGTGACCTTTACTTGCTCCAGCTGGGATACACTAAACATTTGCTCTCTGTATTTCTGAAAGAAAACATTAAAGTTTTCTGACTTTAGCAAATACATTAAATACATATCTAGTCATTTCTTGAAATATTACTCAGACAGGCTTGATATAGTTTGCCTCTAGAAAGAATTTCACAGATAATTTTACTATGCCAGGATGTTGTTGTTGTTGTTTCCTCCTCCTCCTTCTTCATAGCCTCTTTTGGGAAAATAATACTTCACATTCCTTGGAAAATTACATCACTGTACAACATAGGCATGCACAAGGGGTGTGCCAGGTGTGCCCAGGCATACCCTAATGTCTCAAGCAATAAGTGCTGAATTGAGGGGCCCATTGAGTAGGGATCCAGAGGGGGATCTAGACACAGTGGGAACGGTACTCCAGCTGCCTTCCATCTGCTCCAATGCTGTGCTGAAGAACCACTGCCTCTGAGAGAGCATCATTGCTCCCAGCAGCAGTGCTGGGGCTTCAAGAACATCTCCTCATCCCACCCCCCACACCTGCAATGGCCCTCCCATGGTCAGGCAAGCTGAACACAGATTAGGGCATGAGTGTCTACAGTGTTTACTAAATAAATGAATAAAAATAATGTCCTTTATGACTGAATATTCAATAAATGTCTTTAAAAAAAAATCCCTGGGTGCACACCCTAATGAAATGTGCTGTGCACGCCTATGCTGCACAAAGAGTTAAATAGGACAGGGACTTTCCAATCTAGATGCAAAAGCCCATATGTACTTCTGATGTATTTCACAGGTAGTGCTACACAAATGTAGGTTCTGTTCCTCTGGCTTATGTGTGTATACCTGTCAGGAACACCTGGAACTGAAAACAATGTCTTGGGATCTCTGTGCAGCTGCCTTGTGGAAGTGGGCCACCAAATAGCAGGTTGTCGTGTTTATCGACAGTGAAGGTCCCTTAGACCTTGGATGGACTCCACTCTCCCAGGTTGGCCACAGGATTCTCCTGGACAGGAAAGAGTGTAAGAGGGCTTAGATAGCAAGTACTGGTGCAATCTTATTCATAGATTTTGCAATGACAAATGAAACGGAGTTGGAGGGTGAAGAAACCCCTCTTGTAGAAATGGTGTTCATTTTGCAGCACTTATTACAGCTAATGTTTCCTTGAAGCTGAGGCTGTCAGAATTTTTCATATCTCAAATCTCTGTGCGATGGTTGTATCCAATGGGATCGTCCCACCTTGGGAGGGAGCCTCTGGTGGAACAGATTTCACTGGCTTCACCTGCAGACACACGCACCTGATCTGCTCAGTAGGGTTGGGAGACCCTGCAGAGCAGATTTATGGGGGGGGGTGTACAAGGGGCTGCAGAGGGAGGCGATGAAGGGGAAGTCCTGTTGCACAAGTCAAAGTGCTTTTGCATGGGACATGTTAATTAAAAGAGATTATTTGTTTGAAAGCCATTTCGCAATACAGCAATAATGTCTGAAAATACAATTGTGTACTGCCTTATGTTTGGACCACATGGCTTCTTTTCAGAGTGCTTCCTGATGATGTAACAGTTATACAACTATTAATTTAGCTGGGAAAATATATTACTTGTCAGTGGCTATGCCAATGTGACAGTTGGATTAAATAATGACTCAGCCTATGACTGTGTCCATTCCTATTTGCAAAGTGAGTGAAATTGCATTTTGAATATTGACTAGCCTATACATTTATCAAATAATTAGACAACAAAATACCAAATCCGAGAGGGAACATCCAGAGCAATGCATGAATTATTGTCACTGGTCAAGATAGTACAAATAGTTTCACCTTTTAATGGAAAATGGATGGAATCAAATTAACCTCTCCCTAATATGTCTCTTGTTTCAGACAGCAGTTTGTAGCGCTTTTCCCTGTCAGATGTACAGAGGTGCTGTTCCCTAGAAATTAGAAAATGCTAATTCATTACTTTGATTAAATTGTCTAGCTATGCTAGGCTAAGTCTCCAAAGTGCCACCGAATGCCTTACATTTTTTCTCCATCAAGAAACCTCTGAATGGTTTATCCCTGCACAGTTCAGACACCCCACCAAACATAAGACCACCTTAAATGTAATTTAAGGAAGATGAAGAAGAAAAATACACATAATTCTGCACATATACAAAGTTGTCAGCTGCTGCATAGTACAGACAGGTTCTTCACACACTTAAGGATTCACAGATGCCTCTGTGGAAAAAAACAGCAGAAAATATCATGTATAAACATTTGTTTAGCTTTAGGAATTGTTTTTTAAAATGTGGCTATTTTTCTGGTTGCTTATTTAGCCCCTTGAGTGTTATAACAATCAGCTGTCGCTTTTACTGCTAATTTCCACTGGTTCTACTGGCTCAGGAGAAGATGACCCCTTGAGAAATTAAGATCTAGTTTTGTTTTTGTTTTTTTAAAATAGTGCCTCTGTTGATTAAAAAAAAAAAGATTGAGGGAAGGACCTCAGTACTTTTCTTGCAGCTATTATAATATTTTGAAAGCTACCTATGTTTCTCAGATATTTTAACAAGTGTCTCATTACTATATTTCCTGATGAGTGTAATTGCAGACACATTCATTAAGTTTAATTATAATTCTACACATGTTTTGCCTCCACAATATCAAGAACAAAACAATGATTTTCAAATTATTTATAAATGATTTAAATATATCATTGTAGTTCAGTATTTTATTGCTGCTGGTTTGTTATAGAGCAATTAGATAACTATAGTAGCCATTGCCAACCTGGTGTCATGTTGATTGGGGATGATGGTAGTTGTACTCCAATACATTTAGAGGGTACCAGATTGGTGAAATCTGATTTAGGCTGCCTACTTTCCTGGGAGTAACTCAATAGGGCTTACTTCTGAATACCCATGTGTAGGCTTCCATTGCTAAGGTATCCTGCACTTCCAGGGTTCTTCCATTTTAAAGCATAAATCTTCTGCCTTACAACATAAAAAGAGCCATGCTGGATCAGGCCAAGGGTCCATCTAGTCCACCATTCTATTCACACAGTGGCCAACCAGTTGTCTGTGGGAGACGCACAAGCAGGACATGAGTGCAACAGTACCCTCCTGCCCATATTCCCCAGCAACTAGTGTACAGAGGTACATTACTTCTGATACTGAAGGCAGCATATAGCCATCAGGACTAGTAGCCATTGATAGATTTATCCTCCATGAATTTGTCAAATCCCCTTTTAAAGCCATCCAGATTGGTGGCCATCACTACATCTTGTGGATATGAATTCCATAGATGATATAGAACAGTTGATATGGAATTCACAAACTTCATATGATATGCCACATCAATATGGCATAGAGAGTCTTCTTGGTGAAGCCCTACAAGCTGTTCAAAAAGTGGGTTGGGTCCATTATATCACTTCTGAAAACAGAATGGCAATTTCCTTTCATGGAAGGGACTGAGATCCAGTGGAGCCTCCCACTAGAGAAAAGGAGGAAACTGATATTTCATATAAATGCAATAAATATAAATGCAATATAAATGCCATTATTATTATTATTATTATTATTATTATTATTATTATTATTATTAGTTAAGCTATGCCCAAACATATGCAAATATAATTAGTTGGGGCCACCTTATTCTTCCACACACTCACACACAAAATATATTGTGATAACAGTAGGGGCAAAGGAATGGACATAGCAACAACAACAGCTACCTCCTCAGTGATCTATCAATTATGGCCTTTGCTAGACCTACTGGTAAGTCCGTAACAGAGGAGGGGAGATCCCACGATGCGAGTATTGCGGGATGTCGCCCTCGTTTACACACAAGGTGCGACGAGCTCAAGAAGAGAGCCGTCGCGCCCACCATTTTTTTGTAGTTTAAAAGGGCTGACTGTGCTTGAGCGACTAAAGGTAGGGTGTGTTTTTTTTTAAAAAAAATGCTTTCCCCGCTCCCCCCACCCTAGCCCCGATGGGTGCAGCTCCCAGCTCTGTGCGATTACTCACACGGAGCTGGGAAAAGCCGTGGAATCAGCCTGAGACTGTGGGAAAAACCAGGGCCAAAGGCTAGGCCTATATCCCGGGGCCAGGGAGGGTTGATCTCTGCCTGAGCCTGGGATCCCCTGTGCATCATCTGGATGCACAGGGATGATCCTGGGTATCACCCCAGGATATAGCCTGATCTAGCAAAGGCCTATGTCACCAGACATGAATCATGATCATGTTTATTAATGAAGTCCTAATATAACCCATGCATAGGTGGCACCAATCAAAATACAGTGCAAAATGCATTGTATCCATTCGACATACAACTCACAAGCACACTACAATGAGTAAATAAAAGTGTCTCCCACTCCTCAGAGCCTCCCATGGCCAAGAAAGCAAGAAGCTTCCTTGGCCAATCCAGATGTTACAGGCTATACAAGTGAAGGACTAGAGCCTTGCAGATCCAAGGATTCCACACAGCTAATATTCATAACACTCGAAACACCTCTGTAATATTGAGGTTTTGTGAGAAGAACAAGTACTTGGGAAGAGAATTATACAAATAAGGAAGAACTGAAGTTACAACAACAAGGACACAGGAGGCAACACCCATCACCATTTTGGTGACTTGGTGGGGAAAACCCCCAAAGTAGTAGAAACCAGGAGTGGAGGGCATTCCTACCATTGGGGATATGAAAATTGGGCTTTCAAAAGGAACAGCTCACCTTTTAGGTGTCCTGCCACTTACAATAGTTTCATATGGAGAGGCATTCGGATTAGGACCAAGCTGAAAGTTTGAACTTTTGCCTTGAAATCTCCTCTGTATGTTTTTACAAGAAAAGAGGTGTCCAGAGTGGGGTGTGCATGTGTTGGTTCCCATCACAGACACCAAAGGTCTTGGTGGTCTTGGTATCAGTGGTGGTAGTCTCTCTCTCCCTCCTTTCCTGCTTCATCTTTTCCACCACCCATTGTGGTAGATGGAAAAAAAGTTAACTTTTCATATCTTTTCAGTGCATAATTACATGCAAAGTCGGAATCACAAACTATTTAAAACTAGCATAATCAGTATGGAACAAGGATGTGTACATTCATGTCTCAGATTTTGGTTTAATTAATGGAGGGAACAAGAATTTGGGCTTTCTGGTATTTGATAGTGTACATGGGGAAAGATCAAACATGGATTCTAGTTCATTGCTACTTCCCTCTTGTATGAGGGTATTAATTACAGGACTTGTGTTGAAAGAAAATGTTCTAGAAAGCATGAAAAGAAACTAATGTACCAAATTTGGTAAGCTATCAGAAGCTGTCACCTACTTTGGCTTGTTAATTGGAATACTTGTCTGCTGTGACTGTTTTAAATTTCAGAGTAAGTGTTTTGTCAGCTTCAAAAATGCCTCTCATTAAATCATTACCTGGCTAGCAATTAGTTCACCACTCCATGTACAACAAAGTGGATGGCAGTTCGTTAATAAGAAGGATACAGTTAGTGGAAATAGAGATAATGGTATCCTCTGCAGGAAGGCATTTGTGGGTGACCTATTCATGAATTAGTTGAACAGAGTTCATTTTTATATAGAAAGGTTCATTCTTTGATTATTAATATTTTTGCAACAAGCCACTTATGAAAATAAGGATACTTACTAGCTCTTAAAGATGATAACTATTAATATTTCCATTGTTAACTTACATATTTATTGTGCTTGGTCATGAAAAGCCCTTGTTTAGCGTAACTGTTTGTGCATGGGAATGAGTGCAATCATGGTGACAGGTCCCATTGTGCCATTCCTACCCTATGGGTCTTTTCTTCCTTAGAACAGGGCAAGTGAAGCTAATGCAGAGTAAGGGAATTGTCCTAATTCTGAACTAGCTTCTTTACCCTCAGTTGACATCATGAATCCAAATCTCATGGGCTCAACTGTTTTGAGAAAGAGATGCATTGTAGATGGAGCTACCTTTGAAAATGGGTTTGAAACTTCAGCAAGTCCAAAGTAGAGCTGCTATATTATTAACCAGGACTAGTCAGTAGGATCCTGAGACATCAGTGCTTCATGAACTGCACTGGCTTCAAGTCCATTTCCAGGCCCAATTCAAAATAATGGTGTTAACTGTTAAAGCTCTGAACAGCTTGGGGCCAGAGCACCTAACGGAACATCTCCTTCTTATGTACCTATCTGGACCCTTAGGATATCTTTTGAGGCCTTCCTCGGGATCCCTCCACTAAATGAAGTTAGATAGATGGCTACAAGAAAGAGGGGCATCTTCGTTGTGGCATCCCAATTATGGAATGCTCTCCAGTGGGGTTTTTTTTGGGAGGGGGCATCTGTTTTATTGTGTGAGCTGCCCCAACAAATTTTTATCTGGTGATATATAAAAATAAATAAATAAATAAATAAATAAATAAATAAACTAACATCGGTATAAAAATGTAAAAGATAAGTTTAGAGCTTCAAAAATACTATTTTGGGAGGAATGCCTTTTAAAATTTGCCTTTTAATAATGTGCTGATTTTGATAATGTATTAGTTTTAAATGTTTTAATTAGTTATATGATGTCTGCATTCGTGTTGTACCCCTCCTTGATCCAAAGGGAGAAGCGGGTAACAAATAAATTTATTATTATTATTATTATTATTATTATTATTATTATTATTATTAAACTGAGGTGATAGATTGTTGCTGCCCAAATTATATTGGGGAGAGGCTATTGTTCTTTTGCTGAGGAGGAGTGCCTTTTGGGGGCAGTATAGATGCCTGGGAGGTGTGAATACTTTTGATCCCTTTCACCTTCCCCAAATGACCAACAACAAAAAATGGGGATGCACAGGGCTGACTTCAGATTTGAGGAGGGGGGATGAAAAATGACCATTGGTCCTACACCATTGCTGCACCACATTCATATTCTACAGTACTATGTTGGGTATTCTAGGCATTGTAGGAAATTTAACATAGTGGGAGGCTTCCTAGATCCAGATGTTGAAGCAAAAGAAGCCCACAGCTGAGGGGAGTGGATGGACATTGGCACTAGCACAAGTGGGCCTTATTGGGGTAGCTTGGGCCCTGTCAGCTGCTCAAGGGAAAGTGTAGGTGGGGAGCTGCTAACTGGATCTTCATTTTATCTGGTGATATAGAAATATATTATTCAACGTTTTTATTAATGACACTAGCTGTACCCGGCCACGCGTTGCTGTGGCTCAGTCTGGTTAAATGGAAAAGAAAGAAAAGAGAAAGCGCATGTTTCTAATATGTTTAATTTCACAATGCTTGTGGGTATACAAAAATTTTTGTTGTTCCATTGTCTGTGCAGATATAGAGATTGTCTGGTTTGCCGACTCTAGAACACGCAACATATAATTGTCCATGTGAGAACCAATCCGTGTCTAGATCTAAACCGCACAATTCTAAAGATTGGTCCTGAGCTTTGTTGATGGTGATTGCAAACGCCAATCGAATTGGGAATTGCAATCTCTTAAATTGAAATGGCATATCCGTTGGAATCATAGGAATGCAAGGAATGAGGACATGTTCACCTTTGAAAGGTCCTGTCAAGATTGTTGCTTCTACGACGTTGCTTAGTAATTTTTTTACTGCAGGCCGCGTGCTGTTGCAAAGCTTTGGCTGGTTGATATTTCGCAACATGATAATTGGCACGCCGATTTTCAATTGCAGTACGTGCGGTGGCATCCCTGGCAGATTGAGTGAATTCAAAAATTCAGTTGGATAATTAACTGCTTCATCTGCTTCCACAACAGTGTCGATGGACTTGTATGTGACTGCCTCGCTTTGAATGTTAGACTGAATAATATTGTTAAGTTCGTAGACGTCTTTGTTCTTGGCCGCAGGAATAGCTCGTTCACTCAGCCAATCGTGATTCTTATAATTGGTTTGAATATTGGGAAATACTTTTTGAACCAATTCTTCTTTTGACGTCACTAAATTGCAGAAGTTATGAGGCAATGAAATTCGTCCTGAGGTCAGATCAACCGGCACCTTTCCGTTCCCAATTTCCAGCAATTGATGTGAGACTATCTCAGCTGATCGATCGTTTTGCAGCTGGACATGCGTATTTGTAGTTAATTTTAACGTCTTTACGTGTCGCCACAAAGTAGAAGCATTTCAGGGAAGCATTTATTTCGTCCGCTGGTGTCGATCGAGGAATTACAGGTAATGTTTGCCTGAAATCTCCTGCAAGCAATATTAATGCGTTCCGAAATGGTCTGATGTTTCCACGCAAATCTTGCAATGATCGATCAAGAGCCTGGAGCGATTTTTTGTGCGCCATTGTGCATTCATCCCAAACAATAAGTTTGCATTTTTGCAATACTTTTCCCATGCCGGATGCTTTGGAAATGTTGCATGTGGGAGTTTCAATGAATTGCATGTTCAATGGCAATTTCAAAGCGGAATGAGCAGTTCTTCCACCTGGTAGCAATGTCGCAGCTATTCCGGACGACGCAAGAGCTAAGGCTATGTCATTTTGGGATCGAATTGCTGCCAGAATCAATGAAATTAGGAATGTTTTACCAGTTCCTCCTGGCGCATCTAAGAAGATTTCTCCAACCCTGTTATTGACAGTTTGCATTAATTGATCGTAAATGCCATTTTGCTCAAGTGTTAGCTTAGGAATATTTGATTGCACATACGACAAAAGATCACCCGTGTTGTTGTAGCCAGTGGATTCAGGGTTATTTGTTGCACATTTGCATCTGTGAAATAAACGCGTTGTCCATTTTCTAGATGTACTACTAAGTGAACAACAGCTGGACTTCTTTCATGTATGGGAAATGAAAGAACTCGCCATACAGCTTCATTGCTGCTTATGTATCTTTCAGCCTGACCAGCATGTGTTCCTTTTACGTCCAACAGATGGCGCTGTTTTTCAAAAAAGCATGTTTTTACTAGGGGTGTGATCCGCTCCGATTAGGAGCGTAGAAGCAGTAGCGGATTGGCCTGCTCCGCCTTACCCAGAGGCGGAGTAGGAGCAGACTGCGGACCCCCTAGAAGCAAGGCGAAGAGAAGCGGCCATTTTTTGGAGCTCCTAGTTCAGGCGGAGCGCTCCGGTCGCCATCTTGAAAACATTTCACCATAGGATTGCATTGCGGCAAATAATCGCGCATAACTACGTTCTTTTTGAAGCTATCGTTCTAGAAATTCTTGTGCTCAGAGAGTCGTGGATGGGGGTCATTTTGAGACCACTCTCACCTCTCTGCGTTGTCTGGGTCGCGTGCTATATTTTTGTGAAAATCGGGTCAACCGCGCGGCTCAAACGGCGTTTTCGGCTTTTCGCCCATAGGATTGCATTGAGGGAAAGACTCGGGCATAACTGGGTTGGTTTTTAAGCTATCGTTCTGAAAATTCTTGTGCACAGAGAGTCATGGATGCGGGTCATTTTGAGACTACTCTCAACTTTCTGCGTTGTCCGGGTCGCGCGCTAGAAGTTTTTTAAAAATCGGCGGGAAAAATACCTTTTTCAAAGGGCTGAGGGGCAGAGTCAGCTCCCGGTCATGATCACATGATCCCAAAGTTAGAGGAGGGGATAGGCAAAACGGGTAACTTGGGATTCTGGGAAACTTCTCTTTCTTCATCTGAACGGGCTTTTCCCAGTGTTTTTTAAAACAGTAGCCCTACCAAATGCACAAACACAACCTGAAATCATATACTAAGCCAAGAATAAGAGATAGAAACACAGCACTGCTCCCCACCCTAACCTTGGTGAACAACTGAATAGATGTGGTGCAAGGGGATGAGCTCCCCTAGGGCATCTCATCGTGGACGTGCCCCCACTCTCTCCTGCACTGGAAGGCCATTAGAGCCTTCCAAAGAGAGTAAAACGGTGGAGCAATGCCTATCATGAGTCGAAGTGAGCGTTTACTTCTCAGTGGTGGAGCAATGCCTGTTATGAGTTGGTGAGCGTTTTACTTCTTCTCAGAGCTGTTGGTGGCTGTCTTGAACTGGCAGCTACTTCCCCCTCCCCCGGGCACGTCCCCCTATTGCTGGTAAAAGACAGATATAGCCTTTTTAAAAAAATTCTTCTTGCTGTTTATTGAGCAACACTGCTGCTTTTAATTCCACCCCTCCTTTGTTTATTTATTGATTTATTCCATTTTATATGCATTATGGCTTATCCTTGGCTCACTTCCATATGCCCCCAGAAATGCCAGCTGCATGCCTGCCTGCCTTCCCTCCCTCCTCCCCTGCCCACCTCGCAGGGATGTTGTGTGTGGGGTGCCCGATTTTCAAAAATTCGCCAAAAATCAGGGGATGATGGGATTGCTTTGAAACTTGGCGTGCGTGTGTATATCCCCATGAGGTGTCATGGTGCCAAACATGAGGTTTCTAACTTGAACAGAAAAAAAGTTGTATAATTTTTTAGCTTTCAATGCAAGCCTATGGGGGGGGGGAAACGGAGCTCCGGATCCGGATCCGGAGCTCCGGGCGGAGCGGAGCGGAAGTGGGCGGAGCGGCCCGATCCGGAAAATGGCAGATCTGCAAGTGAAGCGGAGCGGGGGGTCCGTGCACACCCCTAGTTTTTACCTGTCACAGGTGTGACATCTATATAATATAGGTATATAAAAACACGCGCGTATTCGAATGCAATGTTGTGTCAAAATTTCAAAGCAATCGGTGAAGGACTTTCGGAGATTTAAGATTTTGAACAAACGAACATTTACATTTTTATTTATATATATAAAGGAGAAGATGGATGATAGGATTGATGGGATTTGTGAATAACACAAAACTGGGAAATCTGGTCAACACCCATGATGACAGAATGAGACTGCAATCTTATTTGGACAGGCTGGAAGTCTGGGCTGAGAGGAACAACCAGGAAAAATGTAAGGTATTAAATTTTGGGGAGGAAAAACGTAGGGTACACATACAAGATGCAGGATTCATGGGTTGGAAACACTACATCACAGAAGGATTTGGGGGTGGTCATCAACATCAATCTGAACATGACTCAGCAGTGCGAGATAGCCACTAGAAGGGCTAACACAGTTCTGGGTTGCATTAGAAGCATTTTATCAAAGACGTGTGAAGTCCTTATTCCTCTCTACTTGGCACTACTGAGACCACACCTGGAGTATTGTGTAAGATTCTGGGCACCACATTTCCAGAAGGACATCAAGTCCTGAGGAGGGCAACAAAGATGATACAGGGACTTGAGGATATGTCCTATGAGGACAGGCTAAAGGAACTTGGGATGTTCAGCCTGGAGAAAAGGGGAGACATGTTAGCAGTGTTCAAAATACATGGTTTTCATTTTTGTGAACCACCCAGAGAGCTTCAGCTACTGGGTGGTACAGAAATGCATTAAATAAATAAATAAATAAATAAATAAATAAAAGGATGCCATAGGAGAGATGGTCAAGAGCTATTTTCCATGGCCACAGAAAGCAGGACCTAAAATAATAGGTATAAGTTACAGCTACCTAGATTCTGATTAAATATAGGGAAAAACTTCTTGATGGTAAGATCTGTACAACAGCGGAACAGTCTACCTATGGAGGTGGTGAGTTCTCCATCTCTGGAGGTTTTTAAGAAGAGGCTGGAGAGCCACCTCTTATAGGTGGTTTAATTGGTTTTCCTGTACATTGCAGAGGGTTGGACTACATGATCCTTGTGGTTCCTTCCAACTCAACAATGCTATGATTCTATGGATCTATCCAATGACACCAACAGTAGTGTCTTTGTAAGCTATGCCACCTTTTCTGTAGAAAGTTATGCCACTGCATAGTGCATGATGGGCCTTGTGTGAGCATAAGTTTCATCCTAAATTCAGCTTTTCTTTTACCAAACCACCAACTCTCCTCAGTTTCCCTTCTAGCGCCTGCTCAAAATACAGCATCAGTTAAACACTATTCCACAGTAAAGTATTAAAACTTAATACTTGATGTCTGCTTGAGGTACAACAATAGTAGGAGGGAATATATTAACACGAGATATGAGTCATGAGTTGGATCCTGCAACTCATTCACAGGCAATACATTCATTGATCTCAACAGGAGATGTGCTTTTGTAACAATGGCACAATCAAGCCCATTATGAACAGTGAGTCACCCAAAGATTGTAAAACTCATCAGTATCTAAGATGGAAAAAGATATGCAATTTTTCCATATCTGGAACCTTCTCATGGCAGCCACCCCCACCCCCCACGGTCCAAATATTCAAAATGGCAGCTGCTGTGATGCTGAGAAACCCCATGGGGAAATCCCCTCTGGTGGCTTCCCATTATGTGCAAACATGTTCTCTGAAGGAAACTTGGAAAAGATATACATTGTAAGCAAAAATAATGCAAAAGGCTATTACTCTTGGTTGTTTCTCATGTCTTTACTTCTTGCTAGCAGTTCCTACTGCTGATTCAGGAAGCAAGTGAAAGACTGATTTCTTCATTTTGTCAGGGTTTCTACATGCTGGCAGTGAACACCACAGAAGAGAAGTAATGAGTCTCAACAGAGGCAAGAGAGGAAGCTAAAGATGAAAAGGTTCACCCCTGCTACCTATTTGGCAAATTGGAATAGTGGTTTTAATTTATATGCAGCAAGCTTCAGTACAGTTTCACACTTGTATTACCTCAGTGAATCACTAGTGCTAAGTCCCTGAGATCCCCTATGGGAATGCCCACCATGCGGGAGTGGGGAGCCCAATCCTGCTTCCCCCTCACCAACGGATCCCACCTAATTTTATTTATTTATTTATTTATTTATTGCATTTATATCCTGTCTTTTTCCTCCAAGGAACCCAAGGTGGCATACATAATCCTCCTCCTCTCCATTTTATCCTCACAACAACCATGTGACTTAGGTTGGGCTGAGAGTTTGTGACTTGCCCAAAGTCACCCGGTGGGTTTCCATGGCCGAGTGGGGACTAGAACCCAGATCTCCCGACTCCCAGTCCAACACTTTAGCTACTACACCACACTGGCTCCCAGCTAATGCCTATTATGCCTACATAATTGTGACATATGTTATGAAATGAAGCATTCACAAAGGATTTACTGATAGTCCAGATCAACTTATTTACACTGAAATTAATCTTGCAATGGAGAAGGCAAAACCCCTGCTCAGTCTTTGCCAATTGGTATGCAGGTAAAATTCCTTCCCAGCTCCATTGACTGCTGATTACTGTGGGTGGGTGGGGAGGTAAGTGACTGTAATGCTACAGCCATGTTGGAGGCCTGCTTTTAGGAGTTGAACTGGAGTAAGTACAAAGAAGAACTCACTCCAATGTGTCCACCCATTCAGCCTCATCTGTAGCAAGCCTGGAGGCATGTTTTGTCTGGAGAAGAGAAGGTTGAGGGGAGACATGATAGCCCTCTTCAAATACTTAAAAGGTTGTCACACAGAGGAGGGCCAGCATCTCTTCTCTATCATCCCAGAGTGCAGGACACGGAATAACGGGCTCAAGTTACAGGAAGCCAGATTCTGGCTGGACATCAGGAAAAACTTCCTGACTATTAGAGCAGTACAACAATGGAACCAGTTACCTATTTATTTAATTTATTTATTTAATTTAAAACATTTATATCCCGCCCTATATCATTACGATCTCAGAGCGGCATACAGATAAAAACATACATTATAAAACAATAAATATGCACAGTTAAAAACAAATTAAACCATGATCCAAGTTAAAACAGGGCAGCCCGTTTACTAACAGGGACTGGCCGGCAAGATCACATTACGCCGGTCCTTTTACAACTTCATTGGCTGCCAGTCCAGGTCCGGGCCTGATTCAAAGTGCTGGTATTGACATTTAAAGCCCTAAACAGTTTGGGGCCAGGTTATTTGAAGGAACGCCTCCTCCCATATGTACCTGCCTGGACCTTAAGATCATCCACACGGGCCCTTCTCCGTGAGCCCCTGCCAAAGGAAGTGAGGCAGGTGGCTACTAGGAGGAGGAGGGCTTTCTCCGCTGTGGCACCCCAATTGTGGAATGAGCTCCCCAGAGAGGTCCGCCTGGCGCCTACACTGTACTCTTTTCGTCGCCAGCTGAAGACCTTTTTATTCTCTCAGTATTTTAACACTTAATTTTAACTTAAATTTTACTGTTCTAACTCTTTATTTTAATCTTATATCAATTTTGCTGCATGGTTTTATCCTGGTTGTGCTTTTTATACTGTATTTTGTATTTGTGTTTTTAATCTGTTGGTTGTTTTATTATGGTTTTAATTTTTGTGAACTGCCCAGAGAGCTTCGGCTATTGGGCGGTATAAAAATGTAATAAATAAATAATAAATAAATAAATAAATAAATAAATTAAAACAATATATAATTTAAAAGCAGTTAAAACAATGCGTCATCTTAGTGGATTTAACCATCAAAGGCTTTGTTAAAAAGCCATGTTTTTACTTGGTGTCAAAATAAAATCAGTGTTTGTGCCAGTCGGGCCTTCAAGGGGAGGGCATTCCACAGTCTGGGTGCCACAACAGAGAAAGCCCTCTCCCTTGTCCCATTATAGCATATATGTTGCATTGGTGGGATGTGGAGAAGGGCTCCTCCAACAGATCTCCTTCTGCTGCCCCTTACGCCTGGAACGCTCTTCCAGAACATTTGAGAACTACAAGTTCAATCACAGCTTTTAAAGCTCAGCTAAAAACTTTTCTTTTTCCTAAAGCTTTTAAAACTTGATTTTGTTCTGACTTTATACTGCTAGTTTTACCCTACCCTGTGCCTGTTTGGTGCATTCTCTTCCCCTCCTTATTGTTTTATTATGATTTTATTAGAATGTAAGCCTATGCGGCAGGGTCTTGCTATTTACTGTTTTACTCTGTACAGCACCATGTACATTGATGGTGCTATATAAATAAATAAATAAAATAATAATAATAATAATAATAATAATAATAATAATAATAATAATAATAAGTTACCTAGGGAGGTTGTGGGCTTTCCCACACTAGAGGCATTCAAGAGGCAGCTGGACAACTATCTGTCAGGTATGCTTTTAGGTGGATACCTGCATTGAGCAGGGGGTTGGACTCGATGGCCTTATAGGCCCCTTCCAACTCTACTATTCTATGATTCTAAGGCTATTGGAGTGTAGGCCTCTCCATGGAAAGGGGTCGATGATGTGGCTGAGCAGCCACTCCTCATCACTCTTTCCTCCAATCGCCACCGGCCTGTGCGTCCTCACAAATCACAGCTTCCCAGTAAGTGGGGAACTTGGCTTCTGGATCAGGACAGGTCATTGGAGTTTCCTTCTCCACCCATTCCCACTTGTTTCAAGTTACCTTTAGAATGGATAGCTCCCTGTTGCACTAGCAGTGGATTCCGCTGGCGCATGGGCAAACTTGAATACTGCCCCCATAGCATTATTAGTAACTGTGTGTGTAAATATCATTGTTGCATCATTTATTTATTATTTTGGTCTGTGTTTTGAATGTTAGCAAAGCCCTTTAGCAAAAGCAATAAAAGTCTGACTTGACTTGATAAATATATCAACTCTGTAGATCACACGACATTTGACAGCGGTACAAGGAGGAACTCACCATGGATTCAGATAATGGATAACCTATATTTTAGAATAATGGGTGTTTGATTTCAAGTATGTACAAGGTGTATATGTACACAGAAATCTCCACTCAACCTATTTAATATGAAAATTGCTTCAATGATATATATGGGTATGTCATGTGTTCAAATATTCATACACTTTTAAAATGACTGATATTAAAATAAAGTGAGATTTTAGATGCATTTAAATAAAAGACAAATACCTGTTTAGCATTAATGGAACTAGGATTTCTCCCTTAGGTATTTTCATAGGTTTATGACTTTATGTGGGTATTTTCTTATTAAAATTTTCATACAGAACTATAGAAAACATCATTCTAAATAAACATACTTGCTTGAATTTTTCAAATAAATCAAGTTACTGTGTAGACTGAAACACTGATCTGTTTTTGTCTGAAATTATTATTATTCATCTCTGTCTCTTCCACTTTCCGTTATATGCATGTATATGTATAAAATTGTTGCTTAAAAATCCAGCTATAATTGGAGTGTGTTTATCTGAGGATGTCCTTAATTTCATAAGTTGCTATCCAACATTCAATTATGCATTCTTAAATGCCACTAATTTCAAACATTTAAATGTTTTCTCCTTAGGGCCCTAAGAAATGATTGAGGTATTAAAAAAATAATCCCACCTAATGTTTTGGTGCACATCAGAATGAGAACATTTCCCCCCTTCTTTGCTTTGCTTGCAGCCATCTTTATGATGATGAGGAAAGCACTATCATCCTACTCCTATAACCAAGTATGTTGATGGATAGAGAAACATAGTAGGTTAGATAGCATATCCTTGTTTAATGGGATCTCCATAAAAACCCATTGTGGCAGCAAGTATGTTGATGACCAGAGAAACATCATAGGTTAGATGGAGAAGAAGCTTGGGGAAGAAGAAGGACCGAGGGGACAGGAGCAGGCAGAAGTAACATCGGGGCCTGCTCCTGCTGGACTCTTCCCCCCCCCCCCAAAGGGCAAACTGCCATCTTGGCCCTGTGGGGAAGAAGAAGAACCGAGGGGACAGGAGCAGGCAGAAGTAACATCGGGGCCTGCTCCTGCTGGACTCTTCCCCCCCCCAGGGCAAACTGCCATCTTGGCCCTGTGGGGAAGAAGAAGAACCGAGGGGACAGGAGCAGGCAGAAGTAACATCGGGGCCTGCTCCTGCTGGACTCTTCCCCCCCCCCCAAAGGGCAAACTGCCATCTTGGCCCTGTGGGGAAGAAGAAGGACCGAGGGGACAGGAGCAGGCAGAAGTAACATCGGGGCCTGCTCCTGCTGGACTCTCTCTCTCTCTCTCTTTCTTTCTCTCTCCTCCCTCCCTCCCTCCTTGACTCCTTTTCCTTGTGTGTCATGTCTTTATTAGATTGTAAGCCTGAGGGCAGGGACTGTCTTTTTTCCTAAGTGTAAGCCGCTCTGAGAGCCTTTTTTGGCTGAGGAGCGGGGTAAAAGTATGATAAATAAATAAATAAATAAATAAATAAATAAATCTTCTTGACACCTTTTATTCCTGTTTTACTTTTAAAATGCCGTGTAAATTCTGGTTTTCTTAAATAGCATATGCCAGTGCAATGGGATTTGCAGAAAACCCCATTGCACCAGCAAATGCTATTGACATTTCATTTGAACCTGGCCGGGGGTAGCATGTGGTCTGGGGACTGCATGTGGCTTCTTTGGCCCCCAGTGCAGCCCCACTGCCCCCCCATCACCTCCAAAAAGTCAGAATAAAGCGGAAAAGGGGGGTTACCACAGAATATCATTGACAAACCACTATGGAGGCTTACTAAGGACAAATTTAATAGGGCTGTGAAGGGACCCCCCCAATCCACCTCGGAGGCCGATCTGGAGCCCTCGAAGTAGCCCTGATCTGCCTCGGGGGGTTCCGATCTGCCTCAGCGCTGAAGCCGAGGAAAAATTTGGACCCTCCGAGGTGACTTGGAATTTTCAGTGTGTCGGCTGCACAGCTGGGCTCTACAGTCAACACCCAGAAAATGCTCCCCACTTACCTGGTGCCTCTGCTGTCCACTGCCACAGACGGCAGAGGCACCAGGTAAGCCCTCTCGTCCCCTTCCCCACTTACCTGCGTCCACCGCTGACCAAATACAAAAGAAGGCAGGGCTCCTGCAGCTTTAACTGGGGTGATGAAGAGGGAATTTCACCAGGTGCCGCATGTATACAAATGACACCTGCTGAAGTTCCCTTTTCTATACAACTATTAAAAGATACAGGAGACATGTCCTCCTTTTCATATGGTCACCCTTTGTTTCTGTATTAATTAATGACCTGAGGCAGAGTCCCACAATCTGTAAAGCTATCCCTTGTTACCACATAGCTAACACATATTCACTGGCTCCAGCAGCTAAAATATTACTGATTTATAATAGTGTGATATAATTCCCCCAGATTAGTATACTAGGCATTAATATAGAAAACACAGACACACAATGATGATACATATTTTTAGCCAATATTTTAACCTTTGTTAAAAAAAAAAAGCATAACAAGGGTCTATGAACAAAACAACTACATAACACACACGTGCACTGTAAGTTACCAAACAGAGTCAAGAACTGCAACACAGTTCCAGAACTGTAACACGTTGCTCGCCAGAAACTGCAGAGAAAAGATTTTAAAATATGAGAGCTATATTATTATTATTATTATTATTATTATTATTATTATTATTATTATTTATTTATTTATTTATTTATTTATTTATTTATATAGCACCATCAATGTACATGGTGCTGTACAGATTACACAGTAAATAGCAAGACCCTGCCGCATACCAGCTGGAGGTTTGGCTCCTAAACCAGAGCTTAGGTACTGGCAACAGGGCTGGTACATATCACCATGGTAGACTTGAATTTAAAACTCTGTACTTCTGATCTTAGTAAATCATTGTATTTTACAAGGTGGACATACATTAAAATTCCATCTAATAACTTAAATTTGAAAATAAGTAAAATTTTAGGTCTGTGCACTGCCATGGATCTGAACCCTAAATCTGAAGGGATCAGGGTGGTTCGGACCCTTCCGAACCGGATCTGAGGTGGTTCGGGTGAAGGCCGAGGCGGTCCAAAGCCAAACCTAATTGGCTCCGAAGCTTCGGGCCACCTTGGCGCTGTGGAGCCGGCTCCGCCCCCCACCCCACCAGTCTCCTTACCTGCTGCCTTCATTGCCACCACTGTCTTTCTTCTGGCAGCTTCCAGTGCCACTGCCAGAAATGAAAGGGAGTAGGACTCGTGACGCGGCCTACTCCCTTTCATTTCTGGTGGCACCAGAAGCCGCCAGAAGAAAGATGGCGGTGGCGACGGAGGCAGCAGGTAAGCCCATCTTCCCCCTTTCCCCACTTATCTACATATGCCACTGCCACCACTACTGGATATAAGCCAGCAGCAGCAGTGGACCCAGGTAAGCCACCTCTCCCCTTCCCCCCTTACCTGCGTCCACTGCTGCCGGCTTGTGTCTGGCCGCTTCCACTCGAGGACACTGAAGGCCGGAAGCAGGCCATCCTAGAGTGGAAGCGGCCAGATTCAAGCCGGTAGCAGTGGACGCAGGTAAGGGCGGAAGGGGAGAGGTGGCTTACCTGGGTCCACTGCTGCTGCTGGCTTATATCCAGTAGTGGTGGCAGTGGCATATGTAGATAAGTGGGGAAAGGGGGAAGATGGGCTTACCTGCTGCCTCCGTCGCCACCGCCATCTTTCTTCTGGCGGCTTCTGGTGCCACCAGAAATGAAAGGGAGTAGGCCTTCACCCGAACCACCTCAGATCCGGTTCGGAAGGGTCCGAACCACCCTGATCCCTTCAGATTTGGGGTTCAGATCCATGGCAGTGCACAGACCTAAAATTTTACTTATTTTCAAATTTAAGTTATTAGATGGAATTTTAATGTATGTCCACCTTGTAAAATACAATGATTTACTAAGATCAGAAGTACAGAGTTTTAAATTCAAGTCTACCATGGTGATATGTACCAGCCCTGTTGCCAATACCTAAGCTCTGGTTTAGGAGCCAAACCTCCAGCTGGTATGCGGCAGGGTCTTGCTATTTACTGTGTAATCTGTACAGCACCATGTACATTGATGGTGCTATATAAATAAATAAATAAATAAATAATAATAATAATAATAATAATAATAATAATAATAATAATAATAATATAGCTCTCATATTTTAAAATCTTTTCTCTGCAGTTTCTGGCGAGCAACGTGTTACAGTTCTGGAACTGTGTTGCAGTTCTTGACTCTGTTTGGTAACTTACAGTGCACGTGTGTGTTTTATGTAGTTGTTTTGTTCATAGACCCTTGTTATGCTTTTTTTTTTTTAACAAAGGTTAAAATATTGGCTAAAAATATGTATCATCATTGTGTGTCTGTGTTTTCTATATTAATGCCTAGTATACTAATCTGGGGGAATTATATCACACTATTATAAATCAGTAATATTTTAGCTGCTGGAGCCAGTGAATATGTGTTAGCTATGTGGTAACAAGGGATAGCTTTACAGATTGTAGGACTCAATCTGTATACAGAAACAAAGTTGGAGAAGTGCATATAGGGTGACCATATGAAAAGGAGGACATGTCTCCTGTATCTTTTAATAGTTGTATAGAAAAGGGAATTTCAGCAGGTGTCATTTGTATACATGCGGCACCTGGTGAAATTCCCTCTTCATCACCCCAGTTAAAGCTGCAGGAGCCCTGCCTTCTTTTGTATTTGGTCACTCTAAAAAGAGGGCAGGGATCCTGCAGCTTGAACTGTTGTGATGAAGAGGGAATTTCACCAGGTGCTGCATGCATACATATGACATCTGCTGAAATCTCCTTTTCTATACAACTGTTAAAGATACAGGAGACATGTCCTCCTTTCCGTATGCCCCCCTAGCAAATACCAAAGGATAATGATGTTTTAGTTCATCTATTGGTTTAGGAAGTGCAAATTAGGTGAATTTGCAGTAAAATGTGAACAGAATGAATTTCATCCCTGTCCCTAACTACAACTGCTCTGTGTTCATTCTCCTAAACCTAAACTGCTGGGACAAGACACAAAACAGAGCAGTTTTCAAATATTTGCCATGGTGAACTGAACTGCAAACTATATTGTGTATTGTCTGCATTTGCATTTAATTGATTAGTTACATAAGAGATCTAGTTAAAGAGCATACACTATAGCCCAAATTATTAACCAACCAATACAGTGTTGATGGAAATCATTCCCCAGCAAATAATGTGCCAGTGACTTAGAGATCAAATGTTTTTCAATTGCTAATGTGTAATTTACTTCATTTTTTTGCACACAGTTCTGGCTCAAAAAGGCAAACGCGATGCTGATTGCAAATCTTTCCCTGAGAGTTATTCATGACACAGAGATAGAAATGCCACTGTGGTGGTAGAACCACTCATGTCGAAACGTGCCTTGAGACAGCTTTGTATAAGAAGATTAAAAATGTGCCTGAAGAGAAGTGGAATCCTCTAAGTAATATTTGTTCTATTCCTGGAGGTTATCACAAAGATAAACCATCTTCTTATCTGGTGCAAATGATAGCATCTTCTGGGGATTTCTAAGGAAGTATATACATAAACAAATATCATGGGAAGAAAGTGGCAGGAGGGGGAAATCTCCTGAATGGGTTTTAAAATAACAGTGTGATGTTGCAACATAGTCCTAAAATGTAACATTTGGAATAAAGTAAAGGGTGAGAAATTCATTCGTGTGTGTGTGTGTGTGTGTGTGTGTGTGTGTGTGTGTGTGTGTGAGAGAGAGAAAGAATTTACCAGATTCATTAGGGTGACCATATGAAAAGGAGGACAGGGCTCCTAACAGTTGTATTGAAAAGGGAATTTCAGCAGGTGTCATTTGTATATATGGGGAACCTGGTGAAATTCCCTCTTCATCACAGTTGTTAAAGCTGCAGGTGCCCTGCTCTCTTTTAAATCTGGTCACTCTAGTATAGCTCCTGCCCTTTAACTGTGGTGATGAAGAGGGAATTTCACCAGGTTCTCCATATATACAAATGACACCTGCTGAAATTCCCTTTTCTATGCAACTGTTAAAGATTCAGAAGCCCTGCCTTCCTTTTCATATGGTCACTCTAGATTCATACCTCTTGAGCCAAAAAGCAAGAAGAGACCGAGCTGTGTACCAACATGCACATTTTTTGGAGCTGGACAATGCCGTTCAGGAAAAATTGTGTACAACGATGTGCATATTAGTGGCATGTGTGTATCTCAAATGCTCATATTGGAGAAATATTGTGATATCCTGTTGGAAACTGCTGCATACTCCAGTCTAAATAGAGGATCAGGTTATAAATGGCTACTAGTCATGATGGGTATATATTACCACCAGTCTCACAGGCAGTATGCCTGAATATGAACAGCTGGAGAACATGAGCAGAAGGGTGTTATTGCACTCATGCCTGGCTTCTGAGCTTCCGATAGGCATTTGGATGGCTACTGTGGGAACAGAATGCTGGACTAGATAGACATTTTCTTACGTAAATCCTTAAACCATTTAACCCCTACTACTGTATTTGAACTTACTGTTTCCCTCAGCCGCTATCGCAACTGGAATCCTGCTGGAATTGTTTTATCTTCCTTCTTTCTTTTTTTTTCTATAGGGTATCTATGATGTTTTAAAAGCCTGTTCACAGTTACTGCTTTTTATATATAACTCTAATTAGTTTTAACTGCCATTGGCTTTTCTGTCATTCATTTTAATATATCCCTTTATAATGTATATCACAGCCAATAAATGCACTGTCTTTCTTCCTACAGCACAGACTAAATTCAGATATCTGTATTTATATCAGTCATCCAGCTTTCATCCTCTTTCTTATCATCTCTTCTTTCTGGATAAGCTAGAACTGAAGGATGAGACCTGATTATGATTTCTTCTCTATTTATTGTATCCTAGAGGTTGCAGCTGGAG
Organism: Elgaria multicarinata webbii; assembly: GCF_023053635.1. Classification (NCBI taxonomy): domain Eukaryota; kingdom Metazoa; phylum Chordata; class Lepidosauria; order Squamata; family Anguidae; genus Elgaria; species Elgaria multicarinata. The sequence continues at coordinate 55,708,469 of NC_086177.1, forward strand.
CTTCAGAGGCAGGTAGGCCTGTACTCACTGCCTCTACAGAGTTGCATCAAATAGTAGCAGCAGAATGAAACCTAAGGATCACCATAACATATACAGAAGAAGTTGGTGGAAAGGGAATAAGGAGGTAGAATCCTGGAATAGGCTAAACCATTTTAGACTGCAGTGGGGGAAATCACATTTTTTCGAGTGTTTCCATATATAAAGAAATTCACTGATAATAAAAACTAGCACAGCATGAAAAAGAATAGGCTAGATTTTTTTTCTCTAATAGTTTTGTTTTCTTTTCCCAGGTACTTTTAAAAAAATATATATGTGGTGGAGCATTCGAAATGCAGGCTCCCACCTTATTACCAGTCTAAGCCACAGCACACAATGAGAACAAACAATTGGGCCTCATTCATTAGGACATAGGAAGCTGCCTTATATTATAGACTCATAGAATCATAGAATAGCAGAGTTGGAAGGGGCCTACAAGGCCATCGAGTCCAACCCCCTGCTCAATGCAGGAATCTGCCCTAAAGCATCCCTGACAGATGGTTGTCCAGGGGGGGATCTGCACTACTGCTTTAAAGCGCTTTTTAACAGTTTTGACAACTGTTTAGGCCCAGGACACACTGCATATACAGGTTTCAAAATGTTTTCAAAGCGCTTTAAAGCGCTTTAAAAGCAGTAGTGTAGATTCCCCCCAGCTGCCTCTTGAAGGCCTCTAGTGTGGGAGAGCTCATAACCTCCCTAGGTAACTGATTCCATTGTCGTACTGCTCTAACAGTCAGGAAGTTTTTCCTGATGTCCAGCTGGAATCTGGCTTCCTTTAACTTGAGCCCGTTATTCCGTGTCCTGCACTCTGGGAGGATTGAGAAGAGTTCCTGGCCCTCCTTTGTGTGACAACTTTTTAAGTATTTGAAGAGTGCTATCATGTCTCCCCTCAATCTTCTCTTCTCCAGGCTAAACATGCTCAGTTCTTTCAATCTCTCTTCATAGGGTTTTGATCAAGTCAGACCTTTGGTCTAACTCAGTATTGTCTGTATTGACTGGAGCCTATTCTACAGCAAGTAGGATATTGCACTATGAAAGCGGCATATAAAAGGCAGGAGCCACACTACTGCTTTATAGTGGTATTGAAGTGCACTGACAACTGTTGGGGCCCATTGACACATACCATATACCGCTTTCATACTGCAATATCCTGCTTGGTATAGATTAGGCCACAGAGTGGCTCTCCTGGGTTTCAGATGGGCATGTTTCCCAGACCTAGTGGGAGATGTCGGGGACTGTACCTGGGTTTTTTTGTGTGTGCTCTTTCAGTGAGCTACAGCATCTGTTGCTTCATCTCTCTCTCTCTCTCTCTCTCTCTCTCTCTCTCTCTCTCTGTGGCAAGACATTGTTTATGTTTGAAAGCTGAGATGGTTACACAACCCACCTCCTATTAGCAGCTGCAGATATCTGTAGAACAAAACCACAAGTCTTGAAGTAAGGTTCCAGCACCCACTCACCAAACGAACAGAATGCTTTGGGGAGGAGTCCCAAGCCAGTTGCCTCTCCAGAGAAACGCTAATTTAAGATAGTTTAGGGTGACCAACTGTCAGGATTTCCCCAGATTTGTCCTGGTTTTTGTTCTTTCCATGGTGTCAGGGGGGATTTTCTATAATTTTCAATAATGTCCTGGAATGATACACCTTCCTCTTTAAGGCTGCCATTAGCATGGCAGGAGGGAATGACATGCTTTCTTGAGGCACATCATTCCCCCACCCTGAGCTCCAATTGAGGTCTTAAAGGGGAAAGTGGGTCATTCGTGGACATTATAGAAAAGGCCCCAATTGGAGTGGATGGTGGTGGTGCAGAATGAAATCCTTTCCCCTCCTCCACTCCAATCGGGTTCTTTAAGGTGGCAGGGGAATAACATACTTTCTGCAGGACTCAGAAAGCTGCTTCCCCCCCCCCCCACACACACACTAGGTGTCCTCTTTTTTGGTTTCCCAAATATGGTCACCCTAAGATAGTTGCCATGAATTTCCAACGAAGAGATCCCCCCTTGTTGCTGGTTTCTTTATGAAAGTGCAAAAAAGTAATTAATTCTGTGGCATGTCTACTTGGAAGTAAGCCCCACTGAATTCAATGGAACGTACTCCCAGATAAGTATATAACAGCCTTCCCCATGTGTCCTCCATATGCGTTAGAACATTTTGAAACAGAGGAAGCATTGCACCTAAGGAAGGAAAATTCTTTCTGAAACTCAGCGGGCCCAATAAGTTTTTCCCAGGCTCCTGAGAATATCTTCTCTCCTGTTTTGTGACATATTAGTGCCTTCCCCTCTTGCTGTTTCCTGGACTAGAACTCCCTTCATCGTCAACCAGCATGGCAATCAATGGGATGATGGGACTTGTAGTCCAACATATCTAGAGGGTTCAAGGTTAGGAAAGGGTGGAATATAGGATTACAACTGAAATCATTCAGATCTTTGGCGCATACATGGCAACTGGAAGGCATCAATCAATCTTATGTGAATATGGCTGCTTTTCTGTGTTTTTCTTTCCTCTCAGCATTCACATGTGACAAGGACCATTTTTCACCTCTTAAAACTATCTCTTCTTTGTGTGAAAAACTGATAGTGAGAACTGGAAATGATTCACTTTCTTCAAAACCTGTGAAACAATATGATTTAGAAAAGCTTTTCTGGCAGCAACCTCTTCCCCGCCCCTCTCTCTGTGAACTGATTTGCTCATTAATGCTTCTGTGATCTAACCTTGACTTTGGATAGCCACCTCAACTTAAAAGACACTGGCTTTAGAGATCCACAACTTCTAGCCACCACATGCAAAGCACTATCTGTTTCACAAGGAAGGAAGCAATCGTGGTGATCTGCTATTCTGGGCTCCGCTCCACCCTTACCCAACACACAGCAGGCCAACCATAGTTTCACTAACACTTATAGTGCCATATTCCTGCTGAGAGAAACTGAAGGCTACTAGCTGGAAGTCAACTTTCTTATCCTCACTGAGGTGATAATAGTTTCTAGGAGGAAAACCACAGGGGAACTAGCAGGAGGTGTGTCCTTGAAAGATGGGATGCCTCATTTCAAGGAAGCATGTAGCACTAGAGATGTGTTTCATTTATTCACAGATGGTCATACCGAAATGTTACTTTTTACATTAGTCTGGACAGGGAGCTTTAGTTAAACCCTCAAACTCTTACATTGCAAGAAAGAGCAGAGGATTTGTAGAGCCTGCTCTGGGCTTTGCAACAGGACAATGTAAAGGAAAGTCAAGACCAGCAGTAAAATCAAACCTATCAAATTGTCCTTTTCAAATGAAGCTATTCACATTCCAGTTTACCAGAGTAAGGCAGGATCTACACTATTGCTTTAAAGTGGTTTATATAACAGTATTGACAAGTGTTGGGGCCCAGGACACACTCCATATACAGAGCGGAACTAGACAGATATATGTTATGTCTTATTTTGAGTCAGTAAACATATATTTTTTAATGATTTTAAACGTCCCCGGGCACATGTATTTATTAATACGTTTCTTACCGTTGTCTTGTCCGGTAGATATGTGCTGATCTGGGCCACACAATGTATTTTTAACGTTGTTTTCTCAAGTCCCTGTCTGCTGTTTGTTCCTCCCACTTCCTCTTTTCTTCCACTGCCCCTCCTCCGTAGGCTGTGCTTTTTCTGCGGCTGCGTTAAAATTCAAACTGTTTGGGCGGGATAGCTGCATTGTTCTTTGCATAGGAGTAAGGTAGTAGACAACTCAGCTAACCTTAAAAATCCTCTACAAACACTCCATCCTCCGAGAACAGAAAATGAAACTGCATGCAGAGACAAACACGAAGCAAGAATGTGCAAAAACAGCTGCAACTCTGGGCGTGGAAAGAAAAGGAACACGCCCCTAGGAAGCTGATTGGCTTTCAAAGAAAAATGGAAGAAAAGAACGCTTAGGAATGATACAATCGGTCACATAAGAGATCATACTATGAGTTATAAGAATGACATCACAAAATATTACGACAGGAAGAGTAAGCAATAAAACGATACAAGCCAAGCATCATGTGGTGGAATAAGACAGAAAACACAATTTAAAACGTTTGTGGTTTATCCACTTATGTGTAGATCCGCTCACAGTTTTCAAACCGTTTTCAAAGTGTCATATCGTGCTTGGTGTAGATCTGGCCTAAGGGTCAACATAGACACTGACAGTAGAGGCTGGTGCAAACCTTAAGTATTGAGAAATGCAGACTGTCAAGATGGAATGACGTACATAGCTCCCTTTGTCAGAATGAACTCTAGGATGCCTAGAAATCACTGTTTTACTCTGTACAGCACCATGTACATTGATGGTGCTATATAAATAAATAATAATAATAATAATAGTAATAAACACAGATTAGAAAGGGGATCTCATAGGATCTCAAGTCCAATCTATTATAAAATGTTGGAAACCTTCCTAAAGCTATCCTATTCAAAGGTCCATGCATCTTCACCTTCACTGATGGTTGCTCTTGAATCTAGACCTAAGGGTTATCCCAGGAAAATGGAGGGATCATCCCTGCCTGCTCCCAGGATTCCCTGTGTGTCATTTGCATTCACAGGAATGATCCAGGGATGATCCTGGGGGGAAAGGCAGATGTAGAAACTGCCTATGACAAAAGTGAATCACCAAGCGGGTTTTTTTGGCTCCAGGGACTGAGCGACAAACAATACTCATCTGATCAAAATTTGATCTGCTCCAATCTTAAAGATAATTGGTGATGGAGTTTGTATCATATCTGTAGCCAATCTGCCAAATACAGCTAAAAACTTTTCTTTTCCCTATAGCTTTTAAATATTGAGTTTGTTCTGACTCTATACTGTTAGCTTCACCCTACCCGGTGCCTGTTTACCCTACCCTGTGCCTGTTTGCATTCTCTTTCCCTCCTTATTGTTTACTACAACTTTATTAGATTGTAAGCCTATGCGGCAGGGTCTTGCTATTTACTGTGTAATCTGTACAGCACCATGTACATTGATGGTGCTATATAAATAAATAAATAAATAAATAATAATAATAATAATAATAATAATGTTCTTATTAGCATGAAACACGCTGACTTGATCTACTGTTCAATTCTATAAGGGGTGATCTGCTGTTCAATTCTATAAGGTTGGTACTCATGCTCTTTCAGCATGAGTACCAACCTCCACTTCAGAGAAGCTCTTGGGGACCACATCCATTGGTGGGCTGGGCCAAAGGCAAAAGGGGTGGAGCCAAAATGCCAAAAATATTAGCATATTGTAGCATTTACTGCTAGTAACTAAGGCCATAGCTAGACCTAAGGTTTATCCTGGGATCATCCAGGGTTCGCCCCTGCCTGAGCACTGGATCCTCTGTGATGAACAGGTTTGACCCATGGACGATCCAGGGATAAACCTTAGGTCTAGCTACGGCCTAAGCCTTAGGAGAAGCATTTCAATTGGCAGTGACACCTGTTTATTTGAAACTGCCCTAGATATGTTTCCCCCCCTTTAGATTGCTACAGTTTATGAAGCTTTTCCTCAGTGCTACACAATAAATAGATTCTGATTTTGTGTCTATGTAAATAATGTAATAGATATCAATGATAAATAGCTGTGGGGAGAGGAAATGGTTGTTTTTAATTGATTTTACAGTGAGTTTGGGTGGGTTAAATGTGTCAGTTTACAATGGGATTCGGTGGATATATATTTCATTAAAATTTTGACCCTTAGGCTATACTCTAAGCCATGGCGGTTAAGCATTTTGAGCTAAACATTATGGGTTAGTGTGTCATGTGAACCATTCCTAACCACGGTGGCTACATCACTATGGTTTAAACACACTCGCTAAACATTTTCTTCAAAAGAGTTATCAGTATAACCATGGCTTAGCGTGTTGTCTGAACAGGCCCTTTATTTTGCATTTGAAACTTAGTTTTGCGGATTGTGTTATTTTACTTATTTATTTATTACATTTTTATACCGCCCAATAGCCAAAGCTCTCTGGGCGGTTCATCCTCTGGGCGGTTCATCCTCTTGGTATGGTATGTGTTAAAGACCTAGGAAGCTGCCTTATACCAAGTCAGACTATTGGTCCATCTAGCTCAATATTGTCTATATTGACGACAGCTGGTCTCCAAGGTTTAGGAAAAGGGCTTTACCCAACCCTAGCTGGAGATGACAGAGACTGAATCTGGGACCTTCTGTGTGTAAAGCATGTGCTCTCCCACTGAGCTATGACTCTTCCCCATCTGAACAAATAACATTATCTAAATAATGTTTATTTATCTAAATAAATAACATAAATGGTGCAATCCTATGTACGTTTAAACATAAAAAACCCTACAACTCCCTGCATTTTTCTGTCTAAACATGTGTAGGATTGCACCCTAAATTAAAACAACAATGAGGCTACTTGTATATATTAGCTGACAATTACTTTTATATATAATCCACAGAGTTGTTGTTAGCTACTGTATTATAGTTGTAGCTTACAGAGACTACGGCAGGATCTACACTACTGCTTATAATGGTTTATAAGGGTTATGACAACTGTTCAGGCTGAGGACACATTACATATACTGTTTTCATACCATTTTAAAAGTGTTATATCCTGCTTGGTGTAGATCGGCCCTATATTTCTCTTACTGCTATATACTATATAAAATGAAAGTCTGGAGGTGTTTTTTCCTCCTAGTAATAATTCCTATGTTTAATAGCATTCTGTACGTCTTTTCAAAGTAAGACTTGACTGACATTTATTTAAATGAATAGGAGCAAGTAAATTCCTGGAGTGAATGAAGTATTGATTAAGAGAATTAACAGGATTTCATCCAATCGATACTGATATTTACCACTGGCAGTGGTTGAAAAGGGCAGTGGGTGACAACAACTAACATTTCCCACTAAAACCAACAAACACAAAGCAAGAAGTAAAATGCTGTTTTAATCACTAGTATAAGTCATTTGTTACCATACAGACAACAAATTTCCATGATGCTGAGGTGGTTGTTTTTTGTTTGTTTTTAATTTTCAGGAAAACTTTTATTCACAGGAAAACTTTTAAACAGCTTGAGCTTCAAAGCAGCCCAAATGTCAGACTCCTCTTGTGTGCATAGATCTAGCATGTGGATTTTTAGGGCTTGCTGCTAGTTAGGTTCAACCATGTACATGTGGGAGGTCAACCATGAGCACTGCTGAAATGATGCTTTCTTCTTTTGATGCCTCTGTTCTCACTATTAAGGGGACTGTACAGTGATGTGTCTCTTTGGCAGTGGGAACAGCTACCATGAGATATACTCCTTGGTTGATTTACTAAGGTAATTAATGCTGCAATTTATTTAGAAATAAGCTCTACTGAAGTCAATGAGGTTGAGTTTCGGACCTGGATGTAAATTGGCATAAAAGCAAATCTGCTGGGGTTTTGGTATCACCCTAATGCAGTTTTCCCCAACCTGGTGTCTTCCAGATGTTTTGGAGTTCAACTCCCACCAGCCCCAACTAGCATGCCCAATAGTCAGGAATGCTGGGAATTGTAGTCCTAAACATCTGGAAAGTACCAGGTTGGGGAAGGCTGCCCTAAGGGACCAGGGAGAGAGCTTACCCTGCTGGCCCTGTGCCCTGGACATCCATGAGCTGGAGGACACTTACATGTGAGTAGCTGATTGTGTAAGCTCTGACTGTTTGGGTCCTATGGGGATTAATTGGAATCAAATCTGCAAGAATTTGAGTTAAACAAACTTTTTAGAGTTAGAATAGCTTAAAAAAGGATATTATAGAGCTTGAAAAAGTGCAGAAAAGGGCAACTAAAACGATTAAGGGGCTGGAGCATCTTCCCTATGAGGGAAGGTTACATCAACTGGGATTGTTTAGCTTGGAAAAAAGGAGGCTAAGGGGAGACATGACAGAGGTATACAAAGTTACGTATGGTATGGAGAATGTGGGAGACGTTTTTCTCCCTCTCTCAAAATACTAGAACCCGGGGTCATTCCATGACGCTGATTAGTGGGAGATCCAGGACAAATAAAAGGAAGTACTTCTTTACACAGCGCATAGTTAAATTATGGAACTCACTACCACAACATGTAGTGATGACCACTAATTTGGATGGCTTTAAAAGGGGGTTGGATAAATTCCTGGAGGCAAAGGCTATCAATGGCTACTAGCCCTGATGGTTGTGTGCTATCTCCAGTATTCGAGGCAGTAAGCCTGTGTGCACCAGTTGCTGGGGGAAGATGGGTGGGAGGGTGCTGTTGCTCCATGTCCTGCTTGTTCATCCCTGGCCAATGGCTGGTTGGCCACTGTGTGAACAGAGTGCTGGACTAGATGGACCCTTGGTCAGATCCAGCATGGCACTTCTTAGGTTCTTATGTTCTTAACCGCAGTTTTACATATAACAATACAGTAGCTGGCCACAGAAAGCTAAATATATAAAGTACTTTCTTAACACAAGAACAATACAAAAACTGTTCCTTTTAGTCTAAAGAGGAAAAAATGTAAGTTCTGCTATTTATTTATTTATTTATTTATTACATAAATAACAACAAATCATTGTAGTTAGCGATTTATTCGGTTCACTATAGTTCTCAGTTACTCTTTTGCCGCGAGCTTCAGTTCCAAAGCAATAGCACAATGATAGCAAAAGGCAACTTATGCTTTACAGCACAAAGGTCACAGGCCTGCAATAACAATGCAAATATAACAAATAGCATGGATTCAAAAATGGATTCCTCGTTCCTTCGCACATCAACCATGCCATACACATAAATTCAATTGACCTTATACAAGATGATAAGAGCCCATTATTATCATTCATCTTCCTTGAAGAACAAGTTGTTTTCCTCCTTCCTCTCTCCTGTATGATGACTCTGTGCCTACTGGGCTAAACCAACCACTTCATGGAGGAGGGGGGGTTACACTTGCATATCAGCATTCATATGATGGGAAAGGATGGACTAAATTCTATCTTGTCCATTTGTCTGAAAGAGCAAAGGGTGTTTTCCTTTGATGCTTCCTTGTGTTTAATCATGAGCAAATGAGGCCATTGCTTTCCCCCATAAACACCAATCCTGGGAAGGTTTGGGTCTTCAGCATTCTAGGGACATAAGGAACCATTGATTTTAAACAACAACCAGAGCTGTTATAATCATTCAGAATTATCCTCTGTTATACAGTACTACTTTATAGTAGTGCTTACTTTTTTGGTGGTGGAGGCAGCAGCAATGGTGGCTGAGACTGAGGGGACATGAAATATAAATTTCACGATTTTCCTTTGAACTTTGAAGAATAGTCATCAAAACCTACTGGATTTTTTCTTTGGGGGGGTGGATTTAAAATTACCCATCAAGCACCCACAATCATTCATCAAGTTAATTCACAGAACTTTTTGCACTTTGTGTATCATCTAGATCTACACCAAGCAGGATATGACACTTTGAAAACGTTTTGAAAACTGTATATGGAGTGTGTCCTGGGCCTCAACAATTGTTAAAACTGTTATAAATCATTTTAAAGCAGTAGTGTAGATCCTGCCTAGGTGTGTAAAAACCCTTCTATATATGCTGATGCAATCATATGAATACAGTACCACTTATCCAAATCACTAGTTTGACCTTGATAAGCTGAGAATAATAATAATAATAATAATAATAATAATAATAATAATAATAATGCACCCAAAATTATTCATCAAGTTAAGGTGTGAAGGTTCAGCAGTAACTCCAGGAGTACCTAGAGTCTGATGAGCCACTGGTTGCCCCACTTCAGGGACTCCCCCACAGTGTCCCCTGACTCCCAGCCACATTGGCGCATCAAGCTACCTGTGGGCCCTTTGAGGGCTTACAGCTAGAATCCAGCATGGGTGGAGCCCCTGAAAATTTTGGCCCATGCATCCTTTTTAAGGCCTCAGCTGCTTGCAGTCCATTGTTTGGACAATAACTCACCTTGTGAGGAAACATTAAGTAGGGCCATTACTGTGCTGTCCTGGGTTCTGACAATTCCTCATTTTACACTGAGGCAGGATCTACACTACTGCTTTATAATGGTATTGAAGTGCACTGACAACTCTTGGGGCCCATGACACATTCCATATACAGTTTTCAAACTGCTTTCAAAGTGTTAGGGTTGGTGTAGATCTGGCCTTACTCTGCTCTGCTGGACCTGACCCTGCTTTACTGGATGTGATCCCTTTTTACCTGACATTGAACCATTTGTGAGTTCACGTGCCAAGGGCTCCTTCACCTCAGCATCTACTGTAGCCCAGCCAAGACACTAGCAGGAATTCTCTCTTTGCCTTTCAATGTAGAATCATAAGCAGAAATTCATCAGGCAACTTTTCCTATCGCAGTATATCAAGATTGGGGAACTAGTGGCCCTGGAGAGCTTGCTGGACTACAACTCCCATTAGCTCTGCCCACCATCCATGTTGATGGGAGTTGGAGTCCAACAACATCTGTAGGGGTGCTGTATCTACATATGGGGAAAAACGTTACCTGCCAAATTTCTACTTGACATGCAATCATTGAAAACACAGGAGCCCTGCCAGGCAAAATCTTCTTTAGATTTCAAAATGTCTACCACTTTTGAGACACTTACTAGCATGCCTTACCACACAGGACATTTAAAATATACCATAATGGATGAAAAATAAACGAAGAGCAATCATGCTAGACAGAGATGTTGTAAAATGTAGTGTGCAAATGATCTGAAAACATGTTTGTTGCATTCCATGGCAACAAGGCAGGGTTTTTTGTTTTTAGACCAGGGAATAACTCTCTTTGCAATATGATTGAAAAGCAATAATTGCCTTCAAGATGGTCCTACATTTTACAAGCATCTGTAAAAGATTACATGGCAAAGTATCATTTAAAAATGGAAAAGAAAGTTTGTGTCAAATCCAGAATTTGATGGTGATATTTTGGTTGTACAAATGACTTACAGAAGAAACCTTTTAGCTGAGTTCTTTTCTCTCTACCTCATTCCCACACAAATTTCTGGGAAGCAGAGACATATAATTGATGCATTCTGTACGGGTGTTTGATCAAAGCTACTGAAACAAATGAAAACTTTGAAGCTAAAGCCCAGTTGAAAAGATAAAGAATGTATAGTATGGAATAGGTTTAACAGTTTAAAGTCCAATAACCCCCTGGCCAGAAAGTTGAGAAGACCCCACAATCATATCTCTCTAAATGACTAGCAATGCTATTCATATCCTATTATTTATTGTCTCTCCTCACCATGATTTCAGGGTGATTTCAGGGTCAAGACATTGGTGTTCTAGACAGATACATCTTACTTTAAATGAAAGCATGGTGCCCTCAGATGTGTCAAAATATAGATTTGTAAGAAATACAAAGTTGGCGCCTGCCTGACCTCCAGAGGCAGGGAGTTCCATAGGATAGGGACCACCACACTGAAGGCTCTTCCCCAGTGGATTCCAATCAGATGATAGGTATTTGTGGAACCACCAGGACCATGCCCTCAGATGACCTCAGTGACCAGGCAGGTTGATAGGAGAGAAGGCAAACCTATTGATTATGCTGTCTGGGGAAGATGGGATCTATAGTTCAACAAATACCAAGGGCACTAGGTGGGGGAAGGCTGATCTAAGCTATTAAGCTTCCTAATAACCTGCTGTTCATCTACATGTAATTTTGACAACAAGAAAAATGCTCCTAATCCTGTGTATATGGTGTATTTAAGAAGGAAGACAACCCATTATATCCATGATTCAAATTATATTGGAGGGACAGTTTCCAACGGATTTGCTCTACAATTCAATGTGAAGCTCTTTCAACTACATTTAATTTTGTGAGGAGAGATTGCATTGTAAATATTTCCTCAGTCTTCTTTATACAGCTCATATCATTAGTTCCAGTCTATTGTAAATAATGGATACATCATAATTCTCCATGTCCAAGTATACCCTCGGCTGTTACCTATACTTCTGTGGAAGCAATGCATGCTCGTGAAATTAAAATATTTATTCTAGTAGTATAAACAGTATCAGTTCTGTATTAATCAGGACATTTTCCTTTCAGCTACAACAATTGATCGAGGTCAGATTTTTTGGTGGATCCTTTACTCTGAGAAATTTTCATGACTCAGGCTCCTGGAACTTTTCAGATGTTAAGCAGAGACAACAACCTTTGTACTCACCTGAATTCTAAGCATATGGAAACCCCAGGGCTGGTTCAAGACATTTTGCTGCTGAGGCAAAGACAAGATTCCCCCCCCCCTCCATTGCCACCCCCACATTCCACACACAGAAGCTAACTGGGCTGGCAGTTCAATTTTTCTTCATCACTAGTAACAAGACAGCATTCTCCATCACACCTGATGGCAGGAGGCTAGCTTAGGAATGCAGACCAGACTACATGGTGCACACAGCTCTGTCCTCCAATATCTAGCCATGGCTTTCTGCCTCAAAGTATCTTCCGTGTGAGACAACATCCTGATTCTGACAAATGGTAGGGGCAGCTCTGGGAAACTAGAGTAGTCTGGGTTTTTCCAGCAGTCCTCTGCAAGGGGATAAAACCTGAACTCTTATGAAGCCTGAATTTCATAATGAGTCAGCTCACTGGTTGACACTTATCTGTTCATAATGCTCACTTTTATAGCGAGTCTGAATTGATGTATTACAAGTGTGCTATGGAATCAATGGAGGTGCAGGGGGAGAGTGAAATGTGGTGCTTGGGGGGAGGGTGAAATTTTAAGACAAAAACAGGTAGGGGGAAGCTTAAACCCTCATCTCCTGAAGTACCATGATCCCAATCTGGATTGGGGCCATTTATTTATTTATTTATTACTAGCTGTACCCTGCCACGCGTTGCTGTGGCTCAGTCTGGTTAAATTGAAAAGAAAGAAAAGACAAAGCGGATGTTTCTAATATGTTTAATTTCACAATGCTTGTGGATATACAATATTTTTAGTTGTTCCATTGTCTGTGTAGATATAGAGATTGTCTGGTTTGCCGACTCTAGAACACGCAACATATAATTGTCCATGTGAGAAGCAATCTGTGTCTAGATCTAAACCGCACAATTCTAAAGATTGGCCCTGAGCTTTGTTGATGGTGATTGCAAATGCCAATCGAATTGGGAATTGCAATCTCTTAAATTGAAATGGCATATCTGTTGGAATCATAGGAATGCGAGGAATGGGGACATCTTCACCTTTGAAAGGTCCTGTCAAGATTGATCTCTGACTATAACAATTGCCACTTCGTCTATAGTTGGAGCACTGAATCTTCGCACATGTTCTCCAGCAGGCGTTTTGTCAGCATGAATAACAATCTTGTATGTATCAGATGGCATCATGTCAATTGCTGTTTTGAACAAATGTACTAAATTGTTTTTTTCGTGAAGTAGCTGTTGCAGTTTTGAAACGATGGACCTTTTTATGCCGGTATAAATTCCGCAGCGTGCATTCAATTCATCATTGCCATCACCAATGAAATACATTTGTAGGAATTTATGTTGACTATCTTGAAACAGAAGGAAGGAGCTGGCTTTATGATAAATTTGTCCTTTGACTTTGAAAGTTGGCATAAATGGAGCTGTGATGATTTCTGCGCCGAACGACGTCATTTGGAAGCATGAGTTGTATTTCCTGATGTTAGATAGGAAATGCTTTGATTCAGCGGTATATCCGGCAAGCAAAGTTTGTAATGGCTCTGGTGGTTCTCCAAGTTGAGGCAGTTTAATTTTTCCAGCAGCGCAACACATTCCTTTTGTTTCTCCATTAAATTGAAGAGCCTTGCAATAAGGACACACTTCAGTCATAGTGCCGATGAGAACATGCCGCCTCAAACTATAATCATCAGCTGGGTTGTACCGGAATGCAAGGCGATTGTAATCATGTGATTGTTTACCATGGAGTCGTGTTTGACGCTGATGTGCTGTTTCTCGTTGACGTCTTTCAGCCCCTCTCAGCCTTTCGCGTTCATTATGTTGAGAACAAAGCAGATCTGTAGCTGTAGTACGCGATTGCCGTGCTCGCAACCGTGCATCCTCAAGTCTGGCTGAACGTTGCTTGGTTGATTCCTTGGCACGTATTTGAGCCATTTTTTTTTCTTTTTTTCTCATTTGCTGAAGCCCATTCTTCCTGAGTCTGACTTGCAATTTCTCGTCGCAGTGCTTCCGCTCTGCGAGTAGGACGACCTAAGTGTGATCTTCTGCGAGGCATTATTTGGATGAAGTAAAGCAGTTTGTTTGGTGTTTTTAAAAAGGATGTTTTTACGGTGAGGAGGTTACTGGAAACTCCTGGCAGTTACCTTTCTTCAGAACGTGTAACTGTCACAGGTGTGACATCTATATTCACTCAGCCAATTGCGAGAGTACATGCAAATAGGAGAGGACGCAGAGGCAGCGGATTGGCCTACTGGTTGGTGATGTCACAATGATCAGCAAGACTGGTTTTGAGGAGGCCTATTTCTTCGATTTTAAGACAAACCTTTGACCCCATATAGAACATAGACAATGCTCGCGTATTCGAACGCAACGCTGTGTCAAAATTTCAAAGCAATCGGTGAAGAACTTTCAGAGATATAACGACAGTAACGAACGGTCTTTTTCATTTTTATTTATATAGATTTAGACATTTGTATCCCACCCTATATCACAAGGATCTCAGGTCAGGATACAATATAAAACAATAAATATATGCACCTAAAAACAAATCAAACCATTAATAAGCTAAAACCAGTACAGAATTACAAAACAGCAATCCTGATTAAGATTATGTACAGGCTTGGTGAATTTAGCCATCGAAGGCTTTGTTAAAAAGCCATATCTTAACGTGGTGCCAGAATGAAACTAGAGCTGGTGCCAGTGAGGCCTCCAAGGGGAGGGCACTCTACATCTGGGGTGCCACAACAGAGAAAGCCCTCTCCCACATCCCACCATAGCATATGATTCTCATTGGTGGGACGTGGAGGAGAGCTCCTCTAACAGAGCTCAAATCTCAGGCAGGCATACATAGGGAGAGGCGCTCCCTCAAGTATCAAGGTCCCAAGCCATTTAGGGCTTTAAATGTCATTACTAACACCTTGAATTCTGACCAGAAGCATATTGGCAGCCAGTGCAATTCCTTTAATACTGGTGCTTGCAGGAGACTAGTGAAATCAATCACACATAGCTTCACTATGCATGATTAGGAGAATGTTCAGTTTGGTCCTCAGAGTCAGGGAAACTCTCATACAAGCATGTACTAGGAACATTTAACAAGCAATCCTATGCTTTCCAAAGGAGCATAAAAAGAGCAATGGAAGTGGTCTTCACTCCTCCATCCTTCTTTCATTTTCTTTTCTCACTAGATGCACCTTTGACCACATTTAGTGGAGTCAGAGGGACGCGGTGGGAGCTGGGAGTCTTCACAATGTTGCAGATCCTCAGCACCTCCCTTCCCTGCCCCCTTCAGCCTCGTTTGCAACCTCATCCAATGTCAGAGCTATGACCTTGGATGAGGAAGCTGACAGTCCTTTCCATGGGACAGTGGGGTGGTGATGGTGGGGCGGCGGAGACAATCCCCTTTGGCTTTCTCATTCTGAGGTCATAGCAGTGTCTACAGCCTCAGAGGGGGAATCCAAAAAATCCCATGGTCCTTGGGATGCTGTCCCTGGGACCATAGATTGCTCCCTTTATTATTTTTGTAGGACACTTGGTGTACAACCTTCAGGAAGCACTATTCAAATGCTGTATGTGTGAAAATATAGAGAAAGCGAATAAGGGAAAAAAACATGTGTGGTTACTTCAATCCAATGAATATGTTTCAGTAACAGATTGCTTCAAGCTAGGACTAGAATAAATGAAAGTGCAACATAAAGGGTCATAGTACAAGTCTCCCTTCCTTTTATCCCTGACATGGTGGCGGGGGGTGGGTGGGTGGAGATCTGAGAAACAAATGGCTTGTGGGGGAGGTTTAATCCTCTCCTAGTTGTACAACATAGTCCCAGTCTGAATTGCGATTGCACACACCTACTTGAGAGTCAAGATAACGATAAGACTTATCTACATGCTACATAACCAATGTAATGTGTACTATGAGACAAAGAAGAAGAAGAAAACCCTTGGTCTTACAGAGGGAAAAAGATTTGAAATAGTGTAGAATAGGGAGAGTGTTCGAAATACAGATAGACAAGCAATTCAAAGGCTTGCAGTAATAAATCTCACTCGGAACCACATAAGACAGATTGTTTCACTTAAGCACATGTGTACATAGTTGCTAAGATATATAGTAGTGGCGCTGATGCAATGACAAATGTAATTTCAGCAACAGAAAAGCTGTGTCATGAACTGCCAAACTGAAGTCAAGGCCTAGCTGTAATAAAGGAAAGGGCAGGAAGAGTATAATGGAAAAGTCCACTGGGGGTGGAGGAAAGAAAAAGGGAGAGAGAGAAAAAAGATTAGATGGGGAATAAAATATCCTCTCTCTTTAATTACCTGTATTAACTTTCCCCAAAAATACTTTAATTTTGGTACAAAATCACCCTGTATGATGTCTGTGTTCAATATTTCACAATAACATTTATAATATGTGAGCAAGTAGATTATTTCTGTGTCTTAGATATCAAATGCCACTCATACATCCAATAGGTTTAAATGACATTTCTTTTCATAGATATAGAATATTTTATTCCATTTAAAAATGTAGTCCCAGTGTGCAGCTGCTGTAAAATGAACACTACTATTGGTCAAAAGTACATTGATTGGAATTACATACAATCTACATTTTAGATCTTCAGTCTTTTCCACTTCCAGCAGTATAAAATACATTCTGAGTAATAAGTTTTGATTTTCCTGTGTGTCAAATAAAATGTTCTCCCATGTGTAACATTATATTTGTTAGCAGAACCACCTCCTTTTTAACGTTAAAAATCTATATAGCATCTACAATATAATGCTATATGAAGATATTGGAGAAATGGCTGTTCTTCAACTGCCATTTGTATACAAATTTCATTATAACTCATGAATCATGATGTATAAAGAAATCTTTAACACCCGAGAAGCCATTTCTGTCCCTCAATACAAAAATTGAATTTTATTACACTTCTAATTATTAATTGTTGATGATAATGTCTGCACCTAATTTAAGATTATCCCAAGTTATTAGCACAAAATTAACCATGGCCGTAGCTAGACCTAAGGTTTATCCCAGGATTGTCCTGAGGTCAAACCTGTTCATCTAAGTGCCACACAGGGCATCCAGCGGACGAACCCGGGAAGATCCTGGGATAAACCTTAGGTCTAGCTATGACCC
Source organism: Elgaria multicarinata webbii (assembly GCF_023053635.1). Taxonomy (NCBI): domain Eukaryota; kingdom Metazoa; phylum Chordata; class Lepidosauria; order Squamata; family Anguidae; genus Elgaria; species Elgaria multicarinata. Next base: position 55,725,720 of record NC_086177.1, read on the forward strand.
ATGATAATTCTCTGTGTGTAATAAAAACGTAAGAAGAACCATGCTGACTCAAACCAAGTGTCCATCTAGTCTAGTCTAGAATTCTGTTCCCGTATTGGTAACCAGTTGCCTGTGGGAAAGCAACAAGCAGGGCATGAGTGCAATCGCACCCTCCCACCCATGCTGCCAAGCAACTGATGTACATAGGCACTCTGTCTCTGACACTTGAGGTAGCCTACAACCATCAGGACTACTAGCATCTTAAGCATTTATCCACCATGAATTTGTCTAATCCCCAGCAAAAGAACTGAACTTGGTGGCCACTACTACAACTGTAACTATGCACTGTGTGAAGTACTTCTTTTTCTCTGTCCTAAATCTCCCACCAACCAGCTTCATGAGATGACCCCAGGTCATCAGATCAGAAAGGGCGAAAAATTTCTTCCTATCCACTTCCTCCACACCATGCATCATTTTGTACAACTCTATCATGTTTCTCTGTGCTCAGCCTTTTCCCCCTAAGAGAAATAGTCCCAAACACTATGACCTTTCCTCATAGGGGAGTTGCTCCTGCCCTTTATCTAGGGTGACCATATGAAAAGGAGGACAGGGCTCCTGTATCTTTAACAGTTGTATTGAAAAGGAAATTTCAGCAGGTGTGATTTGTATATATGGGGAACCTGGGGAAATTTCCTCTTCATCACAACAATTAAAGCTGCAGGTGCCATGCCCTCTTTTAAATCTGGTCACTCTAGTATAGCTGCTGCACCTTTAACTGTTGTGATGAAGAGGAAATTTCACCACGTTCTCATATATACAAATGACACCTGCTGAAAATCCCTTTTCTATGCAACTGTTAAAGATACAGGAGTCCTGTCCTCCTTTTTATATGGTCACCCTACTTTATCATTTTGGTTTACAATTTCTGCAACTTTTCTAACTCCGCAACATCTGTTTTTGATGTGGTGGCCAAAATTGTACACAGTATTCCAAGTGTGCTATCATACATTTGTATAAAGGCAGTATGCTATTGGTAGTTTTATTCACAATTCCTTTTCTAATTATGCCCAATATGGAATTTGCTTTTTTCACAGCAGCTAAATACTGGGCCAACATTTTCTATGAACATCCACCACAACCCCAAAATCTCTTTCTTAGCCAGCTTGGATCCCATCAGTGAGAAATTAGGATTTTTAGCCCCAACATACATCACTTCACTTCACACTTACTTATATTGAACTGCATTTGCCATTTTAATTCGCATACTCCCAGTTTGGAGAGAACCTCCGATTGATCAAGAGGTCTTCTTAATCTTTTTAAAGAATTTGATGTCATCAGCAAAATGCGGCCACCACTGAATAGAATTGAACTTCTATTTCTATTCTTTGCTTTCTTTTAACCAGTGAAAGACTTTGTCAAAAGCCATTTGGAAGTCTAAGTAAACAGAGTCTACAGGATCTGCCCAGTCCACATGTCTATTGACAGTCGCAAGGAACTCTAAGAGGTTATTATTTTATTTATTTATTTAAAACATTTGTATCCCGCCCTATATAATTAGGATCTCAGGGCAGCATACAGATAAAAGCATACAGTATAAAACAATAAATATACACAGCTAAAAACAAATTAAACCATGAACCAAGTTAAAACAATATATAATTTAAAACAGTAAAAACAATTAAAACAGTTAAAACAATGTGCCATCTTAGTGAATTTAACCATTAAAGGCTTTGTTAAAAAGCCATGTTTTTACTTGGAGTCAAAATGAAATCAATGTTGGCACCAGTCGAGCCTCTAAGGGGAGGGCATTGCACAGTCAGGGTGCCACAACATAGAAAGCCCTCTCCCTTGTGCCATCAAAGCGTATGTGTTGCGCTGGTGGGATGCGGAGAAGGGCTCCTCCAACAGATCTCAAGCCTCGGGCAGGCATATATAAGGAGAGGTGCTCCCTCAAGTATCGAGGTCAAAAGCTGCTTAGGTTAGTGAGACAGGACATACTTTTGTGGAAACCATGTGGATTCTCTTTTTAGCAAGTCCTGTCTTTCTATATGCGTCATAATTTTATCTTTAATAATGCTTTAATAATTATCTTTAATAATTTACCTGAAATAGACATTACCTGGATTCCCACTTGATCTCTTTTTTAAAAATTGGTGTTACATTAGCATTCTCTTTACTATTAATTATAGATTTATTAGATACCTTAGTGCATTACCTTTCCTTCCTGATTTGTGGACCTGTGATACAGATTCAAGGGTCCATATACATTAACATTAGGGTTAATTGCAACAATATAACTTCTTTAGTCTTTTTTATAGAGTTAATTAAACTTCATAAGATGATAGATGAAGGCTGTAATCCTAAACATACATACATAATCAGAAAGCCAATTATTTTGATTGTATTATTTTAGTTCCACGTTGAAATGCTTTTATTGAATTAAGATTTAATGTTCTGCCCTCTGCTTTATTAGAAGGCTGTTATAAGAACTGACCAATGAATAGTGTCCTTTGTGTTTTGTAAAATTATTACTGAGGATATTGTCCATTATATTACCCAATATCCTCTTCATAAGGATCCATGTGAAAAATATGTGTCTGAGTTCAGGCTCAGGAATAATTTTATTATATCCACCGAATTTGAACATTTTCTGTTTTTTGACAATGAAAATGGTTGCTTCTTCTGTTTCCTTATTTGTGCTAGTGGCCAAGAAGTTGAGAGCTAAATTTGTTGCTCAACCTTGAATGTTCCTTCTGTTTTTGTTATGGCTTATAAGTAAAGAATAAAATTATTACTACTTACTCAGTTACATACTGGGGAATAAGTCCTTTTAATCAGGGTGTATTGCAGTGTGAGTTTTACATTTGTTCACTGAAGTGTGTGAGGAAAACACAAAGCATATTTTAATCCTTATTTTGAATCCAACATATTTTGTTGCAATGAATCTCAGAGGATCTGGGTTACATTTATAGCCTTAACTGATTCAAGTATCCAGCACACGGAGTTGCCAAGTAGACAGAATTGTGAAATTAGGTGGTATGAAGAAATGTAACTGAATAAGACACTCTGCAGGTGCCATTCATTGGAGAAAACGTACTTTCACTCCTTGTGTTCCCCTTCACAAAATTTAATCCCATTGTGACAATGAAATGAATTGTAAAATCAACATGCTGCCTGAGCCCTACTGAAGTCTTACTTTTAGTGGTGGTATAAGGCCCACAAGACTTATCCACAGTGCTCCAAATCACTGTCTCAGTTATAGATCTCAAGTTATAGAATTTTTGTGAACCGCCCAGAGAGCTCCGGCTATTGGTCGGTATAGAAATGTAATAAATAAATAAATAAATAAATAGATCAGCTATCCACTGATGCTAACATATCCGGCCATCTTAGGGCCTGCCTTTCTCACAATGGACCTGCTAAAGTACTAAAATCTGCAGGACAGGTGCTTCTGAAAGTGCCATTATCCACAGAGGCCCATTTGTCCCCAAACTATAGAATGCATCCCCTCAAGAACTACAATGGTCCCTCCACTTTCTTGGTCTTTAGAAAGGGTGTAAAGATGTGTCTTTTCAATTTAGCCATTTTTTTTAATGTTTTAATACTGTTTTTAATGTTCTTGTTTTTATTGTTTGAGGTTTTATTGTTTTCAATGGTTGTACAACACTTTTATGGCTTTTTTTTTTAGCAGATAAGGTGGCATATAAATTAAATGTTAATAATAAGTAATCAGAAATAAATACCAATGGGATCCAACACCAGATGCAATGGATTGATAGTGGAACAGCTCTTCTGGAATCTGCTTGACATCTAGAGTGGTGTCAATGCTAGGTTGTTAGAAAGGAATGTTGACTCCTTGGAAATAAAGTACTAATGGAGACCTACTCTCTCTCCCCCACCCCCCACCTCTGGCTCACACAACAAGTTGCTGTCCTCCCATTCATGATATGAAATGTTATAGTTCTTTTCCGTCTCTCTTCTTCTGGAAATGTTTTGCTTAGAAAGAGATGCCAACAATTAAGTGAAGTGTTGGTGGACCCTATGGAGAGGCTGAGCTCTAGAAACCCATTCTCCAGCTCTTATATTTGGGCCCAAGTACTGCTGGGCCATCTCATCTCACCCCATTTCTGCATTGTAAGATATGAAGTGCCGTGTAGCATCTCCTTCCACTGCTTGTCACAATGGAGTGGGGCATGAGGAGTCACATACACCAACAGAAAATATCCTAACCTGATCGTGGGACAGATTTGATCTGGGAGTGATAGTGTGACTCCCATAAGTCTAAAAGTCTCAGATTTGGAATAGCACAATTAGAAGAGTACTACATTGAACAATGGACAAGTTTATTTTTGTGAATCGCCCAGAAATTTTTGTGAACCACCCAGAGAGCTCCGGCTATTGGGCAGTATAGAAATGTAATAAATAAATAAATAAATTCAATAAAGCTATCAAAATACTCACAGGCTAGTGAAAAGAATTTGTTTTGCTATCAATTGCCCTATCACAATACTACCTGTTGATTTCAAAGTCTCACTGATAAGCACTGCCCAACTGATTCCCTGAGGTATTGAAAAGACAAATAAGGGGTTTTAAAAAACCCATGCTCATAAAGAGTTAATGGGGGTCAATAGCATTAAATACATTGGCTACAGGCTTCTTAGCATCACAAGGAACATTGCATCTATATCTTGATGCCATTTTTAGGGCTCAGCTTGGAATGTGAATAGAAATGCACTGGTTAAGTAGTTGGAAGAAATATAGCAGTTCTATGGAATTCAGTGGTAACTGGGACGGATTGGCTAGAATTATGCACTTGTGTGGGCAGCTCCAAGGAACATAGACTTCGTGCAAATGCCCAAGGCTTATTTTCTTTCCTTATGCCAAAAGATTAACAATGTTATTCACTCAGCTTCTGAGGCAGTGAGTGAAAATGGATTATTATTTCTCTGTAGGTTGTTGAGGGAGGATGCATCCAACGTAAAAGAATAAATTGGTAAACTACATGAGGATTTCCCCTTGACAGAATATCCTTTCTCCTTGATACATCAAGTTTATGTTGTGTGTTCATTATCCAAGCGGAGAGCAGAAAAGTGTCATAATCACTTTCCTCAGTGACTTAAAATTGTGTGGTAGGATTAGATTTTGCAATCACGTAGACAGAAATTCCTTTGCTGAAAGGGCACACTTCATGGAAGCATGTACACTCTCTTCTTGTGGGGATTTGCTCACCAAAACAGAATGTTCTAGAATCCGTGCAGTGAATTGGGACAGGCAGAATGCCCACCTGAGCTGGTGACATCATTGGCTGAAAACAGTGAACAAGAGGATGGGGGCAAAGAGACAGTTAATTCTGATACACTGCTGAAGTCTAGCAGTACGGATTATCTGAGCACCAGAGGCTCAAGGCTGATCTTGCATTGAGCTGGCTCCTCAGTAGTGGGAACCAGAGAGACCATTAGATAGGCCAAAGCAGCATGAGCTGTTTGTTGAAGTGGGGATGACTTCTCCCAGTGCCATAGTTTTGCATCTGAAATGCAATGTTGAAAGGATGCCACCTGCTCTACATTGGAACTTGTTTTTGTTTTTCAAAGTGGCACAGACATAAGACCTGTTCAGATATATTCTACATCTGAGTATAATAAACATGTAAGGAGAGGGAAATTGCTAGCCCTGACCCCGGTTCTCATTGCTTTTGTTTTCCCACTACAAATGATCTGGAAGGAACACTGGGAAACCAGCATTCAAAATTGTTATGGAGAGCCTTCATGGATGCAGAAGGCTCTCTTCTTCAGAAAGGGGCTGTCTAAACACTCGGAAAGCCCCGGGGTGGGTGTGAGTTGGCACAGTGGTAATTATATGATGCTGCTGGAATTGTGCACCCACCCCGGGGTTTTCTGCTGAAGTGGCAGAGAAAAAAAGTTGGGGGCTTTTCCTGACATTTTCCTCCAGAGCGAGGTGAGGATGTGCAAAATGGCATCAAGACAGCTTGAAAGCCTCGCTGTGGAGTTGCAGTGGAGGCATGGCCAGGTGGGACCTGGTGGAAGGTGATCTGTGATTGATCACTTTTCACCAAGAAGAGGGCAGGGGCAGCTCCTGTTTTGATCTTTGGATGGTGGCAATGAATGGCAGATTCTGTCTTTTGGGCAGGTGGTGTCAGAGGCTAATGGCAGACTGAAGGCATAAACTGAAAGGTGAAAGGTCAGATCCCATCCCAACTCCTCCTGTGCAGCTGCAGTATTCTGACTTCAGAGCCAGCCAGAATCAGCCGATACAAAGTGAAGCCCCGTAAATCTGTTCTTAACGGTCACAAATGCCATTGCCCCCTTTGTGGCATGTGGGCTTTCCTACTGATATTAAAGAAGGGGCAATGCATGTGCCATTGGTACCCTCTAAGGACATGAATGGAAGAGGGCAGCAGTAATATATCCAGAATTCTCTGTAGCAGTCTCAAAATGTAAAAACTATAATAGTCTGCAAAGCTTGTGAATCCTCTTTGGAAAATACTAATAAAGACATATAGGCTAGGATCCTGACTTTCCTTCTGTGAATGGAAGAGAGTTAATGTTTACAAAATGAGGCTTTCCTGCCTCATCCTTCCTTTTGCAGCCATCTGACCTCCCCAAAAACCTGCTCCTGAAGATTGTGGAAAATACTAGCTGGGGAATTCTAGGAGTTCACATCACATCTGGAAGGCACCAGGCTGTATTATATAGAGCATAGGAGACTGCAGGTTATGAAGTAGATGATATACCTTAATGGGCCTATGCATGACCCCCCCGATTTGCCTCAGAGGCTGTTTTGGAGCCCCCAAAATGCCCCCAATTTGCCTCCGGGTGCTTTGGGAGTTGCCGCTTCAACTCAGTGCTGCACCTGAGGTGAGATTCTTCCCCCCCGCCCCAGGCAACTCGGCCTTGTAGGTCTCTGGGTGCCAGCTGTGCAGCCGGCACCCATGAAAGCCAGGAGGAAGTCTGGGTAGGAATCCATTGGACTCCCAACTCCATGCTTACCTGCTCACCTGCTGCCACTGTACTACTGCGGTTGCAACCTCGCTGCTGCGTCGCCCCATCGCTTCCACCATCGCCTCATTGCTGCCACAACCAGGAAATGTGTCCTGCTCCTGAGAGCCAGGCCATGATTTCAAGATATTGCGGGGCTCTGTTTTAGTACATCTACAGCTGCAAACTATGGTGGCCCTGAAGGGTCATTTTCCCTTTATGGCTGCCATAGTTTGCGGCCCAGAGACCCCATGATATCGTGGCCTGGCTCTCAGGAGGATGCTGTGTTTTCCTGGTCGCGGCAGCAATGCGGTGGCAGCAGTGATGCAGTGGCGGCAGCAGGTGAATGGGGAGAGGGAGGTGAGTTCAATTCCACCCGAAGTGGCTGAGGTATCCCGAAGCTTCGATACCAATCTGCTTCAGCCTCAGGCCACCTCAGGCCACCCCAGAACTGACTCGGAACAGAGGCGAGGTGGGATTTCATTTTTTGGCTTTGCACTGAACATTCAACAGAATCAAGTGCTAAACGTTTTCAGGCCATAGGTGTCATAATGCGAGTTGCATGTTTGTGTGGGATATGGGAGGGACCCCTGACTGACATGCTGTGCTCCACCAGTCCCACAATGGTGAGGTTTTGAAAATGGCTCTACATTTATTTCAAAATTGAACAGCCTTCTTCTAAAAAATATAGGTCTTTAATTACAGTATTAGGTGCAGTTGCTGTGCCTGAATACATCAATTAGGTGTTTTTTTTTCTGGTTGGCTTTCCCAGCACTGAAAACAACTAATTTTATAACATGTCCTTCACATGTCTACAAAATCTTTCTTGTCTTTGTGCAGCCATATGGCGAAATAAAGCAAAAGAAAACATAGAAAACAAAGGAAAATAAAACACACACACACCAAGCCATCTATATCATTCATAAATTAGATTTTGCTGTTGGCTGTTGATGTAATCTGAATATGCAAATCAATGCATATTTTATTTAAATTACTTTCAGTTCTAGTTCTGAGCCAATTTCTTAGTCATCCTGAATATCAATAGCAGAGGTTGATGATAGAAGATTGGCATATTTTGTACCAAACAGCAATTATATTTCTCTCCTTTTAATGTCAATATTTTCACCATCATAACATTTATGTAACACATCGTGTATAATAATTTACTTTTAAATTAATTTTGCAAGCGCACATTTAACTTCTTTTCTCACACATTCCTCTGCTGAATAGATAGCATCCAGCCACACATGGAATACAATGGTGTGAGAACAATGTTACCATAAACCTGCAGGCATATAAATTGAAGCAAATATTACAATATTAATTGTAGCGTTAATCTGGATTAGAGATTAATCATATACATAGAATAAAGTTGATAATTTGTCATATTGTTTTCATTCCAATGGCCCAGATTAGCAGTTTCCCCCCTACTTTTTTCATGGTTTGTTGAAGTTCTCTTGTGTGAAATGGTTCTATCTTCCAGAATCCCAGAATCTTTGCCACTTCTAAGGCCTTAGCTAGACCTACCTTATAGTCCGCGATGGAGGAGGGAAGATCTCGCATTGTGATTAACGTGAGATCCCTCCTCCATTTACACGTGAGGCGCGACGACCTCAGGAAGAGAGGTGTCGCGCCCTCCATTTTTATTTTTAAAGAAACAGGAGCGCACAAACGGTTGTGCAAAAAGGTAGGTCCTTTTTTAAAAAATAATTTAATTCCCCCGCTCCCCCCACTCTGCCCCCGATGGACACAGAACTCCTGAGGAGTGCTGTGCCCCGTGCGCGGAGCCAGGTCAAGCCGCAGCAACGGGCCACATGTTCCGCAGTCTCTGGCTCAGCCTGGAACCACAGAAAAAGCGGGCCCAAAGGTGAAGGTGAGATCCCGGGGCAAGGGAGGGATCATCCCTCCCTGATCCCAGGATCCCCGGTGCGTCATGTGGATGCACAGGGACGATCCTGGGGTTCGCCCCAGGATTTCGCCTGGTCTAGCTAAGGCCTATGGCTTTGGAATTTCCCAGATCTATTTAATAGACAAAGTCAGTTAGTATGCTGGTTTTTCCCCATAGTGATAATTCACCTTCCGTTGGGTTGTTCCCTCTTGGCATGTCCCTCTTCTCCTAGCTTTCTTTGATATTTCCCCACTGCATTGGCCCTTGTAATGTATCTGATTTGATTGCGTCGGGCCTGCAGTTCTAGGATTCTCTCCTTGGCCCCAGACTCACCCTGTTCTGCATGATGCAACAACCTGATGAGCAGCATTAGCTGATGAGCCTGTTCCTATTCCCATTTCCCTGATGTTCTGCTTCTTATGTGAAAACTCACAGTTGGAATGCAGCAATTTTACTGGGCTCTTTACTTTGAATTCTATAAAGTAGGTGGTGCCATATGAAGAGTATATTTTCTGTTCTGTGGACGTTCACAACATTATGCCAGTTAGATGGACATAAATACTTTATATCACAACAAGAAGCTTCCTTCAGAACATTACCCTCCAGAGACTCATTGCTGAAAGTTGTGGTGCTTGCACTAAGTACTTTTTTTGTTTCCTTCTAAGAATTTTCTTGTTTATTGCTTTTGTTCCATAAAATGTTCTTTCTCACTTCTTATGTTTTACACTGTGGCTCAGACAGAGCTTTAACTACTTAATTGCTTCTGTAATAAGATAGTCAAGGGTGCCTCAGCAAATGCCTGGAGACCAAAAGACCAAGAATGCAAAATTAACATGAAGGTTGGGTGGAGTCAGAATGTGCACTCTGAGCAAGGGTCTATGGAGTCACTAGTAAAAGAAAGCAATTATTCATTCATTCATTCATTGCAGCTCTAAACCACCCAATAGCCAAAGCTCTCTGTGCAGTTCACAACATGCTAAATCATAATATAAAACCTGTATTTAAGCAATTAACAATAAAAATACCAGGCTCTGGTTTAAAGGAACCAAAATATTAAAAAGTCTCATCATATTCTGTCAAATGGCTGGGAGTAGAGGAAAGTCTTAACCTGGGGTTGAAGAGATGACAATGTTCACTGGGGAGAGCATCCCACAACTGGGGCCTATTATTTATTTATTTATTTATTTATTTATTTATTTATATAGCACCATCAGTGTACATGGTGCTGTACAGAGTAAAACAATAAAATAGCAAAACCCTGTCCATTTCCTTCCCTTTCTTATTGTTTTATTACAATTTTATTAGAATGTAAGCCTATGCGGCAGGGTTTTACTATGTTATTGTTTAACTATGTACAGCACCATGTACAATGACGGTGCTATATAAATAAATAAATAAATAAATAAATAATGACTAGGCCTGTTCCCCTTAGGTAGGGTGACCATATGAAAAGGAGGACATGGCTCCTGTATCTTTAACAGTTGTATTGAAAAGGGAATTTCAGCAGGTGTCATTTGTATATATGGGGAACCTGGTGAAATTTCCTCTTCATCACACCAGTTAAAGCTGCAGGTGCCCTGCCCTCTTTTAAATCTGGTCACTCTAGTATAGCTCCTGCAGCTTTAACTGTTGTGATGAAGAGGGAATTTCACCAGGTTCTCCATATATACAAATGACACCTGCTGAAATTCCCTTTTCAATACAACTGTTAAAGATACAGGAGCCATGTCCTCCTTTTCATATGGTCATCCTACCTTAGGCTGGCGGAAGGAGTTTCGGGCAATCAATCAGAATCAGATTCTGAAGCAGTAGAGATGGTGCCACTAACCTATATGGGGAGTGGGGGAGTGGGGGAGGTGACTCTGCTGGCTAGCTGCACTCGAAAGGCTTCTTCAGAACCAGCCTCCCTGATGTTAAAGCATTCTTCTTGAAAGGACAATTGTCTCACTTAGTTTGCATGGTTTTACCTAGAGGAAAGTTCCTAGAGGTTGGACTCCCTTCAGGTGGGAAGAGATGTTTATTGCCTGAATACAGCTTTGTGCATTATGTAGGAGACCTTTTTATTGTCTCCCAATAAGGCTGGGGGTATTGGAAAACACAACAGCTTGTAATTTCAAGAAGAAAGCTTTAACTTCAGGGAGCCTAGTTCTGAAGAAGCCTTTGGTGTGCAGCTAGCCGGGCTGACCTTCTCTCACCTTCCTTTAGCTCTGCCCATTTTAGTCTGTGGCATATTCTAGGATCAGCTAGCCTTTCAGTGTTCTTCCCATCAGAAGAATACTGATTTCCCACACTTTCAGAGATACAGTCTGGCGAAAGTTCATTTGCAGCTGGTGAAGAGCCTGTGAGAGTCACCTCCCCCACTCCCCATATAGGTTGGTATGTTTCTGGCACCATCTCTTCTGCTTCAGAATCTGATTCTGATTGCCTGAAACTCCTTCCTCCAGCCTAAGGGGAACAGGACAAGTCATGACACCCACCATTGACAAGGCCTTCACCCTTGTTACCCTTCAAACCTCCCTTGGAGGAGGTACCTGGAAGTGGGTGTTAGAAGTTGATCATAGTGTATGAGTTGGTTTATACCTGAAGATGCACTCTATCAGGGATTGTGGTCTCAAGCCATGAGCCCCAGGTATTGTGGTGCCACATATATGAACCCCATATTTTATAACTATGGCTGGAATGGTTCTCACAGGGAAAAATGAGATCTTTGAACCTGGGGTCATATAATGGACAGATAAAAGGAAGTACTTCTCCACACTATGCTTAGTTAAATTACGGAATTTGCTACCACAAAATGTAGTAATGGTACTGTAATGGATGTCAGGGTCCACCTGACACCCCTGCAAGGTAGGCTCCTGGACCAAACGTCCTGAACTCCCAGGCAACCCACCTCCCTAGCCTTGTCCACAACTGGGACGAGCCAGATGTTCAGGGAATAACACACAGACACACATTTAGGGACCAAAGCAAATTTATTGCAATCACTAAAACTAACACGTAAGGCTTTGGTCGGTAAAAAGCCTCTTAAAAAGGGAAAGGGAAAAGGGGATGGGAGATGAGGAAAAGGGAGTGAGGAAGGAAGGTGAGGAAAAGCTCTAACACTTAGCCATTACCCCAATAAACAATCATACGACCCCACACCCAGCCAAAATGACGGCTGGCCTTCTCCAGGATACCTACACGTTAAAACATAAAAAACCTCTCTAACTTCGAGCAATCCCCTCCTGGTTGCCTCGGACCTGATCTTTCCACTTGATATACGCACGCACCTCCAAGGAAGATGGAGGGTCTTCTTCATGGGGCATTTTATCTCCTCATTGGACCCCCTGCCCCATGACCCTTGCTAACCAACCAGTGCCCTTCCTGGGTGTTTGCCTACCCCTTCCCACAGGGGCCAGGCCCACCTCCTTTTCCCACAGCTGATTCCAGTTAGCTTCTCCACCACCCTGATAGTCTCCAGGTGCTAGTGGGAGTCAGACTGGCTCAAGGCAGGAATGACCTTGGCTGGCAGCCACCAGCTCTCACCCTCCCCACCTGAGCCTGGCACAACAGATTTGAAACACAATAGAGCATACATAGAAGGCAGATTTCACAATCACATAGCAACAGTTTAGAGGTGCAAGTTTGCACCCCTGTCCTTCACAGCTACCAGCTTGGACAGCCTTAAAAGGAGATTAGAGGTTGAGGCTACCCATGGCTTTTTGTCATGATCCCTTGGTGTTCCCTTCAGCATCTGAGGCAGTATGCCTCTGAATACCAGTTACTAAGGACCACAAGCAGAAGGATGCTATTGTTCTCATGTCCTCCTTATGAGCTTCCCATAGGCACCTGGTTAGCCACTGTAGGAACAGGATTCTGGACTAGAAAGGCCAGCACAGCTCTTCTTACGTTATACTCTTATGTCTACAAGGATGTTTGGGGATATGCTGTCCGGACCTGGTGATTTGTTAATTTGTAATTCATCAGTATGCCCGAGAACTTTATTTGTTAATACTTAGATTAGTTCTTTCTATAACCCTTTCCCAGAAACTAGTTCTGGTTAGTGATGTGTGAGCTCTAAACTCAGCATGTCACACAAAAATAGTATGACAAATAGAGGCAGTTCTCTGGCTCCAGTTGAGTAGAATCATCTCCTAGGAAAGTCCATTTGAAATAATATAGTCTTCTTGTATTCATTTATTTAATAGGGCTTGCTCTCTAGGAGGAGTTTTCATTGAGTTATGGTTGTTGACTTCTAAATGATCTGAATTTCAACTTCCCTAGCCTTTTAATAATCTTCAGGGGAAAAACAATCTGCCACTGCAGGACCTATTTAAGGATAAATCAAAGTGTTTCCCCTGTCTTCAGTATTAACTCCAGCATTAATGTGCCTGAGATTACATTGATGAAAGTAAACCTAGATGTCAAGGGCTATGATCTAAATCCTCCTGCGTTGTAGCTCAGTGTTAGAGCCCATTATTTACATGCAAAAGGTTTGATCCCTGCCATCTCTAGGTAGGGCTGGCGAAACTCTCACCTGAAACTCTGAAGAGCTACTGCCAGTATTGTTGACAATACTGGGATACATGACCAATGATTTGACACAGTATAAGGCAGTTTCCTATGTTCCTATGACCGTTGCATTTCAACGGGTCTTCTGCAGGAGATGTATCACTTCAACGTTGTCCAGATAAATGTCTGTATTTAACATATGATGATTATCTCCAGTCTTAGGAAGATTAAATGGGTGGTAGAATATTGCCTCAGAAGTGAGACTTTTGAAATTGCTCTGTACCTGGATGGTGATACTACTCCAAGTCATGTGAGAAATGCTTGCGATACTTGGATGAGGAACTGTCTGAACTCCGTGCTTCTTAAAACTTGTTTGTGGTACTCTCTACCTAAAAAATGTACCATACCCAACATCATGCCAGTATTTAACGTTTTTACTGTGACTGATGCATTATTTTTCTTTGATTTTTAATGAAAGCATATTTCAGAGTGCTGGAAGACTCTTTTCGGACCAGAACCCACCTTTAAGCCCGCTGTACTATATGGGACCCAGTTTTCATTTTTCACTATATGGTCTGGTTCAGTCTGGTTCATACATCACAACAATCTACATTTTTTGTTTGTTTTTGGTACCCTGGGTTGTAAATGAAGTGGGAGTGAGTGAGTGGACTGGTTCCCTCCACCCAGTCACTCCACTGGCAATACACAACCAGGGACACTTCCTCCTAGGTTAAGTGTGAAGTGCAAACTGGGATTTATTGGTTGATGGGGGGAAGACAACCCTGTGTTGTAACCCAGAGTTGGAACCCAGAATTTTTTTTCTGCCTACTTAAATTGTTTTATTATTATTATTAAGGCAAAATGGTGTTCATGTCCCTGGTGTGGTGTATCTTAGGTTGGGTTCTGACCCATCAGTTGAAGGCCAATGCTCTGTGTTGCACATGCTACTCAATATATTCTTGGCATTAATAGTTCAAAAATATATTTGGTTAACAAACACTGTTAAAGAATAAAGTAGAGCAGCCTGTTAAGGAATCTCACTTAGAATACTCTGTGTGTTTCATACCATGTGGTAAGGAATACAGTATTTTTAAATTAAATTTCTTAAGGTCAGTAAAATGCCACTGTTTTGATAATCAACAGTGATCACATAAACCTCTTGTGTCCAGATGGCAGGTTGTTTACTGGTAAGACAGTGCTGATAAATTCTCTAATTAGATAGACATTAATATTGCATCACTTGAGATTCTAAGCAAAGCCTGACCTCATGGAGTGAGCTGATATCTTGCTTAATCTTTGGGGCTTGTTCACAGAATATTACCATACTGTTATAGCAGATTCATTCGCTTAGTGTAATAAGCAAAACTAATTGTCATTGGTGGGCAAAAGAAAAATAATAGAGTAGCTTAGTCGTCTCAGGAGGATCTCACTGGAGTGCTATAACTTATGATTACATGGACTTGATTATACTTGTGCTCTCCTATAGATCACCCATGGTCAAATCTTAACCCATCAACCAGATTGCATACCTAGAATCATAGAATAGTAGAGTTGGAAGGGACCTCTAAAGCCATTGAGCCCAACCCCCTGCTCAATGCAGGAACCCGCCCTAAAGCATACCTGACAGATGGTTGTCCAGCTGCCTCTTGAAGGCCTCTTGTGTGGGAGAGCCCACAACCTCCCTAGGTAACTGGTTCCATTGTCATACGGCTCTAACAGTCAGGAAGTTTTTTCTGATGTCCAGCCAGGATCTGGCTTCCTGTAACTTGAGCCCATCATTCCGTGTCCTGCACTCTGGGATGATTGAGAAGAGATCCTGGCCCTCCTCTGTGTGACAACCTTTTAAGTACTTGAAGAGTGCTTTCATGTCTCCCCTCAATCTTCTCTTCTCTAGGCTAAACATACCCAGTTGTTTCAGTCTCTCTTCATAGGGCTTTGTTTCCAGACCCCTGATCATCCTGGTTGCCCTCCTCTGAACACGCTCCAGCTTGTCTGCATCCTTCTTGAAGTGTGGTTCCCAGAATTGGATGCAATACTCAAGATGAGGCCTAACCAGGGCCGAATAGAGAGGAACCAGTACCTCACGCGATTTGGAAGCTATACTTCTATTAATGCAGCCCAAAATAGAACTTGCCTTTTTTTCAGCCATGTCACACTGTTGGCTCATATTCAGCTTGTGATCTACAACAATTCCAAGATCCTTCTCGTTTGTAGTATTGCTGAGCCAAGTATCCCCCATCTTGTAACTGTGCATTTGGTTTCTATTTCCTAGATGTAGAACTTGGCATTTATCCCTATTAAATTTCATTCTGTTGTTTTCAGCCCAGCACTCCAGCCTATCAAGATCGCTTTGAAGTTTGTTTTTGTCTTCCAGGGTATTAGCTATCCAACCCAGTTTTGTGTCATCTGCAAATTTGATAAGTGTTGCCTGCACCTCCTCGTCCAAATCATTAATAAAAATGTTGAAGAGCATGGGGCCCAGGACTGATCCCTGCGGTATCCCACTCGTTGCCTCTCCCCAGTTTGAGAAGGTTCCATTGATAAGCACTCTTATGAGTCCAGTTCTGTAGCCAACTGTGAATCCACCTAATAGTTGTTCCATCTAGCCCACTTTAAGCTAGTTTGTTAATTAGAATATCATGGGGCACTTTGTCAAAAGCTTTGCTGAAGGCAAGCTATATTAAGTCCATAGCATTCCCGCAGTCCACCTGAAGCAATTTCACTTGTGCCACCTTTGCCCACAAGTTCATGTGTAAAAAAGAGAAAAATAATTTCAAGTTGAAGGAAATAATGTTACTCTACTCATCTATTCATCTCTCTTCTTGGTTTTGTTTGTAGTGGTCTGGCAATGCCAAAGCACAGTGCTCTATAACTAGAGATGGATGAGAATTTAGTTTCTATTTGGTTTTGATAAGAATCTAGCAAAATTCACAAAGTTCTCCATATTTTGGAGAAAAAGAACTTGAGATTTATTTATTTATTTATTTTTAGCAAAAATGGAATGTGCAAGAACCTGACATGCTCAGATTTGGCCATCCAGACCCAGGGCTCCAAGTGCTTTGCTCAGAAAACTCTGGGTTTGAATCCCTGTGTATTCAAACATGTAAGCTCGTAATTAGGATACCACCTTTTTTTAATAGGCTCCTCCTCTTCAACAGCTATATGACAGGCAGGTATATCATGGTCTATTCTCCATGCTGGGAATAGATGTCCTCTTGAATTCAGTTGGTGCAGATGGGTGAGAATTTTGTTTTATTTCATTTTAATAAGAATTTTCCAAACTCCACAAGGCTTTTCATATCTGAGAGAAAAAGAACTTGAGATTTTAAAAATCAAATGCAGGAGAAAGTGAAACTGATTGATTCACCCATCCCTAACCACCAAGACCTTACTGCTAGATGGCCCCAATTTTATTAAGGAGTGATATTAAGGTTTTAGTTTGTCTGCTAAATTGTAATTCCAGCTCCTTGATCTCAGGTAAAACTTAGACCTGAGCATACAGACATTATCATCCCTGCTATAGACAACCTGAGATCTTAAGAAATTGTTGTAATATTTATGGATATTCAACCCCAGATTCCATATGGTGTCCCTGAGGTCTTCAATGGGATTTCAGGCTTGCCAGACCTTTAGCAAGCCAGTCGCATCCTTCCGTATTTTATTGGCAAATCTAGCACCAGCCCTATTGATTCAGTAGCAATACATCAGAATGCAGAATGCACTATCAAAGCATGGGTGAATTAGCTGTGACTGGATGTGACCCAAAGTGACAGTACCGGACTTCTTTGGGGCTAGTGTTCAAGGCTGTGATATAAACAGCAGCGGTGACTTAGGGTGATTTAAAAAGTACAGTTATCCATGTAGGGTTCTATCCACCCTGGATTATGCTTAATGGCTCCCTAACTCATGCGCTAGCCCCTGCATGCATAGGGTTTGCAGACCAGGGATCTAATTTTACTTTGTTGAGTGTTACCTGATCAAAATCCTTCACCAAGTGTTCTTGAATCCTGCTGTATGTGTGCATGTTTGTCTTTTCAGTGATTAGCAGGAAATTCACTACAGAAGGGTATTATCTTGAGAACTCCCTAGCACAAATACAATGCACCTGAAAACACAACAAAGCTATTTATTTCCATCTGGAGTGGGAAGAGAATGTGGCTTTCTTAACATGTAGTTACCACGAGATCTGAAAACAACCTTGGTTGCTACATTCAGGCAGAAGTGGCACTGAAATAGTAAGATGAACAAATGGCATAAGTCCCTCTCCTCACCCTGCAGATAGACCATTGGGAACCAGGCTGTATACATGACTACCAGATCACAGAAAGGTTTACATGATTCTTTCCTCCTGTTTTTGAAGGAAGAAATCATGCAAACCCAGGGATCCACTTATTATGTCCAGGCTTAGCAACCTAGTAACCAGCAATAATACAGAAATGTGTCTCTGAATACATGCAGAATGTCTGTCCCAGGGCTGGCATCAAGGGTAGGCACAGTTGGGCACCTGTTGAGGGCCTACACCACAGCAGGGGACCACTGATAACTCCCCCGCAAGACCTTTCTTCATCATTGGTTGCAACCAACTAGTTCACCTGCCCCTCACTATGGTCAAGACAATGGTGGTGATGAGAAGGAGAAGAAGTAAGAGCCACTGCCTGTGCTTGCTCATTGTCTCTCTGCCTGTCAAACAAACAATGGGAAGCAATTATGAGAAACAAGATGAGGATCAGTAGCAGCTGGTGACAATGACCATGGAAGAGAGAATCACTGATAAAAGGAGCCCATTAAGTGTCTTGTCCATGAGCTCTCAAAAAACCTGGAGCCAGCACTGGCTTTTCCATTTTCACCCAGCAACTGACGTTCTGCTCCTTCCACAGCATAATGGGAAAGAATAGCAGCACAGCTGACATTGTTCCCCATAAGGTTGAGTGCACTGCAGATCTCGTTCTGGAAAATAAACGTTGCCACCATCTCCCTGGCAAGCACCAGCACAGCAAAACAAACACCTGTTTTAAAACCAGTGATAAAAAGGTTAGAAAAATAAGCCTTTCCCTCTCTCCCAAAGAAATTCTACCCCCGATTTTTCCTCCTTCCCTGCAGCAGCTCCCCTTCACAACCCAGTCTTTTTGCTGTTGTTTGTTTCTTATCTTAATCAGCCTCCAGAACACAAAGCAAAATTCTATTTTTCCCTTTTCTGGTGTGGAAATAGAGACCAAGGGCTTTGCTAGACCTGCCGGCTTACACCAGCAGGGAGGCGGGGCCCCCAGGCTTCCACACACACGACGCGCAGGGACGTCGAGTCCCTGCGGCGTCCGCCATTTTTAATATTTTTTTGTTAAAGGGGCCGGGTGCGGCCCGAAGTCGGAGAAGGTAAGTGGGGTTTTTTAACGGGGGGGGGAAGGATGGCAGGGTGGGTGGCACGGGGGCAGGGCGGGCAATGCCTGGCATGGGGCGGCATTGCCCGGGCAAGTGCCGCTTGCCTGCTTGCTCGGGCGGTGAGCAGCGCGATCGCACCTGCCCTGCCCCCGTGCCACCCACCCTGCCATCCTTCCCCCTCCCCTCTCTCCCCCCCCTGGGCCGATGGGCACAGCGCTCGTATGAGCGCTGTGCCAGGCAGGTCCGCGGCTTTTTGCGGCTACTCGCGAGTAAGCGAGTAGCCGCGGAAGTTGCTTATGGCGCGTTAGACCAGGCCTCAGCGCGGCCTGCCGCCGGATTCCCCTGTGCGTCATGTGGACGCACAGCAGGGAAACCGGGTCGGAAGGCGCGCTAAGGCCTGGTCTAGCAAGGCCCCAAGAGAGAAATCCAGTTGCAAGTGGGGATGGCAAATGGAGAAAGTCAGCAGAAGTAGAGATGCAAAGGGAAAGGAGCAAGCACTAAACAACTGACAGAAGAAAAAGAAAGATTTGAGATTGTCCCCTGCCTGCTCCCATCCAGACAGTCAATCAATTCACAAAGCTAATCTTTCTGCTGTCCTTTAAAATATCTTCCTGCAATTGGAATGAAGGGTTAGCTGCAGTTTTCCAGACCAACTATCACATTCAACTGTCTCCAGATAGTTTTTCTTTCTTTAAAACTATGATTCTTCATAAACATGATATCACATAAAAACATTACCATCAATGATGACAATGCATTTAATGACCCTACCCTCATTAAGTAATACTGCTTAATATTAAAAAATATCCAAGCAGTTCACATATCTAAACACTAACAGAATGAAATACTGTGCCTAATAAATTATAGTCTGATTCTGCACCTGTCTACTCAGTAGTATATCCTATTTCATTTGATGTAACTTATTTACAGTTGTGTATGTGTTGGAGTGCAGCCTTACAGAACAATCCTAAATGGAGTATGGGAGAGTGAAGTCATAGATCCTCTATCACTTCCAAAGCCCTGTTGGGTTGCACTGACTTGTGGGTGTGGGTGTAGGGGCAGACTTACTTTCCCTGGCATTAAATTTCTTCTCTTATTGGTTTGCACAGTGGGGAAAGGTCCAGGGCAGCCTGAAGCTGGTATAGGCAAGAAGCCCAATCCTGGGCATGTATGGAGAAACAGAGGGGTTTTGGATCCAGCTGATCCAAAGCTTCCACCAGAGTGCCATATTTTGGGGCCTCCTAATGCCAACTACCAAAAGGATTAGATGGCTGCCCAAGGGGGGTTAGGGGTTGGGATTACTCTTCCTATACCGCTAATTTACAATGAATTAAACATAAATTAAACATACAAAAATGGATCCCCCCCCCAAGTGAGATGCTAGGAAGCCTTTATCATTTCTATCCCTCCCCCTCCTCTTTCTCTTACATCTTTTTTTTTGTGAAAAAAAACTTCATGCAGACCTGCCTACTGTATTTTTAGCCTGTATAGCTTGCAATTTCATTCCAATTGATTGTTTGATGTGGGTGAAGTTGGTGGGAGGACATTTTTATTGAAAAATGAAAGACCTGTTTCCAGAAAAGAACCTCATCCATTATTTTGAAGATGCAATTTTGCTGAGTACAGGTAACATGAAAGAAAATGAAGACCAGGTTATCATCACTTCCTTGGTAGCAGAATTGTTCCCATCCTGTGAGTGCAATTTCAATTACAACTTGGCTTGAGGCCTAATCTAATTATATTTTTGCTTGGGATACCCAATCATTTATCTGAAATTAGGATGACTAACTGTTAAGTATTGGGATGGAATGATCTGAGTGCCTAGGGATGGACATATCATCAGATACAACCCATGGCATTGCACATTACCAGCAAAAATAATGTAGAATTGGGCAGGAAATTACATAACGATGCCTCATGTGGAGTTTGTAAACCATATGGCTGCAGATCCAGAGCTTTAGTTAACCATTTGTAATCTGTAAAGTTAAATGGTGGCCTCTCAGGTTTATCATTCTGTATCGTTTAGATTTAACAGCTTATGGCTCATAGCAAGGTTTGCACATTTTTGTTGGTTCAATAGAGAGATTGTAAAACATCCAATTATTCAGAGACAAAAAAATAATCACAAGAGTTGGCAACCCTGGAAATAGTTGTATTTATAGAAACAAGTGCTAATTGACTGCATTGTGTGATGACTATTCTTTTCTGGGGTCATTTTAATTTCAAAGGAATAATGTATCTATATCTAGCGGGCTTTAATGTTGTTTAAAAGAAAGTTAGGGGAATGTTTTTAGTACCAGTTTCTAAAAATGATAATTGTTACAAAATGCATTGTGGGGCTCCTGAAAGGAAAAGAAATGAACATTTCAGGTATACACCCTTGGAAGCAAAATAAGTGTAATTTTTAATCTGAAATGTTATTTAATTAAATACATCTCTCCAGCAAGACTTTAGTTTGTTTAATACGACCTCACTTTGGTCATAAATCAAATGAAATCACAGATTTATAGTAAAGTAGTGGACTTGGGTGTTTGAGTGCCTACGAGTATAGAAGCAAAAGCAGGCATCCCAAAGATACTGTCAATAATGTTACACTTACTCCAGTCAAGGAAGCTCGTAGTCTTGGCTTTATATTTGATTCCTTGTTCTCCTTTATTCCTCATATTGGGGCAGTAGCTAAATCCTGTCATTTTTTCCTGTATAATATTGCCAGGATTCGATCATTTTTGTCTGTCTCTTCTGCCAAGACTCTTGTTCATGCATTGGTTATTTCTCGGTTGGACTACTGCAACCTTCTTCTCACTGGCCTTCCTTCTTCTCACATCAGTCCATTGGTTTCTGTTCACCACTCTGCCGCTAAGATCATCTTCCTGGCTCGCCGCTCTGACCATGTTATTCCACTTCTGAAATCTCTTCATTGGCGTCCAATTAACTTCAGAATCCAATATAAACTTCTCCTGTTGACCTACAAAGCTTTTCACTGTCTAGCTCCTTCCTATCTTTCCTCTCTCATCTCACACTATTGCCCCGCTCGTGCTCTTCACTCCTCTGATGTCATGTTTCTCACCTGCCCAAGGGTCTCCACTTCCCTTGCTCGGCTTCGTCCATTCTCTTCAGCTGCCCCTTACGCCTGGAACGCTCTTCCAGAACATTTGAGAACTACAAGTTCAATCGCAGCTTTTAAAGCTCAGCTAAAAACTTTTCTTTTTCCTAAAGCTTTTAAAACTTGAATTGTTCTGACTTTTATACTGCCTGTTTGGTGCATTCTCTTACCCTCCTTATTGCTTTATTATGATTTTATTAGAATGTAAGCCTATGCGGCAGGGTCTTGCTATTTATTGTTTTACTCTGTACAGCACCATGTACATTAATGGTGCTATATAAATAAATAAATAAATAAATAAATAAATCATCATCATCATCTCAGGGGAAACCCTAGGTAAACAGGAGTACATAAATTTGTGAATTAAAAGAAATCGACATGAGGTCTTCAGCCTGGAGGCTTCTGTTTTCAGATTCTTTGCAGGACTGAAATGGGTTCTTTAACACGTGTCCCCCCACCCCAGGTTTCTTTCTTTCTTTCTCTTCCTTGCCTTATGTTCCATTACACAAGCACTAGGGGGCGGATTTTGCAATTACACTAGGCTGGATGAGATGATGGTCGATGTGGCAAAGACAGTGCAATGTCTCTGCCACAGGGACCATCTGAGAGGAACCTGGGTCATGGGCAAAAGATGCACAGCCAGAAGAAAAAGTAAAAGTGGGTGTCACTTGTTAAAAAAAGAAGTTAGGAAATGACGCCTATGTCTATTTCTTTTATTCATTGTATTTATTTATTTACAAGAGCATGGAGCCTTCCACCTACCACTGTCTGGCTATATCTCATCCTTGGTATTCTGCCAGAGTTAAGGGGGGAAATATCCATGCCAAGAGAATCACACAGGCTGTCACTTATACTACAGATTTTTCAGCCTGCTTTGAGAGGACAGAGGTCTGATTCCTTTGAGAATAGCAGTCAAGTCCACTTTGCATTAGCAAGAAAATTTTACTTGCAGTTAAAATGAAAACAAATAAACCTTTGTCACATGTTCCACCACTCCTCTCCCAAATCAAGAGGCCATACATTATCCCATAGGGGATTTTCCGTTAGGTGCAAAGAACAATAAAGGAAAAACCAGTATATTCCCTTATGATGGGATAGCAGTTCCCTCAAGATATAGCATATATTTCTCACAGCTATTTCAGAGTTTGACAGCCTTCTTAAAATGTCTCCTGTCTCCTTGGGAAACAAATCCAGACAGTGCCATCATGCTGTTAAGGGAAAAGCATCCCAGTTACAAAATGGATTGCTTTTTTGAGCTGGTCTACCCACTTTAAGCAACCCAGCTTCTTGTCTGCAAATTAATGTTCGGTTTCTTTCTGGATTAATTGTAAAATAAAGAATCCATGTCTGTTTTGAAATATAGCTGAGCCAAAATTTTGTCCATAATTTACTTAGAGATTAGGGAAGCGAATCGTATACTGAGTCAGACAATGGGACCATCTAGCCCAGTATTGTCGACACTGATTGACAGCAGCTCTCCAGGGTTTCAGGCAGGAATATAGAAAGTTCTACCTGGAGATGTTGAATATTGAAGCTGGGATCTTTTGCATGCAATCCATGTGCTCTACCACTGAGCAATGGTCCTTCCCCTGATCATATTTTAATTTTAATGGATGCTTTCACATTTCAATGGATGCTTGCTTTGTGTGGTATTAAGACAAACATCAGAGAAATTCTTGGCCAAATTTTCGGAATCACCACTGGCAATGGAAAAATGTTTGCATCACTGCAGATGGCAGGATGGGTGAACACAGTGAAAGAAAAATGGCACTTCCATGCAGAAAGTGTGAAAGCTGGCAGGTCTGGATGAGAATATCGAGACTATTGCCTCTGTGAAGCAATTCTATATTAATACCCTGGACAGAAGCCCAGGCACTAGTGGACCTCTGGAGGGAGGAAAAGTCCAGGGCTGGGAAGTGTTGTGTATAACTGCTGGTGATAAAATCAAGCCAAATGATAGGCTCACAAACAGGGCTGATTTGTAAAGCAAATGTTGTTGTTGTTTACTATACAATAGTTCACAATATGTACTGCTACAATCTAGCAGGGACAAGAGTATGTCTGGAAGGCACGAGGTTGTGGATAGAGGAGATTCAAAATAACCAGACACTACAATGAAGAGTGTAACATTTCTTTCCCTCCTTCCTCTTCCTCTTCCTCTTCCTCCTCTTAATCATGGATTTCTGCATTGTCCATGCATAAATTTAATTAATAAATTAATAATTAAAACAACAACAGTTCCTTATTCCTTCCCAGCCTTGTCTGCTATTTTGGGAGGAGCAAGATCAGCAGCAAACAGATTGGTGAACTGGCCACATTAGCCCCATACCTTGAGCAAATCTAACTTCTACCATAGCAGAGGCCACCTGAGAGGCCTGCCACTGGTGGTGGGTTACCACTGAATGGGTGACACCAAAGGGTTGTTCTTTGGGTTGTCGGCCAGTGAGGGCAACCCACTTTTTTATCCTGCAGGAACAGGCACAGCAACATCAATGAGCTGATCACTGAAGTTGATGAGAAGTTGCCCCTCATTGGCTACCAATAGTGGAAGTGGTGTAGTGAAAAGCCATGTTGTCAATACATGAGTAGATATTCTAGACGCTACACAGTTGGAATTATATATGTACTTTCCATTATTGGCATCCTTGCCTTAAATGCACCAGTATTTTGATTAGCATAAATTTCAGTCAATAGTATCAGGCACATAGCCTCCCCAAAATAGTTTGC
Organism: Elgaria multicarinata webbii; assembly: GCF_023053635.1. NCBI lineage: Eukaryota > Metazoa > Chordata > Lepidosauria > Squamata > Anguidae > Elgaria > Elgaria multicarinata. The sequence continues at coordinate 55,750,279 of NC_086177.1, forward strand.
ATTTTATCTGTCTGCATTTTAAGTATCATAATGTTGCATCCAGCTTCCAACTGAAATAGCAGACTTTAGGATATCAGCATAGTTGCCTAATTTAAAACTTGTGCTTTTTTCCCTTCTAAAAAGTGTTGTCAGGAGGACCAATAGTGCTAATGCTCTTCTAGCACATTTCAGAGTTTAATTACTACCTAATTATCACCAATCCAATGTATTTTAATTTCAACACTGCATGGTGTTTTACTTGTGGTAAACTAATGGGCCATGGTAGATCCTAAAGACATGCTAAGCCATGGTGGTTAAGCATGTTGAGCTAAACATTACGGCTTTGTGTGTCATATGAACCATGACTTAGCATGTCGTGTGAACCATTCCTAATCATGGTGGCTACATAACCATGGTTTAATCATGCTTACTAACCATTTGCTGCAGAAAGGTTAGCAGCCTAACCATGGGTTGGCATGTCATTTGAACAGGCCCATCGAAAGCAGAGAAGCCCCGAAAGGAAGGAAGGAAGGAAGGAAGGAAGGAAGGAAGGAAGGAAGGAAGAAGACAGAAGGATTGGCAAGCTGATCACAGCATGCAAGCTTCAGTCAAATTTTAAGGGTAGTTGACAGCATGGCTGGGATCACCCTGCCCCAAAACAACTGAAGATCCTTGCCCCACAGACCAGGAGCTCCCTGAATCACTGTAATGCCTGTAACAAGGATTTCTTAGGCTACTACTTTTGGAAATTATTTATGACAATGAACGATGAACTCAGTGGCTGAGTCGTGAAGGAAAATCAATAGACAAGCTTGTAAAAGGGGCAACAATCAATTTGTTGGCGATGCTGAATGTGCATAAAATCTGAATAACACCAGAAGTATAAAGGAAAGTTGTCGTTACATACACAGCTAGGACTCTGGCTGAAATAGGATGATTCATGTGAAAACCATTCACAAGTCACCTGCCACCTTGTGTCATTGTACCATCACAGAGTAAGTGTAGAATTTTGCCATGATATAAAGAGAACAGGAAATGCTGTCATTTCCTGTCCCTTCACACATGAGACACTGAACATCTGAAATTCATCCAGCAGTGAGATGTACAAGTTCTCCCTGCATGTGAATCTTGTTCATTTACATGTCAGGGAAGATGGGTAGAGTCATAATCACTGCGCTTCCATATCCATTATGCTCAAAGCAATTCATAGCAAAGCATGACAAGAACAACCACCAAAATAGTAAACAGATTGACAGTCGTATCAATAACATCAATATGAAAAACATTCATGAATGTTTACTAGAAGTTTTATTGAAGAGAATATTTTAATATTTTGGTTGAAGGATTACTTTGGAAACAGGAGGAGGTAGATGGAAGACTTGAAGGAAAATGCCTAAGTGTATCTACTATTCTGGGATTTGCCGAGGGAGAAAACAAATACTACAAGCCAAATTAATGATGCAATTGTTGGCTGATACTGGTCAGAGTTTGCAACTATCGTATCCTTGATTTGGTTTGCAGTATTCCTTCCAAGAAGTCTACATGTTGACCTAACTAAGGGAAGATTCCATGTTCACACAGGCACTTAATGACTCATGACTGAATGTGCAAAGGGACTCCATTAAAAAGCACTGTATTTGAGGTAATGGGAGGGGATACAAAAACTCTATATGCAGTGTTGGACTCATGATGACCCATTTACAAATTATCAGAGAGCCTGTTCAGACAACACACTAAGCCATGGTTCAGCTGCTAACCCTTTTGTAGCAAATGGTTAGTGACCATGTTTAAAGTAGGTTATGTAGCCACCATGGTTAGGAATGGTTCACAGGACACACTTATGTTTATTTCAAAATACTTAACCACCATGGCTTAGCATGTTGCCTAAACATGGTCATTGCATGCATGTGTGAACTAACCTCAAGTTCACAGAGTTGTATCCAATGTTACAACTCTGTGTAATGTTAAGTCCCATTCATTTTGGTGGATCTACTTTACGTAGGACTAATCTTGAATACAAGCTGTTTAGTGCATTCTTTGGAGATAATAAAATGATGTGGTGCTTCATATATTTGTCAGGGCACACTGGAAGAAAAAAATAAAATAAAAATAAAATGTGGATGAAAATGCCTATGACTTTAATTACCAAACTTACCAGTAGGAATGCTAAAAGCTATGCTTTTTCCAACTAGGACATTGATAGCAAGACAGCATATGCCTTTCAGTGTCCATTTTGCCTTGAGTATATTTCCTGAGTTGTCTTGATAGAAGGACTTATCTCTTTATTGGTCATAGATGGTTCTATTGCTTTGGAGCTGAGCATATTACAATTGTTAGCAAGCTTTTTTTTTTAAAGAGAACTATGCTTAGGTTACTAACTGTACCATTCTTTATCCACAATGGTGCCTGGAGATGTTTTGACAGACAGGGTTTCATGCATTATTTTCACAATTCCTTCAAAGAGTAACAATAAATACTATTCTTTTCACTGGCAAATGTGAGCATAAAAATAATAATTATGCTTTGTAATTGGTTAATGAGGAAATTACATAACAGGCCTTTCATATAAAAGGTCCAGTTGCCAATGATAATGGATTTTGGGACATCTGCCAAGCTGCTGCTAATGAGATGGGTCTAATTACCGTGTTTCACCCTTAACACGTAGCTTTTCTGCGCAATCGGTTTGTGTGTGTGTGTGTGTGTGTGTGTGTGTGTATGTGTGCATTAAATGCACACCTGTTACTCACTTGTTGAATAGCTTCCACCCTCCCTTACAGGCTTCACATTTGTGTCGCAGAAAACTCACATCAAAGTGCCAGATTTTGTACCTAGGAAAAAGTAGTGCTTCCCATAGATAATTTGCGGTTGTCACTCTGGCATGCAATGCGATTGTGCCCAGATCATGAACTATGTGATACTCCTGCAACGCCATGCCTATGCTTTTGCGCAAAAGCCTTCTGTTTTGTTAAGTCTTAAAAAATCCTTATGTGGCTAGCTTTCTTCTTTGCGGCATCCTCACTGGAAATATGTGTCTGTGGGTGCAAACTCTTCCCTTCCTAGTTCTTTGATTTTTTAGTGTAATTGTTCTTTGCATTCAGACCTGCTTAAGTAGGGACCCACCAAACTGAACATAGCTTACAAGCCACATCTTGTGGCCTGACATTTGTTGATTGGCAACCTTTCCTCTTTTTTGCATTCTCAGGCAGGTAGCCAAAACGGTTTTATCAAGCCTCTGGTGGCCTGTATTTGGCTTTGTGGGTCACACTGTGAGAAGGTCTTATTTTATTGTCTGAAGGTTGTACACCTTTGTCCTCTTTTGCTTCAGCCAGGTTTAAAAACAGCAGAAGAGCTACTGTCTCCCCAGCATCCCATCCATTTTACAGCAAGGGGATACTTTTGATGGATCAGGCCTATTGGAACATCACACAATGTATGACAGTTGGTTGCATAATATTATAATTATTATTGTGAGAAAAGGCCTTTAGGATACAAGTGTAAATCATCTGAGATATGTCTAATTCAATTTTGGTTAATATCCAATAATAAATAAAACCCTGAATATGATTACATTTTGTACCCTGGTAGCCACATCTCATTAATGAAGACATTAAAATGTCAGAGTTTTGTGAAATTAAAGAAAAAGAAGTGAAGTTACACAAGAGTGGTACAAAGATTATAACTTGGAAGGATGGAAAAAACAGAAAGCCAGTAACAATGGTTACAATACCAAAATTGAAGAATGTTTTTCAAAATGTCAAAAGTGGGTCTAATTAAGCCTTTTGTTTAAAGTGACATTTGTAAAACACACTTAAAAGGGCATAAAGGAATAAATTCTATATTAATAGAAACATGAACTACTCAATGATTAACAAACCCTACTTGATCACTTTTCCCACATCACATGCAGAGCGGATAGCGCCTTCTGTATACATATGTGCCCCACCTGGAATAATAAGAGAAGATGTGTCAGGATAACTAGATTCACAGCTTTATTTAATTTTAACATGCAATCCTTCAACTGTGGAGATATTACTAATAATGCAGGAAGTGACTTGTGACTATCCCAGCCTTGTTAGAGTGAACCTAGCTTGCTCATGAGTTCAGGTGGAGTAAGGTGTTTACTACGTCCTCATCATCAGGCCACCCTCCTCAACTCCACTCCTGGGCCTTCACCACTCCTCCCACTCTGAGCTGTCACGTCTCTGGCACTGAAACAGCTGCATATAAGGTGGGCTAGGAGTACAATCATCCTAAATAGCCCATACATCCTCCATCTAGCTAGCACCAGATGTAGTGAACCTCTAAGGAGAATTCTACCTTGCCTGCTATCCTTCACATATGTTACGTGCATATAAGTTCACCGAAATTGATGGGATCTAATGGAAGCAATGCACCATAGTATGTTTTCTAGTCCTCTGGTTCTTAGGCCTTTGCTAGACCTACCTTGGAATCCGGGCAGCAGGAGGGGTGAGCCCGCGATACTGTTGCCCTAGTCTTAATGTCAGACGTGACGGGCTAAAGGAAAGACCTGTCGCGTCCACCATTTAAAAAAAAATTAAAGGGCCAGGTGCGCAGGAGTGCACGAACGGCCAAAGGTAAGTTTTTTTTTTAAAAAAAGCTTTCCCGCTCCCCCCTGCCCCCATCTCCCCCCTGCCCCTGATCTCTCCCCCTGCCCCCAATGGGCACAGCGCTTGTGGGGAGTGCTGCGGACCATGTGCGGCTTCTCTCCGCTACGTGCAAGTAAGCGCACGTAGCCGAGGAAGCCGCAGACCGGTCTACACCTTCCACGGTCCTGGGCTCAGCCCAGAACTGTGGAAATACTGCACCCAAAGTGGAGCCCATTACCCCGGGGCAAGGGAGGGTTGACCCCTGCCTGAGCCAGGGATCCCCTGTGCATCATCTGGATGCACAGGGGTGATCCCGGGTATCAGCCCAGGCTAACCCCTCATCTAGCAAAGCCCTTAGTCTCTACTCTCTACTATATTTCTCCTCTAGCTCCCTATAATCTCTGGCTCAGTCCTGGACTGCTGCATTGTTTCCTAGTCCTTGTTTTAGCTTTTAACAATATTCTTTTCTGCTCAGTGTTACATTCTCTAGTAGTATCAATCAGAAGCTTGTTCATAATCTATATATGTGACATAATTTTAACAAGGCATCTCAAGGATCACGAAAGCAGAAATATAGTAATCTCTCTCTCTCTCTCTCTCTCTCTCTCTCTCTCTCTCTCTCTCTCTTAGATTTACCTCTGGGTGTGGACCTCAGAGATTAGTCAGCTCCCTGGTGAATACTATCAAAAGTAGAAAACCCATTTGATCACAAATCTCTCAGGTTGCAAACTATCCACTGGATAACACTGTCTTTTTATGTGGGTAAAAAGCATAATTCAAAGACTACTTCTACAATAGCAGATTTAACTGTAGCACCCAATTCAGGGTAACTGGCAGATATTCTTGATAAAATACATTTTTCATTATCTTTATACCAAGAGGCTTCAAAGGCCTCTCCTGTTGTGGTCTGTGATGCAGTCTTAATTACTTTTCAAAGTAATGTAATATCAGTAGCTCTATGTGGGAACTATCCTATCCTATCCATCTAGAACAAGCTTAGATATGTGTCACATGCAGCTTCTGCAATTGCTAGGCTGGCTATTTGGGAAATTGATCATTCTTAATGTATTGATGTAACAGAGCTATTAAGTACACAGAGAGTTCCAACACCTAAAGAGCAGTTGGTAATGATGGGAAACAGGTAGTTCTTTTGCTTATTCTAGGGTGACCATATGAAAAAGAGGACAGGGCTCCTGTATCTTTAACAGTTGCATAGAAAAGGGAATTTCTGCAGGTGTCGTTTGTATATATGGGGAACCTGGTGAAATTCCCTCTTCATCACACCAGTTAAAGCTGCAGGAGCTATACTAGAGTGACCAGATTTAACAGAGGGCAGGGCACCTGCACCTTTAACTGTAGTCATGAAGAGGAAATTTCAACAGGTTTCCCATATATACAAATGACACCTGCTGAAATTCCCTTTTCAATACAACTGTTAAAGATACAGGAGCCCTGTCCTCCTTTTCATATGGTGACCCTAGCTTATTCAATATAATGGTTTTACTAGGGCTTTCCTTACATGAAAATAACTATGCCCAAATGGTCCTCGACAGATGGTTGATGCTACCCCAAATACGCTAGTGGATCGATCTGCCAGTTTTGTTAATTATTTTCACTCTGGACACAATCCATCTGGTCCGGAATATACAGAGAAATAGGAATGTAAGAGTGCTAACATTCTGCTCTGCTCTCTGCAAATATATGTGGATCACAGTTCTGCAGCTTACTATTTCCCCTCCCAAGCCAGGACTGTGTACATATAGAAAGGACATTTAAAAGTATTATACAACAACACTGACTTCCTGGTAAATGGCTGAGAGATAGTGATTGGGCCAAGGACACTCAAGGAGTTTCCTGAGTGACAAGGCACTTGAACCTGGCTTCCTAGTTCAACACTCTAACCCAGTTTCCACCAACCTAGTGCCTGCCAGATCTTTTGGACTTCAACTCTCATTAGCCCTAGACACCATGGCCAATTGTCAGGGATGCTAGGAGTTGTAGACCAAAACATCTGGATGTACAATAAAACCAGCAGCCATGAATTAAAAATCAAAAGACAGGTGTCGTGGTTCAACAAAAACTGGGGTCAATAAAAGGGTTTTCAGAATGTGCCTAAACTGTAATAGTTTGTTGATTAAATTGGCTCCAGTGTTTTTGATCTGTATAGTCTTGCTACTCTACCACTTTTAGTTAAACTAATTTAATATGTTCTGATCTAGGTAGATTCTGAATCCATGCATCTTGTCCCACATTGTTGTTTTGGGAAATCTAAGCCAAGCTATTGCACAGTTGTGTATTAACCCTACAAGAGAGTGTAGAAGCAGAGATTGGGAGCTGGTACTGTTGTGACTTGGTACCCCAGTCAGATGTCTCTCCCAATATATTTAAAATTCTGCTGTTCTGTTAATTCAGCAGATGGTACAGCTACTAATTTGTCGGGATATTTTGGACATAGATTTAGTCCCAGTGGTGAAGCAGGATCCATCCCAAAGCCATTTAAATTGACCTATATAGTGACCCTCTTGGATGCCAGGCTAAAGCAGAGGGATATGGACTTTCTGAAGACTTTGGAGAATGTTTAATAAAAACGTACTTACTTCATTCCTCAGAACCTTTCTTATCTTCATGTATGCATGCATGCTATGTGCAATTCCACTTCCTTTGTTAGCGTTTTCCCAAGCAATAACCTGAGCCTTATGGTCCTATAAAACGTTGCTGTACCTTTTGAGAAAACCAATTAAAATTATGAAAGTGTAGGAGGGAAACGAAATTCAGTCATGACTCCAGAGTCATCAAAAACATAACTAAGATGTCATTCCTGACGTGCCCTTAATTTTGAGTGGTAGTTACTCTAATTCATTGGACCTGAGAAAACAGAGAATGGCAATGTAATTGTAGCTGAGATTAGTACAGTCTTGGCCTGCTATTTCAAACTGTTTCGCAAATGGATGTTACACTTAACTTACCTTCACTTTATTACATTTCTCCCACATTTCTTGCCACTAGAGCTTGCTGTGATGCAAGCAGATAGAATTTAATGCACTAGCCTGAAATATGAGAGACAATCATTGAAGGTCTCTCTCTCTCCCCACCCCCATCCACAGGCGGTACATGTAACTAGCAACAAGGGACAGTGCAGATATGTCAAGATGCTTGGCATGGGACCACTTCGCTCTTGTAATACATAAAAGGAAACAAAACCAGTCAGAAAGCCACTAAGAAGAAACAGTGAGCACATAAGAAACAAGGGACATTGGATACTGGGAACTACATTGTGTCAAGTAAAGGCTCTGAAGTGGGCACGATCCCATGAAAGTTTACAATGTAATAAATGTGTTTTAAAATAAATGCCTTTAAAATGCCAGAGAAGTGTTATTGTTTTTGATGCAAGCAACACACATTCCCAGGGAATAATCATCCTCATGTGAAAAACTGCTTGCACAAATGATGAACACTCAATTTCCAATACTAACAGTTTTTAAACCATTAAAAAACAAATGTGCAATGCTGGTCTTTCCTGGGTATATGCTGAGAGCAATAGAATGGGTCATAAAGCAATATCTATTACTGTCTTTAGGGATGCATGGACATCTTATTGCTTGCCCCAAAAGACATTGGGCCTTTATGAGTTTTCAATTTGAATGCTCACAAGGGCTTGTTCTTTTTGCAACTATTCCATTTCAATGCTCACAAAAACCTTGGAAGGCACTTGGAAAGTGGTCTCCACTGCTGCCTTTCCCTGCCCCCAAACCAAGTTACTTCCCTTGGAGCATTGGAAAGAGGCAGGTTGGGGCAGGTATTCCCCAGGCCCTCAAGAGGGGTGTCTCCCAGTCGAAATGTTTCAGTTAGTGCCCAAATTTAGAAAAAAATGCTTCACTAGGGCCTGGAGAGGATCAGTCACTGCCCACCTACTTCCCATGACCTGAACTAAGTTATTAAGGGTGCAATCCTATGCAAGTTTAAATAGAAAAAAAGTCCTACAATTCCCAGCATTTGCTTGGTGGTGGAGGACGTATTTCTGTCTAAATGTACATAGGACTGTTCTTAACCCTTGCGGGCAGGGAAGGGGGAAATGGCAGCCACACTTCTAACTCCCATGTAGTGGTTGGTTTAGCCCAGTAGAAGTGCAGTCATCATTCAGGAGAAAGCAAGGAGGAAAACAGTCAGCTTGTTCTGCAGGGGAGCTGAATAATATTTATGAGTTCTTATCACCTTGTATAAGGGCAATTGGTTTCATATATGTGCATAGTTGACATTCAAGGGAATGGAGAATCCATTTTTGCATCTCAGGCATTTGTTATGTTCACATTGTTATTGCAGGCCTGTGACCTTCATGCTGCAGTTTATTCGTGGCTGTTTTCTGCTGTTGTTCTGTTGCTTTAGGAATAAAGCTCTCTGCAGAGGAGTATTGGTGAGGCTAACTATTATGTTTTGCAAGCAGAACTTGCACAGTTCTCTCTGGACTAAGAGGGATGATTGTATTTAGCTCTATGTGGCCAACTGTTGCTATATTGTTTTATGTATAAACGTGGTTCTAACCAAAGAAAGTTTGCTTAATTCAAATCCTTGAAAGTTTGATTCCAGCAAAGCCCCATAGGACCCACCCAGGCTGAGATTACACACGGGAAGCATCAAGACAAGTGTTGGTTCTCCCAGTGGGACCCTGCCTGTCTCAACCCTGCTCCCAATCAGGGTGCACACAAAAGCTCCAATGCTTGCACTATTCCTGTTAGTCTTGCAATCAGCATCTGCAGCCTCTCACTGAATGGGATTGCTCTCCTAAGGGCCAATCTTTCCGAGAGAAAACTGGGGGAAGCATCTCTGGCTGAAAGGACTGGGATGGCTTTATTTGACTTGCAAGGCAGTTATTGCTAATCCATGGAATAATCCATATTGGCTCTACTGGACATGAACACCAAAAGAGAGAAAAGTCTCAGGATGCTGCGAATGAATTTAATGGTCTGAATTTATTGGTCCGAATAGTGTCACAATGCTGTAAACAAATTCATTGGTCTGAATTCATTACAGCACCCTGAGACTATTCTCTCTTTTTGCATTCATCTTGGATGCTCACCTGCCTTTCACCCTCTACTGGACATGGACATGATATCTGACATTGAGCTCCATCAGCACTGATCATTTTGGTTTTGTCTGAATGTACCAATATTTAGATTATGACTGACCGTGTTATGGCAAGTGATTTAGGTTTAGAGGTCATTGCCTCTTGGGACTTGAATATTATGCCAGGGAAAAGCCATGGTCACTGCTGTACAGTGATCCTGATAGTACAGGCTTCTCCTCAGTAGCAGCTCTCACCCAGGTTGCTTGTGTGTGGTGGCAAAACTAGCAAACTGCAGGTCAACACACTGAGGAAGACTGTGTATGGATCTCATCCACAAAATCCATGGGATTAGAGCACCTAGCACTGGGAAAGCACGGCCATAGCTAAATGGGACAAAATCCCGGGGTGATCCCCGGGATTGTCCCTGTGCATCCACATCCCTCCCTTGCCCCAGGATCTCACCCTCCCATTTAGTCCTGGCGTGTGGCTGGGCGCTGCGGGTTGACCCAGCTCCTTGCGATTCCTCACGAGGAGCCGAGAGCCATGCACAGGATGCAGCATTCCTCAGGAGCGCTGCGCCCATCGGGGGTAGGGTGGGGGGAGCGAGGAAAATAATTTAAATTAAAAAAATCTTACCTTTTGCGCATGAGCGTTTGTGTGCTTCTGCCCCTTTAATAAAAAAAATGGTGGGTGCGATGCCTCGCCTTCTGAGGTTATCGTGCGTTGTGTGTAAACAGAGGAGGGAACTCGTGATAAACACATAGCGGGATCTTCCCTCCTCCGTCGCAGGCTAACCGGTAGGTTTAGCTAAGGCCCAAGTCTAGCCCATGTGTGCAAGTAGGCATTTACCATTCCTGGCTGTGGCAGAGGAAAGAGCCCTTGGGAATTGCAGAGTTTTATTTGCTGTGGGTGGTAATGAGAGCGAGCCCTGCAATCAGCCTCTGAACCTGAATCCCATTGCACGACATATCCAGGCACATCCCAAAGCACTTTCTAGAATCCAACAAGTTAAAATGAAGTCATGTTAACGTGCAATCAGGAGGACCACACTGACAAATTGTTTCTCACGATGTAAACATCACATGCTACCCATGCTATTTTTGGCTTACCAAGGATGTACAGAAAAAGATGCCAGTGGGACTTGTAAATTAATGTACGTACCATTTGACTTAAAATAATTTGTTATCTTATTTAGCTTTATTTATGCACATGACAGGTTTAAAAAAGGAAACCAAGGCTAGAAGGCAGGATGTATTTGTGAGGCACGTGGCTTTCCTTAGGTATGTCATGTGGTAATGACAATGTTTACTCTTTTTAGAGTACACGTCCAATTGTCCGCAAAACCATCACCATGAAATGTCTAATATAACCAGAATCAGCCTTTCTCCAGCCTGGGATCCTCCAGATGTGTCAGTCTACAACTTTTACCACCCCCAGCTAGCATGGCCAGTTGACATGAAACACCCTCTCCCCCCACTTCACACGTGTATACAAGGATTCTTGCACATCCTCCTGCAAGGTAAGCCGAGCTTGAAGCTGAGCTTGTTAGTGTGGTCCTCCTGGTTGCACATTAACATGACTTCATTTAAACTTGTTGGATTCTAGAAAGTGCTTTGGGATGTGCCTGGATATGTTGTGCAATGGGATTCAGGTTCAGAGGCTGATTGCAGGGTTCTCTCTCGTTGCCACGCATAGCAAATAAAACTCAAACTGGTATGGTAAATATATGGCAATATATCATTATGTTTGAAAGGGTATAGGAGTTCTGCAGTGCTCCACAGCCTGTCCCCAAAGGTGATATTTGGTATAAGCCATTGAAATTATATCCATCGCTTTAATTGTGCTGGCAGACCGACAACCCTTGCTCTGTAAGGTGACAATTTTGAGCATCCTGCATCCTGAAATGTGTGTGCATGTTCCTGCACCAACAGTGATGTCAAATCTAAAATAGCCTCATCTAGTTTATATTCCAAAGACCATCGTCCAGCAGGAACAACTGATCTCAGCTCCTTCTTTATATTTCACCCTCTGCCTTGGCAGGCTCTGAATTTGCTGCCAGTGCCAATTATTGTTATGAACTTAAGGCCTGGGGTTCAGTTTCTGCCATCCTGGGGGAATTTCTGCCTTTAAGGATGTGCTATCCATGGGCCAAGAATAACCCTATGAATACTTCATCCAACATCCGATTTTCTTGCTTCAGTTTTATCTGACATATGCGACTGGCACTTTGAATACTGCTGCCTTTCACATCTCCTCCTCATTTATAAGCAGCATCTAGAAAAATCCAACCTCTTCTTCCCAATTAATTTTTTTTAAGAAAAAGAAACACTGCACAACATTTTAAAAGTATAGATAGATAGATAGATATAATAAATGGGCATAAGACAGCTATATTACCAGGGGTTATTTGTTTGCTGTTACTGTGCATCAGGTATGTATCAAGGAAGCATCAGGTAGCCTGGAAAAGAAAATGTAGCATTGCCTGCAGAGATGAAAATCACTTTTCCTGCAACTGCACTAAAATGATGAAAAACAAATGGTGGATCTAGAAATACTAATGCATAGACACAAAGGAGAAAGTGAGCCATTACGGGGCCATGGCAAGTCCAAGTCTCCCCATTTCTTGGGCCACCACTCCCCAATTTTTGATTATAACTCTTGTGTTGGAAGAATTACAAGAGCTTTCAGGTGAATTTCAGACAGGACAGACATGACATCCAACTGTCTCTCTTTGTTATGAGGAGGCAGAATGCAGCTGGCCTATGCTTTTCTTACCCTCAGTCTACGTATGTAGCATAAAACAATAGCCAGGCACACAAGAACATTTCTTCTTTCCAAATTGTTCAGTCTTTCATTGATTGATTGCTTACATTCCTATACCACTCTGTAGCTGAAGCTGTCCAGATGGTCCTCAAAAATTTAAATCTGAAAATGTAAAATCCCAAGTTTCAAATTAAGTGGTTTTATTAAGGTCAAGGATGGAATTATATGGGAAGAAGAGGAGAAATAGATAGGCAAGACAAACTTACTTGTGCAGAGCAAGTTCAGCAGCTGACATTTTTGCATAGCACAACATTGGACTTAAGAATTCTTTCAGCTGGGTTGCTGTTGGATCCACCAATCATACATAACCATGTGAGTCTGAATACATCTCTTGGGGCAGGGTTTTTACATGAGGGACCTGGCAGGCCTAGGGTGACCATATGAAAAGGAGGACAGGACTCCTGTATCTTTAACAGTTACATAGAAAAGGGAATTTCAGCAGGTGTCATTTGTATATATGGAGAACCTGATAAAATTCCTTTTTCATCACCACAGTTAAAGCTGCCGGAGCTATACTAGAGTGACCAGATTTAAAAGAGGGCAGGGCACCTGCAGCTTTAACTGGTGTGATGAATAGGAAATTTCACCAGGTTCTCCATATATACAAATGACACCTGCTGAAATTTCTTTTTCAGTACAGCTGTTAAAGATACAGGAGCCCTGTCCTCCTTTTCATATGGTTACCCTAGGCAGGCCCATCATGTATGGAGTAGAGCACCCAGGGAGATGGGTTGGGAATAAGGTGCATACAAAGGTGAGAAATGGGAGAGATTTCCAATCTACTCTTGGAAAATCATGGGGAGAATCATGTCTGTGTGAATGAGGAAAAATGAAATGTGACAGATGGCAAGGAAATGTAGAAATTACTTTAAGTTTTTAAAGATGCAGGCACTTTTTTCTCAGGATGAGGGGGTAGGACTGGTGTTTGCAACTGGTATCCGTCAGCTAGCAGTGCCCTCTAAATGTGTCTTTTTCCTCTGGGCTTGGCACTCTGCACAGTGGCTCAGAGCCACCCTTTCAATTTCCCAGAATGCCTCAAACCTAGTATTGCTCTGGGGCATAGTAGGAAACCAAAAGGGTGGCTAGATACAGCCATACAACTCTTCTTCACACTACACCGCCAGTGTAGCCAGGTCCCATTGATAGAGCACGAGCCCATCCAAGGACACTTTCTTTAGGGCCCCCTCAAACCTAGAGCCAGCCCAAAAGGGGGCTGCAAAGAATGAAGATGGAAAAGGTTAAGCAACAGGGAGGCCATGTGCGAAGAGGAAGAACTGGGGGAGGCACCACACAGAAGAATAATGTACTGTTAAATTGTGCTAGAGAATGTTCTAGATTATGCTGGAGAAGCAAGTACTTGAGTGGAAATGCTGGAGAAATTCCTGACAGACTAAAATGTGTTTGGATTTGTAAGAATCCAACCTGCAGAATCCACTGTGGATGGGCTTCCTAGGGGCCGTGAGAAGTCCTTGAACTTTCAGATCTTTTTTTTTTTTTAAACTTTCCCAAAATCTCCGTAAAATTATTTGTAGGGAAATATGCAAGTTGAATGGGGTGCAATAAGCTAAATGTTCCATACTAAGATAAATTATGTAAATTGTTGCTAACCATCTTATGTTTTGTGTGTGTGTATTTTTCCACATAACAGTGGGGGGAGGGAATATTTGAATCTTACTGTGAACAGACACCCCCACACAATCCATGCAATACAGGGGACAGATTTGGTATTCTTTTCCTCCCTGTCACAGTGCTATAATAGCTGTTAATTGATACATCTTATACATTGTGGATTACCTTTTTTATTATCTTCTCAATATCTCAGGGCAATCTCTGGGACCCTGACTTAATCCCAGTCAGGCCATTCTTATTCTTAAAAATAAAACTAATTTGTAAAAACCCAACTCTCCTCAACAAATCACAGCCTGGTACTGAAAATAAGAACAGTCAAAGAGCCCTGCTAGATCTGTCCAAAGGCCTAGCTAGAGCAGCATCCTGTGGGCACCTAGTTGCCAATCAGATGTCTCTGGGAAGCCTACAAGCAGACATAGTGGAAATAACCCTCTCCCCCTGTTTTCCTCCCGCAACTGGTATTCACAGGTCCTGGAGATACCACATATAGGCAGATGATAGTAATGATAATGCTGATGATTTCTGAGATGCCTTTCACAAAAACAAAACAAAACAAAACAAAAAAAGACTCAAGACAATTTACAACAAAATTAAAACAGCCTAAATGTAAAACAGCCAACAGTGAAACAGATCATTATTTATTTATTAATTAAAACATTTATATCCTGCCCTATATCACAAGGATCTCAGGGCGGCCACTGAGAGCCTTACCATACATGAATTTGGCTGCATTCGAACAACACAATAGTCAATAATGGGTTAATAGTCAACTCCACGGTTGATTATCGAGGGAGTACTCCCCACACAACATGATTATAATCAACTGTGGTGTGAATTCAGGCCAGCGTCGAGTTGAGTGTTACTCAATGGTGTGTATGATTGACACATCCCGGACCCTTTCTTCCTCCTTCAGTCCTCCCAATGCTATCCCAACAGCCATTGTGAGTTCTGCAGGCTGGACTAGAGTGGCAGCTGTTGCTTTGGTTGCTTTTGCCAGGAGATTCTGTAGTCACCGAAAATAACCAACTGTGTGCAATGAAATAGTCAACGGTGCCAGACACATGACACCATAACCAACGGTTGTTCAAACAATCAACTCTACACAGCGTTGATTATTTGCATTGGTTATTTCAGCCTAATAACCAATCGTGGCGTGAAAAAGCCCTGACAGATGACACAATAACCAAACATTGACTATTTAACCCACCGTTGACTATTTAACCCAGCATTGGTTTTCGTGCCATTGGAACCCAGTCATAGTGATATTTCCTGCTTTTCATTCCACATTCATAATGATTTGACACAGGGTGTAGCTCTGAGGAGGAACTAGTCGTATAGAAAGAGGAAAGAAGAAGTCCGCATGCGTCATGGTAAGAGCTCATTTAATTGAAGCAAACCTGTTCAACCACACAACTTTGCCAGTTCAGACAATCTTATCTTAAGTTCCTTAGAACCCCTTTAAGAGCAACACAGGCCTTAGCTAGACGAGGGGTTATCCTGGGCTGATACCCGGGATTGCCCCTGTGCATCCAGATGATGTACAGGGGATCCTGGGCTCAGGGAGGGATCAACCTTCCTTTGCCCTGGGATAATGGTCACCACTTTTGGCCCGGTATTTCCTGTGGTCGAGGGTGTGGCCCGTGTAAGCGGTTTTCCCGGCTCCACGCGCAATTACTCACGAGGAGCCAGGAGAAGCCGAGCACTGCACCCATTGGGAGCAGGGTGGGGGAAGCGGGGAAATGAATTTAAGTTTTTTAAAAAAACCTTACCTGTGCGCATGAGCATTCGTGCACATTGTCCCTTTAAGGGGGGGGGAAGCCAGACGTGATGGCTCTCTCCTTGAGTCGCCTTGCCTGATGTTTGTACTAGGGTGACAGCCCACAATACTTGCATCGCGGGCTCTCCCCCTTTCTGTCGCGGACTTTCCGGTAGGTCTAGCTAAGGCTACAGAGTCCCTTACAGATATTCAAGATATTTATAATGACCAGGGCCGGATCTACACTACTGCTTTAAAGCACTTTATAACAATTTTGACAACTGTACATGGATTGTGTCCTGGGCTCCAACAGTTGTCAAAACTGTTCTAAAACGCTTTAAAGTGCTGTAAAGCAGTAGTGTAGATCCTGCCCAGATGTGTGTGTGTGTGTGGCTTTGTATTAACAACAGTTGTTCAAATAATCAACTCTGCACAGTGTTGGTTATTTGAGTTAGTTATTTCGGCTGAATAAGCAACCATGGTGTGAAAACGTTCTGACAGATGACATAATAACCAATGGTTAGTGCCCATAACCACATCTTGTATTAGTAAATTCTAGTAAAAGCAAAATGTTTTTATTGTTATTTATTCTGAAAAGCTAAAATAAGTTTTAATTATCAAGCCCTTCTTTGAAGCTATGTCTTAAAGGGTTATTTATGGCGAATTCATTTGCTTCCCTTCAGAATAGCCCATTGTTTTATTTCCCTTGCCTCTCTAGAAAGGAGATTCTTTTTAATTGAGGTTTCTTATACTTGAGTTGTGATTATATTTCTATCTTGAAAGGAATGCCTCCAAATTAAACATGATGCTGAAGCCATTTTTCATGACAAAACTAAAGACGGCCTTCTTTTAAAATAAAGGATCTGCCCAGAGAACATTTGCCATTTAGTTTTTATAGACAAGCTGCAACATATGTGTCATTAATTGGCTGCTTTTTGTAAAGAGAATACTTAATTATAAAGGTAAAAGGCTTTTGTACTCTGTTGGGAATAAGTGCTATTTAATGAATCTTCCCACGCTACTACCTTCATGCATCACCATATGATGTGACCTTCCTTATTATCAAATCAGTAATTAATGTTGCTCTGCGATGAATGTTATTCACAATTGGAGAAAAGCTGTGCTCCTATACCTTCAATCTCTCCACCACACACACCAAGACTCTTTGCATCTGCCCCCCTTTCATCTAGAACATAGTTCACTTCTTTCATCCCATCTTTCTGGTGGTCAAAATACGCGTCATTATAAACTCATTGCTAGCAAGCTATACCAAGGAAGATCTATATTTTTCTTTATCTTTTTTTACAGTTGAGGAGATACAATCTCCCCCCCCCCCGCACACACACATGACATGAGGAGGAGGGGTTTAACCTTTTCCAGCAGCGATTTTGCCAGTAAGTATCCCCCATGTGTACAAAGCTTGGAAAATGCCTCCCCCTGTGTGTGTGTGTGTCGCATTATCAATAAAATTACAGCTGGGGTGGGAAGAATTAGAACTCCCCTCCTTATACATGGAGGGGGTCCTAATAAAAAGATATGATCCCGAACTGTAAAAATAAAGCTATAATTACTAGGTGCTTCTGTAAAGTAATGTGTAGTTTAATCCCCAATAAAGAGGAGCATATGCATGGCATGCAGAAGGCCCCAGATCAGTCCCTGTGAAAAGAATTGAATAGCAGGTGATGGGAAAGATTCACAGCCACTTACTTGTCCACCCCCCCCCCCCATCTCTTTTTGCAGTTTGGGAGCTTTCTGAAATTTGGAGGTTCTGCTCTTTGTTTTGAATATACAATTCCCTATGATGCCTAGACTTGGGGAACTATGGTTTGTTTAAACTATGGTCTGAAAACATGCCAGGATCTGAAACTAACCATAGTTCAAACAAACCGTAGTCCCCTGAGTTTGGACAGCATTGGGAAATGTGGCTTTCATAACAGAGTAAGTGAAAGCTTCGAATCTTCTCACAAGTGTGAATGAGGAGGAGAGGGGCACATGGAAGCTTGGCATTTGCTGTGGCTCGTTCACATAGGCCATTGCTAGACCAGGGTTTAGCCTGGGGTGAATCCCGGGCTCGCCCCTGTGCGTCCAGTTGATGCACAGGGGATCCCGGGGTCAGGCAGGGGTAACCCTCCCTTGCCCAGGGGTATTTGGCTACAGTTGTAACCCGGTATTTCCTGAGGTCTCAGGCTGAGCCCGAGACCGCGAGCATGTAGACCAGTCTGCCGCTTTTCCTGGCTACCGCAATTACTCGCGAATCGCTGGGGAAAGCGGCAGATAGGGCAGAGCACTCTGCAGGAGCACTGTGGCCATCAGGGCAGGGCAGGGAGATCGGAGCCGGGGGGCAGGGAGATCGGAACCAGAGGGCTGGGAGATCGGAACCAGAGGGCTGGGAGATCGGAGCCAGGGGGGTCAGCGAGATCAGAGCTGGGGGGGGGCAGGAAGATCGAAGCTGGGGGGGGAGGTAGATCAGAGCCAGGGGGGGAGGTCAGGGCAGGGGGGGAGTGGGGAGAAGTTTTTTTTTTAAGACTTATCTTTGCTGCTGGTGTGCTCCTGCGCACCCAGCCCTTTAACACGACAAACAAAATGGCGGATGCGACAGGGTTTTCCTGCAGCTCATCACGTCTGATGTGTGGATTGGAGCGACAGCCCACGCTACTTCTAGCGTGGTCTGGCCCCTCCTCACCACCGGATTATCAGGTAGGTCTTGCAATGGCCATAGTGTGAAATCATGAGAAAGATCTTCTACCATCTTCACTCCACACAAATAATGGGAAAGATCTTTCACCACCTTCAGCCCACACTATCTTTCCAAGGAACCCCACAAATCAACCCTGTAAAAAGTCATAATCCATTGTCTGGCATCTGGGGCTCTGAAAACAGATCTTCGAAGAGCAACCCCTTAGAATGGTGAGAAATGGCTTAAAATAGAAATATCTTTAGGCTTATTCTGATGGAGAGGAATTAGAACCATTTAAGATGGTCATTATCACTCTGATTGCTAATATGAAATACTGTTTGTTTACTTTCTGCTTTGGCATAGTTGACATAAGAAGCCACAAGATTTTTGAGTATCTCATTGCACTGAGGCAATTAGTTGTATTACCTTCATATACCAAGGAATGTTCTAGAACAGAGTTAGCAATTTACTCTCTTAAACAAAGATTATGTGTGCCGAACATTTTTGGCCCCAAGTCCATGCATGTGCGCACACACCCACACCCACACATTTTCCATGTAGCAAAAACATTCTCGTATTTTCCACTGCTTTCCTTTCCTCCAACTTCCCACCCACCCCACACATTTGCCACCTCAATTAATTTAATTTATTCAAGTTTCGAGTATTAAATTTATTGTAACATGGCTTTCTTTCAAACACCTTAGTGTAATTTTAGTGTAATTTGACAACCATCCACCTCAACCATCCAGCCATTTTCAACTTACTTTTTGAAGAGTAAGAATACCTGTCATGTCTAGCCCTGCTCCCCCTGTTTTAGAAGAAAGTGTTTCAAGTAATCAATCAGAATCAGACTCAGACTCGGAAGTAGATGAGTCGGCACCAGACACAGGCCAGCCTGTACCAGTGGGGGAGACAGCTCTCACTGTTTCTTCACCAGCTGGTGGTGAACTCTCTCCAGAGTTTATCTCATCAAGATCAAATCATACACAGTCAGTAGGAAGCCAACATTCTTCCAAAGGAGAGAGCACCAACAGGCTAACTGATCCTAGAGGGCACTACAGGCTAAAACAGACAGAGCAAAAGGAAGGCGAGAGAAAGCTAGTGTCACTGAAGTTAACACATCTTGAGAAAAAGCTTTCCATTCTCCTTGAAAGGACAATTGTCTCACTTAGTTTACACAGTTTTGCCTAAGGGGAAGTTTCCAAGAGATTAGATTCTCTTCAGGTGGGAAGAGACGTTTATTGCTGAAATAAAGCTTTGTGGATTACTTAGCAGGCCTCGTTATTGTAGGGTGACCATATGAAAAGGAGGACAGGGCTCCTGTATATTTATCAGCTGTACTGAAAAAGAAATTTCAGCAGGTGTAATTTGTATATATGGAGAACCTGGTGAAATTTCCTATTCATCACACCAGTTAAAGCTGCAGGTGCCCTGCCCTCTTTTAAATCTGGGCACTCTAGTATAGCTCCAGCAGCTTTAACTGTGGTGATGAAAAAGGAATTTTACCAGGTTCTCCATATATACAAATGACACCTGCTGAAATTCCCTTTTCTATGTAACTGTTAAAGATACAGGAGCCCTGTCCTCCTTTTCATATGGTCACCCTAGTTATTGTCTCCTGTCAGCAGCAGCAGCAGCATTGACCAGAACACTTAGAAGACCATAGAGGCCTCTGAGACCAGCTACCAAAGTGTCTTCTAGAAGATGTTCAGTCCCTCAGCATTTCAAAGGCAGACTCTCTGAGACCACCTGCCAGAGCTTCATCCTGGAAGCAGAGCTTAGTATTGGAGGGGATAGGAAGTAGGGGACAGAGGAGGTGAGTAGCAGTTTGCATTGTGTGAAATGATCAGAATCAGAGACAAATCAGAAGTGGAAAGGGAGAGAGCATAGGAGATTTTAGCAGCAGCTAAAACAGCGGTAATGTCTCTAGTGATGAAATCAGTGGTAAATTGGGCAGTGGTTTGACATTCTGCCCCTTGGCTGCACACAAGCCCTTGGAGTTGTGGATTGTGCATTCTGATATAGATGAACCAATGATGTTTCACCCCTTTTCTGGATTTTTAACCAGACATTAATAGCTCTACAGTGAACTGGGTTTGCACTACTACTTTACCACCAATCTCAAATCAAAGTAACACAGCAGGTGTAGAATGCAGGATAAACAGACACCATAAAAATGGTCTTATAAAGTTCATGGATACTAGAGAACTGTGTGTGATGACAAAATTGTCTTGAGGACAGGTTAGAGATTTAAAATGATCTTAAGACACTAAACACTGAGATCATGAAATGAAACAATGAGTTTTACATATAGGAAAGAAGATTCAAAAGCCTAAGTTGAAAAATGACCTAGCAGCAGCACTTCTAAGCCAAATCTACAATGTACTGTGGATAAAAAGGGTACCGTGTCAAGCTGTGTCACAAAAGGCCAATGTTATTTGAGATTGTGTCAACACGCCTCAGAGCATAAAAGCATTACTTTAACTTAGCATTGGTCACCAGACTCTTATGGAATACTGTGTTCATTTCTGTGTACCATCAGTAGTACAAGAAGGATATTGAGAAATTTAAAAAAAAGGAAAAGAAAAGAGCTATGAAGATGATGAAGGATGTGGGAAGGGGAAAGCTGGCTGTGTTTAGCCTAGAGCAAAGGAGTGTGACATACTAAGTCTAAAAATTTTCTAAAGGTCTTCAAAAAAAGGAAAGTAAGTCCTTTAGTTGTTTGCCTTATCCACTGTGATCAGGAAAAACAGCAGTGATGTTAAATTACGGGCAGGTTACTATGACTGCTTGTTTCCAATATAACATCCTCTCCAATATCTGGTATGTTTTCCAAATTAGAATCAAGCATAGAGTTTTGGTTATTGGGCAGTATATAAATAAATAAATATTTGTTGATATTTTACTATTTTTTGTAACTGTGTGCTATTTACTGAAACTGTTTAAAGTTTTGAGAATTTTGCAGCTGGCTAATAAATAAGAGGAACAATTTGTTAAACTGCTTATATCCCTTCACAAGTATATATCCATACCCATATCAAGACCTTTTTTTCGGTCTAAACATGCACAGGATTGTGTCCTAAATGTTTAGGATCAGTGGGGTAGAAATACAATGGAAGCAGAATATATAAATATTAAGTTTGATTAGGGTATTTACCATGAGTAAAGTTTTCTCAATCTGTCCCTCGATGAAAAATAAATCTAAATAAACTGAACAACCAATTTGAGCCAAGTTCACACCACTGTTTCCCAGGCCAATCTGTCATTATCCCATGCTTACAGTTCCTGCCAGGATGTCAAGCTAAACCTCACAGCTGGCTTTTAGAATACTGAGTATTCCAGTTCAGGTAGAGCCATTTCTTCCTTCCTGTTTTCATTAATTTCAAAATAAAGATCAATATTCTCTTTCCTAAGTCAGAGGCCTACGCATCACACGCTGGAGAAATTAAAATGCCACAAATGGTTTTCTAAGTCACTGATCAAAACAGAGAAAAAATGGAACTGTATCACAAACTTAGTCAAATGTTAACAGGAACATTCACCTTTGTTAATGCTATCACATCAGGGAAAGACTAGTGTCTTCGTGGAAAGAGTTATAGAGGACTTAGGTTATTTATGGGAAAGAAGCAAAGGAATAGTGGCTAAAGACAGAATCACCTTCCAAGAAAAATACTTCTTCCCTCACCCCGTTAAGTCCTCCCTCTAATATTTGATGTGGATGTAAATAGTATGAAATATTTGTCAAGAATTATCATTGATCCAATATAAACATTTAAATTTAAGTACACTATGTTACAGTGGACCTCAGCCTCACTTCCATCTTATCTCCTTAATTCCAGAAACCTCTAGGGAAGGTATACAAAACAAAAGATTAGACATACAGGACAACATGAGCTGCAGCATACAATAGCTATCTTCTTTTAGCATGTACCACAGGAGTAACTTGTGTTCATTATGCAAAGTGATGTGAGATCTCAAAAATATACAGAAGACTTACCCTGTCAAGATGCTAATGCATTCAGATGTATATTTATTTATTATATTTATTTATTGCATTTATATGACATCTTTTTTTCCTCCAAGGAACCCAAGGCAGTGTACATAATTGTTTTCCTATCCATTTTATCCTCACACCAACAACCCTGTGAGGTAGGTTGGGCTGAGAGTCTGTGACTGACCCAAAGTCACCCAGTGAGGTTTCATGACTGAGCGGAAACTAGAACCTGGATCTCCCAACTCCCAGTCCAACAGACGAGCCACTACACCACACTGGCTGAATTGAATTAGAGTCAATTACTAATGAAGTAATTCTAGGTATTGTAGAGACATGATGGAACTTATGCAATTCTGGTGGAACATGGGGGAGAGTCACTACATGCATGAGAAGTCAAGAGGTAAATTGAAATTGTTCAAAAAGAGCCTAGCGAAACCGCTTAAGCAGTGACATTTTTGCAAAATTTGCATATTTTAATCACTTACACTTCTTACTTTTATTTGTACCAAACGTATTCAGAAAGTTAATTGAGCTCATTAATATCTGATGTTAGTGTCACTTAAATCTCATTCATTTCAATGGGTATACTCTGTGTAGGACTAACATTAGATACAGCCCATTGGAAGAAAGGCGGAGATATAAAATTTAAATAACTAACTAAAGGCGAGCAGAGAGCTATATCAGAACCAGCTGCATGGATTCTTCCCACCTGATAATTGTTTGGGCATGAAGTAATGATACAGAAGTGGTATTATCTGAATGGGAGCTGACTAATCTACACTAAGCCTTCTTCTTGCCCATCCGGAATGGCTTGGGTGGAGGGCGACTTTTGTGGGTGGGAAGGAGCAGAGGATAGATGTTGCACGTGCAAGGCCAGCCCCACTGAAGCTCAGCCTCTTTTGTTTCTGGCTCCCACCCTCCCTCCTTTTAACTAGTATGGCATTAGCCAGTCGCCTCCTTTGAAGAGGGGGTTGAGTAGGAATTTTACCTGCCATGAATTCACAGTTGTGTACAGTTTTTTTGCCTACTCCATACTGGAATTATGATTAGCAAAGGGTGAGTAAATAGGTGGATTAGATTGACAGGGGTGTGTGGGAATTTGCACGATATTACAATAGGGATGGTGAGCACTCTGGTACCTTTTGGTGATTGGCATATCCAGAGGTCCTGCTCCTTGGGGGCTGTGCAGCACTTGTGTCAGGATATGGTTTGCCTTTGGGGACCTTCCTGTCTCATCTACTTGGAGCTCTGTGGCACTGAGTGGGGATGACGCAGGCTGGTTTCCCCACACTTTCAAAGTGTCACATAAGAGAGGGGCTGGGTTTACCCGACTCCTGGCTTTGGGGATTGGCTCACCCGTAATGGCAGGCTAGGTGCCTGAAGAAAAGGTCTAATAGATTTACGCACTTACACATGCAGATCCATGGAAGGGTAAAGTTCCCTTTTTTAAACTAAAGAGGCCCTAGTTTATCCCAAGCTCTGGTGACTGTGTCTTTATTCCATGCTTCCTTCTCCACTCATAAGGAGGATATTGCACTATGAAACAGGTATGAAAGTGGTATTATTATTATTATTATTATTATTATTATTATTATTATTATTATTATTATTCCGGTTTTTGACCAATGCTGGGCCTCAAGGTGGCATTACAAAGTTTAAAACATATACATTAAAAACCTATAAATAGAGATATACAAAAGTTAAAAGTATATTAAACATATTCCAAAAAGGCAGGAGTCATACTTATGCTTTATAGTGGCATTGAAGTGCATTGACAACTGTTGGGGCCTATTGACACATACCATATACCACTTTCATACCGCTTCATCCTGCTTGATGTGGCTCCTGTCTTTTATATACTGCTTTCATACCACTTTTATAGTGAAATATCCTGCTTGGTATAGATTAGGCCTGAGTTTCTCATTAAAGTCGGCTAGGTGTATAGGCATAGGCCCAGGTCCTAAACTTTATCCACTGGGTGATATTGGTTCATTTAGTGGTTTGTTTAATCTGGCCAACACACTTTTGACATGAGAGTAGAAAATAGAAAACATTTGCTATCAACTGTGAACATCCCAGTGTTGTCATCAGTAAATGTCCCATGGTTCTTTTGATCCCAGCTATTATAATTCTACTTTTTCATAGTCTTTTCGTTCAATCGTTTTTGCTTTTCACTTTCCAAAGCAATACTGATCTAGTTTGCTACTTTTAAATCAATATTCATTTTCCTCAGTACATTCCCAACTGTTATTTCCAATTGATACCATCCTCTAATCAGCTGGGAAAGTTGAAACATCATATTATATTTAAATATGAATTAGCAAAAGCAAAACAAAAAATACTCCCCCAAATATTTTTACATGAATATGGATTCCCTCTTTGACAGATTTAAACAAATGGGATATAGAAGCAAACTTACACATTGCAGCAAACTTCCAATGAGTCACAACAAATAACCATTCACTATACAATATTGAATTAAATGGGAAATGATTCAATGAAAATTTTATTCAGAGTAGGCAATTACTGAGTGAAGATATTATTCACTGCAGACAATTACTCAGTAAAAATATTATGGAGAGTGGGCAAATATTCAATCAAACATTTGACAAGGACAGCAATTATTTAATAAACATTCATAATTGTACCCAATGGAGCACACTTGTCATAAACAGTACAAATAATTAGCAGACTCAAAGGATATTGCAATGACTGTCCAGATTTTAGACAATTTATGCAGCAGCAAAGTGCCAAGGGACATTCCCAAGCGATCAGATTAGAGACTAAGTTCTAAAAAAAAGAAAGAAAGAAAAAGATTCATTTCCATCCATCTTACGTATGGACAAGGGGATAGCTCTGGATGTGTAGAGATGACATGAGGTGACCAAAAATGAATGGAAGCAAATCTAATACCATTGCTTGCTGAGTCTCTGGGGCTAGATCTATACTATAGTTTATAGTGGTACTGAAGTGCACTGATAACTGTTGGGGCACATCCCACATTCCATATACCACTTTCATAGTGTTATTTCCTGCTTTTTATTCTACATTCATAATGATTTGACACAAGGGGTTCATCTACACCTAAGAGTGTAGTGGGAGGGAGTGGGGAGGATTGCAGACTTAGCTGCTTCCATGATCCTCTACCAGTGGCTATATGGCTGTGCGACATCCCGGAAGGGAAGAGGGACATCACGGGCACCTTTTTTCTTTTCTTTTTTCTTTTTTAAAAAGAGGAGCTGGTTGGGTAGCAACAAAGTAAGACCCCCCTGCGTCCAGCCCCCCCGCGTCCAACCCCCTCGCCATCCCAGAGATGGAGAAATTGCTGCCCCCCACCTCCATGGTTATGTGCCCATTTGAGGACCTGGGATGCTGCCCCACATCAGCTGCCGTCCTCAGGGTTGTGCCAGTACCATGGAAAACCAGGAAATCCATGGTCCCAATTATCCCAGGGAAAGTCTCTGGTCATTCCTGGTTGACCCCGGGAACCCCTCTGTGTCATTTGGATGCACAGGGATTACCTAGAGATGACCCAAGGATGTATGCATGGTGTAGACGTGCCCAAGGTATAGATCTGAGGAGGAAACATAGAAAGAGGAAGGAAGAAGTCAGCATGCATCGTGGTAAGAGCTCTCTTATTAGAAACAGACCTGTTCAAACACACTAGTTTGCCAGCTCAGACAACATTATCTGTGTGTTCATCAGACAA
This sequence comes from Elgaria multicarinata webbii, assembly GCF_023053635.1. Classification (NCBI taxonomy): domain Eukaryota; kingdom Metazoa; phylum Chordata; class Lepidosauria; order Squamata; family Anguidae; genus Elgaria; species Elgaria multicarinata. The sequence continues at coordinate 55,776,515 of NC_086177.1, forward strand.
GGGTTTTATCACACACTCACTACTGACCACTTATGGATGTGCGTGCATTCTTTAGAGGACATCATCTGCCTCCTACACACCTCCCACTCCTTCTGCTCATTTTGCATCTCAAAATAGCCCCTATTTTAATCTAACTTTATAAAAAATATGGAATGTGCTGGAACCTCCTGCTGTGTGCAGGAAAAGCAATGCAATAAAAACAGCCTCTGAATGGGCCATATGGTCTTTGTTTACTTCCTCTTTCCCCTCTAGGCAGAAAGAGGAAGTAATGAGGGACAAAAGCAGGGGCAGAGAAGTGATGGTAAGGAAACTGAATTTCCCCCCATGTGATGGCGCTCCTTATCTTAGATTTCTTAGAACTGCTTTAAAAGCAAGACAGAGTCCCTTACAGATATTATATGTGAGTGTGTGTGGTGTCTGTGGTGGTGGTGAGGGCTTTGTATGGACATTGGCAGGGTCTGCCCATAACATAAAGACATGCATTAGAAAATCTGTAGAAAGCATTACATAGAGCTGTATGCCAAGGTCCCTTTACAGATATTCCAATGCAAGGAGGAAAAGACTTCAGGCATTTGGGATCTATTTTGATTTTTACCAGAATCCTAAAGTCCATCAACTATAGCAAGGTGCAAATTATTGGCTCAATATGCCAGGCAGGCATATGGTAAGAAGGAACAGGGTGCTTTTTTGCTAAACTCAGAAATTTGTGTTCAGTTCCAGAAACAAGTCCTTTCACTTCAAAATCCACTCCTGAGTTTTCCCCAAGTATTCTTTTTCAGTGATCTATTTTAGGGGAGAAAAACTTTTGTTGTTGTTCCTATTGTTAGCCAGTTAGTAGGCCTTTAGCCTTGCCTGGGTACTACAAGTCACCTCACAGATCTACCAGTAGATTCTGATCTACCTTCTGCCCACCACTGTTCTAATGACTGCAGATAAAGTGGGATGGAACATTCTGTCTTGAACATCTGGCTAGTGAAAAGGCTGAGGTCTCCATGTATATTCTCTGGGCATTTCTCTGGACATTTCTACATTCTTTTGTTTAGACTAGGGTGACCATATTTTGGAAACCAAAAAGGAGGACAACATGGTCGCCCCCCAAGGGGGCGTGTCCAGCACCAAGAACATAGCCTTAGTCACATGTCTGATTTTATAGCACACATTTAAGACAAATCTGTTCTACATAACATCTTAATGTTAAAATCACAGAAATAAAGAACAAGTGAGAGATTCAATGTATCTGAAATTAACTTCATTCACTCCTACTTTTGTAGGTTTTGCAGTACTTTGAAGCTTTTGCTGTACTCTGTGTGTTACATTCTCCCCTTCCCTCAAATATCTTTTCTGACTGTATCTTCACTCATTGCAAGCTGCTGTTGTTGTTAACAGGGTTTGCTACTGGCCGGCCGGATGGCTGGCTTTTTAAAATTTCATTTTTTAAAAAAATCTTGTGTATAATTGTCACAAGTTTCTCTACTCTAACATTAGGGTGGGTGTTGTGGCAGTGAACACTACTTTGCCCATTCACACTTCTCACTTATATACATTAGCTTCTCAAGGCTTGTGTGTTGGCACCACTTTGCACATCCAGACTTAGCGCTCCTGTCTACTTCCTGCACAAACATGCGACTCTGAGACCCTCTTCCTAACGCCCTGCGTTTCATGCCAGCACCATGGGGCTAAGTTACAATAGATGTCTCTGGGTTGTCTGTGCAGCCTCTGTTGTCTCTCACTCTAAGTCATTGCAGACAAACCAAAGCCTCCAGCCTCAAACAATCTCTCTCTCCCCCCACCCCCCCAAAGTCTCCCAATGGTCCAGCTAGGCTGCACACTTGTGGCTTGGGATATTGCTTATTGCAGGTTATTGCTTGGTCATGTCTGGTGACTCTTACATTATTATTATTATTATTATTATTATTATTATTATTATTATTATTATATCCCGCCTTTTGCCCAATACTTTAAAAACCTCTGCCACCAGCCACCTCCACCTCCTTTCCTTTTGCACAACTTTGATGCACTCTTAAAACACTCTGCGTGGCAAGCCAGCCTCAGGGCCAAGCTACAGGGGCAACTGGGTTGCCTTAAGCCTCTCTCTGCCTTATGCCAGCCTGCCAACATTTCCAGCCTCAAATAATCCCCCACCCCCTCTCTCTCTGCCAAAGTCTCCCAATGGTCCAGCCAGGCTGTGCACTTGTACCCTGTGGCTGGGGGTAGGGGAACAGCTTATGGCTTGGTTGCATCCGGTGACTCTTGTTTTTTTTAAAAAAACTCCACTGCCAGCTGCCTCTGCCTGCACCAAAACTAGGCTCTGAGACACTCTTTCAAAGGCTCTGTGTGGTACAGCAGCCTCTCAGGGCTAAGCTACAGCCATCTCTGAGTTGTGGCTTCAGTCTAACTCTGTCTCTAAGAGATATGCCAGCCAGCCAAAGCCACAAATCTATCTATTCTTCTCTGGTATGCATTTCAAATGTTCTGCATTGCATCCCAGCAGTGCAGTCAGATCCTAGCTCACAAGTGTACAAAGTGAAGTGTACAAAGTGGAAGGGAAGTGGTAGCGAAGCAAAGCAATGATATGCCAGGTTCCAACATTTGCAGCAACAGGGCATCCACAAAGAAGAGAGCCTCTCTCTCGACTGGCACCCTACTGTTGGTCGTGAGAGTTTTTCTCTAAAGATGACCCTTCATCGCCCATGATGTGGAAATTTGAGAAAAAGGCCTCTGGCCCATTCTGTTTTGCCCTGTGGGCAGCTTTGACTGACCTCTCCTTTCCCACATTTTGATTTGTGGATGCCTTGCCTCTGCTGAGCTCCAGTTACCTGACTGCACACCAAATCTGCAACAGGAAAGGTGCCCTGATTGCCCAGGACTTCTTACCTAAAGACTAGAGATCCCCTTAATGCCAAGGGCTGAAACTGCTCACTGTGCAACACCCCAAAGAGGAGGTTTGACAACCTGAGTTTGAAGGATATGGCTCCAGCAGTTTTAAAACACAATAATTTTAAAACGTTAAACTTTTTTAAAAATCCTAAAAAAAACAATGCATTTTTGTTAATTCCCATTAGAGCTGCTCTTTAAAAAAAATCCAGATTTCCTCTCCCCTCCCGGACAAATCCTGGCAAATCCGGTCATATGGTCACCCTATTGAGTTTTGTCATCCTCCTGTCTGCAACATATATTATATTACCCAAGTAATTAAAATGCTAGTAATCTTTTTGTAGAGAATTTCTTCTGTTCTTTGGTTTTCTGTTTATTGCTTTTACTAAATCCATTATTTAATGTTTTCTTTCTGTGCTTTCCTATTACCTTGTTGTTGTGTTGTTAAAGAATCAATTAAGTTTATGTCCCTTCACTTCAGAATTCATTTGACAAAAGTCATTTTTCTTTCTTGCCAAAGGAACAAATGACCCTGTTGACAGGATTTCCTAATAAATGAAAGATCTCATTCTAATTCATCAGGTTGCCTGTTCTGTTCTACTCCACATTGCTTTCCCCTAGTTCAGGAATTTATGTATTTATTTCATTTTTATACTGCCCAATAGCCGTAGCTGTCTGGGTGGTTCACACAAATTAAAAACCATTCAAAATATAAAACAAACAAAACATGATATAAAATGCAATATAAAAACTTTCAGTTTTCAGTGTCTAACTTCTTGAACTTCTCGAATGGTTGTTTTCACAATCATTTAAGCTGGAATAGAGCTAAACTGATCTGTTTAAGTCAGTTGTATTGTGAAGGGGTCACTCTATTGATTCCAAGTTTGCTCAATCGATGAAGAACTGAATAAGAAAAAAAAGTATACATATTCACTAATAAACTGGGATGAAAGATGGGTGTTTCTGTTTTACACACAAAATTGCTCCCCCCAAATGAGCTTCCCTCTTGGTGAAAATGTTCTTCCGTTCAGAATGAGGATACAAAATATTGGTATATTCTGATTTGGCGTTATTGTGTCACCAAATAACTACATCTGATTGGGTTTTGGGCAGTGTGATAGTAGTATGCCCTATGCTGGAACATTAAGAGGGTTGGAACTGAGGGTAGCTTTGCCTTAGCAGAAAGTGCTTCCAGCAGGACACCCCAATTTTCATCAATCCCCTTTTCACCATACCCTATTCTGTTCTGGAGCCTCCCTGCCCCTCAACCCCAAAGAGCATCTTTTGGGAAGGAATGGAGGGCTGAAGTGGGTTGGGAGGATCAGCAAAACATGGGTGCCCCAACTTGCTAAAACAAAGCCTCTGTTGGATATAACCCATATTCTGGAGGAACAGAAGGATGAAGCTTATAATTTGAGTCCCCTCATTTCTAAGTTTAGCAATGAGTGAGTCACAAAAGAATATTTGCCGCAATGTCACGGTGTGCTTTTCTGACTTTTCCACTAGAAGAAAAATGCATAAAGAATGGTGTGTGTGTGTGTGTGTGTGTGTGTGTGTGTGTGTGTTAGCCAGGAATGGCATCTTTTTTCCTCAGGGGTGTTTCTTTTTCTTTTTGTTCCAGATTTTCTCAGGAACTCAGCATATGTGAATGTTTAATAAGAGGAAAAAAATATAATAGGTTGGATGGTCGCTACAAAGAGATTTCTCTGTTGATTATAAAAGTGGCTCTTTCATAGCAAAACCTTGGAGCTTTTCAAACTTGACTCTGATGTAAGTCAGAAACGGATGGGGGAAGACTTACTCAAGTGTTTTGGTTCATTTAAAACTAAATGAACACAAAGAGGATCTAAAGTCATAGCATGAACAATTCCTGGTCATTCTCCTGACTGAGGGTGGAATGGGCATTCTTGGTGGCATTCCGAGGGTGAGGTGGCATTGTTGGATAGGGATGGTACATGCAGGCATCAGTGTGCAAATGGATGCCACACATGCATATTGGCTGGTTGGGGGTTGGAGTGAGAGAGGGACTATGTAAGCCTACCACCCACCCTGGCCAGCTTAATCTGCAATTAACTCAATATCCCCTCACCAAGGTCACTGTGCAGAAATCTCTGGTAACATTAAGGACAAGTGGGAGGGTGTTTTTGCCCATCATCCAAACTGGAGAAGGGAGACAGGATTTTTCATTCCTATTCTCTCTCATGATGTGGACTATAGGAATCAGTGCTGGGGGATGCTGTTACAAAAGTCACAAACAGGATCAGTGATGAGCAGATAGAGGCAACTAGGTAGTGAACAGAACTGCTACTCAGTGCTTTGGGACTTGGGGTGGGGGTCAGGAAAGCAACTCATGTTAGTGCCCGACCTGGATCATACACCAGAGTGGGGCTTCCTCAGCACTAGGTGAAGAATCAGCATACTGTATCAAGTTTAACTGATTGAATGCACAGGTGATCACCTTCTACAGAAGTTAGTGGCACCCAATAGCGTTTTATTTTTTGCCCTAACATCTCTGAATTCATTTCCTGCGTTAAGTATTTTCTTATAAAAAGGCAGGATAAAACAAAAACAAACATTTATTATCCAATCTATATCTCCATGTCTCACGTAAAGGCACTTTATTTACACTGGGGGCAAAGGGTGTGTGGAAGTATTTCTGTTCCTAAAATCTACTTAAAACCTTCATTCATTTCATTTTTAATTTACTAGAAATTAGTAATTTACTAATTACTAATTTATTTAGGGTGACCATATGCCTGGGTTTTTGATGGCAAATCCGGGAGGGGAAGGGGAAATCCGGATTTTTTTTCAAAGAGCAGCTCTAATGGGAATTAACAAAAATGCTTATAACTCCATCATTTTTTAAGATAAAGACATGAAACATGGCACAATGGTAGCTCTTAGGAAGGGCTTTAGTCATACCAAATTTGAAACAGATCCGTTCATCCATTGATTTTTTAGGAATTTTTTAAAAATTGAGGTTTTAAAATTATTATTTTTAAATTGTCATTTTTAAAGATAAAGAGATGAAACCAAGCACCTTGAAAGGATTTAGGTAGAGCTTTAGCCACACCAAATTTGAAACAGATCCGTTCATCCATTGATTTTTTAGGAATTTTTTTTAAAATTGAGGTTTTAAAATTATTATTTTTAAAATCGTCTTTTTTAAAGATAAAGAGCTGAAAGTTGGCACCATGATATCTTTTAGGTAGAGCTTTAGCCATGACAAATTTGAAACAGATCTGGGGCCAGTAGCAAACCCTGTTAACAACAACAGCAGCTTGCAATGAGTGAAGACACAGTCAGAAAAGATATTTGAGGGAAGGGGAGAATGTAACACACAAAGTATAGCGAAAGCTTCAAAGTACAGCAAAACCTACAAAAGTAGGAGTGAGTGAAGTTAATTTCAGATACATTGAATCTCTCACTTGTTCTTTATTTCAGTGGTTTTAACATTAAGATGTTATGTAGAACAGATCTGTCTTAAATGTGTGCTGTAAAATCAGACATGTGACCAAGGCTATGTTTGGGTGGGCATGCCCCCTTGGTACTGGACATGCCCCCTTGGGGGCGACCATGTTGTCCTCCTTTTTGGTTTCCAAAATATGGTCACCCTAATTTATTACTAATTTATTACTAATTTATTTTTATTTCTCATTGATTTTATTTGCAGATCCAGGTGCTCTTCTTCTATCTATAACTTTAGCTTCATTCTCTGAAGACTGCTGGTCCTTGGCCATGACAAGCATGACATCCTAAGTGGGAGGAGAAGGGAGAGGCATGGTGGTGGGGCAAGTACTATGGCAGATCCTAGGAGTTAATTGTAATGGCAGTATTAATAATTTAGACTTTTAAAAAATGTTAAGATTTTTAATGCATAAGGCTGTATACTTAATGAGAGACCACCCAAACTTTGTTTGTTAGATGCCACTGAAAATTTAAATTGCCAAGAGTTCAATTGCACATTCATATCTGCTGTCACTGAAATCACTTACCCCAAGAATAGTTCAATACAATGAATGATAACTAGGTAGAATTTCATCCTCCAATACCCAATGGCATTGCCTAATGGGACAGGCCAATGAAAATTAATTGCAATGTAGAGATCTTTAAAAGATAAAAAATGTAAGTAGTAACCTTTCTTCTGCATTCTACTTGATAAAAATACGTGGATTGATTATCATGTTACTTGACAAATGTCATTAGAAGTAAATTCAGAAGCAGACTGCTTGCAATATTTGAAGGTACTCAAGAGGAATAAAGAACAACAATTGTTTCATTAGTAGCAAATGGTTATTGGGAGCTACTTAAAATTTTAAATTGACATATGAAACCTGGGTGCTGCGTAAGCAAACCCAGAGAGCAAGAATTCTACCAGAGATCAGATAATAAAGAATGAGCCATCTCTAATTAGAAGAATGTAGGAGATGAAGAATGACTTCTTCTTTTTCTAGGGAAGGTTGAGAGAAGCTTCCTGTGGCCAATGTGAGTTTATGCTGTTGTGCGGTTGGAGTCACCCTTCTTGGCTGCTACCCTTGGTTTAAGGGTCAGCACCAAAGTATAGTATTTCAGTTTTAACAGTATTGCAAAATTTTAAATTTGTATGTGTTGTAATGATTGGTGGATCGAGGAATACATGTTTGGAGACTGGTTCACTTACGTTTTAGGTCCAACAGTTCAAAGAGCCTCAAAACATGAGAAATCTCCCTCACTGCTGATATTGAGGAAGGTATGCTCTCATTTTATTTTTGCTACCTCAGCAAAAAGCAAACTCATAGGCATGTGCAGCACATTTCATTAGGGCGTGCAGCCAGAGGTTTTTAGGTTTCCCCCCCAAAGGTGAACATTTATTGAATACTCAGTCATAAAGGACATTATTTTTATTTATTTATTTATTAAACACTGTAGAAACTGATGCTCTACTCCACGTTCGGCTTGCCTGATCACAGGAGGGCCATTACAGGTGAGGGGTGGGTGGAGGGGTGAGGAGATGGCCCTAGTATTGGTAGGACTTTGTGGTTACGTTTGCCAGTGAGGTGATATTAGCCTTAGGGGGCCCTCCTCCTGGACTCTTTGAAGTGCAGCTCCCGGCAAAGAGGCTTCCAGCAAAGTGATTTCTGGGTCTGGATCCCCCTCCTGGGTCCCCATTCAATGCCCCACTCAATTCAGTGCTTATTGCTTGAGCCATTAGGGTGTGCCTGGGCACACCCAGTACACCCTTTGTGCATGCCTTGTTAGATCTTGATGGAAACAAAAAAAATCCTTCTGCAATAATATGTTAGCTTGTAACCCTACAGGTCCTCCATCCAGCCAAAGCCCTGCTGGCAAGAGCCAGGCAAGGGGGGTGGGGGAAAGGAATGACAGAGGTGTTTTCACTGTCTGTTCTTCTGATTAAAGCATTTGAGCTAGATGTGTCTCTGTGCTCGTCTAGCTCAATTCCTGGCTAGGGGTTGGGATTGGAGCTGAGAGGCTTGTCAGTCCAGTAGATCCACTGCCTCTCCCCTCCCCTCCCCTCCCCACTCAAAAGAGGAACCCATTGCTAAGTTTTCCAGGGCAGGTGAGAGCGGATGGAGAGGGGACAATTATCCATGATCAGATCTCCTCCATTGTCCAAGCAGGTGGCAGAGGAGGAGATCTGCAGCATCCTATGGCATCTTAGTCACTAGGAGCCATAGGATTAGTCTCTTTAGGGTCCATCCCACTAACACCTCCTTCCAGTTTTTCCAGTTCTACAGAGCATCATCATCATCATCTTGATATGATTCTGGCTCCTTACCCAAATCAGCATGCTTTCAAGAGGAGATTTGCACAGGCAGACCTTATGAAAGAAAAAGAAAAACCAGATCCTTTAGGAAGCTTGAAGTAAAACACTTCATTTATATCATTTCAGGGGCCTATCTAATGAATTCCATTAGGAAAATGCTTCCTAAGCCACCTTCTAATGTTCAAATTGGACATACTTGAAATTAGCTTGCTTGCCAGAGCCTGCTATCTGCACAGGACAAAATCCTTGTTATGAATATTAGAGTTACAAACAAACAATAACTCCCTAATATACATACCAATTCATAGCAGAATTGATTTTAAGCATTGAAATTGGCCACAAGTTCTAAATCTTCTTGCCTATATTATGTTTTAAACCACTGCAAGTATTTTGAAAGGGAATTGCATATTTATTCATTTTTTACCTTTTAAAACAAAGGGAAAATATTGTGTTTCTTTTTTAAAATATGGTTGATTTGTTTTCTTGGTTTTTTTATTGTTTGTTTGTTTTTAATAGATGAAGTAACGGTGGTGATGCAAAGGGCCAAATGTGAAACTTTTGCATCGGGGCTTCTGCATATGTAGCAGGGTAGAGCAAGTTCCAGGTTTTTGAGTCCCTTGGGCATGACTACCTCATTGGGCCTCCTTCCTCAGTGAGGCTACCTTCTCACCATCATGGTCACTAGCTGCGATTATTCCTCATTCTCTTTTCGAGAGGAGAAGCAATTCCAGGGAGCTCTTCTCAGTGGGCCCCTGCTGGGCTGTGGGCCCTTGGCTTGTGCCCAATCATGCCTACCCTTCTTGCTGGCCATGTACCAAAACTCCTCAGAGCACAGTAGTCCCCATGTTCCCCCAAAAGCTGCCCTGAAAGCCAGTGTCCCTTGGAACCAACCTCTGATGTAGGTTGAGAAACTGCCATTGGAACTGGAAATGGAGAGAGCTCCTGTGAACATGCCAAAGTGTTTGGATGCATGCTCAAGGATCTTTGTATTCTAACCACTAATGACTTGGTTCGAATGGGAATTCCATGAACAGAGGCCCCATTCTGATCTGGGAATACGACTTTTTCATTTCCTTCTGTAGCCCTTTCTGAAAGTCTGATGTTCAGGGACCTTGGGAATGGTGTGGACTATGATGTGTGGGAATGGTATGGAATATATCAGCCATACAAAATTTGTTACCCACCGAACTAAACACAATCTACCAGCTATGAATAATGGTCAATCTAGGACTAAATAAATGGGGATAGTAATGGTTCAAACAATTAATGACTGGGGCGTAGCCTTTGACTGGAGGGGGGCATAAATTGAGCAGGGCTGCTTTAAATTGCAGGTCCTCATAAGAATGGCCATGGTGAGGGTAGAATCCAGTTGTGCCCCTGTGCTTGTGCTAATGACATTATTATTTATTATTATATTTATTTATTTGCTAGGGCAATGGAAAAAAGTGGTGTCTTCTAATGAAGTTCAGTGCCACTACTGAACTTCAGTAGCAATTTGCGACTCTTTCCCATTGCCAGAACAAGTGCTAGATATATTGCCCAAACATTGGTTTCCACTACCACAAATGTCATTAGCACTAGTGTTGGGGTACAGTTCGATCCAACCCATAGTGTTTAAACACCATGATGATGTTCCAAAAGCTGATATGTGCTTCCTCTTCTTTTTTTTGAAGAGAGAAAATCTGGCTTGGATTACACAATTAATTAAGCTCTAACTCTATTGAACTGAAAGGTCAGTGATGTTATCAGCCTAATGAAACGTGTGTGGTTATAAATTCTGCTTATGTAAGAACTGTCATGCTGGCAGAAATCCATTGTTTTTATTTGGTTTGAGGGCATGTCTACATGGGACTTTTCTGGAAGATTGGATGTACGTAATCAGCACATCAAATCTCTGCAAGTCGTATTTGTATTTGACCAAGCTTCCCCCCCCCCTTTTGACTTATGATACAAACATCAATATTTTTTTCAACAATCCATTTGATCCATTAGAAGAGATTCTGAAAATCAGTCTTTGTCCTAACTGAATGATTTCTTAACCAAGACAATGAAAAATGACCTAGCTTGAAAATATTCATAATATAACAAGGTTTAAGTTTCATTATCATTTCATATTCTTCTGATTATATGATCCCATTATTTTTAATAATGTCTTTTTAGCATGCCACCTCCCAATTTCTTCATTCCTCAAAGTCTTATAACATTCTGCTATATATAAATGCAAGCTGATGGGAAAAAATGGACTCACTAGGCTGCAACATTAGTCCTATACTTTTAGAAAATAACGTATTGACAAATCTTCCTCTGTGATAAGTACTCTTCCTTGTTTGAGTTTATGAACACTTATTTATTATTTATTACATTTCTATACCGCCCAATAGCCGGGGCTCTCTGGGCGATTCACAAACTGCCCAGAGAGTTCCTCCCCCTTGAAGTGTGAACTTCAAGGGGAAGGGAAGGAATTCCCAATATATAATATACAGTAGATTGGTGGATTAGATCAGGAGTATGATTACTTGAATATTTGGTGAATTGTTGTCTTGGTGCTGGTTTTTGGATAGAATACGAAAGAGCCCTTCTTTTCTTCAGTTCCAAATCTTGCAGGATTTCAGGAGGTTTAAGAGTGGTGCTGTGTGGTAGGGGCAAATATGAACCTCCTTTTTTGATCCTGCAAGTGGTATCTATATATGGGTTTCTAAACTGTCTATGGCCTTAGCTAGACCTAAGGTTTATCCCAGGATTATCCCAGGGTCATCTCTGTTCATGTAAATGACATACAGGATATCCCAGGAGCAGGCAGGGACAACCCCGGGATGATCCCAGGATAAACCTTAGGTCTATCTAAAGCCTATATATCGCTTCCCTTGCCATTTGGAGATATTATTGCAGGTGTGATCGAAGAGGAAACTCTAGTGTCTTGTACTTGGTGGTACCTATGTACTGCTACAGAATAGATCTCTGTCCTCTGGTTCATTTCCTTCTGCTTTTAAACATGCTACAGTCTCTCCCATTCTCAAAAAACCCACTCTTGATCGACTATCCCTGTCTAACTACCGACCTGTCTCCCTCCTGCCCTTTGTCTCAAAGATCCTGGAACGTCTGGTCTACTCTCGTTGTCTTGACTTTCTCTCTAATAACTCTGCTCTGGATCCCTTTCAATCTGGCTTCCGTCCTTTGCATTCCACTGAAACAGCCCTTACCAAGATCACCAATGATCTTCTTACTGCCAAGTCTAAAGGCCATTATTCCGTTCTTATTCTCCTTGATCTAACCGCAGCCTTTGACACGGTCGATCACGATCTTCTCTTAGATTCCCTCCATGACCTTGGACTCTGTGGCTCTGTCTATAACTGGTTTGCCTCCTATCTAGAGGGTCGCTCTTTCAGCGTGTCTGCTAACGGCAGCTCGTCCTCCTCTTTTCCCCTTTTAGTTGGGGTTCCTCAAGGCTCGGTGCTTGGCCCGTTGTTGTTCTCTCTATACATGCTGCCCTTGGGCAAGCTTATTCAATCTCACGGCCTCCAATATCACCTGTATGCCGATGATACACAATTATATCTTTCATCTCCAGAACTTTCTCCAGATGTTCACGATCGTATCTCAGCATGTCTTTCAGATATCTCAGCCTGGCTGCTTCATCGTCGTTTGAAACTTAACATGGCAAAGACTGAATTGCTTGTTTTTCCTCCTAAACCTTCTCCTCACCTCTCATTCTCTCTTACTGTCAACGATGTCACGCTTACTCCGGTCAAGGAAGCTCGTAGTCTTGGCTTTATATTTGACTCCTCGCTCTCCTTTACTTCTCACATCGAGGCAGTAGCTAAATCCTGTCGTTTCTTCCTATATAATATTGCCAGGATTCGACCATTTTTGTCTGTCTCTTCTGCCAAGACTCTCGTTCACGCACTGGTTATCTCTCGGCTGGACTACTGCAACCTTCTTCTCTCTGGCCTTCCTTCGTCTCACATCAGTCCGCTGGTCTCTGTCCACCACTCTGCCGCTAAGATCATCTTCCTGGCCCGCCGCTCTGACCATGTCACTCCACTTCTGAAATCTCTTCATTGGCTTCCAATTCACTCCAGAATCCAATATAAACTTCTCCTGCTGACCTTCAATGCTCTTCACGGTCTAGCTCCTGCCTATCTCTCCTCTCTCATCTCACACTATCGCCCCGCTCGGGCTCTCCGCTCCTCTGATGCCATGCTTCTCGCCTGCCCAAGGACCTCCACTTCCCTTACTCGGCTTCGTCCTTTTTCTTCTGCTGCCCCTCACGCCTGGAACGCTCTTCCAGAACACTTGAGAACTACAAACTCAATCACCGCTTTTAAAACTCAGCTAAAAACTTTTCTTTTCCCTATAGCCTTCAAATATTGAGTTTGTTCTGACTCTATACTGTTAGCTTCACCCTACCCGGTGCCTGTTTACACTTCCCTGTGCCTGTTTGCATTCTCCTTCCCTCTTTATTGTTTACTACAACTTATTAGATTGTAAGCCTATGCGGCAGGGTCTTGCTATTTACTGTGTTATCTGTACAGCACCATGTACATTGATGGTGCTATATAAATAAATAATAATAATAATAATAATAATAATAATAGATCACAAGCCCTCTCAGGCCTAGTAGTGCAAATCAGATGTTGGGAACCTGGTACTCAGTGGTGCAGCTAGGTAATTTTAGAACTTAATGGTCTTATGGGATCTTCCTTTAGGCAGTCATGTGTATTATTTTAGTTGTGACACACACAACTAACAGTTCTTTTTGCCTCCCAACAACCATTCCATGCTTTACAGCTGCCATGTTCCTGATATGTTTGAACAATAACAACAACAAAAAGTGTTTGCTGGTCCTGTTTTGTTTTTTAATTTTAGATTTTAAGCTTACTTAAATCATTGCACCATCATGGCTAAAGGAATAAAATGGAGCTTGCTTCTCCTGCCCTGATGCCATCATAGCCTGCTGCTATCTGGGTGCTCATGTATGTGTGTGTGTGTGTCAGCTGTTGGTCCCTGGACTTTCACTTCAAAGTCCAATCCTAGCTGCTGCAGCACTACCAATATTAGAGCACTGCAGCAGAATATACATTACTGATGATCCATTTAGTATGATGATGGGAAGATTTCCACAATATTTTCTGTTCCATTTGTGCTATAGTTTATTGGGGTGCTTTTCTACAGAATATCTCTATGAACCGCCCAGAGAGCTTCGGCTATTGGGCGGTATAAAAATGTAATAAATAAATAAATAAACAAATAAATATTTAGGAGGAATCAGGCCCATGAATGAGGGTTGTGGAGCAATAACAAGAGATTTGCCTTTACTACATTCATTAGAAATTCTAATGGATATTGTTCGTCCACAAGGTGGTAGAAGTGAGCAATTAATTATTACACATACTTGTGTACAACTGCAGACTTAATTTTTCACTGCGATTTAGATATCGCCATTGGCTCTTAGCTGATTTCTGGAGTATAAGTACTAGCATACTTTGTATTAAACATAAATATGTCTTGAAATAACATTCAAAGTTTAAGAATAATGACTTTTCTGTTGTTTGAGTGAATAAAAGCAAAAGAAAATACAATTCCTATACTTTCGCTCTAAATATGTGTGCATTACAATTCTGTAAAAGATGTTCAATATTTTTAGAAATGCTGGGGCAGAGATCAAAAACTTCTTTAAAAACACACACCAGAATTTCTCTTTGAAAGAGTTCTGCATTTTGTTAGCCATACCACTGCTTCTTCGTGATTCTTTAATGGTGATCTTTGTCAAGCAGTGCCATTTGCAGCTCAATTGTACTGGTAAGCCAGGAACTGAAATGGTGCACTCATCCAGATGCTGTCACCTTAGAGCAAATGAAGCTATTCCCCCCTTTTTATCTTTTTAGTAAAGGAAATACTGAATAGTGAAGCTTTGAGAAAGTCAGTGGGGACAAAAACTTTCAACACGGATGACTCATCTGCTCTCTGCATAAGCACTGCCCATAATGTTGCAAACTCAGAATAATATAGTGACAAAAAAGTACTTTTTGTTGCTTTCCTCCACATTGCCTGGATATTTAATGGCCAGTTGAATTTAACTATCCGATGGGAAATGGTTTTAGTTGGTGCTCTTCTTGCTTTTTGACTTAAGTGCCTTAAAAATTATTTCCTTCCATAATTTAAAGTTCATTTCCAGCATGTAGCTCTGAATTTGCTCTGTCTTTAAAATTCTTTTCATACCATTATTCTAGAGAAAAGAAATGAAAGAAGAGTCCAGGGTCCACCTAAATGGAAATAAATATGTATTAATTAATTAATTAATTACATTTCTATACCGCCCAATAGCCGGAGCTCTCTGGGCGGTTCACAAAAATTAAAAACATTCAAAGTATAAAACAACAGTATAAAACCATAATATAAAATACAATATAAAAGCTCAATCAGATAATAATATACATATAATATACTGAAATATATATGCCATTTGTATATTGTATGTAATAATGTTCATATACTGAAATATATATGCCATTTGTGATCTGAGCTCAGAATAATTGCACAAGGTAGAATAGGATTTATTTATTTATTTATTTATTTATTTATTTATTTATTTATTAAATTTACATGCCATCCCATAGCCGATTTAAAACCATCAAACAACAGTATAAACAGTAATAAACAACAGTATAAAACAGTAATCATTTTAAACAACAACAGTTCTGGGGTCCATTAAAAAACAAACTTAACATATGTTGTTAAATGCTGTTAAATGCCTGGGAGAAGAGAAAAGATAACAATGTTGGATGAAACATATTGATGGCCACAAGGCTTCTGGCTGACTGAGCAGGCATTTGAAACTAGTTGCCCTCAAAATCCAACAGTCCAGTCATTACACCATACTGGGTCTCTTCTGGTGGCTGGTGATTTTTATACCACATGATCTTGAGCCTTTCTTCACACCAGAGACAATGAAGAGTCTTGTGGCACCTACAAGACTAACATCTGGTGAAGCGGCCTATGGTCCACAAAACCATATGTCAGAATAAATTGGCTGAGGTGCTACAAAGGCTCGGTTGTTTTCGCTGCAATAGACTAACACAGCTACCCTCTGGAAATCTTAACATCCAGATAGCTTTACAACAGATTTCAGTGGGGGTAACCTTTATTTTACTGAAGCACAAGTGATTATATCAATTTGTCTCTTTTGAAAATGTGGAAAGTGGGGCGGGGCGTGTAATTTAATAGGGTTTAAAAAATCTAACCAGGCTTCTTTCTTACATAGGTGTTACCAGTGCGCTCCATGGCAACCGCTTCTTCTTTCTCTGTATATCGCCTTCAACATCTCAATGAGAAATATATGAAGCTGAAACAGAACATTCGTTCATCTAGTCCAGTAAAGGCTCTCCACGGTCTTTAGCAGAGGACTCTAAAGATCCTTCATGAGATCCTTCAGCTAAAGATATCTGGGACTGAGCCTGAGATCTTCTACATGCAATGCATGTGTTCTTGCACTAATCTATAAGGATGTGCAACTGGGCAAAACTTGAGCTTGTCGAGGTTCTTCAAATTCCATCTTGATGCTTGTTCTGACTTGTGTCCATATCAGATGGTGAGTGTTGTCATTGCTGCTGCTATTGTTGTTTTCCACATGGAAATTTTTCATGCACATTTCCCCAAATGTACACATCAGCTGTGTGCATTTTTGAATGGTATGTATTCTTCTCCCGTTGTGTAAAGCGTGTTTATGCACATTTTCCCCAAAAGTAGGCATGCCTTCATGCACACTTTTTCAAATTATAGATTTCTGAACACATTTTTGTTTGTTTGTTCCATAAATCGCATTGCAAGCATGGAAATGCATGGACTTTGCATTCAGGCCTATGTTTAATTCTTGCAGATAGAAACTGGTAAATTCTGGTAAAAAAAAAAACAAATTGAAATGAATTTCGCATATATCCCTATAAACCTATGGCCCATCCCATGATGCTTTATGTTAATAAGGGGAGTTCATAATATGCCAGTGAGTAAACCAAATGAACTCACCCCAAGAACTCTTCTGGCAAACAATTGTTCCATTCACGTCATTTCTCCAACTGCAGCACTTATCTAGGTTTGGTTTCTTTTGGAAGGAGGCTACTAGAGGCCTATTGGATACTTTGCAATATTTGCATTTATTTACAAATATACAGACTGATCACAGCTGGATTGGAAAACCTGCCTTGCTTGTCTCTTCCGGCAAGCGTACCCAGCTGAATTTTAAGATGCCTTTTTTAATGGTGTGCTGCTTTTAATGATTTTTAATAATTCAAACGTTTTAAACGTTTGAATTAGTTGTGTGTATTTTATGGTGTTTTTATTTGTGTTGTACCCTGCCTCGATTCAGAGGGAGAGGCGGGTAATAACTAAATAAAATTATTATTATTATTATTATTATTATTATTATTATTATTATTAACAATGCACACTCTATCTAGGTCAAAATTATTAGCACAAGGAACTGTATTGTGGATATTAAAGCGAGAGAAACTATTGCTTGTTAAGTGCAGTGGAGAATCAAATGTAGTATCAATATTAAAGGCATCATAACAAATACACAATATTTTTATGTTTATTAGATAGGGAAGTCACACCTTTTTACCCAGCTCAGATGTCTTTCTGATAGGCCCACATATTAGGAGAGCGGCAGTAGATTCTCCAACATAGTATTCCTTCCTGGCTGGGGTTTAAAGTTTGTACAAGTGATAGAAGGTAGTAGTTATTAAGTAGAACTATATAAAGTGCCAAAAAGGCACACAACTACTCCAAACACCAATAAAAGGTGATAATTATCAAATAACCCATTTATTTACAATTTATAAAGATGTATAAAAACAACTGATGTGTCTCAAAGTGGTTAACAATCACAATGTTCGGTACTGTAATAACAAATAATATACATCATATATACACAAGTACATTTCTAATACAGTCCAACAATATAATAGGCAATTATAACATTTGGCACTTGAGACAATACCATCAGAATAATATATATACAAAAATAGGGTTTCTTCTCATTTTCTAATCTTTGCTGCGTTGTCAATACATTGAATGACAGGAATTTGCAAATAAACTTCCCGTTTTCGCTGTTCCAGCTTCTTCGGACTCAACGCCATATCAGGTATAGAGCTGTTTCTATCTCAGGGAAACAATCCCTCCAGTAAAACTCGGCTTAATTTTTAGTTCTAGTCCTTGACAGACCGCAAATCGCAGCTGTGATTGCGGCAAGTGGAGCTTGTGCTATGATCTTTTGGCTATCACTGCTTCAGGGTTGCACAGCCCTTTTCTCTATGATAGAGAAAATATCATGTCCAGGGACTGAAACTGCGGTCATGTGGTTGAGTTTGTGCTGTTCTTTTGGTTTGTAGTAGCTCCACAGTGGGGGACTTTAGTGGTGGCCACTGTCATTGAGTTCTCTGGTAGAAGTGGTGGGTGAAGGAGGAGAGAGCTGTGTGTCAAAAGCTCATGTGTACTGAATGCTTGAAGGTACTTCCAAGAAAGTACCTACCAGCTCTAACCCCCACTGATGACATACTCCAGCTGATCTGTGATTGGCATCAGTCTGAAGGGGCCTGCAGATGTACAGGTGCATGGCTCCTTCCACGGGGACGCAAGCCTTGATTGATCAGCTGCACCTCCTTGTATTTAAAACAATTATTGTTAGAAGAATACCATAATGGTAAGATTTGCCTTGGAGAATTCACTTCAGCCTCTCTCTGTCAACTCTCAAAACCACATCTCCTCTTTCCCAGTAGATTACCAGCCAGCTCCTGGCATGAGTGAGGTTCCTCTTATGGTTGCCACTGATCCTTGTCCATGTGATGCTCTTTTGCAAGGGACATGATCCTCACACCAGCAGAATGAAACAGAACTGCTTGGAGTACTCTGAGAGGTGTGTGGAAGCATTTTTTTTATATCAGGTTGAACCGTTATCCTGGAAAGCCTGTGGCTTTCTATGCATCACCACCCACTGGGCTATGGAACTACCTTGGCGTTGCTGTAACTGGAATAATAGTCCTTTCTATTTTTTCTGGGCTTGGCTATCTGCCTGGCAAATGGTGGTATGTTTCCAAGTTGTCTGTGTTTGTGCTGCCAGAGGAGTTGTTTCCCTGTCTATAAGGAGCAACACAAAGAGTGCTTAGATACAGGTGTCAGTTGATGTCCTCCTGGTCATTGCATTGTGGTGGTTTGCCTTTGGGAAAGGGCACTGTTTTTAATAATGTCTTTAATAATGGGACCACAGCCACGTTATGCCAAGTATTAGCCCAGGCCAGCCTTCCCCAAAGTGGTACCCTCCAGATGTTTTGGACTGCAACTTATAGGAACATAGGATCATTGGTCCATCTAGCCCAGGAATGTCAACACTGACCAGGAGCGGCTCTCCAGGGTTTCAGGCAGTGGTATTGCCAGAGATGCCAAGGATTAAACCTGGAACCTTCTCCATGCCAAGTATGTGCTCTACTAATGAGGCATGGCTCTTCCAATCAGCCCTACCCAGGATGGCCAATTGACAGGGTTGATGGGAGCTGTAGTCCAAAACATCTGGAAGGCACCAGGTTGGGGAAGGCTAGTCTAGGCATAGCAGCCACATGGCCTACCAGGACAATGCGCAAAAGCCTTTACTCAAAAGGCAGAAGAAATCCATGGCAAGTTTTACTAATTATTTTTCTTCTCCCAGCCGAAGCACAATGCTAAAAGAATAGGATGAGAACAACTTTTCAAAGAGGTTGTTGCTTTTGAAAATTGCTAACAATTTCTATTTAAACAGCATTTATCATTGATAATAGGAGCTGTGGGATTGAACAGACTGATCTTGTTAACCTGAGACTCCTTTGGAAGAAGGCCTTCAAAATACAGAATAGTAATTAGCTCCCCACAGTGCTGTTTTGGTGAAGTGTAACTAATAATTCCATTTTGGCTTTGACATAGAACAATGGCTTATTCAGCAGCATCTACAATAAAAGTTAGATTCTGCAATCAGCATTTCATATTGGGGCTACAGCTGTAGCCATCATATATATTATGAACAGTTTCTATTAAATTCATAAACAAGGGCTAGACAACATATACATCATTTATTTATTATGCATTAAATGTCTTATGTATTTAAAATGTTTATTAAGTATTAAATACATAAACAAAGGCTATGCAACATAGACATTATTTGATGCAAGAGGCAGTCATGTTCTTAAACACCCGTGCATGCACATGTTTATACCCAGAACGCATACACACTCCATACTTTTGGTCTGGAAAATATCTGGCCTATTCACTTTCACATAGGGATGTATGAGAAATTTGTTTTTGAAAATCTTCAAAGGCTCTTTGTGATTGCAGAGATGTGTCCTTTTTTGGGAGAGGGGTGTCTTTAAGTGAAAGAGGCATTATTATCCTTTCCGCCACTACACCTTTGTATGCCACTGCTAAAAATATGATGCAGTAGCTCAGAAAAGGAAAAAAAGCTATTAGCAGGAGAGCATGAACTTGTCACTCAAGAACCCAGAAGGATTTTATTTTATTATCACGGGAAAGATGGAATCTTGAGATATTCATAGACATCATACTTATACTTTTTGGGGGGCTTCAATTAAAGAGTGTATTACTACAGCACCTAAAAATAAATCTATAATAGGTAGATTAATAACTACTGTTGTAACTTTGTTCCTTATGTTGCTATTTGAAACCTTCTGGGGAGGGGGGGAAAGTGAGCCGAAAATAATATAGTGTAAAAACATAATGTACCACTAGATCCATTGAGGGCCACTAAGACCCTTTAACAATCAAATAATTTCTATTAACTACATGGCAGTGAAGTATTCTCAGTAGTCTTCACAAAATGTAAGCTAATGAATGGACCTATCCCCCAACTGGAGTAGAAATATCCTCCAAAGCGTGGCATGTCAGCCTCTACAATACAAGGTACAATGAGTGGAGCACCCAAATATATATTCTCTTTATCTTACACCTAATGCTTCACATCCACTATAAGAAAGGCCATACAATAAGGATTGTAGCTGTAGATAATAGAACATATCATGGAAGATGGTCTTCTTGGATCTCAGTTTTCCCCTGCAGCCCCTTGAATGAACCTCCTAAAAACCTGCTCCAGAGTGTTGTGGAACCTTCTGGAACGGTATGAGAAGTAGCCTGGGAAACTGCTGGAGAAGGGGAGGTCAGCAAAACAGCTCACTTTCATTCATGGAAGCCTCTATGGAATCCAAGCTCCTGCCACAAATGGAAGGCCTCCTTCTGTGTGCAAAAGTGCACCTTTGGATCATTAGAACTGGGCTGTATGGATGGAGACACGTCTCCATTTCTTTAGATAGCCATGGCAAGTGCTGTCTTCACCTTCAAGCTGTATCATGTAGTTATTTGCTTGTCTCAAGTGGCTTGCAGCTCAAGAAAGCTCAGGTAACAAGCAAGCAACTGATTTGTAATGATACTTAAGTGTATTGAGGATATTCCTATACAAAAGTTTGTAGCTATACAAGATGTCTTGCTTGGTAATACACATCTTCAGGCTCTGGAGTTTTGTTCACACATGTGATTATTTTCTCTTTTTTTCCTCAGGCATTTGACAGCATACGATATGTTTTAATCAGGTCCTGAATTTGACTTATGGTTGATTGATCAAAGCTGTTTTTAGATATATGTTGAGCATCATCAGTTGAGCGTTTTATTGCATGCTTGTTACTAGGGATGTGCTCCGCTTCTAATCGGACCAGCGAATTAGAAGCGGAGTGGGGGGCTTCGCCTGCCCTTAAGGCGGAGGCGAAGAGGATTGGGGGGCCGGCGGAGCGTGGCGAAGAGGATGGAGGTGAAGGCGGATCCTTCACCTCGATCCGGAGCTCCGACGGAAAGGTAAGTGGGGTTTACCGGGCCCTGCCGCTGTCGCTGTCGCCCATGCAGCGACAGCAGCAGGGCCCGGTAACCCCCCTCCCCCTTACCAGCGTCCATCCGCGGTCCGTCGGCTTCTTCAATTGAGCCCGCTTTTCAACCAGGAAGTCTAGGCCGCATTTGCGGCCCAGACTTCCTGGTTGAACCGCGGGCTCAATTGAAGAAGCTGATGGACCGCGGACGGAGGCAGGTAAGGCCCCCATCCCCCTTGGTCCCTTACCGGGCTCTGCCGCTGTCGCCGCACGGGCGGCAGGGCCCGGTAACCCCCCCGCCCTCCTCTCCCTTACCTGCCTCCATCCACGGTCTGTCGGCTTCTTCAATTGAGCCTGTGGTTCAACCAGGAAGTCTAGGCCGCACTTGCAGCCCAGACTTCCTGGTTGAACCGCGGACTCAGTTGAAGAAGCCGACGGACCGTGGACGGAGGCAGGTAAGGCCCCCCTCCCCCTTGGTCCCTTATCGGGCTCTGCCGCCGTGGCCGCACGGGCGGCGATGGCGGCAGGGCCCGATACCCCCCCGCCCTCCTCTCCCAGCCTTACCTAGCGCCACTCCCCTCCACTGCGGAGCTCCGATTCGGAGCCGGAGCTCCGCGGCGAAGAGGAGCGGAGTATGGGCGGAGCGGTGCGGAGCGGCGCGGGCCAATCCGAAATTTTCTGATCGGCCCACGGGGCGGAGTGGGGGGTCCATGCACACCCCTACTTGTTACTGCCCATTCATGTTTTTTGTGTGGATCCTTTTGATGACGCCATCTGTGTCCTGTGCATCTCCCACTCGTTCTGGTCTTCTTTCTGCTTTAGGGTGGATTCCAGCATTGAGTGGGGGGTTGGACTCAATGGCCTTATAGGCCTCTTCCAACTCTACTATTCTATGATTCTGCCACAAATAAGACCTCGGTAAATCCAATTGGGGGGTGGGGGAGTGAAATGTGCCACCATTTCCTGCTCTGTGCAGGAAAAGCAGCTAGATAAAAATGTCCACTGAATGGACCATATGGTCATTGTTTACTTCCTCTTTCTTCCCCTGTGTAAAGAAAGAGGAAGTATCATGGGACAAAAGCAGGGGGAGAACAATGGGAAGGAAACACAATTTCCCCCATCTGATGATGCTCATTGTCTCTTTCTGTTTGTGTGTTATTATGTAAATGGTTTTAAAGCTTTTTATACTGTATTTTTAATGGGTTTTAATCTTTATAAACCACCCAGAGAGCTTTGTCTATGCAATGGTACCAAAATGTGGATGATGATGATGAGGAGGAGGAGGAGGAGGATAATTTGTTGTTCAGAGCTTACTGTTCTATGATTGTGAGTGCTTGGGAATCACATTTGTTGTGTTTGACCCCATGAACAGCTATTTTTGTATAGCATTTAAATGTCAGTTGACACAGGATTGACCAGGATTAATGTATATAAAGCACTATTCCATGCCCAGCCAGGACCCCAATGGAAGGAATTGTATCCAGGACTAGAGATGGAGTAATTATTCAAAGCAGGGATGTTCAGAAATGCAAGCGCCCATGCTTAAAGTAAAGTATCCACTATTTGAGGTGGACACAACCTCTGCTTTAGCTTCCCTTGACTCAAATGGAGTGGGTGGGTTGCCCACTTCCTGCACAAACTCCACACAGCTCTCAAGAGGCTGTGTAGGGGCTCTCCTGAGTTGCATGGAGTTGTCCTACAGCCAGAGATTGCCCATCCCATCATACTTGGCTACATGTGACATCTCTGCAGAGTATCTCTTGTGTGACCCAGAACTGACAAGAGTCCATGATGTCTGGCTGCAAAAGTTTGGCAACACTGCACAACATAGGAGAGGGACACAAAGTTCCTGGGCTGTGTGGAGCTGCCTGTCCTCCTTCTTCCCCTTCTTTTCCAAGGAAAGGATGTCTTTTTCTAGAAGAAAGGGGACACTGGTAGGGGAGTACAGGAGATGGGGAGGAATTTGGCTGCTCAAGCAATCAAGCTGAGAGTTTGACTCAAACCATTCAGCACTCCAACTGATTTTTGGGCGTAGCAAGTAGGTGCTTAGTAGAGCTGTGCACAGATGGCCTTTCGAAATTCTCCACCCTATTTGTGGGCAGGAAACTGGATGGGGGGGGGAATTTCACCAAACTTCTCCAGGGTGAGGAGAAATTCTCCAACATTTCTCATAGGAAGGGCTAACCATTGTCAGGGGTTGTAGCATAGTGCCTTTCTTTTATTCCTAAGGGTTTTCTTCTCTGTGTGTGTGTGTGTGTGTGTGTGTGCGCACGCGCAGGTGGGATCCCATTTTGCATCCTCCACAATGCAGGGCCACATCTACACCAACCACAGTATGCCACTTTGAAAACGGTTTGAAAACTATATGGAGTGTGTCCTGGGCCCCAGCAGTTGTCACTACTGTTATAAACCATTCTAAAGTAGTAGTGTAGATCCCGCCCAGGTGTGAGCAGGGCAATGTTGTGTCCCGCTCTAGGGAAGAGGTGGATCGAGTGTAGGGATGGGTAAATCAGTCAGTTTCACTTTCTCCTACATTAGTTTTTTTAAAAGAACTTTAGTTCTTTCTCTCCCAGATATGAAAAGCTTTGAGGATTTTGGTAAATTCTTATTAAAAATGAACTAAAACAAAATTCTCACCCATTTGCACTAACCGAATTCAAGATGGACAGCTATTCTCAGCATAGAGAAGATCTTGATACACTTGCCTGCCATAGAGCTGTTAAAGATGAGGGGCCTATTTAAAAAAGAGACGGTGCACTAATTTAGAGCTTACATGGTTGAATACATAGGGATTCAAACCCAGCCTTTTCTGAGCAAAGCACTGGGTCTGGATGGCTGAATCGGAGACTGTCACACATTCCATTTTATTTTTTTTTTAAAAAATCTCAAGTTCTTTTTCTCCAGAATATGGTGCTGTGTGAATTTTCTGTCACATTGCTCTCCATTGCTCTCCAGCCTCCCAGCCTGCCTGCACTTCCTGATCTAAAAAAAGGCAGATGGAAGGAGTTACCTCACACTGTCATCTTCTGGGCTTTAGCTGAAGTGTGGGAGGCTGAGGAGGCTCTAGGCTGCCGGAGAGATAATTGTACAATGGAAAACAGGACACTTACACCCACTCCTCAGCTATGACATAGGTAAGCACAAGAACCCTCAACCCAACCCATGAGAGTTTTCCTTTCCTTTGAATTCCTTTTTGAAATGAATTTCTTTTCTATCAAATTGAATGTGAATGGTTAAAAAAAATGTGGAAGAAATTCTCAGCACAGCACTCGTCCTTACCTATCCCTAGTATCAAGTGTTGCCACCAAGGATCCTTCCGGCTCTGGAAATCAGGTGATTCCAAAGAGCCAATAATGCTGCATACAATAATAAATCCAGGGCCTCTGTGCTCCCTTGGTTTGGGCAACTTGTCGCCAAGGGAGGCCTCAAGCTATTTCACTATACCAGTTAAGGCTCCCAAGTCCTTAACTGTGACCCCAGGGTGCCCTGACCCCCCTACAGCTGCCAAACCTCCCCCCTCCGCTGCCACCGATTTCCTTCTGATTGTAGTCACAGCTGCCATGGATTATTCGCCTTCTCCCCACCCCACCCCTGCCCTCCCAGTGATCCTGATACAGATGGCTCATTCCTCGCTGGTAGCAGCAGTGAGGAACAGGTGACAGCTGGGATTGCTGGGGGAGTGACGGCTCTCTACTGCCTCCTCCAGCAATCCTCACACATATCACTCTAGTAGCAATGAGGAAAGAGTGATTTGTGTCAGGATTGCTGGGATATGTGTGCACGTCTAGGTGTGTGCGTGCACATGCACCCCTTGAGGCAGCCTCAGATGTGGCCCTCTGGCCCAAACCAGTTGTGCACCCGTGCTCTATGCCACAGCCATGCTTGCCAGGCCCACTTGCTCATGTGCTTCAGGGACTTGCCGCAGGTCAGCCCTGACTGAGCACCTGATGCCGGGCTCTCAGAAGGTATTGGGTGAAAACTACCATCGTTGATCTTGTTATACTCTGAAAGACTTTGGGACTTAACTTATTGGATCATTCAACACAAATACAAAATGACTCAGCCCTGGCAAGTGCTGCAGTTATCTCTCTGACTGCTGAATGGAAGAGTTTCCCCCTTTCACATCTTCAGTGAACAAGACGCTGCTGTGATGACTCAGATGCCAGGCTTTGCGGCGGTGGTGATGAATGGGGCTGCTGCCGCTCATTATGCCCGGAAGGCAACACCTGAAAAAACTGCTAATCGAGTCAAGGCCCCTGCTTGTGGCTGATGGCCCTGATGCGACTATTTCCGTTTGGGGTTTATAAGGGCTTTACAGTCCAGCTATGCGGTTTAGTTCATTAGTTTAAGTAAACCCTATAGGAATTACTCTCGCAGTGTGCATTAGACCCTTACATGTTTATTTTTTATTGGCCCTGTACGTTACAGTATTAACCACATACACGTTTCTGTAAAATACTACATCATCACTGCACGCTGTTTAGAAAAATATGATGCGGCTCTTTGTTCCTTTTGTTGAGAATTCTACGGTTTGACCTACTGGACTAAAAATCATATCCCTGTAACCTTTGCTCCAATCAAATAAGCTTTTTATGAGATAAGAAATAATGGTGTGAGCTGACTTTAGAGGAATTTGATTGAACCATCATGGTCAGCAGCCACCATAGAGGCTGGCAATAACAGTTCATGCAATAGTCCCCGAAAACCTTGGGTCAGCTGCAAGCCTAAAGACTGAAGCGCACAAAGGATACATGGCAGCATTCCCCAACCTGGTGCTCTCCAGATGTTTTGGGCCACAACTCCCAGCATTGCTCACCACTGGCCATGCTGGCTGGGCATCATGGGAATAGATGTCCAAAACAGCTGGAGGCCACCAGATTGGGGAGGGCTGATACATCGTATTTGAAGAGTGCACTCTATCATGAATGGCTATCCTAAACCATCTATGTCCCATTACAGAGCATCCCACTCTGTTCTGCGAAGTTCCTTTCTGGCATTTAGGACTGAAAAGGCAACTCCTGATTCACCATCACATTGACAGGTGGCCAATTGGGGAAGGCCATTTCAGTGGTATTTAGGACTTTCTTCCACTCTCCAGTCCAAGCATGGAACTGCTTTCCCTGTCTGGGAAGTTTGTCTTTAGACTTTCGGCCTTCCCAAGGGGCCTGCCTTCTTCTTGTCTCCGTGCTGACGTTGTTTCATTCCTTGGCCTGCCTCAACAGCCTCAACAGTGGTTTTGGTACTGGATTCTTGTCAGTTAACCCGTCCTTCTCCTGTTTTGCATGCAGCTTGTTTTTCTGGAAGGTATATTGGCTGCAGTCCATAATAGGACTGGCATTTCTTCTACCCATTTCAGGATTTGCTTGCTGTGGAGATGGGAATTTTAGGGGAATCCCAAAATGAGGAGAAGCGAGACAGCACAAATCATTTCCTGCCATTTCAGGGGAGAAGAGGGGCTTAAATGGTGTATAGGGCAGTTCTTCGTTCCTTTTTCTTTCCTTTGTAAAATCTGCCAGCCAGCAGTAGCCAGGGACTTTGGGCCAGCCCTGTCATTAGGCAAAGTGTGTTGTCTGCTGGAGGCAGCTGATTCGGTGGGTGTCATGAAATGGCAGCAAATTCTTAGTAATTTAATTTATTTTCTATTTTTACTGCTATGAAGAAGGAGAGACTTCAGTGAGATTTTCTGCCTCTAGTAAAAAAAATATCCTGGCTGTTCTTGGGTACCATGCATCTTGACTTTGGTGTGGAAAAGGGTCAGCATTTGCTTTTCTCTCAAGCAGCAAAATGTCTTGAGCTAGCCCTGCTGTGGAGGAGGATGGTAGTGATGTTAGGCAAAGTTCCTAAAAGGCCCTTGCATTGTGGGGAGGAGGAAGTTGTTGGGAAAAGAGGGCTTGGACAACTGAGAGGGCTGACCCAAGGCATTGAGAGACATCTGTTTTTTCTCAGGCTTGGAACAGACTTCAGGGGCCAGAAAGAGTCTTCCCTAGCTTAGTTCCAAGGCAGCCATCTGCAGTCCTGATCTTGCAAAGAGAATGAGAAATAAAAGGAACCATCTTACCTGACTCTACTTACCTGGCCCAATCTCATCACAAATATTGCTCTCATAGCCAGATTCATCAAATAAGAACATGAGAAGAGCTATGATGGACCAGATAAAGGGTGCCACAGAGGAGTGGCCCAGGAGCTGCCTGGGGAAGCCCACAAATAGGACATGAGAACAACAGCACCTCCCCACTCATGTTCTCCAGCAACTGGTATACAGAAGCATACCACCTCTGATACTGGAAAATTAAGGCAGCCTTCTTTAACTTAATTATCACATACTTGTTGGTGCTGTAAATCATAGCTTATTTCTTTGAATGAAGAAGAGTTCTGAAGTAAAGCCCTTTTTTATTTGTGGAATCCACCAGTTTTTTGGGGGGGTTGTGGGGGGGACACATAGAGGCAGGTGGGCTCAAGGGGCTGCTCTACACACTGCCAATGGGGACAAATATACATCACTGATAAAATGAAAGACTCCACTCAAACAATTGCAAATTCTCACCTCGTAATTCTCACACTGTATTTCAGGCAAACATTACAAGCTGCCAATGATGAGATTCTGATCCAATGAATTCTGAAGCTTGGTGGCTTCATACTTGATTCTATCTGGACACTGTGCACTGGTATTCTTCTCTAATCCAGAGGTTCTCATATAGAGTTATGTGAGGTGACTATATAAAGCAAATCTAGCAGAAGGCATTTCAGTTAATGTAGGACAAATTACTCTCATCACAGTCATAAGAAAATAAGAGCCATGCTGCATTAGACCAAGGGTCCATCTAATCCAGCATTCTGTTCACACAGTGGCCAACCAGCTGTCAACAGGAGACCCACAAGCAGGACCAGAGTGCAACACCACCATCCCCCCATGTTCCCCAGCAACATAGGCTTACTTCCTCTGATTGTAGGAGGTAGCATAAAGGCATCAGGACTAGTAGCCATTGATAGCCTTCTCCTCTTCTTTGGATCCAGACCTAATTGCATTTAGAGTAGATAAGTCAATTGTACTGAAGTTACCCATGACTAACTTATGTCACACTGTATAAATAAGTCTGGATTCAACCCTACATCTATTTTCATCAGAAGCTTGTACCTCTAGTCACAGAAAACCAAAATGGAGGATTAGCAAATGGATAATCATTTTTGTTGTGCTCATGGTTAAATGATACGGAACAAGGATCCTCTGGGAAAGCTAGCCCATTTTAAAAAAGAAAAAGAAAGAACTGGAGTGAATCAAATATGGAAAATCTAACAGATGTCGCTTCCCCTTCATTTTGTTATCAAAGAAAGAATAGGGCAAAGGGGACGTGGCAAACCAACACCTGAATGCTTGTGGGACCCAAGAAGCTGCTACAAAAAGAAACCATTATTCTTTAATATTTACAATTCAACTCTCATCTTCAAACACTCCTTTACAGTTCCTGCCAATTTTTCAGGATTAAAATCTGCTTCTCCATTCGGTCATTTAAAACCAAAAACACAATGACCCTTAAATTGCATTACATGAATCCCTAGTGAAGGGTTGAGCACCCGCTACATTCACTTGCAAACAAGGGATGCTCTGGCATTGACATAACACCTGCTCTGCCACATCTCTGGGGCATCTCAAATTAATTACAAGAGAAAATCCATGTCCGTTTAAAATATACCAGTTGTCTTGTGTGGTTACACTGATTCACAGCAGTATGTGGGCTACAGTTACAGCAGTGCCTAGTGCACCGGTTGTACCTTGGTTTGCGACAGCATTTGGACTCCCAACATAAATTCTGCTTCATTAAAATGAAGGGGCCCTTTGGTATTAGGGTCAAGAATCATTTGTGTCTAAGCAGCACACTTGATTCAAAGTATGTTCCACTGAAAACAATGGAATTTGCTTGCAAATAAATGAGCCCTATAGAATCCATTTGGGTTATCTGCAGGTAGTATATTTCTATTTTATAGATATGTGTTTTATTTTTTTTTATTTTTTACAGCTTGCAGGGCAGGGTAACATGTACCCCATGTCAGACACCAAATGTTACTTCCCAGTCATTTTGTAATCTAAATATATTAAAGAAATGATTTAAGAACTGGTTTGAAATGGGCATCAATTATCAAATGTCTTGGGTAAAATGTGGACTGTCCATCAAATTGCTTCAACTTTAGTAATTTACCATTCCCTATCCAACATGCTGAAAAGTTATGAGAGGTTCCCATCTTCTGAAATGGAAATGCATGAAAGAAAACCCCAACATCAAGTATAACCTGGTGGGATCTGAGCTGGCGGTGACTGAACAAGAAAGAGATCTTGGGGTCATGGTGGACAGCTCGATGATAATGCCAACCCAATGTGCGGCTGCTGTAAAGAAGGCAAACTCCATGTTAGGCACTATAAGAAAAGGAATTGAGAATAAAAGTGCCAGCATCATATTGCCTTTATATAAATCTATGGTGCAACCACACTTAGAATACTGTGTGCAGTTCTGGTCACCACACCTAAACAAAAGTTATTATAGAGCTGGAAAAAGTGCAGAAAAGGGCAACTAAAATGATAAAGCATCTCCCCTTTGAGGGAAGGTTACAACAGCTGGGATTGTTTAGCTTGGGAAAAAGGAGTCTAAAAGGGAGACAAGATTGAGGTGTACAAAATTATGCATGGTATGGAGAATGTGAATAGGGAGACATTTTTCTCCTTCTCTCAAAATACTAGAACCTGGGGTCATCCCATGAAGCTGATTGGTGGGTGATCCAGGACAAATAAAAAGAAGTACTTCTTCCCAGACCACATAGTTAAATTATGGAATTCACTACCACAAAGCAGGTTGATGGCCACCAATTTGGATGGCTTTAAAAGGGGGTTAGATAAATTACTGGAGTAGAAGGCTATCAATGGCTACTAACCCTGATGGTTATGTGCTACCTCCAGTATCCAAGGCAGTAAGCCTGTATGCACCAGGTGCTGGGGGAACATGGGTGGGAGGGTGCTGCTGCACCATGTCCTGCTTTGTTGGTCCCTGGTTGACGGCTCATTGGCCACTGTATGAACAGAGTGCTGGACTAGATGGATCCTCGGTCTGATCAGCATGGCACTTCTTATGTTCTGCATTCATACCAACTAGGGAGATGCAAAAATAAGTAGCTGGCCCTAATGCCCGTAAGAGCATCTCTGAATTAAGGGAAAAAGCTGCACCCTTTCCCGGTTTTCTTATTCTGGGGCCTTTCCATGTTTACTACAGCTCCTTTAGACTGTGATCAATGGTGACCATGTGGTTTGTAACTGAAGCCCCTCAATTAGGCAGTGCTCTAGAAAATTCAATGAAACACCACCATCTAGTGGCTGTATTCTAGTTCAATGACGAGTTGACACACCACGATATCCTGTGATAATTTTAAATAGTGCATTATCTCTGAACTTTTTAAAAGCAAGATTAAAGGAAGGTACAGGAGACATCCTGGAGATTTACAGTGTCATGTAAATGACCTGCAAACCTCCGTGAGTGGGCAATCATGAGCATGCAATAAATCACTCATGAAGAGTTTCTTAGATTCACTAGAATCAATGCTGATACAACTGAATTTCAGGAAGTGGTTTAATATCAAGACAGGCGCTCATTCCACATTGTGATTGATTTTTGGCAATCCTGCATCTTCAAAGACATTTTCAGAATACAGAATGTAGTATTTGCCTCAATGACTTTTAAAAGTCCTTGTTAATTTTTAACCATACTCATAAAATTTTGCCTTTCTATTTTCTAGATAAAAAGTTTCTGTTGGTCTATTATCTAGCCAATCTTTCATCACCCATCTGTCCTGTTTAGCATAAATCATATACCTGCATATAAGCTGCTGTATAACAGAATGTGTTAAAATAAAACAAAACAGGAATCTACCCAGTCATTCAGTTAAAATCAAGCTATAGCAACAGGGCTATAGTCAATGGTAGAGATAATGGCCTCCAGATGGATGGCTCTTGTCACTGAGGATACTTATTATACTTATAACAGTAAATTAAATTTGTTGTGAAACTACACCTTGGCAAAGGAAAGGAAGAGTGTGAACTTGATTAAGTGTGACAAATCTGAGACTATAAAGCCATTGACTCCCCTGTGCCATAAAAATTGCAAGGAAAAATATCTACTTTGGGGGGAATTCAGAAAGATACAGAATTTAATGTGTGAAATATCTCCACTGAAGCACCTTATTTATTTTGCTGTTCTTAAGTCTAGAATGCCTGTGAACTCTTGCTCATCTTAACACTTCGTATGAAATTGTGTTAAGGACTAGTAACTTTGAAGATGTATTAATAAGGCAACCCATGAAGTAGGCTAGTTGAACATACTTCTGGAAGAAAGTGTTACAGGCCATATACATCAAAGATCCAGAAGGGGAAAAGCCTCATGAAGAATCAGAATTCTTGTTCACTTGCAGTCCCATTGTGTTAAAAATAGCTAATGCTTTTGGATCCATGAGAACTTTTTCCAATTGTTTCAAAACATTTTTGTTTAAAATTTGCCCTCATTGTATGTGGAGTTTTAAAATTACATTTGAGGTAGAAAAACACCCACCTACCACTTTATGATAATAGGGTTGGATCCAGCCTGCGGCATGCTTAGAACAGGCCTATTGAAATCACTGAGACTTAATTTAGGGTCTGATTATATGCGGAGAAAGCTCCACGGTGGCTGCAAATCTGTGCTGCATCAGTTATATGATGCAGCCGCAGATTTGCAGTGACCATGGGCCTTTCCCATGAAGCTGTGCATTGAAAAAGTCAGGGACTTACCCCAACATTTTCAATGGAGTGAAATCAGTATGGCTCTTCTGCCATCTGGCCTTATTCCCGGAGTCAATCCAGGGCAGTCCCTACTGGGGTGGGGGCAACTCCAGTACCCAGATTGCTGCTGGAAACATCACGTTCCCTCTTTGGCATCAAGATTCCCCAATGCCACTGCAGGTGAGTAAACCCCTGGGATTTCAGCACTGTGAAGACAGACCCTTAATCATGACTAAGTTGGCATGCCTAGAGTAGACCCCCATTGGGTCTACTCTAGGCATGCCATAGCCTGGATCAAAGCCATTTGAAAATGGAGTCTTTGAAAATGGAGTGGGCATTTCTTTTCACTGTTTCAACGTTATAAAGACCAGCTCTCTGCTGTGTCTAAGAAAATAAGCTCTGTGGTTCTCACCTGAGATCCCTGTGTTCATCCACTCCAGCTTCCAAGAAGCCTCTATTAAAAATAAGCAGATAGAGGCTTTTGGCAAGCCCATGGTTGTTCCTTGAACCTGCTTTTTGATTCTTTCCTTTCTTTGCTCTCTCTTCCCCCCCCCCCTCAAGTTCTGCACTATTCTGTTGATTCACTTCCTGCTGGTTTGTCCTTAGTTTCCTCCTCCTTCTTGCTGTACTATCACAGTCTGATTTCTTTATTTGGATGCCCAAACTTGGAAGACAGGTGAAAGGTTATTCATTTCTTCCTTAGGATATAAATCCCCATCCTCTCCAGGTATATTAATTTCACAAACATAGGCACAGTCTTTAGATTTAATAAACAATCACACCACAATTGCAATTGCCATCAACAGCAATTGAAATCGATGGGCAATATCCAATGCTGTTGCAGCACTAATGCTAGTGCAACATCATTAGTGCTTGCTAGGCAAAGTGGATAAGCACCAATTTGCTGTCACTGAAATTCGGTGCAAGCCACCATTTTTTCCTAGCAAGTGCTAATGACATTGTGCATTGTGCTAGTGCAACGTCATTAGTGCTAGCGCTATGACAGCACTGTATACTGCCCAATGGCATTTTATTTAATGATGACCAAGTTGAGTTTCATCAATATGCCATCCAATGGAGCCTGCTACATTCATATTGATTAAAAAAGCAAATCCACACATGGACTTCTTTGTATGTGTAGATTGGTTTTCTCTGTTAAAATAAGTGCACACTCTGGATGGAGGCAAACATATGGGTTGCAACAATAATAGGCCGACATTGTTCTAAACAGTTTTAGAAGGCAGTCTCCAGTAGTGAAAGCAATTTCAGGAGCTGAGGAAGAAAAAGCAAGTGCATCTGTTAAAAGATGAAAAACCGAGAGACAGTCTTTAAAATTTATTCTACTTTTAAACTATTTTCTGTCTCACTGATCCCTCCACAATCTATCAATTCTTTGGACTCCGAGGAAGAGAATGTCATGAAAAGTGACATCTTAATGAACAAATGATTTGCTGTACGATTTTGCCACACAGTATGTAAGCTCAGCAGCTAATTAGAGTCTAGGCGGCTCTAAATTAACTTGTGAGTACCTACAGTGATGGAAATTATGTCCTTAACAGTATGATTGACTGACAAAGCAGGTGAAGACCTGCTTATATCTTCAGAACCAGTTCATTAGTTTGTCCTAATGGCTATTACAGGTAAACACTGATATTTCATTATCCTGCTGCTAGATGAATACTGAGGTGGTGTGTATGTGTTGCGGGGAGAAACCTTGTTAACTCGAGTTTCGTAGGGTCAGTATGACTCACGTATTTGTCAATAGATATACATCTGACAACTCTCATTAATAACCATTAGAGCTCCGTTCAGCTCCTGAAGCAAACATCTGTATCCTTCACATTCTAAAAAAAGAGCTTTTCAAGTTACAAGATTAACAGTTTCAGTTCTTCTGCACTGTGCTAAATGTTCTGCACAGTCATGTCACCTTTTTATTACTAGCTATCATGACAGAGCAATGGAGCTATCAGTGCTAATATTTCTATTTAATGTATTGAGCAGGTAGCTCTGAAAACGAGCATCTTTCACAGATCGTCTCAAGAGGTCAAACATAAATCTTAAGTAAACAAACCCATAAATATGTCTCTGGTTGAATGTTCCTTGAGGAAGACAAGAAAGAGTTCTAATTCCTCCATGAAGAAGGAGTGGATGAACAAAATATAACCTTTGGAAGGTGAAAGCTGACAGGCTTTTTCTTTGTTATGGGTGAATAAAAAAGTTTCAATAACACCATTTCAAAACTGGTTTAAATAAAACCATTTCAAAACTTTAGTTCATGTCTGAACTAAAACTACAGTCCTATGCAAATTTACCTGGGAGAAAGCACCATTGAATTCAATGGAATTTACTTCTGAGAGATGGATAGGATGATGATGATGATGATGATGATGATGATGATGATGATGATGATGATTTATATACCGCCCCATAGCTGAAGCCTTCTGGGCGGTTTACAAAGATTAAAAAGATTAGCTTAAAAAGACTAAACATTAAAAATCAATATACAAAATTTAAAAACAAAAGCATAAAAACAGCTAACATTTAACAATTTTTAAACACTCAGCCAGGCCAAAGATTGTTTTGGAGTCGAGTCAGTTAAAACTCAACATATGCTGTTAAATACCTGGGAGAAAAGAAAAGTCTTAACCAGGCGCCCAAAAGAGAACTATGTTGGCACCAAGCAGGCCTCATTGGGGAGATTGTTCCATAATTGGGGGGCCAACACAGGAAAGGCCCACTCCCTTGTTGCAGTCCTCCGAGCTTCTCTCAGAGTAGGCACCTGGAGGAGGTGCAAGGGTGAAGATAGGTATGATTTTATAAGTGTGGTGGAGGTGATTTGAACATGCATGTGCCACATTCAGAGGTATTTGGTTTCAAGGTAACAAATGCATGTTCAGACCAATCCATATCACTTAAAATGTTGTATCTGCCTTTGCCTGATAGTGCTAATAGCCAGCTCCTTCTGTGAATGTGAATCTTTATGAAGCCACAATAGTACCAACCACACACATAAGGGTCAGGGGAACCCTGAGGAGGGTCAGGGGAACCCCAAGGTTTGCAAGAGTACAAAATAAAATTTAGGGGGGAATTAAGGAGACCCCCCCCCCCAAGACTGAGCATGCTCAGCAACCACAGAATGATGACTGGCTATTGAGTGGTGGGAGAAAATTAAATCTTGGCAGGGGGAAGAGAAGGGGAATGGAATGGAATATCTTAGAAGATGGCATGATTGGCTAGGTATTCCATGCTGCAACGTTTTATTTCAGGTCATACTGTTGCCTTCTATTTTTCTAGCTTTTTTGAGTTTTCTGAACAAGTTCTTATTATCTCTTTGGAAACTAATATGAACACCTGAGTTCCAACAGAATCTCTTTAATCTTATTTGTGGATGTTTGTTTAAGGCTTGTTCTTAACTGGGAGGAAACTAGATTTATTAAAATCAAGAGGGGTTTGAATATTGAATTTATCCGCTTCTGCTTTGCACCCGATAAATGTCATTCTAATAGATGTAGAAGTTGCAGCAGCATATTATGGGACAAGCCTCTGGTGGAGCAACAACCCTGCTGCCGATTTTGGTCCTCATGGGGATCTCTGAGACCAGAAAGGAAACAAGTGCTATGTGCAATCCATAAAAAGACCGGGAGGTTAGCCTGACTCTGACATTCATATAATTAGCAATGAACAAGATCAAGCTGTGGGAAGCCTAGCATTTCATTGGCCAAGTGTCTCTGGGGTG
This sequence comes from Elgaria multicarinata webbii, assembly GCF_023053635.1. NCBI lineage: Eukaryota > Metazoa > Chordata > Lepidosauria > Squamata > Anguidae > Elgaria > Elgaria multicarinata. The sequence goes on from NC_086177.1 coordinate 55,812,571, forward strand.
AGGTGGGGTGAGTGGGGGCAACACTTGTCTTTAAGTTCCAGCATGATAGGCAATTTTAATGGAGAAGCTGAACTAGGGTGACCATATAAAAAGGAGGACAGGGATCCTGTATCTTTAAAAGTTGCATAGAAAAGGGAATTTCAGCAGGTGTCATTTGTATATATGGGGAACCTGGTGAAATTTCCTCTTCATCAGAACAGTTAAAGCTGCAGGTGCCCTGCCCTCTTTTAAATCTGGTCACTCTAGTATAGCTCCTGCAGCTTTAACTGTGGTGATGAAGAGGAAATTTCACCAGGTTCCCCATATATACAAATGACACCTGCTGAAATTCCCTTTTCTATGCAACTGTTAAAGATACAGGAGCCCTGTCCTCCTTTTCATATGGTCACCCTAGCTGAACAGGAACAGAGCCCTGAGTCCCTACAGATACTAAGTTCCCATTCCCATTATACCAGGCAAACACCCATGGTAAAGCTTTACTCCTGTCAGCTCCCCCTTGTCATCTGCCTATTCTTCAGGCTAAGTGATGTCCATTCTGGAAATAATTAATCCCCAACTGGGGAAGCATCTCCACTTCAAAGGTTTTGACTCATGGGCAGGTTTGGCTACAGCACCTCTCATTTTGGAAAATAAGCAGGGCTGGTGCACAAGGAAACCCTGGTTGAGTGTAGCTGAGCATTTCGGCTGCTACTTTGTGCTTGTTAAATATCCTGATCGCTAACTCTGCTTGGATGGCTAGGGTAAGTCTAACTGGAGCCATTCAAAAATGACACTGCACAGAACATCTTTAGTGTTCTCTTCGTAAGAACGTCGTGTACATGACACATTTTGTTGGTTTGGGGCTCAAGACAAAATAAGACAAAAGTCGGACCGTGCTGCTGCTTCTGTCACCTCACTGTGATACTGTAGACTTTGGGCAAAGCCCAAGCAGCCTTCTGCAACCACTGGCCATGATGGCTAGGAGTGGTGGAAGTTGTAATCCCCAAAAAACAACAAAAGGGAAAGGCACATGATGTCACACAAAACCAAGAGAGAAGTGAGTGGGCCTGAAACATTTATTCCACCCGCAATGCCCTCTGGAAAGACAATTCCTTCTATAGGAGCTTTAGTTTTCCAACCCATCCGCAACAATGAGCCCTTTTGCTCCTTCCTGTCAGTTTCCATGTGGAAGTTGTAGTCCAACATATCTGGATGTCCAAGGCTGTTCTAAAGTGTTGTGGAAGGGGCAAGAAGGAGTTTACATTAGCCCTCTTCTCTCATGTAATGGCTGTGAGTGTATCAAACTTTTGCATCAAACTGGTACTGGTACCTACCACTTGCACAACAGCAATTTAGTGCTTCCCTGAAGAAGGCCTGAAATGAGCTGAAATGCTCATTTCTCAATTGGCCCATACCAGAAACAAGCATTTTTGCTCATTTCCTTCGCCCCAGAAGCACTAAATCTTTGTTCTGCAAGCAGTGGGTCTCACATGTGGACAGAAATTCACGGGGCATAAGGGAACCGGTGGACACAGAAGTGCCACATTGGATTCTGTCCAAAGCTTTCTTCTATAGAACAAACAAAACAGAACTGCCCTAAATCAAAATGCCTTTAACTTAATAATTTGTTTTTTACTTTTGTGAAATGCATACCTCATAGTTCATGCAACATCAATGGATTTTTGATTCTCATTTGAGATTTGTTTAGAAAAATGAACTTTATTTACAATTGTCCAAATCCTGCAATTGCCTTGGTCACATAAGCAAAGCATCCAGAGCAGCTATCTCATGCATATAAATGTTAATAGGTTTTAACAGAAAAGGAGGTGGCTAAAAAGCAGATATACCTTCCATGGTCCTAGGTTGGCTCAGAATCCTTCTCTGTGGGGTTAGGCTGCGTAATAGATGCAAATATGAATTCCTTCAAATTGAAGGGGTGAAGATTCTCCTGGCAATGGGAAGTAACTTGGGCCAATGCAGTCTACAGGGCCATTGTACAATGCAGATAGGGTTTACTTCTATATAGAAGTGGTATTAATGACAGTCTCATTGTGCTGTTTGAAAAATGAGGGTCTGTTTCTGTACAAAATGTGTTGCAAGTTTGTGGCTGTCAGTGATGGTGCCTGTTAGCAACATCTATTTGGAGCATATATTCTCAAAATGGACAATAGTTGGACAAATTATAAAAGTATTCTATATGCGGAGACATTTAAGACAAATTAAATGATGACATACCACGCAGTGACATCCTGGACTGATGATGATGATAGTAATAATAATAATAATGATGATAAATTTATTTCTTACCCACCTCTGGATCGTGGCACGGAACAACATAAAATACAAAAATATTATAAAATACATAAAACTGATTAAAACATATAAAACTAATACATTGTTAAAATAACAGCCATACTTCTTAAAATTCAACCAGGTAGGCTTGCCAGAAGAGATCAGTCTTTAAAGGGGGAGTTTTATATTCAGAAAGACTGTTGAGTTGTTGAATATCTTCTGACAAGCTATTCCACAGTCTGGGAGTGGCAGAAGAAAAGGTCCTTTGGGTAACAGTTGTCAATCTAGTTTTGGCTGGCTGAAGTAAATTCTTCCCAGTGGACCTGAGTGTGTGGGGCAGATTGTACAGGAGAATGCGTTCCTGCAGGTAACCTGGACCCAAACCAAGTAGACCTTTAAAGGTAATAACCAACACTTTATAGTTCGCCTGTACAACACTTTATAGTTCGCCTGTGCCAAACTAATTGGCAGCCAGTGAATGTGTACTGGTCTGGCCGCCATATTTTAAAGTAGTTGAAGTTTTTTGGACTAGGCACAAAGGTAGCCTTATGTAGAGTGCATTGCAGAAGTTGAGCCTCAAAATTACCAGCACATGCACTACTGTCTTTAGGTCTTCCAACTCTGGGAAGGGGAGCAGCTGGCATATCAGCCGAAACTGATAGTAGGCACTCCTGGCTGTCGCATCTATTTGAGCTGCCATTTGGAGCGACAGATCCAGGAGCACTCCCAAGATGCCACAGCAGTCTTTCAGGGGGAGTGTAACCTCATCCAGAACTGGTTGACACACCTCCAATCCCAGGTTGGGGCCTTTGACAGTAAGCACCTCCGTCTTGTCTGGATTCAGCTTCAGTTTGTTTTTCCTCATCCAGCCCATTACCGCCTCCAAGCATTCATCTAGAGGAGACACTCTATCCTTATCTGACACTGTTGTTGAAGGCATAGAGAAGTATATTTGGGTGTCATTGGCATACTGATAGCACCCCGCCTCATGCCTCCGGATGATCTCTCCCAGTGTTTTCACATAGATGTTAAACAGCATTTGTGATAGGATGGCGCCCTGTGGTATGCCACACAGCAGCTCCTTCTTTGAGGAGCAGCTATCCCCAAGCATCACCATCTGGAACCTCCCTGAGAGATAGGACCGGAACCACTAAAGCACAGTGCCCCTGATTCCCAAACCTCCCAGGCATTCCAGAAAGATACCATTGTCGATGGTATCGGAAGCCACTGAGAGGTCCAAAAGCACCAGCAGGGACACATTCCCCCTGTCAGTTCTCAAGCGTAGATCATAGAATTTTTAAAAGAAATGGAACCTGGTGCATAACATGTCACATGTTTCCGTTTTAAAAGTTGATTACAAAAATTGGAGGTGCCATCTAGATCTCCCATTCCTATGTAGAAGTAAAGGCATGTGGAGCATGTGTGTGAAGGAGAAGGTGAAAGGGTGGCTGGTATAGATGAAGACTAGAAAGGGAAAGAATTTCCAATGCAGGAATTTCCCTTGTCCCCACTGCTTCATTTCTTTCCCACTGCCATGAACGTTCTCATGTCTGAAGAATTTTGCATATGTTTCGCAAGAAGGTCTTATCCCAGAGACATGGAAGCACTTGGAGAAATGCTCCTGTATCTATGGGAACTGAAGTTGACCAACTACTTCCAGGTAGAAGGTTGGTTATATTAAAAATTAGCTGCCAAAAACAAAACAAAGAAAAACCCTTACTTAAAATCTTGAAATGGTCAGATTATATTATTATTATTATTATTATTATTATTATTATTATTATTATTTATTTATATAGCACCATCGATGTACATGTATGTAGGCCAAAACATTTGGAGGCCCACACATTGCCCATCTCTGTGACAGAAAATGATCTTATCTAAATGATGCTAAGTCCTATTGTGTTTAACACTACTTACTGTCTTAAGAGTACATAGAATTTCCCCTCCAGTGCTCTGAGAGCTATTAATAAGTTAAGAAATGCTCATTTTAAAAACAAAAACACTGTTTCTTTCTTGTCAAGCTGCACAAAAGAGAACGGGCCTTGAGAATAAATTACTTGTGAATCTAATTTCTGAATGACTGAATGTATCTCACAGTGTTAACTTAGAACAGCAGTTGAAGTGTTTGCATAATACTCAGACAACCAAACGTGCTGCTTTTTAATAATGTATTGGAGCCTAAAATAAAGCAATAACATGTCTTGGAAGAATCCTCCTACAGCTTATTTTGCTTGACTGTTTTGATATCTTACTTGCATAAAAATAGTACAGCTTTTCATCATGTTATCAACCATTTTGAAGCATAATGTGAAAATGACTTGAAATGATGCAGCAAGAAATCATGAAAGCTGGCAGAACCACTGCTATTTTTCTTTGAGCCTGACAGAGCATCTTCACAGTTGGGGAAAAATCTTTCTGTGACATCTTTATTTATTGCAAAAGGATATAAGAGAAACAGCATACACTCAATGATATTTTCTTGTAATTGTAATGTAACCTATCCTTTGCAGATGGGCACGTTTGGGGCATATTTTAAAAAATCAGTGTCTGAAAACAGCTGAGGCAGCTCTCACCCCATTGTCTTGCTTTTGTTTTGTAAGGCAAAGGTTGTCTGCAGTTCAGATGCTTGGCAGTGATCATGTCAAAATGATTTTTTTCTTAATTGTTAAAAAGCCAGGGTATTTTTTCTTTCTACATTAGAACCTATAAATTTTCAGAGACATACAAGCCAGAAAGGTCTCAGTGCTCCAGACCTTTTGATAGTTGCAATCCAGGGGAGATAAATACTATAATCCAATATTTTCAACCAATATCTCAGGACATGGTTTCGAACAAAAAAAAACAGATCGTCTTTCTAAAGTACTTTGGACATCCAGCAAGAAAAAAACTGCTAGTATTGTGCTAGAATAACTAGCTCCTTGAACATTTAGTCAACTGAGATAGGCCCTGTTCAGACAACATGCTAAGCCACAGTGGTTAGGCATTTTGAGCTAAACACTATGGTTTAGTGTGTCATGTGAACCATGACTTAGGCCATAGCTAGACCGAAGGTTTATCCTGGGATCATCCAGGGTTCGCCCCTGCCTGAGCACTGGATCCCCTGTGTGTCACCTAGATGAACAGGTTTGACCCCTGGACGATCCAGGGATAAACCTTAGGTCTAGCTATGGCCTTAGTGTGTCATGTGAACTATTCCTAGCCAAGGGGGCTACATAAACACAGTTTAAACACAAAAAGCCTTATTCACCAGGGTTAAAACCGTGGTTTAAGGTGTCTTCTGAACAGGAGCACTCACTAATCATTTGCTGCAAAAGCATTAGCAGTCTAACCATGGCTTAGTGTGCCACCTGAACAGGCCCATTATTATGAGATAATGAAATCCAGAAATATAACAGTAATAGGAAGCAAAAATCTGAACATGGAAATATTTTTAACTAAAGGAAATGTGGCATAAGGGAAACGAGGAAGTGGGAGAGAGATAGAACAGCTTAAAGAAGTGGGAAGAGAGCCCCTGTTTTTATGTGTGTTTTTGAAGCACCAAAATCAATCTTTTCCTTGCTAGTCATCTTCTCCCTGACTCCCACATGAGAAGGCTGACTCTTCACCCACCCTATTTCTGTTCAAACTAGCCCACTGATGAACTGATCAGGGATTTTTGTCAATTCCCCCACTAGCACCAATGAAATGGTGAGATACCAAGTTCCAGATCCTTTGTAGAAAAATGGGTTCTGAAATGTACATGAATTTTGTAGACTGATTTGAATACTATGGCTGAGAGCAAAGTGCCATTCAGTTGAATGGTGTTTACTTCCAGGTAAATGGGTATAGGATTGCAGCCTAAAAGGACAAAGTAAGGACATTAAGGGCACATCCTATGCAAGTTTAAACAGGAAAAAGTTCTACAGCTCCCAGCATCTCCCAGGCAGCCATGATAGCTGGGGAACACTGGGAATTATAGGACTTCTTTCTGTCCAAACGTGCATAAGATTATGCCCTAAAACTGACATAAAAATATAAGAATGCATAGATCCACAGTGATAAAACTTGGATATTTTTTTAAAAAAATAGTATGAAGTTAAAAATATGTAACCCACTATTCACACATACAGAGAAATTAATGACTGGGAAACAACACACAATGATAACAACCACATTATTTGTCTGGATGAAAATACAATTGAAGAATATTTGTATAAAGAAACAGTTGTACCATTTTTACTTAAAGAGCTTCCTTGGAGGAGAACAATATTATAAATGCAACTGCTGTGAGAGATGCATGACCTTTTCCTTAGTTGATGTGTAACCCATAAAAAAGCATGATCTCGTCTCTCCCAGCATACATTCCGATGAGTGCATGAAAGGGAGACATCACCACTATTGTATCTCACTATTATTTGTTTAACAATAAAGAAAGGAAATATTGCCATTTCATGTGCTATATGCAAGTGTACATTCTGAGACACAATCCCCCACCGAGAACTAAAATTGCATTAGAGAGCCATCTCTCAAAATCTCTCCTCAAGAGCACAAAGCCAAATGGCTATTGGAATGAGACAGCTACCATTTGGGTGCATCCAAAAGCAATTAAAAAGCCATGATTTTATAGTATATACTGAATCATATACCTTACCTTACGCTTGGCTCACCTAGGTGCTGGGAAGCCATTGTGGGGATGGAGGGGGGGAGGCTTGCCATTAGTAGCCCTGCGTGGTGTCCCTGGCGGAGCAAGGGGCTCTAAAGGCGCTTTTAGCTGGTGGTGCCCTTAAATGGATCTGGGGGATACTGGCCATTTCTTCACCAGCCTGATAGTCCGGGCTGGTCACAGCTGAGTCCCTGTGTGTCCAAATAATGCACAGGGACTCCCGGGGGTGGGGGAGACAAGCACAGGTTTTCCCAGGGTTAAATAAACCCTGGGAAAACCCAATTCTTCCCACAATCTTGGGATCGTCCCGAGACCACAGGAGGTGTGGGTGCCTGTCCCGCCTGGTGCCACGCTTACTCACGAGTAAGCACAGCACCGGAAATGGGCATCAGGCCACACAGTATGGCTCTGTGCCCATCAGGGGAGGGGGTGGCAACAATTTCACCACCCCTGGGATGACAGGGAGGGGTGGGAGGGGGCAATTTTGTTTTGTTTTTAACTTACAGTTTTGATGGAGCAGGGCCTTGCTCTTCTGCAGCTGGCCTGACTGCTGATTTTTTTAAAAAAACACCCACGATGTCCTTGCTTCTTCCTCGAATGTTGCGCACCTTGTGTGCACACTGGGGGAGGCTCTTGTGATCAAGATATCACGAGAGCCTCCCGTGTTCCTCCCAGAATGCTGGGAGGTGTAGAAAGACCCTTTGTTTCAGTTAATTTGATTACATTTGAGAGCCAGTGTGGTGGCTAGAGTGTTGGACTGGGAGTCGGAAGATCTGGGTTCTAGTCCCCACTTGGCCATGGAAGCTCACTGGGTGATTTTGGGCCAGGGTTGTTGTTGTGAGAATAAAATGGAGAGGGGGAGGATTATATATACCACCTTGGGTTACTTGGAGGGAAAAAAGGCAGGGTATAAATGTAATAAATAAATAAATAAATAAAATTTGACAGGTGGGCAGGTATGTGAGGGCACCTTTTAGTGGGGACAGGGTTGGTGAGCATTCAGAGGCACCGGTGACAGGTAATGCCTGAAGTTGCCAGCTCATGGTTTTGCGACCCCTGTTGAGAGATAAGGCCAATTCACCTCACCCACTTGGAATTTTCCATCCGGGGGGGCAGGGGGAAGGTGACATAAGAAGGTCCCCCTTTCCAAAATGGGGCAAGCCTGTGGGCGGCAATGTCACAGGTGCCACTCAACAGGCATTTAATGTCTCATCCGATTCATGGCACAGCAAGATACTGGATTAGATTACATGACTGCTTAGTCTTTTCCCCCTTTCACAGATCTTTCAATAAATGTGGATGAAGTTTAAACTCCATATCTGTGTCTTGTCTCGTTATTTCCCACCCTCCATTTACTTGCAATGATCTTAAAGAAAGCTTGGTGGGAAACTATTCCTAACTTTGAAGAAATATTCCTTATTCAGCCACGGAGAGATTCCAGGTGCTTTAGATGACTTCCTCCTCCTCCAGGACTCTCATGTGTTTTGCAACCGTTATAGCAGTGGGTTTTGTTTTTTTTTTCTAATGAGGAAAATCTAGTATTTCTGTGAATGGCAGATTGAAAACTTAGTGTAGTTGCACAGTTCTGCAGTACTGCAGTGCCACATAGTGGTTGTGTAATGAAACATATAGAAAGGCAGAGAAAGAAATCCACTTGAAAAAAAATGTGTAAAGGAGCCGATCTTAATCCCACAAAGAAGCCTTGATAAAGTGGTGGGTTAAAAGCTTCACGTAAAAAATGATCTTGGTAAAAGGGATACAAAATGCAGCAGGGCCCAATTATGGAGACAACATTGTGCTGTTGCTGTTGTGGACATTTTATTTTGCAGAGCAATTAATGCAGAAGATGGATTGCACATCTGTACACAGAGTTTAGAAATAAATCAAGGGAGCAACCTCAGTTACAGCGGAAATAAGTAATGCAGCTTCAGCATAGACATTTACGTTCTTGTGGAGCCGTAAATATTTTTAAATCACTTGCATATATCATGGTCAGCGGATTCTGCCTGTGAGAATCAAATGGGTGGTTCTCTTCTAAGTATATTTATTAGTTTTATACAAAGAAAGTCTTTAGAACTACTCAACAAATAATTCATGCTATGGATTAAGTGTTTCACAGGAACATTGTGGATATGGCATGGCCATATAATAAAATGTAGGTTAATGATAGCACTTAGCATAAAGTTATAGCAAGGGTGTGTGTGTGTGTGTGTGTGTGTGTGTGTGTGTGTGTGCGCGCAAAATCTGCCAACATTCCTATAACATTCAAAGAAAGATTATTAGGCAGTTTTGGGTTCTCCGACTGAGTTCTACTGTGAAACTGTAACCCAGCGGTGAGAAAATGTGGGTGTTCTGGGAGCTACTCTGTGGGGCACTGCAGGACAGTTTCCCACCAAAATTCAGTAGGATCAAAATTCAGCCAGGATGGATCATTAAAAAGGTCAAATATTGGCTGTTTTTACACCTGCCTTTTTTTTTCTGGGATCATCCCTGGATCATCCCTGTGCATCCAAATGACACACAGTGGATCCTGGGAGCAGGCAGGGACGATCCCTCCATTTTTCTGGGATAACCCTTAGGTGCGGAAAGGGCCTTAGTTTCTTTTCATCCTAAATAAGAAGCGCAAAACAACAAGCTAAATTTGACCTTTGTAGTGTTCCATAGCCCTAAAATGGCTGATATAAGGGTGGTGTTCTTTTGTTCTTGTTGCTTTTGCGGCTGAGTGCAGCGGTATAGCAGGCGCATTAGGAGCTACAGTGGCAGGGGAAGGCATGGCCATGTGTTGCCCACCCCTTCTGTAACCAGTAAAGCTGTGGCCTGTCTTCTCTCTAGACTTGTGCTCTGTTGGTCCCTCCCATCCCAGTCCAACCCCATTACTGCCTGCAGCCACAATACATAATGAATGGAGTTTGCTCCTTTGACCTAAGGAGCTTGGAAATGGATTAGATAAATAAACGAAGGAGAGGCCTATCAGTGGCTGTTAGCAATGAGAGCTAAGTGGAACCCCCAAGTTCAAAGACAGAGTGCCTCCTGGTCTCTGGTAGGTTTTAGATTAATTGGCAGAAGCAACAGCAAATAAGACCCTCCCAAATAGAGCCAACTCCAAGTTCCGTGCCATTCTTTGTGGACAAGCAGTGGGGAAAAGCTATTGTCTCTATGCCCAATTTGTTCCCCTAGCAACATCTGACTGGCCATTGTAGAATGCTGAACTAGATGGACCTTTGGTCTGATACAACAAGGATCTAATATTGATAACTTGAGATTTATTTACTATTACATTTATTTATTACATTTATATACCGCCCCATAACCGAAGCTCTCTGGGTGGTTTACAAAAGTTAAAAATGTTTCCTTTCATCAATCTGAAACCTAAAAACTCACACATAAGTAATTTCCCTGCCACTTAGATCCTCATCAGATGAATGTTTTATCACATGCTCATTACTGCCCACTCATGGTTTTCACATGTTCTTTTGATGATGCCATCTACCTCCTGCACATCTTCTGCCCCTTCTGGTAGTTTTTCCATGACAAAACAGACCCCAGTAAATCTAACTTATTTTTTTGAAGTGAAACTTGCCACCATTTCCTGCTGTGTGCAGGAAAAGAAGTGCAATAAAAACGCCCACTGAATGGGCCATGTGGTCACTGATGCTTCCTCTTTCTTTCCCGGTGTAAAGACATTGTTGCTATTGTGGGAGAGTAGCAGGAGGCCATAGCAATGGTAGGGAAATGCGATTTCCCCTGGCTTATGATGCTCCCCAAAAGAAATTTATTACTTGTAATAGCAAACCTATTCTCAAAAAGTTCTCTTCACCTTCAACTTTACGAAGTCCAAAGAATATCTTTGGAAAGGAAATAAAATTCAAATCTGCCACTTGCTTCATACTTAACATTCCCATAATGAATTTGGTAGTTTGGTATCATAATAAACAATGGAATAAGAGCTATAATTAACCATATAATTTGATTCATAGCTTTCTCAGGAAAGTTTTATGTTTAGAAATAGAGAAAGAGTCAAGAAAAGCAGTACTTTTTCAGCTAATGCTGCAGATCTGAAAGCCATGATATAACAAAGACTGAGAGGAAATAACACAGAAGGGTGGCATTTAGTAATTTACAGATGGTCTTACTCTAGTTGTCTGAAACCATGGTGACTAGGTAATAGAAGTGGAATTCCAAATGCCTGAAGCCACCCCAGATGGTACTGCAAACACTCCAGAGAATACAATTTAATAATCATTATACAGCATGTGTGACACTTGTGAAATTTGTCATTCAGTACCATCCCTGTACGCCATTCCCTTGTGTGTAATTTAAGGACATATACTGTATCAGAGCTATGAACTGAAAGGGATTATAATTGGATTCTCATTTCACATCAGGTATGAGAGGTGGAAAGTTAATCAACTTAAAAATATAATTTTAGCAGATTTCGATCCTCTAATGACAGTCCTGATCAGAATGAGGCCATAATTTGGGGCACATAGCAAAGTTGCTAATTATTATGAAGGGAAATAAATCTTCCAGTGAGCTGCAATCCAGACAGCAATGTAAAATCAAAAGTGGAAATTTACAAAAAATTAAAAAGCAATTTTTAGACAAGTATGGCTTTATTTAAAGCACTTTGACAAGCACAATTTTAACATGGATTCAGAGTGACTCCTAGATTCGGAATGATTCCTATTGATGAAAAAGAGGACTATTTGCTCAAAACAGAATGGGATGGATCCCACTGTGTCTGCCATCCACAGAATAGACAGGGCTGGTGGAACAGATTTCCCCTCAATCCCGCAGAAGCCACCCTACCCCACCGGTGTGACCCTCCAGAGCATAATTGGTGGGCAAGAGAAATGCAGATGGAATGAGAGGAATGGGAAATCCCATTGCATGTGCAGAAGGCTGCATGTGTAATGTTGGATGTTGCTCAATATACATAACTCTCTCAATAAACACATGAAGCGGAGGGCTAAAGAAGACTATGCCCTTCCTAGAATTACTAGGAAGAATTGGACCATGAATAATCCAAGACCTGTTCTTCTGCAAAAACTACCCATTACTTTTTAAAATGTTTTGAATATCAATTGCCTACAAAGCTGCTCCTTTTAAGCTATAAATACTTCCTCTGTTACATTTTAGAGATTCCTGTCATTCTTCATATTACTTCTTTGGGCAGTTCCTTCTTGAGATGGCTCCAAACCATGATATACACCAGCCTCTTCCCTGGTGAGCCTCAGGAGCTGCTCTTCAAGAGGGATTTTCAGGAAAACCATTCGCTTACCTGAAGGTTAGTTGCACTGGAGAGCTAAAGTATGTGAATGAGAGTATGACAAAAATAAGTTATCTGGAATCTCTATCTAGTCATAAGTAGACATAGGTAAAGGTGCATGGGATTACAGCCTAAGAAAGAAGGGAAGATGGAAAGAAGGAGCTGTGCCTGGAGAGAGAGGAAAAAATGGGAGCATCACAGAAATAAAAATTGCAGGATGCTGCTGTGATGTTTTATCATGCTTAAGAGCAGAGCTGTGCACAAATTGCCTCTTGAAATTCTCCACCTTATTTGTGGACAGAGAATTTTGGAAGACAACACCACCGAATTTTTCCAGGAGCAGAAGAACACCTCAACATTTCTCACAGGTAGGGCTCCCCATTGTGTATTTTAAAGATTCCTCTCTACCTGTAAGACAATAAAATAAGACCCTCATAACAATTCGGGTGGCAAATTCTAAGATACTGGTGGAATATATTATACACTTTGATTTGTTGAAAAGGAGAGGATGCATGAAGGTATAGCCTAGCTGTTCTTGAGAAAATTAACTGCAATTAATATGAGGCATGTTGGTATCAGGTTTCATTCAAAAGAAGTGGGTTTCCAAAGCAAGAGCTACTCTTGTCTAACTTTTGTGCATGTAAATGTGTAGACAGTGAAATCATTATTATAGTACTGTTAAATATTTATGGCCATCATCAAAATCTTCAATTTTTTTTACTTCAGGCAAATATGAGTCACCTTTTTGCATATCCCCATTCTTAATATCTCCATTTCAAGGCTCTCTTTTGGGTAAAGAAAAAGTCATTTGAAGTTTTCATTTCATTAAAGAACAAATGAAAAGTCCACATGTGGCTATGAGTGAATGCATAGACAACTGACTAACAACGTTTTTTCCCTCTTGCTTCTATGAAATTGACTAGGGCAGGATCTACACTACTGCTTTATAATGGTATTGAGGAATACTGACAACTGTTGGGGGCCATGGCCCATACTATTTTCAAACTTCTTTCATGGTGTTATATCCTGCTTAATGTAGTTCTGGCCTAAGTTGTCCTGTGTTCCATTAAATTACAGCTATATACTTCTCAGCTTATCAGTACATCTTGTAAACCTCCATTCAGATAGGTCTGATGCCTTCCTGGTGGTGAATATGAGAAGATCTACCATGAAACCCAAAGCTTGGAGAGGAGAATGGAAGTGTCAAGGGAGGAAGTATGTGGACCAGACAACCTGGTGGAGGGATATCAGAAAAATATAAGGATACAGTGCGTCCCACACATTCAACAGCATAGTCCTTTCTCCTGAGAAGTCCTGTATAGGTAATAGAAAAAGAAGCTGAAAGTATAAAACATGATTGGCTTCAGGGAAAGAGGTGATTGGGTGTCTAGGACAATAAAGAAAAGTTGTGCACCTTTTAGGGTGGGGCTGCTGATATTTTAAGTTCTCAGAGAGATTTTCCTTCTGCTTTTGGTCCTTACTAAGTCCAGAGGATTGGTGTAACAACAACAACAATAACAAAAACAATACCCAAACAACTCCCAAATCCTATCCAGCAAAAGAACATGTATGCTGTCTTGAGCTCTGTGGATCTTGTTTTTGACTACTGCTGTCTAAGCAGAAATTGTTGTTCAAAGTCACATGTTTTCAATTTTCTCCATTCCCATTAATAGTATTAATGGCAGAATGTGGATCACAAACATTGTATTACACTGCAGGCCCAGATTCAATAAGAAACTGCAGAAATATCACTACGTTAGGCCCTTTGTCTTCATTAATCTTCCCCACAAGTTGATATTTGGCTTTTGATTCACCACCTCTGCTAAAATTGAAGCAAAAAAACATTACATAGCATAGTTTAATAGACTTTTAAACACCTGCTCTGATTATGCCTGGACAGGTGCCCCTATCATCCCAACGATGGTTCTGCTACTCCAGCAGTCCCACCCAGGTGAGAATTTGGCAAGTCATTGTTTGGAAGAGCAGGATCGATATGCAGGAGGAACCCCAGATGGGATATCTTATGGAGGTTCTTCTAAACAGGTGAGGGTTTAAAATAATTGTTCTCCAAATTTTGAACTATCTAAAATGGTACTTGAAATCCCCCAAGGAGAACTTTAGCCGCATTCTTACATTTCTCTAACTAATCTCACTACTGATTTAATCTGCATCTTAACATTATCACTCTGAGTCATCGGAACAGGTGTAGGTTATTTAAATTCCTCTATAAAGAAAGTATGCCCAAAGTATTTGGCTTGCTTAAATGATTCTGCAATGGGTATATAATGGCAGTGTATAGATTTAGTTGATTTGAATGTTCACAAATTTTTACTTCCACTCTTCTAGGGAATTAGTAAACAATGCTATGATCACAACCTAGAGCTTCCTAAACTTTGGTTTTGTTGATCTCTGTTCTCCCGTTTGCGCTTCAGATACTAAGATTAGTTGTAAATTTGCACATGAAATCTATTATCACACTACAGCCTCTAAAAATAGTGGATGTACATAAAACAGCACCAGAGCTTTTATAACCTATTATGTAGAAGGCCCAGTGCACTTTAATTAAATTTGTCTGACTTCATGCTATCATGTTTAATGGAACTCATTTGTTTGCAAAAAAAGGAATTATAAATAAGTACTTTTCAACAGGTACAAGAGATGCTTTTTATGTAAATACTACAAGAGTTTCATTCAATCATACATTAGTGGTGCTTTCTCATGCGAATTTAGACACCCCCCCCCAAAAAAAAGTCCTACAAGTCTCAGCATGCACTCCAACCAGCATAGGACTCTGTAGGACTTTTTTCTGTCTAAACATGCATAGGTTTATGCATGTTTCGGACCCTAGGTTTATAATGTAAAAAAAGGGGGGCAATTGCAAGATAGGTTATTCTCAATACAGGGTGCTTCTGGAAATGGTATTCTCAACACAGGGTGCTTCTGGAAATGGTATTCTCATGTTGCCTTCCCTCATGTAGAAGAACACCATCGCCCCATGTGTGCTGCCCCATCTGTCCTGTCTCCACCAACACAGGAGCCGTTGAGTAGGCATGCAAGCAACACAGGGAGTCATCTAGTCAAGAAGAAAGACTAGTGCCTACACAATTTGAGACCTGCGTATAGTTCATGCCTTTTTTTCTGTGGATTCTGACACAGACTCAAACTGCTTAATTCTTGACACTTTCCATAGGAATCAAATGTGAGGGTAATTTTGTTAAAAGACTTAAAATATATACATGCAGACTTCAATTTTATGTATTTCTTTTTCTGTTTGGACATGACCGAACTGACACAAAACAATGATGATGACATCATCATGTCTCAGTCCCTAATTACTTCATGATCTACTTCTTTGTGCACAGACAACCACAATCTCATAGAGTGTCTCATGATATGGTGGGAAAAGCAATTGACAAAATAATGTTCTCAAGAGAGTATAAATGCTTCTACTTACCGACAAGGGTATTTACTGGTGCTAGTGGTATTCTGTGTAAGAAAGTAAAATGAGCCTGCAAGTTGTATTGGGACAGGTTATTACGGGGCATAATACTTAATTGGCATGAACACTGCAAGCACTTCCTATGTGATATGTGTGTGCCCCTGTTGGGGGGAGAGTATGTTTGAAAGGGATAGGATAAAAGAGAGAAGAAAGGGTTCAGATGTGGGCACCCACCCAATATGATGACAAACCATCCATATTAAAACAATAACAACACTGTAGAACATCAGGAATAACACATCACGACAAAAGTAGATATTCCTCCATTAGGATGGCACTCAGGCCCACAACTACACATCACAGAATGAAAACAGTTATTGCTTATTTTCACAGAATTGAGGAAGTTACTTTGAAAATCCTTCTAGCTCTATGCAGGCAATCACTTGCTCATGTGTACGGCTAAAGTGGGGAGGGGGACATGGGCGTACTCGCAAGTCCTTCCCTCACTGTCCTTGCGTGCCTGGCTGCTGGTTGGACCCTTTTGCATTGAGTGTGAACTTCTGAACAGGGCAATGTAAGCATGTTCAGCTGAACCCATTTATGAAGCCCTTCTCAGACCTCCATGCTGAACATGCAAAGATTTAACTGGCAGGGACATTGAAGTCAGGGCTTACATGCATGCTCATGTTGCCCTTCCCATGTTAGCCCTATATGTCTGCATTAAAAATACAGGGGATGGAACAGTTGTTGAGACATATGGGACATAGATGGAATAGGAAAATACTGATCTCTGCATCCTTAGGATTGAGCACCTGAAGGAATGCCGGTCCCTGCATTGAAACTCAAGGGAGGCTCTCATCTGAATGGCAATGCCATCTCAGGTGAGCAGGTAGTAGTTTCAGGTGGAGGGCCTTTTCAGTGGTGATATAAAATATTTAGTCTTTGCTAGTGATCAGTCTATAGGTGGTTAACAAGTAGTTTATGGTTAACAACCTATAACTGATTAAAACACTTCAATAAAGCATATTCCTGTAATGGTATTGGTGAGTTCAACCGGAGTGCAGAGCAGGTATTCTCTGCCCCGAAATTTGGGGCGGAGCTCCATTGAGGTGATTCTCTACCCTGATTTCCAGAGCGGGTCCCTCTCTCCACCCTGTCGAATTACCCATTGGAGAAATGTTCCATTTTCAGGTAACTGCTACATTATGTAGAGTTAATGTAGACTGCAGAGGCCACCAGTGAGGGAGGAAGCAGCAGCCAGACACCTCTCCACCGTGCCTGGTCCAGCTCCAGCTGAGAGCCCCCTCCCTCCTGCTACCAACTGTCTCTGCAGAGGCCACCAGTGAGGGAGGAAGCAGCAGCCAGACACCTCTCCACCGTGCCTGGTCCAGCTCCAGCTGAGAGCCCCCTCCCTCCTGCTACCAACTGTCACTGCAGAGGCCACCAGTGAGGGAGGAAGCAGCAGCCAGACACCTCTCCACCGTGCCTGGGTCCAGCTCCAGCTGAGAGCCCCCTCCCTCCTGCTACCTACTGTCTCTGGAGAGGCCACCAGTGAGGGAGGAAGCAGCAGCCAGGGACCTCTCCACCGTGCCTGGGTCCAGCTCCAGCTGAGAGCCCCCTCCCTCCTGCTACCTACTGTCTCTGGAGAGGCCACCAGTGAGGGAGGAAGCAGCAGCCAGGCACCTCTCCACAGTGCCTGGGTCCAGCTCCAGCTGAGAGCCCCCTCCCTCCTGCTACCTACTGTCTCTGGAGAGGCCACCAGTGAGGGAGGAAGCAGCAGCCAGGCACCTCTCCACCGTGCCTGGGTCCAGCTCCAGCTCAGAGACCCCCTCCCTCCTGCTGTCACCTGTAACTGCTGAACTTTCCAACTAAGATTGTAGTGCCTGAATTTGCTTTCCTTTCCCCCCTCCTCCTCCTCCCTCCCAATCCCCTTTCCTTTTGTGTCATGTCTTTTAGATTGTAAGCCTGTGGGCAGGGACTGTCAAGAAATACTTTTGTAAGCTGCCATGAGAGCCTTTTTTTGGCTGAATGGTGGCATAAAAATCCTTAAATAAATAAATAAATAAATAAATTATTGTTAATGGGAATTAACAGAAATGCTTACAGCTCCCTCAGTTTTCAAGATAAACACATGGAAATTGGCACCGTTACAGCTTTTAAGGAGGTCTTTAGGCATGCCAAGTTTGGAGTAGTTCCCTGCATATAGTTATTTATAGAGAATTTTTAAAATCCGCACTCAAATGTCCTCTCAGGCACCTCTCGTGGCTTGGTCTGTATGGCGAGGGAGAGGGAAACAAAGCAGCAGGTTAAAAGCACTTAGTACAATAATAAAAAAAGTAGATATAAATTAATAAATGCCACAACAGCAGCACACAGCTTGTCCATCCTCACAGAGGACAAGAGGTTTGGAGGAGGAGGAGGCACACACACTCCACTGTTAGTAGAGCACACTGGAGTGAGTCGAGGCAAGGCAACAATGGCTTGGAGGGGAAACACAGTGACAACAACGATGATGAGGAGCCCCCCTCACACTGGAAGCCCAGCCAGCCAATAGGAGAAATAGTTTAACTGAAATAAAGAGCCTGCCTGACTCAGGTGTAGAAGCTTTCTCACTGACAATGCCAGCCCAACAGCACTTTCACACTGTGGATGAGTTCTATGAGTCCGAGCAGAAACATGCAACCAAACAGCCTTGCAGTCCCCCTCTCCCCCCATGGCCAGAACAAGCAGCAGCAGCCAGTGTTTCCCATGCCTCGTGGGATGTTATCAAAGTGTGCTTTATTGTGTACTGCTTGTGTGCACTGCACAACTCTAAAACTCACAAACATACAAGTACAAGAAGATTTTTCAATGGGGGAAGCAAATCAAACAACAGTCACATAGACAGTGGGCTGCCTTGAAGGATTTAAATTGAAAGGGCTTCTTTTTTCTGATTTTTAATTTAAAGAACAAAACAGACACACACACACAACTGCCTTGAATGGACTTAAAAGAATATTTGAATGAACAATTCAAAGAAAAGGCTTTTAAAAAGATTTCTTAAGATTTTTGGATACACACACGCTGGGGGTGGAACAGTTCAAATGAAAGAAGCATTAAAGACAGCCAAATGAAAAACAGGTCTCTCTCTCTCTCCTAAATAAATTCAATTTGCAACAAACGTTAAACAAATGGTATCTTTGCTCTCTCTCTCTCTGTGACCAAAATGATTGCCACCAGACAGAGAACCCCAATGAGCATAGAATCAAGGACAACATGAGAAAAATGATTGGCATTCCCTCCCCCAAATACTGTGATTGGAGGAGAGCACTGTCATGGACAGTGCTGTGGCAATTCCTATTTGGTTAGCCACAGATGTCAATATCAATTATCAAAACTACCCCACCCCATGTTCCTTATTGGGAGGTTTTCAGTTAGACACACCACACACACACTAAACGGTCGAATGATTTCAGATGTTAGAAGCTTTGATTGGCTGCGTCTCCACTCTGAAATTATTCTATGGGTTTAGAAGCAGCCAACCTCAACTCTGGAAGATTGAATGCTCCGTAGATGTTCGCTGTTATCAGATCTTTCCAGTGCAGAGCACACACCCCTATCAGTTAGGGCTTTTTTTTCCTAATAAAAATTAGTAAAGGAAAAACTTTGAATCCATTTTTCACTTTTTCTTTGAATCCATTTTTCTAAACATATACTTCCAATAAAAACATAAGTACAAATGTATAAAATAGCCCAGGGTAAAAAAAATAGTTACTGAACATTTCTTATTACTAAAGATTTCAAGATCTTAATAGTTTAATATAAGACTTTTTATCTAAATCCAAAATGTGTTTTTCCAAAATCTAAAACTGTGCTCTCTCTCTCTCTCTCTCTCTCTCTCACACACACACACACACACACACACACACACACATACACACACTGCTCCATCATTCTTCAGTCTCTTCATCTGCACACACTTCCTGATCAGAAAAAGCCTCATGGGAGGAGTAACCATGGTGTCTTTACCTGGAATTTAATTGAAATGCATCCACCAAGGAATGCTAGAGACGGCTGAAGGGATGATTCTACAATAGAAGTCAGTGCTCTCTTGCTCTCTCCCCATCTCTCTCTCCCGCCCATCTTTCTTTCTTTCACACGCACCCCCCCCACGCAGGCCACTTTGTACCTAAGGTAAGTACAATAACCTCACCCAAAAGAATGTAACCTACATTTTCTTTTCCTTTGAGTTTATTTTTTTAAGCACTTTCTTTTCAATCACATTGAATAACAATGGTCAAAATAATGCAGAACATATTTCTGGCTCAACTAAAGATGGGTGAATTTCTCAGTTTAGGTTTCTCCTGCATTTGAATTTTTAAAATATCATTTTCTCTCTGTCCCCAGATATGAGTAACTGCAAATTTTACTAAATTCTTATCTAAAACGAACAGAAACAAAAGTCTCATGCATGTACACCAGCTAAATTCAATAGACCTAGCTATTGCCAGCATCGAGAGAGCCACCATGTATCTCTCTGCCATTTAGCTGTAAAAGATAAACCTGTCCGAAAAAAAGAATCCAGACTTTAAAAGCTAAGCACTCAAAGCCCTGGGCCTGAATCTGTCAGTTTTGGCTCTTCCCACATTTAAACTTTATAAATCTTAAGTTCTTTCTTTCCCAAATGTAGACAACTTTGTAAATTTTGATAGATTCTTATTTAAAATGAACTGAAATGGAATTTTCATCCATCCCTAGTCACAGAACTAAAGCAGCTCTATATAAGCTCATCAGTTGATAAGCTATCCAGAACACATTTTGAACTATGTTGTGTTGTCCCTAAAAGCACCAATTCTTTAACTACTCAATTCTCTAAAGTCTTAATTATTCCTTATGCACAATTCCCATTTGCCTACAACTTGCCCTTTTACAATAAGACACATTCTGTTCCTTATTAGAGATATCTTACCATGCTTCTCAGTAACTATTCTTAACACCCCCAGAAAAGCTACACCATCTACCCTTTCAAAATCCGAGACAGCGGTGCATTTCAACTATGGAATTCTCTTCCCAGAGAGGTACCTACTTTGTATCCTTTTGGCACTAATCTGATCATTTTAATTATTTGGGTTTTCTTGTTTTGAAAATATTTGTGGGACAGTTAAATTAAGTTTGGATGCTGTAATTATACAAATGAGGGGGGGAGGTCAAAACAAATGAGCAGGATGTATTTTCAATTTATAGGACAAGGTGAACATTCAGAATGAAAGTGATACTACACATGTTTCATGTTCTAAGAAATAAGAGGTTTTTATTTATTTATTGCATTTATATCCCGCCTTTTTTCCTCCAAGGAACCCAAGGTGGCTTACGTAATCCTCCTCCTCCTCTGCATTTTATCCTCACAACAACAACAACCTTGTGACGTAGGTTGGGCTGAGAGTCTGTGACTGGCCAAAGTCACCCAGTGAGCTTCCATGGCCAAGTGGGGACTAGAACCCGGGTCTCCCAACTCCCAGTCCAACACTTTAGCCACTACACCACACTGGCTCTCTGTACCACTCAGCATTATTTTAAGAGGGTAGATCAGATTTTTCAAATGTTCTTGTGAGAGAATCATACTAAGCATATAAAAATCTGCAGCTGCTCATTGAACAAGGTGATTTTAATCAGATTAACTGTTCAGCATAGTGTAATACCTATCTGGGCATTACCTAAGAGAAAGGAGTCTTTATTTGAGCAGCAAATAAGTAATGTGGTGATTATTCTGCTTACCAGGGTGGATGGCATTAGAATTCCCCTGTCTAATATCTTGAGATGTATGTTTCACCATAACCTCTTGACAAGCTTGGCAGTCATTACACATACTATCTAATACAACCGATTTGTCCACTGTGATTAACCAATAGAGTAATCCTCATATTGCTATACATATGGACCAACAGTGTTGTGTGGCAACTTTGAACAACTGTAGGAATTGTTTCATTGATTCAGCTAATATCTTACACAATTACATTAAAACTATTTGGATCATCATGCTGAATTCTTACATATATCTCTCTGCCACCCGGGAATACTTACAACTTAAACATATCAAAGCTGTCTCTCATTATGATTTTATATATTGGTAACATACACAGGAAAGCTATTTTTACATGCATCCTTGTGTTTTCTTTAGCTGTATTACCAGTCTTAATATTTATATATATTTGGATACAATATGTGTTTGTTTCTCACCATACTTAACATGCACATTTCACATTATATTACCATATGTTTCATTTCTACAAGCATGTAGATGCTGTCTTTCAGAAAAGTAGCAGACAATTATAGGGCATTATTCATTCTTTCATAGCTCCCTGTTAGAAATAATGATGATATAATTAGATTATTTTAAATGCATACAGACAAATGTTAAGGAGTCCTATCTGTTGGCTTGCTAGGAAGGCAGTTAGCTATGAACATAACTCCTATAATGTCATAAGTTTCACTCATGATCACTGTCCAACCAATGTTGATAATTATCAAACAGCCAAGTACATTTGGCTTCCTCTTTATTCTGCTGTGTAGTATGGGCAGCCTTCTGGTTCCAAGAAAAGTATCCACTCACTTGATCTCTATTTTGTACTCCATAGGTTCAATATGATAACTAAGGCTGCAATCCTGTGCACACTTATCTGGGAATCTGAACAAGAGAGGGTCAGGGATTTTTTTCAGTTTACGTTGTTGATTGAACTGCCCTGATTTGCATTTCTCAAACTAATACCTGGATTGGAAAGTGGTTATCCTTCAGTGTTGCATTTCTCTGAAGTTTGTAATACAATTCTCAGCTCAAAAAAAAAAAGAAAGAAAAAAAGGACAACATGCCTATCAAGTGTGTTTTATAGGCATTTTATGACACAGACCAGAAATAGACAGATCCATCTCTCCCTACTCTGAACTCACAACTCTGAACTATGCATGTGTACACTAATTACAATGTAAGATTCCCATATGATGAATTTATTTTCTTTGCTTGAAATTCAAACCTCCATATAGTGGAATATTGTGCTGTTGGGAAGCAGTGGAATTTACAAGGATATAAACCGATGCTAAATGAGACCTTTATGTGACCAGACCAAATTAGAGTCTACTGCCTTGTTAGATCGTTATGCAGCAGTCATGGCACTGCATGAAATAGAAAACAGCAAATAGGTGGTGTGTCTCAATACAAGCTTTTCTTGTTCATTTCTCTTTTTCTAATCATATTTTGGATGATTGTAAAGGGAGAGTGCCTATTGCACAGGGATATATTTTTCAGCTGTTGAAAACCATGATGGCAATATTGCTTTCTTATTTATTTAAAATATTGATGTCCTGTCTAAGGATGGGTGAACACCCCCCCAACATCCGGTCTGGGGGGGGGGGCGATGCAGGGAAACCCAAGGAACCCTGTCATGGGAGTGGCTCTCCGGCTTTCTAAAATATGTGATAGGAAGTCATTAGCCTATCGCTGGAAACTTACAGTCATAAATGCTGTCTGTCATGCCCTTTGCATCTATAAAGCACTAACCTTTATGTAAATTGCAGCTCTTTAGCGTATGGTATAAACTTTTGATGACTAAAGCCCACTCCATCAGATGCATTAAGTGTTATCCTGCGTTGGAAGTATTTATATAGGTTTAAAATGTGTGTGTGTGTGTGTGTGTGTGTGTGTGTAGTAAATCGTGATGTCAAATAGAATGAAATGAAGAAGAAAAATATCTGTGATCATTAAGTTACAGCTTATATATATGTAAAATAAGCACAGTGACTATTCAACTAAATGTTTCTTTTCCATGTGCTTCAGTTTGAAGGTAATTGTCACATAATGCGTTTCATTCCAGCTGATATCACGGTTTACTTTTACTTTTCTTTACATGCATGTGCATATAATGTACCTTCCAACTGAAGATAACGTTAGTCTTTAAAAGCTTGTGCCATAAATGCCTTGATAGGGTCCCGCAAGGCCCTTCATTGTTTTTTGCTGCAGCAGCCTAATGCAGCTAACACCCGATAGAAATAGCTCCTTGAGCAGGGCCAGATCTATACAAAGCAGGATATGACACTTTGAAAATGTTTTGAAAACTGTATATGGAGTTGCCACTACTGTTATAAGCCATTTTAAAGCAGTAGTGTAGATCCTGCCCAGCTGTGTGACAAACAAAGATTCAGCTGGCAAGCCTTCTACCTGACACATACTCCTGTGCAGGAAGGACTTTAAAACAGATGATTCTCCACGGCCTTCTAAGATGTCACTGGCCTGTGAGTTAGGATGTGCAAATCATCAAAACTCAAGCTTGCCAAAGTGCTTTGAATGCCATCTTGAAGCTCATTCTGACTTGAGTCCGTATCAGATTGCGAGCTTTGTTATTTCCCCTCATGAAAATCTGTGTGTATTTACATGCAGATTTTTCCAAATTTACATTAATTGTGCACATCTTTGAAAAGTACACATTTTATTTTTATTTATTGCATTTCTATACCGCCCAATAGCTGAAGCTCTCTTTACATGCATGTGCATCACCCATTGATTAAAGTGTGCTTGCACACTTTTTCTCTCTCAAAAGAATGCATTTTTTTCATGCATATTTTTCAAATGTACTCATGCTGTCAGACACATTTGATGTGGGAAGGGGATGCAATCACAGTGCAAGATTGTACAGATTTTGACTACAGATTGTGTCCGAGTCTGTGTTCAGTCCAGCAGGTGTGAACTGGATGAATCCTGATACAAATGGACTGGATTGAATTTCTCATCCATCATTATTTCTGAGGGGGCTGCACCTTACTTCTTAGTTCTGAGAAGGCTCCTACTCTTTAGCCTTATAAATTCCATTAATCTTGTCAGATGGAGGCTCCATCTCCTGCCACCCACCATTTACCCTGAGAGGATGTAAAAACACAACAACATCTCAAACACTGAGAGCCTAATTAACAATTTATTTTGCTGGATTCAGGGACATAGCTTAGCAGATGGGTAAAATGCAAAACACCTGTAATGATGTTTCTAAAGCTATCTAAAAGAAGAACTGTTGTTGTTTTCACTCTCAGGATTCTTGTCCATATCAAGAGATCCCAGGATACCCATGAAGAGTAAGTGAATATCAACCTATACATTATTGTAATAATTAGACAATTTAGTTTAAAATAACTAGCCTTGATGTAGATGTGGCTATTCATACGCCCAAGCAAATACTACAAGTGGACATTCTTTTTCTCATGATTGCTCTTATACATTTTGATTAGCACACTTTTGAGTGGCAAAGTAGTTTAATATATTAAGGATGAAAACCATCACTGAAGCTCCACTAGATGAATGGATGTTTCAATGACACACATCTGGTTTGGAAATCAGAGCAAATGGGCTCAAAATAAGGTGTTAACCCAGCAAAGGTCTACAGGAGACCATAGGTTTTATATAGACACTGCCACCTTCTCCTCTTCCTGGTTGTCAGCTAATTCTTGCTTGTAGCTGGGCCTTTTCCCTTCTCTTGAGTAGTTCTCTTCTCCTGAGTAACCCCCTGACAACAGGACCTTCTGGCAGCCAAATGGGCATTCCTTTGGCAATTTTAAGTTTCCTACTGGAGCCTTAGCTAGACCTACCTTTTATCCCACGACGGAGGAGGGAAGATCTCATGTCGTGTTTAACGCAAGATACCTCCTCCGTTTACACATGACATGCGACGACCTCACAAGGGGGCGTCGCATCCACCATTTTAAATTTTTTAAAGAGGAAGGAGCACACGAATGCTCGTGCGCTCAAGGTAAGCAGTTTTTTTTAAAAAAAAAGTCATTTAAATTCTTGCTCCCCCCACCCTACTCCTGATGGACCCACTGCTCCTGAGGAGCGCTGCGCCCCATGTGTGGCTCCTGGCTCCGCGTGAGGAATCGTGTGGAGGCAGGTCAACCCGTTCTAATGGGCCACACTAACGGGCAGAAGAAACGGGGCCAAAGTAGAGGGTTGATCCCTCCCTGATCCCGGGATCCCCTGTGCATCATGTGGATGCACAGGGACGATCCCGGGGTTCACCCCAGGATAAAGCCCTGTCTAACTAAGGCCCCAATCTGCTATTGCTTTTGCTCCAGACTCCCGGGAGAGGAGGGAGGACAGTCAGGAATCAAGGCAAGTCTCAGGATAGTGTCAAAGGGATTATTGGAGAAGGGTGATAAGACATCTGTATGACTAAGCTCCTCAGCCTATCTTTGGACTGCTGCAGGTGGAATTTTCTGCTGAACTATAACCCTCATCCTCTGAAATGGTTTCTCCTGGATTGGATGAGATCCTGACACATATAGAATTTTGTGGAAACCCCACTATAGGGATATAGAAAGATGCCTTATGCTGAGTCAGGGCACTGACACTGGCAGTGGCTTTCCGGGGATTCAAGCAGAAATTATGCTGGGGATTGAACTGGGTACCTTTTGCATGCAGAGCAGGTGTTCTACCACTGAGCAAAATATCAGATACACCACCAGTATGCCAACCACTCCAGTGGACCCATCTCAAATCCACTACCAGAGCCACTCCACCAGTGAAGAATTGCCTGTAGGATGGATGATATAGGTGGAGTGGTGAGCAGGACATAAATGGTACACAGAAGGACTACATTTACACCACATCCTATACCCCTTCAATGCATAGCCACACCTCCATCATGGCACAACTTTATGCTAGCCTCAGCTTTGGCACTGGTAATTCCCTTCCCATGGACTTCAATGACAGGGTGTGTGGAGACAATTAAAAAGAGTCATTCCTGCATTGATGATCACCCCATCCACAGGCATAGGATATGTTGTAACTCAGCTCATAATCCCAGTGCACCACCTGCCATATATAAACCAAACACAGGAAGACTGCAAATCAGATGATGGAACTATGGGCTATGACTCTGGCATGGGCTATCACTTTTTGGCCTCATGTCATGCACACTGAAAGATCCTGAGAGGGAACTCTGGTGAGGGAAAACTACAGAGATGGAGCACATTGCAAACAAGGGGAGCACTTGCAGAAAACACTCTTTCTCCAGAATACAGAGAGGAACCTGAGTATGGGCTCATCTACACCAAGAAGGATATTCCACAATGAAAGCAGTATGAAAGCGGTATATAAAAGGCAGGAGCCACACTACTGGTTTATAGTGATATTGAAGTGCACTGCAGGATCTATGCAATTGCTTTATAGTGGTAATGAAGTGCACTGACAACTGTTGGGGCCCATTGATACATCTACACCAAGCAGGATATAATACTATGAAAGTGGTATGAAAACAGTATATGGCATGTGTCATGGGTCCCAACAGTCATCAGTGCACTTCAATACTGCTTTAAAATAGTAGTGTGGTTCCTGCCTTTTATATACCTCTTTCATACCACTTTCATAGTGGAATATCTGCTTGGTGTAGATGAGCCCTATGTTGTTTACACCCTTCTGTCTAGAAACCTAAGGGTACATAATCTTGGGACTCCGGACACTAACACCCATCAGACCACCCCATTCCCAAAACTGCGGGTCCCAGGACAGTGCACCCCACATGGGTTTGGAAAGGAAAGAGGAATACCTGCTGTGCATAACTGTTCCAACAAAGTAATGGATCTTAGTATGATATGGGCAAGAATTTCGATAGTGTTATACAGTATAAGCTCTTTGCAGTTTAAACAGAGATCATGCAGGTGGGGACAGGGTGAGGATCATATGTGATCAGCAGGATATTATGAATTTTATAGAAGTTCACAGTGAGAAAGAATAAAAGAATTTGATTTGAAAATCTCATCCTACACAAATATATCAAAAATCAGAAAATTCCCAGGCCTTAGCTAGACCTAAGGATTATCCCAGGCAAATGGAGGGGTCATCCCTGCCTGCTCCCGGGATCCCCTGTGTGTAATTTGGATGCACAGGGATGATCTCAGGACGATCCTGGGATATAGGCCTGGTCTAGCCATGACCATTGTGCACAGTCATTGCTGGATGCTTAGTTTAATAAAAGTATTTAGCAATGTGCAGAACAATACATCATAAAGATGGTAGATGTGATACAAAAAGTATACTTTTATCATTGATATTTATAACTGTAATTCTTACCTATTTTACAGTTTTACAACACAATGACAAAATATAGTGCTTTGCTTTTATTGCATATGAACAGATGGTACCTTTATGCTCCAAGAAAGAGGGATAAAAGAAAAATGTATTGCTTTCTCTTGGAGTAAATTAAAATGTTGTGATGAAATATCCTTGAACAACATCTGACCTTCCATACTATAGTAAAATCTTGAGAGATGAATGCTTAAGTGACAGACAAAATCACTCTCCTTGACACCAAAGATATGACCCCACAATGTTAATCAGAGGCCAAAGCTGCATTTGAAAGAAGTGGATTATTGGTTTATTTACTAAGGCACAACTTTTTATGATATTGTTCAGGAAAACATGGATAAGGGTAATTTTTTGAACCTTAGTTAAGGATCATGCCGGTCTTTTTAACAAAATAAAAATATTTTATGAACATCA
Organism: Elgaria multicarinata webbii; assembly: GCF_023053635.1. NCBI lineage: Eukaryota > Metazoa > Chordata > Lepidosauria > Squamata > Anguidae > Elgaria > Elgaria multicarinata. Next base: position 55,840,706 of record NC_086177.1, read on the forward strand.
TTAAAAGGTTAAAAACAATGAAAATTGTAATATATTTCATTCTATTGCAATACATTAAAGCATAAGCTTGTTTAACTGTTAGGTATTATATTTTTATCCTACCCTTTCAGGGTGTATAATGTTGTGTACATGGTTTTCCCACCCACCTTTATCGTCACAAGAACCCTTTTGTGGAGTTTAAGGCGACTGGGCCAAGATCATCCAGTTAGACCCATACTTAACTAGGGATTTGAATTGTGATCTTCCCTAGGGATGGGGGAAGGAAACTCATCTGATTTGCATATCAATGTCAACCTCCCTAACTCACACTTCCTGAATCAATTCACAAACTGAAATGCAGTTATTCTTTGGTATCTGCAGTTCTTTGAATTTTGTGTGCACAGAAATACATATATTCATCAAAATAACATCCAAAGTACATTAGATAAGAGGAGGTGCTAATATAGACAAAACTGTGTTAAAATGCATATTTTAGGAGAAATTTGCACAAAAATACATATGAGGTTTTATCTGCAGTTTTTTTTAAATAAAAAAACCCACAAAACTGAGAGAAGCTGATATTGACAGTGTCATCCATTCCTAGTCCTAAACATTGCACTGGCTCCTGTTTTCTTGCTCAATTAGCAGCCAAGATGAGCAGATCTTATCCACTATAGTTTAAAAATATAAATGTGCTCATGTGAAAAATGGGCTTATGTTGGATCTGTGGCCGGATCTAAACTACTGCTTTAAACTGCTTTATAACAGTTTGGGCAACTGTATATGGAGTGTGTCCTGGGCCCCAACAGTTGTCAAAACTGTTATAAAGTGCTTTAAAGTACGGCTGTGCTCTGCTTCGCATCAGAGCATAGAAGCAATAGCAAGGCGGCCTGATTTGTCTCTGACAAAGGTGGAAATGAAGCGGGTCAGGGGGGCTGAGGATCAAGGTGAAGAGGATTGAGACCAAGCGGATCCTTCGCCTCGATTCGGAGCTCCAAAAAAAAGGTAAGTGGGGGCATACCTGGTGCTGCTGCAGTCTGTGCGGCGACGGCGGCAGAGACAGGTAAGGGGGCAGAGGCAGGGGGCTTACCATGGCCTGCCCTTCCACTTTGAGCCTCGGCCTCAGGTGAAGCTGCTGCCGGAATGCGATGGATGCAGGTAAGGCGGGAGGGAGCCTTACCTGGCGCTGCCGGCATCACTGCAAAGCTCTGATTCGGAGCCGGAGCTCCGCAGCAGAGCAGAGCAGCCCGTAGGCGGATTGACGCGGGGCGGAGCGGGCCCGATCCAGAATTTGCGGATCGGGTGCAGAGCGGATCGGGGGGGTTCCGTGCACAGCTGTACTTTAAAGCAGTAGTGTAGATCCTGCCTGTGTTACTATCCCTAGTGTTTGGCAACCCCACAGCGCTCTCTCTCTCTCTCTGGGCTCATCTACACCAAGCAGGATATTCCACTATGAAAGCAGTATATAAAAGGCAGGAGCCACACTACTGCTTTTTAGTGGTATTGAAGTGCAGTACAGGAACTACACTACTGCTTTATACTGGTACTGAAGTGCACTGACAACTGTTGGGGCCCATGACACATCTACACCAAGCAGGATATAACACTATGAAAGTGGTATGAAAGTGGTATGAAAGTGGTATATGGCATGTGGCTCCTTGCCTTTTATATACTGCTTTCATACCACGTTCATAGTGGAATATCCTGCTTGGTGTTGATGAGCCCCCCCCTCTCTCTTCATAGATGTGGGCCGATCTTATGACCTTTATTTATGCATGTTACCTTTCATGCTTGCTGGTCAGCAACTGGGTTTGCATCTGTGATGGGGGTTTTTCATGGTATGTCCGCATCTCCATTTTCAGAAGTTTCCTGTTGGCAAGTCAATTTGTGACAAGCACACCTCCACTGCTCCACCTCTGGGTTGGCAGTGGGCAAGCTGCCAATGCTTGGGTTGAGGTGTGTGGGTGAGGGACTGTCACTCGCTGTCTTCTCTTGTGGACGCTTCTTCACAACCCCTTTGTCATGACCCCTTTATGTTGAGTGATACGTTAAATTGCATACATTCTATTAATTCTTTACGATCTCTTGAATTATCTTGTTTAAACTTTGGCAAATTTGAGCAGCCGCTTTTCCTAAAGCATATTCAAACCCCAGTGAGGACTATAATTCTGAAATCTTTACATGCTCATTTAAGTTACCGCATTAAAAAAAAGGGGGGGGGGAGAGAAAGAAAACCTCCCAGGCTGTCAAACATAAATTGATGGGGTCAGATGGGGATTTCCCCCCTTCCCTTCAGACACCTTGGCACATGAAGGTAATGTCAGCGGTGACTATTTCCTTGTGCACAGAGCCTGTCTAGGCCAATATAGTGCAATCTGGAAGCTCTTATCTTTTGGAAATTTGGAGCTGCTGCTTTTCTGGATCTTGGCACTTTGAATCACAAACAAGCCCAGAAATGCCTAATGTGATTCAGCTTGTGTCATCTAGAGGCACCTTTTGACATGATCACCCTATTTAGGTTCAGAATTCTGATATGGTTTGGGGCATTAATATTTCACAGAGGTTTACTATCCATCATGAATATATGAAAGAGGTATAATGCCAAAATGACAGGCAAGGCTCTGTGTGGGAAATGCTAATTTATTTGACTGGAGAGAAGGGATGCATATTTGCATGATTTAAATGTCTGTCTTAAAGGCTTTCTCCGCTCTGAAGGAATAAGCCTGCTGCATACATATTTTTAAGCCCCAGGAGTGCCGGTGAAAAATATTGCTCGAATAAAGCGGCATTGTAATGTAATGTAACCTTCGACGTTATAGATAATGCGGCAAACATCCAATACTTGTTGCCACGGGATACGGATGCACCACTGACCAAAGATATAAAGGTGACCTGGGGACATGTGTTTTACATGCACTTCGGTTATCTAGATGATTTAATGCTTTTGCTTCCCACAACTGCTTGAAATATGTGTTGCCATGAGAATATCAATTCACATGGGAATGGAAGAATGCAAGAAATCTAGGGTCAAGGTAGAAGAGTTTCAATCCACCAAGATGTATCAAGTGATACATCCGCTGTCTTCAACACTCTGTCACTGTCAGCCAATGGATGCTGCCAAGCATGCTGAAATGCATGTCTAGTCCCAGGCACATCACGCCAAGCTGAAGCACATGCTTAGAAAGCCGGAGCACTGTGCCCTTCTTGTTACATTCTATTTGATAACAGAGTAGCACAGCATTTGTCCTAACTGCTCTGAAAGCAGTAGTTCTCCAGGGGTTTACTTCTAATTGGACTTAACACCGTGACTCTCACATAATGGAGTGGGTTCTCTTTGTGTGTCTGTGTGGGTGGGTGACTCCATGGGGCACATGGACAGGAATCTGTGTGCGAAAGTTCTGAGGAGGAATAGAATCCAGAGGCAGACACTACCTTCCCCCTCCAGTGGTTATATGGGATTTTGGCAGTGACAGCACCATTGCTACTACATCTTTGAAGGTGATTTAGTATAAAGGGAATTCAGAAAGATCTACTATTTTGCTCATGTGTCTCCCTATGTGTAGTTTTAGGGTTAGGATATCAGAAATAATCTGTTCTATTCTTCTTCTACTGCCAGTATGAGATAAAACTACCCCAATCCACAGGTACTTAAATATAGCAGTAGAGATATGAAGGTCTAGAAAAAGATCAGAAAATAAAGCGGGGGGGACACAATCAGGAAAAAAAATCCCAGTTTGGGATGTTGTGTCGGCCATTTTGTTTTATATCTTAAAGGAGCCATGCACACAGGAGCGCACCAACGATAAAGGTAGGCTTTTTTTTAAGGGTTCTCTGTTCCCCCCTGCCCCCAATTCCCCCCTGGCAGCGATACCTCCCGCCCACCTGCGATCTCCGATGCCCCCATCCCCCCTGGGTCCGTTTCCTCCATCGCCCCACCCTGCCCTGACGGCTGCAGCGCTCCTGTGGAGTGCTGCGCGCCGTCCGCTACTTTTCCTGGCTACTCACGAGTAAATGCGGTAGCTGGGGAAAGCGGGAGAACGGGCTACACGCCCGCGGTCTCGGGCCCGAGACTGTGGGAAATACCGGGCCACTACTGGTGCCGGTTATCCCGGGCCAAGGGAGGGTTACCCCTGCCTGAGCCCGGGATCCCCTGTGCATCATCTGGATGCACAGGGGCCGGGCTGGGGCTCGCACTGGGCTACCCCATTGTGTAGCAAGGTCCTTGATCTCCATTCTGTAAGTAGGGGTCCGGCTTGGCGAAGGGAATTGGCAGGGTATAAAACCATCAGCAGGGCCATGAGTGCTGCATTGGATACTGCTCTCACAGTATTAAACTATGATGAACATTCAAATGTATAAATATAAGGCTGGTTCCACCTTTAAAACAAATAGGAGATGTATTTATGCATTTTCTTTAACCAGAACAGGACATATGTTCAGACAATCAGCAAAATCACCCCTCCCCACCCCCTGCTGGCTTTCCTATTCCATTTGCAAATCTTTCCATTTGCACATTAATACACATGTATGTGCTGGAAAAGTCATACATTCATTTTTTTTCCTTGGTTCCTGTCAACACAAATTCTCCTTTCAGTGGATTTGCATATATTACAAAGCATAAGAATAGAGGCTGCAAAACCTTTAGCAAGTCACATGGGGATACCAAGAGCTCCATCACACCGGGGGAAAACACGCTCCCTACACACGTCTCCTTCCTTGTTTTCATTCCTCAGTTACTTCCTCTTTCAAAAGAGGAAGTACACAACGAGCACGAGGCCCATTGAGTCTGCTGTTCTAATGGTTCTGCTTCTCCTGCACACAGCAGGAGAGAGCAGCAATTCCAAGTTTAAAAAACGTTGGACTTAATGAGGGTATTTTTTGTCGCACAAGGAAGGCCAGAAGGAGCGGAAGGTGCGCGGAGGCAGATGATGTCATGTGAGGGACCTGAGCAAACTCCATGAGTGCCCAGTAACGAGCGTGCAATCAAACACTCATCGGATGGCGCTTCAAGACAGCTTGGTTGGTTTGTCCTCTGGACTCTGTGCCTCACACACAGAACTTTTTGCTAGGTGATGGTGTGGAGAATGAGGAAGGGCCCCCGAAAGGCCTTCAATTGCTTTTGAAAGACAAGGAAGGAGGCACAGCTGGATTTCTCTGCCACCCACCATTGACTAGCATAGTATGCCATTTTAACTGCACAACCCTCTCTTGGCACTGCAGCAGTTGAAGGGGCAACATAGCAACTAGCTGCCCATTTTTTGCAAGCGGAAACTGAAGTGGTATATATGTGAAGTGATGTATATGTGAATGCATAGGATGAATTGACCCAAGTTATGTACTAATATGATTGATATAAGATAATATTTCAGATTCAGAGAGTTGTGGAAGTGTTTTTCTTGTGCTTTATCCTGTGGTTTGTTCCACTGTCTAACCCACACAGCTTCAATCATCATCATCATCATCATCATCATCATCATCATCATCATCTCTTTCTTGCTCATGGTGGTTTTTCTAGATGGACATGATGGGCATTGCCAAGTCATGCTGTCTTTTACAGATTCAGGAATTTCCTGACGATTGAGCATGTTTTAAGTATGACTGCTTTCTGGATGTTGGTGTGGATGTATTTTGGTAGGTCCAGTTTCTGAAGGTTTTCTGTATAGTTTTTTGATGTGGTGCCGGTGACTGATGTGACTAATGAAATAATTGTGACTTTTTCCTGTTGCCATAGTTCTTTGACATCCATGGCCAGTGGTGTATATCTTTTTCCTCATTTCCTCTTCCTTCAACAACATTTTTGTAATTCAGTATTGCTATGTTGATGAGGTATGTGGCAGGACCTACACTACTGCTTTAAAACACTTTACAACAGTAGTGACAACTGTTGAGGCCCAGGACACACTCCCTATAAAATGTTATATCCTGCTTAGTGTAGATCTGGCCTGTGTGTTTTTCTTTTTTGTCTATGACCATTATGTCCGGTCAGTTGCAAGGTATTGCTTTGTCAGTATGAATCGTTCTGTCCCAGTGTATTTTATTATCTGCATTTTCCAAGATTGTTTCAAGTGAGTATGTATATTTTGGTGTAGGTTGTTTGACAAGGTTGAATTTGATGGCTAGTTTTTGGTGAATTATTTTTACAGCTGTATTGTGTCTGTCCATATAGTCCATTCCTGCCAGAATATTACATTCTCCTGTTACATGGTTTCTTGTTTCTTGGAATTGATGGCATTTCCTGCATAGGTCTGTTGTTTCCTTGTTGTTGTTGTTGTTGTTGTTGTTGTTGTATCCTGCCTTTTTTCTTCCAAGGAATCCAAGGCAGTGTATATAATCCTCCTCCTCTCCATTTATCCTCACAACAACAACAACCCTGTGAGGTAGGTTGGGCTGAGAGTCTGTGAATGGCCCAAACTCACCCAGTGGGTTTCCATGGCTGAGTGGGGACTAGAACCCAGATCTCCTGACTCCCAATCCAACACTTTAGCCACTACACCGCACTGGCTCTATCTATCTTCATCTACTCAAAGAGTGAGGGTGAAAAAAAGGTAGATGGTGTGTGTGTGTGTGTGTGTGTGTGTGTGTGTGTGTGTGTGTGACCTTGGAAACACAGTGTTAGGCTCGTGTGTTGTAAGTCTAGGCACCAACAGTCCTACGGAATCCAACAGCTCTTGCAAGATGCATGTTTTAGCTGACATAACTCCATATCTGGTTCCTTTGTGAGGATATCTTCCTATATTAATAAAATGGCTAATTTATCTATACCTCACACTCAGTTCCTAATGTGTGAAATTATAGTAGAGTAGTTAGCTACTTGTGATGAAAAGCAAACAGAATAATTTTCTATTTGCACATTTTGGGCAAGGTTTGTAAATTAGCTCTTTAACAGTGAGTCAGTGACCAGAGGAAATTTATCAAGCGAGCTGAGAATGTGGGTATGTTCTTACACAGCTCATAAATCATCAGCTTCATTTGGCGCCAGTATGCTCTGAACTTTTGTACTTTCAAGCCATTCGATTCATCTCTGCACCCCTACAGCTATTTCTTCAGACAAAAGGAGAAGAACTTAGAGTCAGTCTGTCTGTCTGCCTGCCTGCCTGCCTGCCTTCCTTCTTTTTACCCTATATGAGAGAAAATAGCACATCCGTATAATATTTCAATCTGAAAATAAAAGGAATATATACCTACATGGCCCAGACACAGAAGGCTGGCTTCTCCTTTTCTTCTTTTTTAATGCCATAACTGCACACCATGTACTATTTGTGTACTGCAAATGGGGGATTTCCTTCTTGTGGAAATACCAGCCTGAGGGAAGAAGTTTTTCTCAGGAGCACAGTAGGAGAAGCAAGGGTCAAATGCCTCCTCTGTGCCTGCTGTGATCCAGATAATTATCACCCTCCCTCAGCCTGACACTGGCCTTAGCTAGACCTACCTTCTATCCCATGACAGAGGAGGGAAGATCTCGCGTTGCGATAAACGCAAGATCCCTCCTCTGTTTACACGTAAGGCACGACAACCTTAGGAGGAGAGGTGTCACGCCCGCCAATTTTTTTTTAAAGAAGACGGAGCGCACGAACAGTTGTGCGCAAAGGTAAGTTTTTTTAAAATTTTAACTTAATTTTCCTGCTCCCCCCCCCCACACACACTCTACTCCCGATGGGCGCAGCTCCCGGCTCCAGGCAAGTAATCACACGGAGCTAGGTCAAGCCGTGGCAATGGGTCACACATTCCACAGTCTTGGGCTCAGCCCTGGACCGCAGAAAAAGTGGGCCCAAAGTGGAGGGCAAGATTTGGTACCCTATTTGGTCACTAAAGTTTCCCACATGATTACAAGCACATGAGGCAGGGTGGAGCTTGGGAACATAAGAAGCTGACTTACAGTGCTGGCTCCAGGTTTTTGAGGGCTCTTTAGCAAGACATTCTCAATGAACCCTTTCCCTCAGTGAGTCTACCTTCTTGCCACCATTGTCACCAGCTGCTATTGTTTCTCATCCTCTTTCTCAAAACTGCTACCACTTGCTTGCTTGACAGGCAGAGAGCTGGTGAGCAAGTAGACAGTGGCCTGGTTCAGACAACATGCTAAACCATACTGCTTTTAGCGTGTTGTCTGAACCAGGCCAATGGCATCTCTCACTCCTCCTTCTCACCACCACCATTGTTTGGGCCAGAGCAAGAGGCAAGTGAACAAGCAGGTTGCCATGGTGAAGAGGAGGCATAAATCCAAGAGAGTCTTGTTAGTGGGTTCCTGCTGGAGTGTGGACCCTTGGCTGGTGCCCTACCAGGCCTACCCTTGACACCAGCCATGCTGCCTTAAACCATCCATCTAGCCCAGTATTGTCAACACTAAATTTGCACAAGTTGCTGGGGGACATGGGTGGGAGGGTGCTGTTGCACCATGTCCTGCTTTGCTGGTCCCTGGTCAACAGCTGGTTGGCCATGGTGTGAACAGAGTGCTGGACTAGATGGACCCTCAGTCTGATCCAGCATGGCACTCCTTATGTTCTTATGGATCATCTGCAGGCAAAGCATGTGCTCTGTCTCTGAGCTATAGCCCCTCCAGTAAAGTGGGGGCAAGTATGATGGTTCTGAGAATGAGCTTTTAGCTTCACCCCTTCCATTGCATCTTTCTCACTGGCCCTGCCACTCATGTGTTTGAATGTCTGCAGCAGGGAGTCTTCCCTACTCAAAGCAGTTCCCCATGCAGTTTTGAATTCTGGGCAATCATGGTTCTAAATCATGTGGTTCTAAATCTACATGAGTAGAGCATGCTCACTGCTGCAGACATTTGCCCTCTGGCCACCGATGGAGCGGCAGAGCAAACCTCTCCCTCACAAGATCTAATTGCATGGCGCTCTAGAATGCTTGAATTGGTCTAGGCAAGCAGAGCAAAGTCTGTAAAGGAAAGGAACATGCATTTAGGCTATATCCAACTGTAAAAGTGGATGGTGTTGAACTTCAATCCCCATTGATATTTTTCCTACACAGTTAAGAAAATGAAGGGATTTATCATTCTTAATTGGTAATTACAGAAGATTTGGATTAACCATAATTAACTATTATGCTAGTAAGAAGACTGCATTATTTATTTGTGAGACTGCTGGTAGAGATCAAAATGTGGTTGTTTTAAACAACCCTAGATGAGGTTGAGATGAGACCCTAGAAAATTGTTAAGAATAGCCCCGACTATTTTCATATCCTTTATTTTCATTATGTGAGCCGAGTGTTTTGAACAGACAGGTTGGCGTACCTTCTTACATCAATGCCATTTTAATTTTTTTTAAATTTATTTATTACATTTTTATACTGCCCAATAGCCGAAGCTCTCTGGGCGGTTCACAAAAATTAAAATCATGAAGAGCATAAAAACAACCAACAATCTAAAAACCCAAATACAAAATACAATATAAAAAGCACAACCAGGATAAAACCACACAGCAAAAATTGATATAGGTTAAAATATGGAATTAAAACAGCAAAGTTTAAATTTAAGTTAATAGGTGTTAAAATACTGAGAAAATAAAAAGGGCTTCAGCTGGCAACAGAAGGAATACAGTGTAGGCACCAGGCGGACCTCTCTGGGGAGCTCGTTCCACAGCCGGGGTGCCACAGCAGAGAAAGCCCTCCTCCTAGTAGCCACCTGCCTCACTTCCTTTGGCAGGGGCTCACGGAGAAGGACCCCTGTGGATGATCTTAAGGTCCAGGCAGGCACATATGGGAGGAGGCGTTTCTTCAAATAACCTGGCCCCAAACCACTTAGTGCTTTGAATGTCAATACCAGCACTTTGAATCGGGCCCGGACCTGGACTGGTAGCCAATGAAGTTGTGGAAGGACTGGCATGATATGTTCTTGCCAGGCAGTCCCTGTTAGTAGGCGGGCGGCCATGTTTTGTACCAGCTGAAGTTTCCGGCCCATTTTCAAAGGCAGCCCCACGTATAACGCATTGCAGTAATCCAAGCGAGAAGTTATCAGAGCATGGATAACTGTAGCTAGGCTATCTCCGTCCAGATAAGGGCGTAGTTGGTATATCAGCTTAAGCTGATAAAAGGTGCTCTTTGTCACTGAGTTCACATGTGCCTCAAGTGACAGTTCTGGATCCAAGAGCACCCCCAAACTATGGACCCGATCCTTTAGGGAGAGTGCAACCCCGTCCAGGACAGGGCAAACATCACCTCACCGGACAGATGGTCAGGATCATCAGAATAACACCATAGCTACAAGAAAAGGCTGTGGGTTTGTTCCAGATTTGCCCTTCCATGAATAGAGAGGCTTCTTCTGTTCATAGAAGGGACCAAGATCCAATGGGGCTCCTGCTGGAAGAAAGTGGGAACTAATTTTTGACAATTCCTCCTTACCCCTGCAGACCCTTGATGCCCTCAGCAGCAGCAACCCCACACTGTTCCAGAGGGTCCCCCAAACTCTCCAGAGCACTGTTTTGGGGTGCACACAGGGCATAAGGGAGAAGAATGACAAAATCACCTCTCTCCTTTCTCCAGCATAGCATACTATGGGCTGAGTTCTGCCCCCAAGGAGGCAGAATCTAAACCTGCAATTATAGCAACAGCAATGTCCTGCATGGCCAGCAATTTCCCATTCTTCTATAGAGAAATGTTCTGCACACACATCAGGATCTCCTGTCTCAAGCAAGCTTCCCTTTGAATATTATATAATAGCATACAAAATAAAAAAAAATCTGAATATAGGGTTGTGTTGACACAATAGCTGCAAGATATCTTATCAGTCTAGAATCTTATAAGACATGTTACAAAACAGAATCGAAAAAGACCATAAGCATAACATACAAGAAGTAATTGACTAAGAGGTTTAGGCACAGGAATTCCTAGAAAGTGTGAAAGGTCTCCTTGCCGACTTCCAAGTATGAGATGGTCACAGGTAGTATCCAATTGGTCAAGAGCATTAAGGAAGATGATGATGATGATGTTGATGATGATTTCAATTTATACCCCGTCTATCAAAAAAATACCCTAGATAGCATACAAATTTAAAACAATTTAAACAAGATGAAAACATTCACTAAAAAAATATAGGTAGCATAAAAAAAAGTTAAAAACAATTTAGAAAGCTAAAACAATCAATAAAACTACACAGCATAAAAACAAAATTATGTCTTACCAGCATAAGGAACCTCTAGTGCAATGCTAATAGTATTAGCTGATGTGACAAGATTTTCTCCGGGGGAGGGGGTTGAACCATTGCACCAGCTAACGCTCTTGTGATATTGTGCTAGATATCCCTTAAACTATTGCAACATAATCTTCATTAGCACTAGTGTCCAATTGGATACTGCCCAATATGTGAATATACTTCTCCTATAATGGGGGTTGGAAAACCCAAGTGGAGGCAGCTAAGTACTCAGCTATAAGATCAGCTAAAGCAATATTATCTTATGGAAGACACAAAGGAGGCTCCTTGGTTGCACCTAGCCTGAAGCTTTTTGTAGCCAAAGTTCTCCCTCAACTATTGTATGGGGCGGAATTATGGGGTCAAGACTCTATTTCATCAGTAGAGACCATAGAGAACATGGTGTTGAAGGAATTGTTAGCTCTTCCAGTAGGGGTTACCACTGCCTTATTAAGAATGGAGGTGGATTTGCCCTCCTTCAAGTCAAGACTCCACAAGAGTATTATACTGTATGGGAAAAAGTTAATGAATCTAGATGAAAATAATTTAGCTAAACAATGTTTCAATGAACAGTTGAAAAAGGGTGGATGGGCACATAACTGGTTAACTTTGTCCCAGCTCTATGCCAAGGAGGTGCAGGTACTGCTAGCTAATAACAAAAGGAGTATTGGAGATAGAATCTATGAGGCTGATGCCCAAGGAAATGCAATAGCTAGTCAATTACAGGCCTTCTCTCCATGGTTTAGTCTTATTAAGAAAGAACAGTACCTTTCAAAATATTTGCTGCCCTAAGAAAGGCCTTTATTGCCCTTCGTTTTCAGACAATGCCCTCTGCTTTCTTGGAGGGGAAGTATAAAAAAGTCCTCCATGCCCAGCGGATCTGTTTTTGTGGCTCTGGGGAGATCGGAGACCTAGGCCATAGCTAGACCTAAGGTTTATCCCTGGATCATCCAGGGGTCAAACCTGTTCATCTAGGTGACACACAGGGGATCCAGTGCTCAGGCAGGGGCGAACCCTGGATGATCCCAGGATAAACTTTAGGTCTAGCTGTGGCCATAGTGCATTATCTTCTGCGTTGCCCTCTGTACAAAGAAATCAAGAAGTGTTTTTAAAGGAACTATTGTTAGCAAGAGCGGGTTGGCACACTACGATCAGTCTGCGATCTGCTGGCGGACCATAGTAAAGTAATCACAATCAAGGTAGCAAAGTTTGCGGCTGCTGCCCAAAAAATCAGAAATAACTTTCTAAATGAAGTCTGCGCAGATTGTAAGGGGGGGCAAATAATTTAATAGTATTGTATAAACTATCATCAGAGATCCCACCTATCTGATAGTGCCAGATATTGACTGCTAGTATTTTAGGTTATAATGTAATCACTGAAATTAACCTTGTGACTTTGGCATGTATGTTACTGTCACGATAGCAAATGGTGGGTGCTACAGATAAATGGAGCACCCCTAGAGTGACCCACTGACTGACTCCTTGGTTGAGCAAGGATTGTACCTCGAATATTTTGAATATTTCAAATAATGTGTGTTGCTATATGTGAGCAATTCTTTAAATGGATACTGTTGTTTTTATACTGTTTTTATGTTTTTTAAATTTTTGTATACTTTTAATGTTTACTATTTTTAATTGTTGTAAACCGCCCAGAGAGCTTCAGCTGTGGGGCGGTATATAAATGTAATTAAAAATAATAAATAAATAAATAAATAAATAAATATTTTGTAATGGTCTTTGTGCTACAAACAAACAAACTATTCATTCATTCATACTGCCCAATATGTTTAATTCAGCTTGGTCTGGCTTCTGGTGTAACTTTAGAAGTGTCTGTAGAGGCATGACAGTGCCTTTTTCACTTCAACATGTCGAACTCAGTCCTAAATTCATGCACACTACTCTCACTCCATTGGCTGAGGCAGATGGAAGCAACAGCTGTTAGACAATTATGACTACATCGTCTGAAATGGTTATGTGAACAGGACCTCTGTTAAGCTATTTTTGCCACCACTTCCTCACTTGCCTTGAATGGGATCAACAAGAAAATATAAGGCTATGTAGTTTTTTCTAACCACACTCATGCCACATATACCAACTCAGATGTTACAGATCTAATACGTCCCAATCTAAAAATGATAATTTGGCAATTGTGAGCCCTTTGCCTAGTTCAGAGGTAGGCACTAACTTCTGAAACATAAGTGAGCCATGCAATGGAGGCTAGTGGTTCTGATGTCAGTGGGGCAAAGCACCTTGGATAGCTTCTTTAGAGTTCTGCTTATTTCTGACTGTATCCTGGAGCAGGTTTACATCGGAGCCACCAGCCTCCACTGGAGCCATGGTCAATTATTTTGTGTGCTTTGTATTGCCCACTTTCATGCTAATGAGTCCTTTCTCCAATGCACCAGGGTGAGCACATATTTTTAATGTACTTAAACAAACAAAATATTGGTTCATGGATGGATCATTGTTATATTTACAAAAGTGAAATATGCTTATATATTCTCATTGCAAATAACACTTTACATTTTCTACTTGGAAAATTTCACACAATGACATTATCTTTCATTTTCCAGCCAACTGAAATTACTATTCTTCTTTAAAGAAAAGTATCCTTCCTCCATTTTTCAAACTTCTGATTAATTACCAACTGTTGGAGCCATTTGCTTGCATTAAAGATAGACAAGGAAGATCATTTAGAGAATGATCAACTGTAAGTTAAAGTGTCAGAATATAAAATGGAACTAATTAAATATAGGATATATCTCTAGGCTTTTGTCATCAATAACTTGAATGAAGGAGGCACACAAGTGTAAAAACCATTAAATCTAGTCTCACTGTTTTATTCTGTGGCATAGAATGAATTCTGTTATCTAAGCCATTCCAAGCTCTTTTCTATTCCTTCTGTTGTTTCAGTAATCAAATATGATCTTGATCAATGTTGAGCAATGATGCGAGATTCCCCATTCCTAAACAATTCTACAAGATTAAATCATACATTTATGATTTGTACAACTTGATGTTGTCATTACCCATCCTAAGATATAGATTTTAATGAAGAGTGGGATTTAAATAGAAATAACAAATAAATCATAAAACCATAGACTCATAGAATTGGAAGGGACCTACTAGGCCATTGAGTCCAACCCCCAGCTCAAAGTAGTAATCCACTTTAAAGCATTCCTGACAGACGGCTGTCCATCTGCCTCTTGAATGCCTCTAGTGTGGGAGAGCCCACAACCTCCCTAGGCCATTGGTCCCATTGTCATACTACTCTTATAGTTAGGGAAGTTTTCCTGATGTCAAGCCAGAATTTGGCTTCTGTGATGTTTTACTGCTGGTGCCTATGTTATAAAATATAATAATTCATTAAGGTTTGCAGAGTTTTAAGTAAGTACTCACTGTATGGTTGTTGCAGATTGGTAAATATGAACCATAGAGAGGAGAACGATTGCTGGATGGAAGGAGAGTACTGATTGGATGTTTGTGTAGAGCATCTGGATTGGCTGTGAGAAGGGGAGGAGTCGAAGGACTGTAGAGAATATATAGGCTGCTTCTGAGGAGAGATGGAATGGAATGCTTTGGGATAGAGATAGGAAGGGTCTACGTGTTTGTTGTTTTGGTGGAGTAGAGTGTGGGAATGAGAACAGTGTAGTTTGGAAAGGGGTAGAGTAGGTAGGAGTACTTGAAGTTATATATTGTGAAACATTAAAGTGAAGTAACCTATGAAACCATTACGCTTTGTGCTCTGAAACCATACACTTATCACTGAGAGAAACCAAAAAGCTTTGAACCTGCATAATAATCTTGTTAAATAAATTACGTTCATTTAAACCTGGTGTGGACATTGGAATACCTGGGGAAGGGTACAGGTAAGCATATAGTGGCAGTGGAAGGGAGAAGATTGGGTCAAAGGTGCTGATCTGTGCTGCTGTGGGGGCCTAAGCAGAAGTAGGCACACCACAGGGACAGAGTTGGCATCTCTAGCCCTGATGAGTATACCTGAGCTGGGTCCTTTGGAATCACAAAAGAAGTAAAGTGATTCAGAAGTAAACCCAGTGGAGAGTGGGCGTCACAGCTTCCAGTCACTTGAACCCATTAGTTCATGTCCTGCACTCTGGGATGACTGAGAAGAGATCCTGACCCTCCTCTGTGTGACAACCTTTCAAGAATTTGAAGAGTGCTATCTTGTCTTCCCTCAGCCTTCTCTTCTCAAGACTAAACATGCCCAGTTCTTTCAGTCTCTCCTGTTTCCAGACCCCTGATCATCCTCATTGCCCTCCTCTGAACCCCCTCCAACTTGTCTGCATCGTTCTTGAAGTGTGGTGCCCAGAACTGGACGCAATACTCAAGATGAGACCTAACCAGTGCTGAATAGAGGGGAAACAGAACTTCGCATAATTTGTAAGTTATACTATTAATGCAGCCCAAATAGCATTTGGTTTATTTGCAGCCACAGTACACTGCTGGCTCATATTCAGCTTGTGATCTACAACAATTCCAAGGCAGAATCTACACTACTCCTTTAAAGTGCTTTATAACAGTTTTGACAACTGTTGGGGCCCAGGGGCCGATCTACACCAAGCAGGATATAACACTTTTAAAACTGTGTGAAAACTGTATCTGTAAGGTGTCCTGGGCCTGAACAGTTGTTGTAACCATTTTAAACCATTATAAGCAGTAGTGTAGATCCTGCCTAGGACACCCTGCATAAACAGTTTTCAAAACGTTTTCAAAGTGCTTTAAAGCGCTTTAAAACAGTAGTGTAGATCCCTCAAGATCCTTCTTGCATGAAGTATTGCTGAGCCAAGTGTCCCCCATCTTGTAACTGCATTTGGTTTCTTTTTCCTAGGTGTAGAATTTGGCATTTATCCCTATTAAATGTCATTCTGTTGTTTTCAGCCCGCACTCCAGCCTATCAAAATCGCTTTGAAGTTTGCTTCTGTCTTCCAGGGTATTGGCTATTCCACCCAATTTTGTGTCATCTGCAGATTTGATAAGCATCCCTTGCCCCTCCTCATCTATATTGTGCAATGCATCGGGATGTATTACACCTGCCTTGAAAGACCTGCACTAGTTGCCCATAGCTTTCTGGACACAATTCAATGTATTGGTTTTAATTAACATTTAAAGCCCCAAAGAGCTTAGGATTTGGCTATCTGCAGAACCACCTGTCTCATTATGAACCTGCCTGGGTAATGAAATATGCAGGAGAGGCACTTTCTTTTTCTTTTTAAAATTGCTTTAAATTGTTGTATACCAATTTGGTAGCTTTTTAGCAGATAAGGTGGTATATACATGTTTATAAATAAATATCAATTAATTCATGAACTCTTTAGGAAGTATGTTTTTGAAGGCAGTTTAACTATATCAATTAATCAGTTCAATTCTTTATTTTATTTTAGGTTTTCCCATTATCATTATCATCATCATCATCATTATTATTGTCAATACAATGAACTCAAAAAACAAGAAAAAAATAAAAAAAAATAAAACTATACACAAATTATTATTCTATATCCCTCCACACACTTGGTCGATTACAGAGTTTTCCTTCTTACATCTTTCATTTCATTTTCTTATTTAGGGTGGTAATCAATTCAATTCCATATCCCACATGAAAAATGTGGATTTTAAAATGGTTTTTCATCAGAAATAGAAATTGCCATTCAATGTTGTTGGTTTGTTCAGATTTATTAATGCTTAGAAAAGACCCAGTAAAATAAATGGGACAAGTTAGTCATGATTAACAACTCCCATTTATCTCAGTGGGTCTATTACAAGTAAGACTGATCCAATTCTAAAAATAAGCACAATTCAGTGTCAAGGGAATCCCAAGGTGTGTTTTTTAAAATAATAATAATCACCACCACAATCATTATCATCAACAACAACAACATGAAACCTTGTTGAACTTTATTGTCTTTTAGTGCAGTTTGTATTATAAAGCAACAAATCGGTGATTTGTATTTTTCTAGGTTTTTTTCAATGCAGTTAGAATGTTTGCATTTCAATATTTCTCTTAGTTATAAGTAAATCTGGGAGAAGGCAATTAAATGAAAGTCCTCCAAGTTTACCAGGACTCTGAGTCTGGAACAAGTTAATTAAAGTCAATCATGGGTGAGAAAGCACTTAGCACTGTAGCTCTCTACATTTGTCAGACATGTGAATGTGGGAAAGGTTAATTAGAATCAGCCATGGGCAAAGTAAACATTAAAAGTATTTTCTGGGGTTCATTAAATTTGAATAAATCAATATATGCAAAATTCAACTTTACAGTTATGACCTACATTTTTGCTTCCACTTCCTTGGTCATCCTCTTTTTTGTCTTCCTTGCATAATTATACACAGGAAGGTCTGTTAAAGTGTTTTTTTGGGAAACAGAGATGGTTTTCTGCCTAAGCTCTGGAATTCTCTTGCAAGACACCCATCTCATTTTCTCAGTAATGACTTTCCAGAACTTTGTAGAAACCTTCCATTTTAGGAAGGCATTCAGTATGTAATTTTAATTTGCGGTTTTAATTGGTGTTTTATGTTATGTTATGTTGTTTTATGTTATGTTGTGTGGTAAATTGGAGGGATGTTTTTAACTGTTAAATAATTGACTTCACAGTAAGCTGCTGTTGTAATAAAGATTCAGTAGTGCTCTCTGGCTTCTGGTAAAAACAGACAAGTTAGGAATTAACTGACCATGCAATCCTATGCATGTCTGCTCCAATCAGGGTCCTATTTATTTATTTATTTATTTATGTATTAATGTCTACAATTCAAGACTGTAGGCTCACAATGTAAAACATACAATTTTATCAGAATACAAAGTTCATAAAAATATCAATTAATTTTAAAACCAATTTAAGAATAATTCAGTAACAAAAGCAATGTATATAATAAAAAAACTTTCAATTAAAAGCAAAGAATATTTAACTTGTAATTGAAAGGTTTTTATTATATATATATTTTGTTACTGGTTCATTCCTAAATGGAGGCCTAGAGATACCTGAACAGTAATGATCATCAACAAAGTGTTATTCTTCCCACAGTACCTCAGGAAGGCACATGGCCCCTCCTACAAATATTAACTCCTCACTTAATGCAGTACTGTTGCAGGCACTGTACCACATCTGCCTAGAACTCTTCAGATGTAACGGGGAAGAAATGTTTTCAAATAATATCACGAAACAAACAGTGATTGTTCTTATAGAGAAATGATGCTCTGGATGTAATCAGAAATTGGACAGTCTACAACAAAGTTTTATGGATAAATGGACAGTGGATGTTTGAGGATTGTCTTCAGATATAGAGCAAAATATAATGCTATAAGGAAAGAGCTAAATCCATCTAGTTACTGTTGAATTTGGATAATTTTTTCAATGCAAAAGTTTGGACTTTTCTGTTATTCTGCTGATACTTGCAATTATCTTTGGACGAGGGACAAAGACTTTTCAAAGTGGCTCTTGCTTCCTCTTAAAGCTCTTGACAATACCCTCTGGGAAGAATTTGCTGGCAAAATTTCCCTGCAGATTTCATTTTGACTGCAGCATTGGTCAACATACCCATGTATTTTAAAAACTAGAGACCTTGAGCTGGTAGCTTACATGGTTATGCATGTTACTATGCATTGATGGCTAAACTGTTTGAGAAGAAAGGAAGGAAGGCATCAGATTTCTTTGTAACTTTTGGCTCCTTTTATTAGATTCCAGCAAAACAGAAAAGTATAGCGTGTTATATTTTATAAATTTACACTGAATTGAAATGTAAATATTTTGTGGTTTATATTGTGTGGACTATTTAACAGTGAAAGCTAGTGGCTCAGATGTCCGTAGGGTGACTAATCTTCTCCAGGTTTCAGTCAGAACCAGTCAGAACCTCTAAAGGAGCGATCCAAGGTGTGGTAGAAGCCCTGCAGCTTGGCCATCTCCAGTCTGTTTGTGCTGCTAGTGGACATATTAGAAACATCTGGTAGGGTATGGTTGGAAAGAGGATGCTGGACTCAGAAGAATGACTGTCTGACACATCAGGGCTCTTAAATTATTATACTTCCACCCAACTGTGTCATTTTCACCAAGAAGAATAAAGTTTTCTCATGCTAAATAGATGTATCCTTCTGGTATTTGTATTCTCAGATCTCTGATGACAGGCACATGCACAAAAACTGGAACTACATGTGTACAATAATGCTTTGCATACTTAATCACTATAAGTCCTATGATGCTGTGTGCAGTACCAGCTCCAGGTTTTGAGGACCTTTGGGCAACACACCCTCAACAAGCCCCCTCCCCCAGTGAGTCTGCTTTCTCAACACCTGTTTCATCAGCTGCTGTTGTTTCTCATCCACTTTCTCACCGTTGCTCCACTTAGTTTCTTGACAGGCAGAGAGCCAGTGAGCGAGTAGGCAGTGCCACCTCCTTCTCCTCTTTCTTACCACCACCATTGTCTGCTCCAGAGCAAGAGTCAGATGAACGGGCAGGTTGCAATGGCAAAGAGGAGGAAAGAAATTGAGGATCTTGTCAGTGGTCCCGTGCCTGGGTGTGGATTGTTGAGAAGTGCCCAACCATACCTACTGAACCTGGCTGTGTGACAGCTATATGCAAAATACATGTATTCTTATGCCCCACCCTTGGTCCAAAAAGAGCACAGAGTAGCTTACAATATTAATAACACAAGTCTTGCATTCCAAGCCTTAATCCATCTGATGTTACTACCTTGGTTGATTATAATAGCAATGCTGACAAAAAATTAATCAGCAGAGCTGCCTTAGCAGTTCATCAGGCACTGGCACATTTAATTTCATTAATGATTTACTGGTTAATTTCAAGGCAGGGGGAGGGAGGAAGTACAGCAACAATATACTGAAATAATATATACAGCATTAACAGATTTTCCTACAGTTAAACGTGGGAGAAATGGATAAGGTAGTTAACTCAGGCCCTTTCTACACCTAAGGATTATCCCAGGCATATGGAGGGATCATCCCTGCATGCTCCCGGGATCCCCTGTGTGTCATTTGCATGCACAGGGATGATCCCGGGACGATCCCGGGGGAAAAGGCAGGTGTAGAAATGGCCTCGGTTAGTGTGGAAGGGATTCAACTCTGAATGTTCACTTAAGCAGAGTCTGTTCTATAAAGCAATATACCAATAGTTCAAGAGTAAAAGGAAGGCTGAGAAAACTGTGGACCAATAGATCAGTGAAGAAACTAAGCTTGTGAATGAAGATTTGTTCAGTGTCTATTTTACTTCGATTTTCTTAAAAATGACACTGTACTCATCATTTTGCATACCCTTGCAAGTATTTGAAATCAATTATCCCTTCAACCTATGCTTGCTTCTCTTTCTTGCCCATACTGGAGTCATCCCAGTAGCAGGATAGTATTTCTAAATAAATGATGTCTTCGAATGACATATAGGTAGGGCTGGGCAGAATATTTTCCACTTTCAATTTTCATGTCAAAACTACCAATCTTTGTGGAGTGTACACTTGCAGGGGGGAGGGGGAAATAAAGAGAAGAGACAAGTATATATGGTATAAAATTTGGGCCACATTTATTGATGATCTGCAAAAGGAGTCTGGGCGGGCCCTAATCTACATCAGCAATTATGCTAGGTATTGTATTGGGTGAAAACATTCTATATCTGATGAGTGGTGTCTTACGATCGCCACCCCAGGCCATACCCCTTTTGGGGAGTACAGGCCTTCCCACGTCACTACCCCACCACCACCACCCAAAACTGGGTGGAGTGAGTTGAGTTGGCCTCACAGGTAAGCCCTATCCCGCACGACCCTTAGTGGAAGGCCTCAGGCATCATCTGTCACCAGAACAGTGCCACAGAATGTTCACCATCCCTTTCCTCTAAGCGTGCCTGCCCCTACCTGCCTAAAAATTGTGACCAAATTAACCTGTCGCCAAATTAAGAATCTTTCCTAAGACGCTCTCTCCCAACTTACAATGTGAAGTAGGCAAAAAGACCCATAGCCCCGGCCAATCAGACTGTGGCCCAAAAATTCCTACCCTTCCCCCAAAAGGGCGACCAGATGAACCCACACTGCATACAGGGAGAGAGCTGCAAATGAGACGAGGCATTACAGTGGGTGTGGCCGCCTAATAAAGGCTTTGCCATTCCACCCCACTGATGGTGCCACTGTATTCACCAGCCAATGGTGATCAGGCATGTCTCTCCTCCCCCCCCCGCCCCGCCTGCAACTCCCTCCCTGTGGCCATGTGCAGGGACATAGGGGAAGGGCGTTTCTCTAGGGTCTGCAGGGGTAAGGGCCCCACTGAACTAGAAGTTAGAAAAGGAAGCCAGCTCCCAGAGAGAGAGCGACCAGGGAGGGCAAACAGGAGTTTGTCAGGGGGAAGGTAGTGGAAAAGGAGTCAAAAGCAGGAGGAGAGAGGCCTCAAGTAAATCCAGGAGGCTGCCAATTCAAAGAGACTGTGTTATTGCTGTGTGCTCCTGAGAGCTGAGTCAAGGGGCGTGTCCTGAGAGCTGCTGCTGTGCCTGAGGGGCCTGAAAGGGTTTGGCCTGATTGCTGTAAGACACTGAGTGGGCCTCATTCTGCTTCCTGACTCCTAGCTGAGCAGAGAAGAGGAGCTGCCCCATCTGAACTAGAAGCAACAAAAGGAAGCCAGCTCACAGAGAGCTAGCGATCTGTTCGAGTGAACAGGGAGGGCAAACAGGAGTTTGTCAGGGGGAGTTCAACAGGGGAGGTCAAGGGGAAGGTCCCTAAAAAAAAGTATTCTTTGAGTACAAGGAGCCCCAGTGACAAAGTGTAGGATACAAGAGAGTTAAGCAACTGGACAAGAAAAGGTAAGTGAACTTATTTATCTAACTATTTAATTATCTGAGGTAATCATTTATAATCTAAAATTCATAAACAGCTTCTGAAGCCAAAACAAGGCCACAGCAAAGGGAGCTAAATTGCAGAGGAGTAACCACTTACAAACTTACAGTAGAGAGCTAAATAACAGGGAGGGAATCAAGTTGTGGATATTACACACCATCTAGATAGCATAGTAGACAGTGCTGAGTTGGCGTCAGTTGTCATGGTCCATGTTGGTACCAACAATGTGGGGAAATGTAGTTGTGAGGTCCTGGAAGCCAAATTTAGGTTGCTAGGCAGGAGGTTGAAATCCAGGACGACCAAGGTAGCTTTCTCCAAAATGCTACCAGTTCCATGTGCAGGGCCAGCTAGACAGGCACAGCTGAGAAGTCTCAATGTGTGGATGAGACAATGGTGCAGGGAGGACGGGTTCAGATTTTTTAGGCACTGGGTAATGTTTTGGGACAAGCCAGGCCTGTACAAGAGGGATAGGCTGCACTTAAACCAAAATGGAACCAGACTACTGGCGCTAAACATAAAAAAGGTGGCAGAGCAGCTTTTAAACTAAATCCTGGGGGAAAGCCAACAGAAGCTGGGAAGCATCCGATTTGGGTTAAATCATCTGAAGGAGATGAATCTGAACATGTTTTTGATTGTCCCAATGTAGAAGGGGAGCAAATAGGCCATGAGTACACGATAGAACATGATAGCCAATCAAAGAGGCTAAAGTGCAACAGGAAAAAAGGGACATGGCAGACATATCTGTATAGGTCATGAGGTCCTAGCAAATGCTAGAAGCCTTCGAGCCAAAATGTTAGAATTGGAGTGCTTGGTTTCAAAGGAGAACCTGGACATAGTGGGCATTACAGAAACCTGGTGGAATGGAGCGAACCAGTGGGATACATCCCTGGATACAAACTTTACAGGAAGGACAGGGAAGGGCGTACTGGGGGCAGTGTTGCTCTCTACGTCAAAGAGGGTATTATGTCAAGTAGACTAAAGCACCTAAACGGGGAAGACTCTTCCACAGAAGTGCTGTGGGTGACAATGCAGGGCCCCAAAACGTGCTATCGTCTCCCAGACCAAAATGCTCAGAGTGACCTTGAGATGGAGAATGAAATCAGGGAGGCCTCCAAACAAGGAAGTGTTGTAATAATGGGTGACTTCAATTATCCTCACATTGACTGGACAAATTCATATTCCAGTCATGACAAAGAGGTTAAATTTCTTGATGTCCTAAATGGCTGTGCCCTGGAACAGTTGGTCATGGAACCGACCAGAGGGGAGGCAACCCTGGACTTAATCCTAAATGGTGCTGCCCAGGACCTAATATGAGAATTGTATATACGAGATGTAAATATTGTTGAATCAATCTATTATAACTTTTTTTAGGTTTGGTGACCAGAACTGCACACAGTATTCTAAGTGTGTTCACACCATAGATTTGTATAAAGGCAGTATGATACTGGCAGTTTTATTTTCAAGTTCCTTTTCTTAGCCTGTTTTAACACCAGCCTGAAAATCCGGGCTGGTCACGGCCGAGTCCCTGTGCATGCAAATGACTCACAGAGACTCCCGGGAGGAAGGAGGGGGTGAGAAAGACTCTTTCCATCAAATAGGTGCTCCCACTGTTAGAGAAAGGGAAACTTTGGATCTAACCCAATAATTATATCTCATCCAACCTCATCATTACTGGTAAAGACTCAATACAGAGCATTTAATTGGTCTGTTAATTATTAAAAGCCCCTTTAAAGTAAATGGGACTGTAACATCTCCTGTTAAAAAGCAAATTAAATAGTCCCACCCACCCCCAATACTTGAATGGATTACAGGGGGAAAGTACATTGTCTCTTTTTAAAACAGTGTGGAGAACATCAAGTTCATATTTTAATGTGCAATCCTATGTAAATTCTATTGTGCTCAATGGGACTTATTCCAGGTAAATGTGTGTAGGATTGCAACCTTAAAAAGAAATAAAACTTGAGTTCAGAATGGAAGGAAGCTCCAAAGAGGTATATTATACAGTATAAATTGCCAGGCTTGTCCAACCCAATTACTCTTTTAAGCACCTGAGTTTTAAGTAGCTTCAGAACCATGCATAAAACATTGTGATCAATAGTAGTGTTCTCTGGAACACATTAATGCTCAGTGGATTAAAAGTGCACTTAAAAATATATAACAGCATCTAGCCAAGCAATTTTGGCCTTGAATTATGGGAATATAATTGCTTTGGTTCTTTTCATTAACTAATACAGTGGTTATAGACCAAAAAAGATGTTTTAGTGTATGTAGGTTCTTTTCCCATTGTCCTTTAATATCATCATTGAATAATAAAATGGGCAACAGATATGAAATGGCATTTAGCACAATAAGGAATCTGCAGGGCGGAGGCAGCAGAGAGATTATTCTTTTTGTGTGTTGCAGCATCTAATTGTGTCAATGCAACAGATGAAAGGAACAAAGCAGGGACACCAACTTTTCTTTTTCCTAAAGCTTTTAAAACTTGATGTTGTGCGGACTTTATACTGTTAGTTTTACCCTACCCTGTGCCTGCTTACCCTACCCTGTGCCTGTTGGCATTCTCTTCCCCTCCTTATTGTTTTACTATGATTTTATTAGATTGTAAGCCTATGCGGCAGGGCCTTGCTATTTACTGTTTTACTCTGTACAGCACCATGTACATTGATGGTGCTATATAAATAAATAAATAAATAAATAAATAAATAATAATAACTTAAATGGGTTATTAAATTGGCCACAACTTCATGTGGAATGAATGGAAGCTTGTAGGGCAGCTTGTCATTCAGAGCACTTCCTTTGCCTTATCCATGAGACTGGTGGATCTGGGCTTTGGATCCAGGCCTCTTAGAATAGGGGAATGGGACAAAAAGGCCCCCATGAAAACAAGTGTCTTCTACAGAGTGCCAAATTGTCCTTACATCTCCAATAATATCATTGAAAACTTCCACATCTTCCTCAATAAGTTTATGTTTTGTTCCTTTGTAATATCGTTGCCAGCCACTATCAGTGATTAGATATCTACAAAGAGTTGTATCCAATGTTAGTTCTACTTAGAGTAGACTCTAAGGATTTAAGAATAGGATTTAAATTGTGCATTAATCTCACCCAGCATAATAACATGTCCCCACCCCCAAATGGAGCACCAACATGTGGTAAAGTTGCCTTGAAGTCTTTTCAAGATAAGGCAGTAATGAAAAAGTTCTAAGTAAATTTAATCAGGCTTAGGATACATTCCACTCCATGCATGCAGGAGGACATTTTTCTGTCTAAGCATGCATAGGATGCACCCATAACAAATGTATTATAAATAGTCACGTATAGTAGCTACGTAATATGAACAAAAATTTTGCTTGGTTTGGGTCCAGGCTACCTGCAGGGGGGAATCCGCACGTCGTTCAGAGATCGCTTCTAAGCGACCCCAGTGCGGTGTGAAAGCGAGCGTGTAACTTGCCTTTTGAAGAGCTGACGAAGAGACGTCCTTCCCGCCCCCGCCGCCTTCTTCCCCCGAGCTTTCCGTCCCAGCCGGCGAGGAGGGAGTTGGGTGGCGGCGGGGGCGGGGGCGGGAAGGACGTCTCTTCATCGGCTCTTCAAAAGGCAAGTTACACACTCGCTTTCACGCCGCACTGGGGTCGCTTAGAAGCGATCTCAGGATGACATGCGGATTCCCCCCAGGATTGCCTTCTCCCATACAATCCACCCCACATACTCAGGTCCTCTGGGAAGAATCTACTTCAGTCAGTCAAAGTTAGGCTGACAGGTATTACCCAGAGGACCTTCTCTTCTGCTGCTCCCAGACTGTGGAATGGTCAACTTGATAATCTATTGGCATTTAAGAAAGCTCTCAAGTTTGATCTCATCCGGCAGGCCTATCCAGTGGAATTTTAGGAACTTTTTAGAATGTTTTTAGGATGTTTTAACAATGTATATTATGTTCTTAATTCAGTTTTATTTATTTTATATTTACTGTTGTTCCCCACCTTGATCAAAATGGAGAGGTGGGTAAGAAATTATGATGATGATGATGATGATGAAATGCATTTGCAGCTGATTTTATGTGGTGATTTCATATTACCAGGAAACCAGTATGTTTTGTCATGCTGCTTAATGAAAGTGTTTTGTGTTTATTGTACTGAGTTCTCTGGTTGCTGATTATAAAACTAAAATAAATGGGTCTACTGACCAGCATCCTGCTGAGCATTTGGAATGGTTTTGAAGATTTTTAGGACATGGCATTGAAGCACATGATACTGAAGATGTTTGTATTTCACAAATTGAAAAAGCCTGCGGGCCAAATTACAGGTTCTTTCTTTCTTTCTTTCTTTCTTTCTTTCTTTTTACAGTTTGGGAGGGGTTTTCTGAATTTTATTGGGACATCATTGAGTTCAATGGGACTTACTCACAGGTAAATAGGTATAGGCTTGGAGCCAAAGTAGCTCTCAAATGGGTCTTACTTCTGAGTTGACATGTATAGGATTGCACTCAGTTAATACTTTATGCATTTGTACTGACGTAATGGAAGTTCAAACAAAAGACAACTCTTTTGTGGCATTTCATTGACTGTTTAGAATTAAGAGTGATTAGCACCAGAATTTGAAGTATTGTGTGTGATTCTCAGAGATTCTGCTAGTGGGTATTCCCTCTTTTCTAGTTTGTCGATTAAGTGTACTTTGGTAAACTCCTTTTGAAGAATAATGATACCAGGTTGCAACCTGAAGATTTACCCTGCCTTTTTACAGTGACTGAAGAAATAGGAGATGAAACCTGCTTCTTTTATCCAACCCCTTTTCCTTTTCTTCTCAGGGAGCCCTGCTCACTTCAATAACCCCACTGATGAATACAATAGAAATAGTGGGATAGGTCCAGGCTTTGTCTTATTTAAAGTAGGTGGAGCTCCAAACTGCCTGGAGCCCAAATCATCTGGAGAGCACCAAGTTGGGAAAGGCTGACCTAGGGCATGGCTAGATGGGGCAATATCCTGGGTATCGCCCTGGGATCATCCCTGTGTGTCCACATGATGCACAGAGGATCCCGAGGACAGGGAGGGAAGATCCCTGCATTTCCCTGGGAGATTGCCCTACACTTTTGTCCCATTTTTTCCCGTGGTCCCAGAATGGTCCCAAGACCGCAGGATGTGTGGGCGACCGTCTCAGTCTGTCCCAGCTCCTCGCAAGTAACTGTGAGGAGCCAGGAACTGTGTCCATCGGGGGAGGGGTGGGGGAGTGGGAGGTGTTTTTTTTTAAAATTAAATTACCTTTTTTGGTGGAGCGCTCCTGCGCTCATTTTCGGAAAAAACAAACAAACAAACTGGCGGGCACAACATCCTCTTCCTCCCGGGACGTCATGCACCACATGTAGACTGAGGGGGAGGATCTTGCACTCAGCATATCACGAGATCCTCCCCCTCCACCCCCCTGGTCTAGACATGCCCCTAAAGTATTCCTGTACTGAAAGCCCTTTCATGCGCCATTCCAGGCTCAGCTGTGTGATGCTACACAGCAAGAGTGCCGATTTTCTTTAGAAAAGCACAAGGTTTAAGAAAACAGCATATATAGCTAAGCCCAGCTATAGCGCAACTGAATCTAATTAGTTCTCCACATCTTTTTGTTTTCTCCCAAGAATTTCTCTATTTCATTTTCAGGATACTCAGACAGACACCGTTTCTTAAATGCCTTTATCATTTGACCACTGAGGTCAGTCCCTGACTTCCTGCCACCATGACAACCAGATGGAACTATGCCTGCTACGATCAACATTGGTCATTAATCAGTTGGAGAGGTCATTCTTGCACAGTATTCAGGGCATTGTTTTGCATATAGTGAAGCTAGATCAATATGATTAAAATACAGGCAGCAAATTATATATATATAAAAATATTAGGTTATTTCTTTATATTACCCACATGCACAGAATCTATATCCATCTTAAGAAATTGTATTAACCAGGATCACTATATCATGTTTTCAGAGTTATTTCTTATTTTGTTTGTGGGAAGATGTGATTACTTAGAAAGTGGGTTCGTGACAGGCCTGTTGACCGCATGATGAGTTGCTTGCCTGGAGGGAAGTTCGCGGACATCATGCATCATGAAGATGTGCTGTTAGTTCTTGCATGGGAGTGAAATTGCATGGGAGTGATGTTGGAAGCCACATTTACATCGGAAGTCCAAAATATCCATGGAATGCTTTTCAGAAGGGCTAGTTGTTCCATCCACAGAGCTAACTAGATGGGCAAAGATGGAGAGTATCAGTATATGGATGAGACGTTGGTCGGGAAGAGCTAGTTTTGTTAAGTAAGTCAGGACAAGCTGAACGTGTGCAAAAGAGACAGCATGTGCAGCCCTTCACCCAGAAAACCCTCATGCTTTCAGGTGAATGCATGAAGAAAGCTTGCGTACAGGTACTGAAACATAACACAAGTCAGTGATATACTCACTCGCCTGGTGGACCCCCCCGCCCACACACACACTTCTGTGCCCCCTGGACTTAGTTGGGCACTCCTGGTTTTTGCGTCTTTACCCTTGTATAAATGGGGCCATTATGACTGCACAGTGGGGTGTGGGGGGGAAGGAAATGTGCAATTTATGGAGGCTACAGAAATTATGCAATTCCCCCCGCCATTGACGCAGGGGCAGAAGTGCACAATTTTAGCAGGAGGGCGGGCAACCCTGGTGAGTGAAGGTGGACAGTGGTGATGGGGTGAGCGCCCGCTGAGGAGCAGGCGGATGAGTTCTTCCACCCCCACCCACAGGCACCAATGTGCTAGACACCTTAGCTGGTGCCTGGCGTGGTGCCTTACCTATCCTAGTTTTTTAAATTTTTGTTTACAAAATTTATAAGAAAATTTATAATTTTTCTTATAAGAAGCTAGAATTACTTCAATTACTTCATTACCTCCAGCCACTGCCAAGTTTATGTGCCATGAATGCTTCTGGGCTACTCAGTGGAGCTCAGAGAAATTCTGGGGAAATGTGCTGTGTGTGTGTGTGTGTGTGTGTGTGTGTGAGAGAGAGAGAGAGAGAGAGAGAGAGAGAGAGAGAGAGAGAGAGAGAGAGAGAGAGAATCAGTGGTGGTCCAGAATTAGATTGAAAAAGAGACGCGGGGAATCAATTGGCTGGCAGAAGGGGAAGAAATAAAGAACTTCTATGAAATAGCACTTGGCACTGACAATGGTGGGTTCAAAGGAGTCGTTCTGTTTACTTGTCCTTTGTGACTAGCCATGCCTCCTATGGCAGACGTTTTGTAGTGGTGCCCAGGACAGTTTCTCAAATTGCCAAATGCTTCCACAGGCTCAGTAATATTGCTACCCCGCTTTAGAGTCTATACTTGGGGATCTCCAACCATGGACACCTCCAGGACCTCCATGGCTTTTATTTCATCTTTAAAGACCTGTTTTTATTTTTCCTTTGAATTAGCATCTGCAAAATGAAGTGTCAACCTCCAGAGGTATTCTTAGAAAAGAAAAGAAAAAAAGTTGGGTAGCCATAGTCCAGTATGTAAAGGAAAAGGGAAGTTGTAGGTGGCAGGGAGTAGCTGGAGCAGGGGGATGCTTTGACCGTGCTTTCTCTATGATTCTCTCAGATGACCAGCTAAGCCACAGTGGTTAAGCATGTTGAGCTAAACATTGTGGCATAAAGTGTCATGTGAGCCATTCCTAAAGTGTCATGTGAACCATTCCCAACCATAGTGGCTACATAACCACAATTTAAACATGCTCACTAACCATTTGCTGCAAAAGGGTTAGCAGCCTAACCATGGCTTAGTGTGTTGTATGAACAGGCCCTGTGTTGTGTGTGTGTGTGTGTGAGAGAGAGAGGGGGGGGGCTTCACCACGCCAGTGATTTAACGCACACTCTCCATGCCTAGTATGAAGTTTTGCCGCCCAATACCCACATGATGTCTTCCACGTCCTGCACTCATTTCAGCTCTTATCCTCCATGTTTCATTTCTTTTTGGAGTGCAGAAAGTCTGGATTATTTTCCCTCCCTGTGAAATAAATGCTCTCCTCCCTCCTGTGTTTTTCTGTCGCTGCGTTCTATTGACCATCCCGTTCTTTGTTGGGGTGTGTGTGTCTGTCTTGCTAACAATAGGGAAGGGCGGTGTGATTCTCCACTCAACCATGAAGGGGGAGGGAGGTTCCATTTAACTCTTACCTTCTTCCTCCTGAGTATGCATTACCAGGGGTACATTTTCACCTTAAAAGAAATGTGGAAAATGCACCCTCCTTGCCCACAGCACCCTCATTTTTAAAGATAAAGATATCAAAATTGGCACAGTGATAGCTCTCAAGTAGAGTCTGCAGCATGCCAAGTTTAAATGAGCATGCCAAGTTTAAAAATCCCTTGATTTTTTAGGATTTTTAAAATTCCCCCTTGTCCTTTTCCTGGTAGTCTGCAAGTGCTAAGGATCAATCCTTTGATCATGCTAACTGTGCATTTCCAAGTTTATAGAATAGCGACCTGCTGGTTCCCTTACCCAAGAGTAAATCCCATTGATTTCAACTGCATTTACATCCAATTCACATGCATGCTTACCTTTGAGTAAACCCCATTTTAGTAAGTCTGTCTCTGTTCAATGGGGTTTACTCAAAGGTTAGTATGCATGGGATTTTAGTATGAATTGGATGTAAATGCAGTTGAAATCAATGGGATTTACACAACCCTGCAACCCTCTCCAGTCCATGCTCCAAAGCCTCCAGGCAGGGTGAAGGGAATGGGCATAGCCTAGGCAACAGGGAATAACCACAAAAGTACATAGGAGAGAGACAGAGGCTCAGCTAGACCTAGCAGTGTAGCGTGATGGAGGGGTGAAGATCCCACAATATTTTTATCGGGAGATCTCCCCTTCTGTTCACATGTGGCATGTGATGGCCTCAGAAGGAGAGGTGTCACGACCGCCATTTTGGGGTTTTTTAAGCGACAGGACGCACAAGCACTCATGCGCAAAAGAGAAGTCCTTTAAAAAAAAAAATCCCCCCACTCCATCCCTGACGGGTGTGGGTGAGAAACCACAAGGAGCCAGAGGAACCACAACGCCCGGCCACACGGGCCTAAAGTGGAGGGTGAGATACCAGGGCAAGGGAGGGATCATCCCTCCTTGATCTCGGGATCCCCTGTGCATCATGTGGATGCACAAGGACGATCCAAGGGATCGCCCCAGGATACAGCCCTGCCTAGCTAAGGCCAGAGTTTTCCCGAAGTGAGTTCAGTAACAAGAGAAGCTACTTCCTTTTCTTGTTACTGAAGACCAAGAGTGCCCCATGTTGATTACTTGGGAGGGTGAGGTGCCCAACTACCACCAACCAATGAACTGTAGGTGGAGGTACAAAGGAGA
The DNA here is from genome assembly GCF_023053635.1 of Elgaria multicarinata webbii. NCBI lineage: Eukaryota > Metazoa > Chordata > Lepidosauria > Squamata > Anguidae > Elgaria > Elgaria multicarinata. Next base: position 55,871,987 of record NC_086177.1, read on the forward strand.
TCTGGGGAGTGCATCTCAACGGAACAACAATGATACGCTGGTGCTCAGGAGAGGAGAGGTGTAAAGATGAATGAAATGTAAAAGTGCAAAGGTGTAAAGGTGTGCGATTGTCCTGTGTTTTTTAGCATTATTGCTATGTGTGCATTTTGCTTTTGTGTGTTTCTGATCATAACCAGTTTACCTTCTTTGAAATGGCAAAGAAGGACTGAATATGTGATTTGGCATTTGGAGCTCAGACCCCACCTCTGCCTTGTACTTTGTTTCTTGGCCAAGCTACTTGTCTCTGAGCCCCATCAGTTTGCTTTCTGTGAAATGGGTGTTGCAGTAGAAAACTGTGGGTACAGTGGAGCTCAGTCCTCACTTTCTCCCATGTACCTAGGTTCTTAGGCAAATTACTTTTCTTTTAGCCTCACCAATTTGCCATCCAGGAAATGGATGTTTTCTGATGAGCCACACCCACCATCTCAGCCATTTTGTGAATGGACAAGGTGCCCTGGGCAATCATTTTGTGAGAGCTCCTATGACACTCTTTCAAAATTTCAGATGTGGCCACCAACCCACCCACCCCAAAATCGGGACTCCTGCTTTATAACTGAAGTGTGGCAGCTTCTCCTGACTTTATGGCTGTAATGTTTACAGTCATAACATTGGGTGAACTTTTAAGCCTTAGCAATCTTTGTCCTGCTAGTTGTATTATTTGTTTTAGTGTTTTAATTGCTATGTTATTAAAACATAGCAATTGTGTTATTAATAACACAAAGGGCTGCCTTTGTGTTATTAAAGAAAGAAAGTATCTGACTCAGCAATAAACTGGCATACATCTCACTATTTGGTCCTATCATGTTTTATGAGGGTAAACAAGACAGTCTGAAAATACTGTCTTCCTATTGTCTTTAAGGAAACAATTTTTGACAGTTACATCATGTAAAATATAGGCATTGTAATGCATCTTCAATACAGTTCAAAATGAGGGAAAATAGTTGTATATATCTTGAATCCTGAGGCACTAAGACTTGAACATTTGTTGTTTCCAACCTAATTCCCTCAGTTCCTGATAATAACTTAGCTGCAGTAGTATTACATATCATTTACTAAGTACTTCAAATAATGATGATAATAAAAATCCTCCAGTATAACACTTTTCCTTCTCCTGTGCTTATATTTTAATAAAACTAATGGTAATGTTATTTGTGTGTACTCACATTATGAATTTATCAGCATATAAGCTTCGTTATGATATTTGATCAAGCTTGAATTAATCTCCTGTTTTGTGTACTCAGATGTTTTAAAGGCCGTATTTCAACCTTGGGAGCAATTAACAAACGTGGCAAGCAAAAGACAGAAGCGACAAAATTACATTGAATATTAATGATGCAAAAGCACTGGCTTTTCTGCCTTCCCCACTCAGAAACTTCTTTTGGAAAGCTGGAGGCATTACCATTATAAACTGGGTTTTCTGCTGCTGCCCTAAATTAATTTAATTTAATTTTAATTATATTTAATCTTTTTGAGATTTTATTTTGCTTTGCTTTATTATTTATTGCTGCTATATTGCTTCTGTTGGTTTGTTTTTTAAAATGAGCTGCATGTATCACCTCAGTAATTGTGTTTCAGATGTGGGATATAATTGTTTTAAATAAACGATATATCCAATAACTAAAAATAAAATCTGATTACTTTTAAAAGGCACTGGGTGGTACCCAGGTGGTGTTCCTGCACTGATGAAATACTCGTTTGAGCCAGCATAGGCTAAAATCAGCAAAACTCTGGGCCTCCCTGGGTTATCACCTACACAGTTCTGAAGGTTCTTCAATAGCCTGGAACAGATTGGGGAGGTGCAGAGACTGGGTGAGGTGAGGTAAATCACAAAAATATTACCTCCCTCCATGTTCTGCTGATAGAGGAATCCTCTGGATCGAAGACCCTTCTGTCATGGACACCATTTGAATACAATCCATTTTTCATTTCTTTTAGAGTAGGGGTGTTGCACTTCAGGCCCACAGGGCAAATCTAGTCCACTTGGGTCCGAGTCCATCCCTCCAGGGTTCTGTAGATGGTCTCACCCTCTTTCTTCTGACCACCAATTGTTTCCTGGCTTTTGCAATCCCCCTCCCCCCACATTCTCAAAGGTTTGGTGTTTTTTTTAAATGATACAGTAATGGTGACTTTCTGTAAAGGTGGAGTACTTGGTAAGATGCATTTCTTCCATGTATTGTACATTTGCAGATCTTGAAATATAATGTGATGGAGCATATGCAGTGTCTTAGCAGAAATATCTGCCTACTAATTACTTCAGTAAAGTACTTCCTCACTTAGGCCATTTCTACACCATCCCTAAAATCCGGTCTTCGTCTTAGCCGAGTCCCTGTGTGTCCAAATGATCCACAGGGACTCCCGGGGGCAGCGGGGAATGAGCATGCGTTTTCCCAGGGATAAATAATCCCTGGGAAAACCTGATTCCTCCTGTGGTCTCGGGATCATCCCAAGACCATGGGAGGTGTGTGGCTGCCCGTCCCGGCTTCTTCCCTCCTCCCCATGAGTAGCAGGGATCAGCAGAGGGAAGGAGCTGGGCCGGGAGGAATCGGGGGTAGGTGGGGAACTGGGAGCAGGGTTATTTCCCCCCACGTACCTTTCACTGGAGTGTGAATGTGCTCCAGCTCCTGTAACTTTAAAATAAAATGACTGCCTCCACTCACACGATGTCCCTCCTCCCATCCCGGACGTTGCGCTGGCCGTTTGGACACTGGGACGATCCCAGAAGAAGGTAAGTCAGGGATCACCTTCTCTCTACACCTGTATGGTGTAGAAAGGGCCTTAGTTCCTACATGGTAATTCTAGCCAGTGCCATCTTCAGGGTTTTGAGGCCCCTAGGGCAAGACACTCTCAATGGGCCCCTCCCCTCAGTGAGTCTACATTTTAACTACCATTATCACCAGCTGCTCTTGCTCCTCATCCTCTTCATCCTTGCTCCCACTAGCTTGCTTGACAGGCAGAGTGGACCAGTGGGCAATAGAGGCCACTGCTCCTCCTTCTCACCATCGCTGTTGCCTGGGCCAGAGTGAGAGGCAAGTGAACGAGCTAATTGCAATGGTGCAACTCAAGGTGTTCTTGACAGTGGCCCCCTGCTGGGGTAGAAGCCCTCTGCAGTGTCAAACCATGCCACCCTTGATGCAGCCCTAATTCAAGCTATTTCAATGAATTGTTATGAACCTAAGTTCTCCAGGGAGCCCCAGAAATTCACACTATTTCTGTAAATCCTTGATTTTGCATTTGAAGTTTTAAGTCAGTTTTAAAACATTAAGTCAGTTAAAACATTAACTAGCTCTGGCTTAGCCAGACAGTTCAAAAGCATACTGTGAGGCAGAGTTTGATGTAACGAAGACACTGTGTTTAATTGAGACTTTGTAAATCTTCTAGCTGTTTCTGGAATCCAGCTGACATGTCTCACACTTTGAAGACTCCATGTCGATTGAGGAGGATCCCCAGTAGTCTTAAAATTGATATGCGAATGAACAAAGTTTGAAGACATATAAACCCAGAGAGCCACTGTAATCACCTGAAATTTCAGGAAAAAAATATTAAAATTGGAGTCTGTTTTGTTGGAACAGTATAACAACTAGGGGAATCTCATTAACCTTTCATTCAAGGGCTGACTGAGAAAGTTGCATAAGATCCAAGCGAACTGGATTTTACACATGCTGCTAATGACGAGTAACTGTATGGGGTTTGGAGGACATTACTCTGGTTCAGTATGAGATGGGTGCTATAAACATGATTTATTACAGGACACAAATCATGGTGATGATTTGTGTCACCAAAACATGGGTGGAGGAGCTGGGAGTATTTGATCTCTCCCAGATGTGCCCACCTGGGTTTTCAGTAGAGCACCAACATGAGCTTTAGTTGATTAATTTAGTTTATTAATCAACTAAAGCTCACATGATTAATTGTCTCAGATTTGTTAAATAAGGTAATAACACTTTCTATTCTGAAATATTGTGGACCTCTTTTGCACTGACAGTTACGTGTTCTGTTCTACAAGCATGGAATAGGATAGGGCTGTGCACTGCCTCAGGTCTGAACCCCGAATCTGAAGCGGATCTGGGTGATTTGGACCCTCCCAAACCAGATCTGAACCAGTTCGGGCAAAGCCCAAGGTGGACCGAAGCCTAAGCCAATTGGCTCCGAAGCTTCATGCCACCTCAGCACTTCGGAGGCAGCTCCACCCCCCACCGCGTGGCCTACTTCCTGTCTTATGCGTTGGCGGCAGTGGCAGCTGCCGGACGTAAAGACGGTGGTGGTGGTGGAGCTGGTAAATGGGGTATGGGGGAGGGGGTCTTACCTGCTCCACTGCCACCACCTTTGCTTTTGGCAGCTTCCACTGCCGCCGATGCATAAGACAGGAAGTAGGCCGCAGGGTGGATGGCGGAGGCACCAGGTAAGTGGGGAGAGTTTTCTGGGTGCTGGCTGTGCAGCCCGGCTGTATAGCCGGCACCCAGAAAACCCCAAGTTGCCTCGGAGGGCCCGAATTTCACCTCAGCTTCAGCGCTGAGGTGGGTCGGGAACCCCCGAGGCGGATCGGGGCTGCTTCGGGGGCTCTGGATCGGCCTCCGAGGCGGATTGGGAGGTCCCTGCACAGCCCTAGAATAGGTGTATATGAAAATGTTGTTTCTGTTCACAAGTAATAGAACAGGTCCTATTTATAATCCTGAACATGAATGCCTACAGGAATGGGTTTGAGGTTTGTTCGGGTTTGGGGGGGGGGGGCAGGGATGTTCGCAAATCTCCAAATTTGGGATCACATTAGGAAAATGTGTATTTTTTAAATAATGCACTCTTTGAAATATGCACTCTTATTTTTTGTTTTTTAAAAATGTATTTTCACACTTTTGTCTATGAGGGAAATGTGCCCTTTTCCCATTGGATCGAGCTGAAAAACAGGCCCGAAACCCTGATCTTCCAGTATTCTCAATCACACATGGGGAGCCACCATGGATAGAGGAGACTCTCCTCCTTGGACAGTCACCCTCCACAAGAAGAGGACGATGAAGGCAGCAAGAAAGGCAGTACTGGAGCCCTCTCTTCCCTTGTGTGTTTATTTAACCGCCTTTGAATGACTGAATAGGGCTTAGATTAGTTTAGATTCCCACTGACATTAATATGAGCTTTAATAGCAACAAAATATTATTTTTTTGCTTACATAGAGATCTTAGCAACATAAGCTTCTGGGGTCAAATTTTGACCTTTTAAATTTTCTCAGACCATCTTGTATCTTTTGCTGCTTAATGGCTTTTAAACTGATTCTTGTGGGTGGGGCAGGTATTTTGATCTTTTTATGTTATACTTTCCTTCTTTTAAACTTGTGTTCCTGGGTGGATACTTTAAAAGAACAGTGCTTTTAAAAATATAAAATTTAAGTAAATAACAATTTTTTCTTCCAAGCACAACACTTAATCAAATGTGGACTGGGTAATGATGTTATCAGAGTTCTTTTTGAAAATGCAGTGATGAGGCCACACAGATTTTGCTGGGCAGGGAGTCCAAAACATGTGGGATTGCCTCTAAAAGACTCTATCTATAGCATCTAATTTGACAATTTAACAGTTGTTATGCTGACCATAATGACTGCGCAGATTCATAGGGGTGCAGATAACTTGGTCTCAACCTATTCTGGAATATGAGGGCCAAAACCAGCATCTTAAATTGGGTCCAGAAATAAATAGGGAGTGAGCATAATACAATCCGAACACGTAGCTCCCTCAAGCACAGTGTACCAATTGCAGTTTCTGAACCATTTTCAAGGGCAGCTTCACATAGAACATGCTATAGTAATCAAGCCTGTATGTAACTAAAGTGTTATGCTAGGTTCACTTCCTGTAGATAGTTATAAGATAAATGCAAGTAACAGTGCAATCCTATACATGTCTACTCAAAACCTAAATCCCATTCATTTCAATGATACATATTCCCAGGTAAATGGGATTACAGCCTAAGGCAACATAATCTTATGCATCTTTACTCTCCACTGTGTTTAGTAGGTCTTCTTCCCTAGTAAACATGTTTCAGATTGTTGTCATAGACATTGTAATTAGTACAAGATCCAATCAACCTTGGTGACCCTTCCTTGCAAGTGAAGAGAGTTGAAAGGATGAATAAGCTAAAGACTGGGGAAATATAAACTAGCAAGGGAGAGCCTATCTTTCTGCATTGAAAAGCAGAAGTCCACATAGCTATATCATATACTTCTTGCCCACTCGCCAAAAAGGAAAAACGTGAATGTATTTTTGTGTGGGACGGAAAATCCCATATCCTCTCTACACTAGAATATAGCAGGTCCTCATAGACTATTTATTTATTTATTTATTTATTTTATTACATTTATATACCGCCCCACAGCCGATGCTCTCTGGGCAGTTTACAACAATTAAGAATAGTAAACATTAAAAGTATACAAAAAATTTAAAAACATAAAAACAGTATAAAAACAACAGTATCCATTTAAAAACAACAATTCTGGATTCAATACTATGAACTTTTTAAAAACCTAGATCCTTCAAAACATAACTAATATATTTCTCTTATAGCTATGAATGCTAAGGAAGTTCTCTTGAATAAGTCACATTGAAATTAACGGGTTCTGCGCTAGAACATTAGTGCTCCAGTAGCACCATCTCATTTCAGTTGTTCTGCGGAAGAGAACCCTGTCCCTTCTTTTTTTGCCTTTTGAAATATCTTGTTCTTCTGATAGATTGGATAATGCATTCTGGAGACCTGGTGGTATTAATCATGTTTAACATTTGTCAGTCCATGCCAAAAATGGTTGCGACAAATGTCTGTTATTATGTAGATGAGACGCCTATTGCTTCAAGCATCATTCTGTAATTACTCAGCTATTTCTCAAGTGTGATTTATTGAATCAGCAATTTATGGAGATGGAGCGGCATAAACTAATTTACCCGTGTAGATTCATTAAAACGCGAGACGTGGAAATATGCTTCCTGTCAATTTCATGCTAGAATTTGTTAGCACTGCAACTGGATATGGGTCGTTTAATTTGTCTATGCAGATTCATTCAGGGCAGATTTCAGGATCAGTGGCTGCTTGACAAGTATGTCTTTGAAATGCTTCCTGTGGTATTTCCACTCCACGGGTTTTGGGGTGTTTGGGGATTTTCTTAGCTTTAAAGGAAGATCATTGAGAAAATAAGAACAGCTGAGGCTAGGGGGTGGGGGTGGAAAGGAATGGTGAAATGAATTGTGTAGTACAAACTTTAGATACTTACAGAGAAAACAATTCCATCCATAGCTATTGTTCCATAGTGGTAAACAATGCTAAATGGAAAAGCAGAGCTCAGATGCTCTGAGCCTTGCTAGCAAAGAGAAGCAATAAAAAACAGCTGTAGCTTTAAGGTTCTCACTAATAGATGGAGTTTTCTGTGCTTAAACAGCCATATTAAAAACGTAAGTGACACACATTAACATACTGTCAAATGGGCCTTTTCTTCTGCTCACATGCAACATAATCTGTTTAATTTTAAACAAACAAAAGCTTAACATAGAAACTGTTGCTGGAACTGCCTGTGAAAAATGTGCAAAAGCAGAAGAAAGAACAATGGTCTCATGTGCAACTGCTGTTAAAACTATTGATTATTTTTTTCTGGGTAGTGTCCCATAGGGGCCATGCATGCACCTTCCAGAAACCAGTTCTGTATCAAGGTCATACATCCCTAGTATAAACCCACAGAACAATAAAGGAAAGAATGGCTGAGTCCCTCCATCTCCAATTGCAATACAAGAACTATTTTTTTTTTAATCTCAAAGGATCTCTCTTTTAGCTTGTGTATATCTATGATGTCTATGATTAAATCATATGGGATCTAGACTTACAGCACGATCCTATACCCACTTGCCTAGGAGTAAGCACCATTGAACTCAATGGGACTTACTTCTTAGTAGATATGCATAGTATTGCACTATTCATTGCACTTAGATTAGAGATTTTGAAATCAGTGAGCGTTAGCCATACATCCGATGCATATTAGTGGATGTTCTCTATGTATCCAACCCATGATCTTTAAGAATATTAACTTTTGAAAGTATTGTGTTTTGTTTTGGAAATGGAACTCAGCTCATGAAGGAAGCTGATTTGTTGTTGTTGCACAATTAAACAAGGTTTGAAAATAAACACTATTGAGTTGCAAAACCTTATACTTAATTAAATCTGACAGCAATACATGGCTCCATTCCTCTGTTAATCCACAATTTAGATAGACATTGACAGCTAAATTGGAGCAGACAATATGAAGATTGCTTTGTGAAACCAGCAAGGAATTCTATTGTATTTTCATAGCAATTTCATTTCATTATCATAGCACTGGAAATTGATACTTTTTGAAAGGGCAATAGCAAAGGATATATTTTGAGCACTAACTGAAAAACATTAAATCTTGTGAAGTTCTGAATTTACTTACTTCCAAGTAAACATTCATAGGGTCATGGTGTTAGTCTTCCAGGAGACTTCAGACTGTCAGACCATGGCCTTAGGTGGACCTAAGGTTTATCCTGGGATCGTCCCTGCCTGCTCCCAGGATATTCTGTGTTTCATTTACATGAACAGGGACGATCCCGGGATAAACCTTAGGTCTAGCTAAGGCCCATGTTGGCAACCCACCAATTTGCATGCAGTACCTGTTGAGATAGGCAGATATAATTGCTTAGTACATTTAGGCTTGGAGCAGGTGGTGGAATTATCTACTGTTCAACATTGTTTTTGGCATGGGGCCACAGCCGATTTTGTGTTTCCTTGTGCAAAAGATTATATGTAGCCCCCTTTTGTATAGCTCACTGTCAGGGCTGGGCAGAGGGAGGGCAGTGAGGCCAGTTGACATGGGCCTACGATTTTGAGGGGGCCTACTCCAAGTCCCCTGGTAGAGGCAAAGGGGCACCCTTTGGTAAAGATTTGTTACAAAGGAGCTTGATTTTTCAGTTGTTGTTGATGAATTTATGCCTTATATATGCCTGCCTGAGACTTGAGATCTGTCGGAGGAGCCCTTCTCCATATCCCACCAGAGCAACACATTCGCTATGTTGGGACGAGGGAGAGGGCTTTCTCTGTTGTGGCACCCCGACTGTGGAATGCCATCCCCTTGGAGGCCCGACTGGCACCAACGCTGATTTTATTCCAGCGCCAAGTGAAAACATGGCTTTTAAACAAAGCTTTTAATGGTTGAACTAGGCACATTGTTTAAACTGTTTTAATAGTTTTACTGCTTTTAAATTATATATAGTTTTAACTTGGTTTATGGTTTAATTTGTTTTTAGCTGTGTATATTTACTGTTTTTATACTGTATGCTTTTATCTGTATGTCGCCCTGAGATCTTATTGATATAGGGCGGGATATAATTTTAAAAAATAAATAATTTGCCCAAAGAAAAACACGTAAAGCATTTCTGAATGTGAAGAAGTGATGTCTTATGTACATCCTGAATAAAAGTGCTTGCCATTACCATTTTTATAAATTGTTCTATTTCATATGTATTTAGAACTGATTAAAATACTTAATGAGCAGTTTGAAATTGGGCCTACATTTCCCATCTGGCCCAGGCCTACTACCAACTTTGCCTGGCCTGGCACTCTGTTTATTTGCATGGTAGACACTGGGGGAAATCTAATCCAGTCAACCCTTTTAAGTCCTACTGAATTCAACAGGGGGGATTAAATCATGTATCTAACTCTATTATTAAAATAACTGGGACTTAAAAACGTGTAACCTGACTGGATCATCACCATCGTGAAATTATACACCTCAGTGCATCCAGTGGCACTACATGCAAGTAGGTGCTACTGCATTCACCTAAGGGGTAAGAAATTCTCTCCAATGTGCATGTTTAGAAGAGTGAAGTCAATGGGACAGCTGTCATTGACTTCAAGAAGCCAAGAAGAGAGAGGCATAGGGGAGCAAAGTCTCAAAATGAATCTTGATATAAAAGAATGCTTTATGGTGCAGTGTTGTATGCCCAACACTTTTTGATGTGTCACCCACTAGAAGAACATTAAAATCTTCCACTCTCTGTAGCAGTTAACTTCAATTAAGATGTTTCATTAAGAGAGCTTTTTAATGTAATAGGGCCCTAGCATGCTGTATGAAAAAAAAACACTCCTATTATAGCTGTTATAGTATCCAGTGGATAAAGAGCATAGGCAGTTTACCTCAAAATCTTATTAACAAACACAAGGAATGTATCCATTTATGTATTAAGAAAATTTATACCTGTCCTATCACCTTAGTTTTTAGATCTACTAATGTAATCTCATTGACTCCAGTTCAATTTACAGCCTGATCCTAAACATGCTTTCTTGCAAGTAATCCTCATTTATTTATGGTGAATTTATTTTCATGCAGGATTGGAATATCCATTGGACACTTTAGCATTAATATGTTGTGAACTTCAAGAATTCTTCTAGCTCTGATCTCTGAAGGCAAATTAAGGCAGGATCTACACTACTGTTTTAAAATGGTTTGTAACAGTAGTGGCAACTGTTTGGGCCCAGGACACACTCAAACCATTTTCAATGTGTCATATCCTGCTTGGTGTAGATCTGGCCTAGGTTTTTAAAATTTACTGGGGTTTGTTGCCTTTAAGGGTTCTTTTTTATATAAGAGAAAATATTTGAGAAGAAGGGAAGTGAACTGAATGGATTTCCTCTGAGTGAATTATTGCCACAGTTCAGCCTATTTTCTCATCACAGACTGCATTTCCTATCGCATGGATGAGACACACTCTGCTGCTTTGAAATATTGTGACAATATCCTGAACCAGAAAACTGAACCTGAACTCCACATTAAATCACTGTATATTTGGGATGGTTAACAAGCTCTGTACTTCCTGACAAATATAGATGAAACCTGAAACATCTAATTCATCACTTGAGTGCTTGCAATAAGTATCCTTTTAATCTTCAGCCATTTGTTGCAAAAGTGTTGTGACAAACTACGTTGAAAACGTGTTAGTCGTGGCTAGATGCCAGATTTCTGACAGTTTTGGAGAATGCGATGTCTGAAATTTATGTATTGCAAAACCATCCAATGAAAGATTAGTTGGGACAAATTGCTTGTATTGTTTTACAGGTCTTCAGGATTGGCGAAGTTGGAATTTTTGTGAGGTTTGATTGCAACATGAAATGTGGTCTTTTTAAAGATAAAAAGAAAGAAAGAAAAAGTCCCCCATGAACCCCCCTACCTACCATTGTGGGTTTTGTGCCTGACTGCAGTTGGAATATCTTGCAACTTTGGCATCCCAGCCTATCAGGGATCATATGCTGAACATTATAGTGTAATTGCATTTTATTTTATTCTTTTAAATATTTGAATTGTATTGTATGTTTTTAATTGTTTGTTTGGCATCTTAGGCTTTTAATGGTTTGTAATCTGTTAAACATTGGTTAAAGAAAGAGCAGTAGTTGACACCCGTGCATTCTGCATCAGCACAACCAGTCAACACTGACGGTCTCACAGCCTCATCTATGTTCCATGGCTGGATTCCATTGTATGATGACTGGTGTAATAGACTAGAGTATTATCATCATCATTATTATTGTTATTATTATTATTATTATTATTATTATTATTATTATTATTATCATCAACTATAATAGTACTATAATTATTTGTAGCCATAATTGTGGTTGCTGCTGTGATTCCAGTGCAGTAGCTAGTTAGTGGCTGCTTTCATTCTGAATGCCTCATCATAGAGAAGGCTTCATGCATTAGATAGACAAGGAATTGTCAGGAATGGGGGAGCAGAAGGTTTTATGAGTAAGTTACTGTACATTTCTGGCTCAGTTCTTGTACATTTCTTTCCTGGCCTGGTTCCTGTATATTTAATAGCTGTATGATGGATAGATAGGCAGACTCATTTTTTAAATTTGCACCACATCAAGTGATGGCACAGCATACAAGTTCAGTTTCTTGTGGTCCAACAGCAGTTAAAGCAGGAGTGGGCAACACGACATGTGGTCCGCAGCCCTCTTTGCTGTTTGTTCACCTCCCCTGTGTTCACCTGCTGCCATCACTGCTGAAAGTGCTGCAGTAAAAAAACAGCCACTTGCCTCCACTCCCCCTGACTCCCATTCTGTTCCTTTCTCACACAACCCAGCAAAACATCTTCTAGTTTACCCCCCACCCCATCAACCAGGTTGTTTTTCTATGGTGGCTGCTCTTCCTTCCTGCCCCTCCTTTCCTCTCAGCCAAGTGTCCTGTGCAAGACATTGCTTCACTGTGGTAGACACTCTAGTGTACATTCTCACAGGTCTCTATGGGGCTCCACCACCCTCCTGTGACACAGAGCTGCCTCTATCCAGGGAGCTGGCAGTGGTGCAGCTGCTGCTGCTACTGAGCAAGGTAAATGGATAATAAGTAGATGAATGGGTAGATCAAGGGGGGAATGAAGGAGAAAAATAAGAGAATAAAATAAGGAATGAATGAATTATTTTCCCCCAGGAATTTTTTTTAATGAAATATGAATGGTAAAATGAACCCCCCCTTTTCTTTTGCTCTGGTCCCACCCCCTTTGAAGGCTTCCCAACCAGTTGCCCAACATGATAAGTGGACCTTGACCCAACACTAGTAGCCTACTCCTGGATTAAAAACACATGAAGCTCTCTGAGGCCATAGCTAGATGGGATGATGTCCCAGGGATCGCCCAGGAATCATCCTTGTGCATCCACATGACACACAGGGGATCCTGGGAGCAGGGAGGGATGATCTCTTCCTTTTCCCAGGATATGGCCCTACAGTAGCCCACTTTTTCCGTGGTCTCGGGATGATCCCGAGTCCACGGAATGTGTGGGCATGTGTCGCGGTTTGTCCTGGCTCCTCGTGGTTACTCATGAGGAGCTGGGAACTGTGCCCATCGGGGAGGGGTGGGGGGAGTGGGAAAAATTGTTTTGAATTAAAAAAAACTTACCATTTGCTTACAAACACTCCTGAACTCGTCTTCTTTAAGAAAAAAACAAACAAAATGGGGGGCGCAACATCCTGTTCCCCCAAGGTTGTGGCATGCCACGTGTAAACAGAGGGGGAGGTCTCACGATAACAATATTGTGAGATCCTCACCTCTCCATTGCACTAGACCCTTAGGTCTAGCTGAGGCCTGAGACACTGAAAGCAATGGTGAATAACTGATCTTCTCTTGAAGCTGAAGGTACATTGGAGATGCACTGATATTCACATCACTGGGTTTCCATGCTACATTTTTCTCCAGCTAGAGATGAGAAGAAGGTATGAAGAAGCAATTATGAGGCCCAGTAAAAAACACACCATTGTCTGCTTGCCTCGAGAATGTCTTCAATGAAGAAAGGAAATAAGCCTTATTTGGGCATTCAGTTCATGTGAGTACCAATCACATGTGGTGGGAGAGAGGGGCTGCTCCTGCAGGCCCAACCCCCACTATCATCCCAGTTGGCCATGCCTCTAACTATCTACTACACATGGGGGTGGAACATCTGTATATGGGAGCCTGCTGTATGCATATTGGCTTCCGCATGGTTTCACATAATGTATGTAGACTATGTGGATTGTGGGGGCAAGGCTGATGGGAACACAACAGCAGGGGCAAAGACAATAGTGTATCCTCACCATTCTGGTCCACAAAGTTGTTAATCACGTGAACTGAAAACCCAAATAGGGCTATAGAAGTGTGCATATGGGGCAAAGGGATAATATGTAAATAAACCTTAAAAGGTCAAGGTAGTTTGTGCATGGAGTGAAGAAAGTTAAGGATAGAAGGAGGGATTAGATTGCCTGAAGAATGTTGGTTCTGGAATATGAACATATGAAAAACTTCCCAATGATCAAAAGCATGTAGCAGAACAAAGGAATATTAAAGGAAATGAATTGTGTTTGTATATTTCAAGGAGAATGTGTGTCTGCAGGCAGCGGAAAAGAGGCCATTCAGAGAGGGCTTGGGATAAATATAGAGTTGTCCTGTGGCAGCAAAGAACATCACTGATGGCTTTACCTCTGGGAGGAGAGCCGACCAGCAAAATGTAAAAACGCATCTGAAATGCATTAGGAGCCTGAATTATGCATTATGAGTCTGCACTAAGGGCCTGACCCAAAGCCTACTGACGTCAATAGAAAAACCTCCCACTCACTCAGCATGGATTTGGATCAGGCCAGATCAGTGACTGACTTTTAAAAAAAGATGCTAATAAATGCAAAGGCAGAATAGATGACCGCTAGGGCTAGGAAAAATAAAAGTTTCTTCGCCTTTTTAATAGAAAGAGCCAAATTCTAGAACTAGGGTGAACGGTTTTTAAAGCATGAATGCATCCATTGAATATTATGGGATACCCACCTAAACATTTTAACGTATTTTGCCACACTAACATAATAATGTATTATTAGAAAGTATGCATGTGTGTTGGGAGACACACAAAACACTCCAAAACAACCAAATTATAGAACAGCTTATCCCCTTAACTGTGCAATTGTGACTTCTTGTCTTTGAGTTTAGGTATCTATGTTTCTTTGCTTTTGAGTTGGATACCCAGAATATTAGAGGTGGTTTATAATAAAGCCCCTACAAGCATATCCAAGCCTGTCCACATGCAAATGAGACCCACTTAGGACAATGAGAAGCTTGCAGTCCTAAAATCAATCCAAAATTAGCAGAAATACCAATGTCCAGAACAGGGCAGATCAGTTGAACTTGCAGAAGGAAACTTTGCTGATTTGTCCTTATGTTGAAACAAGTGTTTCTGCTTGTTTCCAGGGTTGATTTTTGAACTGCTAGTTCCCCGTTGTGCAAGTGGCGGAGCCACTGCCAGTCAGTGTCGACTTTATTAGGCTAGATGGACAAGTGGTCTAACTCAGGAACTGTGTTCCTATGAATACTGCCCACAATGAAAAAGAAAATGCCAACAATTGTAACAGAAAAACTGTGGCATAATATTTACAAAGAGAAGAATTAACGACGGTCGAATCAACCTTTGTTCACTGTCCCAAAAGCCATATAAGAAGGGGCTCCTTTGGTAAAGGCTACTTCCACCAATTGTATAACCTAATAGATAAACTGTTTATTTCAGGCAATGCAGGACAAGAAAAGTGTATCTGAAATAAAGGCTAAAAAGTCAATGCCACATAGTTATTCTGCATCACAGAGAGCCTCATGGGAGCTGATCTGGGACAGACAGATCAAATACTTTAAAAAGAAACCTGCAATGTTTTAGTCCAAATTGTGAAGACTGCCATTCTGGGAAGTTTTGGACAGTAATATAGGGGAGAGTGAATATACTAGTGGAGCATGTGGGGTCTCCTAACTTCTTGACCTAGAAGTTCAGCTCCAACTTTTCTAGATGCAAGCCGAAGCACCAAAAGTCCCATCTTTTTCAACCCCTCTTGACACCAGAGACCTTTGGGGTGGCAAAGTCTGTTGGACCCAGCATTGTTTTAAAGGACATAAAGGCAAGTGTAAAAGGAGATTGCCAATAAAGAGCAACCAGAAAATCAATGCTGTTTCTGTGGATTGTTAAGGCACACTACCTACATGTACAATGAGTTTTCGAAGAAGAGCTATATGGAGTTAATGAGACACCTCAATTAGAGTTGCCACCTGTCCTGGACTTTCTGTATTCCTGTATTTCACAGCTCCAATTAAATCTATAAAAGAGTACAACTGCTCCCTCCTGTGCAGCCTCTTTAAGATATTTGGCCAACAACCCCAATGTCAGTAAGTGCATTTGGTTCTTATTTTGCTTCCATTTAAAGCCTCATGCTGCGGTTCCTCAGAAAAGAATCCATGCTATTAAACAATACTGTGGTGAATGTTCATGATTCTTTGCCCCCTTTGATGATCCAGTTCCAATTTTAATAGAAAGAAGCAAAAGGTTGGATTTACCCTGAGCTGGATATTCTTAACCATTGTAAAGTAATTAACAGAGAAAAGGATTATATTACAACCAAAGAAAAATTTACTCCCCCACTCACTTTTGATATGCCTAAACTGATACCTGCACTAGTGATTTTTCCAGCCACGCTTATGCTAGTGATGCTGGCCTCTTTTACCCTTTGTCTAGTCAAAGAGGCTTCATGAGAATTAATATCTTTGAAGGCAAGAACAAATTGGTGCAGTGCATATTTAACTTTCTCATTGAAATCAATTGCACTTGAAAGTACATTGGATTGTCCGCCTGGCGCCTACACTGTACTGCTTTCGTCGCCAGCTGAAGACCTTTTTATTCACTCAGTATTTTAACACTTAATTTTAACTTAAATTTAAATTTTACTGTTTTCACTCTGTATTTTAATCTTATATCAACTTTGCTGTGTGGTTTTATCCTGGTTGCGCTTTTTATACTTTATTTCGTAATTGTGTTTTAACCTGTTGGGTGTTTTACTGTGGTTTTAATTTTTGTGAACCGCCCAGAGAGCTTCGGCTATTGGGCGGTATAAAAATGTAATAAATAAATAAATAAATAAATTGTGATGCAAAAACTGAGTTCTACCATGTTTGGGAAGAATATGATGGGCAGCAAACCTGTGCCATGCTTGACATTTACTAGTTTGGCCTCCATCAATTGTGATCCCACATAGAGTGTGTTGTGTTTTTGAGTCCAGAGCTGTCTCACCCATCATAATTAAAAGTTTTTTGCTAGTATATCCGTATTGCTATCCACCTATCAATCCAAAGGAGATGAGATAATGGGCAAGATCCAATGGGGGCTTTCCACGTGCAGTCATTTCTGCTGGCCCTGGTGCACACACAGCCCCTACCACCGGTAGCCATGATATAGTGCTTCTGGGGGCAAATCCCTAAATGAGTGGAAACACTCATTCGGAAGGAGGATCACCTCCTCTTCTAGAAATGAGTTTCCCCTTGTTTTGAGGTTTGCCCACAGAAACACTACATTGTGGCTGCCAGCAGTAGGGGTCACACACACACTGGGACCAGTGGGGCTGGCCAAACATGAAAGACCCCCTTTCATCCTGCCCTACACGTCAGGTGAAACACAGCATACAACTATGGATTATTTTCTACAATAGAATGTTTAAGGTACTCTAAACATTATTGAAACCAAGTTGGTTTGTACTACCGTATTTCTTTAATTCTAAGACACACTTCCCACCCCCATATAAACATCTCTAAAAATGGGGTGCATCTTAGAATCGTGGGTGTGTCTTAGGTTTTTTTTTCTGTTGGTGGTACTGAAATCAGTGTGCGTCTTACAATCGATGGCATCTTACAATCGAAGAACTATGGTATTTTGTGATTTAACTTAAGAGGTTCCAGTAGGCCACTGCACAGCCTCTCTGATTCACTTCGGAGGCCAATTTAGGGCTTTCAGATCAGCCCTGATTCAACTTAGGATACTTCAGGCCCAGATTGACCCATTTTGGATTGGAAGTGAGATCCAAACACCCCAAAGCAGGTCAACTGTTGCATGTTCCTGGGCCCCTATCATGCAGCTGGTCAGTGGAAGCCCAGGAAAGCTGGGTGCGAGGCCAAACAGCAATCCATTGAACTCCCCCTCCTCTTCCTCCTCCCCTCCTCTCCTTCCCCCTCCCTCTTTGCCCCCCAAACCTGAAGCTGCTACCCCCCACCCACCTGCCGGACTTACCTGAGCCATCCTCCAGCTGTGCATCCTCAAAGAGAGACAGCATTTTAAAGGAAGATGTTGACTCTGTAGTTTTCTATATTCAAGGTCACAAACTACAGTGGCCATAAAGGGCCACTTCTGTAGTTTGTGACCTTAGATGTAGGAAACTTCAGAGCCCCCATCTTCTTTTAAAATGGTGGCTTTCATCAAGGTCATGTGGCTGCAGGAATCCCATGGGCGGTCAAGGGCAATGGCTTACCATCGCCCCAGGTCAGCCTGCTTTGGTTGGGATTTGGGGTTCGGCCCCGAGGTGGTGCACATCCCTAGTGTCCAGGCAATTATTTGAGTGGTTATCTCATGCATATGTTATCTCATACATGTTACATTTTTATTTTAAAGATTGTTTATAACTTTAATTATCATGATTCAGATAATACTGCATTTTATATGAATGTATTTGATTATAGTGAGTTTCATATCACTTCCTTTGTAACTAGCAAAATTCTGAATCATGGATCTATATGAGAAAGTACATGCTGGCTTTTGAGATGGGAAGAAGAAGGATGTCAGGCAGTGATATGACTGCCATTAGTTGGGCCAGGTCATAATGCTCAGTTGTATTCTGAAATGAGGGCCGTTTTATCCCTCCCCATTTCTTCTCCGACTTGGAAAGTTAAGTGAAATTCTTCACATGGATTGGGTTGGATTCATTATCTGACTTCCATAAGAGAAAGGGTCCTTCTGCAAGAGGAAGGGCTCAGCTCACAGAATGTCTGTTCACCTAATTTTGGGGGGATCCCTTCCGCCACAAACCCCATTCAGGAGGGTCTCCTGACTCTATGCAGCATTTTCAGGAGGATATAGGCACTGTGGTGGGAAAGAGGGGCAGAGAAGACAACCAGTGCAGCTGGTCCACTTTAAATTTGAAGTCAGCATTCAGCAGATTGGGCAGCTAAAGGTGGCTCTTTTGTAGGTGAATACTTTCTCTAATGTTGACCTCTTACTCATGGCAAACACTAGCTCGAGCAGCTTCTTGTTTGGTCAGTATCTTCTCTATTTGGATCAATCCTTTTGTTTTATTTGTTTCAAATGTGTTTTGTGGTTGCCATTGCCATCCAGCTTTCTAGTTCCCAAGTGTATTTGTCTTTTGGAAGGGACCATTTCATCAAGCCGGGCTCTTGGCTTTTGCTGCGAGGTGGGTGCAGCACACGTGAAACCAAGCTAATTCTAAAGAGGCGATACAACCAGGTGCATGTGCTCACTGCCACTCAAGCACAAACATTACAAACCTGGAAGGAACTCTCAGGAAACAGATAAGCCCCCCCTCAAAAAAAAATCTCCACTTCCCCAGTAAGCACATAAATACTTAGCCAATTCTGAATTGAGCTGAATGGAATTCACCTATCACTACTTGAAGGATTTGAGATTTTTCAACAGTAAACCCTAATAGGAAAGAAGACAGCATTAAGATCATAATGCAATATGTCAAATATTTGTTTTGCAGAATGATCTCTGCTTCAGCATGTAACACAGAAGGAGACAGATGGTCTGCTGCGCTGCACCACAGCATGCCATTATTTTCCCAAACTGAGTACATGACAATTGTTCTACATCCAGTCTTCATTGACTCAGTCTGCCAAGTCTATTTGCATGCAAAGTTGAAAGGTTTCAGGTATCCTTAGCATATGCCATTGTATTGCCATATGTCTTAGCTGTCTAAATATTCAACACAGCTGTCACTCATGAACTCATTTAGAAATCAATGGATGGTTCCATTCTAAACATCTCTATCAAGATGGTGATTTCCAAAATAAAGCAAATGCATTAACAAGTATTTTTCTTAAAATATATTTTGTGGGTTTACAGTAGGACTCAACAATGAAAAAAGGCAGTAAAGAGAGTTCTCACTGTAACACATGGATCATATTTACAGAGCTTTAAGCTTCACTGCCTAAACTATCTCCCTTGTTTTGAGCTTTTCAGACATTCAGCTGAGGCTTCTTTCTTTTCTTTTTCTTTTTCCTTTTTATCAAAGTGGGATTAGGAGGCAAAGTTGTTAAGGCTCAGCATACAAGAACAGCCTAGCAGAGATGGAAAACACATTTCTTTAAAATTTACAAAAATAGAAGCCCTTCTGATGACCCACCAGTATCAAATGTCAGAAGCAATGATATTTTCATTCATTTCCTTTACACCTTCCTCCTCGCACTCCTTGAATTTCTTTGTCTGGTTTCTAGGCAACCATGATAACATTTCTGCATAAGGAAAGAAAATATTCCTGACTCCAAACTGATTCTTCCAGATAGACTAGAAATGGTCTTGTGAATGCCATATGTCTACAATAAATTTTAACAGAAACATGCAAAACTATGAATAAAAATTGCACATGTGGTACAAAAGCTTTGTATAAAATATAGCTACAAAATGTTAGAGGAGGACTACCTGGGCAAGGAGCATCAGGCTTGTGCTGGTTAGATGCTAAGAACAACACTGTACCACTTCAAAAATATGAGAAGAACAGGAACAGATGTTTCTTTTGAGGCCTACAAATGCTCTCAGCAACACTGATTTTCACTGAGCATCTGACCTGGAGATGATCGCACTCCCCACAGCGCTGAATGAGATGTAACCAAACAGGCATAAAGAAGCCACCAACTGGTAAATTGGTGGCTCTTTGTTTTAAGAACAATATAAACGGTGTGCCCAGCACAGTGCCATCAAATTATGGAAAGGGAAGTCAGCCATAAAATACAATAGTGCACAACATCACA
The DNA here is from genome assembly GCF_023053635.1 of Elgaria multicarinata webbii. Classification (NCBI taxonomy): domain Eukaryota; kingdom Metazoa; phylum Chordata; class Lepidosauria; order Squamata; family Anguidae; genus Elgaria; species Elgaria multicarinata. Next base: position 55,892,356 of record NC_086177.1, read on the forward strand.
GATCAAATAGCCCTGGTCAGACAATCCAAAGCAATATGGTTACACAAAGCTTGAATTCAGACTCAACAGCAAACTGTGGTTTGACATTACATGCATGAACAGCACTGAGCCTCAGATTCACACACTCCTCCAGCTTCCAGCTTGGTGAAGGCAGTTTCCCCAGAGCTGTGCCTTCCCCCACACTGTGCCTTCCCAGTTGTGGTGGAGTATTTATTTATCTGCAGTGTTTTCCTGCACTCCTCAGCCAAAAATGCCCCCAGAGTGTCCTACAAAAATTAATGAGAGTGTCCCTGGCCTCAAGCAGGGTTGTGAGAGAAATCCACAATAGAATCAAATGAGTTTGGCTTTCCAACCCACATATTCCACAGCAGACTGGCTTTTCCATGGATTCTACAGACTTGTGGACTGTGTTTTTAAAAAAACTTTCCAGAATTTTACACAAATTTAGTCACAGAAAAAATATGTTAAAAATTTTTAAAAATCACTGGCTGAAAATATGCATGTTCCCCAAAGGCTAAAGCAATTGTTGTAGATCACAAGCTGAATATGAGCCAACAGTGCGATATGGCTGCAAGAAAGGCAAATGCTATTTTGGGCTGCATTAATAGAAGTATAGCTTCCAAATCACGTGAGGTACTGGTTCCTCTCTATTCGGCCCTGGTTAGGCCTCATCTAGAGTATTGCGTCCAGTTCTGGGCTCCACAATTCAAGAAGGATGCAGACAAGCTGGAGCGTGTTCAGAAGAGGGCAACCAGGATGATCAGAGGTCTAGAAACAAAGCCCTATGAAGAGAGACTGAAATAACTGGGCATGTTTAGCCTGGAGAAGAGAAGATTGATCGGAGACATGATAGCACTCTTCAAATACTTAAAAGGTTGTCACACAGAGGAGGGCCAGGATCTCTTCTTGATCCTCCCAGAGTGCAGGACATGGAATAACGGGCTCAAGTTAAAGGAAGCCAGATTCCGGCTGGACATCAGGAAAAACTTCCTGACTGTTAGAGCAGTGCGACAACGGAATCAGCTACCTAGGGAGGTTGTGGGCTCTCCCACACTAGAGGCATTCAAGAGGCAGCTGGACAACCATCTGTCAGGGATGCTTTAGGGTGGATTCCTGCATTGAGCAGGGGGTTGGACTTGATGGCCTTGTAGGCCCCTTCCAACTCTACTATTCTATGATTCTATGATTCTAAGAAGAAAATGTGCATTTTGGAAGAGATTTGCACATTTGGGAGGATTTGTGCATTTTTGCAAGTGCCAATTTGTACAAATTGAATTTGTGCAATTGTGAAATGTGGCAAATTCAGGAAACAATTCCATCAAAAAACAGGCGAAAGAACAAAAGGCACCTGACAATCTGTGAAATGTAGACGGAATGGATTTCACAATATCTGTACATTCCTATCCTCAGGTTTACAATCTAAAAGACACAACACAAAAGGAAAAGGAAGTGATAAGGAGGAGTTCAAAAAGCAAAACTCAGGCACCAGTTCTTAATTACAAACTTCTTATAGGTCTTCTTTCTGCTGGGGCAAAACAAGCTCCCTGCAGCTGTTGCTTTCCTGGTCCTCCCCTTGCCACAATACTCTTCCTGCAAGTCAAGGGGTAGAGCCTCCCAGTGGCCCTTGTTCTCTAGATGATGTTTGAGGCCAGAATCTACAGTGTCATGGAACTGACAGAGATGCATATCCACAGCTGTGGAAAGGTTACATGCAGCAAAGCTGGTCCCTGGCTGAAGTACTAGCTGGAACTCCAGCCAGCACTTCAGCTGGGGATTGGATGATGTCAGGGGCAGGGGACCATAGACTGATATTGGGTAGGCACGGCCATGACCCCTGACATCATCCAGTCTGTGAAAGGCCAGGTGGGGGGGATTATTTTTCCCCACACACACTGTGAAACTGTTTGTCACCCCTGTTCTAGATGCATGACACCTAGGGACTACTCAATACTATGGCCTACAAATAAAATGTTAATTTAGTGGGGAAATAGTTCGATAATTCTATAAATTAGTGCCTGGGAGTGTTGAACATGCTCATGACTCCCAGTACAAGTGCAAAGAGAACCTGGCCACTTGCTCTGGTACTGTGAGCTGGACCCATCTTCCGTGTGAAAAAAGCGGCAGGGGTTGAGCATCTGGTGTCCAATTCTAAGTTGACACATCTGTCCCCTAACTCCTAACTTTTGCACAAGCTAAGGGGAGCAGTTGCTTACTTAAGAAGAGCCCTGCTGGGTCAAACTAAAGGACTGTTAGTTCCGGCATTTGGTTCCCACAGTGGCCAACCAGATCCCCATGGGAAGCCCACAAGCAGGACATGAGTGCAATAGCATTCTCCCACTGCCGTTTCCCAGCAACGGGCATTCAGAGGCATATGATCTCTGATACTAGAGCTAATAAAAAGCCTGATTAATAGCCTTATTTTCTAGGGAAGGCTTAACCTCTGGGTTCACTAAATACAGGGTGCTGTAATAGCTGTTGCGGTGCAAGCCTTTGGTGTAGTAGTACAGTGTCACCACACATGTCACAGGGCAACCATCTCTATACAATCTATGTCCCTTCCAGAACTTGAATGACTGTAGACAATATAACTCAACTGCTGGGAGCACCTTTTCCTGCTACAACCCTGATTTTATTCTGCTGGAGGACAGGACACTTTCTGTCTGATCGAGCTGGCTAAGAAAACTAGTACATTTGCTTGTGTGATGTGCGGACAATGCTTGGTTAGTGGATTGCCTAGAAAGACTTCCCAGGGAATGGCCTCAGAAGAAAGGAAATGGTAGAACTGGGGCCATAACTAGATCTAAGGTTTATCCCTGGATCGTCCAGGGGTCAAACCTGTTCATCTAGGTGACACACAGGGGATCCAGTGCTCAGGCAGGGACGAACCTTGATTGATCCCAGGATAAACCTTAGGTCTAGCTGTGGCCTGGGAGTCCCTGTGTCAACTAAATCAGTACTTTTCGTTCTTTTGACTGTTTCAAGCTACCTTGCATCCTTTTTAATTGTTTCCCTCTTAAAGTTGAAGTCCCTATGTAGGAAACAGAGGAAGGCAAAGCTGTCCATTATCTTTCCTCTTGTGTACTTCATAGGGTTCCAAACAACCTTACCCCAGTATGACCAGCTCACTCCTTGACTAGGGATGGGTGAGATTTTCAGTTCAGTTCAGTTTTGATAAGAAATTACCAAAAATTGCAAAGTTCTCCATATTCAGGACAAAAATAACTTGAGTTTTTATTTATTTATTAAAAAATTAAACTTGAATGCGGGAGAAATGGAAATGGACAGATTCATCATCCAAGTCTGGGGCTTTGCTCTGAAAAGCCTGTGGTTGAGTCCCTGTATATTCATCCATGATAGTGCTTAATTAGAGTTGCCACCATTTTTTTTCCTAACAAGCTTTCCATGTTTAAGAGCTATATGGCAGGCAGGTGCATCAGGGTCTTCTCCATGCTGGGAATAGCTGTATCTTTGGGGTTTGGTTGGAGCAGATGGATGAGAACTTCATTTTAGTTCATTTTTATAAGAATTTACCCAAAGTTCTTCATATTCAAAAGAAAAAGAACATGAGATTTAACACACACACACAAAATTGAATGCTGGACAAAGCAAAACTGACAGCTTTATCCATCCCTATTCTTGACTTTTTTCTCAATCCATGGTTACTTTGCTACAACATTTTAAAACAAACAATTAATAATAAAAGCAGAACTGCTGGCTGGGTTATTATCAAGTATGGTTGAAAAATTGTACTTTTAAAAAAGTGTGATTTGTTTTCTTTATCCAGTTCTCTCTACTGAATGTGTAGCTTCCTTCTTGCTTTATAACACGTTGACTTTCTCCCCAAGTTTATATCTGGAAAAATAATAATCAGGGGGGCCTAGTGCTTGCTTAATTTAAAACAAAAATAGCTTGATTGATTTCAGAAAATCAGGATACAAGCTGATCTAGCCCCAGAAAAATACACAGCCAAACATAGACTTCATCTAATGTGGACCACTTTGGGTTTGTCATGTTCCAACTCACAGTGAACATAGCTGGGTATGGTCAATACTTGGATACCAATTAAAGCCATGCGCTTCTAGAGATGGTGATGTTTCTTTACAAATGGGCTTGTTTGTGAATTAATAAAAACACCTCAGTGTAGTGTGCTAATGAACCATGCAGACGCAGAAGTGGCATCTGTTGAATGGGACATGAAACAGAAATCATTGAAAGTACTCAATGTCAAATACAACCATTTCAAATTGCAGTAGAGGAACTATGAGCAAACAACACAGCAAATGCAGGCAGTTCTATCAAGACTAAAATGCACATTAGAAAGAATACCAGAGCAGAAGTCTGCCATTACATCAGAGATATTTATTTATGTGTCAATAACAGAAATTGCATGAAATACACATTGATATGAGGAAAAATGAAGCCATCATGATTTCTAAACAACTCACATATTCTTTTTAATGTCGCTTAAAAGCTTAAGGGTGCATCTGATGAAGTAGACTGGATCCATGAAAGCACGTGCCGTAATAAATTTATTAGTCTATAAGATTCCACAAGATGCTTTGTTATTTCTGCTTAGAGGTGAGATCCTGAATTTATGTTTTCTCTGTTTATGGAATCATGATTGAAATCTTAATTTATATATATTAACTGAATCCATTCAACATCCTGCCAACAGTATGAAACTAGTAGGAAGTGCAATATTGGGGGGAAGACCAGGAATAGAAAAAGTAGGAGGGGGTGGGTCTGTCCACATTTAAATTCTCTTTGTGTAAAATGTGATTTTAATTTATTTTTCATCTTCCCTTTGTAAATCTAGTACTTGCTTAGGAAGGCAATCTGATCTCCCAAACTTTCTCCAATGTAGCAACCTTCTTCAATCTAGTAAGTGTCTTGTTTCAAATCTAACAATATGTAACAATGCCTGACAAATGACAAAGACATTGTATTTTATAGGCCTAATAATACTATATGCTAGATATGGGGAACATGTAACTTCCATCAGCCCCAGCCAGCATAGCTAATGGTGAGGTTTGATGGAAATTGCAGTCCAACAACATCTAGAGGGCCACACGTCCACCATCTCTGGTATATACAGATTTGTGCTAAAATATTCCTGTATATAGAACTGGGTCCGAAACTTGGTTAATTGTTCTTAGTTGTTCTGCACATTTAATGTCTATGGCTAGATTCTAGTATTTATTACTTCATTCTGATATTTTTCAATACTGTGTGGAAGAGCCACTGCAATACTGTCCTGGCTAGGCAGGAGGCCTGGGGGAAGTGGACAGCGCAATGGTGATTTCTGTCTATTCTGAGTCACACTACACAAGGCGGGAGGCACAGCAGAACTCACGGTAGGACCTTGGAGAGCACACTGCATGAAGTACTAGCTGGAATAGTCTTCCGTAAGAAGGCGTTGTCCCATAAAGGACTATAGTCAACTGAAGTCTTTCAGTGGCGCCATCTCTCCTGGATGCTGACTGTAGTTCTTAAAGGGCCGGTGCCTGTTTCTGCAGCCTCATACTTCTGTGTGTCTGTGGGACAAGAAAAGCCTCAGGAGAATCAAATGATTATTATTATTATTTATTTATTTATATAGGAGAGCTACCTATATCTTCTAGCAAGGAAGATATAGAAGGGGTGAGTGTGCCACAACACAGGCTCTTTACAACAGGCCTGTCCGCGGACACTCCCTTCTCAAGCTAAGCGCCAGCACTTTATGAGCCTGAGGTGAGGGACAAACACCACCTTTCTTCAAACTATGTGGAGAAAGGGGTTAAACAGGAATAATTTCAGGAATAAAATAATGCGCTGTGAATTATATGTGCTGATGGTGAATTAGTGTCAGAATGGGTGTTATATATATATAACTGCAGGTGATAAATGCCAAGGAGACATGTGGGATTTTTGTGGTAGTAAAACAAATGGAATAAAATTTATTTCAATGTTCACAAACTTTGTTTCATAATAAAACTTTTCAGACCCTTGTTAAAACCTCTCATCCAATCCTTTCTCTCTTCTCATACACGCTTTCCTTTCTCTCACACCTTCACTCTTGAACTTTCTTTATTATCAGGATTGTTTAATATACACCAACTGACTATCTGCACACTACATTAAAAAGACAACCCTCTTTACCCTGATCCTCCAATTCTCCCTCGAACCAAAGTACTTTAAAAACACACCTATCACCTCAGTCATTCTCTTATATATCCTCCTCCCCACTCCTAAGATATTCAATCGCCACCCACTCAGGTCAACATTCTAAACACAATAGACTTAGGGAACTGACTTGTGGGGTGTAATGCCACAGTGAGGAATTACTAATATGATTCCTTCCTGCAACCTGAACTGAATAAAAATTCTGGGACTGCTTGCTTCAAATTCTCAATTTCAAGTCACTCACTACAAACCCATAAATTAGACTTACATTTATTATGTTTGAAAATACATTACCTTTTAAGCACTTTTTTTTATAACTCCATGAATCCCAAGTACAGTTCTCTGATATGGTAAATTCACATGTTTTAATTTTTGCCTAATGACATGTGCTCTTTTCACCAAATTCTCCACTATGTGTGTGCGGGGGGGGGGGGGGCAGGACTCTCACCAGTGACCATTAGCAGTGACATTAGCACAGTTTCATTCTCTTACCCCACCCAAGGCTTTTTTGGGGGGGGCTGCTGTTCCTGCTGCTCCAGCAATTGTGTTGGCAGTCTGACCACCATTTTATATCCCCCACAATGCCTTGGGCCTAGTCTCATTCCAGGACATTGTAGGAAATTGGAGAATGGTGGCTGCCACAAAAAATGGTGGATAATATTTAGAGAAAATTCAGTGAAGATTCAGACTTCCTTTTTGTGGAGGGGGAGTGTTGAGTTGCGAAAAGAGACATCTCAGAAATTTTCTCAGAAAAATGCCTTTTGAAATATTTTAGTTCAGTTCTATCTGCAATTGATGGCATCTTTCCATTGCATGACTATGTGGCAACATAGATGTACATGTCTTTGAGACGTGATGGATTCTTCCAAGATGTGATTGTAGGAAATATGTCTTCTTGTGTGAAGCAGTCATTTCTTACTCTCATGGTATTATTTCAGGAACATTCTTTTCACCTGTGAGAGCCATCTATTCATGTGAGCAGCTAAACATATGAGCTGGAGCACAAAGATTTGAGGCATGGTCACATCTGTGATCTCTAAAGCTTTGAAATCTACCTTTGAGATTGTGGGAGTTGTAACTTGTACATCTCATTCAATGGCAATGGTATTTCATCCTATATAGGAAATAGTGGGGGAAGTGAAGGCATTGCTGATGACCTACATAGAACTATTGACCCCCATTCTACAATCATTCAGTGATGGATTATCTTCTCAAAGCACAATCTCCTATACAATTGGAGCCATAATTAAAATCTTAAACCCAAATTATTGCTCCATGCTGAACTTTGGTCCTGTGTTTTCATTTACTTCTTTTCCACATCATTATTCTAATGTGTTACTCAATTCTGCTCTAAATCCATCATATTAGATTAAATGACTACCTCATCATGGTGTCTACTGTGCACTTTTCAAAACCTTCATGTGGCATCTCTATTAGCATATTATGCTATGCAATTATTCAAATGAGAATGACTACAAGACAAAATCAACACAACCTTTATACAAACAAAAGGCTCAGTGAAAAAATCTCATTTCCTCTATATATGCAGTTTTTGAAGAAATGAGCCCGTTTTTATTGAATAAAACCAGAATGAACCAAAAGGGCAAAAGATGTCATCTACACACACACACACACACACACACACACACACACACACACTCAGTCTACATGTGGCGCATGACATCCCGGGAGGAAGAGGAAGTCGCACCTGCAATTTTGGGGGTGGGGGTTAATTGAAAATAAGCACACATGCAATCAATCACTAAAGGTGATTGATTGCTCATGTGCTCCTGAATGGATGACTCCTAATGTGTCATCCATTCTAATGGAGCTCCTGAAGAGCTCTGTGCCCCATGCCCTGTTCCCAGCTCCTTGCATTTACTCATGAGGAGCCAAGACTAAACTGGGACGGCTGCACACACATCCCGGGACTTTGGGACAATCCCGAGAGCATGGGAAAAGTCGGGATTAAAGCCATCCCAGTTGTCCTGGGGCAAGGGAGGGATCATCCGTCCCTGCCCCGGGATCCCCTATGCGACATGTGGACGCACAGGGATAATCCTGGGGTGATCACCAGGATAACCACTCATGTAGACATGCGCTCGCTCTCTCTCTCTCTCTCTCTCTCTCTCTCTCTCTCTCTCTCTCTCTCATAATTCATAATCTCCCTCTCCACACTGGAAGCCAGTGAGGTGTAGTGGTTAAAGTATTTGACTGGGGCCATATCTACACTATTGCTTTAAAGCGCTTTATAACAGTTTTATAGCGCTTTAAAGCAGTTAAAGCGCTTTATAACTGTTATAAAGCGCTTTAAAGCAGTAGTGTAGATCCGGCCTGGGACTTGGGAGATCTGGGTTCTAATCCCCACTTGGCCATGAGCTTACTGGATGACATTGGGCCAGGCACAGACTCTCAGTCTAACCTACCCCACAGGGTTTGTTATGAAGATCAATTAGAGAAGTGAAGGGTCATGTAAGCTGTCTCGTGTTCCTTGCAAGAGTAAAAAATGGTGGGATACAAATGTAATAATAAATAAACGCTAGAATTCAGGGTCATCCAATGAAGCTGAATGGTGTGAAATTCAGGACTGACAAAAGGAATTCACTACTACAAACTGTAAGAATGGCCCACAGGTAGCTTTAAAGGAGGATTAGACAATATTTGGGGAGGATAAAGCTATCAATGGCTAATATCCATGGCTTTATGCTACAGAACCAGATGCAGCTCTCACTTCTGGTGGTTCTTTATCTTTATACCAGACTTCGACTTGACAGTCTTTCAAACAGAGGACACCTTCAAAATATAGGAAAGTCCTTTGGCAGCCCTTTAAACAGAGAACTAGGCTCTTACAGAGGACACTTGGCCACACTACTATAGGAATGTGGCTAGTCACTATGGAAGACAGAATGCTGGACTAGATAAGCCTTTGATAGGGCTCTTCTTCTCACGTCCCCATTTGCACTGGGCACATGTGCTAAACATAAACACAGTGTTATACAATGAGATGGAGGCCATTTTGCCTGTGTGAGCTAAGCTAACAATATATTTGAGGAAAGATGTAACTTTCCAAAACAAATTATTGAGATGACTTTGACTGTTAGCAAGCCTATTTATCTTGACTAACTGAAAGGGGGTCAATATGGATGGAAGCCCTTCTTGTTACACTGACATCTATTTTTGAAGTGTTTTGCTTACAGAAAAATGATTAAAAATACCACCCAAGCCTCATTAAAGTTTGAAAAAAATCTCCTCACGGGTTCAATGCTAAACTTTCCAAAGTACAATAGATCAATTCCCAAATTACGCATGTTGTTTTGAGGTGAAATGGCAGTTGCCAAGGTAACAATGCATGGGGAGGATATCGGGGGGGGGGAGAAAAACTTCTCTCTTTTTTTGTATTTGATCTGCATTAAGAAAGGCTTCCATGTCCATGAAAAATAGAAGAACATTATAATCCTATAGAAAGACACAAAAAGAAACAGAACACAGCATTTGATTTAAAAAAAAGATCTGTGTCTATCAATAGATTCAAATGAATGTCTAAAAGCAAAAGCTTGAAGAATCAGAAAATTAAGTACACTTGATTTTAATTGTTTTGAAATATTTTTATGAAATTTTCTATGTTTCCTCTCTCTCCACCCTCCTTTCTGCAACAATGTAGCATAAGTGGATCCTTTTAGAATAACTATCATCAATAAAACAAAGCAGCCATTCCTTATCAAAATAAAGCCTGTTTTTGTTTCGGTAGTTTCTTAAAAATTATGTGGAAGAGGAACCTGGAGAGGGCAGGGAAGCAGAATAGAATGAATAGCAATGTATCAGAACATGACTTAATGAAATAAAATATTCATAGATATTTTAGTATCGTGGTTAAGTTAATGTAATACTAAATTCAACGTTAATTAAATTATTATTTTAAATCAACATTAATGGAGAGATTGCAGAGGCTTGGAAACATAGTCATGAATCAACTCCACAGATGTTCCAAAATAAAGATTACTTGATCATAAGGTCACTCAATAGGAAATTCTAAATATCCCATCATGCCAAATCTTTAATGTTAAAGCAGGAAGACTTAGTTTTAGTTTTGGTTTTTTTAGCAGTAATGTTTGGATGTTTTATTATATAAAAGCTGAACTTTATCTAGGCAATCTAATTGTCTTCCAAACAAAATGAAGACATGGAACAAATCTTGGGGTAAAGGATCACGACTGTATTCATTCATATCAAAGATTTGCAATAGATGACAAATATACAGACATGGGTGGGCACCCCTTAGCTCCAGAAGACTTCTGATAAGAACGTAAGAACATAAGAAGAACCATGCTGGATCAGACTGAGGGTCCATCTACTCCAGCACTCTGTTCTCACAGTGGCCAACCAGCGGTCAGCCAGGGACTGAAAAAACCAGGACACAGTACAACAGTGCACCCTCCCAACCATGTTCTCCAGAAACTGGTGCATATAGGCTTATATCTCAATTCTTAAAATTTTTAGAACCAAAACAGCCTTTCCTCTTTCTTTCTTTTTTTCTTTCTTTCTTTCTTTTCCTCCCCACCCCACCCCTGCACCTCCGATAGCTGCCATGGAAAGCGCCGCAGGGCTCCTCATCCAAGGCCACAGTGGCAATCTCAGAAGAGGGTCAGGGTGAGTGAGAAAAGAGGGAGTGCTGGTGGAAACAGGGAATACTATTATTAAGATGGTACTCCTGAATGATCTGAGAGTGCAGTGATATATCAGGAAGGGCATGTGTTCAATTAAGATGTTACATAGAAAGGCAATGAAATATATAGTAGTAGTAGTAGTAGTTTTAACTATATGAACTGCACTCCCATGGGAGAAAATAAATATGAACCTGTATTTTCTCTGTTCAAGGACCAAAAGAAATTGCAGCCGAATTTTTGTTGAATTTAACCATTTAATTTATATATAAAAATTATATAAACAGTATCCAGAAAGGAAATACATTTCTTATTATACATATCATTACATATTTTAACTTTTTTTAATGCTCATTGTCCTAGGGTGACCATATTTGGGAAACCAAAAAAGAGGACACCTAGTGTGTGTGTGGGGAAGCAGCTTTCTGAGTCCTGCAGAAAGTACATTATTCCCCCGCCACCTTAAAGAACCCGATTGGAGTGGAGGAGGGGAAAGGATTTCATTCTGCACCACCACCATCCACTCCAATTGGGGCCTTTTCTATAATGTCCACGAATGACCCACTTTCCCCTTTAAGACCTCAATTGGAGCTCGGGGTGGGAGAATGATGTGCCTCAAGAAAGCATGTCATTCCCTCCTGCCATGCTAATGGCAGCCTTAAAGGGGAAGGTGTGTCATTCCAGGACATTATTGAAAACTATAGAAAATCCCCCCTGACACCATAGAAAGAACAAAAACCAGGACAAATCCGGGGAAATCCTGACAGTTGGTCACCCTAATTGTCCTACTGGTACAAACTAATGAAAAATTAAATTTGACATTAGGATAAATTAGATTGCCTTTACAATATGCAATAAACAGATTCAGGCCATAGCTAGACCTAAGGTTTATCCCTGGATCGTCCAGGGGTCAAACCTGTTTATCTAGGTGACATGCAAGAGATCCAGGCAGGGGCGAACCCTGGATGATCCCAGGATAAACCTTAGGTTTAGCTGTGGCCTTTATTTAACTTCAGAACTATTTGATCTCTGTATATTTCTTTTTGACCTTAGATCTGCTTAACTGCCTAGACAGGTTCAGCTTCTGGGCAGTATAAAAATATAATAAATAAATAAATAAATAAAGTGTTATTTTAGCCATAATGGGTCAAATCCTATATTTTATTCAGCCAGTCTTTCAGAAAAGGTAAGTTTCTGGATGTCCATTTTTGGTATGTAATTCATAACTATGGTAACATAAACTACTGTAGTTCTTTGGCCTTAGCTAGACCTAAGGTTTATCCTGGCATCGTCCTGGGGTCATCCCTGTTCATGTAAATGACACACAGGGGATTCCGTGAGCAGGCAGGCCAAGGATCTGAAGTGTTGGAAATTGGCACAGCGAAAAGCATTAAGAAGACTGTCTTCTGCAGCCTGGGAAGCTTCTTTTTTATATAAAAGAAATGAAGAAAGAAAGAAAGAAAGAAAGAAAGAAAGAAAGAAAGAAAGAAAGAAAGAAGAGTATGGAGGAAGGGATGTGGAATTATACAAATCATGGAGGCAGAAATCTAGGGTTGATAAATTTACTCACATTGGATTACAGTGCAATCATATACATGTCTGCTCAGAAATAAGCCCCACAATGACTTTGAGGCACAGAATGAAGTGTCTGATACTCAGAAATACGTCACACAATTAGTTGGCTTACTGTTTCCTGTTGGATCCAGACTCAGTCATGGTTAAAGTATACCCAATGAAATCAATAGGACTTAAGTTAGTCATGGCTAACTTGTCCCATTGATTTCAATGGGTCTATTCTAAGCATGACTATGGCTGGCTCACACGATCACCAAAGACCACCATGGCATAGGTCCATGAAGTCACGAAGAGTCAGAAGCGACTGAACGAATAAACAACGACAAGCCCATGGATTATTTGAGAGCTGCTTAACTCTCAAACAATCCCTGCCACCTGGGTTCAAATGGCATGATAAACCATGGCAACACACACACACCCCAACTGCGGACTGAAAATGGCCACTGGAATATGCCACAATCCACTGTGGTGATCATGTAAAGCTCATATAAGTCTGGATCCAACCCTTATTATTATTATATCCCGCCTTTTTTCCTCCAAGGCGGCATACGTAATCCTCCTCCTCTCCATTTTATCCTCACAACAACCACCCTGTGAGGTAGGTTGGGCTGAGAGTCTGTGACTGACCCAAAGTCTCCCAGTGGGTTTCCATGGCCAAGTGAGGACTAGAACCTGGATCTCCCGACTCCCAGTCCAACACTCTAGCCACTATGCCACACTGGCCCATGGTTTGTTACCTGAAAGAAGCTGCATATAGTTTTATGCCACACACAGGAAGAAGAGCAATTCAACAGATATCACTAAAGCTAAGCAGGAGAAGGCATTGTATTACCCCATGCCTGTAATGAATATGACTCGGTGTGTGAACGTGGGGTTTCCAATCAATACAGACCTTTATGTTCAGCAGTCTTTTTCTCACTGCAGGATACCAAGTGGTCTATTGTAAAAGACATGAGTTTTTATGACCTTGCTTATATCTTTTTGTACCTCTCAGATCCCAGCTGGGAAATGAAGGCTAGATTCTGAGTCTTGTGTACTCAGTCTGCCTTATTTAAACTTGTCTCAGATACCATCTGCGTCCCTTTAATTGTCACCTGCCATCTGTCTCAAAGAACTGTTCTAGTATGTTCAGTCATATACTGGAAGTATTGCCCTTTAGTATTTGATGGCCAAAACGTGACATGTATTAAATAGCTAATAAGCAGCTTTGTTGTGGGGAAGACACATACCTTCTCCGACAGTTAGCTCCGAAGCAGTTTCTCTTGAGTATTATGGGCTGGCCTGCAGGCTCCTACTTTCTCTCTCTCCCTCCCACCCCTACCCCTCTCCTCCAACACACCGATGAGGTACTTCCAGATAAGGCTTTCATTGTGCAATTGCCCTGCCTCATTCATGGAATTTTATGGGGGTCCAGATGACATCATCTTCCATTTGTAAACCTCCCTGGTTTCCTACTGCTTCTTGCATATTTTTTTAAACTACAGAGAATCTATTAGGACAGAATAGCTGCACAATGGATTCTGACTAGTACTACTAGGAGCTACTCTTCTGGAAGCACCCAAAGATAAAGTATTGGTACTATAGGAAAGCCAAATTTGCTGAATTTATAAAGGGGCTTGGGATAGGATAGAAGATCCTAACCTGGATATAGCTCTTCTATAAGTTAATGGGTGAAATTGCTTCTTACAGAGCTATCCAATAAATTTCTACTTGGAAGTAAGCCCCACTGAATTTAATGAGGCTTACTCCCAGATAAGCATGTATAGCATTGCAGCCCCCCTTTTTTTTGCTCTAAGTTTCCTACCCTAATCTTTTTTTTTCTATTGGTGGAACTTTTCACATTTTATTGGTGGCTGAAAAACTAGAAGCTGTGTCCCAGAGCTTTGAAATCCAATCTTGGAAAATTGCTTGATTTAGGGGAACTGTTTTCTCAGAGAAATAATATTTCTACAAACTTCTGGTGCTTGAAGGCTAAATCAAAGTTCTGAATGGCTTGTTTGAACTTTGGGGATGACCTTCTTTGCTCAGCTGTGTAGTCATCGTAGCTCTATCACTGATTGTACAGAGTTCTTAAACTGTGGCCCATGGACCACTGGTGGTCTGCAAGAACCTATGAAGTAGTTTGTGAAAAAGTTACAGAACCATTGAGAATGTCTCTTTCCAGTCCTACTAAAGCTGACAAACATTACACACAACCTCACTGAACTTTGCTCACAAAAAGTGGCACATCCGTCACATTAGAAAGTCAAGGCTGCAATTATTGAAATATAAGTTATGCATTTCTCTGATTTGTAGAACAAAACAGAAATTTAAGTGGTCTGCCAGGAACCCTAGCAATTTTCACGTAGTCTGCAAATGTATATTTGCATATAAGCAGAAATATTAATATACACAAACTTCATTCTTACTATTCAGTGGAATGTGTCTATACTGCAATGGACAGAAATAAAGACAAATTCCTGCCTGGAGCTCTTCACATGATCCCCCAAAAGTACATTAAGGTTATCCTAATAGACAAGCTGCCTCTCTACTCGATATTAAGGGAACCATAGCTACATAAAACCTGATGAATCAATGGTAGATTATGTCCCCAAACTTTAATGGCCACTATTACAACAATGAAAGACCTAGTATTCCGTGCCTGCCTTCATTGTCCTCAAATATGTGAGAATATCATTGGTTTGGAAAATCTTGAATTTTGATCTTGAATTTAATTTATACCCTTGATAATTCCTTAACCCTTTATTTTCAAGTCATTGAGTATGTACATCTATTACTGCTGTTGAATGTATCTGCTATGGCATGAATGCTTGTATAACTGTGACAGGGAGGAAATAATGAACTGCCTATCATGCCTTCTGCCCCATAAGTTAAAAAAAAATCAAGAGAAAATCTTTGCTTTTTTCCAGATACTTGCATTGCCAAAATACTACTCAAATCTCAGAAGTCAGGTTAATGTAACCTAAAATGTCAATGGTCTTCTGTGCCACAGCTTCATATTGCTTATTTATATTCTGTTTACCATCCTCTGTAATCCCTAAAAAAGATTATTGGAATGTTATAAAATAAAACCAACTTATCAACCACTGCTTATCATTGGCTCTATCTAGTTTCTTATAATGCCAGAGACTAAGGGTTCATCTACACCAAGCAGTATATTCCACTATGAAAGCAGTATATAAAAGGCAGGAGCCACACTACTGCTTTATAGCGTATTCGATCCAGAACTGTCACTTGAGGCACAGGTGAACTCAGTGGCAAAGAGCACCTTTTATCAGCTTAGGCTGATATACCAACTGCGCCCTTATCTGGACAGTGATAGCCTAGCTACAGTTATCCATGCTCTGATAACCTCTCGTTTGGATTACTGCAATGCGTTATACGTGGGGCTGCCTTTGAAAACGGTCCGGAAGCTTCAGCTGGTACAAAACAGGGCAGCCCGTTTACTAACAGGGACTGGCTGGCGAGATCACATTACGCCAGTCCTTTTACAACTTCATTGGCTGCCAGTCCAGGTCCGGGCCTGATTCAAAGTGCTGGTATTGACATTTAAAGCCCTAAACGGTTTGGGGCCAGGTTATTTGAAGGAACGCCTCCTCCCATATGTACCTACCCGGACCTTAAGATCATCCACAGGGGCCCTTCTCCGTGAGCCCCTGCCAAAGGAAGTGAGGCAGGTGACTACTAGGAGGAGGGCTTTCTCCGCTGTGGCACCCCGGTTGTGGAATGAGCTCCCCAGAGAGGTCCGCCTGGCGCCTACACTGTACTGCTTTCGTCGCCAGCTGAAGACCTTTTTATTCACTCAGTATTTTAACACTTAATTTTAACTTAAATTTAAATTATACTGTTTTAACTCTGTATTTTAACCTTATATCAATTTTGCTGTGTGGTTTTATCCTGGTTGTGCTTTTTATATTGTATTTTGTATTTATATTTTTAACTTGTTGGTTGTTTTATGATGATTTTAATTTTTGTGAACCGCCCAGAGAGCTTCGGCTATTGGGCGGTATAAAAATGTAATAAATAAATAAATAAATAAATATTGAAGTGCACTGACAACTATTGGGGCCCATGACACATACCATATACTGCTTTCATTCCACTTTCATAGTGTTATATCCTGCTTGGTGTAGATGTGTCATAACTTGCTTAGACATGGTGGGCCACTAAGGGATAAGAGTTTCACTGTTAAAGCCCATACATTTGCATCTTGTTAATATGTTGTCAGCACAATCCTATGCATGCTTATTCTCAGATGCAAGTACCATGGGGTTGTATCCAATGTTAGTCTTACTTAGAGTAGATCCATTGAAATGAATGGGACTTGAGTTAGACTAACATTCGATATAACCCAATGAGTTCAATGGTGTTTATTCCCAGGTAAAACAGACAGGATTAGCTTGAGCAGCACATGTTTGGGGCTTCTGCAATGGAACAAAGACAATGGCATGACGTTCTGGGACCAAGACAGACTTGGAATCATGTAGGGACCCCCCAAAAAACTTGAAAAACAATAAGAAACCAGTGCTGCTGACTCTACAGGGTGGGTAACTTGTGGCCCTCCAGATGTTTTGGCCTACAACTCCCATCGGACCCTAGCCAGCATAACCAATGGTGAGGAATGATAGAAGTTGTAAGCCAAAACATCTGGAGGGCTATACAAGTTGCTCACCCTTTCTCTAAGGTACTCTATGTTGCCTACCCATTGCCATTCTATTTACTATTTATTGTAACACAATTATTTTAATGAAAATAGTGAGGTTTAAGTCTGCCTCAAACTTTTATTTTACTTATTTTGAGAAACAAGGTGATACAAGTGTAACTTCCACTTTATAATGCAGTTCACAAAATAGAATGATTAAACTTATCAAGGGCTTTGGCTCTTCTGATAAGTGCCCACTGGGAAGTTTCATAAGTTTACACTGCAACTTTTGCCAACCACTGGCCACATACATACAGAATTTAAGCAATAGAAAGATAACTTAACAGCCTTCATATATCAGGAGATGAACTATATACTCTGGCCTGGAGTGGCTTTTATCTTTTTTCTTTCTTTCCATTATTTAGCCATCGGTTTTAGACAGTAGGAAAGGTGGCATCAAGCAGAGATTTGGCAGCTGCTTGAAATTCATGACCACCTACCCAATGCTGTGCGGTAGTGTGGTGAGGATTGACAGACACACACTAATGGCTTCCCATGTGAGGCAGCATTCACATGGCTGCATTTCCCTGCACTGTAGTTTGCTTTAATAAAATGGGCCTGTATTTGTGGAAGGTTTATTTCATATATGTTCATAATTTTTAGTATTGTGTTTTTCAAACATTTTTGTTTAACTTGGTCCTGAAAGATTTGTTCTCTGAGAACATTAATACTTCTTCCTTACCTTGGAAACGGTGCCTTTCCTCTCACTTGTCAATCTCATTTATCTTCCTTTTCATCACTTCATTCTTTGCTGAGCCCACAAGAGTGGTTTTGAAATTACTAATGCTAGGTTCCATATGGTAACAATGTAGTGGGCAGAAATTGTGTGCTGGTGCAAAAAAGAAGAATAAAACAACCTAGGAAGAAAATATATGTCTTCTGGTAAAGTTGTTTTTTTAAAAAAAAACTTTTAAAATTCTCTTAGAATTTATCTTTCTATGTAATTTTCTTAGTAGAATATGGACATAATATACCTTGACTTCAACAAGGCATTTGCCCAAGTTTCCCATAATATTCTGATTAGCAAGCTAGTTAAGTGTGGGCTAGATGGAACGCTGACTTTAAGGTCTCATCTACACCAAGCAGGATATTCCACTATGAAAATGGTATGAAAGTGGTATATAAAAGGCAGGAGCCACACTATTGCTTTATAGCAGTACTGAAGTGCACTGACAACTGTTGGGGCCCATTGACACATACATATATACCACTTTCATACCGCTATATCCTGCTCGGTGTGGCTCCTGCCTTTTATGTACCGCTTTCACACCGCTTTCATAGTGGAATATCCTGTTTGGTGTAGATCAGCTCAAAGAGTGCTCCTCAATGGCTCCTCATAAAACCGGAAGGAGGTTTCAAGTGGAGTGCTGCATGAATTGGTTCTTGGTCCTCTGCTCTTCAATATTTTTATTAATGATTTGGAAAAAGTTTCTCGCCTGCCCAAGGGCCTCTACTTCCCTTGCTCGGCTTCGTCCATTTTCGTCTGCTGCCCCTTACGCCTGGAACGCTCTTCCAGAACATTTGAGAACTACAAGTTCAACCACAGCTTTTAAAGCTCAACTAAAAACTTTTCTTTTTCCTAAAGCTTTTAAAACTTGATGTTGTGCAGACTTCTACTGTTACTTTCTACTGTTAGTTTTTCCCTACCCTGTGCCTGCTTACCCTTCCCTGTACCTGTTGGCATTCTCTTCCCCTCCTTATTGTTTTACTATGATTTTATTAGATTGTAAGCCTATGCGGCAGAGTCTTGCTATTTACTGTTTTACTCTGTACAGCACCATGTACATTGATGGTGCTATATAAATAAATAATAATAATAATAATAATAATAAAAATATTTGTCAAATTTTCAGGTAACACAAAATTGGGTGGGATAGCTAATACCTTAGAAGACAGAAACAAAATTCAAAACGACCTTGATAGGTCATAAAACTGGACAGAAAACAGCAGAATGAAATAGTAGTTCCACTCTTCTATGTGATGCTTGGACCTCACCTTGAATACAGTGCACAGTTCTGAATGGGACATGACAGCCCTTTTCAATCCCCTAAATTTGTCACACAGAAGAGGGGTGCAAACTGTTCTCTATCATGCAAGGCTGTAGGATACAAAAGAACTGGCTCAAGTTACAGGAAGGCAGAATTTGTTGAACATCAGGAAAAACTTCCTGATGGTCAGAGTAGTCAAACAATGGAATCAGCTGCCTAAGGAGGTGGTGGACTCGGTATTACTGGAGTATTGAAGGAGAAACCCCACAGCCATCTGTCAGGGATTAAATTGGATTCCTGCAGTGAGCAGAAGGTTAAACTCTACCTTCAAACTCTGATTTTAGGTTTGTTTGATGAACTTGCTCCTATTATCTGTCCTCTTATGTCACAAATTCACATAACTATGAAAGGTGGCATCATGTAGTATGATATATGGTTGGCTCACTGATCAATTGAGTGATCAATTATTTACTTGCCAGGGCTGGTTATACCATTAGACAGAGTGAGGTGGCCACCTTAACTGGCAGAAGTCTGTGAAGTGTTGCAGAACAGTGTACAACATAGCCTACCCCACACCCACACCCCACACCCACAAGCTAGCCTACCCCTAACTGAGGCTCATCGTGACATGTGAACCCAGCACAGGGTGGGTTTTGCCATTGTTACCAACTACCCACAACCCAAAAACAACCCATGGGTTATGGGTGATTTGTTAATCATGGCATAAGACTGCACTCACATTTGATTAAGCAAAAATGTAGCTGTTAGTCATGTCTTGAAAATAATGTATAGTTTGGTTCCAAGAATGCTATTGTGTAGGTGGCAGTTTATTGTCTTTTATTTCATTATGGTGCCATTTTAGCAAGGGCAGGAGTGAAACTTCCTTAGCCCTGCCTTGAAAACCTGACTTGGACTTCGTTTTTGTTTTTATCGTTGCTGTTACTTTGGTTTATTTCTTTTTAAAATTTAAATATTTGTTTAATGTAACATAGACTGACCCTAAAAGGTCATAAAAGCCAAGAATTCATCTTTTTTGGCCCATGAAATGCTCAGTCCTAATGTGACGCTTTCTCAGCATTTTTTCTTCTAGTTGGTATATTGCTGAAATGTAGACTGTTCAGGCTTTGTATTTCTTTATAGTTTTAAATATCTGGTAAGGGCAATCTTTGTTCATCTGGTTTTTCATAGTCATCAGTTTCTCCTGTGCCCAGTAATGTTTTGAAATTGTGATGAGCACCACTGCCTGCATAATGTAATAGAATAGCAAGTCTGATGGCGTTATAATCTTTCACTGCAAGGAACACATTTTCTGGTTTACCAAGCCAATGTTTCCATCTGGGCCCCAGAGTGCAATGAGACTCATGAACAGGAAATTCAGGAAAAAAACAAGAACACCTTGAAGGCAGAATGACTAATTGGTTAAAACAAAAGGTGTTTATGAAAGCAGTAGTGGGAAAAGGCAATTGTTTTGTTTCTTTGCTTTAGCTATTATAAAATAGCCATACTTCTGGCTGAAGGTTCTGTAGATGAGCCAGACTTAAAATGGCTGTTGCCGTATCTCTTCATTCAGACCTAAAATCATGGAACATGGAAGATGGCTGCTACACATGGAAGAAAGGCTGAGCAGACCAACATCAAATTTTGTTTAGCAGGTATGTTAGTTAAGGGGGAAGATCGGTTACTTGCTGTGGACAGAAAGTCTGCTAAAGCTCCTTTGTTTTATGGTGGTTGTGGTGCCAATAGCACTGATTGAACATAAAAGCATGGACCGATCTCAGAAATGTGGCCACTTTGTGGAAGCTTACTAGAGATACTTTAAAAGTATCTGAAGTTTTCTGATCCTTTTTTTTTTTTTTACTTTCTTGCCTCTCTGTGTTCCCCCTTCTTTCTCACATGCATCACCCATGTTGTGTTTCTCAGCACTGGGTACCCTGAGAAAAAATAGGCATGAAGGCTTGAAGCCAGTGGAGACTGGTCGCTTCTGCTTCAGTGGGCACTGAATCCAATTTGGAGCTATCTAAGGTGCTGAACCCATTTGGGGGATTGGGGTCAGCACTTTGGAAAGCTCCTTTAGAGTTCTGACCAAAACCCAGAGTGGATTCACTGCTCCACTGAAAAAGGAGCCATCAGGCATCACTGCTTGAAGCTTTAAATAGTCAAACACTGGACTGTTTCACTGACTCCCTCTCAAACCATGTATCATTTCCCCCCAGATCCTATGTTTGGTATCAGAGGTTCAGAGGAGGGCAACAAGGATGATCATGGGTGTGGAAACAAAGCCCTATGAAGAGAAAATGAAAGAACTTGGCATATTTGGCCTTGAGAAGAGAAGACTGAGGGAAGACATGATAGCACTCTTCAAGTACTTGAAAAGTTGTCACACAGAGGAGGGCCAGGATCTCTTCTCAATCAACCCAGAGTGCAGGACACAGAATAATGAGCTCAAGTTACAGGAAGCTTCCTGACTGTTAGAGCACTACAACAATGGAACCATTTACCTAGGGAAGTAGTAGGCTCTCCCACACTACAGGCATTCAAGAGGCAGCTGGACAACCATCTGTCAGGGATGTTTTAAGGTGGATTCCTGCATTGAGCAGGGGGTTGGATTCGATAGTCTTGCAGGCCCCTTCGACCTCTACTATTCTATGGTTCTATGAGAGCTTCACAAATCAGAATTCTCTTCAGGGGGACTATGAGGGTGGGGAGAACTTACCAACTTAAACCGAGAAAGAAGAAGTTCTCTCAGCACTCTGTTGTTGTTGCTGTAGGTCAATGATGCAGAACCTCCAGCCCTTGCAGCCAAATTCCACTTGCTTGGATTGTAAGTTTGGCCCCCCAGGGTTCCCCAGCTGGCCATGCCCCTCCCCCTCCCCCCTTTTCCCTACCATCAGTTGTTCGGTGGTTTACCAGCTTTTGTGCAGTTTTCTCCCCCACTCTAAAGTTGAAGTGCCTCTCATAAAGCTTAGTTGCTGACAGTAAAAGATTTAGGCCAATGTGGTATATTGGTGTGGCGGAACCCGAAACCACGGGTTCCTGTGTGGTTCGCTGAGTGGTGGTCAAAGACTCTCAAGACACAATTTCTCTCTCCTTAGAAGGTTTATTACGAGCAGCGCTGCAAGGTGGCAGTCTGAGGAAACTGCCCAATAATTTCAGGAAATGTCAACATATTTATAGAGTCAGTTCCCCTTAGATACCATGGCAGAACTTTCTCACCAATCATAATACAGTTCTGAAAATGCAACAACCAATAAGAAGCTAAGCATTTAGGCATGTACAGAGTATGAGTGCTTCGTTGACTAGAAGATATCACAGTTACAGAAAAACATCTCTATCTGTTATTTTCTTGGTTATCTTTCCTTGCAGGCATCCTCCACCCTCTGACTGCCGGGGTGGACAACGCCTATGTTGTCACATAGTTTCTGCATCAACTTAACTCTAAAAGCAAAAGCAATTGCAGCATTAAAAACAAGGTTTAAAGGAACAGGAAGCCATGAACTTTATGAACTATAGCTAAGGATGATAGGCCGTTTTCTCATACCTATGGGCATAGCAAAAGAACCAGCTAAAATTCCGCGACAGATTCCCTCCTGATGGTCGTTGCTTTGCCCATAGCCATAAAACCATTCTCTATTAAAGCTCTAATCTTCACTCTTTTGTTCTTTGCTTAATAATGCAACTGAATACCTTTTTTTTTTACCTGCTCAAGTCATGGGATGCTTTTGAGACTCTTTTTTGGATTGCAATGCAAGGCAGGGCTTGTATAATAAGAAATAACACACACTCAAATTTCATTTTTACAATTCAGAGAACTATAGAGGTTAAAAACACACAAAGTAGTTGCAACGGCGTTGTCTTAATATCTTCTCTTCACTGAATGTCTCTTAGAGCATCCAGATTTCGTTGGAGGGTTATTATGCCTCGTTAACTCAGAAACTCTTGACTTGAGGTTAAAAGGACAGCTGATCTTGTTGACTGACCAGATGTCGTTCCGTGGAGGGGAGTTCCTGCTCTTCAGCCTCAACTCGCTCTCTCCACTGGACACTTGGTCGCTTAGCATGTGCAGGGGGCTCTCTTGGCTTCCTCCTGACAGCTTCTTTCATCCTTTAACATCTCAATCAGGTCTGAGTAACTTTCTAGTGCAACTGGATCATCTGGATCATCTGTCTGGCATCCTGGATTTAGCTTTTTCACATGGGCTGCATGTATCCAGGTGTGTGTGGTCAGCAACACAGTATAAGGTCCGTCCCAAGTAGGAGCCAACGAATTGGGCTTTTTATGGACTTTTATGAACACTGCATCTCTTGGTTAGAAATGATGACATGGAACATCAGCTGGAATCAGTTGCTTGTTTCTCATTTTTCTTTGGAGTTGAACTAATAGTCTGTGTAAGTGTAGAACATTACAGATTATTTCCTCACTGCTCTCAGTGAGGGGAAAAATGGTTTTGGCAGAGACAGTCCAACAGCCATAAGCTTCCCAAATACAATCTTATGTTGTGTGAGTCTATGTTTTCTGTTGGGGCTGTTTCTCAAGTTCATTAACACCAAAGGAATTTCACTTAATTCTTAGTATAGTCTGAATTCACCTTTAAAGGTACGCTAAATCTGGGCACCACTTCTCTTAGTAAGCATTTAATTGTGGATTTTTCTGTTGCATATTATACAGGAAAACTTTCTACCCATCTACTGAAAATGCACACAACAGTCAAACAGTATTTAAATCTTATTGTGTTAGTAAATTCAATAAAGTCAATCTGCAATATTGAAATGGACTATAAACTCACGGGTGTGTGCAGATAGTTTAGGACTATAAAAACTTCAGGCAAGTTACACACTTTTGGCACACTCATTTAGCTTCTAGGTGTATTCTTGGGGCACACCATTGTTTAAGTATGTCAGTGTCTTAACTAAATCTCAAGATGCAATTAGTTTGTCATTATAAAATACCCATACATTATTTTTCTCAATTTTTTATTATTATTATTTTCCTCTTAAGATTCTTTTCTTTAAGTTGCACGATTCTTTTTCCCAAGTTGGAATAGTATCCTGGGAAAAGAGTGTTCTCTTTAGTGATTTGCAAGATTGTTTCAAACAACTTTGCAGCTAAAGGGCTATTTGCTATAGGCCCTCCTGCGGCTGTCATAAAGCCTCTATATTCTTAGATTTGCTCAACTGCATGACAGATTACAAAACAATATTGTATGAATATTTATTGACAAACTTTTTGCTAGGTTCTGGTTAAAGCAATTAATTCTGCGGCTTGTGCACTTCGTGGCAGAGCGAAACTTTCTAATGTGGTATACACTTCCTTTTTATTTTTATTTTATCAGTACTTGAGAAATTACTGCATATCTGGCTACTAGCTCTCCCCAGCTGTTTCCTTTACAAGAGCTATCAGTAAACAGAACTATATCTGGAGCTGGCAATGTAACATCAGTCAAATTCTTGAATTACCACTTCGCAATCATTTAAGGTAGTGCACTGTTTAAGGGTAATTGCTGGTAGTATCTGCTCGTATCGAGTCAATCTCTGATTCGATAGAAATTGTGTAGATTTGGTTATCAACAGGGCTGCGACGGTGGAACTCTAACCCACAATTTTTTTTTTTTTAATTTCAAATCAGCTGCTTTTTCTTTACAAGCAAGGCGGTAGCAGCCACTGCTTGGAGCAAGGTGGAAATCCTTGTGCAGCTGCGTCTAATTGTGCAGAGTAATATGCTATTCGCAAGCCCAGTGCATGAATTTTGGTTAATGAGGTTATTAAGTCTTCTCATCTCTGACCATTTTAGCGGTTCAGGGACTGAATCTTGTGGCTTGTATCAATTTGTATCATGTAGCTTGCTAATAATGAGAAATTTGGTATCATAGCTGTTTTTATTTTTAGGTCTTCTTAGTTGCAATACTGCGTCTATGCACTGTTTAGCCAAACTTCTTAAGGTAGGATTTGAGTCTGGAGCTGTTCTATTTGCAAGGTTAGCAACTTGGTTTCTAATTTTTCTTTTCCTAGTTTTCTTTCTTGGATGTCATCCCAGTATTGGGTGGCGGCCCGTAGAATTTCCTCGGGCGTGGCCTCCCGATACCCGATGACTGCAGTCCTAATTTTACCTGAAATTTCACTGATAAGCCCATTTAGAAGCAAATCAGTTATTTGCCAGGCATTTTGTGGATCGCTTGGGTCTAGATTAGAATGCTTTCTAATAGCACACTCCAGACGTGCTTGATAAGCTCTGGGGCTTTCATCTTTAAGTTGTTTTGTGTCTCGAATGGCAGTCATATTTATGCGTTTGCCACAAATTTGTCGAATTGCTTGCCACAATGTTTCTCTTTCTTGTCTCATTCGCTGGTGGTCTGCGTCTGTCAAACCTATTTCTCCTGCTTGGGGATTTGCTGGCCAGGCTGTAAGGGCTTGGTTATTAGGGTTTCTGGCCGCAACTAAAATTCTATCAAAATCATGTTTAGGTATGACCATTCTCAGCAGATCTTCAAGATCTAACGCTGTAGGGTTATATAATGTTGCCAAATTTTGAAGCTCTTCAATAAATCTCTCAGGGTCTTCTCTAAGGGCTGGCAACCTCTGTTTGAAATTCCAAATATCAGAGGAACTCCAGGGCTGGTAAGCTCTAATTGGAGCTTGGTTTGGATCAGCAAAATTTGGATAAGTACGCACAGGGAGCAATTTACTGGGAGTGCTTCTAATGTCTTCTAAAGGTCCTAAATGTGCAAACAGTGCTTGGTCATTCTGGGGCTGCAGCAAAGGGGCTGAGGCTATCTGGCTGGCTGACAGTCCCAACTTCTGTTTAAGCAGATTCAAGCTATTTTTCTGACTGGCTATTACACTCTCTACTTGCAATCTTGATCTTTGATCATCCCAAAGAAACCAGTAATCTATCTGGGAGGGTTGTTTTCTTTCTAAATAATGCCTCAAGTGCGTGAGTCTTTCGGGTTCAAATGTCCCTACTACAGGCCACTGCAATGAGGGTAGATCTTTAGTAAAACATGGCCACTTGTCTTGACACAGAGTCACTAATCTTTTTAAATTCAACCTAGATGGCATACGATCTTTGTAGATCTTACACATTTTCTTTAACGGGGTTTTTTCTGATTCTGGGCTGCCTGTTTTTGACCCGGAGCTTCCCATTATCTCTTTTGCTCCACAGTCTGAGGTTACTTACAAAAAAAACCACAGCAGCTATTTCTTCTGTTCTTATCTATGCACACCGTTTCTCGTTACCACACTCAAGCACGTGAAGAGCTTTCGTACGTGGCAACTTCTGGGTTTTTGGGCACAAGCACAACAGGGGTTTTCACAACAGGGCTTATAACAGGGTGTCTGTGCTTTTCTCACCCCCCTAACGGCACTGTCCCTTTGCAAGGGAAGGCACGATAGATAGAGTTTTGATTGGCACAGCTCATAAGTGGAAGGTAGTAGGAAAGGTGGTCCACTCATTCAGGGCAACTCATTCAGACATGTCACATTACACATTACACAGGTATGGCTTATATAGGAGTCCTGTTATTTCTCAGGCTCATAATAGGAATTGGGGTAGGAAAGAAGACAAACAAACAGACATAAATGTTCCTGTTTGGAACGTGTGTCTCTACTGTTAAGGTTTCTTTATCTGAGCTCTTTCAGCTGATTATTTCTTGTTCCCTTTTTTTCTTTTTCTCTTTTTCCTCCTGTTTCCTCTTTTTCTATTTTTTTTTTATTATTATTATTATTTTCTTGGCCGGACTGGGTCTTCTACCCAGGCTGGGGCGCGACCCCAGACTTTCCTGGTGCCTCCTTAGAGGGCTTACCCACACCGGGTCCTTCCTGGTGCCTCCTTAGAGGGCTTACCCAAACCGGGTCCACTGTGGACCACAATGACTTTTAGGAGCAATCTATGCTCCGCCAGTTTAGCGTCAATGCGCTTTTAGGACCCTTATCAGAGGAACTCCTGCTTGCCTAGGTCTTAGAGCAATTTTTTTCCTTTTTTTTTTCCCCCCCCTTAATTTATTTTTAGGTCTGACCACAAATCTTTTTAAGCTGCCTCACTTCCAGGAGGTCTTATCAACGCGCGTTCCCAAAGTATGTGACTTGCTTATCAGCTTATCATTCATCCGCAGCTGGACCTGCCGTACAACGTCATAGCGGTCACGGCCCGGTGGGGCTAGCACTATGAGTGACGGGTTTTCCCAGTGCCATTCACCATTGACACATTCAAGCAAGTCTCACTCCCCAACCTATCTCTGGATCCCAATTTTTCCCTGCTTTTTTTTTCTTCTTCTTCTAATGAAAGAGAATGCCTTAAAACAGGCGTCACTGACTTTACATGACACTTACCGCTAGAAAACTCCAGCCACAGGGAGAGTTGACCAAGGAAAGCCCTCCTGTTGTAGGATTTTAATGTGGTTCCTACTCACCTGATCTGTGCGCACGTTGGAGGATTTCCTGTGTCAGGTCTCCATGAGCAGAGGCTCTCCAGTGTACCACTCATCCGTCCTCGTCGCCAAATTGTGGCGGAACCCGAAACCACGGGTTCCTGTGTGGTTCGCTGAGTGGTGGTCAAAGACTCTCAAGACACAATTTCTCTCTCCTTAGAAGGTTTATTACGAGCAGCGCTGCAAGGTGGCAGTCTGAGGAAACTGCCCAATAATTTCAGGAAATGTCAACATATTTATAGAGTCAGTTCCCCTTAGATACCATGGCAGAACTTTCTCACCAATCATAATACAGTTCTGAAAATGCAACAACCAATAAGAAGCTAAGCATTTAGGCATGTACAGAGTATGAGTGCTTCGTTGACTAGAAGATATCACAGTTACAGAAAAACATCTCTATCTGTTATTTTCTTGGTTATCTTTCCTTGCAGGCATCCTCCACCCTCTGACTGCCGGGGTGGACAACGCCTATGTTGTCACATAGTTTCTGCATCAACTTAACTCTAAAAGCAAAAGCAATTGCAGCATTAAAAACAAGGTTTAAAGGAACAGGAAGCCATGAACTTTATGAACTATAGCTAAGGATGATAGGCCATTTTCTCATACCTATGGGCATAGCAAAAGAACCAGCTAAAATTCCGCGACATTGGCTAGAGTGTTGGAATGGCAGTTCAGAGATCTGGGTTCTAGGCCACTGAAGCCCACTGAGTGACTTTGGGCCTGTCACAGACTCTCAGCCCAAACTACCTCACAGGGTTGCTGTTGTGAAGATAAAATGGAGAGGAGGAGGATTCTGTATACTGCCTTGGGTTCCTTGAGAAGGAAAAAAGGTGGGATGTAAATGTAATAATACAAATAAATAAATATACTGATACTTTTGGTATTTTGGTCCTGCACTCTTTTCCTTCACCACCACCACCACCACCGGGAATGTAGCCCCCAGCAGCTTCTCCAAAATAGAACTTGGCCCCATGGGCTGAAAGAGGCACTGCACCCTTGGTGTATGTGCTGCTGCTTTAGGGGGCATAAGAACATCAGAAGAGCCATCATGGATCAAACCAAGGGCCCATCTAGTCCAACACTCTGTTCACACAGTGGCCAACCACCTGTCAACCAGGAACCCACAAGCAGGACATGGTGCAAAAGCACTTTCCCACCCATGTTCCCCAACAACGGGTGTATATAGGCTTTCTGCCTCTGATACTGGAGGTAGCACATAGTCATTAGGACTAGTAGCCATTGATAGCCTTCTCCTCCAGGGATTTATCCAACTCCCTTTTAGAGCCATCCAAATTAGTGGCCATCACCACATAACTATCACCACAATTATCTTCTGCACAGCAAGCCAGCCTTCACTGGGATAACAACAGTATCAGAAGAACAAAGAAACTGTCATCAACAGCATTCATTTCCCTTGTCATTCAACATTATAGCATCAGCTAAAGTCCCACCAACCTCTCGTGGTTGGTTTTTTTCTGGCCAAAAGCCATACAATAAATGAGGTTTAATCTAACAAAAAATGATGTGAACTTTAATTGTTCTATGGCAGTACACCCAGTCTTGATATCCACAGCAATATTTAAATAGTTAGTAGTAGCTTTTCTTCACACATTCTAAAGAAGAATAAAAATATCTACCTAGCAAAAAGAAGAGGCTCAATGGATTTATTGGAAAGAAAGGTTGCTCTATTCTTGAGGATGAAGAATCAAAAATC
The DNA here is from genome assembly GCF_023053635.1 of Elgaria multicarinata webbii. Taxonomy (NCBI): domain Eukaryota; kingdom Metazoa; phylum Chordata; class Lepidosauria; order Squamata; family Anguidae; genus Elgaria; species Elgaria multicarinata. Next base: position 55,921,577 of record NC_086177.1, read on the forward strand.
TACTTCCTGCCAAGAAACCTGACTTCAAAGCCATAACAAGTGATAAACCCAAACCAACTTCAAACAGACAAAAAGAAACATCTGGCTGCTATTTTGGTTTGTTTCACTCATGCAAGTAGAGGAAGTTAAAATAAAGTTGCTTCTTACAAGTACAAGATAAGTTCTGCCTTCTTAATGTTAATTAAAAATGAATCTTACAATTACTTTTCTACCCTTGGAGAGTCTTCAATAAGTAGAAAAATATTGTTTTTTTAGACTGATTCCTTCTTTTCTCGTTCGTCAGACCATTTAAAACAGTCTAGCCAAGCCAAGTATTTTCTACTTAACAGTGGTAAGCCACTCTACCTTGTTAAGCACCCATTGCATTTCACTTATTTCAACCACATTACACTTCAAAATTGTTTTCAGTACTTCACAGTGTATTCTAGATATGGGTGTAGAGCCCCTGAAGTCAATGGGACTTAAATTAGTCATGACAAACTTAAGTGGATCTTAAGCTGTCAATGGATCTAACTCCAGGTAGGGCTACATTTGACTGAGGCATTTTGGTGAGAAAGAGACTGAAAAAAGGGGAGCAGGGAAGGAGAGCTTACTAAAGATATATGGAGCTGCTAGTGGACGGGGCCACACATGAGATTAAAATACGCTGGGAAAGGCTTTGCGGAGGTGAACTTGGAAGGGTGAGAGGAGAGGTGGAGAAGAAAGCGCTCTGGTGCAGAGAGGAGAAAACTGCCTTGCTGTTTGTATTATGGGATGGGGGTGGGGAGAGAGGAGGCTGGTCCAGCAAAAGTTGCTCCTGCACAGTATGAGGGAATTACTATCCCCAATAACCTATAAATACACCTCCGAAACCTAATATAGGTGACTTAATAAAAAGAGGATTTAACAGAGATCCTTGTAGAACACGAAAGCTTGAAGGACATTTTTAACAGCTAGAATTACTACAATGAGAGAGATCCAGCATATATAGCAAAGACATTATTTGTGCATGGAAGAAGCCTCAGGCATATCCACACAGATCACCTTTCTGGGTCAAGTCAATCACAGACACACAAAGGGTGCTACAGAGGATGAAAAGCCCCTGAATTCTGTTCACCTGGGCTGGGTGCGTGCATGTGTGAATGCCCATGCCTCAGCAGGGGCCCACTCCTGGATTTGCTTCTCTTTTTCACCATTCCAACCTGCCTGTTCACTTGCCTCTCACTTGGGGATGTCGGAGAATTCCTGGGCTCAACCACTCAACCTTTGTTTCGGTTCCCACTGTGGTGCCAATTTGTTTGGACAGTTTGCTGATTTTGGGGGAATTTTGCCCATTGGGGGGTGGGTGTCTGCAAATTTGGCCGTAATTTGTGCAAAGTCTAGAGCATAATTTGTGCAAGTCTATAGCAGACTTCCCTAACCCAATGCTCTCTTCATGCATTCAAAATGCAACTCCCAGGATGCCACAACTGGCTTGGGTATGCTGAGAGTTGCAGTCCATCACATCTGGAGGGCACCAGGTTGAAGCTGGTTTAGACTTTCCTTGTTCATGCTTAGGATTTTCTGAACACTTGAACAGAGCTACAAATTATCAGCTTTGACAGCAAGGGTAGCCTAGCTACATGGGTGAAGCGACTGACAGCACACATCCCTTTCTCCCTTGACTGACGTATCAAAGCTAACAGGTAGCATCAATGGGGATATCCTCAGGAGCAGCCAAAATTGGAGAAGGTGAAGAATCCAGCTGTCAGCCTTAAACCTATACAATATCAACTTTGTTGTGATGGTGAATGCAGTAAAGACTATAATTCATTTTGCAAACTGAAGAGCTGCATAAGTCATCACCCTCGTCATCTGTTCCTTTGTTTGCCACGTTTTCACAAGACTGCATGCCTAGAGCTACTCAGAATATCAAGTGAGCAGCAATAAACATAACAATTCAAAGACAGCCACCTCACTTACCCTTGGCAACTTTCCTCCCAGCTCTCACCTGGGGTTTTTTTTTCCCCACTCCCAATCCCTTCCCCCATCTCTCACTGGGGAAGGTAAAAAACTGCCGGTCCTCCACAGTTCTGATATGACTCAAGTCTCACCCCACTCTTCCACTACTGTATCAGGCTCCATGGTGGTGGTGTGGTAGACAGCCATTCAATGGGTCCCACTTGTATATTAGTGGCTAAACAAAAGAAAGAGTTTTTTTTTTTGAAAAAAAACCTCTGCATCCTGTTCACGCTTTGCTTGCTGGGCTCCCACTAGTTGCCCGGAGGGTGAGCAGGGTGAGCTGAAAGATGGTCCATGGGCATCTGCGGGAGCTTGCAGCTTTTTCTTTCTTTCTTTCTTTCTTTCTTTTTTAAATCCAATTCTACACAAAATCATGGGTGGGAACATTTACAGAAATCGCAGTTTGCGCAAATTCTTGGCTGTGCATAGCACAATTTGCAAAAACCTACAAGTGTAAAGGACCATTTACACCTGTATTTTGGCAGAAATTGCAGTATTTCCAGCCCTGAATTTGCACAAATCACAATGTTTACTCAAAATGATGGGAACTGCAAGCTTGCCTGACTCAGCACGCACTGGCTCAAGCCAGCTCACTGATCTGTGAGGTGGCGTCTGGTGGGCTGAACTGGCAAAAACTCACTGAGCACACACACACACACCCCAATGGATTCCTCCAACATCCCTACATAGAAGGAGAAATAGGTGAAAGCTATTCTGGGCGCAAAGATTACTGCAGACGCTGACTGCAGCCAGGAAATCAGAAGACGTTTACTTCTTGGGAGGAGAGCAATGACAAATCTTGATAAAATAGTTAAGAGCAGAGACACCACACTGACAACAAAGGTCCGCATAGTTAAAGCAATGGTATTCCCCGTAGTAACCTATGGCTGCGAGAGCTGGACCATAAGGAAAGCTGAGCAAAGGAAGATAGATGCTTTTGAACTGTGGTGTTGGAGGAAAATTCTGAGAGTGCCGTGGACTGCAAGAAGATCAAACCAGTCCATACTCCAGGAAATAAAGCCAGACTGCTCACTTGAGGGAATGGCATTAAAGGCAAAACTGAAGTACTTTGGCCACATAATGAGAAGACAGGATACCCTGGAGAAGAGGCTGATGCTAGGGAAAGTGGAAGGCAAGAGGAAGAGGGGCCGACCAAGGGCAAGATGGATGGATGATATTCTGGAGGTGACAGACTTGACCTTGGGGAAACTGGGGGTGGCGACAGCTGACAGAAAGCTCTGGCGTGGGCTGGTCCATGAAGTCACGAAAAGTCAGAAACGACTGAACGAATAAACAACAAAAGGGGAAGAAGACCAACATCTCCAACAACAAAGCTGAAGTTTGCTCTGTGGTCCACATTTTCTTGTTTATAAAATAAGACACTAATAAATGGAACAGATTTGGGATAGCCATGGCTCAGTGGAAACTCCCATGCTTTACATGCAACAACAACAACAAGAAGAAGAAATTCAACTCAAGCAGCTCCAGATAGCCTCCTGCCTGCCTGACAATGCAAATATTATTGAGCTAGATGGACCTGTGGTCTGAGTCATTATATTGCAACCAATATTTAATTCTTTTTTTGTTTCTCATAGGAACATAAGAAGAGTCATGCTGGATCAGACCAAAGGTTCATCTAGTCCGGCATTCTGTTCACATAGTGGATAACCAGCTGCCCACGGGAAACCCACAAGCAGGTGAGTACAACAGCTCATGTTCCCCAGCAACTGGTCTCGTCTTTCTTCCAAATATGTTTAGGGTTTAGGACACTGTATCTGGGGGTTCCTGCCCAAAGATATACAATGCACTTCCTAGTTGAATGGGAATTTGAACCCAGGTATCTCCAGTCCACATCTGGGACTTTACACACCAAACCTGGCCCTACTGAGCAAGTGGAGACAGAGAAGCAGCCAGTAATGTAGTAGTAAATGTTGAAGTGCAGGTGTTCATCATGACAATCAAAACAAATGGAATGCCACCATGAAGAACCTCAGTGGCAGGCCTTCTCTGTGGCAGCACCCACCCTCTGGAGGACCCTCCCTCGTGCGGTTCAGGAGGCAGAAAATATAATATTTTAAAACATCTCCTGAAGACATACCCTTTTAAACAGGCTTTCTCTGGTCTTTAATGTAGCTGGTTTTATATTGCCTTTTAAACTTTTAATGTTTTAAATTTATACTTGTATTTTATGGTTTTTAATTGTGCACTGCCCAGAGAGCTTTAGCTGATGGGCAGTCTAAAATGTAATAAATAAATAAATAATCCCCATAAACACCCCCCCCCCCCAAAGAAAGAGAATGCCCAAATGCAGGTAGTTTTGTTGATCCAAATCAACAAAGCAGTTGTAGCAGGCTTCATCTCCATCAGAAGCAGGTCTTCCGTAAAACTAATGTGTCACAATTGTCCATTCAATATCAAAATACTTTATGTTACAACAGGGAATAATATGTTGTTGCTGGGACAATACGTCCCACCCCCTACCCACTACGGTGAGGATTGCAGCTAAGCAAGAGGAACAGGGAGTTCTGAGGAGGGTGGCAGATGACATTATCATTCATGCTAACTAAAAAGTGCTGGTGCCGCATCCCTGTGAGCCCCAGCTTCACTACACCACTTTGCCCACTTGCAGTGGCGCGGAAGCACTATTTGTAATATCAATGACATAAGAACTGAGAAGCACATATTGTGCTCCCTTGGAGTTATGGCCATCCATGTAATAGCTAGGAAAGTTGTATCGCTGAGACAGCTTGAGGAATAGTGCTACCATGTGATGTCCCTGTCTCAGGATGAACATTAGTGCATTATTTAATATTATCAAAGACTACTCCAGTTCAGATATAGGTTCAGTTGTAGGTTCTGTTACATATGAGCTTTCTTACCTATCACAAAAGTCCAAGAAATATATGTTGAGATCATTAACTAACAATCGTGTAAACCCTGGAAGTGGTCTGTACATGTGCAACCATGACATTTCTGTGGTGATGACCTATTCTGTCTGGCTTCCCTGTGAAACCTGACCTACTCATACCCCTGCTAAAAAAAACACCTGTATCTAGTAGAAGCCCGCAACCCAAGCTACAGCAGGACCCTCTCCTTTATTCCTCAGGTGCAGTCCATTGATGAATCATTTCTTCCTTTACAAACATGACAGAAATATGACCCTTCCTCTCTCTCCCTTCTGTCCACGCCCTGGCCATGTCTTGACTACTGCAATGTTGTTCTCTCTAGTCTTCCAGTGTCTCACCTTCATCCACTCACATACATCCAGTACTCTGCTGTCAAAATTATTCACTGCACTCTGACCATGTGACTGCACTCCTTCATCCCCTAGACTGACTTCCTATCCACTCCTAGATCCTGCACAACCTTCTTGCCATACTTCTTGGCCTTGCCCCTCCTTATCACTGTGCACTCATATCCCAACACATTCCTTCCTATTACCTTTGTTCATTCAGCGCCACCATCCAAATGTTTCCTGCTTCCTGAAATGACCTCCCCCCACTTTCTATTGCTGCCCCTTCTGCCTGGAACTGCCTCACAGAATGCTTCTGTGTGGCTACATCTGTTTAAGTCTCACCTCAAAATTCACTTTTTCTGGGAAACCTTTGGGTCATCTCTCTTCTCCCTATATGTACCACAAATAAGTTGCAGTACATGTAATTAAAATAATCTATGCTTACCCATGCCTCCATTTCCCTCTTCCTCTGTTGGGGTATGGGCCTGTCATACTAGTTCTTTATAAAAGTGTTGTGTACATAGATGGCACTAAATAAATACTACTCCTTCCATAAAAACAGCAATATTGCTGGAGTGAAAATGTTATCTGCTTTAATATGCCAACATTACTTTTGGCTTGGCCTGCAAGGAATTAAAAACCCTTCTTCCCCCCACCCCTTGTTTAGCATGCAGCAAACTTTTAGATTTGTGCAACAAAAAGACCCAAATAGGCCTGAAGAGGGCTGTGATGGTCCCTTAATATGCCATTAATGTATGTTTAAGATGAGCTGTGCTCATTATTAATGCTCAGCTGTTGTGCTTGCTCAGTGATTCTTTATTCAAAACACTGATTCAAAATAAACTAATCCTTGTACAGCAGGAGCCGTCAATTTAGGAATGGTTACGAAGAAATAATCAGGGAAAATGGATCATGGTGTTCATGCCTTGGCAATGATTGTCCCTCTGTGGAGCCATTAACAAAATCTAGTCATTGGATCAGTATGCAATTTTAATGAAGCCACGAGTAAACAAACTGCAAAATTAGGTAGGCTAGATGTCACTTGCTTTATGAAAAAGCATCTCTACAGATTTCCTTTACTATTGCAGGGTGATTCCCCCCACCCCCATTTTTGGAGCACAATGGAAGCAGATTAATTTATGATTAGTTATTTAGCACTAAAATATTTGAAACATTTGGCTTCCTACCTGCCTATCTAGTGTGAATAGCTTGAAATGTATCTGATTATGAGTTATCTCACCTTCCTTTTCTTCAAAACAAATCCCATGTATCCATGTATATAATGAATACTTAATTTGGAGGAGGAGAAATACCCACACCCAAGAACAAAACTTAAGAGACTGCATATACTTTACTTTATGTCTCTCTTTCTGTTTCTACACAATGGATATGCTGTCACCCTTCTGGGATTTCTGAATATTTTGATTTCAGAAAGTGTATATGTTCACATTTAGAATTATGCAACTATGGAACCATTATCACAGAATGTCACTGTTCTTTTAAACCAACCTACCCAATGTGGGGATGGCCACCATGCTGGCTGTTGGTTGATGGGAACTGTAGTCCAATACGTATGGAGGACATATGATTGGGGAAAGCTGTGTTGTTGTTTTAAAAAATGGTGACATTTTGTGACAATGGTTCAAGTATTTCTTTCATCAATCTAGAGATATTTGAATTCTGTAAATCAGATTAATAGTACAACTTGACTCAGAGAGGAATGATTCAATGTTGCTGATAAAGTATCTTTCAGAGACCACTGCTAGGTTCAAGTTGAATGGTTATTTGCAGTGGTGGGAGCATTTTAAAAAGCTAGCCCTGACCTCAGTTTTGGCACTGTAGCACCTCATGGTCTCTGAGAAGCAAAGTTGGTGACATTCCTCTTATCTCCCGAATACCCGAAGGGAAGGACATGGTGATCATCCATAAACCTTCACACTGCTAAACATTTTGAAATCCATCATTGAAGATCCACTGGCTGAATGGATGTTTTCCGTGACACTCACCTGGTTTGGAAACCAGAGCAAATGGGCTCAAAATAAGGTGTTAACCCAACAAAGGTCCACAGGAGACTGAGGGGTTTATATACACATTGACCCTGTTTAGGCAACATGCTAAACCGTGATGGTTAAGCGTTTTGAGCTAAACATTATGGCTTAGTGTGTCATGTGAACCATTCCTAACCACAGTGGCTACATAACCATGGTTTAAACACGCTCACTAAACACTTGCTGCAAAAGGGTTAGCAGCCTAACCATGTTTGAACAGGCCCTTTATCTGAAGGACTGCCTGCACTTATATGTACCTGCCTGAGCCTTAAGAAGTCCTATTCTCTCGTCCATCAATGAGTGCTATCAGGCTGGCATGAATCAAGGACAGAACCTTTTCTGTGGTGGCCCCATAACTCCAGAATACCTTCCCTAGGGAAATATATTTGGCTTCCTTTTTGTTTCAGCCTTTAAGAGAACATTATTATTATTATTATTATTATTATTATTATTATTATTATATTTGGCATTTCTATGATTTTGTGGTGCTGTTCTATATGTTGTTGCTGTTATTGTAAAATAAAATATTTTAAATGATCTCATTTTATCTGTCACTGCTATTTTTATCTGATTGTTTTATCTGCTGTTTTTAATTTAATGATGTTGTTTAGTTATTTTTTAATTGTAATACTATTATATTATTTTACTAACTATTTGTAAATTACCTTGGGAGGATAATTTAACCCTGAAAGGCAGTTTTAAAATCCATTAAATAAATTAAGAAAACAATACAAAGGAACCTAACAAGCAGGAAGAATTCAGTAAATGATGAGGGCCTACGTCCACCCCTTTCCAGAAAACCCTGAAACCTAATTCCATGAGTAGCTAGAGGTGTCAGGGTGAGTGTACTCTGGCTGGGCCCTGCGCCAACAGCAGGTTTTATATGCTTTAGCTGTCACCTTCGTCTTTCAACTTCTGGCAGTGCTACATACCATCTCATAACCAGGGAAGCAGGTCTTTCTCTCTCCTACCGATTTATAGGGCCTTTGCATTTGACACAGTCATTGTCAAGAAAAATACAGCAGCAAAGAGCATCAGGGATAGAAAGGGAAATCAGGAGAGCCTCACAGAAACAGCATAGAAGAGGATAGTGGGATTCCCAGGAAACAACGAAAAACAGAGAAGTGGAAAAGGAGGGGAAGTTCACATGCTAAGTAGTCTGCAGACCAAGCCACAAGGCACTAGAAAGATATAGCCAGCAGCTACTTTTTAAAAATCCTTTTTCTTTTCTACTCTAAAGTAAACACAGGGATCCAATCTTCCTTCCTGCTGATGTTCCAGTCCCGATTGGGGGTGGGGAACACCTGCATTTTATATTTCTGAAGTGATTCATTTGCACTAATGAACTATGTACATTGAAACTGGACCACATACAGAAAGCGTCAATCAAATGATCCACTTGCCATATCAGTCTTGTTGTGTGTCAATGGACCCCACCCACCCCTCTCACAGCTTTTGTTGCAAAAAGCCTTTTTAGCAGCTTTTTGCTCTCAGTTCTAGACCTATGCTTTCAGACTGTGTCCTCTCCCATATTTATTGATTTATTACATTTCCATACTGCCACATAGCCAAAGCTCTCTCAGCAGTTTGTTGTTGTTTATTTGTTCAGTCGCTTCCAACTCTTCGTGACTTCATGGACCAGTCCACGCCAGAGCCTTCTGTCGGCCGTCGCCACCCCTAGCTCCCCCAAGGTCAAGTCTGTCACCTCCAGAATATCATCCATCCATCTTGCCCTTGGTCAGCCCCTCTTCCTTTTGCCTTCCACTTTCCCTAGCATCAGCATCTTCTCCAGGGTGTCCTGTCTTCTCATTATGTGGCCAAAGTACTTTAGTTTTGCCTTTAGTATCATTCCCTCAAGTGAGCAGTCTGGCTTTATTACCATCAAAAGCATAAAAACAAAATTATCCATTTTAAACAACTATTCTAAAGTCAGTAAAAAAACCTTAGCATATGTTGTTAACTGCCTGGGAGAAGAGAAAACTCTTGACCTGGCACCGAAAAGATAACAATGTTGGCACCAGGCGAGCCTCGTCAGGGAAACCATTCCAAAATTGGGGAGCCACCACTGAAAAGGCCCTCTCCCTTGTTGCCATCCTTGGAGTAGGCACTAGGAGGAGGACCTTAGATGTTGAGCATAGTGTGTGGGTAGGTTCATGTCGGGAGAGGCGTTCCATCAGGTATTGTGGTCCCAAGCCGTGTATGGCTTTATAGGTCAAAACCAGCACCTTGAATTGGGCTTGAAAACATATAGGCAGCCAAAGGAAGCGGGCATTTGTGATTCAGGTGAACTGCTTGTGTCTGGGCTAATCTCCACCTCATGGTAGCCTTGTTTCAGAAAAACAACATTATAGCTAAGTTTCAGAAATAGTTTTGTCCCAAAACTATTTTCTTGCAAATACATCCAGTTCTTAAGCCCAAGGAAAGTGAGCTCAGTTTTACCTTTTCAGATTCTGTTTTAAACCTGTATTTTAAATCTTTGCATTGCTGCTAGCTTCTATTTGGTGGTAAAAAAAAATTATCGTAGTGTAGTTTTAAACTTTTAAACTTTTATATTGTATTTTACAGTGTTGTATTTTATGGTTTTAATTGTTGTGAACTGCCCACACAGCTTCAGCTATTGGTTGGTGTAGAAATGCAATAAATAAATAAATATTATTTAATTATCCCTTTCAATGAAAACTGTGCTTGTATGTGTGTGTGAAGTGCCACTCTGAACTATACCCACAAACACTTGTGGGAATACCTTTTGTAAGTCAATGACCCACAGTATGTTCTCCTACTTTTCATCACTGCTGGCAAGACATTCTAAAATATTAGTGGAAATAAAAGTTTTTACCATGGGTAATATCCCACTGTGTTCCAGTGTTAGTACTAATGACACTGGGCCTGCATAAGCCAAGGCTTAAGCAATGTAACTAGGACTTGCTGAAATCTGGTAGCAACTCACTACCTTTTCCTTTTGCCCTAGCAAGCACTATCTATGTTGTTTCAAGATTGTTTTACACTAGTGCAACATCATTAGCACTGGGGCACAGCTGGATACTATCCCATGATTTGTTTATAACTGTAATGTAGAGCATCACCAGGCGGGGGGAAATCACATTTCCTCCCTGCTTCTGTCTCACAATATTTCCTCTTTCTTTACACAGGGAAGAAAGATGAAGTAAACAATGACCACGTGGCCCATTCAGTGAGTGTTTTTATCTCACTGGAGGCACATTTCACTACAGAAAAAAAAGTCAGATTTTCTGGGTCTTTTTTGTGATGGGAAAATGAGCAGAATGGGTGGGAGATGTGCAGCAGTCAGACAGCATCATCAAAAGGACCAGCAAAAAACCATGAGTGGCCAGTAACAAGCATGTGATAAAACGCTCACCTGGTGATGCTTGTAGTCTCTACCCCTGTGACCACTGCCAAAAATTAAAAAATACCATGTTCTACACAACAAAATGAGACAACTCCCCCCACCAACCAGTTTTACATTTAGCATGTGTCCTGTTGCTAATAGCTAGAAGGTGATCAATTAGTCACTTTTTAAAAAGGGGCGTGTTAAACAAACTGCAAACTTTTTTGTGAAATGAACTAACAAGATTTTTTTTTTACTTTGTTCTGCCTATTGTGAAGTCAAATGCCAAAGTGGCTCGACTCAGTCTATGCCTGGGGTGACCTGTGCCTTTGTGTTTCCTCTTCCGCTTTGTGTTACATCTGCTGCCTTCAATAGTAGCACATGCCAAAATACACTGCTGGAAACTCAGCAGAGAACAGGGGTTTGGAATAAAATAATCCCTGACTCAGACTTGTTCTTGTTGCTCTCTAGTGGCCACTGTCTTTGTTTGTTTGTTTGGGATTCACTTTTGCTTGAGTACAAAGAAACTTTTGTCAAGGCTGCACTATGGACTGCCTGTGAGTCTCCAAAATGCATCCCAACAGCTAAAGCAAAACATTATGAATCATTGTTATCTTCAACACACTGGTAAATCAGCTGGAAGGAGACAAGTCAAATTTTACATGCTGGCATTTTCAAGCAAGGAAAGAATGCCTAGATAATATTTTCCCTATAGTGGTAATTTAAAATTCTGCTTCATACCAAGACCCAGCACGCTGGCTTTTCTTTATTGATAGAACCAATTGCAGTGTTGGGTGTAACTCTCTTCCTATTGAAGTGTGATAAACATTCCTCTCATTTTAAAGGGCCAAGATTGAACCCTTTGTCCACATTGGAATGTTACCTGAAAGCCAAGTCCCTGAAGTAGTAACTTCACCCCTATTTGAGATAATATGTTACAGGAAAAAGTACATGTTGGAGAGTTCTGACCTGAGGCATGGATTAGTCCATCTTAATGGTGTTAATCCCTCTTAAAGTGCTTGGCTTAGAACAGGGGTTTAGGTATTTTAGCCTTACAATAACGCTATGAAGCAAGCTATCTACAACAAGAAAGAATAAATCTAACTATGAGGCCAGAGGGGTTTTCTCAAACAATTTTCTGCTCCCTTAGACAAAGGACCATATAATTGCTCTCTAAATGTACTGATCTGTGAATTGCCCAGAAAGTTGCAGCTCTTAGGCAGCACAGAATGTAGCAAGTAAGAAAGTGTCAAATCCCTGCCCTACGAAGCAGAGGTCCTTTTCAGTGATGTCACCCTGGTTGCATAGTGCCCTGCCCAGAGTGGCCCAAATGGTGTTTTCTTGTACTCTTTTTTGGCACCAGGTGAAAACTGTTTTATTTCCCCAGGTTTTTCATTCTTTGGTTTTAAAATGTGGGTTAGTGCATTTTTAGATCTTTCCACTGCTGCTGGTTTTTACTCTGGTTTCTACTTTTGTTTTAATCTGTTTAAATTTAAGGGTTTTATATTATGATTTACTATGTAGCATTTTATGCCTGTAATGTTGTTGTTGTTGTTGTTGTTGTTGTTGTTGTTGTTGTTTTGAACCACCCAGAGAGCTTCAGCTATTGGCAGCATAGAAATGTAATAAATATAGATAACTAGAGCTAAACACACAGACAGATGATAGTATTTGTAAAATGAAAGGTATCCTGGCCTCAAAGAGTATTTTGCTTGTTACTCAAGTGGGTGTGATAACACAGATGCTTCCAGACAGACAGCTCCTAACTTTGCAAATCAAAGGACATTGTGCAACTATTCCATTATTCCCGTAACTGATTTTTTATGGAAAGAAAAAAAAAAAAAAAAAGCAGTGGAGGAAGAAAAAGCAGAAAGCTTCAAAGGGGAAGGCGACATCATCTGGACCCTGTGTAGACTTCCTTGAATGAGGCCGGACGATTGCAGCATAAAAGCCTCATTGGGAAGCAACCAAGAGCACACTTGTTGTAGGTTCAAGGCACATCATAAGCTTCAGCATGACTTTCTTTCACGGGGATAAGTTCAGCCAGTCCACTTACTCATTTATACTGCATATACATTTAGCAAACACGTTCACATTCTGCTATTCACCGAAGTTCTGCAGTGGTTTTCAACAAATAAGATAACATTAAAACAATAAACTATTCTTATGCACTCCTCCACTCCCCAAGCAGTGAGAAATTCCTGGTGTTCTGTTTACCCATGTTTGGTTGCCTTTGAAGGATTACTCACTGAAGGCTTAAGGCATTTTCCATAATATTTTATTCATTTTGCAAATATTCAAGTAAAGCATAGATGAGGAGTGAAGAATGTGTGGCCTTCCAAATGTTGTTAGACTGCAACTCCCATCAGCCCCAGCCAAGTTGATCAAAGGTGATGGGTGAAGGTAGTAGCAGACATCTGGAGGGCCACACATTCCCCATCCCCAGGGGATGGAGGTAGATAGCTTAAGAACTACTATAAGTTGCACCTCCACTAGCCCTACCGGATTGACAGAGAGACAGCCTAGCACCTCAAACTCTAATGGGGGAATTGGACTTTGCATCCGCCTTCAAGGGAGGCATGCATAGGGCCATGTGACAATGGATGTACATTGTGTATGATGTTGCCACATTGTGTGGGGATGCAGCTAGTTCACTTGCTGGTTTGCCAATGCCAACCCACCCTTCCTGCTGCAATACAAGCAGAGCTGGTTACCACAGGGGCTGGTTAGGATCCTTTCTCTGCCCCACCAAATTCCTGCATTGGCTTTAGAGGCTAAGGGTGGGGTTGTTTGTTCGTTTGCCTATTCCAGACTGGAACAGCAAATGGTTTGGGAATAAATGGCTGTGGTGGGGGAGTGCTGTTAAATAGGTCATGGCTGGGCACTACATAAATGGGCAGGGGAGGCAGGGCACTTAGGAATGAAGCACTGGTGTGTCCCTGGAGGTACCATTAAGGTAAAAAGGGATTCCTGGAACTTGCTTCAGGGCATGAACGGATCACATACTTAGAGTAGTGGGATTCAAAGGGAAGGGACTCAGGATTGCACCCCTCAAGACCCAAAGAAGTGGCCAGGAGATGGGGGGGAATATGGTGCTGCCCTCCCTCCCACCAGTCTCATGGATAGGTGATGTTTGCCCTAATAGAATAGTTTACATGCCTTGAACCACTTCTACTAATGCAGATCTCCATTGTTAATGAAGTGTGGCCCTAGTTGAAGCCCATTGATTGGCCTGCCTCTGTACTTCAGGATGTAGATGCAATCATTCAGCATTGCTGCTAGGTGAGAAGTATCTTTTTTTAAGAAATGTGCCTCATTTTATGTAGGGAAGAATCCTTCATCCAGGAGGAAGAAGTTTGTTCTTGTCTCAAATTCAAGAACATGTACTTCTATGGCTGGGGCTGAACAGACCCAGGGAGGTTATGACTTCCGTTACCTGTGGATATGCTTACTGGGAAAGGGATTGAATATGTCATGGCTGTAGAGTTATGAATTGGAGCTACAAACAAGGTTGACTTTTCTCATGACAGGTACAGGAAAGCACCACCAGAAAAGGAAATTGTACTTCTCAGCATGAACATAAGAGGGAAAGTCTGTCTGAGAACGTTGATGCCTAGATAGTTTTAGATACTTCAGTCACAGAGGAAAAGAGTGCAGGGAAAAAAAATAACACTAGGAGCTTTCTTTGCCTATGGCAAGAAAAGAAACCTACTACTACTAAGTCAGTTTTAAAATCAGAGTAACTGTTTGTCCAACTCAAATGGAGACATCATTTGCTTACTCACTAGCCAGAGAGATATTTAGAAGTCTTAATCCTATAGAATATTATAAAGCAAGTTCTCATTAGCTATATGTAAGGCAAGGAGGGATGCAATCTTGTCCTTGCAATGGGAGTTTGTAACCAAATTACAGGAGCACCTGAGCTAAGATGGCATTCATTGGTTAGAAAAAATGGTTTCAAAGATGGGATGTGTAAAGATCAAGGGGTAATATTCCTTATTTGGAATATACAAGCTGGCCTAGACACTATAGTGTTAAGCATGTAATATACACATGAATACTGTAATATGCACATTTCTACATTTTCAACCATGGTTACAATGCAGGCTTTTAATCAGCTCTCCTTGACAATCCCAGGAAACCCAGTAACTGGTGCAGTATTGTAATTTGAAAAAGAAGCAGCACAGATTCAGAAGGACCTAACCTATAGTTGTGTGATTAAGGATGCAGTCCTACATTTTTAGCCAGAAAAAAGTTCTACCATGTTGGCTGGTTGGGAAATGCTAGAAGTAGTAGAACTTTTTTCTATTCTAAACATGCATAGCATAGGATTGCACACCAAATTACATTATGGTTTGGTTTAAGGATGGACAAATCGGTCAATTTCATATTCCCTCCATTTCTTATCTTTCCAGTCTTAGGATTGGTTCATTCCAAACTTTGATTATTATTTTTTAAGTCCACAGAAAATTTGTAGGAATTTTATGAACCTTTGGGGTTTTTTTCTAATACATGCATTTTGCTATACAGGTTTGCCTTCTATACACATTTTAAAGCATTTTTCCTAAACAAATGTATTTTAATATTAGTTTCAGAAACAGAACTAAGTGACCCACTCCGGACAGTTTGGGAAACAGATCTTGGAATCCATATAGAGGGGGGCAAATGGAATGTATTGTGGGACAGCTGTCCATTTAAAACAATATTGAATAAAAATAGGGAATTAACGTTAAAACTGACCCACAGACAGTATCTCACACCAAGGAAATTATCAATGATGTGCTCAGAGACATCCCTGCTGTGTTGGAGGGGATGCTCAGGCACAGGAACATACTTACATATGTGGTGGACCTGCCTTATATAATTTCTGGATATTAGTCTTTCAAGACTAATCATCCATCTCCTCACCTGGCCTTGCTAAATGTATATATAGGTTTAGATATCAACCTGCTAAGTAAAGATTTAGTGAGTCATCTATTATTAGCAGCAAGATGGTTGAGAGCCAAGTATTGGAAAGACAGTAAAGGGCTTAATATCAAAAACTGGTATCAGAAAGTTTGGCAAATCGCTCTGGTAGAGAAATTGACTCAAATGTTAAGGATTGCTAATGTTTGGATATGGAGAAAATTCATTGAATATGTAAATAAAGCAGATCATGGGAGAATGCCTCTGTCAGCATATACAGAGCTATGGAGAGCATAGGACTAAGGAAAGGACGTTCCCTTCTGAACCTGTTTGAAAGAAAATGTGGTCTGTAAATGGGTGATCCAGGGTTTAAGAGTGGGGAATAATGAAACAAAGTGTATTATCCAAGTTAATATTAATCAATATTTTAATCAATATTAAAACTAGGTGGAAACTGAAACTGTAATGGAGTGTAAATGTATGACTTACTGTGTGACTTATGTACCAGAACAAAAGAACAATAAAATTGCATAAGAAAGAAAAGAAAAAAGAAATCTATGCATACTGCAGTATGCCTTTTGTTTCATTGGAGAAGTCCATTGCAAAATTTGGAGACGTGCGAATTTCAAAGGATGAGTGAGCTTCACATATTGATTCAGAAATGAAAAATTTGGTAACTTCACATTAAAATGCGAACCAAATGAATTCCTTCCCCTATACCTAGTGTTGGTTCCCATGTTCAAATCACACTGTGCACAACTCATGGGAGGAGTTGGGATATACCAACACATAGCTATAAATTTCCCCCAGAAAACCCGTAGCCTGAATAAAAACGCAGGTCTTTCTGTGTGAGCTTCCATCTTTCCCTGCTTTATCAGTTGTTCAGCGTAATCAAATTAAGAGGCTAGAGAGTGAGACACTTGGAATACTAATGTGTTAACTGGATAAGAGAAATCCCATTAGCTGTTTTGTTTGGCAGGTTGGAGCGAAAGGAGTGAGGAAGCTTTTCCATTTCATACTGAGGCTTCTGGGAGGAAAGCTTTTGGCCTCACCATAAGCTGAAAAGATTGTTAAAATACAGAATGGGGAAGCAAAAATGCATTAAAAGCCTTTCCATCACCTATTAGGCTGTTTGGTTTAGGGAAGCTTCTCAGAGCTTGGTTCAATAAGAACACTGATTTCACAGATGTTTTGTGTTTGTTTTTTCTCCAAAGGCTTCAGAAATTCTCTGGGTTTGCCAATGGTTGTCCAGAGCCTAAAAATCCTTCTTTGAGTTGTTTGCACAGTTAAACTGAAACTATATTTTGTCCATGCACAGAATTTAATTTTATAGTCTGAGCTGTATAGGGTGACCAACTGTCAGGATTTCCCCAGATTTGTCCTGGTTTTTGTTCTATCCTGAGTGTCAGGTGGGATTTTCTGTAATTTTCTATAATGTCTTGGAATGACACACTTTCCCCTTTAAGGCTGCTATTAGCATAGTGGTGAGGGGCGGAGGTAATGCTACACTTTCTGGAGGTGTGCCATCCCCCCCCTTACTGCTCCAGTGGGGGCCTTAAAGAGGAAAGCATGTAATTCCCAGACATTATAGAAAAGGCCCCGATTGGAGCAGTGCAGGGGGGTGACACATTTTCCCCTCCTCCATTCCAGTTGAGGCCTTTAAGGTGATGGGAGAATGACGTGCTTTCTGAGGTCCCAGAAAGCCACTTTCCCACCTCCACCCCCACTGGGTGTCCTCTTTTTTTGGTTTTCCAAATATGGTCACTCTATGTAGAAGAATTCCTGTTGAGTCACTGATTTAAAATCCATCTGAGTATTACAAGTTAGGCAAATTCATATAGCAAAAAAGGCAATATCAAAGCTTATCAGCATCACCACAAGATTCTTTGCTGTTTCAGCATCATTAGTTTCTGTGGTCTATATAAATGACGAGACTCTGGAACTTGTACTCAGCTGACTTTGGAAACTTGGTCAGTATTTGCATGCCCAAATTTCCACACTTTGGCTAGATCTACACACCTGCTTTATAGCACTATTGAACTGCACTGATAACTGTTGGGGCGCAATCCACACTCTATATACTACTTTCATAGTGTTATATCCTGCTTTTTATTCCACATTCATAGATCTGGCCTTTGTCAAAATCTCACTGATTTACGTCATGATTTGCACAGGGAACCAGTTCAAGCAACTGAATTGTCTTGTTTCTATTTTTAAGATGAATTTCATACAAAGCTACAGCAAATACACTAGGAAACCAAAGGGCCTAACTTTCCTTTTTAACAGAATTGATCCTCCTGAGCAAACATGATTCCTAATCCTATGTTCTGTCCTTCGTGCCCCTTGATAAGCCATTGTGTAAATGTAACAGAGTTGTTTCGTTTGGCAATCTAAATTCTTTCTTTTCTTTAGTTTTTTTAAGACATTCACAAATAGGGCCTGTTCAGACAACACACTAAGCCATGGTTAGGCCACTAACCCTTTTGCAGCAAGTGGTTAGTGAGTGTGTTTAAACTGTGGTTGTCTGAACAAGGCTATAGTGAGGGGGAGGAGGGAGCTTGGAAGCCCTACCCTCCTCTGCCACCATCTTCATCTCCCTGCATGTGTTGAGGGAGACTGTTTGCACTGCGGCACCTATTGCATATGCGGGGCATTGTTGAACCATGCAGAGGAACAGATGGAGGAACCAGATGGAGCAAAGGACCCTATCTTATCCAAAGAAACCCCCAGCCCTGTGCCCCATGTATTTCTGTGTCACTGTTGCACTGAAGCCACAGAAGGGTAGTATATAAATATTTAAATTAATTAAAATAAATAAATTCACCATGGAACACAGGATTTATAATGCCAGGAAGAGAAATGAAACATTAGTGGGTGCCGTTGTCGTTGTTTGACAGATTATGTATATTAATACAATGAATCATAGTTGCAGCACTATCAATGAGATTTGCATAATGTGTCAATGTGTTGCCCAGGATTGAAAGCATTGGCTAAGGCAACCTGATTCATACCAGCAGTGCAAACCAATAACGCGTCTATTAGGCCGGCTCCTAGAAGTCTTACATGGAGTGCAGCAATAACACTAATACAGATTACAAACAAGATTTAAATGTGAAAAAGGGTCATATAAATGAAAGGAACTGGTGTAGTCAGGGGAACTTGAGGAGTAAAGGTTGAGGAATGTTTTAAAATGCCTAAGCTAACATTGGGGAGTGATGATAGAATATGCATCTGCAAAGGTTTGTTTGATGTAAGAGTGCCCTGCATGGATATGGAGATAAAAGGGATCATGATCAACTGGGAAGGAATTATGTAAAAAATGTATGAAGTCTCTACTTAAGTTACTGAAATACACCAAAGGCGAAAATCAACACACACACAAAATAGCACTTATAAAGCACTGCAGATATCAGTAGGAGGTAGAGAAGTATTGAGTCAATGGCATAGAGAACACAGCGTACTCCTGTCTTTAGCCTTCACTCTGCCATCAAAGAGCCTCCCCTCTCATGATGAGTTACTTAAACTGCACTTGTAAATGGTACATCATCATCATCATCATCATCATAATCCATTGATGCCAAATTAAAGGCTCTACTTTTAGCTTCATCCCATGTACCTGTTTCTCTCGAATTATCCCCTACAGCGTTTAGCTGTCATTGTTGTTGTTGCTAACTAGATCACACCCTGGGCAGCAGCGCTCCTAAGATCCTTTGCATACCAGGAAATGGGTTTAAGGGGGGAAATATAAAAAAATCATAAAAAATCAATGGATAACCCAATCCAATTCAAATTTGGTATGCTTAAAGCTCTCCTTAATATCTATTACTGTGCCAATTTTGATGTTTTTATCTTTAAAGCTTATGCAGATGTAAGCATTTGTTTAATTTTTCTTTAAACCTATCAAATCCTGCTCCTGCGCCCCCAGTGGCCGCTTGGAAAACAACAAATGATTCACACGAAAAGTAGTACCAAAATAGGTCAGGTCTTTTGCCTTTGAAGCACAATTAAAGCAGGATGCATGGGAGTACTTCACAGTCAAAGCAGATAATAAACTGGAAAACTTCAGAGTCCTTTGCACACAATTCGCAGTGATTGCACAGTATAACACTGGTGTGATAAAGCTTTTTAAGTCAAAGAGCTCTACTTTAAGTCAAAGTTTGGGGTGACTCTCCAGTCCCCCAATGCATAATCAGTTGTTTAAAAAGTGAAATTGTTCTTCCTTTCAGACTCAGATGCTGTGGTGATGCATTTGCCTGAAAGGGGATCATGTGTTGTTCATTAAGGTGACAGGAATCTTTTTGTTTAACATAGGACAAATATAGGACAAATGTGATTATTGATAAATGATGCTCCTGCTTCTTCATCCCTGGCCGATGGCTGGTTGGCCACTGTGGGAACAGAGAGATGGACCCTTGGTATGATCCAGCACGGCACTTCTTATGTTCTTATGCACTCTCTGTTGTATATTTTTTGGGAGGAATCAGCTGTTTTGCACACCAGTTAAAAGAGGAAAGAGAACTAGGAAAGATCTAGATATGATTACATTTATTGAAGTGTATTTATTTATACTTCAAATTTATTTAAATCTGAAGAATACCATAAATAATATGTATTCATAATGCAGCTAATAAAAAGTCACTCTGTGCTTAAGGAGGCCATCCAGAAAAAAAAAACATTTTAAGGGTGTTTTCATGGATTTATCACTAAATTCCCATTGTGCAAAGCAGTTGTGTTCATACTAGATCTGAAAATAGCTGTAGGCTACCATCTGAAAATACAGACACACAGCTGAGGAAGGCTTTAGGAGTAGGAGATTTACTTTATCAAGAGTCTTAGGAAGTTGTTTAAACTCGAGGAGGTGGCATTGGGTGTATTTTGACCCCAAGACTATTATCTATTAGGGCAGAGATAGGTAGAAAGTAGATCTCCAGATGTTTGAGACTTTGAGTTCCTGCCAACATGGCCAATGGATAGGAATGCTGGGAGTTGAAGTCCAAAATATCTGGAGATCAATTTTCTGCCTACCCCTGTGTTAGGGGATGTGTTGCTAACATAGTACATGCCCATGACATCTTCCCTAAATACATGAGCATAAGTTGTAGGTATTATTAAGAGCCATATGGGAATAAACATAAGATGACTCCAACCATCCCACTCCAGGTAACATAGGTCAGATCTACACCAAGCAGGATATGACACTTTGAAAACAGTTTGAAAACTGTATATGGTGTGTGCCCCAACAGTTGCCATTACTGTTATAAACAATTTTAAAGCAGTAGTGTAGATTCTGCCATATAAATAGGGCTACTAATCTGATCCTGAAAAGTGGGGTGATGTCATTCTCGATATCCTATGGTCATTTAACTATTCCTCTTCTTTGAACTAGATAAGTTACAGCACATTCCTACTTGTCAGATGTGCTGGCTGTAGGGAGCTAGGATACGGCAGAGGTGGTATTTCCTTCAAGGAAGAACTGGTTATGTCCAAAGATGGGCAATAATTACTGTTCCTGCCAGCAGTTGGACCCAAGCTGCGACATTCCATGAGGTGGGGAAGGAGTGGAGTGGAGGCAGCTTTGGATCCGTTGGATTCAAAGATCCTCTGTTCCCCAGAGAGGCACCGAATTGGACTCTTCAGATATACCTTCCTGGAGCTGACAAAGTTAATTCCGTATATGTGTGGCGTTCCAAAAAACCAAAGATTTGCCAGGTTAAAAGCTGAGTTGCACACACACATTTAGATGCACAGGGACAATCCCAGGACAATCCCGGGATATAGGCCTGGTCTAGCCTGGCCATAGAATCCCACCCCAAACAGCATGAGATGGCATGGCTTTGGAAGTGAGGGATGATCTGCCACTTCATCTCCCCACCCCATGCTTAGATTGCTTTGCCCATGGAAGGTTTTGCAGCATCTTTCAGCAGCAATAATGCTTTATAGCAGAATGTTCCATGCCAATAGTACTGGTTCAAACAATTTTATTGCAATTCTGCTGCACTTTGGTATTAATATACACACTTATTTCAAGTAGCAGCTAATTGCTACACCAGCATCTCAAGAACTCTGAAAGCGAAGCTAAACAGACAATTTGCAATGAGTTGTTGTTGCTTTTTATTGCATCAGTCTAGATTGTTGTCCTGGATTTCCCTGAAAAATTGTAAGAAATAATTAATTAAATACTGTGTTATCTCAGATTGTTCCAACGTATTCGCACAATACACTGGTGCTGAAACTGTACTGCAAGATTAGAAGCTGAATATTTGTGGTTCTTCCTGCAAATACATGCTGCTAGATGTTTTGCTACTAGTTTCTTGTAACTTTGCTCTGATCTTCTGCAGAAGTGCTTGGGTTATTTCACAAATGAAAGGGAAGTTTTTGCCTGGTGTGAATAAATATTTTATGTAGAGAGGGGTTTCTGAGCCAGTCGACTTGTGACCTAGTGTATACCATCTCTCTGGGGGAAAGCACTATTCCTTTTCTTATACCTGAAGTTTACATTTCTTGATTCCTGAGGTGATTTAAGATATGCTGGGTATTTTCGAGATTGCTGGAATCTAACCTCCTTTCCCCTCTCCATGCCAGAACACCCGTTTGGCAATTTCAGGGCCTTTGCATGAGGGCTGTGTGAGTACAACCCAGGCCGTATGATTAGGCCAGGAAATTATAATCACAGCCCCCATTAGGGAAACTAGATTTGGTATGATGTTTGTCCTGCCTGGACTGGAGTGGATAGTTCACTTGATTGTTTTGGGACAGGCCTGGCCTGAGGCATGTTTTTACCTCAAGGTAGGCAACAATGTTGCTGTGACCCCACTGCTTCTGGCTGCCTTCCACCCTTGTCCACCCTCCCTACCAGCTGGGCCAGCCAACTGGCCATCCAGCTAACTCAACTGGCTGTTCACTTTCACCAACTTGGCCACCAGGTCACCACTCCTGCTTTGTGCCTCAGGTGCAGGACTCCTGAGAGAGTTCAGCGGAACTATCATGAGAGGTCAACGGAACTATCATGGCTTGGGGCCACTCCCAATAGTTCTGGACCTATTATGGGAGAGGCTGGGACCTCTTGCAATAGTCCAGCCAACCTTTCCCAGAAGCCACGCGGCTGGGGCACAAGGTGGGAACAGCAGCTGGGTGGATGGGAGTGAGCAGGCTTCTGGCAAAGCAGGCTCCGGACAGCAGCAGCGGCAACAAGAAGCAGTGGGCCCTTTGGTGGGGGTGAGTGGCGCAGTTTGCTACTCTTCCCATTCCACCACCTGACATGCCTCTATGAGGCTGGCTCATGATAGGGCCAGCCCTGCTTTGGAAGTATCATCTGAAGTGAATTAAAATACTGGCACTTCGCATATGCTATTCAGATCTATTTCCCTTGTTACTACATTCTTCCCCACACATTTTGTTGAAGGATACGCAGCACATTGCAGACAAGCAGGGTGGAAAGTTGTTTCCACAAAAATAAAAATAAAAACTGTGAAACTGAGACTTTTGATGATTAGAGTTAAGCATATTTTTGGATGTTACAGAGAATTTATAATGAGTATGATTTAAAAATAAAAATGCAACAAGTCCCAAGTCCCCACACCCTCCTGTGTTGTAACGATTTAATGTTCCCAGCATATGGTGAGAATCAAAATGATCCCTTCTCCACCTACTACTGACAATTTCTTCCCTTCTGGTTTCAGCACCTTTTCTATGGTGCTAAAACCAATTAGTGAAACATCAAAGGGTTTTGCAAAACAAAGTTCAGACCACTGCAGAACATTAGTGCCTCACCTACTCATTACAGAAAAGAATATATATCTGATCTTTGATCTGTGTGAGAGAGGCTAAATTCACAAATATGTTTTCTTCAGCAATCTCACTGCCTCCTAATGGAAGTAAAACAGACACCACTAATTACTGGATCACAGGTAATGACGATTGCACATAAAAGACAAAGGTTAATTCTTGCTCACATTTCTTTTTTCTTTTTTTAAAACTGCCCATTAGATTTCTAAAAACAATTCTCTCTCTCTCTCTCTCTCTCTCTCTCTCTCTCTCTCTGTGTGTGTGTGTGTGTGTGTGTGTGTGTTTAATAAAGAACCTGCTTCCTTGAAGTTTATTATACATTGTGTTAATGTTCGTTTAATTAATTTGTACGTGTATGGCCTGCCACTGATTTGTCTGTGGCTTTCACACTGGGGACAACAAGAGTTATACCTGATAATTTATGGCAGGTTAAGTTTAAATAAAACAGTAAGAAGTACCTAGCTCATTATATGTACCATTCTTGTCTATCTACTTTAATTGGGCACAGACCAGCTAATATTCAACACTCCCAGATTCAATTGATTTCAACAGGAGAGAGTTAAGCATGAAATCTTGTCGAGTTTGGGCTGAGTGGATAAAATGCAGCAGATAGAGTATTAGAGTCATCGCAAAATATTAGC
Source organism: Elgaria multicarinata webbii (assembly GCF_023053635.1). Classification (NCBI taxonomy): domain Eukaryota; kingdom Metazoa; phylum Chordata; class Lepidosauria; order Squamata; family Anguidae; genus Elgaria; species Elgaria multicarinata. Next base: position 55,945,517 of record NC_086177.1, read on the forward strand.
GGATAAACAAAACGGTGTGGATGATGCATGACTGTAAATTAGTCAATATCTTCGTGTTTGAGATTTTTTAAAAATGGTATGGAACTGAATGTGGGTATAGCAGCATCTAATGCAGGGTTATGCAACTTGGTACCCTCCAGATGTTTTGGAGTACAACTCCCATCAGCCCCAGCCATCATGGCCAATAGAATTATGGTAGTTGTAGTCCAAAACATCTGGAGAGTACCCTGATCTATAGTGAGGTGCATGGGCACTAGAGCTGGACAGCTCTACTCTGCTTTCTTTGTTTCACTTAGCAGGTGTAAATGGTCTATCAAGGTCAGATGACCAGAAGAGTAGCTAACCATTTACCAAACAGCTGTGCTGAATATTCTCTGATACCTATATTCACTTTGTAAGTTGCACATTTGACACAGCTGAACAGATAATGGAAATATGCGGTCACACTGTTTTGTGGTTGTTTGCTGCAGTGCTTTGTGCAGAGTGCAGTCTTCCCCCTTCCACTTGTCAATGGAGGTGAGCGTGGATTTCACTGAATATGGAGCTGTGGGTTGCCTCCTCGGAAGGAATGTCAAAGGAAGTCATATGGAGTGCAATGTGGAGGATAGTACATCCCCCTTTCTTTGCAAGTGTTTTGCCAAGAAAAGCAAAAGGATTCCGTTATGGCAGTGAAAGGTGCTCCCCCACCCCAAGAACACTGCTAATTCAGAGAAAATAATCCTGGAATCAGATTTGCAATGCAATTGCCACTTCCAAAAAGTGAGCATTTTTTCTTTCTATCTATCTTTCTTTTTTCAAGGAGAGAAATATCATACCTACTATATAAACAATCAGTAAGAGAACACATACTACAATCAATAAGACATCAGTTCTCTGGGTTATTAAATTTAGATATATACATTTTTACATTCATATATTATACATTATATGTTCTGTATGCAGAATCCAAAACAAAAACAGTTGGGAATTGCAATCTACTAGAATATTACTAGAGTTTTAAATAGAGTTCATTGCAATCAATCAAACTCTTTACATCTTTAGTTCATATCTGATAGCAGATCTTTAAGTGAGAGTCCAAAAAAGCCAGGATGAGGGTTTATTATCATTTTTAAAAAAACCTGCAATAGCATTTAACATCAATAGATTTGAAAATTAACAAAGTTATAAGTTGATGCTGATTACAGAGGTTATAGAGGGTACCTTCGTTAATTCCACCCTTTGGTCAGGCTGTAACAGGGAGGAACAGTTATATCTATCGATGTCTAAATTATATCTCTTTCTCATATAGACAGTGAAAGGGGGCCAGGCATTGGAAAAATTAGCAATTTTTAGACTTTCATCTTTCAGACGAGTATATTTGGTTAATTTGGTCATTTCTGCTACTGTCCAGACTTTGCACAACCATTCTTTTAGTGCGGGGATTGCATTGCTCCACCACTTTCTGGCAATCAAAATCCTGGCAGCAATCAAGAGATTCTGAATCATCTCTCTATATATGGGGTGCATCTGTTCCTCCACATAATCAAGAAAGACTGTTAGAGGGTCACAGGATATAGAAATATAATTGTGGATATTGCGCATACATTTCACCCCAGAAATAGTTAATCGGAGGGCACTTGCATAAAATTAGCTTTATCATTTCCACATTGCGAACACTGACCTTCACAGTTTCTGTAAATATGGCTCAGTCGGTTAGGGGTTAGGTAGTATTGGCATAGTATAGTGAGCATTTTCATGTTGGTTCAATTGTCTCCTGAAAGTTCACCAAAGGGAAGGGGGCTTTGCACAAGGGTATTTTTTATTTTATTTATTTTGCAAAAAGGCCCTCCCCCACCTTCATTTTGGGCATGTCAACACCACAAGGGTATAGGGGGAGGATCATGGACTTACCAGCTTCTGAAATCCTCCCTGGGTGTCTTGACGGCTGCGTGACATCCTGGAAAGACATTGCGGCTGCCATTTTTTAAAACAACAACAAGAGGAGTGCACTTGCACTCCACTGCAAGAGGTAAAAAAGAAAAAAGAAAATCCTGACCTCGCTCCCCACCCCCCCCATCTCCCTGATGCACCAAGACTGCTGCCATATAGCCCGTGCCCATTTCAAGTGTCCTGCTACTCACAGGGAGGACAGGACAACTCGAGAGCAGCAGCCACATGGCCCACACTCTGAGGTCTGGACCAGGAACTGCGGAAAACTCAGGTGGCCCCCGGGATCCCCTGTGCATCATGTGGATCTTTCCGGCGCCAGGTTAAGACTTTCCTCTTTGCCCAGGCATATGGCGGCACATCCTAATTACCCACATGTTTAGTTTTTAATCGGTTTTTAATGCTTTATGTGTGTATGTTCTGTGTTTTAAAGTTTTAAAGTTTGTATACTTGTTTTTACCTCAATTTTAGAATTTCTGTAAACCGCCCAGAGAGCCCTGGCTATGGGAGCGGTATATAAGTGTAATAAATAAATAAATAAAATAAATAAGATAAATAAATCCAAGGACTACCCCGGGATATAGACATGGTGTAGACATGCCCTTTGTCTTTCTATTCCCCAGCCTTACTTTTGCTTTCTACTTTGCTGCTAGCATTCTATAATATTGCAACTATATTGCACCAGTTTTTGGCCCTAGTGTCTGTAATACATTGGTCATTGGCCTAGAAGAACTGTAGGGTCAGCCTGCCCTTCTAACACTTTATGATGAGGATTAAGATACAGAGATAAAGATTACAAAGCAATGAGCACATTAAAAGTGCTATAAAAGTGAGAAATAATTTCAATTATTAATTATAATGAAGTTGTATTATTGCTTTTTACATCGCATTTAATTTTCTCAGTTGTCTTGATAATGGTCAGGAGGCAAATGTACATTTTGTGTATGGCTTTATTAGTAACCATCCTTTCCCTTGACTTTTTTCACAGCCGTGACTTCCAAAGTATCAGTCTTTCTGAAGACTCAATTCTCCTTAATATAATAGCAAAAAAAAGGCTTCCACTAAGAGATGAAATATATTTCAAGGGTTATGAAATGCCTTCTGCAGGATTTACAAAAGCTACTCTCAGAAAAGCCCTTGACTTCTACATTAATCATATCTATGGATTTAGAAATTCTTCACTATTGCAAGGAATTGTGGCTCTTTAAAAATACGAACAGGGCACAATGAACCCATGAAAAAGATATTTTATCTGTTCCATATAAAGTAATATTGCTAGAATGGGTGGGGAGTGAACTATACCACTGTATTACCTTATTCCCTCTGATGGTTAATTATATACCAATATTTTAACAATTTATTTATTTTTACCAGAAGTAAGGAGTTACTTATCCAATATTTCTCAGTTCTCCCAAGTCCCCCCAAAACAGTCATTGCCTTAATCCAAAGCCCAAATTTCTACTCTACTTTCTGTCAGGAAATGTGTGGTCATTTTACATGAAAATGAACTCCCAAGGTTAGGTGATGGTAGACCAACATTTAAAAAAATGGAAGCCACAATGGGAGTAACATCCTCTTTACTTCCAGGATGTCACCTGGCCATCTGGAAGCAGGGCGACGATCCCAGAAGCTGGAAATCCTGGGATCATCTCCCCTGTGTCCCTCTACACCCTTAGGTGTAGCAAGGGACCAGGTTTCACTCACTGTGCCCTCTTTTTTGTGTAAAATTTAGATCACCCCCGTCTCTCCTTTATGGGGCAAGCTCAATCTTGATTTACACACAGTTGTCTAATTTACTCACATGTCTAATTTGGCCCTTAGTTCCACTGCAGCTCTTATGTGCCATTGATTTTCATAGAATCATAGAATAGTAGACTTGGGAGGGGCCTATAAGGCCATTGGATCCAACCCCCTATTTAATGCAGGAATCCACCTTAAAGCATACTTGAAGGATGACTGTCCAGCTGTATCTTGAAGGCCTTCAGTGTGGGAGAGCCTTCAAGAGATACCCCTAACTTCTTCTGGATGCCTCTGTCTTTCCCAAGTAAAGAGGACGGCTGTTTGAGCTATTGCCGGTGGGATACACAGACTCCAGAATTCAGATTCTGCAGTTGCTATGCATCTTGAGTGTCTCTAAGCAACACATGGAACAAGAGTGTTGGCAGAGAGAAGGTCTTGATATAGGACATCATTTCTGTTTGGGAAACAGGAGAAAAGGAAGAAATGAAATTTGATGGAAGTATCTTAAACTAAACATGACTGTGACACGCTTATACGTTTTGCAAATTTGGGGGCTCCATTGGTAAAGAGTGTAAGAAGATCATGTTCTCTCACATGAATCTGCTTTCACCCACACTATGCAATATTTTCCAGACAGGTTCATCTGCTATCTTTTTGGGCTATATTTTGGGCACCAGATCAACTCCATCCTGCTCTTTTGTGCCTATATTAATGTTATTCAGTTCTCTGTTAATTGCTTTTTGTCTGCTTTTTCTCTTTCTGTCTTTGGCTTGGGGTTTTAACTGCTACTTTTATAGTTTTACCAGCTATTTTTACGTTCTGCTGCTTTTATTGTTCCTCATTTTATATACAGTATTTTAGAATTGTTTATTGTGTGAAAGACTGTTTAGTTTAGTTTAGTTTATAAAAACACTATCAACAAGCAAGCAAGCAAAAACAAAACAAAAAAACACCACCCTGAAATGTCATGAATCCAATAAGGAATATTTATTAATGGCTTGGTAAAAGTAAATATTTATCTTGGGCTCTTATTACTGCAGCTATGAATACACTCTTTCTCCCAGTTATATCAAAACCTATTTGGGCATGAAGGACTAATACATAATGAGCTTCCCTCCCTCCATAATTTTTTTTTAAATGAACTCCTTACTATCTTTCTAAGTTGGCTTCCCTAAAACACAATTGCATCCCCCAAAGTATCATTTGAAAATGCTATTCAAAACCTGTGTATTTTTGATATGCTATTGGAAGAAACTAAACCGGAGATTATTGATTGCATAATACCAGAGAAGGCAGATAGGCACTTCCAGGGAGTGAAGGAAACTTTTCCATCTAAAATTATCAGTGCCACCAGGAGCAACATCCAATTGGACACTAGGGTAATGCCAATCAAGACAGTGCCAAAGGTACGTATGATTGGGTGCCTGCCAAGGGCCCACACTCCACCCCACAAGAGCCTCACTGGACTTGCGCCTTCTCCTCACCATGGCAACCTGCTTGTTCACCTACCTCTCACTCTGGCTCAGACAACGGTGGTGGTGAGGAGGAGGAGGAGCAGGAGATGCCACTGCCTACTTCCCCCCTGGTGCTCTGCCTGCCAAGCAAACAAGTGGGAGCAATGATGAGGAAGGAGCTGCAATAGGAGCTAGTGATGGTGGCAGAGAGAAAGTTGACTCACTGAGGGAGGGGCCACTAAGGGTGTCTTATCCAAGAGCGCTAGCTGGTGCAGTGGGATTCCCCAGACAACCTGCCATGCCAGCTAATTGTATTGACAGTGTGCTACCAAGGTCCTTCTGTAAGAGCAACGTAATTTACATTCCCGCTCATGTGTCCAAACGTCCAAAAAGATTGCCGATGCCTTGAGGTGGTGGAGGAGGCCATGTTCAAAGTGAGAGAAGAAAAAGATGCAACTGGAGGAAAGCCTCTAAGAAAAAGCCACATTCTCTGTGTTTTGCCTTTCTATGACAGCCATCATCTTCTGTGCTTTGGGGATGAGGTTACTTAGGCTATCAGAGCTATTGTCTTGAAGCAGAACTTTTAACATGGAATATTAGAAATTCTATGGTGGTGCTGAAGAGTCAGACAGAGCATGACAAATCCCTGAAGCTACACTGCAGCAGGCTAATGCAAGCACATGTACCACCACACAAGATACATAAAGGTTCTGAGATTGCGGTCCTAGATCCTTCTGGCTCACAAAGAGACACACAGTCATTTATCTTCTTACTGCAGCACTGATATTTATCTGCACTTGTGATACAGTGCGGAACAAAAGACTGAAGCGGTGTTTCTATATTTGAAAAGTGCTTCTGATTCAAATGTTCAGGTGGGCATATAGGGCAGAGCTTTGTGTGACTGGAACTCTCTCAGATTGCACATACAGGGTTTTCTGTTTCAACGCACTCTCCTGAAAGCGTACACCTCAGGGTGCAGGCTTTATCTAAACTCTCCTGCGTGTGGAGGATTGTTCCGTGTGGCTCTGTGAATGTTTTAATCAACTCTTAGACAAATACAATTATATAGAAAAATGGTTGTGGGAGGAGAAGAAGTGACATGATTTAGCCATTCACATCTTCTGTGGTGGCCCTGACATGCTGGAACCTCACGCTCCGTGAATCACTGCAGCCTTCTCATGGTTGGCTATGCTAATTCCACATCTAATTGCCCCATGCAAGTGGGTCTAGACATGAAAGCCTTGCAATGAAGGAAGAGTGCACTCAGATGTGTACACTGCTTTTATTTCATTAACAAAAAGGCAGCAAGAAATGCTGATTCTGGAGAGAAAGGGGGTTCATGAGGATGGCTCCTTCGCGTGCCCTGTTGCTCTGCAGAATGGGGCTCCCAACATCCCACCCAACATCTGTTTTAACTGGGCTGTCAGGAATGGGATTTTGCTCAGAATCAGAATTTTTGCTCCCTGTATGCCTTCTTTCCCAGCAGAATAACTGATTCTGCAGAAGGGGTGCACAGGGATGACTCCTTTTCTGCTGTTGAGATCCCACCTAAGAGCTGGTTAGTGGGCTGTTGGAAGCACCATTCTTCTGAGAAGCAAGGTGCATACTTCTCACACGCCTTGCTTCCCAGCAGAATTCCAGTGATTTCAGGGGTGATGCCCACTTCTGACAGCAGTATTTACTTCCGGCAGAAGAGGGGTGTGACTATGCAAGGTGATCACCTGCCACGCCAATCAGGCAGGAGGACAATTCCTGTCAGTGCAGCTTATTTGAAGTCCAACATATGAAGGGAGCCTCAGAACCTCTCCCAGAATTTTCTCTCAGCATCATTCACAGAACATGGTCGTGGACCATAGAGGAATCCACTTCTTGATTTGGTTCCTGACACCGATTCTGATGTCTGTTCTTTCAATGGTTTTGTATTTTTAGAAGCTTCTACTGGCATTTGCTGGTGTTTCAAGTTGTAATAACCTCTTCCACAGTGGTATTCTGAAGAAAAAATAAATAAGAATTGTAAAGAACTTTTTATGACAAAACTGTCCCATACAAGTTTAATACTACATCAAAATGTTATAAAGGCCCACATACGGTTGCAGAATTGTGTAACAAATTTCATTTGTTTTTATCATCCTATGCAGAAAGTGCTTCTGTTAGTATCAGCTGGCAGTTTCCTAAAAAGTATGTTAGATGCCTTTGGACTAGGCCCCAGAATTCAAACTAGGATATCAGTTCTCTGTTCCAGAATGTGTGTAGTAATAATAACAGCAACAAAACAACATTTACTTGGTGTCTCTGGAGGTTACATAATGAGAATGTACATTATCACCCATCCCATTTGCCATGGTTACCGAATAGGTTGCTCTACCAAAAATGATCAATCGAAAACAGTCCTATTATGCAGGGGATTTTAAATAAAAATTAACTGAGAACACAAGGTAACATCATATGCAGAAGATGCGATGCTATTCATCACATACCCAATCAACAGTTTGAACCAATTTCAAGCATGTTAAAAGGAACAAAATCTTAAAGTGCAGCAAGAAACTGTAAATGTCCTGAGATATCTCTTTTAGCCTGGCTGTATGATACTTTGAGATGGAAAATGTACATGGCCTGCCCTGACACAGGCAAAAGTGTTGTACAAGAAGACAATACAAGATGTTTATGAGGGATAGGAAGAGAGAACAGGAAAGAACTGGAGAGAGATATGGATCAGCCAGAAGCAATATGCTCACAGTTTTTCATATATATATATATATATATATATATATATATATATATATATATATTGCATGTACACAAATTTAGAATTTTTTAAAAAATCGAACTCCATAGATGGGCAGATGAGCAAATGAAAGGTGCCTGACAGACAGAACAGATTTTACACAATTTGTACATCCCTAGTAGCAGGCACACAACCCTTCCCACCACCACCTAGAAAATGCCATATTTGACATCTTATCATTGTCAAAAAAAAAAAAAAAACACAAAAAACTTGTGGGAGATCAAACAATGAAGACATCCACATGGAGTGCCCATGGAAGGGCAAGGTGAGAAGCACCTTTGTGCGAGAAGAACACCAACCTTATTTCTAACATATGGACAAACCAGAAAGAAGGAGCTTTAAAAAATCTTACAAAACCAAAGGAGCAAAGGTCTTGGTTGTAGCCAGTGCTGGCATGAGGAGTAGACATGGTAAGGCCCCTGCCAAGGGCCTATACCCCAATAGGAGCCCCCTGTACTTGCTCCTTCTGTTCACCATTGCACTCTGCTTGTGCACCCTCCTCTGGTTCTGGCCCAGACAGCAGTGGTGGTAAGAAAGAGCAGCAGTTGATGCTGTTGCCTACTTGCTCCCTGGTTCTCTGCCGTCATGCCAGCAAATAGTAGCAATGATGAATAAGAGGATGAGGAGCAATAGCAGCTGGCAGCAATGGTGATGAGAAGGTCTATTTACTGAGGTAAGGGGTCCATGCAGGATGCCTTGGTAACAGCCCTCAAAAACCAGGAGCCAGCACTGCTTGCAGTGATTATTTACAAGTGAACAGAACAAGAAAGCTTTGCTCCTCTCGTTTCGTCAGATTGTCGACATGTCAAGAGAGCATGCCAGTTCCTTATGTCTGCTTATTCATTATTATTTTTCTCTCAAAGTCCTTAAGGAGGTGTTTTTACTCTGAAATGTGTAAAGCTACAGGTTGGCCTTAGCTAGACCTACCCGTTAGCACGCAACAGAGGAGGGATGATCTCACGTTGTGTTTATTGTGAGATCCCTCCTCTGTTTACACGCGATGACCTCAGAAGGCCCTTTCATATATTTTTTTTATTAAAGGGCCAGCAGTGCACGAATGCTCATGCGCAAAAGGTAAGTAATTTTTTAAATTTAAATTATTTTTCCTGCTCCCCCCCCCCCCACCCTACCCCTGTGCACCCTGTGCACAGCTCCTGGCTCCTCGTGATTCCTTGCGAGGGGCTGGGTCAACCCGCGGTGCCCAGCCACATGTTTCGCAGTCTTGGGCTGAGCCCGAGACCGCGGAAAAAATGGGGCTAAAGGGGAGGGCGAGATCCCGGGGCAAGGGGGGATCATCCCTCCCTGATCCTGGGATCCCCTGTGCATCATTTGGACACACAGGGATGATCCCAGAGATCACCCTGGGATTTCGCCCCGTCTAGCTATGGCCTAAGTGTTTCCACCATTCCTCAGCACTGGAATATTCTTCTCCTTTCTGGTTTGCCTCTTTGAGGTTCTGTTTTTTCCTGTTCTGCCCACTTCTTAGATATGAGCCTGTGGTTATCATAGAATCAGAGTTGGGAGGGACCTTGAAGTCATCCAGTCCAATCCCTTTCTGCATGCAGGAACTAGGGCAGGATCTACACTACTGCTTATAATGGTTTATAATGGTTGTGACAACTGGTCAGGCTAGGACACATTACAGATACCATTTTCATACCATTTAAAAAGTGTTCTATCTTGCTTGGTGTAGATCAGCTTCGGGATACAACAACATATAGGAGGATACAGGAGCATCCCTGACAGATGTCTGTCCAACCACTGCATAAATACTTCCAGTTAAAGTTATTTATTAGAACATTGTTTAGGAAAAGCTTCTTCATAACCATTATTTTCTGGGAATGAAGCTATGAACTGCACTCAGTCTCGTTAGCAACACTAATTATTGACTGTGAAAATATTCTTTATTCATAATTCATTATTTCATTACGTTATGAGGATTCCTATAAAAAATGTGAAGGAAATTAATTTTGATTTGCTTATTTTTACAATTAGCTAAAATGTACAGGGGAAAGGGCATTTAAATAGATGATAGAGGAACAAACATCTTTTTTTGTGTTTCACCCCACTCCCCAATAGAAAGTGAAGGATTTTAGACAGCCACTATTACAGTTGGCACTTGTTGTGTTAGAAAAATGTCCAGAAGCAAGCGAATGGGGCCTTTGTTGGAGACAGCAGCCATTGCAGCAGCTGTGGCAAGCCTGGAAAATGACAGCAAGGAGACACAAGAATCCCATAAAACAGTTGAACTTGTCATCACCCTGTTGCCACATAGACAGCATGAGACTTGTCATGACAAGAGGGGGGGGGAACAAAAAGGAGAAAAAGATCATTCCAGGAGACAAAAGGCAAAATGCATACGCACTGTGACAACAAACAGGACAAGATGCTACTATCAAATGCAGTCCATGTTGATGAAGAAGTCCATTGGAAGTAAATGCCAAAGGAAGAATGCCAAAGGTATGACATCGTCTTATGGGCAATAATTTTGGCTTCAAAAGATACGTGAAAGATTCCCAGAAGAACAAAACCCTATTCCTGCCATCGAAGAACGTGCGGTAAAAGGGTTGAGGTGTTAGCATTCCTCCACCCACCCAGAGATCAGAGTGAGAATTCCAATAATACTCTCCAATAATGTTCTCTGGGGTATTTTATTATAAAATATTCTAAAGGAAGTGGTCCAAAAAATATAAAAACCACACACAAAAGCAGATGTCACATCTAACTGCTACAACTGCCCCTAAAAACTGTAGTTCAAACTAGATAATATGTGAAATGCTTCTATGCATTTAACATTTATTCTATTGCCATTCTACATTTTTATGATTGCAAACAACTGTATGAATGCCATGTCTAATTTTTGTTTTATAAAAGTGGCCTGATGAGGATTGAGACCACAGAGCAGGAGGGAGGGATTTAAACTAGGGCTGTGCATGGACCCCCCCCCGAACCGCTTTGTGGCCCGATCTGGAACTTCTGGATCAGACCTGAACTGCTTCGGGCTGATCTGCCCATCCCCCACTCCGCACCCCCTTCCCTACTTATTTGCCTCCATGGCGAATGGTGGAGGCAGGTAACTGGGGAAGGGGGGGACAAAATGGGGGCCAATAAACCCAACTCCCCTGCCCCCTTACCTGTGTCTGTTGTGGTCTGTCACGGGCTTCAATTGAGGCCCGCAATGGACCGCGATGGAAGCAGGTAAGCCCCCCTCCCCCCTGCCCCCTTACCTGGCTCCGCCGCTGTCACTGCATGGGTGGTGGTGGTGGTGGAGCCAGGTAAGCCCAACTCACCCCCACCCCCTTACCTGTGTCCGTCGCGGTCTGTTATGGGCTTCAATTGAAGCCCGTGATGGACCAAGATGAATACAGGTAAGCCCCCCTCCCCACTTACCTTGTTCCATTGCCGTTGCCGCATGGACTGCGGCGCCGGTGTCAGGTGAGTCCCCTTCCCCCCCACTTACCTGCATCCGGTGCTCTGGATCGAGGCGAACCATTTCGCCTCTATCCGCAGGGCCCCCGACCCAATCTGTCTCCACCTTTGTCGGAGGCGAATCAAGCCACTCAGCTATCGATTCTCCAAACTGAAGCGAAGCGGAGCACAGCCCTAATTTAAACATCTCCCCCTGTGCTGAAGTCCCAGTGAACCTCCATTTCAAAGCTGTTATTCACAGGCCCAGGAACATCACCCAACATTTTCTGACAGCTATTGTGGTCCAAGCAACTGGCAGCATCCATGATCCTGACTCCTGCTGTAGGCCCACCCTCCTTCTTGCCCTCTGGGGTCCTAGTTACTATCAGCAACAGGTAGCTATCATTTTAAAACATGCACAGTGCCTTTTTAAAATCTTTCTTCCCTAAAATTCCAAATGCCCCATTCTTGCTTTCAGCAGCATGGGCCTTTACCTAGAAGCTTTCAGCCCAATAGTCCAGGAAGCATTTCTAGGCTGTTTTAAGAACTCCATGTGCTGCAAAAGTGTGCAGGATGTTTTTACAGTGAAAGGGGAAAAATAGAAAGAAGGTTCTTCGGCCACCTCTTGTACTTAAAAGGTAAATAGAAGCTCTGCCCCATCCCCAATTCTACAAACTCCCTGTGAAAGAGGCAGAAAAAGCAATGCCTCTTTTGAAGGGAGGGGAGAATTTTGTGAAATTAGGGGGCAGGGTTTGGCACAGCACTGTTTCCTGCTCTTAGCAGAGAGAACTAGCAAAAGGAAATGAACACTGGATCAATTCTGCAATACATTACTTCAACATCTCCCCCTCAAAGCACTGGGATTGGAGACCCCTGGCAAAAATCATTCACTGTGATTAGAAGCCAGAGATGCCAGTCACAAAACTACACTCCCTTCTCTCCCTACCCTGGTGTTTTCCTTATATGGGGAGCTTGGGTAGAAGTGTATCAGTTCTTGGAGAAAGAATCCTAACCCTAACCCCAACCCTGTCTGTGTTTCTGTGTCTCCCCAAATTCAAAACCTTCAGGAGTGTTCAGATTTGGATTTGGTCCACTTTGGAGGAGACCTGCTTTGGACAGATTTGGAAAATGTCCAATACGTTTCTGGATTCAGTCAAATCGGATGCACACCTCTAATGAAATACAGAACACAATGTCAAGGCTTTTTAAAAGCCAGTGGGCCAAAGCTGAATGCTTGACCTGCTCAGCTAAGTCAAGATGCTATTTTATTTAAAGCAGAAGAAGTCTCTATTTACACCACCGAAGATAAAGCAGTAATAGTGGACCAGGCAAGCAGTCAATGTATCACTTTAATGAATGCTGACCAAAAAGCTCATGTAGTTCATAGCTACATTTGGAACTGATACAAAGCCAGAAGCATTTAGCTCAAGAGGTGGGTGATCGCAGTGTTTAAGTCATCTATTTGTGCTGTTTCTGTATGCATGAACATGAACACATTTTGAAAAGCCAACAGGAGATGGGGGTGGTGTGGTGCGGAAGAGGAGTCATGGGATCCATCTTGCAAATGAGCATTCAAATCCTAAATGTATTAGGATTAGTGTATATGGGAGATTTGCATGAACTCAGGAATACAAATGAGAATCCCAGTAAGTTTGCAAATTGGATTTGTTTTATTTGAGGTGGGGGGATCGTGTCAAACAATACCAACTACAATTAGAATTGCCCTTGTTTTAGCTTAATTCTCAACAGAATAACAGGTTTGTAAGCCATTGTGTTCAGGCTAAAATTAGATTTACCTGCTAATGCTCTAGTGGACAAAATCTTATTCAAATGTAAATTGAACTAAAACTAGCAGAAAAACAATAGCTTTGCTGTCCTGTCCTTGTTTTCAGATGGTGTATGGTGCAATGCCCACCTTCTGTTCATCTTATGAAACCCTTTCTTTCAGCTTGCATAGCTAAATACGAACAAGACAAGGATGATTTACATGTATGGAGTTTTGATCAAAGCTTTAGCATGTATCTATTAAACAATTTCAGATAAAGACTTCTCTAGTCTAGCATTAAGCAATGCAGGTAGATGTACAACATCTATATTCCCTCCAATTTTCAAACATGTCCTGCATAGATAACAGATAAGAGAGTTTGTAATATTATTTCTTGTTTCATTCTCCCCCATCCCTGACAGATGGTTGTCCAGCTGCCTCTTGAATGCCTCTAATGTGGGGGAGCCCACAACCTCCCTAGGTAACTGGTTCCATTGTCGTACTGCTCTAACAGTCAGGAAGTTTTTCCTGATGTCCAGCCGGAATCTGGCTTCCTGTAACTTGAGCCCGTTATTCCATGTCCTGCACTCTGGGATGATCGAGAAGAGATCGTGGCCCTCCTGTGTGTGACAACCTTTTAAGTATTTGAAGAGTGCTATCATGTCTCCCCTCAATCTTCTCTTCTCCAGGCTAAACCTGCCCAGTTGTTTCAGTCTCTCTTCATAGGGCTTTGTTGCCAGACCCCTTATCATCCTGGTTGCCCTCCTCTGAACACGTTCCAGCTTATTTGTGTCCTTCTTGAAGTGTGGTGCCCAGAACTGGACGCAATACTCTAGATGAGGCCTAACCGGGCCGAATAGAGAGGAACCAGTACCTCACGCGATTTGGAATCTATACTTCTATTAATGCAGCCCAAAATAGCATTTGCCCTTCTTGCAGCCACATCGCACTGTTGGATTCCAAGATCCTTCTTATTTGTAGTATTGCTGAGCCAGGTTTCCCCCATCTTGTAAATGTGCATTTGGTTTGGAGTATTCATGTTCAGGGTTGCAAATGGAGCAAGTTCAGATGAGTTGTGAACTGAACTGAAATTCTCATACATCCCTTGCAGAAAAGAAAAGCAATCAAAGAGTGGGTAAAATCAACACCTCTGTGAAAAACCAAATGTCAGAAACCAAATGTTCCAAGCGATCTGCCTATGATCATATTATGCCAGCACTTACCATCTGCACCTGATTCAAAGTGCTGGCACTAACATATAAAGCCCTAAATGGATTGGGACCAGGTTACCTAAAGGATAGTATCCTCCCACATATACCTGCCCAGACCTGAAGATCGTCTTCAGTGGTCCTTCTCCAAGAGCCCCTGTCAAAGGAAGTGAGGTGGGTAGCTAAAAAGAAGAGGGCCTTTTCTTTCCCCACACCACCCCAGTTGTGGAACAAGCTTCCCATAGAGGCTCACCTGGCTCCTACGTTGTACTCTTTTTGGTGCCAGGTGAAGACCACCTTCTCTTCCCAGCCATTTTAGTCTTTCAGATTCTGTTTTAAATCCATTACTGCATTTTAAATCTTTTCACTGAAACTAGGTGTTTTTGTTTTTTATACTGTAGTTTTAAACTTGTATTGTATTTTATTGTGTGTATTTTATGGTTTTAATTGTTGTGAACCACCCAGAGAGCTTTGGCTATTGGGAGGTATAAAAAAGTAAATTATGGTGGAAATGGGATGGAGAAGCACGAAACTAATACAGCCATTAAGTTTTCACTCCTTCCCCCCTCTTGTGAATCTTTTAAAGATTTGTGTTTTCTTCCAAACCCAGACTTTTTTGTTCATGATTGAACATTGATTAAAGGGTGCATGTGTGCATAAGCATGCACATACAGGTGCTTCTAACACAAAGGCCTAATCTACATCAAGCAGGATATTGTACTATGAAAGCAGTATGAAATATGGTATGTGTCAGTGGGACCCAACAGTTGTCAGTGCACTTCAATAGTGTGGCTCCTGCCTTTTATGTACTGCTTTCATAGTGCAATATCCTGCTTGGTGTAGATTAGGCCAAAGTGTGGAGACTGAACTAAAAAAACAGGTTTGTTCTTTTCGTTGAATTGCTGGCTGATGTTATTGTGGGTTGGGGTGTTACTCTTCATATAGTTCAGCTGGTTGAGAGGCTTGTACTGCAAAAAAAAGTAGGGCTCCTGGTAATCTTTGTGTGAGAGCAGGAATGATTTCTACTTCCCACTCTTGCCCTGGTAATGGTGATTTCCAAAGAGCAATGATTATACACACACACACACACACACACACACACACACTTGCACGTATCAATCAAAATGCACTCAATGTCTCCTATTCTGCTTTCTCTGAAGACTATTAGTAGGATGCTCCTTTTCCTTGGTTCCTCCACTTTGTTGACTTGAACTCTGTGGGGATATAAATATAATAAACAAAGCTTCATTTGTGGTTGAAGTGGGCTCATTGCAGTCAACTTTTGCAGCCCTGGCATGTGAGCCTGTTTGTGACTTCAAAGTAGTGGCTCAGCCCATGGCTGGGGAGGATGTGCTCACTTGGTGGCAGCTTCAGAAGAGGGTAGCCTCAGGGTCTCACAGGTCTCACGCAAGCAGCAATAGACACAAGTTGCCTGGGTGCACCTGCCTCTGTCCTCGCCATGAAAGAGACATAAGAAGAGTTGAAGATATGTGTGTGTGCAAGGAGAGAGAGGGGTCACACGATCCCATCAGGCAAACCCTCCATCCAGGCCAGAACTTTTGAAACTAGGAATTCTTGGGATGGGGTTGGAAATGACTCTGCATCTGCTACCTAGCCTCCCAGACTTTGCCCTGTGATAGATGCTCTGTTCTTCTGACCCCTATGGGGTCACTTCGAGTCCCCCACATGTACAGCAGGGGACTCCACCCCCATGCTATTGATCCATGGAGGTATGATAACTTCATCTAGGAGTCATATAACCCCCATCCAGTGATCCCTCCTTCTGGGTTAACCACCTCTCCCATTAAAATAAGGCACAGGGCTTCCAGTTTGATGTGACATAGCAGGGAGACCAATGGACTCCTGGTCGGTCTTGCAGCTTGCAGAGGCCAAAGTGCCCTGAAGGCTTCAGAGGTGGGACAGTCTGCTTCAGAGTGCCTCATCCTGATCCAGTACCACTCTGGATTTGGACCAAAGTGGGCCAAATCTGCCCACTTCAACTTGGATTTGGGGTTCAGTCCCAAGGTAGTGCACAGCCCTAGTGATTAATGCCCCTGTGTGAGAAGGAGTGGTCTTAACAGCTTTAGGCCAGTTGCAAAAGTTCCATTCCTCAGCAAGGTCTATCATCATCATCATCATCATCCATGCAACTTCAGAGATGGTGTGACCAGTATCACCAATTATCCCCTTTTTGCACATGATGTCCCTTGACATGATTCATTTGTGAAGGGGCCATAAGCCTTGCCTAGTTCCTTCTTCTTCCCACTGCCCTGCATGTTTTCTCTGCTCCACAAGCAGGATATGACACTTTTAAAATGTTATGAAAACGGTATATTTAATGTGTCCTGGGCCTGAACAGTTGTCATAACCGTTATAAGCAGTAGTGTAGATCCTGCCCAGGAGTCACAATTGCTCTAAACCCCACTGCCAGGCTTCCTCATACATCTGAGCGCATATTCAGTATCAAAAAGTTTCTGAATATACAGGACTAGAATTCCAGTGGCTCCAAACTGAGGGAGGATTGTTGTTGCACTCCTTTCCCACAGTGGCAAAACCTGTTTCCATGAAAGAAACAGTATTAAAAGCAACAACAAAGCGAAATAAGCCCCTGCTACTAATTCACTGGCTGCTAAAAAGTCTCCCACCCTAAAAGTGTCCCCAAAGTCTTAAAAAAGGGCCTCCACACCTTTGTAGTCCATAAATGAAACTGCGGAGGAGCGGCAGCACTTTTTGATCAGCCCTGAACTTGTAGGACCTGTTTACTGATGAAAAGTGTCAATAACCAAACCATATCCCATAGAGGCATGGCGGGCGCTGACCTTGCAACCATTTGAACAACAGCACGGAACTTTTCTGTTTGTCCAGGTGACGTTCTGCCCAATTGTATTTTAATGCTGGTCCGTTATTGTATTTTATTGTTCTTATTGCATTTATGATTTTATGATGATTTCTTTTTGGTATGTTGTTCACCTCCCTGATATCTTTTGATGAAGGGTGGTTCTTAAACATTGAAATAAATAAATAAATCCTGTTTCAAGGCTAGATTCTTTTTCAAGACTACAGATTACTCAAATGCTTGCAATTGGTAGATGAAACAATACAGAATCCTAAGTATGGTTGGATGAGTTCCCATGCAATTCTAAACAGCAAGATGTAAAAATACAGATTCTGAATATATATTGTATTGTATTTTATTATTTTATTTTATTATTATTATTGTATTTTATTATCGAGCTTGTGCCAGTTCCAGCCTCTTCCAATTCCACCTTCACACTGTTTCTCCTCCTTTGAGGCACATGTGGTGAGACTCTTCGCTCCGCTGCGACTGCGGGTTGCAGTTCTCTACCGCCCCCCTGGCTCATCCTCTAAATTTCTCGCTGATCTGGACTCATGGCTATCCTTTCTCCTCTCTGACAACTCTCCTACTCTGATCTTGGGTGACTTCAATATCCATGTGGATGACCCTCACGATGCTGCAGCTCTACGATTTCGCTCCTTATCTTCCTCTTACGATCTCAAGCTCTGCTCTAAAGCACCCACACATTCCCTTGGACACTGTCTGGATCTTGTCCTCACTCGGAACTGCTCTGTCCTGGACTTTTCTATTGTTGACTTTCCTCTGTCAGATCATCATCTAGTCTCTTTCAATATTACTCACAATCCCCCTCCTTCACGTCCCGCTTCACGCCCTTGTCGTGACCTGCATTCTATCAACTATGAGGCTTTCTCTCAGTCTCTAGCCTCCTCTCTTCCTTCTGTCTTCACAGCCGTCTCCTTGGACTCAGCCGTCTCCTCCTTTAACTCCACATTGTCTTCAACTCTTGATAATCTTGCTCCATCTACAACTCGGATAGTTCGCCCCTCTCAACCCCAACCGTGGCTCACCTCTTTCCTCCGCTACCTTCGCTCTTGCTCCCGGGCAGCCGAACGCCTGTGGCGTAAGACCAGGGACTTGGCGGACTTTGTCCACTACAAATTTATTCTCTCCTCTTTCTCTTCTGCCATTTCACTGGCCAAACAGCAGCACTACTCAACGCTGATCCAGTCAAATGCTAGACACCCTCAGCGGCTCTTCAAGTCCTTCAATTCTCTCCTGAAACCTAATCCACCATCTCTCCCCGCCTCTCTGTCTGCCAATGACTTTGCCTCTTTCTTCAATGCTAAAATCCAAACTATTCGCTCCGATCTGGCCAGCTCTGCTCCGCTCCCAGCTCCTGTGCCTCACCTGTCAGTTCCTCCTGCAACTCTCTCGGCGTTCCCCTCAGTCTCAGCTGATGAACTGTCTAAAATACTGCGCTCGTCGAAGCCTTCCACTTGCTCCCGTGATCCAATTCCCTCTCGCGTCTTTATTAATCTTATCCCCGCTATCCTCCCGTCCTTGCTTCACATCATTAATTCTTCTCTGTCCTCTGGCTCATTTCCCTCTGCTTTTAAACATGCTACCGTCTCTCCCATTCTCAAAAAACCCACTCTTGATCGACTTTCTCTGTCTAACTACCGACCTGTCTCTCTGTTGCCCTTTGTCTCAAAGATTCTGGAACGTGTGGTCTACTCTCGCTGTCTTGACTTTCTCTCTAGTAACTCTGCTCTGGATCCCTTTCAATCTGGATTCCGTCCTTTGCATTCCACTGAAACAGCCCTTACCAAGATCACCAATGATCTTCTCACTGCCAAGTCTAAGGGCCATTATTCCGTCCTTATTCTCCTTGATCTAACTGCAGCCTTTGACACGGTTGATCACGATCTTCTCTTAGATTCCCTCCATGACCTTGGACTCTGTGGCTCTGTCTATAACTGGTTCGCCTCCTATCTAGAGGGTCGCTCCTTCAGCGTGTCGGCTAACGGCAGCTCGTCCTCCTCCTTTCCCCTTTCAGTAGGGGTTCCGCAAGGCTCGGTGCTTGGCCCGCTGCTGTTTTCTCTATACATGCTGCCCTTGGGTAAACTTATTCAATCTCATGGCCTCCAATACCACCTGTATGCCGATGACACACAACTATACCTCTCATCTCCGGAACTTTCTCCTGATGTCCACGATCGTACCTCAGCATGTCTTTCAGATATCTCAGCCTGGCTGCTTCATCGCCGTTTGAAACTCAATATGGCAAAAACTGAACTGCTTGTTTTTCCTCCTAAACCTTCTCCTCATCTCTCATTCTCTCTTACTGTCAACGATGTCACGCTTACTCCGGTCAAGGAAACTCGTAGCCTTGGCTTTATATTTGATTCCTCGCTCTCCTTTATTCCTCATATCGAGGCAGTAGCTAAATCTTGTCGTTTCTTCCTGTATAATATTGCCAGGATTCGACCATTTTTGTCTGTCTCTTCTGCCAAGACTCTCGTTCACGCACTGGTTATCTCTCGGTTGGACTACTGCAACCTCCTCCTCTCTGGCCTCCCCTCATCTCACATCAGTCCGCTGGTCTCTGTCCACCACTCTGCCGCTAAGATCATCTTCCTGGCCCGCCGCTCTGACCATGTCACTCCGCTTCTGAAATCTCTTCATTGGCTCCCAATTCATTCCAGAATCCAATATAAACTTCTCCTGTTGACCTTCAAAGCTTTTCACGGTCTAGCTCCTGCCTATCTCTCCTCTCTCATCTCACACTATTGCCCCGCTCGTGCTCTTCGCTCCTCTGATGCCATGCTTCTTGCCTGCCCAAGGGTCTCTACTTCCCTTGCTCGGCTTCGCCCATTTTCCTCTGCTGCCCCTCATGCCTGGAATGCTCTTCCAGAACACCTGAGAACTACCAACTCAATCACAGCTTTTAAAACACAGCTAAAAACTTTTCTTTTCCCTATAGCTTTTAAACTTTGAGTTTGTTCTGACTCTATACTGTTAGCTTCACCCTTCCCGGTGCCTGTCTACACTTCCCTGTGCCTGTTTGCATTCTCTTTCCCTCCTTATTGTTTACTACAACTTTATTAGATTGTAAGCCTATGCGGCAGGGTCTTGCTATTTACTGTGTTATCTGTACAGCACCATGTACATCGATGGTGCTATATAAATAAATAATAATAATAATAATAATAATAGTATGCACTGCACTGATAATCGATCATTCACAATTGGTGCTCACATTAGATTTTGAAAAGACCAGGTCTTTATGTTTCTACTTACCATTTGTGACTGCAAGCGAGACAATCCACTTTTCTTTGCTTCTAATAAAGGAAATGCTTACCGTGAAGGAAATCCTGTTTTGATAAGTCTATGCAATACTTACATTGTTGTATCTCAAGGCTAAGGCCCATGTAGTGACAGTAACAATACTGCAAGATGCTCTTTGATAAATGTTTGTTACTAAGGGAACTGTCTTTCAGTTCTCAAAACATGTACTTGCAAACACACACACACACACACACACACACACACTCCTCTAGAAGTAGTGCATCACCAAACAGGAAATCTGCAACCCCCACTCTGTAAGTTGAAAAATGCAATTTCCCAAAATAGCTTTCAGGTTTCACCTTCTAGCCTTCTGGCATAACCATCTGTGTGATTAAAAGGAAAGGAAATATTATATTCAATACTTGAAATGTCAACAGATGACGAGCAAACCCGATGGAGTCATGCATGCTGCTAACTTGGAAGCAAAATGTTGGATGATCTTTTTGGAAGCAAGATTCCAGATGCATAACACGTTTTAGAAATTTATTTAGTCTTAAGGCAGGATTCTTAATTTTCAAATATTGATGGATATATTTATGTCTTTCTGTTATATGAACGCTACAGTGTTGTAACTACAGACACACATAAGTTTGTAACTCGATTCTATTTCCCCTGTGTTGTTTAACATCTACCTGAAACCACTGGAGGAAGTAAACAGATTGGAGCCATAATGTCACCAATATGCAGATGACTACAGCTGTATTTGTTCTTTCTACCCACAAATCCCAGGGAGGCTGTGGAACTCCTGAATTAGTGTTTGGAAGTGGTTTTGTGAAGGGTAGGGTCAGCGCCGGCCTACACATGTGGTGAGGTGAATCCCCCACTTCAGGCAGCAAGTCCAAAAGGGTGGTGGATTGCACACATCCACCCACCACTAGGAGGGCCACGCACCTCTCTGCTGCCACTGCTGGGAGAGCAGCACCCTTCTGCCCTGTGTCTGACTCTGAAACACAGATGCAAGCAGCCACTCCACTGCCATCTCTCTTAGGGTACAGCAAAGGGGTGGGGGTGGGGCTGCTCAGGAGAGCCATACCAGCCTCCTCACTTGCTGCAGCAAATGCTGCAGCAAGAGAGAGTCTGCCATGGCTCTCCATAGTGACTGGCCCACGCCTTGAGAAAAACACTGTCCCACGTGGTGCTCCAGAGAGCCATGCTGACTGTTCATCTGCTTGGCAGCAGGAGAGCAGCCAGCATAGTTCTCTGGAGTGCCACCCACCCAATGCATAGGTCTCTAAGGACTCCTCAGAGAGCTAGGCACAGGCAAGGATGTTGTGCCAGTTACTTACTGTAGCACTCCTTCCTGCTGTAGTTCTGGGCCCAGTTCAAAGTTTCAGTTTGAACTAGAGCTAAGCTGAAACTTTCGGCCGAGTAGATTCTAACCATTTGCACAGGTACGAGTTTTAAAGATAATGCCTTGAAAAGAAAATTCCCTTAAAATTGGGATGGCATGAGAGACATTTCTGAGAATGTTGTAGCATGTAACTTATTTATAGATGAGGTGATCGAGAATAGGGGTGTGCATTCCACCCTGGAATTATCTGGTAACCATGAACAACCACGGAGCATTCAATCTTCCAGAGCAGAGATTGGCCGCTTCCAAACCCATTGATTAACATCAGAGCAGAGACGTGCCCAATTGGAACTTCTAAAGTCTCCAGAATTATCCTGGTGTGTGTGTGTGTGTATGTGTGTGTGTGTGTGTGTGTGTCTAAATTGAATATCTCCATATTTGGAAGACAGTGAGTGGGGTGAGGGGTAGCTTTATCTGTTTTATCTCTTTTATAAAAGAATTACACAAATGTAAACATTTTTGTTAATTTCCATTTAAAAATACATAAAAATTCAAAGCATGAACTGATCTGATTCAACACTGGCAGAGCTAAATCCCTCCTTAAGAGCTATCACCATGCCAAGTTTTATCTCTTTAGCTTTAAAAATGAGGGAGCTGTAAGCATTTCTGTTAATTCCAGTTACCCAAATAGTGGACAGTTCATTGACGGGTAATTTGATGAGGCAGACAGAGGGGAGCCGCTCCAAAATTGAGGCAGCGAATCACCTCTACGGAGCTCCAGATCGAATTTTGAGACAGACAAAACCCACTTTGCAGACCCCTAATCGAGAATAGTGTGTGCACGTGCATCTTTACTTTTTAAAGAAGCCTTGTCAGCAGTAATCAGGGACCACTGAGCCTCTCCATCTCTGTATCCTCCTGAGTTCCTTCCAGCTATCTTCCTCTCCCTGTGCCAACCAGATGACCATAAAAACAACGCTCCATCTCTGCATCCTTTCCAGTTCCTTCTGGCGAGTTCTTCTTTGTCTGCCAGTCAAATCACTATGGAAACACACTACGCAGCATTGTTTGCATAGTGATCTGGAACAGGATGCCAGCCCCTGAACATTTCATAGAAATTTGCCCACCCACCAGGAAAACAACAAAATTTCCCTCTCCATTTTCATGGTCATGAATGGTCCCATGAAAATGCGGAGAGAGAAATTTGGTCCAACAATAATTTGGAACAATCCTACTCATGCTTAGACAGGTAAAGGACCTACAACTCCCAGCATTCCTCAGCCAGCAGTGGTGGTTGGGGAATGCTGGAAGTTATAGGAACTTTTTCTGTCTAAAACATACATAGGATTGCACCCTAAATGGTTTAGGGCCAGATTATTTGAATGGCTGCCTACTATACCCATGTGGGCCTGCCCAGCAAGATCTGTTAGACCAGCAGGCACTAGAGAGGGGGCCTTTTCAGTCATGGTACCGACCTAATCTGTGCAACTTCTTCTCAAGACATGTGGAGTTCAGTCCTTCAGTTCCAGCCTTCAAAAAGACTTATCTTTTAAAATGTGATTATTTTATTAAGTCTGCTTTTGGCTTTTAGACTACTGTTGCTGTTGTTTTATTGCTGGTGTGTAAGGTTTGTATTGGTTGAACTGTGTTTTAAAGCATTGTTGATTGCATGTTTAAGAGTTTTACCTTGAAATTTTAATATTTATCACCTGTTGTTTTAGACTGTGTGGTATCACTGGAATTGTGATTTTTTTATGGTGTTCTTTGTTTTCTAAGCTTCATTGAAAGCTACAAATATATAAGCAGGCATATAACTGCAGCACTATCCTATCAATGACTACTCAGAAGTAATTCCCACTGAGTTACTTTAATTATCTATTTATAGTCTGCCCCCAAATCCAACAACTTTGAGCATGCTCCGAAGTCCTCACTGCAGGGAAGGAAGTACCATTGAAATAGCCCTTGGCTTTAGCCTGGTTATTGTTTTCCACTCCTTTAGGCTTGGTAAGTTATTCAGGAGAAATGTAGGGAAAAGGAGAGATGTCAAAAGAAGACCGGACAATGGTGGATGAGGTCCCTTGGTCTTTCTGGGGCTCTTTTTTTTTTTTTTAAGAATTCTTGAGAAACGCCCAAGCTGCTTCTAAGAATTCTCTAAAGAGAGTCAAAAAGACCCATTTCACAGACTGTTTTCAGCTCTTGAGTTCCAACAGTGGTAAGTCAAATTCCTCTGGGTTCCCTGGTTGTTTGTCATCTTTATCTTCTGTTCAAGCATAGACCACCTCTGAACATTGCGGTCCCATTTAGCCAGCATGGCTAATGTTTGTTTGTCTAAGTTATTTATAAGCCACCTTTGATGGCCACCCCACTCAAGGATGCATACAATAAATCAATTTAAACAATAAGCCACATAATAATTAGTCTATGGAAAAAAAACACCTCAAAACACAAGCAGCAAAATAGATCAGATAACAAAATCACTCAAAGGCCTGGTGAAACAGAAACGTCTGCGGGGGAAGCCTCCATGGGATGAGTTGGCATAGAGCAGGCAAGAGGAACTTAAGTGCCAGTAAAGCCAATGGGAGGTGTGGTGGGATTGGCTTTTTAGGTAGGTAAGGATGTGTAGTTTATGGAAGCATTTTCTACTCTGATACATGGGAAGGGGGACACATCCGGTACAGACTGCACATGCACTACTGAAAACATGGTTTGTGCTGCCATCTTTGTTGAGCCTGATCTTCTCTTTGGGAGAGATGATGGGACTGATTCCAAACATCTTCCCTAAGAGCTGATTAGCATCCTCAAACTCGATAGTATCAACCATCTGTTCCATGGGGAAGATCTTAATGTACACCAGCATGCATGCCGCCCCCTACCACAAGGCAGTACCTCTGGATTGAATCTCAAATATTCTTATACGGAAAAGAGATTACCTGTGAATACTTTTTCATGGTTTTGAAGTCAGGAGGGAACTGAAGGAAGTTCAAAATGAGGAGCTAAGTTATTCATTTATGTGGCTATTGGTATCAAACAGGGTACCCTTCTGCTATGGAGCAGTCTGGGTAGTGACCCCCCCCCCGCCTTTGGTATAGCTTCCACTGTCCCTACTACAGAGACACCACTGCCAAATTTGCCATGGCAAAAATGTAGCAGTTTGCTGCTGAATGTTGGTTTCACATCAGTGGCTGCAAAGAGGCAATTTAACTTTAAAACAGGGTGCATATGGTGTTGGCAGGGGTGGGGACCCTAGTGGGTCCGGGGGCGGGGGTTGGCCCCTGGAACCCCAGAGATTTCCCACCCCTTTGGTAAGGAAAAATCCACCCACCACTTTCTATCTATCTCTCCTTCCCTGTCAAAGCGGGGTATGTGGGTGGGTGTAAGTAATGCTCCACCGTTGTTAGATCTAGCCCATATCACCATTGATTAGCTTTTATGATTTATAATTTTTGTATCTTGTGTTTTATTGTTGTTAGCCTCCTTGAGAACTCTTTGTACTGGAAAGGTGTGATATAAACTGAATAAATAAAATACATAAATACCCATGGAAGTAGCTTTTCACTGAACTAGTGTATTATATGTGAAAACTTATATGCATATGGAAATCACTGCACTGACTAACGACGTCACCAATCACCCTAGTGAAGAGTCAGTAACAAGCAACATTTTTAACCATCTTATTTGAAAGATACCCTTCATCATCAGAGATAGTGAATTTTTCCTTTTTTATTTGGATCCAGAGAGAGACCACACTGAGATTACAGAAAATGAAGGCTCCAGTAAGACTGTTCTCTTTCTTTCATTGCTGTAACAGGAAAGCCTGGCAGTGAGGAAATGAGAAAAGTAGAGGTAGAAGAATTTATTTTATTTTATTGTGTCTAAAAATATGATGTGCCTTTGAATTGTAATAACCACCAGGACTACTTCCCAGCAATCAAAACAGTTGAACCAGCACTATGTGTACTTTTCTCAAACTAATGTTTCTTTAACCTAATAATTTTCCATTTTTCGCTCAAGCATTGAGTACTCTTCACTGATAGTCTTGAAACCTGATCACAACTATCAGATTGTTTATGCAGATACAACGCCTCCCACCAGTGACCTTCATTTCTATGTCACATGCAGGAGCAGGCAATATAGTGCTCGTGGCCACCAACATGCCCTAGCCAGAAATCATTCTTGATGTGGCCAAGATGATGACATTGCCCCTCTCACTTTTTTTAAAAAATGAACATTTTCTTACCGGCAGCTGGGATCGCTATGAAATAGGTTTCTGTTCATGCTGAAAACTGTGGGTTCAAATGAGTTGTTTACTGTGTTGGGAGTCAGACCCTCTGCATTGTACTCATTCATGTGGGCAATTTACTTGTTCCTTGCCATGTCTCCTATGACTGCCATTTTGTGGTGCTACCTAGGATCATTTGCCAAATGTGCCCATGGCCCAAAATGGCTGCCTACACCTAGCCTAGTGAATTCACTGCCATCCTATATGACAGCTGAAGAAAGGCCATTAACCTGCATGCAATCAGAACCATTCAGAACTCTAAAGGAGCTATCCAAGGTGTGGAAGCCTTGCCTCATCCTAACCCAAGAGAGGGGAGGGGAATTCTGCAACATTTCCTTTAAATAATTCCTCGTGTTTTTCAAGATTACTGGGAATTGCAATCCTAAAACTATTTCTGATTCGGTAAATCCATTTGGTTTTGTTGATCCATCACTCTGATTGATGACTAGCTTCCTGAGTAGATTCTGTGAACTTCTGCAGTGCCACGGGAGCAAATTTACCATTTTCTTTATCATAGCTTTGGGGGTGTGGGTATGATATATCTAGCATCACAGTTTTTAAGGCTGGATTTTAACAATATATTGGCTTTAGAGAAAGATAAATATAGACTGCTATACAGGGAGTGCTATTTAAAGTAAGAGGCTATTAAACCTCTAATAAAAAGAGCCAACGGTTTGGGATATGCTAAGTGATTCATCACTCTGCTAAGGTGTAACCTTATTTTTGTCTCTATCCCATTTAACTTATGCTAGGATTTATTGTGCCTGGAGGGATTTAGCAGTTGGTGTAATGATGGCAGAGGAAAGGAGTGTTGGTCCTGTAAAAGATCACTGTTAGAGAAGCATTGGAGAACTCTCCAGGAAAGTTAGGGCGGGAAAATAGATGGTAAAAATGAAATTTCTAAGCATTTTGCAGAAAGCAATCAGACTTCTAGAAGAGAAAGTTGTTGTTGTTGTTTGTTTGTTTGTTTATTTTTAAAGCTACTAGCATGTAAGAATGGGAGTCAAGGAAAGCAAATTGTAATAGCAATGAAATACTATTTCTGAAGGAACACAAAATACCAGGTAAAATATTCCCATTAATAGAGAGAGTAAATGTATTGGACTGAACTGTAGTGCAGAGCTGCAGTGCTTAACGTAAAGGGTTATCCAAACACAAGCACAGCCATTGTTGCTGCTGTTTCAGTCCTCGACTTCAAACTGTATGTGGCACAACTGTGCTGAACTATGTGCTGATTTCTTACAGAGGGAGGTATGAAAGAGTTGGGCAAGAGCCAATGATGGTACATTACAATGAATAAAAGTTATGGGACGTTTTTCCACTCTAGAGCCTGGTAACAGAGGTGAAAATATACACTGCATTGATAAGGATGTAGCCCATACTTTTGTGGAAAGTGTCAGGAAAAGTGAAGCTCAGAATAAGCTCAGGCTGGTGAAGAATGCTAAGAGCAGCAGCAACAAAATATTTTTTCAAGTATGTTCAAGGAAAAGGAATGAAACACTCAGTGCTGACTTCAGGGCCAGATCTACACCAAGAAGGATATTGCACTACGGAAGCAGTATGAAAGCAGTATATAAGAGGCAGGAGCCACACTGCTGCTTTATAGTGGTATTGAAGTGCACTGACAACTGTTGGGGCCCATTGACACATACCATATACCACTTTCATACTGCTTTCATAGTGTTATATCCTACTTGGTGTGGGTCCTGCCTCTTATATACCACTTTCATACTGCTTTCATAGTGCTATATCCTGCTTGGTGTAGATCTGGTCCAGGTTTTAAAAGGCAATTGGATGAGACATCCTCAGTGCCCCCTCCCCTCACTCAATTAGTCTATCTGGCATACTCAACAATGGAGATGGCCAAACTCACCCTGCCAATGCCACCCACTGCTGGCTGCCCACTCCTGTTCACCATGCCCAGCGAGCCACTGGGTGGTTCATGGCTGCCTGACACACGATGTGTGGTGTCTCACTGCTCCGCGCAAGCCCCCATTTTGTAGAAAATGGAGGTTTGTCCTGCAGGGCCCTTTTGCACAAATGGCTGCCATAAAGAGGCCCATTTATGCAACATTAAAACCCTAAATTAGGGTGACCATATTTTGGAAACCAAAAAGGAGGACAACATGGCCGCCCCATGGGGGTGTGCCCACCAACATGTCCAGCCCCCAAGGGGGCATGCCCACCAGCATGTCCAGCCCACAAAGGGGCTTGCCCACCAGCATGTCCAGCCCACAAAGGGGCTTGCCCACCCAAACATGGCCTTGGTCATAGGTCTGATTTCACAGCACACAATTAAGACAAACCTGTTCTACATAACATCTTAATGTTAAAATCACTGGAGTAAAGTATATGGTATGTGTCATGGGCCCCAATAGTTGTCAGTACACTTCAGTACTACTATAAAGCAGTAGTGTGGCTCCTGGCTTTTCTATACCGCTTTCAAAGTGGAATATCCTGCTTGGTGTAGATGAGCCCTGTGTGTGATACAGGCCACAGCTAGACCTAAGGTTTATCCTGGGATCATCCAGGGTTCGCCCCTGCCTGGATCCCTTGCATGTCACCTAGATAAACAGGTTTGACCCCTGGACTATCCAGGGATAAACCTTAGGTCTAGCTATGGCCTAAGTCTTCCCTTCCCTCAAATATCTTTTCTGACTGCAAATCCTTCATTGGATGATGATAGTCTAACCTTTCCTACCATTTAACACTGTTTCCCTATCACCTTACTGCATACTGCTACCACTGAACAAATGAAGCAGTTGACAAGTATACAACAACCAAACATTCAGAAAGTGTATAAACTACTATTAGCCTGCAAATGTTAGCCATGGAACAAAATGGACTAAAGGCTACCACCTTCAACCAGACATAACAGTAAAAAACAACTGAGAAAAACACACTTACTTCATTGAAATTGCAATACCTAATGACAAAAATGTTGCAGAAAAGGAAGAGGAAAAGAGAGAAAAATATACACCACTGGCTATGGAAGTTAAAGAACTATGGCAACAGGAAACACTTACAATTATTTGTTAGTCACATCAGTCACCAGCATGACATCGTTGTTGTTTTTACAGAAAACCTTCAGAAATTAGGCCTACCAAAATACAAGCATGCCAACATCCAGAAAGCAGTCATACTTAAAACATGTTCAATAGTCAAGACATTTCTGAATCAGTAAAAGACAGCATGACTTGGCAAAGCCCATCATGTTCATCTAGAAAAATCACCACAAGCAAGAAAAGAGAGATAGATGATGATGATGATGATGATGATGATGATGATGATGATAGCAACCCTGTTAATTTTTTAAAAGGTTTTTAAGAAGGATGAACAATTATCACCCATTGTAACAAAATATACGTCATGCCAATTATAGCAAACAAATTGGAAAGGAAGGTCTATGGGTCTAAGATGCAGTATTTAATAGGAATATCACCTCCAAATCATCCCCCGCAACTCA
This sequence comes from Elgaria multicarinata webbii, assembly GCF_023053635.1. Lineage (NCBI taxonomy): Eukaryota > Metazoa > Chordata > Lepidosauria > Squamata > Anguidae > Elgaria > Elgaria multicarinata. Next base: position 55,975,005 of record NC_086177.1, read on the forward strand.
CACACAGAAAACTACAGCCCTCTCCCACACACACACTGCAAACATGCACATGCATCCATTCACAGTAAAACAACCAGGCATCCCATTCAGACATCAATACACTCATACACTGCCAGCACACATGCAGGCGTGCGCACACACACACACTCTCAGCATCACTCACTCAAAAAACACGCATGCACACATGCATTCACTCAAAGACCCCATGCACCCCATTCACCCATACATTCTCTCTCTCTCTCACTCACACACACACCTCAGTCTTACCTCCTACTCGCTTCTTCTCTTTCTTCTTCTCCTCCTCCTGCTTGCTTCTTTTTGCTTCTTGCTGCTGCTTCTTCTTCTTCTTCTTCTTCTTCTTCTTCTTCTTCTTCTTCTTCTTCTTCTTCTTCTTCTTCTTCCTCTTCCTCTTCCTCTTCCTCTTCCTCTTCCTCTTCCTCTTCCTCTTCCTCTTCCTCTTCTTCTTCTTCTTCTTCTTCTGTGCTGGGGGGTGGGGTGTTGGAGGCTGCATTGCTGGAAGTTCCTGCACACAGCCCCCAACCGCTCACCTCGCATCTCTCCAAGGCTTCTGCGACGTGAGGCAATGGGTAGGGCTGGAGGCAGCCGAGGGCTGAGGCTTCCTCCCAGTGCCTGGCATGGCTGCAGCCGGCCTGCACCCCCACCACCAGAGGTTGGCTGCCTGTTGCCCGTGCTGGCGCTGCCCAGGCCACCGCCGCTCTCACCTCGCTCTCGCTGCTGATCTCTCACCACCCACCCCTTGCGGTGGCCATCTTGAATCTCACCCAAACTCATGCGAGATCTCAGCTGTTGTCTGGGTCTCACAAGAGTTCCCAGCCAGCTGCCGAGATCTCGTGTGAGTTCCAGCAAGATTCAAGATGGCCACCGGCACCCACCGGGGAAACTTAGGCCCAGTAAGTTGGGGTTGCGGTTGCCGCGGGCCCAGTAACCACAACCCTGGTACTTTGGGCCCTAACTCCGGTTCTTCCTGACCCCCAGATCTCCCCAGAGGTTTCCGGAATTCCCCAGAGGGTCAGGGCAGCCTACCTAAATATGAAGACAGGATTAAACTATTGTGAATAGGAAGGTGATTGGACTACTCTACATTTTGAGGTAGATTCAATAAACGAAGATAAAATTTTCTCACTCAGCAGACAACATGTTTATTTCTAAAAGCCTCAATTTTTTGGTGACATTTATCATGGGAACCATTTGCAGACCTGAAAAATAAACTTTCAAACCAGCAATTCATTTTTGGTTAACGAAAAACATAGAGAGCAGAATAAATAAGACCTTTCAAAAGCACTGTCTTCCAAAATAGCTGCTATTTACAGAACAGACACATTTCATTAAAAAAAATGGGGAGGAGTGACGTTTTGGCTGTTTTCCACAGCATACTTTCATTTGAAATATCTCTTCCTATTGTAAAAGTTATGGAGCTGAGAACTCCAAGATATAATTCAAAGATATGAATTGAAAAAATCCATCACACATATGTCATCCCTTTTAATGGAGAAAAAATCTTGACATCATCCACTTTGCGATAAATGCTAGCATTATTCCTTATTTCTTTACATATAGGGTATGAAATTCTCACACCTACCCAATGGAAATTTCTGCTTGTGGAATATACAGCAAACTCAAGTTTGTCACCTGTCACATTCTTATCAGGGAGCTCTGACCAACTCTGGCTTCCTAACATGTGATGCAAATTCTTCAGTTTGTTCTTCAGTTTGCTTTAAAATGTGTGTTATTGTGTTCTTAGATCTTTTCCTGCTGCTGATTTTTACTCCAGTTCTCTTCTGCTTTAAACATTTAAAGACTTTATAGTATATTTTATCATGTTGTATTTGAGGGTTTTATTTTTGTGAACCACCCAGAGAGCTTTAGATACTTGGCAGTATAGAAACCTATAATAATAATAATAATAATAATAATAATAATAATAATAACAACAACAACAACAACAACAACAACAACAACAACGCCGCAAAGACAATTTTTGGTAATTTCCTCTTTCCCATGGAGCTGGTAATATTGCCTCCATAGTGTTAGAGATTCCTTCAGCCCACTAGAGTGGCTATTTTGGGGTCTGCAGGGAGGAATCAGCCAAAATTTTCTCCACTGACCATATGAAAAGGAGGACAGGGCTCCTGTATCTTTAACAGTTGAATAGAAAAGGGAAATTCAGCAGGTGTCATTTGTATATATGGAGAACCTGGTGAAATTCCCTCTTCATCACAACAGTTAAAGCTGCAGGAACTATACTAGAGTGACCAGATTTAAAAGAGGGCAGGGCACCTGCAGCCTTAACTGGTGTGATGAAGAGGAAATTTCACCAGGTTCCCCATATATACAAATGACACCTGCTGAAATTTCCTTTTCAGTATAACTGTTAAAGATACAAGAGCCCTGTCCTCCTTTTTATATGGTCACCGTACTTAACTTCTTCCAGCAAGAGCATCTTGTGAATTCAGGATCCAACCCACAAATCTGGTACCCATCCAGCCAAGATGGCTTTGGCGGAAAAATGGCTATTGTGGGTGGGGAGGTACAGAATAAGGCACCTAGTGTGATTGCCACACATATACCACTCGAGGCGAGGGTGGGGCAAGCTTATGAAGGCTGGCCCGCTAAACATCGGCCTCTTTTGCTTTTTGGTTTCATCAAGCAAGACAGGCGGAGAGCGTAGCTAAGTGCCTTTTCAGCTGGGCTTTCGCTCTCCCCATCTGAGGGGTGGCGTTGTGGGACCAGAGACCCATTGGGCTGCTCCTCAGCAGAGTCAGGAGCGAACAGTTTGGTGGGCCCCTGCTCCTTCTGGTCTGACCAGGTGTCATGGCTGCACCTCTCAGGCCTTGTGAGCTGGCTGTGTTCTCCTTAGGAGCTGGGCGATCTCATCAGAGTCTTGGTGGCCTCACGGCTGGCTCAGTGAGGGCAGCCCTGGGCTGTCCCACTGCGGTTTCTCCTCATTCAGTCACCTCGCTCGGAGGCTCAGCTTTTTTGCTGCAGAAGGTGCAGCATCGGAAATGAGAAGTGGCCAAAGAGCAGTTCCCCTCTCATCCGAGCATGACCCATTCTTGAGCCGGTCAGGCCTTTCGGGTGGCATGGCTTTTTAGCTGCTGTTCCTACCCCTGCCCCTTCCTTGAGTGCTGGGAATGCTGGCCTTGCCAGGCCCAGGCATTTCTTCAGCTACAGCTGCAGGCTGGTGGTGTCTCCTCCATAAATGATCCAGTCTGGTTGGTTCTTCCCCCACCACAGGTGTTGGTGCCCAGCAAGGGGGGGGGTTCCTAGAGCAGAAGTCCCCAACCTTACCACCTAGGACAGACCTGGAGGTAGCTGGATGGCCGGATGTTCGTACTGTGTGATCAAACTTGCTCCCTCTGTGCTAGAGGCATGAGGATGGGGAAGCCCATAGCTTAAACAGGGCAATGATGAAAGACAATAAGTAAATTTCTTTGTCTCCAAGGATTGGCAGTGATGCATGATCAATCATCCAAAAATTTGACAACCAGAGAGGAAACTTATGAGGCAGACAGGTTCACCTGTCCAAAACAGGCAATGATATTTTCCTACAGGATCTGCATGTGGGCCTGCGTGATTTCCCCTGGGCTGGTGGGGGGTAGGGCACTGAGGCCGAGGCTTGGCACCCTCCAGTGGTGGGATTTGCAGGAATTTGCTGTATTAGAACAGGGACAGTGAGCACTTCTGTTGATTGGCATGCCTGGAGGTCCTGCTCCTCATGGGGTTTATGGCTCCTGTGTCAGGATATGGTATGCCTTTGGAAATCCTCCTGCCTCATCTACTCAGAGTTTTACGGCTCTGAGTGGGGTTGACATGGGGCAGTCTCCCCACACTTACAAAAGTGTCATACAAGAGAGGGGCTGGGTTTACCTGACTCCTGGTTTAGGAGAGTGCTCGCCTATAATGCCAGGCAAGTAGCCTGAGGCAAGGACATTGATTCCTACACTTTCACATCCAGATCCAGGGAAGGGTGAATCTACCTTATTGTTTAAATAAAGAGCCCCTAGTTTATTCCCAAGTTCTGGTGTCTGTGTCTTTATTCTATGCTTCTTTCTCCACTCACAATTTATAATTCCGCCCTTAGGAGTGCTCTTAAAAATGGCTATATATCTGAAAAAGTAATGTTTGAAGTAGCTTAATGAAGAAACCTGTTCCAATTGAGTTCTTATATTTTGTAAATAATGGTTTAAGTAGTGCAAAATCTGGAATCGTTTTTCAAGATTAGAGACATCAAGTTCTTTTATGCATGCTATACTTCTAGAAGCTGCAAAAGAAGGTAAAAAAGCTTCTAAGGCTAAAATATTTTTTTAAAGAGAGAATTGTTTTCAAATGTTTAGCAATTGAGCCTTACCAGAAAGAGAAAGTCTTAAAAATGTCTGGTAACAAATTAGCAGAAAACAGGATATTAGCAGACATCATGTCGCTAGTTCTCATTTAAAAAAAAAAGTTTTGATATTATGCTATCATCTATGATTTTGTTCAAATGGAATACAAGAGCAAACATCTAACTCTCCCCAAGGAAATGTGAAGTAATTTCACATAAGAAAACACAATCCAGTATTGGCTTTTAGTGCTTACTACTTAGAGAGTGTTTTTTTTTTTTTTTTTTTTTTAAAAAGCACATTAAATTGTTGGATCTAGTGATATTAAACTAATGTTTCATTTTTATTTCACAAGGTTTTACAGTAACTCAAGGAATGGAAGCTTAACAAGATAGTTCATTACAGTAGACCTCTGTTAAGCTTTCATTGGGTTTTTTAAACAAAAACAAACAAACCATTTCTTGGGAAAATGTAATGGAGATGTGACAAAATCTTGTTCAACTAAAAAGCAATGACATGTTTCTGAAGTAGTATTCAATCTATTTGAGCCATACAAGTTCCTCGTGGGTAATGATGATTTCCTATGGATAATAATACATTGGCCATAATCCATGCAAATTTAAGCATTTTTCACTCCCATTAGTTATAATGAAGTATGCACTTATACTTCTCCCATGAAAATCAACAGAACTTTTTTTTAACATTTCTTGATGATGCCCAAACCTGACACATTGCTTGATAGCATTGAGATTATTTCTTGTGCTAACTACTTGTTATTTTTAGCAAAATTAATTTTATAACAATGCATAGTATAAGATAGGTTCTTATTACTATAAATGGAGAGTTATTTGTTCATTGATACCAACCAATTTAATAGAAATTCCACATCCAGTTTATCTTGGTCAACTAAGGCTGCAATCCTATACTCACCTTGAACACAATGGAACTTACTTCTGAGCTGATATGTATACGATTGCATTGTTATATAGCAGCCCTAAAGCCACAATCCAACAGAGTTAAGTGCACCCAATCCCATTGGCTTGATTCTAAATTGACCATCCATGAATGAAATGATCAGCATCACTCGCACTTAGGCTGCAATCCTACACACAATGAGAGTAAGGCCACAGCTAGACCTAAGGTTTATCCTGGGATCATCCAGGGTTCGCCCCTGCCTGAGCACTAGATCCCTTGTATGTCACCTAGATGAACAGGTTTGACCCCTGGATGATCCAGGGGTAAACCTTAGGTCTAGCTATGGCCTAAGTCCCACTGAAGTCAGTAGGGCTTACTTCTGAGGAGTGCAGTGATAATCATTTTAATTTCTATTCTGGTTTCCTGTATAAATCCATGACTTCTTCAAATCAGTTTTACTTCACATCTGTTGTTGCACCAAAACCCTCCCCTTTGCTGTACAAGATTGGGTTGTTATACTTTACTTTCCTACATCTTTTGGTCCTTTCTCACATGATAAAAAGGAACAAGTGGATTCGTCTTACTATATCAGGGCATGTCTGGAAGCCTTGAACACTCTACTCTTATCACTGCCTTCTGCCCCTTATTTTATTTATTTATTTATTTATTTATTTATTTATTACATTTTTATACTGCCCAATATCCGAAGTCTTCATGGGACTATCCTGCTTAATCTGACTATAACTTCTATTTTCTTCTTTTGCCCATAGTGCCTCTCTGCACATTGTAAAAGCATATCATCTGTTATCCAGAGTCTGATATCTTCCACACCCATTGTCTCATCCCCATTGAGTGTTGTGGGAGGGTTTCCCCTGCCACGCAAAAAATGTAGATTCTGCTTCTGGCAAAGGAATCACATGGTTCCTTTATCCAAGCGTTGAAAGCACTTCAGCTGCATTATCTAATTCTAATCCTTCTAACAACTCTGTAAGGTAACAACTCTGTAAGGTAAGTATTCTTCCTATTAAAGATGGGAGAATTGAGAGAGTGGCTTGCCTAAGGCCATTCAGTGGGTTCATTCATGGTAGCAGTGAAATTTGAAGCAGCTAGCACCGCATCTGATCATGTGTATTTTCTTGCATGTCAAGCGGCAAGTACAGAACACCAGCAAAAACAACAATCCTCTTCTTCTATAAAGAGGTGTTTGTCTTATTGTGCTGGGCTCAAAAGCTTGCCACCGGATGGGATTGCTGTCATGACCACCACTGTAGGTCATATGGTCAAGGTATTAGGCTATTTCTCACAAGGGACTGAACACTCTAGTCAGGATGTCTTACTGGTTATTCTCAATGCTTTTAAAGAGAGCAACCCACATTATGATGATGATGATGATGATTTCCTTAGGTTTGTTTGCATTCATATTATCACTATCGCAAGCTATTTGCTTGCTAAGCCCACAAGGTGATCTCTTCAATTGCAACTCTCTCCATGTGAGCCCATTTAGTAAATCCCAGATGAAACGCAAAATATATTGTCAAAATATAGCCAACATTTATAGCTCTGTTAGATGATAAATACCTGGCAGAACATGTGTGAGTCAAATGGTAGTGGTAAATGACAGGCAATTTTGATATGCGCCACTCTTTCTTCTCTCATTTGTTAAATGTATATGAGTGGAAAGAGGAAAACCATCAGAGAATATATTACACTTTAGTCTCTGGGTCCTTATTTGTGAATCATGCAAAACCTAGTAAACAATGGCTTGTTTTACTCATTTCTTATGCAGATAGTGAATATAGAGACTATACCTGTAGTAATAGAAACTACATCTATTACAGCAATAACCATGGCTATTGCTATGGTTGATCTAGCCATGCAGACTTATATTATTTTTAACACTAAAATCAATATGTACTATTGGATTTTTTAAATTTTTATTTTGGAAGAATGCAAGGATTGTTTGCCAATTCCAATGTAGTTGCTGTGGATACTTTAAAGTCCTTCTTTAAATATGAGACTGTAACCCCAGTCTGATATATACCTCCCATCTGTGTTTAGTACAATCTTTGCCTAACCACACATGGAATCTAAACACCTAAAACCATAATTTATTGCAGACTTTGTTCAATGCATACATTTCCCTTTATAGCAAAATCAAAGCCTATTTAATCCCCATGAAAAGCCAGCTCTGGAAAACAAAAGGTCTAGATGATTTGCAATAGGGCTGTGCAAGCCTCGGGTTCAGAAATCTGAATCACGGAGACCATTTTATGTTGGATCCGCCATTTTATGATGGATCCACCATTTTCTTGCACAGCCTTAGGGCACCCCATATAGCCTACAGCTCCCAGCATGCAGTGCCCAGGAGCACAGGGAATACATGAATTAGTTGCTGCCATTGCCAGCTCCTATGTGTGATTGCTAGCTTGCCAGGGCGATCGGCCACTGGCGCCTCAATCTGGAAGACTCTATTGACCCTGAAGGGATCAATGAAGCAGGTGACTGTAGGGCACCTGTGGAAGTCACGGAGACCCCTCCAGGGCCAATGGAGTCTTCTGGATAGAGGCGGCAGTGGCTGATCGCCCTGGCAAGCTGGCAATTGTCCTAGGAAGTTGGTGATGGCAGCAGTTAATTTATGCATTCCCTGTGCTTCTGGGCCCTGGTAAGTACAGCTCTCCCAGGAACTGCATGATGGGAGTTGAAGGCTGTATGGGGGGGCCTAGGGCTGTTTCCAGAAAATGGCAGATCTGCCAGAAAATGGCCTCCATGATTCGGATTTCCGAATCTGAGGCCTGAGGCTTGCACAGCCCTAATTTTAAATTATACAAAAGCAAAATGTGCAAGTTTCTATTTTGCCTCCTATAAGAGCTTTTCTGTAACCAACCCATGCTTTAAGAAAAGAAACAACTGGGTTCCCTCTGGATTCCATTTCCTCTCCAGGACTATCTACCTGAAACTGCTGGGAAAGGTCACCTGGGGTTTGAGGATTGGGTGCCATCAATATGCTGATGACACCCAGCTCTATTTCTCCTTTTCAGCTGGTGTCAAGGAAACTTTGGAGATCCTGAACCAAAGTATGGGCACAGTGATGAAAGGTTGAGGCTGGATTCAGACAAGGTTAACATATTATTTGTTAGTAGAATTGCTGGCCTAAGAATGGAAGTATATCTTGTTCTGGATGGGGTTTGATTCCATCTGGAAAAAAATCAGGTTCACCATTTGGGGATGCTCCTGAATCCAGCATTGCTCTTGGATAGCTAGATGACTGCAATGGCTAAGAATGTCTTTGCCCACCTCCAACTGGTGTGCCAGCTGTGGCCCTTACTGAAGAAAGCACATCTGCCCACAGTTACACATGCCTTAGGACTGCCTTCCACAACCTGGTGCCCTCTTGCAGGATTCTGAGAGTTGTATTTCAACACATCTGGAGGGCCATATGTTGCCCACACCTGGATTAAGTGAACTTTAAATAGTAGGGATGTGCTCCACTTCTAATCGGACCGGCGAATTAGAAGCGGAGCAGGGGGCTTCGCCTGCCCTTAAGGCGGAGGTGAAGAGGATTGGGGGGGCGGCGGAGCGTGGCGAAGAGTAACGAGGTGAAGGCGAATCCTTCGCCTCGATCTGGAGCTCCGCCGGAAAGGTAAGTGGGGTTTACCGGGCCCTGCCGCTGTCGCTGTCGCCCATGCGGGGATAGCGGCAGGGCCCGGTAAACCCCCCCTCCTCTCCCTTACCTGTGTCCATCTGCGGTCCGTTGGCTTCTTCAATTGAGCCCGCGGTTCAACCAGGAAATCTAGGCCGCACTTGCGGGGCAGAGCGGGGGGTCCGTGCACACCCGTATTAAATAGATCTGGGGTTTAGATTGGCCTATAGAACAAATGTCTAAAACATGCATTCCGTTTCTCTTATTCTGTTCTTTATAAACAATATTCACACATGGCATGAAAATGGTCAAAGAAACCAATGGAGATGGAAGAGTAAACACAGAGAGAATTATAGAGCTGTATGAAATAATTTAATTTAACTTTCTATTAGTTAATAGAAAGAAGTATTCTGTGTGCCAAGTTATGGTAAGAGGGTGGATGGTGAGGTTGATAGTTATTGCTTGTTTGTTGAAAGGTGGCTTCCACTGAATGAAATAATAAGAACATTCACCTTGTTTTACACAAGTAAGATTGGCCAGGTTATGTTATGTCATTTAAGTGATAGCCTTATGATGTACAACAAGCAACTGAAACTAACAGTATCTCTAATTGCAGCTAAAGATGCCACAGATGACTCAGTACCAGCTGCACCTTACTAGCAGAAGGCCACATGGCATGAACCTGTGTTTAAGGGATGGCAACCGTGAAACCAGTAGGAATGCCAGAGGGAATCAATGTTCCATCTAACCCTCTGGTTGATGTCACTCAAGGAAGGTACTGTAAAAACCTTTACATAACCTGAACCAACTGTTTGCTGTCTTTATGCTTGTAATTGGTGCTGAAATATTTATCACCATCTGGCCAAACTCCTGGGCATACCACATGGAGTGTGTACATGACCACCTTTCAAAAGGCGATATCAGTATTCATCTCACTACAGAGTGGGAAAATGACTTTGAATGGAATCTTGTAGTGAAGCAAACTACTCAGAAGTACAAATTACAGCAGCATAGTAGGGTAGTGTAACTGATTTTCATCTTTAAAACTTCCAATAAAAATCATTTGTATTTTTAAAAATGACAGTTTTAGTTTTTTAAAAAAACAGTAAGGTGGAACAGGGAATGATTGGTCTACTGCTGATTTCCCCACACCCACCCTGTATTATTTTAAAAGCAGTAACCATTAGTATCCCATATAAGACTAGGTAGTAATAAGGCTATCTCCAGTATTCAAGGCATGTAAGCCTGTGTGCATCAGTTGCTGGGGAGCTTGGGTGGGAGCGTGCTGTTGTACCATGTCCTGCTTTGTTGGCCCCTGGTTGACATCTGGTTGGCCACTGGGTGAACAGGGTGCTGGACTAGATGGAGCCTTGGTCTGATCCAGCGTGGCTCTTCTTATGTTCTTATGCTAGGCCAATCTGTTCCAGCTGAGATAAATTGGACCTGAGAATTTAAATATTTCAATTTGAGTCATAACTTTCAGTATTACTGTCTTTGGTACTAATAAAAGTCAATGTAGCATACTGGCTACAATGTTGACCAGAAATCTGAATTTCAGTTTCCCACAGTTTCCATGTATAAAGCTCACTTGGTAGCCTTGGACAACTCATTTTCACTCAATTCCTACAAACCTGAACAGATTTTAAACTACTTTAAAAAGAGCCATGCTGGATCAGACCAAAGATCTATCTCGTCTAGTATTCTGTCTTCACAGTGACCAACTAGATACCCATTGGAAGTCCACAAGCAGGACATGGTGTAATACCAGCCTCCCACTCATGTCCCCTAGCATACTGCCTCTGATGTTGCAGGTAGCATTTAGCCATCATTACTAGCAAGAATTTATAACTTTATCCTCCAGCTTCAGCTCACACAAGATGCTGTAATAGCTGATGTGATGACACTGTTTCATGTGTCCTGCTTTTCCTCTATTGTGTTTCTTGTCTGCATGCACAAATCCTTGCATTTTGAAAAGCTGAGTTTTCTGCCTGGAAACTTTTTTCTATGGGGAGTTTGCAATGTTGAATCTCAAAGCCAAAGGGAAAGAATTGAACCTGAAATTGACACAATTATGTAAGGGATGAGGGGCAGAAAAGAATTCTTTGTGAAGTTAATGACTGCTCCCATTGATGTTCAATGCATCGATGTCATAGAGACAGAAATATACACAGAAACTTAAATGCCTCATGGCAATCATTTAAATTTATCTCTAATTATTTTGCAGGTACTAAAGTGTACTCTTATTCTCCTAGCAGACTATTGAGCATCAGTACCTATTTTCCTACCTGCTGGATATTTAATTTCTGAGTGTTTTTCATTCTCAAACAATTAAAGAGTTTGCTATTCTGGATTGTTTTTAATTGCCACTGCTAAAGAATCCAACAGAAGCTATCAACTACTGGGAACTCAACATATCAGATGGAATTAGACATTCAAGGTGATGATAGACCATAATGTGTCTTGATTGTTATTCTCAGTTCTATATCATTTAATGGCCAGACAAATAGCTAAATCTCATGCAATCTAGCAGTGTCATAAATCGGGATGTATAGATTTTGTAAAATCCATTCCATCTGCATGGATTGTCAGGGACCGTCCCAGGAATCCCAAAATTAAAAACACCAGTTTTAAAATGGAGAGGCACAGATTAATGATTTACATAAAAGCCATTTGATTAGGAGATTGAATACAACCAGGATACACAATGAAAAGATATGTGTAATTGAAATACACTGGAAAAACTCGGTATCATCTAGCCACATACGGGTGAACTGAAACAGCTGCCCCAAACTCGCCGTTCCAAATGCAGGTGGCAAATTGATGCTGGTGAGGGTGGGTTGGGGAGTATTGCAATCTTCCCCCCAAAACAATGGGGAGAGTGAGAATGGAGAAGGTTTATAATGGTGGTGTGAAATGGCATCTTAGAGCATCATACAATGAGCATTTTATAGCACGCTCATTACTGGCCACTTATGGATGTGGGTCCTTTTGACAAGAACAAGAACATCCACCTTCTATGTGTTTCCCATTCCTTCTGTTCTTTTTTCTGTGACAAAATAAGACCCCGTAAATCCATTTTTTTAAAATTGAAGTGAAACCTGCCGCCATTTCCTGCTATGTGCAGGAAAAGCAGCACAGTGAAAACGCCCACTGAATGCTTGCTTCCTCTTGCTTCCTTGTGTGAAGAAAGAGGAAGCTGCTCATCGCTATTGTGGGACAGAAAAGTGACAGAAGAGAAATGCAATTTCACCCCGTCTGATGATGCTCTTACTTTCCTTTCTTTTTCTTTTCTATTTTTTTAAGATGGTGGGTAGTGTCAAAAGGTGAGAGCAGTGGAGAAGGATGGGAGACAGCTGGAATGCAAGCAACACAAAAGTTGCTCCAAGTCCGACTGAATGGCAGTAAGAGCTCATTATTGGGCCTACAGAGTGGCACTGATAGCAGCAAAGTAATGCCATTTCTTCTCTACCGTTGCATCCTCACCGAGACATCCCTTTTTTGAGTAAGGTCCTAGAACAAGTGGTGGCAACTCAACATTTTCTTGGATTGCTGCTGTTTTTATCTGGTTGAGCTTTTATATTGTATTTTATGTTATGGATTTATACTGTTGTTTTATACTTTGAATGTTTTTAATTTTTGTGAACCGCCCAGAGAGCTCTGGCTATTGGGCAGTATAGAAATGTAATAAATAAATAAATGAAACTAATTATATAGATTCCAATCTGGGATCAGGCCCTGACTGGGGCCTGGTCGCCTTAGTGGATGACTTAAGCTGGGAGGTAGGAATGGGGGAAAGGTATCCCTGTTGGGTTATGCTGGACCTCTCAGTGGCATTTGACACCATCAATGATGGTATCTTTCTCAAATGTTTGGCTAATGTGGGCACATTTTTGTGGTAGTTCCAGTCCTATTTGGCTTAATATTCCCAGAAGGCTGAAGGATTACTGCTTCACCCTTGGCCATTGGCCTATGGGGTTCCTAAGGAGTTCCTATTCTATTTCCTTTTCTCTTCAACATCTAAGGCCTTGGCTAGCCTCTCTAGCTTCACTTGGAATTGATCTTGACTTGAATTTTCCTCTGTCTTTCCATACCACAAATGTTGGGCATTGAGCAATGTGGATAAGCAAAGATTGATGTTGGCTCAAGAAACTCACACTACATCAGGATGTCTTTCTTTGGTGACTGTTTCCTGCACTTTGGGCTTTGGGTTAAAACACAGGCATTCCCTTAGTCCTTGACTGCTTGTGCAACATGACTGTCAGGCGGATTCATCAGTAAAAATCAGGCACCCTAAAAAGCAAGGTATGAACTACGTTCACTAAAGCAAACAAATAAACAAACAAACATCATCATTCATTTAAGTTACAGTTCGGACAGGTTGATATGATTCTTAGACCATAGCTAGACGGGGCAAAATCCCGGGGTGATCCCCAGGATCATCCCTGTGCGTTCACATGATGCACAGGGGATCCCGGGATCAGGGAGGGGTGATCCCTCCTTTGCCTGGGATCTCACCCTACACTTTAGGCCCACTTTTTCCGCGGTCTCAGGCTGAGCCCAAGACCACAGAACGTGTGGCCGGGCATCACGGTTTGTCCTGGTTCCTCACAGTTCCTCGCAAGGAGCCGGGAACTGTGCCCATTGGGGGTGGGGTGGGGGGAGCGGGGGAAAGCTTTTTTAAAAAAACCCTTACCTTTTGCACACGAGCGCTCATGTACATCTTCTGTGTCTTTTTTTAAAAAAGAAAATGGCGGGTGTGACATCCTCTCCTTCTGAGGCCATCACACACCGCATGTAAACAGAGGGGGGATCTCTCAATAAAAACATCATGAGATCTTCACCCCTCCATTGCACAATAACAGGTAGGTCTAGCTAAGACGTTAGTCAGATGTTCGAAAGCTGGAGGAGTTATGCTCTGTCTAATTTCAAATACACTGACCCTTCAATCCTATACCTACTTACATGGAAATAAAGCCCTTTAAATTCGTGGGACTTACTTCTGAGCAAACATGTATAGGACTGCGCTGTCATTATACCTAGCATCACATTCATGGCAATGTCTGTGTCAGTCCCTAAATTGTACATTTTCTGTTTCTTCTGCCACTCACCATTAGCCTTTCTCACCCTATTTGTTCTAACCAATTTAATTCATTGGTGGTGGTTGAAAGGGCTATAAAATTCCCTGTGATTCTTAGCAAGTATGACTCAGCCTTATGCATGATAAGTAGGAGCAGTCGGTTTTATGTTGGAGGAGATGCCAGTTTAAAGCATCCTTTTGATGCTTTTCTGGCCCAACTAGGAAGACAGAGCAGCTAGAAGTATCAAAGAATTCTATCACGCAAGGCTCCCTCCCCCACCACACACAAAATGTATTTGACACAGTAATATCAGTAATAGTCTGACTCTGATGATGAAGAGAGCAGCAACACAGCACGACTAGCTAGAATAACAGTGTTAAAAGCAATTTAGTAGCAGAAGTAGTATTTCATACAGCACTATCAAAGCACAAAGCATTTTACAGACTTTCAAATGCAAAAGAAGCAGAAGACGCTGCCCCTTAGGAGCTTACAAAGTAAATATTTGTAAGGCCCGAGGATGTGGACAAGGTGCTTGGCCAAGTCCGGTCGACCACCTGTGTGCTTGACCCTTGCCCCTCGTGGCTCATTACATCAAATAAGGAGGGGATCGCCGGCTGGGTCCAGGAGGTTGTAAATGCCTCCTTGAGAGAGGGAGTGGTGCCGGCCTCTTTAAAAGAGGCGGTAATTAGACCACTCCTGAAGAAGCCTAATCTGGACCCGGAAGATGTTAACAACTACAGGCCGGTGGCTAATATCCCCTTCCTGGGCAAGGTGCTTGAGCGGGTGGTTGCAGGACAACTCCAGGCACTCTTGAATGAAACGGATTATCTAGATCCATTTCAATCGGGTTTCAGGCCTGGTTTTGGAACGGAAACTGCCTTGGTCGCCCTGTGGGATGACCTCTGTCGGGAGAGAGACAGGGGGAGTGCGACCCTGTTGGTTCTCCTGGACCTCTCAGCGGCCTTCGATACCATCGACCATGGTATCCTTCTGGATAGGTTGTCTGAACTGGGAGTTGGAGGTACTGCGTTGCAGTGGTTCCGCTCCTACTTGGATGGCCGATTCCAGAAGGTGGTGCTGGGGGATTATTGCTCTGTGCCGTGGCTCCTAAGCCATGGGGTTCCGCAGGGCTCTATTTTATCCCCTATGCTGTTTAACATATACATGAAGCCGCTGGGGGAGGTTATCCGGAGATGTGGACTGAGGTGTCATCAATATGCGGATGACACCCAGCTCTACCTTTCCTTTTCATCAAACCCAGGTGAGGCAGTGACTGTTCTGAACTAGTGCCTGGGCACGGTAATGGACTGGATGAGGGCTAACAAACTGAGACTCAATCCAGACAAGACGGAGGTACTGTTAGCGGGTGGTTCATTTGTCCGGCGAGGTGATGTTTGCCCTGTCCTGGACGGGGTTGCACTCTCCCTAAAGGATCGGGTCCGTAGTTTGGGGGTGCTCTTCGATCCAGAACTGTCACTTGAGGCACAGGTGAACTCAGTGGCAAAGAGCACCTTTTATCAGCTTAGGCTGATATACCAACTGCGCCCTTATCTGGACAGTGATAGCCTAGCTACAGTTATCCATGCTCTGATAACCTCTCGTTTGGATTACTGCAATGCGTTATACGTGGGGCTGCCTTTGAAAACGGTCCGGAAGCTTCAGCTGGTACAAAACAGGGCAGCCCGTTTACTAACAGGGACTGGCTGGCGAGATCACATTACGCCAGTCCTTTTACAACTTCATTGGCTGCCAGTCCAGGTCCGGGCCCGATTCAAAGTGCTGGTATTGACATTTAAAGCCCTAAACGGTTTGGGGCCAGGTTATTTGAAGGAACGCCTCCTCCCATATGTACCTACCCGGACCTTAAGATCATCTACAGGGGCCCTTCTCCGTGAGCCCCTGCCAAAGGAAGTGAGGCAGGTGGCTACTAGGAGGAGGGCTTTCTCCGCTGTGGCACCCCGGTTGTGGAACGAGCTCCCCAGAGAGGTCCGCCTGGCGCCTACACTGTACTCCTTTCGTCGCCAGCTGAAGACCTTTTTATTCACTCAGTATTTTAACACTTAATTTTAACTTAAATTTAAATTATACTGTTTTAACTCTGTATTTTAACCTTATATCAATTTTGCTGCGTGGTTTTATCCTGGTTGTGCTTTTTATATTGTATTTTGTATTTGTATTTTTAACTTGTTGGTTGTTTTATGATGGTTTTAATTTTTGTGAACCGCCCAGGCTATTGGGTGGTATAAAAGTGTAATAAATAAATAAATAAATAAATAAAATATTGACTGTGGGGAAGGAAGAGAGGAGTCAAGGCCAGAGTTGCAAGGGCTGAATGGGACAAAAAGTGTAGCTTCCAATTCACTCCAGAATCCAATATAAACTTCTCCTGTTGATCTTCAAAGCTTTTCACGGTCTAGCTCCTGCCTATCTCTCCTCTCTCATCTCACACTATTGCCCCGCTCATGCTCTCTGCTCCTCTGATGCCATGCTTCTCGCCTGCCCAAGGACCTCCACTTCCCTTACTCGGCTTCGTCCTTTTTCTTCTGCTGCCCCTTACGCCTGGAACGCTCTTCCAGAACACTCGAGAACTACAAACTCAATCACAGCTTTTAAAACTCAGCTAAAAACTTTTCTTTTCCCTATAGCTTTTAAATATTGAGTTTGTTCTGACTCTATACTGTTAGCTTCACCCTACCTGGTGCCTGTTTACCCTATCCTGTGCCTGTTTGCATTCTCTTTCCCTCCTTATTGTTTACTGCAACTTTATTAGATTGTAAGCCTATGCGGCAGGGTCTTGCTATTTACTGTGTAATCTGTACAGCACCATGTACATTGATGGTGCTATATAAATAAATAATAATAATAATAATAATAATAATAATAATAATAATAATAATAAAGTTAAGGCACAATCTTATGCATTTTTAGGCAGAAAAAAGGGCTGTAACTCCCAGCATGCTGGCTGAGGCATGCTGGGAGTTGTAGGCCATTCTTCTTTCTCAACAGGCATAGTCTTGGTTATATTGGAAGCTGAAGAGTAAAGGATAATGGCAAATGCTTCACAGAAAATGTGTGTTTGGAGGAGGGGTCTGAAAGATGACAGATATATTATAACAATAGTTGTCATAAGATCAAGTCACTATCACTACACAACTCCATAATCCACATTATTTCATACCTGTCTAGATTTCATTACAATCTTGAAATTAGATGAGCCTTGGTTTTTTTTAAGGATTTAATGTAAATGATATATACCCCTTATATTGTGCATCTTTTCTTCCTCCCCAGGTAAGTGTTGACATCAAACAAACTAAAATTGACCAATATTTTGTCTCCAGAATGATAGACAATTGCTTACTAGGGCTTTACCCAATGGGTAGATAGATGTTTCAGATACAGTCACTTGAGTGTGGAAGGAGCTCACTGCCCCACACCCATCCCCTGCTCACAGAAGAGGTTTTGCCATTGGTTCTTACTTTTGACAGACTTGCCCCTGTAAATATACTTCTAAAATATGCTTGCACAATATCCTCAAATAGCTGGTGCCCAAAAAACAGGGTAACACTGTAGAAATGAAACATTCAGCAATGTAAAATTGATCTGAATGAACATAAGAACATAAGAGCTATGCTGGATCAGACTGAGGGTCCATCTAGTCCAGCACTCTGTTCACACAGTGGCCAATCAGCTGTTGGACAGAGACCAACAAAGCAGAACACAGTGCAACAGCACCCTCCCACCCATGATCCCCAGCATCTGGTGCAAAGAGGCTTACTGCCTCAGATACTGGAGGGAGCATGTAGCCATGAGGATACCAGTTATCCACCATATGCACTATTTACCATGTTTGCAATGAATAGATGCTGCACCATTAGGGACACAAATGCCTGCATGCTGCTCTTTCTATACCCACAGTTCCACACCTGGATCACGATGATCCATTAGTGGCAAGGGTCACCCCCTAGGGATGTGCGAATCAGCAAAATTCTAGCTTGTTGAAGTTCTCCAAATTCTTCCTTGATGCTTGTTTCCCATCAGGTCCATATTAATTTGTGAGCTTTTTTCTTTTCACATGAAAATCTGTACACATTTCTTATAATGTATGCATAAACTGTGCACATTTTAAAATGTATGCATTTTATCCTATTGATTAAAATGTGTTTGTGCACATTTTTCAAAAGTATACATAATTTCATGCACATTTTTGAAATATGTGCATTTTTTTGGACAGATTTTTGGGTGTTGTTCCATGAATTGAATTGCAAAGTCATACATGTACAGACTTCAGCTGCAGATTGTGTGAAGGCCTGCAGTTAGTTCTGTGAGGTGTAAACTCAATACATTCTGATCAGAAATGAACTGAAATGAATTTTTCAGACATCTCTTCAGACAACTGCTAACAGAGCCAGGAATATCTACAGGCCCAGCTGAAGCAGTGGCTGGTGCTACGTTCCAATTGGTGAGACCCAAGGTGCTGCCAGTCTTTTAGTGCTGCATACTTTCCAGCAACCGCTTGGGGAAGTCACCACACATGGCCACAACTGTTGGGGTGTGTGTGTTAGTGGAGAGATTAAGAAGGAGAGAGAGATGGGTCAAAAAAGTAAAAGTATGGAGAGCCTAAAAAGTTGTCTTTGAGTAGAACAGCCTTCCCTAACTTAGTGCCCTACAGACGTTTTGAACTTTAACTCCCAGAATTTCTGATCATTGGCATGCTCATGGGAGTTAAAGTCCAAAACTTCTGGAGGGCATCAGATTGGAGAAGGCTAGTGTACAGCCTCCGGACAGCCTCTGTTTAGTCACAGAATCGGCATTCTCTAGCTCTGTACTTCCCAAACCTGTCAATATATTGACAAGGCTTGAAGTGAGAAAAGCAACATCTGAAAACTGGTAAATCAAAGCCACAAGGCAGCTGCTTTACAATATGTGCACCTCATCTGTTTAATCTCTAACACAACCCTATGAGACTCTAGTTGGAATGAGCACAGAATTTGCCTCTGCCTCTTTACAAATGTCATGAAGCTACGCAATTTAGGCACCATCCTTTGAAGGCATGCGCCATATGATCTGCAATCGCTACTATATACTTTTAAAAATGATTCTTATTTTGTTCCACATACACATAAGCATGAAAGGAATTGCTTCCTCTCCTTACCTCATTGGGGAAAATATGAGCACACTTCTATGGTGATTGGATTAAAGGGGAAAGATTAATGTTGGTCCCTGCTTTCCATCACCCCTGAGAACCACAGCACACTTAAAGGCAGAAATATTGGAAATCCTTCCTATTATTGAGGATAGAAGTATACATGATGCAGTAAATTGGGTGACTCACATACAGAGGGGAAATGACTCTTTTTCACCCCCTGACATGAATTCTTATTTATCCCAAGCAAAGAACATGGCAGGCAGTAACTGCCATTCATTTTGTGACTCTGTGTGTTCCTCTTGGTGCAATCTGCCAAAGGTCCTCAGAAAGAAAATATGACATAATTGGAGAGACAAAAAATAGAAGCATCCTCTCCAAAAGATGTGAGATATATATATATATATATATATATATATATATATCATAAAGTAACACTTTAGAGGGGAAATGGCATTATAGATAAGAGGCTACATTTTAGAGGGGAAATGGCATTATAGATAAGAGGCTACATTAGGGCACAGGAGATACATTAAAAATTCCCAGTGTAGCAGTAAACTTCAGTAGCAATGCTATTATTTTTCTATGATGCAGTTCTTCATAGTGGGAAATGAAAAGAAAGAGCTTTCAATGTTTCATATGCTAGGAATATCCCAAGCAGCATAGGGCTACTGTACCCACTATTCTCATGAGAAGCTACCGTGTACATAGATACATAGGATGTATCTATGTACATAAGATACATAGATATGTAGGATGTAGGGCTGTGCACAGACCTCCTGGTCTGATCTGGATCCCGATCCGCAACTTTCAGATCGGGTCCACTCCACTTTCGGGCGATCGTGCCCATTTTGAAGGAAATCCAAGCATGCCTTGATTTTTGGGGAAATTTTAACCTTTTAACCCTCAAGCATAACCCAAATAAACAAAACTGCATACATCACTGTCACTTTTCAAGTTAGAAACATCAAAATGGGCACCATGAGAGCTTTCACATAGATCCTTATTCATGACCATTTTGAAGGAAATCCAAGCATGCCCTGATTTTTGGGGAATATCTAAAAGATTCCCCCCATTTACAGAAATGCATGTATCTCTATCATTTTTCCACATACACACATCTAAATGGCCACCATGAGAGCTTCCACATACATCCTTATTCATGCCCATTTTGAAGGAAATCCAAGCATGCCCTGGTTTTTAGTGAATTTTTAAAGATAAACCTAAATAAGAATCTTCATCTCAGGTTAAACACTTTAAAAATGAACACATGGAACTTCAAGAAATCTTAAACAGGGTGAGCGCAGCAGCAATGCAGCTACCTTGAGGAAGGACTAATACCCTGAGTCAAAGCAAGACACACACAAACCGGCCCTCTGAGGCGGGCACAGAGGAGGAGAGTCAGCAGGTGGCTATGCCCCTGAAGCACTGGGAGCAAGCATGCCATAGGCTTGTGGGGTTGACCCACACAGCCCATCTACATCTCCCAGGCACCAGGAGGGCAGAGAGGCAGGTAGAGAGGTGCTACACGATGTACAACTAAGCTATAGATTTCTGGGCAAGTAAGTCCCAGCAGATCTGCCGCTACCCCACAAAGTGGGCACAGATAGGCAGGCAGAGAGGCGGGCACAGGCAGGAAGGCTGACAGAGAGGCGGGCACAGGAAGGTGGGCACAGGCGGGCAGTAAGGGACTGGTACATTGCACAAATAAGCCATAGATCTCTGGGGAAGTAAGTCAATCAATAATGAAGGAGTTGGGGATACCCCTCCTCCTCCTACAATGGCACTAATGCTGCTGCTGCTGCCTGCCTCTTGCAAAGGGGCACTTTTCCCACCTTCAAAAAGTGAACAGCGGGCGCAAGTTGAAGAAGCGGGAGCATCTGCCTGCTGCTTCTCCTGCTTCTGTTGATGAGCACCCAGCCAAGGACTTGCATGTTTGATTTTCACGGCAGGAGAGGCTGCCTGCTTACTGGTGCCAGCATTGCCTTGCCTATTGCTTTCACCATGACCAACCACAGACGGGCGCCTGCTGCCACGTCTCATTATAAATTATTATTATTATTATTAATTATTATTATTATTATTATTATTATTATTTGGGGAAATGGGACAAGTGTGTATTGTGCTTTGCCCAAACTTTATTTGAATGCTTTTTGCTCTTAACAAGCAGTGCACAGCAAACACAGTCACACAATCACACACAGTTACAACAAACACAGAGAGAGAGAGAATGAGAGAGAGAAAGAGAGAGAGAAAGAGAGGATAGATTGTTTTCTTGTATTTTTGTTTTTGTGGGAAACAAACAAACTCCAAATGAAGAATTATAAATTTATATTAAGCAAAGTAAGGCAAAACAGAGCAAAGGAAAGCTAAGCCAAAAATCACAAATAAACAAACAACCCAAGCTAAATCCTATATCTCCTCCAAACAAACACAGCTTCAGAACTACCCTCCACTCTCAACAAAGTCCAAACCCACAAAGAGACAGAAAGGAAATTGTCTCTTGCTGCCTCTGGCTTAGTCCCCCACTCCTACATTGGGATTGGAGGATGCTTCACATCCTCTGATCACTTATCATCACGATAGGGAGTTGAATCTGTCAATCAAGGGTGAAAAAAAGAGCTTCCCCCTCCTGCTTTACCCATCCTATAAACATTAATAGCAAGCAAACCGCACAACCAAAAATTCTGAAAATCAACACAAATGACCCCCAGTCATCAATCTCTAAGCACAGTAAGTTACAGGGAATGTAGCTTTAAAAACAAAGAAGTTATAGGCATTTCTTCGCCCAATGCAATCCTATGGGGGAGAATCCAAAATGGCGGGCAGAGCTCAGCAAGTGAGCAGATCGCTTTGCAAATGAGAAAACTGCTTCGCAACACTCTGCTGGCCACCCGACCCAATTTGAATTTGCTTTGGGCGGAGGTGAAGCAGTCCACTCCGCTACCGCTTTTGCGACCCGAAACGGAGCGGAACACAGCCCTAGTAGGATGACCATCCCACATCCAATCTATTCTGTTAAATATGTTGGAGAGAACATGTGGCTCTCTAGTTGTTCTGTACTCCAGCTCCCATCAGCCCAAGCCAACATGACCAATGGGCACTGATTATTGAAGCTATAGTCCAACAACATCTGGAGGACCACAGGCTCCCCAGCCCAATAGTGTGTGTGTGTGTGTGTGCGTGTGTGACTGAAGACAGATTATCATCCCACTCCCCTTACTCTGGAGTTCTTTCATTCTACATATCAGATCAATAATCTTTTTATTTATTGGATCAATAATAGTTTAAACTTTCACAGCTCTTTTTCTTCCCCTCTTCTATATTTGTTGATACACACACACAATCACTCCCATTATCTGTATTTTTGTATCAGATTTGTAGATATGTTTTATACCTAACATGTACATTTATTTCATTTCCTGATGAAGCAAAGCCTTTGGGTCTTTTCAAAGTCTTTTCAAAGACTGAATTATATGACATTTAGACTTGTAAGCACCTCTGTAAACAAATTATATATATAAATATCATTTGTTGTACAAAGACTCAAAACCTAGCAGCTAAACGCTGGAATATTTGTATAACGGTTAAAACAAAAAGTAGAACATGTCTATTTTATTTCTAACTGTAGTACTCATTGCTTTTACACCAGTTGACAAATAGAAACATTCAAAAGAAAATAACACTGATAAAGATATTTTATTCATAAGGAAACCCACATATTGCTTTTGAAAAAGCCTCAGGCTACCAGTTGGTGTGTAAACGGAACACCCTGGGGCTCTCCCTCATACCTGTTGTTACAGATAATGATCTGATTTAATGGCACATTCTGTCAACGTGAGAACTGCCTACAATTTTCTGACTAATGCCCTGTGTGCTCTTCCAAGATTGCCCACTAATTGTTTATATTGGCTTGAAACCTATCACTCCATCAGTGGGAGCAAGCCAACAGTGGAGTTCTACTCACACATCATCCCTGCTGGCAGAAGAGGAGAGGAGGCAAATGTCACCAATTCTCCCTCCCCTGCAGCAATTTGCACCTCTGAAACTATGCTCCAGAGGGTTGGAGAACAGTGTAGGTAGTGGCACAGGAGGCTGAAGAGGGCATTGAAAATCACCTTCAAAACCCAATCTCTTTCTCCAGTGGAAGCCTCTGCTGGAGCAGAGTCCTTTGTGCAGAGTCCATTAACAGAAGAAAAATCAACATCCAACTCACTGACATCAACACACTCAAGCCATGTACACTCAAGACCAGAGACTGTCCCTCACCCAGTTGTCTTCATGTCCACCTCTCCTCTGGACCATTCTGATAATCCTCTCAGAATGAGCCAAAGGGTGGGCTTTCTGAAGAACTGCCACAGCTAGAACCAAAGGGAGTACAATACAAACAATGTCATAGGAACATAAGACAAGACCAAGGGTTCATCTAGTCCAGCATATAGGTATAAAATGTACATATTAGGTATAAAACAGGACACAAGTGTAACAGCACCCTCCCACCAAAGTTCCCCAACAACTGCTGTACCTTTGCTCTCATGAGATTCCCTGAGATACCTGTCCCACAATGCCTGGCTCTGAGGAATAACCCTGCCAGGCATTTGGGCCTGGTTGGCTCTCTGAAGAGAGAACCTGTCATTAAGGTCTACGTCAGATGTTCTATTCTGAAGGGGGAAGGACCAAGAAACCAGGCCTTTTTGGTCGTGGCATCTTGCCTTTGTAATGGCTTCCCTTTGATCATTCAACATGCATCTTCTTTACTGACATATCGAAAGATATTGAAGATGCTGCTGTTTTCTTTAGGTTTTAAAGTGGTTTGATCATCCTTCTGTTTCTGAACTGAATCTTGTTGCTCTTTTAATTATTGATATTATATGTGTGTGCATTTTTGTGATAATTGTATATATTTTTATATTTATTGGCCACCTCATGAATCTTACTGATTAAAAGGTAGAATGTAGATCTTTTAAGTGAATAGATATATAAATAACTCTGCACTGTGTTAGTGTAACATTTGTATCAATTTCTAAATGTGTGAACAAAGGTGAAGGAAGCAACAAAATAAGCTTGTACAGAATTTCCCACTTTGGCAGGATCTACACTACTGCTGTAAAATGGTTTATAACACTAGTGACAAACTGTTGGGGCCCAGGACACACGCCACTCCATATACAATTTTCAACTAATGTTCAAAGTGTCATATCCTGCTTGGTGTAGATCTGGCCAGTGTGTTGTATATTGTAAACTCCTAGCTGAGCAGAGCAGAGGAGCTGCCCCCGCTGGACTAGAAGCTACACTAGAAGCAACAGAGAGTGAGCGATCAGAGTGAGAAAACAGGAGTTTGTCAGGGGAGGGTGTAGTGGAAGAGGAGACCAAGGCAAGGAGGAGAGAGGCCTCAAGTAAATCCAGGGGGTGCCTATTCAGAGATGCCATGTGCTCCTGAGTGCTGAGTCAAGGGGCATGTCCTGAAAGCTTCTCCTGAGCCTGAAAGGGTGTGGCCTGGTTGCTCCCAGCAGCTGAGTGGACGGGGAGTCTCATTCTGTTTCCTGACCCCTAGCTGTGCAGAGCAGAGCAGAGGAGCTGCCCCAGCTGAACTAGAAGCTACATAAGGAAGCCAGCTCCCAGAGAGAGAGCCCCAGCTGAACTAGAAGCTACATAAGGAAGCCAGCTCCCAGAGAGAGAACAATCAGAGTGAGCAAACAGGGAGAGCAAACAGGAGTTTGTCAGGGGGAGGTCTCTAACATTTTTTTGTTTTTTTGTTTTTGTAAGACACACCCATATAGTGTGGGAGTCTGTTGTTAACCTTCAGGGAGGACGGGACAAAGCCCAGGCTATTCCAGTAGAGTAAGAAGGGCAGAAACAAAAAGGGTCTATGGATGGAAAGGATTCTCCAGTGGTGGTGATCTGCAATGTTTGTGTTCCTATCTGAGATCAACATGGTGTACACCTGCAACAAGTGCAAGCTGGTTGCACTATTGGAAGAAAAAGTGGGTGTACTTGAGCTGCAAGTGTTCACCCTCCAAGGAATAAGAGAAAATGAAGAGTTCTTAGACAGAACAGTGGAACTTCAACAGCAGAGAGAAGAACAGGAGGTGGAAAAGGAACAGCAGCAGAAGTGAGGAATGCTGAGGTGAGGAAATCCAATTAAGAGGAAACTCCCTGGAAAAGGGTGAGAGTCAGGAGCAGAAGAACTAGAAGACACTCTGCTGCACCAGTGGAACCACTAGAGCTGTGTAACTGCTTTCAGGTACTGGAAGATGAGACTGAAGGACAGTCTGCAGAGGAAGAATTACAAGAGACCCTGTGCAGCAGTGACCAAGAGGCAGAAGGTCAGTCAATCAGAGGCAACAAAACCTACAACAACAAGAAGAGAAGGGAAGTTGTTGTGGGAGACTCCCTGCTGCATAGGATTGAAACTCAAGTATGTTGCAAAGACCAATGGACTTGCAAGCTATGCTGTCTCCCTGGAAGATGGATTTGAGATGTGACTGAATGGTTGCCAAAGTCCATAAAGCCCACTGACACATATCCTTTTCTTCTCATCCATGTGGAAAACAAATGATACTGCCAAGCAAAGTTACGAAAAAATCACATCAGACTTTGAAGCTTTGGGAAGGAAAATCAAGAACTTTGGGGTCCAGATAGTTTTCTCATCCATCCTCCCTGTTCTTGGAAGAGGAATAGAAAGGAAAAGAAAATACTCTAGGAGGGGATCTACACTAGTATATGAAATGTTGTTTTTACAGTCATTAAACATTTTGTTTTTGAACGATTTAAAACGTAGCAGTTTTTAAAACGTTTACTTACTTTTCTCTTTCCGTAGGAATGCATTCCTTTTGGCTACACTAAGAAAATAAATCCGTTTGTAATTTCCCCTCCCACTTCCTCTTCTCTCCAAGACAATCCTCCACCAGCTAGCAGCTTCCCAAAAGTGAAACTGGAAGTGGCTTGAAAGATGAGGCTTGAAAGAAAAAAACGGCTACAACTTTGGGCATGGAAATTACATAAACATGCCCCCAGGAATGCGATTGGCTAATTAAGAGCTACAGGAAACCCATTTAATACGATGAAATCGGCCACATCATACCAAATAGAACAACATTTCAGAGAAGTTCAAAATAAAAACCGGAGAACAGACAACAATAAAATGTCACAAACAGAACGTCATGTGGTGAAATACTACCAAACGCACACTTAAAAATGGTAAGACGTTCTAACTTGACTAGTGTAGATCCCCTCTGGGTGAATGACTAGCTAGGAAAGTGGCCTCCTCCCCTATGTACCTACCCGGACCTTAAGATCATCTACAGGGGCCCTTCTCCGTGAGCCCCTGCCAAAGGAAGTGAGGCAGGTGGCTACTCGGAGGAGGGCTTTCTCCGCTGTGGCACCCCGATTGTGGAACGAGCTCCCCAGAGAGGTCCGCCTGTCGCCTACACTGTGCTGCTTTCGTCGCCAGCTGAAGACCTTTTTATTCACTCAGTGTTTTAACACTTAATTTTAACTTAAATTTAAATTTTACTGTTTTAACTCTGTATTTTAATCTTGTATCAACTTTGCTGTGTGGTTTTATTCTGGTTGCGCTTTTTATACTGTATTTCGTAATTGTGTTTTAACCTGTTGGGTGTTTTACTGTGGTTTTAATTTTTGTGAACCACCCAGAGAGCTTCGGCTATTGGGCAGTATAAAAATGTAATAAATAAATAAATAAATAAAGGAGGACAATGAGGATTATCAGGGGTCTGGAAACAAAACCCATGAGGAGAGACTGAAAGAACTGGGCATGTTTAGCCTTGAGAAGAGAAAGCTGAATGGAGACATGATAGCACTTTTCAAATACTTGAAAGGTTGTCACACAGAGGCAGGGTTCTCTTCTCGATCATCCCAAAGTGCAGGATATGGACTAATGGGCTCAAGTTACAGGAAGCTGGACATCAGGAAAAACTTCCTGACTATAAGAGCAATGACCTAGGGAGGTTGTGGGCTCTCCCACATTAGAGGCATTCAAGAGGCAGCTGGACAGCCATCTGTCAGGAATGCTTTACGGTGGATTCCTGCATTGACCAGGGGGTTGAACTTGATGACCTTATAGGCCACTTCCAACTCTACTATTCTATGATTCTAGTTGTAAACTAAACTGTTACTTTACAGCTGACATTTGTTTACCATTCATGATCTTGTTTGTAATCTGCATCACTTCCAATCTGCAAACCCATAGTTAATGTGTAAACCCATAGTTAACCAATCCAAGAAGAGCCCTTTACAAGCAATCATTTTGGAAAATTTAGGATCAGGGTATTTTTAACCTATTTCTATTCTCAAACACTAGGATAAATCCAATTATATTTCACAGAACAACAGAATTAAGCCTACCCTTATTTTAAAAAGCTATGTTGAAAGCAATCTCTTTAATCTGTTTTCTAAGTGATCCGTGGTGATTATATTGATTTTTATTTTAAGATATGCTGGGAAGCTCTTACAAGGTAACTTGTCATTTTTATTGGATCTGAATTATTTATTGATGCATTATGTTATCTTAGATTAATAAACATGGGTTTCTTGCTCTTGACCTTTATGTACAGAATGTTGCCTCATATTTCCTTTCTAGCACATAATATGAGCCTTTGATCTTAGTTATGCATGAAGCTACACATTCATACATAAAGTGTTTTACATGTTTTATATTTCTCAAATCGTTCTTATCACATTTTGGCATGTGTGATGTTCTGGATGCAACAGGTGAAGTTAGTTCTAGTCTACCAAAACAACAACTTACTTACAATGTACCTGAAGGCAGAATTAGATGAGTGTAGCTCTGTCATTCATGTATTAAAAAAAACCTAAAGAAAAATGCACAATGCAGCCATTGTTGCTGTGATTTGAGGCAGAAAACAGATGCGGAGAGAAAGGCATTTCCTGATCCTTCCCCTTTGCACTCCCTCTCTTCACCCATGAACATTACCTGAATAGGGGTCTGAGGCAGGGTGGGGAAGCAGAAAGTAGCACACTATGCCTTACCCACCAGGAGCACACACCCACTACAGCAGGTGCTCTGTAGTAGGGATGTGCTCCGCTTCTAATCGGACCGGCGAATTAGAAGCGGAGCGGGGGGCTTCGCCTGCCCTTAAGGCGGAGGCAAAGAGGATTGGGGGGCCGGTGGAGCGTGGCGAAGAGGATCGAGGTGAAGGCGGATCCTTCGCCTCGATCCGGAGCTCTGCCGGAAAGTTAAGTGGGGTTTACCGGGCCCTGCCGCTGTCACTGTCGCCCATGCGGCGACAGCGGCAGGGCCCGGTAATCCCCCCCCCGCCCTCCTCTCTCTTACCTGCCTCCGTCCGCGGTCCGTCGGCGTCTTCAATTGAGCCCGCGGTTCAACCAGGAACTTCCTGGTTGAACCGCGGGCTCAATTGAAGACGCCGACGGACCGCGGACGGAGGCAGGTAAGGCCCCCCTCCCCCTTGGTCCCTTACCAGGCTCTGCCGCCGTCGCCGCACGGGCGGCGAAGGCGGCAGAGCCCGGTAAACCTCCCGCCCTCCTCTCCCAGCCTTACCTGGCGCCACTCCCCTCCACTGCGGAGCTCCGATTCGGAGCCAGAGCTCCGCGGCGAAGAGGAGCGTAGTATGGGTGTAGTGGTGCGGAGCAGAGCGGGCCGATCCGAAATTTTCGGATCGGCCCGCGGGGCGGAGCGGGGGGTCCGTGCACACCCCTACTCTGTAGCATCCTGTTGACCACTCTCCCATTGTGGCATTTACTGCACCAGTGCAGCTCTTTGAAGCTGCCACAAACCCAGAGCATCTGCTATAGTGCTACTGAGTGGATAGCAACTCTGGAGAGTCCCACCGCCACCGTCCCCACTCGCCCACTGCCGTCAATGCTGCAGTCGGACAGCAGCTGACAGGGCTCTTGGAACAGCCACCTGTCCTCTGCCCAGAGGGAGGCCAGGCTCTCTATCCAAAGCCATTTACAGTACAATCCTATATATATTCAAAAGTAAGCCTGACACCTACACTCTAGCCTTTTAGACACCAGGTGAAGCCCTTTTTATTTTCTCAGCATTTTAACAGTCTAGCAACATAATTTTAACTTTGCTGTTTAAAATTTGTGTTTTAAATATGTATTAATTTTTGCATTGCTGCTTGATTTTATCCTGGTAGTGTTTTTACATTGTATTTTATATTATGTTTTTATACTGTTCATTTTATATTTTGAATGTTTTTGATTTTTGTAAACCGCCCAGAGAGCTTCAGCTATTGGGTGGTATAAAAATGCAATAAATAAATAATTAAGCCCCATCGAGTTCAATCAGACTTACTCCCAGGTAAGTGTGAATAGCAACCCTCCCCAACCTGGTGCCCATCAGGTGTTTTGGACTCAACTCCATCAGCTCCAGTCAGAATGGCTAATGGTTAAGAATTCTGGGAGTTGTACCCTAAAGCACCTGGAGTCTTGGGAACACTAGTACTACACAGGATTACAGGCTTAGGGTATTACAGCAGCGGTCCCCAACCTTTTTGGCACCAGGGACCGGTTTCGTGGAAGACAATTTTTCCATGGACTGGGGGGGGGGGTTGAGGGGATGGTTTTGGGAAGCTACGCCCGCCCGCCTGCCCCCCGCCCCACTCCAGCGTCCTGGCTTTGCTTTGGCTGGGTGGACGCCCAGCCGACGCGAAGCCAGGATTCTGGGGCAGGCGGGCGGCTTCGGAGCGGCGCGCCCGGAAGTCACTCTCCCAGAGCGGCTTCTGGCCGGGCGTGCCGTTCCAAAGCCGCCGCAACCACCCCAGTGTCCTGGCTTCGCTTTGGCTGGGCAGGCGAGATGGCGCCCTGTGCCCAGTTACGCTGAGGTGGGTGGGTGGGTGAAAACAGCTCGGTACCAGTCCATGGCCCGGGGGTTGGGGACCCCTGTATTACAGGACAACACACACACACACCTCTCACACTTTTCTGACCCATTTGTCAGCATCATTCCACAGCGGGCCAAGGCATTATGGGATGGGAGTGGCATTTGGAGCTATGCTATAGCCAGTGTATATTTTAAAGAGGAAAAAGAACACCTTCACCTCAGGAGCACTGCTTCTCCTAGAGTTAGTCAAAAACTAATACTTCAGATGAATGGGTACCACTAGACAGCATCGTTTTCAAGATGCTGGCTAGAGATGTTTCCTGTTATTGCTATCAGTTTAACAGCTTAGCTGCTGTATTTGACACCAATTATCTGAACGGTCTTCAAAAGCAGCCTCAGATGTGGAGGGCATTACATTAATCCAATCTAGACGTTATCATGGCATATATATAACCATTTCCACATCTCACTTTCCTGCCACCTGTGCTAGCAATTGCAATGTGATAAGGAGAGGGGCAGTTGAAAGTTTACATACAAAGAGAAGGGTCCATAGAGGGAGACTAAAATTAAATGTTAGCTCCTGAACTGGTGTTCCTTAAAGGTTCCTATAGCACGATGGGCAGTCACTAGACCTGAAATAAATGTGCTTCCCAAACTCACCTTGACCCCCACCCCACCCAAATTATTTTCTGTGAATTCTGATGTTGAACATTCTCCAAATGTTTTACAACAGTAACTGACATTCAATGATAATTGATATTTGATTTATATATTCGATATTTGGCAGTTATGTCGGGACTTTTTTTTATGGCTGACATGCAATACATAGTTGGTATTTGAGGCAATGTATTTGACAGTATTTGAAGACAAACACGCAATGATATTGCTGTTTTGCTCCCTTTGTTATTTCACACATAAGAGTATGTTCTACCTGCCAGGTGAGATGTGGTGATATTTGGTATCTGATACCTTATATTTGTATGATAAACACATTGGTGGGGATCTGAAGATTAACATAACTAGTTCTATGTTCTCCAAGGGGTCCTGGGCTTGTGTTTCATGAATAGCAGCCTTCCATACCATAGGGCAAGCCACTTTTGAAACTGAGGAAATATTAAAAAGAAAAAGAAAAAAGCTCACGATGTGGACCAGAAGCCTGGGATTCAAAGAAGAAGTATGCTGAATCCCATTCAGCATACTCAAGCCCCTCTTCAGATCCTGTCCATTATTATTTTATTAAGGATACAAAATTTCTTGAGGTATTTGTAGTTTTTATATAAATCTCCCTTCCTACATATGTATTGCTGTCTGTTTTGTGGCCTGGTCCACATAAAGTTAGATACTTAGATTTTAAATTACTTTTATCTTCTGGAATCCTAACAGACCAAATCAGCATAAATACAAACACTCCAATGCCTTATTTTGTGGACTAAGCTAAGAAAGGGAGCCTTTGAGTGCTACCTGAACAAACCATCCCTCTCTCTCTCTCTCTCTCTCTCTCTCTCTCTCTCTCTCTCTCCCCAAGGTTTTGTGTGGTGCTTCCTATGCCTTTCTGTGCTTACTCTTTATACACAGAAATTTCTGTGCTTACTCTTTATACACAGACAATAAATCTAAGGATACAGCATGCCATGAGCTCAGTTGCTCTTTTGGATTCCAGAATGATGTGAGCCAGACAGAAAGCAGACAGCCGCGGGGCTGCTCAGAATTCCCATAACTTTATGCAGCTACAGCAAAGGAGGTACAGATTCTGTTGTGGAAATTGCTTTGAGCAACTCTGGCCTCAGCTAAAGATATCAGGGACTGGATATATCAGAGTTTATTTATTGCATATCTGTTAAAGAATTTGTATCTTGCCTTTCTGGCTACTCAAAGCAGTGGATGTTGGGAGTGCAGGTTGGATCTATCCTTGAGGATGCCTGAACCCATACAAGACCACTAGTGGTGAACAACTAGGGATGCTTGAGGAATTTGTTATTTGAGATCAGATGAAACATCCTAATCTGCATCTCTCAGAATAAAATGGAACTGTGCTATCCCAACAGATGTTGGACTTCTCTGAACGTTCTGATGCAGTTCTTGGTGATTTGAATATATCAAAATTAAGGCTGGCCGAACATTTGGCTCAGCCAAATTCTGGGGTTTTTGGAGGTGGGGGTAAAAATTCTGGTGAGCAAGCTGAGCATGGAATGGAATTATGGGTAAATACATGGAAAAAGTGGCACAGAGCAGAAATAGATAAACTCATCTACCCTAAATGTTTTCAGGATATTTGTTATTTAAAAAGGGAATTCCTCTCAAACCATTTTTTTAAAAAAGAAATATCTGCAATATATAAGTTCTTTGGACAATATTATCCCTATTACTTAAAAATCTTTTAAAAGTCGTATGCAATTATCTCTGTGCTGTAGCAAGTCACCCCATTGCCAGAAGCCTCTTCTAATCCTAGGCAGATTTCTATGTGCATATTTTTGATGGAACAGTTCATTGGCATAGTGATTATTTTTATTATTATTTATAGTAAGTTTCATTGTGAACCAGTAGGTTTTGGAGGCATTTATGCCTGAAGTAATAAGGTCACTAAGAAAATAATGTAGACAAAACCTTTATGCTCTAGTGGTGCCTTTTCTCTCTTTGTTAACAGAAGCACCAGCATCTCATTTCTCCCCTCTACCACTTAACAGCAACCTTAATTATATCAGTGCTCCAGCAATACAACAGCTGAACTTGACATCAGATAAATCTTACCCTAATTTGGTTTGTGGCTGGATTGTGAAAGGGATCAATGGCTTCATTTACACCAATTCCCCCTTTTGATACTGAAAACGTGCCCACACATGCAAAGGATGAAATTTTTAAAAAGCTATTCTGCAAACCCTGCATTTCCTCCATAATAGTAAAGCAGGAATGAGGAATAATTAAACCACATACTCTGGCAATTTCCATAGCTGCTTAATCTCACAGATGAATGGAGTGGTAGCTGGTTAAAATGAATTCCAAGCATGCCCCTTTAATTGGCCTTTAAAAATAAAGGTTCATTTGCCCCTTATTCTGCAATATCATTGCTCCATAGAACATCAGTTTCAAAACTCTGGTGTTCCCTATTCTTGAAATGCTTCTCTGGAACATTGGCATTAATTAAAAAGCAATAACCAAGACATGAAAAGATGTGCTGAAGTACCAACTAGATCATTGTTTTCTACAACACACAATTAAGAGAAATTGCCTACAGTGATCATGTAGTAAATTGGAAGAGGTTTGTTATTAACACATAACTTCATTAAGAAAAGATATATTTATGTGTCCAGTGAATTTTCCCCTTCAGAGGTTGATTCACCACAATACTTCCAAAAATGGGAGGGGTGTTAAAGAAGGTGCTTTCGCATAAGTCTGATTAGCAATTCTAGTAGCTCTCTCAAGTCTAATAGAACTGGCAAACACACTAGCCCAAAGAAATTACTGGCCAGAAAGGACCTCTCAGGTGGAAACTTCCTTCGAGAGTTCTGAACACTCCCAGATGTGAGCAGGACTAGTTATCTATACTAAGTATCTTATAGTCATTATATAAACTAGGTGAATTTTTTAAAAAGAAATACCTATAATGAAATATTATACATCTACTCAGAAGAAAGACCCATTGAGTTCAATGGGGCCTATTCCCATGTAAGTAACCTAAATAAGTTTTGGTTAGGGATGCTGGGGAAATCTGCTGTAGACTCCAGTGAGATTGGATTCCCAAGAATCTGACCTGCAGAATCCGCAGTGTTCCCTGGATTTTGTGCAGGGTGGTCCTCTGGCTTTAAGAAAGGCACGATACAGTAATGGCAGCTGCCATTAAACTATTGTGGAAAAATTATGGCCATCATTTGCATATTTCACAGCATTTGCGGATGTAAAGCCCAACTTTTAAGTAAATTGAGATCTGAAGCCATTTTTTGGTCAGCCCCAGGATCCCTTGAAGTGGCTTGTTCCCTGGGGACATCTTGCTCAGGAAACTCCAGATCATTCCCTGAAAATGGGTTGGGAGGTGACCAATCCATGCTGCATCTTCCTCCAAGAGAGCAAGAGAAACTTTGGATTTCTGACCCAACAATTGCTACTGAGCGTTGATCCTCTGAAATCTGGGTAAGATAGAAGACAGCAAACCTTGCCCACATGCTTACACTCTTATTTGTACACTTGCCTGCTCAGACCTGTGCAAAGAAAGGAGCTGCATACAAAAGAAGACGACAGAGGAAAGAAAGTGATAGAGAACCTGATTCTGCAAAGATTAGTGCACACTGGGAGGAAATGGTTTGTCTCTGTCCACTGAAACAAATGCAACTTTCTTTGAAGTAAATGTCTTTAGTGTTCAAGGCAAGAGAGTGAAGTCCTGCCTGCTCTCACATCATAACATTTCAGTATTTGACAAGTGAACATGCCTGTGAGAGGCACTTGGGATATACGTCCAAAACATTGAGAGTATGCCAAAGGGAAATGGGGGCTGAATAAGGAGCAGGTGTACAAAATATCAGTACCAGACCACAGATACCCGGTTAAATTATCTTGCTTGCTTTCTATTGTCCCCTTCTATAGTTTTTTTTTAATCTTCTCTTCCACCTTTTTTAATTTCAGTAACTCTCACTTTCCAAGGAAAACAAATAAATGCTCTAGATATACTGCAATGTATGAAATACTGAGATTAAAAGAAAAGCAGGCTTCAGGCTGAAATTGTATCACTCATAAAATGAATGAAGTAGCTTTTGTGACCCATCACTGTCCACTGGGTACCATTTGCTTTAATATCTATAGTGGTCCTTGCCTTAGGCTACTTCTCTGAGCAGCTGAATTTAGTATAACCTTTCTAATATTTTTCATGTAATATGACCATTGGTATAGATCATTCCTGCTTAATTCTCTCTTTTAGGCGAACAGTTCATTAAAAAAAATATAGAAGGTAGGAAGACATTTATAGAATCAAATAAAATCAGAATAATATTTATCTGAAGTTCATCTGCAATTAAAAAGACCAGAAAATTAAAGCCTTAACATGATTCGGTGTATTTATAAAATGTTTGCAAGCACCTTGGTGCATGAGAGTAAAACAGTCAAAATATCGACACAACAAGACATTAAGGGTGCAGACATATGCATGTTTAGGCAGAAAAGGTTCCTACAGCTCCCAGCAGTCTGATGATGGGATTGCCTTGAGTCTTGGTGTGCATGTGTATCCCTGGATAAGCTATCATGGTGCCAAGTTTGAGGTTTCTAACGTGCAAATTGATTGAGCTATTGAAAGGGGTGTGAATGGGGTGCCCAATTTTCAAAAATTCCCCAAAAATCAGAGGATGATGGGATTAGCTTGAAACTTGGCATCCATGTGGACACATGGATAAGCTATCATGGTAACGATTTTGAGGTTTCTAACATGAAAATTGACGGAGCTATCGAAAGGGGTGTGAATTGGGGTTATGGGTGGTGCGTTAGAGATTAGAGCCCCGCCAAAAATCAGGGGATGATGGGATTGCCTTGAGTCTTGGCGTGCATGTGTATCCCTGGATAAGCTATCATGGTGGTGAGTTTGAGGTTTCTAACGTGCAAATTGACGGAGCTATCGAAAGGGGTGTGAATGGGGTGCCCGATTTTCAAAAATTCCCCAAAAATCAGGGGATGATGGGATTGGCTTGAAACTTGGCGTGTGTGTGTATACCTCCATGAGGTGTCATGGTGCCAAACTTGAGGTTTCTAACTTTAACAGAAAAAAAGTTGTATACTTTTTTAGCTTTCAATGCAAGCCTATGAGGGGGGGGAAACGGAGCTCCAATCCAGATCCGGAGCTCAGCAGCAGAGCGGAGCGGACATGGGCGGAGTGGGGGCGGAACGAAGCGGCCCAATTTGCAAATCGCGGATCTGGAAGAGAAGCGGAGCGGGGGGTCCGTGCACACCCCTACTGAAAACACAACCCTTCCTCCCATCACTTGGCTAACCAATCAGAGAATGATAGAGAGATGTCTGGATCAATTTCTTTCCTTTTTTCTCCTAGTAACTGTTTGTAGTGAGCTTTCATTGCCACAAGCACAGCACAACATAAGAACACTGGATCATTCGTATTTCTGTTGGGTGGTGTATAATTCAGTACATCAAAACACAGTTTGGACTTTGGTGTGCTAAAATCCCCTTAGGTTATTGAAATTTACAAGCGCCTATCCTCCTAATCTTTCATTGACTGGTGATTTTTCCTCCTGACATTTCTATATTTAATAGATTTTACATCTAAAAGCATGATGCGATGTGGGAACTTGACAAATCTGTGTTGCATTTGAAACTCTGTCCAATGGTATAATATGTAATGTTACTTCACCTTTTCATCTCTTTTTCTCTTCTTTCTTCCTTTGCCTTTAGTGTAGCCCTGACTTTAATATTCAGAGTCTTTGAGAAACTGTTTATAGCAGTGGATCAAAATTTGCTGACAAGTTAAGAGCCTGAGATTTTAGTTTGGCCTCAGGTGCAATTTGGCAATCTAAAGTGCATGTGCATCCAACAAAGTTATTTATTTATTTAGGATACATATTTATTTTGTAAGAAAATAGTATGCTTGTTGTTACTCACATCCACCCATTTGTACTGTTTGTGGTGGGGGAGCTTACCAATATTATTTAATAAGAATGACCAGATGTTGTGTCATTCTACAGTATTGTTGGAAACATGGAGTCTGCCACAAAAATGGCAGTCTCCACTGGCAGCCACCATTTTCTTTTTTTTTTTGGTGTGACAGCTAACAATTTTTTTACCACAATGATTCAGAATGATGCAGCATAGATAGCAGCAAGGAGGAGACAGAAAAAGGGTAATAAAATGTGCTCTATAAAACCCTGGCTAATTTCTTCCACTCAGCTCTCAATTTTATCCTTTATTCAAACACAAGTGCTATTTAGAAAAATCTAAACATTCATGATTTTACTAATCTGAAGCCATTTGTGCCTCAATTTGTTCTTGAGCTCTCTGAAATGATTCCAACTAGCCACAAGGGTAAAAAAAAAAAAAGTATAATTCACTCTCCAGATGTTCACGATACATTGATTCCTTGAGCTCATGATAGCCTTTGAACAGTCAGTTTCCTTTGGAGAATAGAACATCAGAGGGTTATGCTGTTTATTTATCTATAATGCAGGGTCTAAGAAGGAAAGATCAAGGCAGAGCAGGATGGTAAGTTAGGATGTTACAACCACAAGGTTGTCATTGCACAATTAAATAAACTGCACAAAGAAATCTCTATGTCTCAGTACAATTGCTATGTGAGTGATGCCTTGCAACTACATCACCAGGTTCTATTTGACATGGCCACCCACACAATATTAATTGGGACCAAGACAGGAGAATAGAAGTGAAGGTCCCATTACCAGTTCTATTGATTTCCAAGAGATGTTGAGTCATTTTCATCTGCTAGCTCTTCTCTTCTCTATCCCATTCTCAAAGCTCTTCCTCAGCAGCCTGCTGCTCTTGTTCCTAATGAAGTTGTGTGACCGAAAGGACTGCTCAAGCTGTTTGCTAAAATAGGGTGTCTCCCACTGCTCCACTGCCATTGTATCCTCTAATAAACAACCTACAACTTCCCTTCTTGTTTGGCATCTCCCAGTCTTCATCTGTGCTCTCTGCTCATGTTGAGCACCTTCGTACTCTACTATTCCTGTTCAACAAACATGGAAGTCAAGCAACCAACAAAGAAACAAACATAGCATGTTATTCCCAAATTCACTGGAAACAAGAAAATGTGATGAAAAGGGTAGATGCCTCAAATTAGGGTTAGGTAAACAATGCAAGAGTACTGCCAATGAGCCCACATGAAGAGCATTGGCTAACAACTATCTGGGCAGCAGCAATATAAGAAAAGAAAAGAAAATACCATCCTACAAATTCAGGGACATGAACTGTAACAATTTTCTTTTCTTTTGACATCCTGAGTTGATAAGGTGAAGGGATCGGGTTCAGAATGGCATTGCTCAAAGGACAAACAGTGAAACCATGAGTTTCACTTATACAGGAAACAATCCAATGACAATTTACTGTCAACTCTCTCTTTGGAATTTTGTACACATAATCTCACCTAGGCCTGCCTGTGCATAAGTAGTCCATAACCGTGAAATCTTTGCTGCTATATGCTAAATTTCGTATAGAGTCTGTCATTCATGAGAAAGACAGTTTGGCTCCTAGAGCAATGTTTGGAGAATATAGTAGCTCCTTAGCATAAAGGAATTGGCCCCTCCCAATTTGCATGATCAGAAATAGGTTGTTTAGGCTTTTATCCCCAAATGACCACTTCTGTTGTAAAACTCTCAGGGTTGAACACAGACTTAGGGCATATCTACACCAGTGGAGGAAAGGGGGAGGATCTCGCAAGATGCTGATAATGAGATCCTCTCCCTGGGTTCACACATGGCATGCGACGTCCATTGAGGAAGCAGGATGTCACACCCATCATTTTTTTAAAAAAAGACAGGAACTGGAGCACACCTGCGCTCCAGTGAAAAAGTAAGTTAAAAAAAAAAGGCCCGACCCCACTCCCCACCCATCCCCGATCACCCTGGATTCCCCCCAGCCTGGCTCCTTCCCTCTGATGACCCCCGTTACTCATGAGGAGGAGGGAAGAAGCCGGGATGGCTGCCCACATCACCTGGAGTCCTTGGGATTTTCCCGGGACCATGGAAAAAATGGGCTAAAAGGGCCTACCAATATCCTGAGGAAATGGAGGGATCATCCCTCCCTGCTCCCAGGATCCCCTGTGCATCATCTGGATGCACAAGGCTGATCCTGGGACAATCACTAACATAACGACTGGTGTAGACATGCCCTAAGTCTTACTTACTGTAGTCCCATTGAAACTATGACTAACTTAAGCCACATTGATGCCAATGGGCCTACTCTAGCTTTGATTATGTCTAGATAAAACCCAACATGGTAAGTTTAAGTGTGCATACCTCTTAATCCATCTTTCTGAGTCTTCGGCCAAATCTACACCAAGCAGGATATAGCACTATCAAAACAGTATGAAAATGGTATATAATATGTTTCTG
Organism: Elgaria multicarinata webbii; assembly: GCF_023053635.1. Lineage (NCBI taxonomy): Eukaryota > Metazoa > Chordata > Lepidosauria > Squamata > Anguidae > Elgaria > Elgaria multicarinata. The sequence goes on from NC_086177.1 coordinate 56,014,002, forward strand.
GTCGGAATTCAAGGAGTTGGTAATGATGTTTAAAGCCCTAAATGGCTTGGGACCTCGATATTTGAGGGATCACCTCTCTCTATATCTGCCTGCCTGAAGTCTGAGACCTGTTGGAGGAGCCCTTCTCCTTGCCCCACCAATGTGAGATATATGCTATGATGGGACATGGGAGAGGGCTTTCTCTGTTGCAGCACCCCAGCTGTGAAATGCCCTCCCCAGGCTTCATTTCGGCGCCAGATTAAGACATGGCTTTTTAACAAAGCCTTTGATAGCTAAATCCACCAGCCTGCACAGTCTTGTTTTAATTGGCTTTTACTGTTTTAATATTTCATATTAGTTTTAACATATTAATGGTTTAATTTGTTTTAGAACTGTATATTATATTTTATATGTATGATTTATACATATCATACATATAAATGTAGAAAGAAAGAAAGAAAGAAAGAAAGAAAGAAAGAAAGAAAGAAAGAAAGAAAATACCACTAGAAAGTTGTGGTTCTATCTTTGGATGGTTAAACTGTGCGAATTTCTTCCCAAGAACAGTCAATAAGTACCACATGGAGAACATTTGTGAACACTGAACCAGATGAAAGACTAATTAATAATATCAAATAGAAGTAGGCAAACTATTGCCCTTCAGATATTTTGGACTACAGATCCTATGAATGGAAGAGAAACATTTCAAGATGCAAAACAAATATTTTATTTGTACGAAAGCCCAATGTGTTTCGGCCTTTTTTTAAAAAATTAAGGCTGCCTTCTAGGGATAGCAAAAATGTCTGCAGAAATTTCTGTAATAATGTCTCCTACTAAAATTCACCAGTGACTTATGGGAGTTGCAGTCGAAAACATCTGGAAGGTACCAGGTTGCCTACCCCTTATATAAAGGAAAACTACCTGAATGAAGTGATTCTGTAAAAACAAATTCTAAGCCACAGAATCAAAGCTGTTGCTGAGAAACAAGGCCATCATCAGTTGCTGGAAGGAATATTACCTTATTAACATAGAAGCTTACGCCCGTAATAAATCATTACTGGCAAACAAGTATAGAATTGTTTGCAAATGGATCAAAAGCAAGCTCTTTGAAGTACATTTTGGAGTATCACTGAAATGTATACAATTGGGGCCAGGTTATCTGATGGAACGCTTCCTCCATATGTGCCTGCCCAGACTCTAAGATCATCCTCAGGGGTCCTTCTCCATGAGCCCCTGCCAAAGGAAGTGAGGCAGGTGGCTACTAGGAGGAGGGCCTTCTTTGCTGTGGCACCTCGGCTATGGAATGAGCTCACTAGAGAAGTTTGCCTACCACCTACGTTATACTCTTTTCAACGCCAGGTCGAAAAGACCTTCTTATTCTCCCAATATTTTAACAGTTTATCATCATAGTCTTTTAGCCCTGCTGTTTTAAATCTGTATTTTAAATCAGTTTTTTAAATGTGTATAAATTTCTCCATCACTGCTCAGTTTTACCCTGGTTGTTCTTTTATATATTATTTTTATTGTGTTTTATACTATTGTTTGTTTTATACTTTGATTTATGGCTGCTGGTTTTAACTTTTGTGAACCGCCCAGAGAGCTTCGGCTATTGGGCGATATAAAAAAGCAATAAATAAATAAATGCCATTATGGTAGCCATTTGAAAAGGGGAATAAAACAAAACCTGCTCATTGGCTATAACTGACAGGAAATAAACTTTGATGTTAGTGTAATTTTACACTGAGAAAGAAAATAATCCTCTCAAGACTCATTTATGGATGCTCCATCCATCTTCATTTTAATTAGAAAATGCAGCATGTTTATTCATGTGAAAAACAATAGGATGAGGATGAGGTTAAGAGCCATTCCTGATGACAAAACTCCAAGATTACTACAGTGTTTAATAGCACCAGCTGAATTCAGTGTCCATAGTTCAATATCCAGTCCTCGTGATATAGCCTGTGGAGTTTTGATTTTTTTGTTTTTGTTTTATTAAGGTGTTGTTGTTTTTTAAAAAAATGACCCTGTAACAAGTACTGCATTACTGGCACTATTGACTTAAATAGGTTTTAAATATGAGATGACATGAGCTCCAGTGCTGAAAAGTGTGACTGCGCAGTGTAGAACATTTTTATTTTATTTTTGTAAAGAAGCAAGAGAGAATATCACAAATAGTGGGGCACTTTATGCAGAGGAAACAATGGCCTTCAAAGGCAGGGGAACCCAGAGAAGGACCCCTGCAGTAGGTCTTCATATGCAGGCAGGGTCATAGGGGAATAGACAGTATTTGGGGTATCTGGATCCCAAGCCAAGAAGTGATGTCAAGATAAGCATCCAACTACACAATATACATACAGTGATGAATAGTAACAAATAACCTTATTTATTTACAATATATAACTGATGCATAACACCTGCACGGTCATTAATGGCCAACTACCATTTGCCCAACAGAACTGTGCAAGAAAAGTGCTCCTAAACAGTAGTCACTTTACAATAATTATTATTATTTCCATGCATAGTATACAAAATCACAGTCTGGTAATGAGATCAGATAATACCCTTTTAAACATATATTTTTACAATAGAAGGTTATATTTGTTATTTTCTTGTTCTTATACACGTTGTAAAACTTTATGACAGGTCTCTGTGGTTTATTATTCCTGTTTGCGCGAGGGCTTCGTCAGAACGAACACCATGATGACTCGGCTGTAAACCATATGGTTATTGTGTGGTAGACATCTCTAAACATTATTATGGGGTAAACACCTCCAGAATAAAAAGCAGCTGGAATGCTTGAAGCCTGGAAAAACCGTGAATGGCAGCAGAGAGCATCAGCATTTTGAACTGTGCATGAAACTAGACCAACAGCCAGTGAAGCTGTTTAAGCACTGGCAAGGTATGTTCCTTCTAGCCAATCCCAGGCAGCAACCTAGCAGGAGTATTTTGGACCAACTGATATTCCTGAGAAGTCTCCACACAATGGACACATTGTCATTCTTGGACATTACAAGAGCCTGTATAAAACAGCAGTGCTGGCAAAGGGTGCTTTGTGTCAGAGAGATTAAGGATGCCTGACTCTACCCTTAAGGGCACCTCCCCTAGCTGTGTTTGGAGGTTAAGCCCAGGGGAAGCAGTAGGGTGCAAGAAAGTGGAAGTAGCTCAAGGAAAAAATACCTTATTGCATCTACCGTATTTCTTCGATTCTAAGACACACTTTTTTCCCCATATAAACATCTCTAAAAACGGGGTGCATCTTAGAATCACGGGTGCGATTATTATTCTTAGAATCAAAGCTTTTTTTCTGTTGGTGGTACTGAAATTAGTGTGCGTCTTACAATGGATGGCATCTTACTATCGAAGAAATATGGTCTGTTCTTGGCATAAGCATGTACAAGGGTGTGCCCAGGCACACACTAATGTCTCAAGCAATAAGTGTTGGATTGAAGGGGGCTTTGAGGGGGATCCTGGTTCTCTGGCTACCCTCTAGCTGTTCTGGCACCGTGCCCAAAGAATCACTGCCTCTGAGAGAGCACTGTTGGTCTCAGCACCAGGAGCGAAAAGAAATCACTTTGCTGGGAGCCTCTCTGCCAGGAGCCGCACTTCAAAGAGGACAGGAGGAGGGCCCCCAAAGGCTAATATTGCCTTGCAAGCCCCTCCTCTAGCCAGTGTCACCACCGTGCCCCACCAATGCTGAGGCTTGAGGAGTGTCTTCTCATTCCCCCACTCAACTGCAACGGCCCTCACATGCTCAGGCAAGCCAAACACGGAGTAGAGCATGTGTGTCTACAGCATTTAATAAATAAATGAATAAAAATATTGACCTTTATGACTGAGTATTAAATAAATGCTCACCTTTAAAAATATATATAAAATCCCTGGGTGCACATCCTAATGAAATGTGCTGCACATGCCTATGGTTCTTGCATCAAAGTAGGGGGAAAGGAGCTGCCTCCACCATCACAGTAAGTCCAGCCTGCTCCTAAACCATCACAAAATGTTCAGGGGCCAAAATCATGGCCCCCGTTCCCCAGAAGGCTAAATCAACCCCACCGATTTAGAACAAAACTGTTGTTTCATTTGAGTTCTCTACAGCCCTAGCACCAATTTTTGGAAATGACTATCAAAGTCATGAGGGCAGGTAGCTGGTTTTCCAGACAGAAGGCTTTGAACAAAACGAGTGAAAGCATTATGCAGCTATTCTGCCTTCACCTCCTTAACAAACTTTTTGCGTTAAGAAAAAAGAAATAGGGGGAAACAAGAGAGGAAAACTATGAAGGCAATGAGAGGAAGGCAAACCAGCCCAGAAACCAGACTGAAATGGATACCGGTAGACAGTTCCACAGCTGTCCTGGGAGCAAGTACTATGGCAATGAGTAAAACTGCTGCTTAAAATGCCTATTGGGTGAATTCTGAACGGAACACCCTTTAAAATGTATTTCAGCATAGTGATGTGCCAAGTGAGCTTGTAGCTGAGATTAAATTTGAAAAGCAGGTTCCTAGTTCACACTCTCAGCCATAACATTATAGCCCTATTCAGGTGTTATCCACCCAAACAGGCAACAAAGATGCATTGGGGTGTTGCTTTATGCCCCCACGAGGCTTCCCAACTCCTCCCAGCCCCTCACACAATGAGGCTGAACTTCTGCAGCAGGAAGCCTTTTCTATCCTTGGCGGTCCCCAAATGATTTGGAACTCTTATTTTTCAGTTTCTCAGCCCCACAGGTAGCCCAGGGCAGGGCTAATCCTACAGCCCCGTTGCCTGTTCAGGTGAATAAATGCCTGAATAGGACTTGAGTAATGACTGAACAGGATTTATACCAGCTCAGAACCCTATACACAACAGTCCATTGCAATCGATAGGGATTTTGTTCTTGTTCTCTGTGTTGCTCTCCTTTCTTTTCAGTTGAAATTAGTTTGGACACCTGTGTGCATTACAACACAAGCAACTACATGTACAACTAAAAGTGCCCTCATGCCAGTAGTAGTAAGTATAATTCTGAACCACTGTGGCAGAGTATTCACAGTGACTTGGCTGAAGGAGCAGAAGATTATGGTCAGATTGGCAAATTATTTGCTCTACTGCCACACAGATTATGCAGTGCACTGAAAACAATGCTCTTCAATGGATTGGCATCATAATCCTGTGACCCCTTTTTGTAATTAAATGGAGCCACCTTGTACCCAAGCACGTAAGAGCCAAAACGTTTAAAGATAAGATGATCCCATTTGTTCCATGGCTCCCTTTCTTTCTGTTTTATCTTTGTTCATGATGCTCAGAGCATTAAAAACCCAAATCCAGTAGGATTGCTCTTGAAATATGAATTTTTAACGCTGCAGAGAGGTGCTAAAAGGCTAAGTGGAAAGCATTAGTGTTTGAATTTCTGGAAGAACAGTTAAGCAAATAAAGAAAACAAAATAAAGAAAGCAAAATTGGTTTGCAAGCAAGGAAGATAATCTGGCTACTGAGAATTGCTAGTCCTAAAGAGGGAAGGGAAACTTGTGGCCCACAATATGTTTTGGACTATACATGCCATGAGTTCGCTATGGTGGCCATGGATTATGGAAGTTGTAGGCCAAAACATATGGAAGGTCACACATTGCCTACCCATGTCCTAGAGCCAACTTTTTTTTGCACCCTACCATACCTTCCAAACTTTGTTTTAACCTGCCACTCTAAACCTTCCCATTTTCCTCCCATATAAAAAGATCCAATGAGAAGCTTGATGGATTTGTACACTGGGACTAGAGGCTTCTCTGAAGGCCTTGCAATGGCTCCAATTCATTTGGCATAGATCCCCAAAAGGAATTCCAACAGAATTCTGGGGAAAGTTCCATTAAAATGGGAAGTTCTCTGGAGTAGATACTAGCCAACTTTGCCAATTTCTGTTATACAACTGAATTGTGACACTGAAATTAGTTCACAAACGTAATTTCAGGTGAGCTCTGGTTCAATTAAACTCTGAATACTTTCTGTCAGTGGCAAAATTAAAAGAAAACTATTCAAGTCTTAGATGTTGCATTCATGATAAACTGCTCTTAACACAACTTTCTTTTTCTCCAATAATTAAAAGGGTACAGAACAGAATCTAAGTGCACTTTTGCAGACATAAGCTCAACTAAAATCAATGAGACTTATTTCTGAACAAATTGGTTAAAATCAGGCTATATGTGGCTTCTTGTGAGTGTATTTAAAGTGCAAGATTATGTTTACACAAAAAAAGCTCCAATCTTCATTTACCTAGTTAGTTAATAGAATAACATAAGTGGAAACTGAAGGAAATCATGCTGTATAAATGACTTTTACATTACACATCATTCATACTAATATTGTCTCGCCAGGAGTTTTCAGTAATATTTAATAACTAAGGGAGATTATTTTCTACTCCCTTGCAGACTGAAATATGATGATGGTCTCCTCTGGTGTTATTTGTTAGATTCAAAGCTAAAAGTGCAAGTCATTTGGTTCTAAATTGGCCCATTTACCTTTAATGTTTTTTTCCTTGAATAACAAGGTTGGTGCCAAATGCTGAAGGAATGCCCTATGCATTATGAATGTGAATTTATGTGGGTAGTAATTAGGGCACAGGGACCCCCAGGGTGTTACATCTTGCTTCACACCTAAATATAAACATGCCTGGCTTTTAGTAAAACGTCTTGCAAAGGAGAGCAGAAGTGACCTACTTTGTTGACCACCTTGAGTTCCCCATTTTTTACCCTACAGCCAGCAAGGACTATGATAAGTAGAGCTGAGCCAAAATGTAGGTGGGGGAATGCTTTGTGCAAAATTGTTCGCCCACTGTGAAAACTTCCCTCTTTAGGTGATTTTTCAGGGAGCTTCTGAACAAGGCCAAAGTCTACACATTTTGTAGGGAGAGGTGTACCATGAAGAGAAGAATTCTTCTTTCCCCTAGAAGGGCCCAAGGAGAACAATGCTATGTCTTGATATAGCATCAATCCCACTGAGCTGTTTTCAGGAAAGAAGAAGGCTGAGAAGCTGCTGATTCAACCAGCAACAAAGATATTTTTCTTTAAAAAAAAAAAAAAAGGAAGAGAAATTAGACTAGAGCTTTCTTCTCTTAATGGTAAGCTTTACACCACCCAAAAATGAAGCAGTCCTTTGACTGACATTTTTACTTTCCCACCTCAACCCTAGGAAGGTGCAGAAAGGACATTTTGTGAAAACCTTGTCCCAGCACTAGCCATGGCATCACTCACATCATCATGTTGGCTATCTGAAGCCTGATTGGTTGGCATCATATAACCAAGCAGAAGGGAACATTTTATCACTATTCTTAAATGGCATCAAAGGAGCTTCCAAGAGGCACAGTGAACGGGTGTGAAAATGGGTTTTTTTTTAGCATACTTTTGTTGTCTGAGCAGAGGCTTCTTCTTTTCCTTTCTCTTATTCACCTTAACTATCCTTGGAGTCATTCACTCCAACTGTCATTCATTCTGATTGGCTGTGAGAACCCACATGATATCCATGACATCAACACATCAACTGTTGTATCATATCATCAACAAAATCATCTGAGTCACCACAGCCAACTGGATTAAATGGCAGTGAGGATAAATGAGGACCTGGACAATGGGGCAAAACCAGAATGAAAATAATGGTGCCAGCAAGACGAGTAGTGACACAAGACAAATATATCCCATGAGTTTTGAAAATCCCTGGAAATAAAAGATACTTCTCAAACTTCAGAAAGCAAACACAAACAAACACTCCTCAGTATCCATTTATATAATCTATTAATCATGGCTCATCTCTTCCTAAATTCCCCATAAAACTTTTGAAAAATATATTTCTATGTCCTTAACCTTAAGAACCTTTAACTCGCATGATATCTTTTTCCAGAGGGGTAGCTGTGTTAGTCTGTTGCAGCAAAGCCAACAAACAGTCTTATGGCACCTTAAAGACTAATAAATATATTATGGCAGAACCTTCCAGGGACTTCATCACATGCATGAAGTGTTAACCTGAGTAGTTACAGGTCTATATATACAGATGGCTGGGGAAGGGAAGAAAGGGAAATTGTAAACAGTGACATAAGAGGGAAACAAATCACACTGTGCAATCCACGAAACATACCACCCAGAGAGCTTCGGCTATTGGGCGCTATAGAAATGCAATAAATAAATAAATAAATAAATAAATATGCAGGACAGATTTCACAAAATCCAGACAATCTCTGGTTTGGAGTGTTTTTGGTTTTACTGTCCTTAGAATCAGATCAGCCAACGGATATTTTAAAGGTACTGCAAGAAAATATCCAGTTGCTGTAGATGTGGAAGAGCTTTGAAGGTCATTCATTCCATCTTTGAAATAGGGCTAGGTTTTATACACTTACAAAACTCAGTTGATGATCTCATATCCACCCAATTATGGTCTGCCAGCTGGTGAAAGCAGTAAGAAACAAAATGAGAAGCAAGGGCTTAGGGCAAAGGGTAAGGGCTTAACAACTGCCCCAAGTCAACTGATGGATATTGCCACACATTAATGAATATTAATGATTTGACAGACACACAATAAAAAGGTCCTTCTAAAAGATGGCACATTTCCCAGTGAAAGACCTTTACTTGGAATATGTCTTGAATGCCAGCATGGCCTTCATGAGTGATTATTGTGTTTTTCAAGCATGTTCCACCTCTATAATGTCAGCGCCACTCAGGAACTAGATATCATCTAAAAATGCCAGTGGCTGGAGCCTGACACCAGTGCAGCTTATTTCATTGTTTTATTTGTTAAGACACCAGCCTTCCCTAGAAACTCACCCAAACACCATCAAAGGTGAAATCACACAATAACATTCTAGCATAGGCAGAAAGAATGAAAACAGTGTGGTTGTCTACTCTAGGGCACAATCCTGTGTATATTTAGACAGCGTTCCCCATGGTGGCTGGGAAATGCTAGGAGTTGTAGGACTTTTTTCTGTCTAAAAATGCATAGGATTGTGCCCTTACCTCTCCTTGTTTTTGTTGACAGTATACTATGCTCCAGTCAGGACCCCTTTCCAGCATTATTAAGTTAGCCATTGTGCAACTGACATTGCAGCCATGTGAATTATTTCAGGGATAGAACATCACTTCCAGCCTTACTTGTATTGACCTGAAAAACACTGGACATCAAACAATCACCACCACAGACGAACGGCCACGTAAAATTTGATCAACCCTGATACATTAGTACATTCTAATGCAGGGGTATGCAACTGGATGCCCACCAGATGTTTTGGACTACAACTCCTATCAAACCCAGCCAGCATGGGCATTGGTCAGGGTTGTGGGAGTTGTAGTCCAAAATATCTGGAGGCCAGCAGATTGAGGAAGGCTGATCATAGAATGACAAGTCTTGCTGAAGAAGGGCAGACATGTATAACAATCACCCAATCAACAGATTTAGCCAGAAATACATAAGAAAATAAGAGGAGCCATGCTGGATCAGACCAAGGGTCTATTTAGTCCAGCATTCCATTCACACAGTGTCCAACCAGTTGTTGCCCAGAAACCCACAAGCATGACACAAATGCAATAGCACCCTCCCACCCATGTTCCCCAGCAACTGGTGTACATAGGTTTACAGCCTGTGTACAGTAACAGTGCATTATCAAGCTGGAAGAGCAAGTGTGGTCTCATCCACCATTCAAATAGCCTGCAGTGTGGATTATACCCTGCGTGTGTCTTCTTGAGTGGTGCCTGGTTCCCAGCATTCTTCAGTCTTGAACAAACAATGGAAGATCACATGAACAGGGGCTCCACCTAAGTGGGCAGCTATGCTATCTGCATTGTGGCAGGGAAGGGTTGTGCTGCTTTTCCACAATGCTATTGCAGCATAGCTCCTGGATGAATGTATGTGCTGGATCCAGATTTTGGGGGATACCTTGGGCTCTTCGCGTAATGGGCCACTTCCCTCAGTGAATCTACCTTCTCACATTCATTGTCACCAGCTGCTATTGCTCTTCATCCTCTTTCTCATCATTGCTCCCACTTGCTTGCTTGACAGGCAGAGAGCCAATGAGAAAGTAGGCCGTGTCATCTATGGCTCCTCTTCACCACTACCATTGCCTGGGACAGAATGAAAAGCAGGTGAACAAGCAGGTTGCAATGGTGAAGAGAAAAACAAGTCTAGGGAGGGGTCTTGTCAGTGGGTCCCTACTGAGTTGTGGGACCCTCAGCAGGTGTCCAACCATGCCTACCCTTGAGGCCAGACTCGTTGACTATCACTGTCCCTTAGCCTAATCCAACCTTTCGCAACCTGGTGCCTCTAGATATTTTGGACTACAACTCCCAGCATTCCTCACCACTGGACATGCTGCCTGGGGACAAAGGGAGTTGTAGTCCAAGACTACATCTGACTAGCCCCAGGCTGAAGAATGCTGGCCTAAACTATCTCGCAGTTGAGGTTGAATGAATGTCATAATACATTCTAAAACACTCCTCCTTTGGCTAGATCTACACTACTGCTTTATAGTGGTATTGAAGTACACTGATAACTGTTGGGGCACAATCCATATTCCATATACGGTTTTTATAGTGTTATTTTCTGCTTTTTATTCCATATTCATAATGATTTGACACAAGGTGTAAATCTGGCCTTTGTGACTAGCAACACTTCCCATGGCAGTGGTGCCCAGCACATTTCCTGAAATTGTCAACAAGACCCAAAACAATCCCCACCCCTGATCTAACCCATTGCCGTTTATTGTCTCTGGAGTAATTATTGGTTTGCCCAAGTAAAGACGAAGATAAATCATACAGACGTGAGTCCCTATTGGAAGGTTTCTAGATTTTCTTACATGAACTATTTCTCATATATAAATTTGACCATTTCACTATGTCTTACTCAGTAATCAGTGTTTAACAGTTCAGGGCAACCTGCAATTATGTTAGCTATTGATTCAGTGTGTTGAGAAAATTTATGACATTTGTCATTACCTGTAGTTTTAGTGATGGATTGGGTATATTATGGCTAAGTTCTGGTCTTGGTTGGCAATGAAAAATCCGTCTGCTTGGGCATAACATTTTCTTCTTCTCACCCAAGCAATTTATTTTCCAGTGTTGCTATAATCATCCATTTTGTGTGTTGGGGTGTGTGTGATATGCAGCATTTAGGTCCTTTATCCGACAACCTGCCCTATGATTTCTGAGTGAGCCAGGTGTGGCCATTTAGTTGTGCTGCTGTTTGTATATCAAAGTATGTGGCAAAATAATCGAGTCAGAAGATGTTAACCTGAATACCTGCAAAGTACTGTATTGTGCCCAGTGATTCTTTTAATATACTGATCGTATGTTTGTTTGTCTTTAATTATGTATGCTTTATTTCTGTTGGTTGTTTTTTAAAAAAATGCCAAGGTCTTTGATAGTACAAATCCATTCCTTTCCAGATTTATATAAATAATAAGTGAGATCTGTAACAAAATATTGCAGTGCATTCTCACTTCTTAATAGAAGTGTGCCTGTCTGGATTCCACCCTGCCATTCAGGCAGATCACACCCTCAACTCTGCTCCCAGTCTCCCTTTCTTCTTTTCCAAATGATATTCAACGTTCTGAGGCTATTGGGCTACTAAGCACATCAGGCTATTTGTGGGGGTTGGGAGAGGAGGAAGGTTGTCCAGTTAGGGTTGTTTGGTTTTTTTAAAAAAAGGCGTTAAGATCTCCATTTCTATCAGTCCTCACGACCTGAATTCACTATTATAGAAAGAACAATTTGAATTGGGAAGGAGTTTATGTGCAGGTAGAGAATGGGTTGCTCTTAAGGCAGGGCTGGAAGTAAATGGAAGGATATTTTGGTTGCAAGCCTATTTACTGTATCTGGAGTAGGCACCATTGAACTCAATGAGTAGACATGTATAGGACTGCACAATTAGCATAGGATTTTTTCTGGATGTTGTTTTTAAACAACAACAACAACAACAACTAGTAAGGCCTGTAGGTTACCCTGATTATCCAGAGCTGTACACATTAATCCAAACTAGTAAAGAGTAACCTATACAAGGAGACATACAATTGCACAGCCTGAACTGTTATATTCCAGCTCTGATGCAGAGATTCCAGTAGTTCCCTTCCATCGGTCTGCAGAATTTCTGTTCAAAATGGGTAGGAGTGATTAAAGTTTATTGCTTTCATTAATCTTTGGACTGGGGGGAGTTGTGGCCTAACATTGATCCCCAGCTTTAGAGTACTTCAAAGAGGCTCAAAAGAAGAAGACCTGTGACAACATTTGCGGTGAAAGTAGGGGGCTTTTAAAGAGCACAGATGGTGATTATACAGGGTGGCCAGGTGTCTTCTTTTACAAAGGACAGTCCTCTGTTTAAAGGGCTGCTGGAGGACCATCCTCTATTTGAAGCGCTGTCTGGTCCAATTCCAGTTGGAATTCCACTCTCTTTTGGTGATGCATGTCCTCTTTTTTGGAGATTCATAAGTGGCCACCTCATATAATAGGCCATGGTGAATTGTGACAACACTCTTTTTTCTCTCTATCTCTGACAACCATCTCCACCAAAGTTTGCAGATTTTAATTAATGTATTTAATAACAATATTCTAGAATATACTAATCATCCTAAGGCAGCTTACATAACCCAATATAAAGTACATTAAAACCACCCATCAAATCTTAAAAACAATTACCCCCCCCAAAAAAAAATATCCAAAAAAACCCAGCACCCGGAAAGCATAACCAGAAACATTTCAACAAGTTGGCATAAAAGCAAAATGTAAAACAAAAAGTTTCCAAAACCTGTAAAACCTTCTTGACCAAAGATGATCATGCGATAACTGTGCCCATAAAGGGCAGCAACAGTTCTATCATACCATCTTCAACTCTTTTCCACATTATTGTTTCTCTCTAGGCTTATTACAGTGCTAAAATTGCATTTTTTAATAGAAAGCTCAGCTTGTTTAGCAAAATCCTAAACCACAAATGGGTTGCTAGTAATGACATGTTTTTAAGGATGCACAAATCAATCTCAGTGCTCATTTAAAGGGTGGCAGGAGATGGAGCATTACCGAGGTGAACCTGACTTGCGGAGGTCAAAATACTTTCCATTATCATGGTCAATCTTACCAACCAATTTCTATAGAAAGCAGAGCTCCAAACTTCCCACTGTTGTGATGTGCTCTGTCAGTAATGATCTTTTGTTCTTACAGCTAGCAGGATTTAAAAAGGTGGGGGGCAGGGACTATCAGACTTCGCTGAACTCTTTTGCCTAGAAAATGGCTGGGTTTAGAGTTGTCCTGTTAGGTGGCTCAAAGATATTGCTGGATGTCTATTACATGCAAATTAGATTTTATATCTTCTCCATTTTCTTCTTCAACACTGGCAGCTTTTGAAGAGCCACGTTACATTATCATTTTGGCCAACATATGTAATCTATAATTCTAAGAATAATTCCCTAGAGGTCAATTCTATTGAATTTTGTGTTTCTTACTTCTGAATAAATGGCTTTAGATTGGAAATAAAAGATATTCTCTCTCTCTCTCTCTCTCTCTCTCTCTCTCTCACACACACACACACACACACACACACACACACACACACATATATATATATATATATATATATATATATATATATATATGAGCCATATGCTGCCCTACAAGGTGGCTTGGCCACTAACAATGAATACTAATTGAGAGGATGATCAAAGGCAGTTTCCATTTGCTGGGGATTGACAGGCACATCTACTTTTCTCTACTTTTTGTTGCTAGCTGGTAAGAAGCAGTTTGGGGAAACTGCTGTTGGGAGACTCATGCTGTTTTCAGAACTAATACTTCTTCCATGTTTGTGCCTCCTCTCCTCTTCAAAAAAATAAAAAGATATTGCAAAATCTTCATGAGCCTCCAATACTCTGTTCAAACGAGAACTGAAGTCGGTTGGGGAGGGGCATGAAAGAGTGGGTTTGTTTGTACTATGTGTTTCAACAAGAAAACAAGCATAACAGGCTGGACAGCAGCCTCAGAAGAACCAAGAGATGGGTTCTTTTCACATTGTAGAACATGCTGCAAGGTCTAAGACTGTATGAACACACCTACACCCAATGTTTGTTATGACTCTGGATCTCAAAAGTAGCCAAATGTGGGGAAAGACATGAATAATATTTATTCAAGGGATCACCTGTTAAGACATTTCCTTTTTTATTATTACCCCCTTCCTTCTTATATGTTGCCCTATACACTAAATTGCGATTTCTAGAACTGGTGCCATTGAAAAACTGTTGTTTGGATCTGCTGACTTCCCCAACCTCTGCAGCCCCCGTGCCATGTCTCATGTTATTTCAAGGAGTCCCCCAAATCCCTAGGATTGGCTGGGGTGCACAGGCAACTTCAGCAGGGAGAAGGGAGGACCCTGTTCCATGAACCAAGTTGCAGTCTCTTGACCACCAGACTATTCATTTTTTTAAAAAAAACAGCATACTGATGATAATTTACTTCTCCTTCAATCAATATTCTCATTTTCTACTTTGAGTTCTAATGTCAATTTCATCATTCTGTCTTCAAAATTATACAGAGCTTCTATAATAGGGGGCTCCAACATGGTGCCTACAGGCACCTCCTATGTCACCTGCAAATGGGTCCCCAACGTGGTTCCCATGGACACCCAAAAATATATTTTCCCCATTTTTTAAAAAAAATACATACTTGGATTTATATGAAATGCACACAACTTTCTAGCATTTATTGTATTTGAGCTGCAACAAAAATGGACCAAATATCCAAATAAGTATACATTTCAAGGTGATGTTTACATGCCACCCTTTCAAATATTGAAAGTGTGTTAAGTCCTCTGTCCACTGCATTACAGAAGGTGAATGTTTGTCCTTCCAATGTTGTAAATCAGTCTTTCAGTCATCAAAATGGTGCAGAGAATCCATTTACGCTGACCATTTGTTAATTTCCATGAAGCAGGTGAAAATTTAAAAGAGCATGTATTTCTGTGTAATAACCTACCCACAAAACAAAACAACTACTGGACATTGCCAAAACATAAGTTTAATAGAAGCAATAGCTGTATTGCACTGCCAGCAATTAGCTGAATTAGACAATCCGTTATTAAAGAGACATTGTGGTGCCTAATAGACATGAAGCAAAGGTCTTTGCTCAATAAGATGCGGACTAAGATCCATAGATGTGATAGGAAAATGCCAGAGTGGCCATCTTCTGATTAGGCACTTTGTGGTGGTGCCTACAACAGTTTCTCAAATTCCCAAATGCACCCACTGGTCTAAAAAGTGGAGCTTATATTGCAGTTGCACTGCTCCACTTTCTCTACTCCATGTAATTTTGTAAACTTTCCCATTTAGGAAGGGTAAGATGAAACAAACAGGGACCCCTTTCCTATAACATTAGTTGGAGAAGCCAATGCTTACTGAAACAGTACAATCTATGGCTGAAGATTAACTGTCCATAGCAGCTGACTTCCATGGAATTTCTTACCAACAGAAAGTATAATTCCCATAGCTTCTTCCCATACTTTGGAGACATGGAATAATTAAAAGTGGAGCTCAAAAACGAAGGTTTAAAACAGTTTAGCAATAAGTGCCATCTAGTTCTTCATTTGGCAGTTACTATTCATTTTCCTTTTTCTTGTGCTAGAAATTTATGAGGATGTTCAATGTGTATACTGGAATATTTGAGGTATGACTCTGATTTCACTCACAGCTCCTTCACATCCATTCATTTATTCCACTGGATTTACTACACTGCTCAAAACCGAACTCTAACGCAATTGGAAAGAAAAGGCAATGAAAAATATGATTGATGCATATTGCTTCGATACTCATGTATCGCACAGTCACAAGTGGCCTCACAAGCGCATATTAAAGTGATAAACAAAGAATGTCTTCCATTTCACAACCTGAAATGATAGTTTGGAATAAAAACCACTTAGTGTTTAAAACAAACACACACAAAAACCTAAAGCGCATTTCATAAACTCTCTGTAGTAACAGCCTGAAGTTCATAATTATCTTGTTGTGGATATGAATCTGTTCAACTCATAATATTCAGCTTTATTATTAATTGAGCACCATTTATCGCAAACATTCTTCTCCAGCTTTGAATATTGAATGAAGTTTTGTGGTCAGCATTCAGCAGACAAGGAGCAAGCAGTGAAGTGGCCAAGTTTGCTCACACCAAATTATTTAGGGTGGTTAAAACAAAAAGGATCTGTCCAAACTGCAGCAATGAGCATTTAAATAGCTAATGAGGATCAGTGCAAGCAAGGGTAAAGCAATGCACATTCTCTTGATTATTTCTTGCAAATAATAATAATAATAATAATAATAATAATACCGCCATGAGTGAGAAAGAGATGATGATGATGATGATGATGATGATGATGATGATGATGATGATGATGATGATGATAGAGGCTATCCTCCATCAGATCCAATGCTGGGAGCAGCCAAATTTCCAGGAGGCTGTCCATTATGGTTAGTGCTATAGGATGGGTACAGAGCAGGTAAAATAGTCAGGTTCTAAGGGTTAATATCAGAATAGGGAGACATGAAGCACCTTCAGCATTTCCTGACATTCATAATTCTAATTGGTTAATTTGAGACTGCCCTATGCTTTCAAATTGTAATTTTAAACTGTTGCTGCTGCTTTCACTGCTGTCTTTTTCACTGACTTGTTTGATGTTTTATTATTGTGGATTTGTATTTTATTCTTGTAAAATAAATTTTATGATGACATTTTAAATTGTGTGTTTGAACTGTCTTGAGAGGATTGTATAACTCTGAGAAGTGATATATAGTGGTACCGCTGTTTTATTTGTATATTTTGTACAGCACCAAGTACATTGTTGGTGCTTTATAAATTAATAATAATAATAATAATAATAATAATAATAATAATAATAATAAATGTATTTATATCACGCACACACACACACACACGGGATGCTGGGCTGATTTAGAACTGAGCTGAATGTAGATAATGATCACTATCGGTTGTAACACATTGTAACTGCCCGCCATTAAAATCCCACTTCCTTGCTTGTGTTTGGGCTCCATGACCTCCATCACACCTACTTTTTTTTCAACGCACGCATCTGCGATTTCTACCTCCATTTCATTAGCGCGTCAAGCACTGGTCACTTTCACGTGTGTGCGTTCTTGCTCGATTTTGCGTTGTTTACCTTTTCACCTATGCCAGCTTGTGCTTCCTGGTATCACCACTGTAGCCACCCCACCCCACTCCTTTTCCTTCCCCCTCCAGTTCATTGATTCTTGTGGTTGATGGACATTGTGATGGGCGTGGGTGCCTTCTCCCCCTTCACTGTGGTTTTGTTGTCTACTGTTTTAATGATTTAGCATTTGATCCATTAGGTGCCATTTCTGCCTTTTGAGGGGAAGAAATAACAATGAGAGAGCAATGAGTAGGGTTGGAGCAGCAGAAGTATGTTCAAGAGACTCAGCACAAGCCCAGTCATTCGAGCAATTCAGCACACCCTCCTTTTTTATCAGCAAGACCACCCTTCAATACAGATGCCCCCAGGAAGGGAGGTACCCCCAGAAGTGCTTACTCTCTGTTCCACTCGTGGCACTGCTTGCAGAAGGGAATTGATGGTAGGAATGTCAGTGTCCCACTGGATACCACCCAGGAAGCTCCCATTCCACTTCAGTGGAAGGCACAACTCAATCTACAAATGTCTTTGTGTTCATATAGCTATCTTCTTTATAAAAAACTAAGGGGGAAATTTATTTGTGCAGGAGTTCCCCCTGCACATCATGAGCAGGGAATTGCTGCATTAGGCTTTTTTTTTTCATTTTGGAAATATACTTCTAGCTGATTCATATTTATATATAAAGATGTCTACTTCTTGAAAAAAATAGCAGACAGTGTAATGATTATTTCATACCTTTCAGTTTATATATTTTTAGCACTAGCGTTTGAGACCAGATGGTGTCCAAAACGCAAGCAATATGCTTATACCTCTCAGAAAACCATCTGGTGATTTTCACAAGTTATACGTTCCTTTGTTTTTCTCACTGTTGAATGTACACAGCATGGGTTTTTGTAGTTGTAAGTTCATGGATGTTAGAGCAAAGAGCTTGATTGAAGAACTGAAGGATATTCCTGCAATCCATATTTTTAATATAACCCAAGAAAGTCAATCCTTGGTTCCCCCCCCCACAGTCTCTCATACTGAATCACATGAATATACGTACATTTTGTATTTACTTTGACTTGTTTGAAAATGTAATAAAATAAGCTAAAGTGTAAAAGAATTGCTTGGAATTATGTTAGCAATGATGAAGTGGTGAATTAATATTGTCTTTTAATTTGATTTTTTATTCAAATAATGTATTTAATATTACTTTCTACCATAAGTAGCATTCAAAGTAGTTTAACAATTGATAAATACATGTAAATAATCTTAGTAAACACCTGCACCATAGTAAGTTGAAGTACACATTAAATAAGACTAATATCAATAGAACACACTATTTACTACCAGCAGCAAGTAAACCAAACTGGCAGATTCAAGAGGGGTGTTTATAGCCCAGAGGTAGACCACATGCAGTAGCTCCCAGGATGAGTCTTTGGGATTACCATTTAAAAAGATTAGGCAGCAAGCTGTGACATCCCTAGGGTTCCACACGAAGCTAGAGGTCACTGTTTAAGTCAAAGTAACTAGATGCCTACCAGTAGTCCACCCAGTCCACTGTATCCAGATCTTCCCACACCTTATTCAAAATAAACTTCTGCCACCACCTAATGAACTAGAAGAGGACTCTCCTTAAATATGGCTGCCTGCACAACTTGGGGTGAGAACAGGCCTGGCGTTGAGGGTAAGCATGATTGGGCCTCTGCTGTGGCATGGTCTCTCAGAAGGTGGCCATGGACAAGAGCTCCCTGGAGTTGATCCTCTTCTTCACCATTGCAACCTGCTTATTCAGCTGCCTCTTGCTTTGGTCCAGACAATGGTGGTGGTGAGAAGCAGGAGCAGTAGATGCTACTGCCTATTTGCTCACTGGCTCTCTACTCACTAAGCATGCAAGCAGTGGGAAGGAAGAGGAAGAGGAGCAATAGCAGCTCATAAGAAAGGTGGTGAGAAGGTAGGCTCCACTGAGGGAAGGGAGCCTATTGAGGGTGTCTTGCCCAAGGGCCCTCAAAAACCCTGATGCCAGCACTGGGAGAGAGAGATTACCCTAGAATCCATCCAGACCAGAACGCATCAATATTCAAAACAACTACTGTATTTATTTAGGAAATATAACAACCAGGAATATAGCATGAAGAATAAAAAATAATGTTTCACCAGTTATATTGGCTGCCAGCCTTTTTTACTTGCTTATTTTTACTCTCCCTGTCTTTCTCAAATGACACTCCCACCTGACAATCACTCCTACTCCACCTACCATTCCATCTCATTCTCCTGCTGTTCTCCTGCTATTTTCTAGCTCATTCTGTTACACAGACCTATGTCTCAGACCCTGGAGAGGTCTTGACTATATAAATCACTACCAGTAACAGCTAGAGTACACCATACTGGGCCAAATTGCCAAATAGTCAGATGCAGTATAAGGCAGCTTCCTATGCTCCTAATGCCAAACCAAGCAGACAGCATGATACAAAAACAAATGATGCAGCAAAATTCAATTAACTCTCCTTACTTGCTTGACATGGAAAACCTCACGTAACAGGCTAGACCATGCCTGACAACTAAGTAATAATAATGTTGGTGCCAGGTGGATCTCCTTCATAGTCAGGCTGCAACCACAGAAGAGTCCCTCCCTCCTATTATTTTATTTTATTATTTATTATTGCATTTATATCCTACCTTTTTTCATCCAAGGAACCCAAGGCGGTGTACATAATCCTCCTCTCCATTTTATCCTCACAACAACAACCCTGTGAGATAGGTTGGGCTGAGAGTCCATGACTGGCCCAAAGTCAGCCAGTGGGTTTCCACGGCCGAGTGGGGACTAAAACCCAGACCTCCTGACTCCCAGTCCAACACTTTAGCCACTACACCACACTGGCTCTCTATTACCACCACCTTAACTCCCACAGGTGAGGGAGAAGATCCTCCAGTTATGTTCTCTGCTGTTCATGGGAAAGTCGGCCGAAATACCTTAGTCAAAGACAATTTTACAGGGGCAAACATTCATTTTAAAAAGCAAGCAAGGGATGAAATGAATGCACAGAACAAAAATGCAATCAATACTTTTGCCTGAGATGGTGAATTGTATTGGTAAGTCTCTCCATTATTTTGTTTTTGATATTGTTTTAACCAAGAGCGCAAGCTCATCAAATAGTCGTTTGTCCTGTATTTGGTAGGCCTGTGGTTTTATATCTGAAGGAAATGTTCCAGGTATTCACTCTTTCCTTGTGTGTTTGGCTCATGCTGAACAATTTATTTTCTTCCAGTGATTAGTATTCATGTCTAGTTCTGTTTTGGCAACAACAGGTGAGTCAGTTCTACTACACATGTTCCTTCCCTGTGGTACAAGGCTAAACTTGATCCTATTAGTTATTTTATTGACCTTTAGTGTTAAAAATATAATCAAGAATAACATTTTGAAAACAATCCCCCCTCATGCTCCATTAAAAGATAATTAGCCCATTTCTAGCAAATAAAAAAGGTCATTTGCAGCATCTATTTACTTAACATAGATCACGGCCCTTCAAACTACTTTTGTTTTTATTTACAAATTGGTAAAAAGTGGGGACATCCTCAAATGCTGAATTATTGAGAAGTGATGTCACAGTGGGGGGGGGGGCGGAATTCAACATCATAGGGGTCTATCCTTCACCCCAATACCCCAGATGATGGATACAGAAAATTGGGGGTGGAGAAAATGTATCCCAAAAGTGGGATTACCATAAATCTATCCCATTGCAGATACTGACAATAATTCTTTTGCTATCTATGACCATCAGTTATAATGACCCAGGAAATGGGCAGCTTCTGCATGAGCACCAGTTTGAGGTTTCTGAGTGCCCATGGGCAAGGATGAGCAATAGATGCTCAATGGACAAGATACCATCAATGGGCCCCTACCTGATCAGTCTACCTTCTCACTGCCATCTGAAATGGTTCGTCATCCTCTTTCCAATGATTGCTACCACTTACTTGCTTGACATGGAAAAAAGCCAGTGAGCAAGTAGGCAGTGCAATCTACGGCTCCTCCTTCTTATCATTTCCATTGTCTGGACAACAGCAGAGGCAGGTGAATACGCAGGTTGCAATGCTGAAGAGGTGGAACAACTCCAGGATGATCTTGTCAGTGGAACCCTGCTGGGTGTGGGCCATCAGCTGGTGCCCAACCATGTCTACCCTTAACACTGGCCCTGTTCTGCATCAACATCTGGTTGCTTGAAAAACTAGCCAATAGGGGCGGAGCCTGACGGTTCATGGAGCGGTAGGCTTTTCTCTCAGTTCCAGAGAAGGAAGCCAAGAAGCGTAATTATCTCTTCCTAATTCTCTTCCTAATTGGCAGTTATGTGAGTACAGTCTTTAATAATGAACGGTGAAATATCTTTGTAAGCGGATAAGTTGAAATGTCTCTCAGTGAGCTGCGGAAAGGTTAGTTTCACTTTCGAAGATTTCCTAGCAGCTCCAAAGGGAGACTTTCAAAATATAAATCACAGCATTACCAGAGGCAGAGACAGTAATTATTCACTATCTAGAAGCAATAAAGACAAAAGTATTAAATAACCCTGAGGTGAAGGTTTACTGAGGCGAAGGAAGGTTCAAAAAGTTGTGAGTTGTTGATGTGATCGACTTCCGCCCAGTAATTAGAAGAGTGTCAGAGGATCAGATGCCAAAAAAGAAGAATAAATCAAAAAATCCCACTTGGCTGAGAGAGAAGTCACACCCCTCAGACCACACGGCGGCAAGATTGTTTAAAGTTGAAACCCCCAGTAACAGCAACGGGGAAGAAAACAGTCTGGGAAATAAACAAAACAGTAAACAAGAGCAATGAAAAGATGGCGGCAAAAGCTGACATTGGGCCAAAATCAGCACTTGATGAACTGCAGAAGAATTTGAAAGAATTTATTAAAAGCAATAATGAGGCAATGCTTCAAGAAATTAAATCAATTAAGGAAGAAGTGTTTAGAAAGATGGAAAATCTACATACTTCAGTGGTGAAAGCAGAGAAAGATGTTAAAGAGATTAAAACAGAAATTAATCAAATATCAAAAAAGTGGATCTGAATGAACAACAGCTAACTGAGCAAAATATTAAATTTGATCTGTATGAGAAGAGGCTGATTCATTTGGAAGGTCAAGAACGAAGAGGAAATATTCGAATTAAATATCTTCCAGAAATACAAGGAGAAAAATTGAGATCTAGTATTCTAGGATGGTTAAACGAGCTGGCTCCAGATCTGAATATAAATCAACAAGACATAGTCAGAATTCATAGAGTAGCTGGAAACAGATCAAGAGCTATGCCAAGAGATATTTTGGTTAAATTTGGCAATTATTACAAGAATAACAACGCTGAATTTTCAAGAAACACCAGTCCAAATCTACAACAATCTTTGTCAGCAAACTATCCTTTGGAGAAGGAGTGTAAAACCAATTTTGGCAAAGCTTAAGCGGGTGGGCATTGCTTACTCATGGGGTTATCCAGTGTTCCTGAGATTTACGCGAGGTGGAAAACAGCACATAGTAACATCGCTGGAGCAAGGATTGGAGCTGCTGAGAAGTCTAGGGATGGATAGTGATATTTCATCTGGGCAAGAAGAAGGAGAGGGAAAAGGTCCAGGCCCAAGTGGGGAATAAGAGGGAGATAACAAAAATAAAAAATGAGTAAAGGGCTTGCCGTATCAGAACTGTAGGCTTCATCAACCCTTAGGGTTGGTTGACCATGACCGGGGTGTTACACCCATGGAGCAGAGGAGGGGGGGAAAGGGGCGAGAGGGAAGGGGAGGGAGGGGGATTGAGGGGGGAAGGGGAGGGGTACTAAAATAGTGTTTATATGTTGTTATATGTTAAAAATTATGTTTTTGTTACAAATGTAACGTTTGTAACAAATGTAACGGGATCTAGAAGAACTCAATCAAAAAGCATATGGATAA
Source organism: Elgaria multicarinata webbii (assembly GCF_023053635.1). Taxonomy (NCBI): domain Eukaryota; kingdom Metazoa; phylum Chordata; class Lepidosauria; order Squamata; family Anguidae; genus Elgaria; species Elgaria multicarinata. The sequence goes on from NC_086177.1 coordinate 56,037,020, forward strand.
GAAGATACGAATTTCAACACTCAATTGCAAAGGTCTGGGGGCAATTGTTAAAAGGAAAAGAATAGAGCAATTATTAAATAAAGAAGGGGCCAACTTTATCTTTCTACAGGAAACACATCAAGCTAAGGAAGGTATGAATGAAATATGTTTAAAATGGTCAGAGTGCTATGAAAAGTTCCTGGGGACTTCAAAAAAAAATGGGGTAGCTAATAATTTTGAAGAAAAGTGGATTTAATATGGAAAAGAGTAAAAAGGACGATGAAGGGAGATTTATTATGATACAAGGGCAATTGGAAGGTAATTATTATACTTTAATAAATGTATATGCCCCAAATGAGAGACAAAAATAAATTTTTAAAGAATTGTTTAAGGAAATAGATGAATTTAAAAGAGGTTATGTCATTTTAGCTGGAGATTTTAATGTGGTTATGGACAATGGGGTAGATAGGTCCAACCCTACCAGGTTTGAGATAAGAAATAATACTACAATTCTAAATAAAATGATAAAAGAGAAGGATTATGTGGATGGGTGGCATTTAATCAGTGGGAGGGAACCAGGTTTTACGTATTATTCTCCAGTTCATAAAACTTTTTCCAGGATAGATCATATTTTTGTCTCAAAGGATCTAGCAACAAAGGTGTGTAATATGAAAGTAGGGGTAATTAAAGTAACTGACCATGCCTTGATTTTAAAGTTAAAAGAGATTATAGGGAAGCGAATAGATGGAAGATGAACACTAGGATTTTAAAATATGATAAGGTTGTAGAAAAAATGCAGAAAGAAATGTCGGAAATATGGGAAATTAACGAAAAGGGGGGAAGTTCACCATCAGTTGTGTGGGACACAATGAAGGCTGTGACTAGAGGGATCTGTATTAGAGAAATGTGTAACTTAAGGAGGCAACAAGAGGGAATACAGAAAAACCTAGAGGAAGGGATAAAGAAGTTGGAAAAAGAGTATTTGCAAAGCAGAAATAAACAAATATTGTTAGAATTACAAGCAAAAAAGAAAGAATTAGAAAATAAGAATTTAGAAGAAATACAGAAGAATTTGATATATATGAAAAGAGAGTATTTCGTGAATAGTAATAAAAACTCAAAGGTGCTAGCGAGACTCACACAAAAGGAAAAGTTAAAGAATTCGATAGGGATAGTGAAGGACAAATTAGGAAAACTATGCAGTATTATGAAAGAGAAAATAAAGATATTTCAGGAATTTTACCAAGAATTATATAAAGAGAAAGACACACTAAAGATGAAGATGGAGATATATATAGATAAATATATAAAGAAGGGTCTAATAGAAGAGGATAAAGATTTAATGGAAAAGGATATATCTCAAAAGGAAATAGAGGAAGCTATTGAGAAATTGAGAGGGGGTAAATCCCCCGGGTTAGATGGGTTAGGATCTGAATATTATAAAACATTTTTAAAAATTTTGGTACCAAAATTATTGAAATTACATAATGGAATTATAAAAGGAGAGAAGTTACCACCATCGTGGGAACAATCATTAATCATATTAATTGCAAAGCCGGATAAGGACTTAACAGTCCCAGATTCTTATAGACCAATTTCATTAATAAATCAGGATGCAAAAATCTTTTCAGCTATATTGGCAAGGAGAATGAATACTTTTATAGGTAAATATATTGGAGAAGATCAGTGTGGCTTTGTGGCGGGTAGACAAATGCCTAATTTGGTTGGAAGAGTTTTAAATATGGTACAAGAGGTAAAAAAGATGGGAACAAAAGCAGGAATAATAGCGTTGGATAGATTTAAGGCGTTTGATTGTGTGAGCTGGCAAGCACTAAAGAGGATAATAGAAAGAATGGGGTTTGGAAATAGATTCAAAGGTATAATTGAGCAATTATACTCACAAAACACAGCTTCAGTGATGATAAATGATGGAGTTACAGATAAGATACAATTGGCCCGAGGGACTCAACAAGGATGTCCATTCTCACCGGTTCTATTTGTATTGGTTATAGAACTATTGGCAAATGTGATAAGAGAAGACGATATTATAGAGGGAGTAGGGTGCAATAATAATAAAAAATAAAAAATATATGTTTGCAGATGATACATTATTGACAATTAAGAATCCATTAGAAAAAATGGAAAGAATTAAGCATCATCTGAAGGATTTTAAAGAAGTTACGGGATTGAGAATAAATTGGACAAAATCAGAGATGATGTTGCTTAATTATACTAAAAAGGAAGGGAAGGATTGGGAAAGTAAAGAGAAGAATAGGAAAATTAAAGAGATGATTAAATATTTGGGAATTAAAATTACAAAAGATTTAGAGGATTTAGAAAAGGAGAATTTAAATAATTTGAAAAAATAAGTTATAGATAAATTAGAAAAATATAGAGGATTAAATTTATCGTGGTTTGGAAGAATAGCTTTAGTAAAAATGAAGATATTACCAAAGGTAAATTTTGTGTTTAGAATGTTACCAATAAGAATATCTGAAAAAGAGATAAAAAGTTGGCAAAATATTTTAAATAATTACTGCAATGGGAATAGGAAAGCGAGAATAAACAAAAAGAGGTGGTATTTAACTAAAAAAGAAGGAGGATTAGGACTCCCGAATATAAAAAATATTTTATGTAGCCAATAGATTAAGAAATATAGTAGAAGGTATGTTAGGAGTGGGAGACTTAAGTTGGTTAGAGGATAGAAAAGGAATGGATAAAGAGTGGAAATTGGAAAATATATATATTTTTAGAGAATATAATAAAAAATGGGGGGAAGAAATAGAGAACTCCCTTCTAAAAAATCACTGGAAAATATGGCGTGTATATAAAAAGGAGTTACTTCCAAGTATTTCTCCAATAACACCAGTGATAATGTTAGGAAAATTTACAGGGAACTTAAAGGATAAATTAGGGAAAATATTAATAGAGAAGGATATAATGAAACTAAAAAATTGGTTAAGGAGGATGAACACTCGAGAGGAAATAGAAGAGGCATTAAAGGAGAAAAATTTAACATGGTTAAATTATTTTCAATTAGAGCAATTGACGAAGAAATGGTTAAAGGATAATGGAGAGTGTAGAGAATTAACGAAATTTGAGGAGATGATTTTAAAAAGAGAAAGTGAGAAGGGAGAAAATAAAATGATAAAATGTTTAACAAGTGAAATATACAGAATATTGGTTGGGAAGGGGGAGTCAGAAAATATGGGTAAGATGGTGTGGGAAACGGACTTGAAGATACAAATAGGGCAACAGAGTTGGGAGGGAATATGGAGACAAAGCGTGTTGAGAAGTATGTCAGTGAGGATAAAAGAGAATTATTACAAGATTTTATGGAGGTGGTATCTAACCCCAGTGAGATTAAATAAAATAAACAAGCTGTATTCAGCAAACTGCTGGAGAAGATGTAAAGAAAAAGGAACGTATTTACATATGTGGTCGGAATGTGTATTTGTTCAAAAACTGTGGAAAATGGTGTTTAAAGAGATAAATGATATAGTGGGAATGGAGATCTAAGAGACACCTACAGTGGCATTGCTATCATTATATGGAGATTTAAAATGCAATAAAGAAACAAAAGAATTGATAACGAATTTGTTGACAGCAGCAAGGTGGATTATATCTAGGAACTGGAAGGTGCAAGGAGATTATCATGTTGAGGACTGGTATAAAGAGATTTGGGATATTTCTACAAATGATAAATTGACATGTAATATAAAAGCAAGAAGAGGGATAACAAAAATGAATGATTTTGAGGGAATTTGGAATCAGTTCCTAGAATATGTATTATCTAGGGATAGTGGAAAACCACCTCCAGAAGAATCAATGAGATTTTGGAAACAAGAATAGATCCCGGGGTGGAGGGGTGCACTTTATGTTATACAGTGATGTAAAAGTATTAAATTAGAAATGTTATAAGGTTATTCAATTTATGTATTATGTTTTTTTTCTTTTGTTTTTGTGTTGTTGTGATTATCGTAGTATTGTATTAGTGTATTGTTAAATAAAAATTTTTAAAAAAGAAAAAAAGAAAAAAAGAAAAACTAGCCAATAAGGACAACAGTTGAGAAAATATATGTCAGGTAAGGCAATCGAATTTAGTTGCAACCTAACATGTAGGGATATTTCATCTTGTTTTGTAAGGGGATCTAATGGATGATCTACATGGACACTTCTGACATTGTTACTTTAGTGCTTGAAAAGCAGGATGCTTTCCTTAGAAAGGCAGATACTGTATTATAATAGTATATGTAAGAATACGGTAGTGTAAGGCTTTTTACTACAGATCTACCACACCAATTTTGTTTGTTTTTGTTTTAAAATGAGGCTTGAACAGTGTAGATATGAAGCGAATTTTGAAAGTTCAAAAACATTGAAAGCTCGGGCTTTAATAGCCAACAGTATAACAAGAATAGCTTCCCTGCCAGAAGCAAAAATGGCGTTTCTTCCTGTTGCTGCATTAACAAATGACACCTCTGTGTCAGAAACAAAGATGGCACCTCGCCCTTGTCAGTTTCTCTCTCCTTTCCCCACCTCCATTAAAAATGAAAAGCGCATCCTGGCCAGAAGCAAAGACCTAGGGCCTTGCTAGACCTATCTGATAATCCGGTGGGGAGGAGGGGCGACGCCAGGCTGCAGCTAGCGCGAGCCGTCACCCCTAGCTAGACGTAACATGCAACGGGGTAAGGGAAAGCCCTATTGCGTCCTCCTTTTTTTTAATTAAAGGGCCATGTGCGCAGGAGCGCACAAATGAGAAGGTACGTATTTTTTTTTTAAAAAAAAGAGGGTTCCCCACTCCCCCCTGCCCCCGATTCCCCCCCAATGTCTGATGCACCCTGCTCGCCCCTCTCACCTGTCCGCTCGCTCGCTCGCCATGTCCACCCCCCGCTTGCCCGCTCGCCATGTCCAATGCCCCCTCCGCCCCCCCGTCCATGATCTCCCCCCCCAGGCCCGATGGGCACAGTGTTCCTATGGCTGTGCCCAGTGCGCTGTGCCCAGTGTGCAGCTTCTCCCGGCTACTCGTGAGTAAGCGAGCAGCCAGGAAAAGCCACAGAACTAGCTAGACCTTCTGCAGCCCCGGGCTCAGCCCGGGGCTGTGGAAAAACCAAGCCACAAGTGGATCCGGTTATCCCGGGTCAAGGGAGGGTTTAGCCCAGCCTGACCCCAGGATGCCCTGTGCGTCATCTGCACGTACAGCAGGAAGCCCAGGCCTCGCACTGGGCTAAACCCTCGTCTAGCAATGGCCCTACTGTCACCCTTTCAAAAAGAACAGCCTCCCTGCCAGAGACAAAGATGGTGACAGCCACCACATTTATCCATCCTCCCCTCAACCACTCTAGATATTGCATGATTGCATAAAAGTTTTCCCCTCACCATAAGTTAATGAGGAAAACTATTTTGATATAAAAATAAATAAAATCAGGGAGGGGAGGAGGAGGCAAGAGAATGTCAATGAATTATGTGGCAGGGCTCTTGCCTTACTTACATAAGGGCAAATGCAGCCTTTCAGAGGTGAGAGAAGATGCCCCACAGTTGCCATGGAAACCCTCCAGGCCCTCATCTCCCCCCCCCCCCGTCCCCTTCCCCAACCCAAGTGAATGTGGGGGGGGGAATATGATTCACTAATGAATAGAACACCATCACACACACACCCTCAGGAAAAAATAATAAATGACATGAATACCCATTGGAATGTATAGTAACTCCGCCCCCGCCATGGCTCTTATCTCCTCCTTATCCTATCTTTAAATGACCACCCCCAAGAAGGAGCCTTTTTCTCCCTCTGTCTCTCAGAGGGCACCCCATCCAACTGACTTTTTCTGCCCCCACCCCCAGAAAAAGTAGCCCCCTTTTCCCCTTTCTTTTTAGGGTTTGGATCTTGGGTCCCCTATCAGCACTCCATTTTTGCTGCTTCCCCAGTTCCCTTCCCTGAGTGTCTCTATTTGGAACAGTGCTTTCTTTCCAACCAGCCTAAAGAAACCTTTAAATAATAATAGTTACTTATTATTATTACTTGTTCAAGGCAAGTGTGCAGCCTTGGAAGCAGCAGCCCCCATGAAGGTGCCATCTTTTCCTGACTCTGCTCCAGTCTTGACTCATAAGGTGCACAGAGCAGGTGCAGAACAGGCCGGGCTAAAGCGAGATCCTTGTTCTGCAGAGTGGAAAGTGCATCACCCTCATCATCTGCTGGTACAGTGACTTAAAAAGTTCAACTCCTCTCAGGCTTCTCAATGGGTGTGGATTTTCTTACTGCTCAGTGCTACCCAGAATTGCAATTTGCAGCCCTCAGACTGCTAGTAGCCATGGCAACATAGGCTTTACCTTAATATTATAGAATAGAATGGCCTGGTTCAGACAATACTAAACCATGCTGCTTAACTACAAAATGGTTAAGGGAATGCAATGCATTCTCTTAACCATTTTGTGGTTAAGCAGCGTGGTTTAGTGAGTTGTCTGAACCAGGCCAAGGTGAGTTGGACCAGATCTACACTAAGCAGAATATAACACTTTGAAAATGGTTTGAAAATGGTATGTGGAATGTGTCCTGGGACTGAACAGTTGTCAAAACCATTATAAACCATTATTAAGTATTAGTGTAGACCCTGCCTTGGACTCACTCAATAAATGTGATAAGTAAGTGCTACTCTAAGACACACCAATGTTTTGGGTGAAAGAGATACTTTGCATCCTTCAGCTTTCATAATGAATAGTCTGTGGGTTAAGTAACTTGATATTTTTTGCCACATGGGGAAAAAAGCAACCAGCATGGTTGACAATGTTGAGCCTTGCTGGCCTACCCACAGTGAGTGATTAAAGTCCTTCTTCCACCAGCAGCCCTCAGTAATTGGCAGCTGAAGGGGACTTAGCAACACCTCCTGCTATGTTCATGAAAGGCAGAACTGGACTGTTAAGACTGGCATTGCATTAAAACTAAAGGCCGTGAAAGTGTGCACGTACCTCATTCTAGCTCTCCTTGAGGAAAATGTTTGTATTTTAGATTGTGATGTACTTAGATCAGTGGACCCCGCTGCCACCAAATTGCATTTAATGTGAAAACAAACTAAATTTGTTTCTTTTAAACCTCCATACTGGTTTGCAACCAAAATTTGGCAGTGGCAGGAGTGCAGCTCACTGATGGGTATGAATGTTGGGAAGAGCCCCCCCACACACACACACACCCAAAAATTGCCCATACCTGGCTTAGATAAAACCTTGTAAAAGACAAAGATAAATGCCAATATTGAAATATGTTAAAATGATCTTGAAGTTCAGTTACCTTTGTGGAGGGGGGACATCATTTTTCAGCTCCTCTCTCCCTTTTTTATTACTAGGATTTGCACAGAAATTAGATCTTTGTTCTAAAAGCAGAGCAGTGCCTGCAACTTATCTTCAGCTGGACCTATAATATAGCATTTAGAGCATCAAATAGAGCCCTGCTGAAATTACTGTGTCACTGGGGAGAATTATGACTATATAGACTGTTCAAAAGAAGCAGCAAATGGCTCTCAGAAAATCAAATATGCAAATATATCAAAGCCTAAGAGAAAGGTCTTGTGTCAAAACTGTTTATATCAAGATTTTTTTTTGTCTGGATAAATTAGCTAGCACGGAACAGCTGCATTTTTTTAATGTGCACTTTTTTGAACACAAGATGAAGATTTTTCTGCCAACTCTTGAGTTGAAGTTGTCAGCTTATTTCTTCTCCTAAGACTCATATTTACAAAGGATTTCAGCATCAGTTTATCAATTAGCTACATCTTTGGGAAGAATGTATTATAATATCAAAGAAACGAATAAGAATCGTTTTTAAAAAGTTACTCATAACATTCTGGATTTTTCCCATGTATATCCCATAACTGTAGAAACATTAGTAAGTGATGTTTTTGAGTTACATAGGCTTGGTTGACTCATTATCACTGGATTAATGCTTTGAATGCGTTTGACACATGGTTATTGAATCAGCCAATACATTCTGGATGTATTTTGATTGGGGCCATAGCTAGACCTAAGGTTTATCCCTGGATCGTCCAGGGGTCAAACCTGTTCATCTAGGTGACACACAGGGGATCCAGTGCTCAGGCAGGGGCGAACCCTGGATGATCCCATCATAAACCTTAGGTCTAGCTGTGGCCTGGGTCAAAGATCTAAAAATATACAACGCTATGCAAATATATGCACCTGCCTAACACACTTTTCAAAAGCAGCCCCCTTTTGCCATTGATATCATATTTTTAGTGTGAAAGCATTTCATTCACTTTTCTGTCCACGTTAAAGGGAACATTCAGATGGATTACTATAATGTATCATATGTGAGACAGAGCCCTAGGAAACTAACTGGTACAGAATTGTTATCGGAAGCTGACCACAGAATGTAGTATTATGCCAGTGTTAAGAGAAGTGCTGATTCGAACACCCAAAACAGTGGGGATCACGGGCATATGAAGGATTGCCTTCTTCCACATAAACCTGCCTCTGAGTTTAGATCTGTTTCACAGGATCTTCTCTGGGTGCTCCCACCTCCTGGGGATGGGTGGCTACCAGAGAGTGGTGTTTTCACTGGTAGCTTCCAAATCATGGAACCCTCTAGAGTACATACATGCCTGACATCTTGCTTATTATCTTATAGATACCTGGCAAAGTCTGTCCGGTTCTCCTGTACCTTTAATGACTTTTGATGTTTTAGTTGGCTTTACTGGCTAAGTTTACTGGGTGGAGGGGGTTTCCTGCTGTGCTTTTGGCTTATATTAAGGTGGCAATTCAATGTTTAATCAACTAAGATGAATAAAATTAATTTATTTCATTCATTACATTTCTATACTGCCCAATAGCCAAAGCTCTCTGATCAATTAATGAAATTTGTACGCATTTGCATATAAGCAACTGATAGCTTCACTGACTGCACTGTCAAAGAATTCACATTTTCTTTTTAACTTCAAGTAAACATACCGAATTGCAAAAACAACCCAACAAATAATGGAAATGGTGTACGACTGGGAATGAAATTTAAAACACAATGAGCAGAAAACCTACTGAGTGAAAGAATCCCTTTTAATGTCACAAAGCAGTTGTGGTCACAAAATGACAAGCTACCCATGTGACAGGACTTCTGCAGCACCTGCCAATCAGTCATTTGGTGTCAGTACCACTATTTATTCTTGTGGGAGGATATCCAGTCTCATTACCATCATTTGAACAAGACAATCCAAGCCAAAAACAGACCTTGCTGTTACAAGCATTCCCAAGAAGATTTTGCTTTCTTTTATTTTTTGTAAAATAAAAAACCAAAGTTGTCCCCCCACAAAAAAAAAAGAGGAGGAGATGCAAGTGTACAGTTTATTCAGGAAATCCATAATAAATCAAGGCAAGGGAAGACATGATCCAGCTGGTCATGTGCTTTGAAGTCCCTATCATAGATACGACAGAAAGCACCATCAAACATTTTTAAAAGAAGTGGTACTTTTTAAAAATACTGTGGACTGAACTAGTTCTGGATCCCTCAGGCCTTAGCTAGACCAGCCTTTATCCCGGGGCAAACCCCAGGATCGCCCCTGTGCGTCCAGATGACGCACAGGGGATCCTGGGATCAGGGAGGGATCATCCCTCCCTGGCCCCGGGATACAGCCCTACCATTAGGCCCCGCTTTTTCAGCAGTCCTGGGCTGAGCCCGAGACCGCGGAGCGTGTGGTCCGTTTCCGTGAGATTACTCGCATGGAGCCAGGAGCCGCGCACAGGGCGCAGTGCTCCTCAGGAGTGCTGCACCCATCAGGGTTAGGGTGTGGGGAGCGGGGAAAGTAACTTTTTTAAAAAAAACACTCACCGCTCGTCGCTACTTCCCCTTTAAAAAATAAAAAATGGCGGGCCCGACACCTCTCTTCCTGAGGTCATTATGCCTTACGTGTAAATGGGGGTGAGATCTTGCATCATTCACAACATGAGATCTCCCCTCTTCTCCCCTGGACTTTCAGGTAGGCCTCAGACAATGATTCAATAGACATATTCAGGCTTTCTACTTACAGGTTATTATGTTTAACCTCGAGATAAAAATGCACTGCAGATGACTTCATTCTAAATCTACAGATCCATGACCAGAAGAAATAATGTAAAAGGTGTTTCCAATAAAGTATTTGCTATTTTAGTTTTAACATTCTTTTCTATAATGGGATCAATATCAGAGAAATGTCAGATTTAGCTCTGTGAAGTTTTGTAAAAAAACACAACCCAATATCAGGTATTATACATACCATGTATCCCTACCCCTGACATATTTCACATCACATGGCCCCTTCCTCCTGGTATCTGCATGTACAGTGTGAACATCCACAGAGAGGGGGTCTCTGTGTGTACATATGGAGGCCTCCACATGAGCCAGAACCCTGTGCTATGGAAGCTTACATGAGTCCAGCTGTCCACATGGAAGCCACCTCTCATGCTGGATATGCAGATGCTAGAGGGAGGAGCCCAACTCCCAGCCTGCATGTTCACCAGGGGGCCGTCTTGACATCTTCTTTGCTCCAGGGTGGCTCTGAATCTGCATGGCGTCAATTAGATGACTCAGCTGAAGATTCAAAGCCACCCCAGAACAAAGGACCAAAGATGTGTGGCTGAAAAGTCAGAGATTTATTATTACACTTATGTACCATCTTTTTTCCTTTTGCAAGGGTTCTTTGCAAAAGGAAAAAAAGGTGGTATATAAGTGTAATAATAATTAACTCTGAATAAAATATTAATGAGGCCCAGGCTGGATGGGTCGTTCACACCTGAGCTTAGCTCTGTGTTCTGTACCCATCCCAGATAACAAAGAAGAGGAGTTAATGATAAAAAATGAAGCGTTTAAACACCAAGCTGTTTATTTCTTTTCCTTCTAGTCAACCTTAATGAAGAGCCTTGTGGCACTTGAAAGGCTAGCTAATTTAATGCCACCTGCACTTACCTGGCAAACACACAAGTCAAACAACTGGAGTAAATCAAATTCAGTCACGTGGGATGGGTAAGCCTACAGTCTACAAGGCCCAGGCAATTGCAATATCATACCTGAAGGAACAAGGTTTAGTTAGCAGATATTGTTGCAGTTGGGTCCAGGTAACCCCCAACCTTTGCTCAATTTACCTGAAACCACATGAAAAGTAATTAACGTTAGTAATGATTTAACCAATGCATACAGAAATGGATTGTCATTAGATTGTTATTGTCCAATTCTTAATTAAGCACTCAAGGCAAGTTTAAAAGATGTTAAGAGAAATTTCGCTATTATGAAGCTAGATATTATCTCCCCAACCAATTCAACTTGGGAAAAGAAAACACATTTTAAGAATTATAGGGATCTTTCCTGTAATCCGGCTGGGTGGTCCTGATACTTCCCACAAAGAGAAAACCACATTCTGTATAGAAAAGTGCAGCATATTCTTTCTTTGAGTATCACAAAGATTAGAGCACACAGTAGGTACAAGAAAATCATTAGGACTCTGGGTGTTTTTCCAATATACAAAATCTGACATGTCACAAGTGAATGCAGATCTTCTCCACCTATCCAAAGAAAAAAGGGGGAAAAACCAAACCCAAAAGAAGAAATAAGTCCATTAAGTTGCCTTGTATTTGATCTTTCTCAACTAGCACTTAGTTTCCACTTCTGCTAGATTTTCACCTAGCATAAACTCCTGGAAAATGTTTTATAAATTTAAAGACTGAAGTGCAACATAGGCTGACATCCTACCAAAATTATGAATACTAAAAGTCATCATAATTAATAATCTTCTTGATGCATTGACCCATATTCAAACATATTGCTATGTTCCAGACTTAGGCCTTAGCTAGACGGGGCTTTATCCCGTGGCGAACCCCGGGATCGTCCCTGTGTGTCCACAGGGGATCCCGGAATCCCTCCCTTGCCCCGGGATAGAGCCCTACACTTTGGACCCGGTTTTTCCGGAACATGTGGCCTGTTGCCACGAGTTGACCCGGCTTCACGCAATTCTTCATACAGGGCGCAGAACTCCTCAGGAGCGCTGCGCCCATCGGGGGTAGGGTGGGGGGAGTGGGGAAATTAAATTATTTTTTAAAAAACATACCTTTTGGTGCTCAAGCACTTTTGCGCTCCTGTAAAAAAATAATTAAATAGCGGGCGTGACACCTCTCCTCCTGAGGTCATCATGCCTCACATATAAACGGAAGAGGGATCTCGTGATAATCACATAGCAGGATCTTCCCTCCTCCATCGTGGAATAAAAGGAAGGTACAATCCAACCATAGAAGCAATCTACATCAGTGAAGAGAGAGCCTACTCTTGGTATTGGGAACAAAGAGAACAGAGAGTATTCTGGATGAATTGAAGAACACTTGAGTTTTTTGGGGGACTACAACATTTAAAGCTGTTCTGAAGAGGTTAGAAAGCTTAATAGGAAGAAAGAACTACATGGAAAAATACCTGAATATGCCAACTACTCTTTTCTAAACAATTTGCCAACAGGTTCAACTGAAACTATTTTTTCTTTACACGACTATCAAATGTTAATATTTAATAAAGAATAGACATAAAAATAAAAATGGCTGCGTTCTTCAAACCTAGCATCATGCTATCATCTAACAAACTTTTTTTTAATGTTTATTGTTTTTAACTTTTGTAAACCGCCCAGAGAGCTTTGGCTATGGGGCGGTATAAAAATGTAATAAATAAATAAATAAAAAGGTCTAGCTAAGGCCATAGTCATACTTAGAGTAGTCTGGATCCAACTCATAGATCTAAAGAGAAGACCAATGGGAATAATTGCATGGTTCCTGAACATTTGCTCATAGCAATTTAGTTTTCTACTGCTTTTTAAAATGCATTTCTCGATATTCTTTCAGTGTGTTGTATGTGTGCATGCATACATGCACATGTTACCCTCTGAAATGATGCAGTCACACCCCTCTACTTCACCACCTGTATTCACCATGGCAAAAAGGAGGTAGCCATCATTCCACAGTGGCCATTATAGGCACTTTAAACCCCCTTTTAAAGCTATCCAAACTGGTGGCCATCACTATATCTTGTGGTAGCGGCCACCATTTTGGATGGCTTTAGCAAGCAGGATCTGAAGCTAGCTGGAAACTCAATTTGGTAGAAAGGTTCAGAAACACTCTCCGCCCACAACCACCGTGGAAGGAAGCTTGCCCATCTTTCGGGGTGGGGGGAGTGTTGATTACACTTGTTCCTCCATTAAGAGAGCTGTGTGTCGATCAGCCCTGATAAAAACAGCTGCAAAACTTAGTAAAACAGACATAGAATGTTTTGTATTTTATTCTTTCCAGGCATTTGAAAGAATGGCATTGTGGAAAATAACTTTCCATTATACACTTTATCAGCATACTACAAATATGTCTTTTTAAGCATGCAAAGTCACAGGGGAGATCCACTTGTCTGTACAACAGAAAAAGAGTTAGAAGGATGGCTAAAACCACAGAACATTTATATCACTCTTGAGATCTAGTGCATTGTACAATACAATAAAAACTTTCATCACTATACACACATTCTCAGACTTGATGTGATTTAACGTGGTGTTCAATAGATCACCAAATGGATGATGTAGCAATGCAGGCTTTGTAACCTCCACTGTACTCCACACTTAAACAAACAAAATCACCTTGATTAATCTTATCAACAAAATTTACTTAGCATTAACTGAATCATAAGAACAAACATGTTTGTGGTGAGTACTGAAAGGTCATCTGACTCATGCAAACTCATCATCTGTGTTCTTCAGTGTCCCACTGCTAAACTGGATTTATTTGTTTATTTATCAGTATAATATCTCCTGCACCAAAATCAGAAGTTTTGTTTCTTTCTTGCCTCTAAATCTCTCTTCTGATACTTGAGGAACAGGACAATTGCTAGAACAAGTGGGATGATATGAGACAGGATTCAATTGATGGCATCCTCTAAAAGTAAAGGTTACAACACCTGTGGCATTTTAGTTTAGAAAAGGTGAGTGTAAGTAGACATAGTAGAGATTTATAAAAATTATGCATGGTGTGGAGAAGGCATACATCTCCCCCACCCCTCCTCTAGAACCTAGGGTCATCCCACGAAGCTGAATGGTGAGAGATTCAGAACAGTCAAAGGGAAGTACTTTGTCATAAAGCACATAGTTAAACTATGGAATCAGCTACTGCAAGATATGGTAATAGCTGGCTTTTAATGATGGCTTTAAAATGAAACTAGACAAATTCATGAAGAATAAGGTTATCAATGGTTAATACTCATGATAGCTATACACTGCCTCCAGGATCAGAAGCAGCATGCTTTTAAATACCAGTTGTTGGGAATGAACAGAAGACAGGAATATTGCCCTCATGTCCTATTTCTTGGCTACCTATAGGCAGCATGTTGGCCAGTGTGGGCAACAGGATGTTTGACTTAGATAACCCTTCAGTCTGATTCAACAAGGTGCTTCTTATGGGTGAAGATTTTGGCTTCAATCCCAGAGAGAGGCAGCTTCTGACTTGTCCAGGCTTTCATCCTGCTCTGAATGAGAGCTCCATAATCTGACATTCGCCTATTCTGTAACTTTTAATTTTGAGGTTGACTTTTTCCTTTCTTGTAAAAGAGAATGGATAAGGACTGGTAGAAAACTTAAGACTGATTTTCTAATGAATCCCATTATCCAGTAGTTCTGCAGCTTTATACAATGGCTACCATCTATTGGGAACTACAGTTATTTATTTTGATCATTGATTAGTCAGTGCAGCCATCACAATTTTCCCTCTGTCTGATGACACCTATAGGGCTAATCTACACCAAACAGGATATTCCACTATGAAAGTGGTATATGGCATGTATCAATGGGCCCCAACAGTTGTCAGTGCACTTCAGTACTGCTATAAAGCAGTAGTGTGGCTCCTGCCATAGACAGAAAGAGTGATTACATTTAGTAAAGAAGGCCAAAGAAATATTAGCACATTTAATCTTTCTCAGTTTCTCCAAGGAGTCCTCAGGTTCTGACTGGGTCTAAGAACTTTTTGTAAAGAACTACATTGTAAGCATTATGAATCAAGGCAGCTTCTGTACATCCTCTTGGTGACCTTCTGGCAACAATTCAAGGATGCATTTTTTTCTTTCAATGTCCCTCAAGCCCATTTAAGTCTTTGCCAGTCACATATACTTGTGCAAAATATTCATCCTAGAAGTTGGTGCCAGGGAAAACCCACTAATCTAGCCCAGTTCATTAAGGGTCTACATCCAAATAAAATATATGTTGGCCATTCTTCTAATAGCATATAATCCCCATTTCTGTGAGCATAACATTGTCTCACATATGGTGGTGCTAGGACAGAGCTCCAGGAATCAACTCAGAATCAATTACAAGAGCAAGGGCAGAAGGCATTTCAAAGTCACAAACAAAGAGATCCAGAGCAGAGTTGACCAGGCGCTACAACTCAGGCCCTTTGTACACCTAAGGATTGTCCCAGGAAAATGGAGGGATCATCCTACCTGCTACTGGGATCCCCTGTGTGTCATTTGGATGCACAGGGATGATGCTGGGACAATCCCAGGGAAAAAGACAGGTGTATAAACCGCCTCAGAAAACTAGTGCTTAAACACTGTTCTAGCACCCAGTGTGGGCATCTGAAGGTTTTTACGCCTGAGCTCCAAAACCCCACCCAAAGAACAGCTGCAAGTCATTAGTGCTGCCTGATGAAAGGTCAACTCATGAGCAGGGCCTTGCACATGAGTATAACTTTACTCATACGGTCTCTTTTTATCTTTGGCAGGCACTTCTGCATCTGACAGCTGGCTGAGCCTTGAGCTTTAGACACTAACTATGTTGGTTAAGTTAGGGTCAATGTCTATCTCCCCTGAGGGTTCATGAACCCCTGATACACCTCAAGGTCCCCTGACAGAAGCAGCTCCTCTGTGAAAATTGGTTCATGGGGCTCCAGGTCGTGGTGGCATTACAATCCTAGTGATCTGGTCGTCTGTGTGTAATTTGCATGCCCTGAATGACAATAAATGTTGAGAAATGTCACTGGAGAGGGAATGGAACGGGGATAAATATAGCCTTGCAATTATTTTAGGGCACTCCTCCCTGGCCACTTCTGCAACTTAATATACTAAATCACCCTTAAAAACTAAACTTGACATTAATTTCATGAATGCAATTAATGTACAAGTTTTAAAACACATAAATAGTCTTGTGGGAAGGCGGTGAGTGGCAGCTGGTCTTCAGGGGATGAAAATGGAGAATTTAATCCTCCCCCTCCCCAAGTTATGGTCCCAGTGAAAATCCCCCTCCCCAAGCTGTGATATACATACTGGGAGAAGCCTCCATCAACTTCTATTTACTTTTTTTTAATGTATATTAATTGCATTAATGCAATTAACGTCATGCCTATTTTGACCCTCCATATCCCCCTTCTATTGGGAGCACTGTAAGCTTATGAGAATTTGAGGCCACACAGTCTCTTGGAGGTCTCCTTTAATGTATTCATTCATCTGGTGTCAGAAGAACAAAGGGCCTTCACAGTCTTTCATCTCTCCCTGACATTGACACTTCCCTTCAGGAAGGTCTGCTGCCAACGCTGTCCAGTGATGCCGATTTCATCTGTCATTCCGAACCTTTCTGCCACCTCCCCCACCCCCACTTATCTAATATATTATTACAGCCTCTGCAACTGCAGCACGGAATACTAAGAGAAGTACAGGAGAGGGACAGGAAGAACAAGATGTGCATATTTGGTGGAGGGGCAAATAAAAGAGAGAGAAAGAGAGAGAGAAAC
This sequence comes from Elgaria multicarinata webbii, assembly GCF_023053635.1. NCBI lineage: Eukaryota > Metazoa > Chordata > Lepidosauria > Squamata > Anguidae > Elgaria > Elgaria multicarinata. Next base: position 56,053,754 of record NC_086177.1, read on the forward strand.
AGCTATCATTATATCCATAAACCAAAAGAACATCCTAGGGACATCATTACCATTTGCCAATTAGTGGGAGCTGTCTCATTATTTTATATCTCTACTGGCTTAGTTATAGTGAAAGCTTTAGGTAAATGAATATACTTCCCCCTTTTTATAACAAAATGCCATTGCAAACTTTTTCAAGAACTTTGGTGTGAAACTATACCATAGCTATTTTCATGCCAGCTTTTAGGTTTGTCTCCCAAAATATTTAGATATTTCCCACTGTTCATCATCCCTGTGATTTCTCCTGTGACAAATGCAGAGATTTTCACACAAATGATCCTACTTTTTCATGTTCTTAACCATTTAATGCAGCAGTGGGCTACCTTTTCGGGTTGGGAGGCAACACTGGTCTCCATGGAACCCTTTGGGGGGCTGCACAAATGGGCAGGTCCTTGCACAAGTGGACAAGGGACACACACACAAACGTGCACACCCCAGACACACACATTTATTTATTTATTTATTTATTTAAAACATTTATATCCCGCCCTATATCAATAAGATCTCAGGGTGGCATACAGATAAAAGCACATAGATATACTACAGACATCACAGGGGTGCTGGGGGCCAGGACAGCCCTGGTGGGCCACAAAGGCTGCCTCTGGGGGCCGCAAATAGCCTGCAGCAGGCAGGTTGTCCATTCTTGATTTAAAGTAATAGATAAAAGTTGATGAGTCCTTTCTGAATGAAGTGCCTGCAGGGTGTATTGATGAAAGAGGCTTTTCTCCAAGACTGCATGTTCATTAGTCAGGCCACATTTGAAGAACTGTGCCCAATTCTGCATGTCACATTTTAAGAAAGACACTGAGAAACTGGAGCGTGTCCAGAGAAGAGTGATCAGGATGGTGAGGGGTCTGGAAATCAAGTCCTATGAGGAACAGTTGAAAGAAGTGGGTATGTTTAGCAGGGAGAATAGAAAATTAAGGGGAGACATGATAGTGGTCTTCAAATATCTGAAAGGCTGTCATGCAAAAAGTGGAGGAGATGTTTGGAAGTTACAGGAAAGCAGATTTTGGCTAAATCTTAAGAGAAGCCTCCTAACGGTGAGAACTGTTCAGCAGTGGAATATAGACCGCCCAAGAAGGTGGGGGCTTCTTCTTGGCTGGAGGTATTTAAGCATAGGCTGGATGCCCACCTGCCAGGGGTGCAGTAGTTGCATCCTGCATTGCAGAGCCTGCATTGAGCAGGGCGGTGAACTAGATGATCTCCAAGGTCCCTTCCAACTCTATGCTTCTATGTGACATTATATACAGGCTCAATTGCCAATCCCTTTCTTATGCAACTATCTGTCGGAAGGTATAAAATGCTACTCTTTCAACAAACCCTACGATAATTACATTTGTGATTTTGATATTAAACCAAGTTTGAACTAAAGAGTACACTTTGATCTCCCCCTCTTAGAAATAAATGCTACATTAAAAATCTGTTTCTTTTATCAAACATACTTTGTATTTCAAAGAAATATCCAGCCTTTTACTTATCAGTGCAGGGATGAGAGCTGGAAGCCAATGGTAAATGCTCTTGCCTTGGCTAAGAAGATATGAAGTTCCCAGGATCCTTGGACCTGCATGGGGCTTGCACACTAATAACTGCAGACCCACAGCTATATTTATGTGGGTGAAAGGTGGGAGGGATAGGAGGAACTGACTCCTTAGCTGCATTGCATCCATGAATCCTCTAGCTGTATTTCCTTCAAAGATGATATAGGGTGACCATATGAAAAGGAGGACAGGGCTCCTGTATCTTTAACAGTTGAATAGAAAAGGGAATTTCAGCAGGTGTAATTTGTATATATGGAGAACCTGGTGAAATTCCCCCTTTACCACAACAGTTAAAGGTGCAGGAGCTATACTAGAGTGACCAGATACAAAAGAGGGCAGGGCACCTGCAGCTTTAACTGTTGTGATGAAGAAGAAATTTTCTTTTCAATACAACTGTTAAAGATACAGGAGCCCTGACTTCCTTTTCATATGATCACCCTATCATAGGACATGGGAGGAAATAAGATCTTACTACAATAATTATCTGGATTAGTCCCCAATACCCTGCTATAAACCATTTTGAAGAAATTGCTAAACCTGGGCTGAAAATTTGAACTTTAAACCAAATCTTGAGGCACTTTAGGTAGGGTGACCATATGGAAAGGAGTTCAGGGCTCCTCTATCTTTAAGAGTTGCATAGAAAAGGGAATTTCAGCAGGTGTCTTTTGGTATGCATGCAGCACCTGGTGAAATTCCCTCGTCATCACAATAGTTAAAGCTGCAGGAGCCCTGCCCTCTTGACCAGATACAAAAAAGGGAAGGGGTCCTGCAGCTTTAACTGGTGTGATGAAGAGGGAATTTCACCAGGTGTTGCATGCATATAAAGGACACCTGCTTAAATTTCCTTTTCTCTGCAACTGTTAAAGATACAAGAGCCCTGTCCTCCTTTCCACATGGTCACCCTACTTTAGGTGGAAAAGTGGGTTCAAAATCTATTTACTAATTCATCACGATGAAATTGCTATCTCCCTCCCACCCCACCCCTGCCAAGAATCCCCCTGAGAGTGATATGACATGACCTACTGACATAACATAAGTCATAGTGGTGTTACATGTAGAAAATGGTGCCCAGCAACCACTGAGCAAAACAGAACTCAGAAGGGGATACATTTGTTCACACCCCTCAAAATGCACCCTGTTTTGTGACCTCTAAATTGGGTGGTGAAATGGGAGGGGCATTTCTGCTCAGCCCCAAAATGACCAGAGGATCTGGCCAAGTTAGCTCATTCACCATATAATGCTATTCCTGGAAGACCTGGACTAGCCAAATGTAGAAGGTATTTCTAGGTTGGCTACTAGAAAGCAGCTAATATTTGCATTAGACCTAAGTTTTACTACCTATTAATCAGGACAGAACATTCTAACTGAGTAACAAAGCAGGAGTGTGGTGACATCCTACTGGGACATCTCTACCAGAATTACTCTAGAGTCTTCATTGCATAATGCTAGGGTGACCAGATGAAGAGGACAGGGCTCCTGTATCTTTAACAGTTGCATAGAAAAGGGAATTTCAGCAGGTGTCGCTTGTATGCATGAAGCACCTGGTGAAATTCCCTCTTCATCACAACAGTTAAAGCTGCAGGAACTATACTAGAGTGACCAGATACAAAAGAGGGCAGGGCACCTGCAGCTTTAACTGTTGTGATGAAGAGGGAATTTCACCAGGTTCTCCATATATACAAAATGACGCCTGCTGAAATTCCCTTTTCAATACAACTGTTAAAGATGCAGGAGCCCTGTCCTCCTTTCCATATGGTCACCCTGATAATGCTACCTGTTAAACTTCTACAGTTTGTATGAGATATTCTTTTAAAAATCATTCCTACCTGATGCTTATTACCTGCATTTCAGAAAACAGGTAAGAAAAAAATAAAGATGATCACCTCTGGCTGAAGTGTCATTATGCCATCTGGTATTTTTTATGCTATTATTCATGCAGGCCAACTACTTGCTCACTTACATTTCTTGGGGTGGGTGGAGAATGAATGGGAAATACTTTCAGAATCATATTAAAGTGGTCTATGGGAAAATGAATAGGGCAACACAACACTGGCAAAGTTATTTACATAATCACAAATAAGATGCCAGAGGAAAAAATATGTTTTCTTGGGCAGGTCAATAAATTCTCCCAAAGAGCTTATGTTGCTTCAAGTTCAGATGAACTTATTAGGAGAAATTTAGAAGAAGTCTAGGATATTCTCCAACACCTGTGCAGTTGACTCAGAAACCAGAAAAGCCAAAGCAACAGGGCTGGTTTGAAAATAGTGAGTGAATAGGACTGTACTTTATGTTCAGAAGAAGGAAAGGCAATGTGTAATATCCAATGTGGGCCTTCCCCGGGTGGCTCGGGTGGCAGCACATGCACAGCCTCTACCACTAATGGCTGCAATGTAATGCTTGGAGGAAGCCCCATAATGAGCAAAAATGCTCATTTCTAGAAGGGGTGTTTCAGCATTTCTACTCATTTCAGCACTTCACCCCCAGAAGTGCTCCATCATGGTCACTAGCTGTAGGGCCCATGCGCATGCTGCTGCTGGTGAGGCTGACCAGATGTACTCTGCCGCCGGCCACCTTGGGCCATTCATGGAAGGCCCATGTTGGATACTATCCCATGGGCTCAAATGAGATTGACATCAGTAGCTGATTAGTTTATCATTCATTTTCCAGGTTGTGGTTGTTGTTGTTAACATTAACAAGAACATCATCATTATTATTATTATTATTATTTCATATAGAATCAGAAGGGAAGCTTACATATCTTGATAGCTGTAGCTCATTGGTAAAGCATACGCTTTGCGTGCAGAAGGTCCCAGGTTAAGTTCCTAGCATCTCCCGGTAGGCCAGGAAAAATATCTGTCTGAAATCCTGGAGAGCTGCTGCCAGTCAGTGTGGACAATATTGGGCTATATCATAGGCAGCTTCCTATGTTCCTATTTCAAAGACCCCAAAAAAGACGGTAACACCTCAGATAAGAGAAGAGACATAAAAAATGAATGACCCAGAAACTGAAGAATAAAGAATGAGAATAAGTCATAAGAGTGATAGTAATCTTGACTTTAAAAATGTTAAATACTTTGAACAATCAATTCCATTGACATGCCAGTTTAAGAAATGATAAAAACAGAATGAAATAGAAGGTAATATAATGTTGCAGCTTTATATAATGTTTAAAACTTCCTAACTTTCTCATATGGTTTCAATCTATTCTAATAATTCAGAAGTGACTGCCAAGGTTTTGAAGAATTCTTATCAGATTTTAACACAGAGAACATTCACTCAGAAATAGTCATTTTAAACTCTGACTACACTTTCATAGGGAACAGGTAGCGTCATATGACCTGGTATGGCCTTTCATTAATCATACAACTGCAATATTAATGAATCAGCTAAATTAAACTCCTCCTCAAGTGAAAAAGAGATTGAAAGGTTTTATTTATTCATTTTTAATTAGGGTGACCATATGTATATCTTTAACAGTTGTATTTAAAAGGGAATTTCACCAGGTGTCATTTGTATGCATGCAGCACCTGGTGAAATTCTCTCTTCATCACAACAGTTAAAGCTGCAGGAGGAGCTCTGCCCTCTTTTGTATCTGGTCACTCTAGTATAGTTCTGGTAGCTTTAACTGTTGTGATGAAGAGGGAATTTCACCGGGTGCTGCATGCACACAAATGTCTGCTCATAAGCAAGTCCCATTGTCTTCAGTGGGGCTCTAGCTATACTCCTTCAGCTTTAACTGTTGTGATGAAGAGGGAATTTCACCAGGTGAAATATGGAGATATTCAGTTAACACACATACACAAAAGGTTGAATAATTATGAAGACTTTAGAAGCACCGGTTGGGCACATCACCACTCTGATATTAATCAATGGGTTTGGAAGCAGCCAATTTCCACTCTGGAAGACTGAATGCTCTGCAGATGTTCACTGTTACCTGTTAATTCTGGGGCAGAGTGCACACCTCTAGTATTCACTATAATTTAAAGTCAGGAGTTTATCTCCATAAAGCCTTAAAAAAAGAATTAGGCTATTTTCTATTATAATGTACTATATAAGTTTATTTAAAATAGCTAAAAAGTCAAGTATAATTAAACAAAATAATTAATTGCAAATTGGAGCAAAATGTAATATGAACATAAAACAAGTCTCTAAAAGAGATGCAGGGCAAAGTACAATGACATGCCAGCAATATACAGCCTATAAACAAATTCTGAACAGACTAAGAGACCCTGCAGTTAAAAGTAGCCCAGTCAACGTTTTGTTATTGTTCAGAAAAGAAGTCTCTAGCTGTTAACTTTAACGAAATGACATTTAAAAGTTTCTGTACACTTTTAAAAGCACAAGTGTAGGCCAAAGTACAATGCAGCATACAGCCTGTAAACAAATTAGGTCCACAGATGGTGGACCAAGTTGGCATCTAGCTGCCTACACCAGTCTTCTGTCATGAACCACTCTATGTTGCCATGAGTCATGTGCGCTCATTGGCAAATCTCAGTGGGGTGGTTTTTTTTTAAAAAAAAAAAGAAGCCACAAATTAAATCTGCTCCAGACTTGGCATGTCTAAAGACCTACTTAAGAGCTATCACTGTGCCAAGTTTCATCTCTTTATTTTTAAAAATGAGGGAGCTGTAAACATTTGATTAATTTCCATTGACTACAGTGGCTGTCCGAAATCAGACGGTTCTCCATCAGGTAATCCAACAGGGCAGAGTAAGGGAAGCCACTGTGAAACTGGGGCAAAGAATTGCCTCAATGGAGCTCTGGCTCGAATTTTGAGGTGGAGAAGACCTACTTTGCACACCCCTAGTATTTAAGGTAGCTTTGTAAAGATAAAAGATGTAACACTTTGATTATGACAATAAACACAGTTAGTTAAGTTAAACCTTTTGAAACATTTGATTTTTTTCCAGGAACTGCATTCGTGGGTAACCAACTGGTTTAAGTCAAACTCAGTGAAGAGTATCTACAGAACTCTACTCTGTGTTTAACTTACCGTTTTCACAGCACCCTTTTGTCACCCTTCACTGTTGGTTTCTCTCACTCTCATGGAATAAAGCTTTGAACCTACTTTCACTTTCTGTTTCAAAGTATATTTCTTTCCGTACTGATGGTTCCCCTATTGAATCAGCATCTTGCCCCGTGAGCTTCAGCTGCTCTTTATGACAAAACTGAACCCATAGTTCACCTAAAGATCATGATTTGTTTTAGATACTCCACTGTGAGTTTCTTTCCCAGTGTTTCACTGATTTGTGTGGAGAGTTTACAATATCTTAATCTGATACCCTCAGGTTAAAATTCTGAACTCCTGTACACAAGAGCAGTCCCAATGGCATCTACATCAATAGATCAGCTTCAGCATCCAATGAAGATGAAAGGTGGGAGATACAGGACAGACAAAAGGAAGCACTTCTTAGTTAAACAATGGAACTCACCTCCACAGGATGTGTTGGTGATGGCTGCCAACTCAGACAGCTTTAAAATGGGTTAGACAAATTAATGGGGGATAAGGTTTTCAGCTGTAACAAGTCACAATGACTATATACTTCCTCCAGGATCAGAGGCCATGTGCCTCTGACTGTTACTAGGAAACAGCAGCAGGAGGGAGCTGTTACCTTCTTCTCCTGCTTGTGGGCTTCTCGTGTGCATCTGGTTACAAGAAGCCAGATTCCAGCTAGACAGCAGGAAAAACTTCCTGACTGTTAGAGCAGTACGACAATGGAACCAGTTACTTAGGGAGGTTGTGGGCTGTCCCACACTAGAGGCATTCAAGAGGCAGCTGGACAGCCATCTGTCAGGTATGCTTTAAGGTGGATTCCTGCATTGAGCAGGGGGTTGGACTCGATGGCCTTATAGGCCCCTTCCAACTCTACTATTCTATGATTCTATGGTTGACCTGTGGGAAGCAGGAAACAGGCCCTTAGTTCAATCCAAGGGCCTGTAGACATATTCTTATTGAGCTAAGGGCTTACAAAGTTCTGCTTCCACTTTACTTTTTCTCAGACCATGAAACCATGATGATGAATTTTTTTTTAGATCACAGCATCAACAGCTGTAAAACAGCCACCTCAAAGGTGGTTACGGTGAAAATGTAATCACCTTGCTTATGGCCTTGAATGCACACAGGAAAAAAAAATGATTTCCCATGGTAAGACACAAGCCCCAGAATTCTGCTCTTAGCAGAGTGAAGTTCAGTAGTACTAACTCCCTTTATTTTAGTTTATTGAAGTCATAAAAAGCTTTAGCAGCCAAAGGTTCACACTTTCCATTTCCCAAGCATCAAAAAAGGGATATGGAAATTTGAGCATGTGACGAAGTAAGCTAAGCACATGGCAAATACATACCAGCTTCATTTAGAGAATAAAGATGATGGGCTGAATTAGCTGGGAAATGAAATATAATTCTGAGCTTCAAGACACAAAAACTAGTAGAATTCTTGCAAAAGCCCTTTCTATACCTTTCATAGAATTTTCTTTCTCCAAAATGTTTTCATTATATTTTTCCTAGGAAAACTCAATTCCTTTTGAAATTATCTAAGCACAAATCTAGATCCTTCAATTCGTCAGCCGTTAGACTAAGTTAACTGCCAATATTATGGAAATTGTGGAAGTTCTTGTTAATAGAGCATGATATTGCAGTCGCAATTGCCAAAGTGTCAACTGACTTTTAATATAAAAGAATAGTAAACATTTACTTTTTTTTTACTTACAGCAAAAGGATCATAGAATGTTCAGCTCCATGAACACAATCAAAACAGAACATTGTGTGCCAACATTTGAGAACTAATTGTAAAATAGAAATATAGTTAATATTTAGGACTATGTTGATAGCATCCCAGCAGAATTTATAATTCCTTGATGGTAGAAGATGGTATTTCTATGGAATGTGCTTTATAGCAACAGATAATAACAGCCTGTTCTTCTTCACTTGCTGAAGTTCAAGCATCTATGCTAGGTCAGAGGAAGAGCACCCCAGAACCCACTTGCTAAAAAGTACTAACAAAGTTGCTAGTTCAATATTGCACCAGCATAGGAGATGCAAGGTTTCTAAAAACAGATTTTTGCACACCACACAAAATATATTGGTATCCACACTTTCCCCCCAGCTTCATGGAAAGGGAGTTGAGAAGCAGCCACTACTACTGAGATTGAACACATGGGTGGAATTCTAATGACTGAATATTTGGTTCGTTTTAAAAATTACGTCACACACACTACAATCATCACCTGAGGCCCTCATCCAGGTTTGGGGGATGGCAATAAGGTTGAGGAACTATGAAATACTCTCCCCAGTGAATTCCACTTGGCACGAACATTGTCATGCATTCGGCGCTAGTTTAAGATTTTCCTCTACTCTCAGGCATTTTACAACATATGATAAGGTTTTAACCAGTCCCGCGATTTTTATTGTTGATTGTTTTAAACTGATTTTGTATATAAATGATTTTTATGTTATGCTTTATATTGGATTTTTAAGGTTTTAGTCTTTTGTAACCTTCCCAATAAGTTTTGGCTACTGGGTGGTATAGAAATGCAAATAATAATAATAATAACAACAACAACAACAACAACAACAACAACAACAACAACTGAGGTAGTTGTGGAGTGAATTTCTCTTTTTAGAGTATGACCTTCCCATGTGCAACATCAAGAGGCTAATGTTAATTTAATATTTCAGATAATGACTGCTCTGGGGGGTGGGGAACTCATATCATTATTGTTCATGTTCCACAGAGAAAGGTTTATGAAGAATTTCACTAAGCATTGACTATAGAAATCCTAGAAGTTGTCACCTGATTAAAGTCAATCAGTAGTATTCACTTTAGTTGATTAATGTTAAACAAGCAATTAAAGGTCCACAAATTTGCATGTGATAAAAAAAAATAGTTCTAAAGAAAAATGTACTTTCTTTTTTATAAGATGCATATGTGTTGCAGCAGGCATCATCTTTTTTTCTATTTTAATGTTATTTTAATGTTATAATATATAATAATGCCAAATACTGCTTACAATGATCAAACTTTAACATCAAAGCAGCATGAATAATTTAAACACAACTTTTAAAATCAAAACTGATACTAAATCATCCCCAGTAAAGAAAAGGATGTTAATGATGCCTGTGCTTTTTCATTCCAATAAATAATAAAAAGACTCCACTTTTCTACAAATTGATCCTCTATTAATTTCCCTTCTCTCGCTGTTATCATGTTAATCCATTTCACCACAGGGGCCAAATCCCAGACCCTGAGACACCAATTATTAATTGAAGGTGGAATAACCTTTTTCCAACTAAAGCTGATTGTGATTCAGGCCACTGCAAAGAGGTGAATCACCATGTGCCCCAAGATTTCCCAAAAGAGCTACTCAGGGGTCCTTAGGAAGTACGTATCCCAAAATTAAAAGGATCTCTTTCAACACTAAGGGCCAAAAGCTTATCATCACTGGCCAAGTCCAAAAGGTATCCAACATTTATTTGCAGCCTGTGTATAGATCTTATTAAGTCTAGCTGGTGTATATGCCAATTGCTGGGGGAAAGAAGCAGAAGGGCACTTTTGCACTCTTGTCCTCATTTGGGACTTACTGTGCACATCTAGTTGGCCACTGTAAGAAAAGAATACTAGACTGGCTCTTCTTATGTTCTTAGTGGACTCTGCATTTATTTTGAATTTATATTTGTTATTTTTCAGCCCTATCCTGAATTTCCCACCAAACATTTTACTGTGGATACAATAATTATATTCTAGTTTCTAATGTTCCTTCCCAGAGCATTATGGTGGTTTATAAGTTGAAAGAAAGAAAGAAAGAAAGAGTGTGAGAAGTTAGTCTGCCATGTTTCTCGCCTGCCCAAGGGCCTCTACTTCCCTTGCTCGGCTTCGTCCATTTTCTTCTGCTGCCCCTTACGCCTGGAACGCTCTTCCAGAACATTTGAGAACTACAAGTTCAATCGCAGCTTTTAAAGCTCAACTAAAAACTTTTCTTTTTCCTAAAGCTTTTAAAACTTGATGTTGTGCGGACTTTATACTGTTAGTTTTACCCTACCCTGTGCCTGCTTACCCTACCCTGTGCCTGTTTGCATTCTCTTCCCCTCCTTATTGTTTTACTATGTTTTTATTAGATTGTAAGCCTATGCGGCAGGGTCTTGCTATTTACTGTTTTACTCTGCACAGCACCATGTACATTGATGGTGCTATATAAATAAATAAATAATAATAATAATAATAATAATAGTCTGAAATGCCTTCTGCTGTAAATAAATACACCTGATATCCACGCAACTCTGTATTTCATTAGGAATGTGTTTGCTTCATATAGAAGATTTGTCATTTGAACATGACAGCACTTCCCAGTGAATAAGCTCATACAACAGTATTTGATGCATGACTCCTGATATTAACTGAGACAGCTTAAAGTGAAAGTGGTTTAAAAAACAAAAGACTCTGCCCTTTAAGCACATACACTAACAGCACAGTCCTATACATGCTAGGTTCAATGGGAATTACGCCCAGAAAATTTGATATAGGATTGCAGCCTAAATCACAAAGCCTCACCAGTATTATACCATTTGTACAATCATATAATAAATAATAATAAATAAATAAATAAATAATAATAATTCTGACTGGATCAACAAAAACATTGTGGTTCAGAGATTCAGGCATCAGTCCTAAGCCCCCTAGAAAGGAGATGGGGAAAGGAGGTGTTTCCAGGGGAGGGGGAGGTACCGGGGTGGCAGCCATACGGCATTTATAGTGCAAGTGGTGCAGGTCTCGGAGCGAGTATGATCAAAGATCAGCAAAAGCTCTTCAGTGTGCCTATTATATGGCAGTGAGGATGACAAAAAAAAATCTTGCTTTGTCTCCGTTATCTCATCTTTAAGATATCACACAGCAGGATTCTTCCGAATGGTTAAGAGCCTCTTGGGACCAGGCTTGGGTTTAGAGAATCCAGAATTGGAACCCTCAGTCATCTGCTGTAATAAATTTGTAAGGCACTTCGAGGAGAAAGTTGCTTGTATTCGCTCAAAACTTGATGCCACAGTTATCGCAGAGCTTGGGGAGGTGTCCAGTGCCCAGTCTGGTCATGTTTCCTGGGATCATTTCCAGTTGTTCCACCTTGATGTGGACAAGACACTTGAATCAGTCTGTCCCACCACATGTAAGCTTGCCCCTTGCCCATCTTGGCTAACAAGATCTAGCAGAGGTTGATTGATTGCGTGGGTCCAGGGGGTGGTAAATGCCTCACTCTGTCAGGGGATGGTGCCTGCTGCCTTGAAAAAGGCTGTAGTGCACCCTCTCCTGAAGAAGACCTCCCTGGACCCAGAGGTAAGTAAGAACTACCACCCTATCGCTAATATCCCCTTTGGGGGCAAGGTGCCTGAGCGTGTGGTGGCTGGGCAGCTTCAGACATTCTTGGAGGAAACGGACTATCTGGACCCATTTCAGTCTGGTTGCAGGCCAGGGCACGGCACTGAAACAGGCCTTGGTTGCTCTGACTGATGACCTACTCTGGGCGGAAGACAGGGGGGAGTGCTACCCTGTTGATCTTCCTGGATCTTTCGGTGGCTTTTGATAACATCAATTATGGGATCTTACTCTTATCAGCTCTGCGAGATGGGAGTAGGAGGCACTGTGTTAACAGTGGTTCTGCTCCTACTTGCATGGCCAATTCCAGAGAGTGGTATTGGGGGATTCCTGTTCCACCCCATGGCTATTAAGCTGTGGGGTGCCACAGGGCCCTATGCTATCCCCCATGCTAACATTTATATGAAGCTACTGGGAGAGGTCATTAGGGGTTTTGGGGTTGGGTGCCATCAGTATGCTGATGATACTCAGCTCCATTTCTTCTTGTCGGAGTCAGCTGGGGCTGTGAAGGTGCTGGACCAGTGCTCAGAAGCTGTAATGGGCTAGATGAGGGCTAATAAACTGAAACTGAATCCTGATAAAATGGAAGCTCTGTGGTGGTTCCTGAGTCCGGGAATTGGGTAAACGACATGTTCTGGATGGGGTTGCACTCTCTCTGAAGGAGAAATTGCATGATTTGGGATTACTCCTAGATCCATCCTTATCACTGAAGGCCCAGATGGACTCTGTGGCCCAGAGTACTTTGGGTTAGCTTTGGCTGATCCACTAGCTACAGCCTTTCCTGGACAGGGAAAAGTAGTCCATGTGCTGGTAACTTCCCGATTAGACTACTGTAATGCACTCTACATGGGGCTGTCCTTGAAGACGACTTGGAAGTTGCAGCTGGTGCAAAATGCAGCAGCTAGACTGTTCACTGGAACATCATATAAAGACCGTATAACACCAGTCTTAAAAGAATTGCATTGGCTGCCAATATGCTTCCAGTTTGAATTCAAAGTGCTGGCATTGACATTCAAAGCCCTAAATGGCTTGGGACATCAGTACTTGAGGGAGCGCCTCTCCCTATATATTAGGGGTGTGCTCTGCTCCATTAAAGATCTCTGGATCCGAAGCAGAGCAGGCCAATCCGGATCTCCAAAGCCCGGTTCCAGTGTGGATCAGGGGAGGTCTGGATCGCTCTTCCAGAGCGATCTACGCCTTCTACGCTCTTCTACGCCTTCTACGCTCTTCTACGCCTTCTACGCTCTTCTACGCCTGGAACGCTCTTCCAGAACATTTGAGAACTACAAGTTCAACCACAGCTTTTAAAGCTCAACTAAAAACTTTTCTTTTTCCTAAAGCTTTTAAAACTTGATGTTGTGCAGACTTCTACTGTTACTTTCTACTGTTAGTTTTTCCCTACCCTGTGCCTGCTTACCCTTCCCTGTACCTGTTGGCATTCTCTTCCACTCCTTATTGTTTTACTATGATTTTATTAGATTGTAAGCCTATGCGGCAGGGTCTTGCTATTTACTGTTTTACTCTGTACAGCACCATGTACATTGATGGTGCTATATAAATAAATAATAATAATAATAATAATAATAATGGATCGGCCCGAAGTGGTTCAGAATGGTCCAAAGCGATTCGGACCGTTCTGAAGCTTCGGAGCCAAGTGAGTGGGGAGAGGAGCTTACCAATGGCTACTAGTCCCAATGTCTAAGTGCAGCCTCCAGTATCAGAGGCAGTAAGCCTATACACAAGTTGCTGGGGAACATGGGAGATAGGGTGCTATTGTACCATGCCCTGCTTGTGGATCCCTGTCAACAGCTGGTTGGCCACTGTGTGAACATAATCCTGAATTAGATGGACTCTTAGTCTGATCCAGCATGGCTCTTATGTTCTTATGAGGATTTTTATGAGTCAATTCTGAGGACCAATTAAAGGTTAGAGAGAGGAAATGAAGTGAGGAGACCACAGGAGAGAGAACAAATAAAAAGCACCAACTAGAGAAGTCACTGCAGCTAAATACCTTGACAAAGCATTCACCCAGCAGCAGCACTGAGTGTCAGACTGAGCCATACAAGCTGTTTGCCAGTCAAAGGCTGTATAATAGCAGACAGCCCTGTGATGAGAGATCCTAAATACTCACTTATGCTGGATAACTGACTTATTGGACTCCAACCCCCTATTTTTGTTTCGTTTTGCTTGCTTTGCTTTGTTTAGAGACTTGCTTTAAGTGCATTTTTATCTGACTTGTTCCTATTACTTCCTTCCCTCTTTCCCCGTCTTATTACTTCCTTCCCTCTTTCCTCAGCAAATATTTTAGACTTCCATTAGCACTTTTATTCAGTTTTCAAAGTTTCATAGTAGTGTTTTTGCTGGGTCGATAAAAAATTTAAAAAATACACTTATATTTATAATGGTGTAGATAAACTAGTAACTTTTGCAGAGAGCACAATCCTATGCAGTCCTCCAAACACATTAGGACTTATATCTGGTTTCAAGAAAAGCAGACCAAATATCCATATATTTATCCACTCACTATTGATACTACCCATTCAAATGTTGATAACATTGTTGTCCTCAGTCCATTTTATTATGGGAGATGAACATTTATCCTCCCAATGTAGTAATATCAGTCTTTTGGCTATCATAAGGGCTTGGAAAATCCATTTGCACTGACCCTGTTAGCTTCCAAGAGACCAGTAAATAGTTTAGGAGGACTTGCACATCATTCAATATTAAAGACTGTACCAATATGAAGTTTATCCTTATTATGATCTCCTCCCAAAAGGAGGCAACTATTGGGCACTGCCAAAACATGTGAATAAAAGAAGCATTAGATGTGTTACATCTTCAAAATTATACAAATTAGATAAGCCCTTATTAAAAAGATGTTGTGGAGTCCAATAAACATGAAACAAGATCTTTTTGCTGAATAAGGTGGAGCCTATCCATAGAAACTTTGGGAACAAATGCTAATACAATGATCCAATGGTTAAGCAAAATAGAACTCTGCAGTTCTCTATTCCATTGATACTTAGATCCTGAGTATCATATTTATTTACTGTTAACAGGTATTTACATACATGGATCATGGGTCAATAATAACGGGGGGTCTGAAGCTGTAAAAGCAATCAGAGCAAACATGGATTCCAGCAAGTGTTATAATCGCAAGTATTGCACTTTAGCCATAGTGGGTAAATTATATACAGCACGTAAATCAGAAAATGACAAAAACTCATCGTCCAGGCCCTAACTGAACCAAGGTAAAAATCATCCTATCTATCCACGGCCACAGCTAGACCTAAGGTTTATCCTGGGATCATCCAGTGTTCGCCCCTGCCTGAGCACTGGATCCCCTGTGTGTCACCTAGGTGAACAGGTTTGACCCCTGGATAATTCAAGGATAAACCTTAGGTCTAGCTATGTCCTTATTATTATTATTTTATTATTATTTATTTATATAGCACCATCAATGTACATGGTGCTGTACAGAGTAAAACAGTAAAACAGTAAATAGCAAGACCCTGCCGCTTAGGCTTACATTCTAATTAAATCATGGTAAAACAATAAGGAGGGGAAGAGAATGCAAACAGGCACAGGGTAGGGTAAACAGGCACAGGGTAGGGTAAAACTAACAGTATAAAGTCCAAACAACATCAAGTTTTAAAAGCTTTAGGAAAGAGAAAGGTTTTTAGCTGAGCTTTAAAAGCTGCGATTGAACTTGTAGATCTCAAATGTTCTGGAAGAGCGTTCCAGGCGTAAGGGGCAGCAGAAGAAAATGGACGAAGCCGAGCAAGGGAAGTAGAGGCCCTTGGGCAGGCGAGAAACATGGCATCAGAGGAGCGAAGAGCACGAGTGGGGCAATAGTGTGAGATGAGAGAGGAAAGATAGGAAGGAGCTAGAACGTGAAAAGCTTTGAAGGTCAACAGGAGAAGTTTATATTGGATTCTGAAGTGAATTGGAAGCCAGTGAAGAGATTTCAGAAGTGGAGTAACATGGTCAGAGCGGCGAGCCAGGAAGATGATCTTAGCGGCAGAGTGGTGGACAGAAACCAGCGGACTGATGTGAGAGGAAGGAAGGCCAGAGAGAAGAAGGTTGCAGTAGTCCAGCCGAGAAATAACCAATGCATGAACAAGCATCTTGACAGAAGAGACAGACAAAAATGATCGAATCCTGGCAATATTATACAGGAAAAAACGGCAGGATTTAGCTACTGCCTCAATATGAGGAATAAAGGAGAGCGAGGAATCAAATATAAAGCCAAGACTATGAACTTCCTTGACTGGAGTAAGCGTAACATCATTGACAGTAAGAGAGAATGAGAGATGAGGAGAAGGTTTAGGAGGAAAAACAAGCAATTCAGTCTTTGCCATATTAAGTTTCAAACGACGATGCAGCAGCCAAGCTGAGATATCTGAAAGACATGCCGAGATACGATCGTGAACATCAGGAGAAAGATCCAGAGATGAGAGATATAATTGTGTATCATCGGCATACAGATGATATTGGAGGCCATGAGATTGAATAAGCTTACCCAAGGGCAACATGTATAAAGAAAACAACAAAGGACCAAGCACCGAGCCTTGCGGAACCCCTACTGAAAGGGGAAAAGAGGAAGACAAGCTGCCATTAGCCAACACGCTGAAAGAGCGACACGCTAGATAGGAGGCAAACCAGTTATAGACAGAGCCGCAAAGTCCAAGGTCATGAAGGGAAACTAAGAGAAGATCATGATCAACCGTGTCAAAAGCTGCAGTTAGATCAAGGAGAATAAGAACGGAATAAAGGCCTTTAGACTTGGCGGTAAGAAGATCATTGGTGATCTTAGTAAAGGGCTGTTTCAGTGGAATGCAAAGGACGGAATCCAGATTGAAAAGGATCCAGAGTAGAGTTACTAGAAAGAAAGTCAAGACAACGAGAGTAGACCACACGCTCCAGGATCTTTGAAACAAAAGGCAACAAAGAGACAGATCGGTAGTTAGACAGAGCTAGCCTATCAAGAGTAGGTTTCTTGAGAATAGGAGAGACTGTAGCATGTTTAAAAGCAGAAGGAAATGAACCAGAGGACAGAGAAAGATTAATAATATGAAGCAAGGAAGGGAGGATAGCGGGAGTAAGATTAATAAAGACGCGGGAAGGAATCGGATCACGAGAACAAGTGGAAGGCTTCGAGGAGCGCAGTATTGTAGACAGTTCATCAGCTGAGACCGAAGGAAACATAGAGAAATTTGCAGGAGGAACTGATAGATGAGGAACAGGAACTGGAAGAGGAGCAGAGCTGGCCAGATCAGAGCGAATAGTTTGGATTTTAGCATTGAAAAAAGATTTTAGCTTGGATTTTAGTTTGGATTTTAGCATTGAAAAAAATAGTTTGGATTTTAGCATTGCAAAGTTATTAGCAGACAGAGAGGCGGGAAGAGATGGTGGATTAGGCTTCAGAAGAGAATTGAAGGATGCAAAGAGCCGCTGAGGATGCATAGCATTTGACTGGATCAACGTTGAGTAATACTGCTGTTTGGCCAGTGAAATGGCAGAAGAGAAAGAGGAGAGTACAAATTTGTAATGGACAAAGTCCGCCCAGTCCCTGGTCTTACGCCAAAGGCGCTCAGCTGCCCAGGAACAAGAGCGAAGGTAGCGGAGGAAAGAGGTGAGCCACGGTTGGGGTTGAGAAGGGCGAACTATCCGAGTTGTAGATGGAGCAAGATTATCAAGAGTTGAAGATAAGGAGGAATTAAAGAAGGAGACAGCAGAGTCCAAGGAGACAGCCGAAAAGACAGAGGGAAGAGAGGAGGCTAGAGACTGAGAAAAAGCCTCATAATTGATAGATTGCAAGTCGCGACAAGAGCGAGAAGCAGGATGTGAAGGAGGAGGATTATGAGTAAGATTGAAGGAAACTAGATGATGATCTGACAGAGGAAAGTCAGCAGTGGAAAAGTCCAAAACAGAGCAATTCCGAGTGAGAACAAGATCCAGACAGTGTCCAAGGGAATGTGTGGGTACATCAGACCAAAGCTTAAGATCATAAGAGGAAGATAATGAGTGAAATCGTAGAGCTGCAGCGTCTTGAGTGTCATCCACATGAATATTGAAATCACCCAAGATAAGAGTAGGACAGTTATCAGAGAGGAAAAAGGATAGCCACGAATCAAAATCAGAGAGAAATTTTGAGGACGAGCCTCCACAAAAACATCTTCTTTACAATTTTTAAATCCAGATTTCCCCACAAAGTCAATTTAGCATGAGACAATGGATCCAACTGTAATGGAAGTGATACTATACACCACATCTCTCTAACAGCTAAAAATGTGGTAAGGAGTTTATCTATTCTGATATGCCAAGAGCCCAATGCCATCTATTTGGGAAGAGGGTCCAAACAGAAGGATTCCAGAACTGACCAGAGTGGGAAATCTAATCAGACTGGAAAAGACCACAATTTGGTGTATCCATTTCAAAGATATTCATGGTGGAGAAGAACACTAGAAAAAATTATGGAACAAAGCATTGAGTTTTTGAAAATATTTGAAAAATAATCCCATGTATAACATAAACAATTTGAGAAATAATATTCATCTTCAGTGTGTTAACTTTACCCCATAAACTCAACTTTAATGTTGCCCATCTGTCTATGTATTGTGCAATCTCATTAAAAAATTTATTCACATTTATTTTAATCAGTTGAGATATCTCTCTGAGAGTAAGTATTCCCAGATAGGTAAAAATATCAGGGCACCATCAAAATTGTTCATTAGCCAACACACAAAGGTTGTGTCTAGACCTACCGGCAGAGTGGGGAGGATCTCACAATATGGTGATCATGAGATCCTGCCCCTCAGTCTACACATGGCACACAACGTCCTGGAAGGGAGAGGCCGTTGCACCCTCCATTTTGGTGTCTTTGTTTTATCGAAAATGAGCACAGAAGTGCTCCATCAAAAAGGTTGGGTGTTGTTGTTTTTAAGATCCCTCTCCCATGAAGAGCTCTGTGCTCAGTGCCCGGTTTCTGGCTCCTTGTGTTTATTTGCGAGTAGCCAGAACTAACCGGGATGGCCACCCACACCTGGTGTGATCTCAGGATGATCCCTGGAATGCAGGGAAAATCAGGATAGAAGTGTAGGGCTATATCCTGGGGAAATACAGGGATCTTCCCTCCCTGCTCCCGGGATCCCCTGTGCGTCATGTGGACGCACAGGGAGGATCCCGGGTCGATCCCCAGGATATCGCCCCATGTAGACATGCCCAAAGAGATACATTATCTCTAATTGGCATCAATTCAGATTTTGACCATAGATGAGGAGAGTGAGGAGAGTGGACATCCTTATCTAGTACCTCACCCAAGCAGGAAAAATGCTGTCAACCAACCATCTTGCTCTTTGGGTAAAATATAAAATTCTAAAAAAACCTTTTTTTTTTTTAAGAAAGAATGTTGTACTTGATGGAATTTTGATATTTCTAAGCATGTAATTTTTTGTTCCTTTTTTATTTTTATTCTCACGATTTGTTTTCTGTATTGTTTTGTTAAATTCACATTAAAAGGAAAAATATTAATTTAAAAAGGACTTATATCTGTGTAGAGAAGTAGCAGTACTTTTATGAACAATTGTTTGATTTTTTTTTAAAAAGTAATCCATTTAGTTAAGATCCCAAAATCCCTTGTTTACCCTGTTTGTTAATCAGTAAGTTTGAATACAGCAGCAATGCCCTTTCTTTGGCAAAAGAATACTGGGGTTTCTACCATCCAGAAACCCCCAAGTGAACACATGTACAGTTCATTACATGTGAATAACTGTATGATCAGAAATCTGTGTACAGTGTACATAGTTTGTACAAATGTTGAGTGGTACATGTGCATAACTATATGTGTGTACAATCTGTGTACAGACTATACATTCGTTGAATGTAATGTGAAAGGTCATAAAGGTTGCAGGGTACATGGAAGGCTTAGCATTTGGAAATTAATCTCCAAATGCTGAGCCTGTGTGCACAGCAAATACACAAGAATGTTGACATCATCCATGACAACTGTGGTCTTTATAGCATGAATCAAACTGAATCAAAACCCTGGGTAGGAAAGGAAAGGCTGACCCACCCACCCCCATTGATGCTATTTGCATACCCACCAATATACCAATACAATAGTTACAGCAATCTGTTGGTTAGGATACCCAGTTTCTCCTCTTTTTATTGTATTCCTCATTAGTTATTTCCATTGTTATGCATACAATAATTTTGTGCATATTCGATTTTTTTTTACATTTATACCCCACTCTTCTTTCAAGTAGATCAGAGTTGCTTACATGTGGATCCAGGCTGATGGCTCATCCTTCTAGGCAGTTTGCAAAACAGGACTGCTTACTTTCTGCAGTAGAAATTGAGTCTTTTGCCACATCAGAGTATTTTTTCCAGTCTAATATGTTAAGAATCCGTGCAGAAGGGAATGAAGGACTTCCCCTCAGTAGGTTTGTGGAGGTGAATGGTCCTTAGATCATTTCCAGAAATAAAATTATATTGAATTTTTAAAAT
Source organism: Elgaria multicarinata webbii (assembly GCF_023053635.1). Taxonomy (NCBI): domain Eukaryota; kingdom Metazoa; phylum Chordata; class Lepidosauria; order Squamata; family Anguidae; genus Elgaria; species Elgaria multicarinata. The sequence continues at coordinate 56,074,199 of NC_086177.1, forward strand.
CTGATATTAAAGAATGTTGTTTCTGTTAAATGTCACCTTTCGACTTATCTGTACAGATAAAAAAAATCAGATTCTAACTTTGACATAGCTGCTAGTTAGTATTCTGAATGTGAACTTGGCTTTCTGAGCTTACAGACATCTGATGACAATAGGGGAAACTGTGATTATTCAGGAAGCTAAGACAAAATTAGTATTCTTCTCATCTCCCATTGTTAGAAAGCTACACATTGCCACAACCTCAAAAAAGATTTTTGCAAGAGAAACAATATTGAAGTAAGAAATACCCTTATACTGGAGAGAAACAATCCTTTTACTTTCATCTTTAAAGTAAGCTTTCTAAATGATATCAAGGATGATTCACAAAATTTGTGCTGCTACTGCTTCCTTCCTACCAATTATAAATAAATACAATGACTACATAGTTTGCTTCCTCTATATCAGGGTTACACAGGAGGAGCAGGAGGAAGCATAGTTGAATTTCATAGGAGTAAAAGATCTTATTTCAGGGTAAATATGTAAAGGACTTTGATAGAGACATTGCTGGAAGGATTCACATTCACAGCAGTGTAGTGTGTGGGAATGCAGCTCAGGATTTTTTTCACAGCAGGAGTGATGACATCATCCCCTGGGTAACTGATGTACCCTCTTAGCTCTGCCAAGTGAATGAAGTAATAACGTAGGCTGGCCAGTTTTGCCCACACAGATCCAGAAATCTGCACCCTCAACCGCAGTCCAGGGGGAATTTTTAATATTTATTAAATGTCCAGGAAAGTTACATGGGTGGAGGGGAGCAGGACACGTGTCTTTCAAGTCTCCAGAAAGTGCTCAGATCGACCACGCCATTGGCATGGCTGGGATGATATCTGTGTGTGCTAATTGCATGGCATCAATCGAGGCCTCTGAAAGGGACTCTTAATGCAATTGGCATTGGTGGAGGGAGCAGGGCACATATTCTCCAGACCTCTGGAAACTGCCTGTCCCACAACTCTCAAGTCTCGCGAGACTTCCGGGATGAAGTTTCTGAAGTCTCGCGAGACTTCAGACAACTCATCCTAGAAGTCCCACAAGGCTTCATACTTCTGGGAGAGGTGGGGCGCACCTACTCATGCCAAAGAGAAAGGCTCCAGCTGGCTGGCAAGGTGAGCAGCAGCAGCAGCAGGGCAAGGCAATAGAGGTGGCAACAGCAGCAGGACAAGGCAGCAAGAGCAGCAGTATGAACGTGAGGTAAGGCAAGGTGGGGGTGGGGGTGCTACTCTTCCATATAGCGTCCTCCCGGAAGAGGCCCTTCTGAGGCCCCATGATGGGCACACAAGTGGGCACTTTTCCAGGACTCCAGGAGGAGTGCTCCTGCCGCCCCCTTCATACATGCCCACTGCGGGGCCTCAGAAGATCTTCTGGGTGGACATCATAGGGAAGAATTTTTCATTGGAAGGAGTGCTTCTCTTGGGCCAAAAATATTTTTACATCTGCAAGTATTTCACTTTGTCCCACCTGGAGGAGGTTTATTGCACAAGGCACTGCTTATCGAGGTGAGTCATTTCCTTCTTATGAAAAGCTGTTCAATACATGAGTTCATTTCACAATGTTGGCGAACCCATTTGCCCTAAGATTACTGATGTGGCAGAACACACCATTTCTATGCCTTGTGTGTGTACACAGTTTTCACATCTTCTGTGTTTATGATCACACAATTATAGTTAATAATTGTACTAATATCTATGGGGCTGTGGTTTTAAATTTCATCTCTACCAGTAAGGTGACTCTAGTTTTTGAGAGACGTATTTGTAAAATAAACATGGGAAGTGGTGATATCATAATCCTGCCCAGTCTCTCCCAAACTCTGACTGCATTTCACAACAGTAATGGTTTACTTGTAGGATTCAGAGATGCTCAAGGATATCTTCCTTTATTGTCTCTTAGATTCTGGTTTACAATTCGATAAATCAGCCATGCCCGCTTTGTGGTGGTTATGTCAAGATGGGAAAGCTTCCTTGGGGGCTGGGCATGTTGGGGTGGGCACGCCTCCTTGAGGGTCAGCCAAGATGTCCTCCTTTTTGGTTTCCAAAATATGGTCACCCTAAATAATGAAGCTTTCAAGTTTTACTATTGTTTTTGATTACTTAGCATAGAGGAAACCCAAGAATGAGGAAAATAATCAAATGGAGGCTGGATATTTCTTTCCTTTTCTTTCATGGAGTTCCCAGGCAACACCTTTTTTTTCAAGACTGTTTGTATTTCTAATAGGGCTGTGCACAGCTCTCCCGCCTTGCCTCAGAGGCCATTTCAGGGGCTCTGAAATGGTCCTGATTCACCTCAAGCCACCTCAGGGCTTGCCCACCTCACCTTGGCCCAAGGCGGTTTAGCCTTTGCGGGGTTCCTGGGTGCAACTGCCCATTAAAGTTTGCCTTCACCAATTAAAATTGGCTCATTTTGATTAATTAACTAAGGCTGCAATCCTATGCATGTTTAGACAGAAAAAAGGCCTACAACACGCAACATGCCATTCTGGCTTGAAGATGCTGTGAGTTGTATGCCTTCTTTCTGTCTAAACATGAATAGGATTGCACCTTAAATTACTCTAATAAAGGCTCAGTTCAGACAACACATTTCTCAATGGTGGTTTTAGAACTCCACAGTGGAGTTTTTACACCACCGTTGAGAAATGTGTGTCTGATAGGAAAACTCCATGCAATGGTGGAGTTTTTTGGAAAACACTCCACACAGAATATCCACGCTGTGCAGAGAAGAGTTCCTGTACAACTGTTGGGGGGGGGGGGCTCTGTAGAGTTTTCCTTTGCACTGAGTTGACTTTTCCCACTGGCTACAGAGTTCCCTGGCAAGAGTGGCAAAAGGGGCGAGTGCCAGTCTAGGAGAGCTGCTAGGATTGGTTTTTTGTAGCAATTGTTGTTGGGATACCATCAGGAGGACCAGGAGAGGAGAGAGGGCAGAGGAACTGTCAATCAAACATTGCAATGGATTTTACTCAACTCCACAGTAGCCCACAGTCACACAACAGTGGAGTTAGAAAATGTTATGTGGGGAATACCCTCTAGAAATTCAACCACTGAGTGGAGTTTTCACCCTGAGTTGACTAACATGTTGTCTGAACTGAGCCAAACCTAGCAGTTTATTCTATTCCATCTAGAATTCCATCATGTTCTTGGGGCAATGGCTCAGTCAAGAAGGAACAATGTGGGATATACAACTAGATCATGCCTTGGACCTGAGTTAATTTCAGTTCCATGGACAGTGGTCTTGGAGCAAGACTGGGAAGTTATGCCAGCACTGACAAGGATCAACTTGCAGTGATTTATGGCCATGCCAGAAGAGTCCTTCTGGAAGGGCCTCCTTCTAAGGTGCTATTTTTGGCTGTTAAAGGACCATCAAGCATGGCTTTTCCTGGGGAGTGAAAGTTGGAGGAGCCAATTGGAGACCACTCCTCAGAGTTAGGGGGCAATGGGACCTTCTGGGAGTTGCATAGATAGGATATAAGGCCTGAGACCTCCTCAAATTCACTGTCTGAAGTTTCAGGGCCCAAGGGCTCCCAGTCCTGGGACAATTGTACAACAAAAACAATTGTATCTTTAGTTTTAAAACCAAAGATATACTTTTAAAACTATTTTAAAACCAGCATGTTTTTGTTTAATCCTTTGAAGAATGACATATTTGATTTGACATTTTTCTGAGTGTATCTTAATGTTGTTTATCTTGTGCCTTTTAGCCATTTCTTTTGTAGTTATAATATGCAGAGTGCCTGCTCGATAAAAAATCCTAATAGTTCTTTCCATGTGTATCTTCATGTAGTGAAGGCTACAAGTAATTGATGAAATTCAATTAGACATGAAACTGTAGAGTTTTTTCCCTAATTAAGAATTCACAAGTGTGTGATTTGTTTTCATTTAGAGGCTAGTTCAAGTGGCTAACATGGAGTATCCACTTAAGTTCAGCACTTGTGTCTACAGCAGGCCTTTATTTTTCATATATTCATATTTTATTTCTAAAATATAAATGTAAACTGTCCTATTCTGAACAATCAGATTTCCATAGGGATTTAAAAAAACAAAACACCAAAATTATTATTATTAACACAAAATCATGAAGTTTGAACTATAGAAGTGCAAAATTGAGATCTGTCCATTATCTCTGGGCATGTTTTAAAGCAGTAGTTAGAATTAAGGTTTTTTTTGCAGTGATGCTAGTAAGTGCAAACAAGTCAAATAATTATACTATTTTTCAAAATTATTATTATTATTATTATTATTATTATTATTATTATTAACATTTATATACCACCCCATAGCCGAAGCTCTCTGGGCGGTTTACAAAAGTTAAAAACAGTGAACATTAAAAAGAAATATACAAAATTTAAAACCATAAAAAGCATAAAATACAAACAAAAACAGACAATATGCACAAATAGGCACAAATTCATACATATAGATGATTTCTGATATTACTGGGCACGCAAATTAAGTTTTAAAAAGTGTTCAAAACCAACAACTCAAATATAGTATTCTTTTAGGAGATGGAAGAGGGAACAGCTTGCAATCCATCGGCCAGGTCTGGTGAGAAACCCCCCCCCTTTGTAGGACATTGCAACATCTGACTCTAGAGAAATTTTAAGGGGTGGGTAGGCTGTTTCCCCTTGGCCTGACAAAAGCCCCAGAATAGCAGCAAACTAATATTGGTGCTCTGCTGTTGTCACAGTGAGCACCACTATCTGAAGCATTTTTGCTCTGCTCTGTAGTCTTGACTATTTATGTGCCATGGGACATCGCCAGTTGAGCCACTCCCTAACATTGCCCAGTACATTCCAAAACTTACAATTTCGATGGAGCGCTCGTGTGCTCCTGTTCCTTTAAGAAAAAAAAATAAAAATGGCAGCTGCAATATCGCGCGCTGCACATAGATGAGGGCAACGATCTCGCAATCATAAAATCATGAGATTGTCACCATACAACCACCTCGTCTAGCTGTGGCCTTAGTATCAGTAATACAATTTTTCATTAGCAAGGGCATTTTGGAGGTAGAAGTTGGGAGTCTCACTATTTAATAGAATATGGTGTGGAGAAGCTGAAGGAAAACACATGTCTCTTTTAAATGAATGCATAATAATCACAACCTCTTATCTCTAGTGTAGAAACAACATCCTTCCAACGCAGAATTCACTTTGTCAGGTAATTGCCACCTTTCTCCAGATCTACCAGAAAATCCTTTCCCTTGACACCAGAAAGGACCACAGACAAGGCAAAGTGCTTGGGGATGAATTTTGTCCCATATGTTAGATTTCTGAAAGAGAAGTAATGTTATAGTTCACTTTAACACACCCATCTTAAACCAATTTTCTCTGTACTGGTTTTGATGGAATTAACTGTCAAATAAGCATGTTTTGGGTTGCAGCCTTATTTTAACATCCAGTTCATTATTCAGTTATTATTCAAATATGAAAAGTGAATATATTTGAACAGAGAGCTTCGGCTATTGGGCGGTATAGAAATGAAATAAATAAATAAATAAATAAAAATATTTCCTTCAAGCAACACAAAGAAGTCCAGCAATGGGGATAGGAGAGAAGTTTACAGGCACTTTCTTCACCCCATCTCTCCCACTGGCACCACCAATGTCAGTGATAAAATATAAATATGATAATTAACATTTCATATCTAAGTACCAGACTTAGGATCCAAACCCAATGCCCATTTACTTGGGAGTGAGCCTCACAGACCTCATTGTGAATTACCTTCAAATAAGCATAGATGTGTTTGCACCATTAGTCTCACAGAACAGCAAGGGTTAAGCTATTCTGAAAACCTGGAGTTAATTAATACCAAATCAGTACAGCTTTTGAACAATCTGAATTCACCATAACCAAAGCAAGTGGACTAAATGACATGTTTTAGATTTGCGGCATTACGATACGTGTGTAAAATGGTACAAACAAGACATATTTGAACTAGCTTCCATCCCTGCTACAAATACTGTTGCTTCAGGAACAGATTCTTGTCTGCTTCTTTTTCTCTCTTCTTCCAAGCAATTTTCTGAGAGAAGAAATGGGGGGGGGGAATGATGTGGTGTCTCAAATTAATTTGGTGGTCTTAGCTTAGTTCCCAGGGAACACATGTCCACATCACACACACAAAATCTCACAGTAATTGGCTATCTCATCATTATTCTCTACAAGAGATCCTACATTTAATGGCCTCTGTCAAACAAACTATCCCTCCTTGCACCAGAGAGGTAAACTCTCTCTCTTCTGGGTTAAAGCAGCAGTAGAAAGAGTTGGAAAGTCCTCACTTTGCTCGTGATATAGGAAACATTACTGTTTGTTCTGCAAGCAGTCTTTCCAAAGGCATATTCGAAAATATTATGCCGCTGAGAAAATCTGTATTTGTAAATGTTATACCTGTATATTGGCAAATTGCATAGGTTCCTTCTTTCTGTAAGCAGACAGCCTGATCTTCAAAGGGCTGGGCTGACTCAAGATTGTACTGAAGTCAATGAGGTTTATTCCAGATGAGTCCTTTGAGGGAAATCTCCGTTGTACAGTCTTGAGTGATGAAATTTGGAAGTATTCTATTACTGAGAAAGATACTGCATATATTAGAAATATATTACACACAGAAAGAGTGTGTGTGTGTGTGTGTGTGTGTGTGTGTGTGTGTGTGTGTGTGTGCATGCATGTGTGGCAGTGCACATGTAGACAATAATAAATAGATCTCTAGCAGTTTTGGTTAGCATACTATATGCATCAAAATAAAGTCACTTCGGGCGTTACTAGACGAGGCTCTAGCGCGCGTTACCTTCCGCAGTCACGTCGAGGCTTCCAGATGACGTTCACGAGGATCCGCCGTTATCCCGCGGTGAAGCCTCTTTCTCCCGACTTTAAAAAAGTGAGTTTTAGGACGCCTTTTCCTGCTGTCCCGCGGTAATTCGGAGTACGTGTGGGAGGATGTGAGGTCACTGCGGTCCGCACTGGGCAGGAAAAGGCGTGCTAAGGGGGAGTGGTCAGCGGCTTCGGTCAAGCCGCCTCCGCCATTTGCGCGCAGTCCGGCAGCTGGGGCAGCGCGGCGGAGCGGCTTTTTTTTATTATTTCCCCAGTGACAGTTTGCGCAGGAACGGAGGACCGGAAAAGTGGCTGGTGACTCCTTGCGGTGGGCAGCTACCGTGGCCGCATAATGGCGGTGCTGTACGCTGCCTGTTAGTGTGGGTACCAGGCTGGCAGAGGGCAGAGCTGTTTGTGGGCTGCTGCCATGGCTACGGCCAGATGTGGGTTGGCTCCTTGGGATGGGGCACAGGGCACAGAGGCGATCATCGCCGCCGACACCTCAGAGGCATGATGGGAGATGTAGGCACAGAGTGCCCATGCAGACGATTGACCTCGGGTCATATGACACCCGCCACGACCCCCATCAGGAAGTGAGCGCATCAATGTTGACCCTCAACAGCACCAGCAGCACTTCGGCTGGCACTGGCACTGCCGCCGCTGCCGCCGCCAGGGCCGGCGGCGGCATCGCTGACGGCTGCGCAAGTTTGCGGTCTTTCGGACGTGCGCAAACCGTGCAGCGAGCGAAAAAAAAAGCCGCGGCAATCAGGCCGGTGTGGCTGCGCAACCGTTCTCGCGGCGGCAGCAGCACAACCGGCGCAAACTTCCGCCACAAATCGAAGGCAGGTGTGGATGATGAGGCGTCACGGCTGAACGGGAAAAGCCGCTTTCACCGCTCCTCAACGACGGAACACCCGGTACGTCTAGCAACGCCCTTAATTTCAGAATGTTCCCCTTCTTAACTGAAAGTTAGCCTCTCCCTTTTGCCCAGCAATCCTGATGAAGGATGTGGGGAGGGGCTGGTGTATGGGTAAGCATAAGAGCGTGTGCATAACACTTGTGTGTGTGTGTGTGTGTGCATGTGTGCACGCATGCACGCACACACACACAGGAGTGTGTGCATGTGCAAACGGGAGTGTGCTTGTGCGTGAAAGTGTGTGTACGCCCAGCCCAGTCCTACTATGATGGGAAAACAGGTGGGGTGGCATAGTGATCAGCCTCCATGTCTTTCCATATCTGCTCAGCAGTATCGGGGTGGCACAATGGTCTGGGCTGTCCATGGAAAGGGAAAGTTGAGGCATAACTTACTGTTCCTTTCAGGGAGTCTATCCTAGTGGAACTTCCCCAAGGTGAGATCTACACTAGTGCTTTTCATTGGTACTGAGGTGCACTGTTGGAGCACATTACACATTTCTCATAGCACTATTCTAGTGTTATTTCCTGCTTTTTATTCTGTATTATTCAAAATACTGCAACAGATGTCGTTGTGTGTGCTATGAGGTATGAAATGCACAAGAGGGACATAGTGTCACCACGATGGGATTGTATCGATATGACAAAGTTGTCGATCTGTAGGTGATCTACATAACTGCAGCTCCATGTCACCTACTTTTTTTCCTTGTATGCATCTGCGATTTCCACCTCCATTTCAATAGCGCATCAAGCGCTGGTTACTTTCCCATGTGTGCGTTGTTGCGCTATTTTGCCTTGTTTAACTTTTCACCTGTGCCAGCTTGCGCTTCCTGGTATCACCACCCCACTCCACCCTGCCCCATCTCCCTCCTCCAGTTCATTGGTTCTTGTTGATGTACATTCTCCCCACCGCCCTCGCTCTAGTTCTGTTGTCTAAAGTTTAGTGATTTAGCATTTCATCAGCTGGGCACCTTGTAAAGCAGGCAAAAAAAAGAGGGAAGTTGAAATGGGTGGATGATAGAGCAATGAGAGTGGGGTTGGAGCAGTGAAAGTCGACCGACTCAGCAAGCTGAAGAACCACCCCTGCCCTCCTCTTTCATCAGCAACGCACATGACCCCAAGAAGGGCATTCCACAACATAGCGTGAGGACAGCAATACATGGGGATGGAAGGCAGTTTTATCCCAGGTGGAGATAAAATCCCGCACTTTCCCCACCCTAGAAAAACATGGAAAATGGAAGGGAAGAGGAGAAATGACTGCAAGACAGTCTGTACAGTCACAAAGACTGCAGGTTTTCTCCTTTCATCTTTTTGGGCTGCCACATTCCCATAGATGCTTCCTTGAGATTACTGCAATGTTGACGCTTGGTCATTATGAAACTAGCACTTCTTCACAGTCAGAGCCAATGCCAGGACCATTGTAGATATCTAGCCAGGTTCTTGTCACTTCTGTTCCCCTCCCCGCTCAGCAGGCTGTTTTGTTTTGGCGATGGGGTCTATATATCCTTTTTTATAAGCTCACTAAACTTGCACAGTCCTATATAAATGTTTAGACAAAAATACGTCCTTCAACTCTATGATAGCTGGATCATGCTGAGAGTTGTAGGGCTTATTTCTGTGTAATCATGCATAAGATTGCACCCGAAATGATTTTGCAGAACTCTTTGAGCATTAAAATATTTGGCTTAAGTAGAACATGAGTAATCAGGCCTAGCAAATTTCTAGGCAATCACAAAGAGGGTATAAATTTACTTTACCTGAATGACACTGAGTGCCACTTCATTAGGACAAAATCATCATAATTTCTAGTTAATAGGGACACTTTGGAACAGTCCCCACTCACACTTTTCACTTGATGTCAAGCTGCATTTTTTTCAGTACATGCATTTCAGTTCTATCTTCCAGTTCTATCTCTATATTATATTTTAAAGGGAAAGCTTTTTAATTGGCTGCCCATTTAGATGTATCAGTCTAATCTCCTGTGTAATGCTGTCGAACTAATTAGCAGAGTTCCTCCAAAGCCGCTACTGGCTGACACATCACATGCCATATAGCTCCATCTTAAATGATTCTTCTTACAAACCTAAGTAGTCTTAAATAACATGTCAGATTGCAAGAATGGTTTCTTCCATGCAGAATCATCATTATAACCTGATGTACTGAGTGTAGCAGCTCACAGCATTTGGTGTAAGAAATCCAGCACTACTCTAATGAGACAGTCTATCCCACTGCTTTTGGTGCTCATATTCCATGGCAGGATCTACACTACTGCTTATAACAGTTTATAATGGTTATGACAACTGTTCAGGCCCAGGACACATTACATATACTATTTTCATACCATTTTTAAAGTGTTAAATCCTACTTGGTGTAGACCGGCCCCATGTTGGTGCTAAAGCATCCATTAATGCTGCGTCTTGCATCTTGTGCTGGGCACTCAGAACAAACCCTTCTGCCCGTCAAACTCCCTGCTTGATCTTCTGGTGCTGAGGGCTCCTAGAATAGATACTTTTTTTAAAAAAAAGGGGGGGTTTCCCCGCTCCCCCCTGCCCTCGATTTCCCCCCCCACAATGTATGACGCCCCCTCGCTCACCCATCCGTCCGCTCGCCCCTCGCACGCACGCCTGTCCGCTCGCCCCCCCACTCATCCCCTCGCTCGCTCTCCTGCTCACCCCCTTGTTCACCCGTCCATCCACTCGCCCTCCCACTCACCCCCTCGCTCGCTCGCCCGTCCACCCCCCCGCTCACCATGTCCACCCACCCCCCGCTTGCCATGTCCACCTCCCCCGCTTGCCATGTCCACCTCCCCCGCTTGCCATGTCCACCCCCCCGCTTGCCATGTCCACCCCCCCACTTGCCATGTCCACACACACCCCGCTCGCTCACCCACTCGCCATGTCCGATGCCCCCCTCCGGCCCCCCGTCCGTGATCTCCCCCCCAGCCCGATGGGCACAGCTGTGCCCAGTGTGTGGCTTCTCCCAGCTACTCGCAAGTAAGCAAGCAGCAGGGAAAAGCCACAGAACTAACTAGACCTTCCGCAGCTCCGGGCTCAGCCCGGGGCTGCGGATAAGCTGTGCCACAAGCGGATCTGGTTATCCCGGGTCAAGGGAGGGTTTAGCCTGGCCTGATCCCGGGATCCCCTGTGCATCGTCTGCATGCACAGCAGGGAGCCTGGGCCTCTCACCTGGCTAAACCCTCGTCTAGGAAGGCCCTTAGTTTGATTTACTCAACCAGGAAGATTAGTGATACCCCTTCTAACATCCCAAATCTAAATCCAAGAAGTGGCTAGTCCTCACTCATTGGCTGTATTCAGAAGACACCTTAAACTACGGCTATAACCATAGTGAACACGGCTTTTTGCTTTATTCACCATGGTTAAAGCTGTGGTTTAAGGTGTCTTCTGAACACGGCCGTTATCTCAGAGCAGCCCTTTCCACACTGCAAGACCTGGAGGTAAACACAATGGGACAACTTCCCTGTCCACTGCCATAAGATGAAGGGGTGAAAAAAAGTATTTTTACCTGATGGTATCTGGGAGGATTTATTTGTAGAGTCTTCGCTGCACCATACACAAGATCCTTGCATTCTAGTTGAATGTTACTTGGTTACAACTTTCCAGTTAAGTGATTTGCCAGTGACTGAATGTAGTAATTACGGCTAGATCTACACCAAGCAGGATATAGCAATTTGAAAGCATTTTGAAAACGGTATATGGAATGTGTCATGGACCCCCAACAGTTGTCACTACTGTTATAAACTGTTATAAAGCAGTAGTGTACATCCTGCCTAAGTCAGGGCTTAAGGTAACCAACCAGGAGGCTACAAAACTTGTTGTTCAGTTGTTCTCATTCTAGAACCATATACAAGTCAATTTGGCTTTAAAACAATTTGTTTGTTTGTTTAAATTCCTACTGCACAGCCAATGAAGCTCCCAATAAGGATGTCTGGATTTTGTTGAATCCATTCTGTCTGTGTTTCACAGTCTGTCAGGTATCTTTCATTCCACTCATGAACAGAATCTGAGTTTTGAATGAGAATTTTGTTCATTTGCAAATGTGCACGTAGGCTAGTGTGTATTAGTGCACCTTTGCCAACAAACATAATTGCACAAATTGCGCTGTGGAATGCAGAGGTTGGATTCATAGAAATCCATACTCATTTAAATCCATTGCAGGTTTCTCCCATATCCCTAGTTCCCAGAGCAGCTTATATATAACCAGTAAAAGAAGAAAGTCCCTGCCTGCAGCGACACACAAGGAAAAGGAATGGGGAGTAGGGTGACCATATTTTGGAAACCAAAAAGGAGGACAACATGGCTGTCCCCAAGGGGGCGTGCTCAAGCAACATGTTCAGCCCCCAAGGGGGCATGCTCACCAACATGCCCACCCCCCAAAGGGGCTTGCTCACAAACATGCCCAGCCCCCAAAGGGACGTGCCCACCCAAACATGGCCTTGGTCACAGGTCTGATTTCACAGCACACAATTAAGACAAACCTGTTCTACATGACATTTTAATGTTAAAATCACTGGAATAAAGAACAAGTGAGACATTCAATGTATCTGAAATTAACTTCACTCATTCCTACTTCTGTAGCTTTTGCTGAACTTTGAAGCTTTTGCTATACTCTGTGTAATACAGTCTCCCCTTCCCTCAAATATCTTTTCTGACTGCGAATCCTTCACTGGATGACCATAGTCTAACCTTTCCTAACATTTAACACTGTTTCCCCATCACCTTTCTCATATCCATACTCACACATTCAGCATACTGCTACCACTGAACAAATGAAGCAGTTGACAGGTACAGAAAAATCTAGTACAACAAATGAGCAACCAAGCATTCAGAAAGAGTATAAATTACTATTAGCCTGCAAACATTAGCCATGGAACAAAATGGACTAAAAGCTAGCGCCTCTTAGCTTGTTTCAACTTCAACCAGACATAACAGTAAAAAAACAACCAAGAAAAACACACCTACCTCATTGACATAGCAATACCTAATGAAAAAATGTTGCAGAAAAGGAAGAGGAAAAGAGAGAAAAATACTTTATTCTGACAGCCTTTCATCTTCATGCCTTAAGTCTGCTTCAGAGCACCTTTTGTGATGCTGAACTGTGGCAATAGGTCAATATCATAAAAATCTAAGTAACTGTGCTGCCGCTTAGCTTTTATTCAAAGAATTAGCAGGTTGGTAACCCATATTGAAAAGAATAGTGAAAAATAGTGGTGGGCAAATGTTGCCCAGCTCAGTTTGGAACAGGACTCAACAAACTGAGCTATTTCTGAACATTTAAAAAAAAACAGCTGAAAATAGTGAAATGTTTTCTGAGCTTATATCTTAATTCAGACCTTGTCAAGATCCTGAGGCTTTATTGGAAACACTCAAGTACCCCTCAAGTCCCTTTGTCCTGCCACTCCCTTCCATTCTTCCTCACCTGATGGCAGCAGCAGCACCACCAATGGTAGGCATGGTGAGGTCTATCCCCACCTGTCATCTCTGGTCCCACCAGGAGGAAAGGTTATCCTCCTGGTTTTGCAACTCACTTCCTGAAAAGGCATTTGTTTAAGCAGGCTTTTGCTGACTTATACTTAATCATAATAAATCATATTGCTGCTCCATTAACTGGGTTTGTACTGCTTTTATTATAGCTGAAATTGTTCTTAATGGCATATTTTAAGCTGTGATTTTAATATTGTTATATGTAAACTGCTTAGGCATTTATTGTATTAAGTGGTATATAAGTATTACTATTGACTAAAATAAAATCCATAGGACTTACATAAATAAATATATAAAAGTTTGCATATATCATTTACATATTTAGTCAGAAGTCAGCACCACAGAGACTTACGCCCAGGTAAGTGTGTGTAGCGTTGCAACTTTAATTACTTCTATATATGGTGTTCCATTTTCTTTGAAAAGTTAGAATTTGCATCCAAAATTTGCAACACAAAATGTTGCAAACTGTTCATACTGCTTATTTCACACCACCACTCTTTTAGCAGGATTGTGTCATCTTAACTCTGCCAAATCCACAAACATCTTTCTCGCTGCAGTCGAAGAAAGAGCAGGGAGGGTGTCCTCAAAATGACAGCTGTGTAGCAATAGATTTTCAGTGTTCAGCTAAATACAATTGTTTACTTACTGAACTGGCCTTGATCTCTGGGATTGTGCAGGCATGATGAAAGAAGCATGACACATTTTTTATCTGCTCTCTATTTTCTATCTTGGTCTCACTCAAGAATAATGGGAGGGAATATGCTTGAAATTGTGTCTTAATCAGATGGTGGTTGAGGATTTTGTGCAGTCTTAACATTACTCCTCCCTGATAGGGGTGGGGGGAATCTCATCAGTCATCTAAAGCTATTACAACCTTTCTTCCCCACCACTTTTCTCCACAATCCCTACTCGACAGAATACAGCTGTTCCTCACTATTCATAAATGAGATTACAGGAAATTGCCAGTCAATTGAGTACCAATCTTATTCTCCACTGTGCTTTTTTCATTAGAAAGACAAATTTTGATTCAGAAAATCGGGGATAAAAAGGAAGAGCTTAACCATTTAATGAGCAGAATTAAAAAGCTGTTCGGGGTTGTCTAAAGATGTGTCTGTGTTTGCTGTTTCTGAGGGACTGGATGCCCTCTTTCTGTGATGCTCATGTTCAATATTTACTGATGCGCATGGTCAGACTGTAGTGCAGTTGGTGACAATGGAAAGATGGCCTTCTTCCTGTGTAGGCTGCCTGGGTCTCTTATGTTCAACAGCCAAACGGACTTCAGAATTGCTGACTATACTGTGGCCTACTGAGATTTGTTTGGCCATGGTGCAGAGGAGGACCTTCTCAGTTGTGGCATCCATCATGTGGAATGTTCTCCCCATTGAGATCAGGAGAGTTCCTATGTGGTGTGCTTTTGCTGACAACTGAAGACCCAGGCCTAATCCACACCAAGTAGGATTTTGCACTATGAAAGCAGTATGAAAGCGGAATATAAAAGGCAGGAGCCACACTACTGCTTTATAGTGGTATTGAAGTGCACTGACAACTGTTGGGGCCCATTGACACATACCATATGCCACTTTCATAATGCAATATCCTTCTTGGTGTAGATTAGGCCCCACTTGTTTGAGCAGGCATTTCCCTGACTGTTGGCACTGTCAAACACCCCTGTTTAGTTTTTATATTTGTTGTTATTGTTTTATTCTTGTAATGATTGGCTTTATTATATTTGATGAGTGTTTCATCTTGTAAAACACTCTGGGATTTATTTATTTTAAATGAAAAGTGGTATAGAAATCCTCTGAAATAAATAAATTAATAAATTGCAAAGGAGGGTTTGGATCTAGATTGAAGCTGGAGCATTGGTGGACGTGGAATTCTCTGCCCCTTTTTCCCACAGTAGTCTCTCTAATCTCCTGAAAATGCTACACAGAATCCCCCAACATCAGATAGAGGGACTTTCCACAAGTGGCCCCCTTCCTCTCAATCAAGGCAGACCATTGAGAGGAAGGTGGCAAGTTTGTGGTATGTTTGGAGCCACAGTGTTCCTGCTTCTTTGTGATCTACTTCTTGTCCTGCCAGTTTAGCATGAAAGCATCACAGCTCTCCAGGAAAGTCCCACATACTTGTCACTAAGAAGCGTTTAAAATAAGGAACCTCTCTGGAAAGAATATCAGATTTGATCAGACTCATTCAGGAAAAATGGGGATTGCTTCCTTGTGTGCTCTTTTTTCTGTTTCAACATTCTGGATTTCCCCCTTGTGGGGTGTTAGGAAAATCCTAGAGAAGAAGCCAACATTCTGTGAACTTAAATGGCACTAGCCAAATGCCACCAAATCTTTTCATTGTGCAAGCGGTCGCACATTGTGGCAGTGCAAGCATAGTGCACAACCAGTTGTGCAAGAGTAATGCACATCTGGTGGCACAACTGCACTTGCACAAATGTAACTTTAGTTGCATTCTTCGCCTGCTCATTGTTAGGAATCCACTAGCACATTTGCGTTAATGGAATGACAGTTGGATACCGCCCCTAGTCTCCAATATCTTTTTGGACAATTTGTCATATGTTCTCTAAGAAATATTTTTGGTTTTATTTTATACAGTAGTTTTAGAATTTTACAGTTTTATATGATGTTTTATCGTGTTGCATTTAATGGTTGTAATTGTTGTGAACTGCCCAGAGAGTTTTGACTATTGGCCAGTATAGAAATGTAATAAACAAATAAGTAAATAAAAATAAGGAAGTCATTTTGAGAAGCTTCTCCAAGCCCCTTCTCCTCAAAACACTTGTTGGCCCTGATCGAGAGAAGCTCTTGTGCACCAAGAAGCTACCCATGGGTCTGTCTTTCCATGGGGAAAGCCCACGGTGGCTGAGGATCTACACTGCATCAGTTAGACGATGCAGATGCAGCTTCACAGCCACCATGCCTTTCCCACGAAGCTACACATTGAAAAAGTCAGGGACTTACCCTGACTTTTTCAATAGGAGCAATGTCAGTACAGCTCTTCTGCCATCTGACGTCATTCCAGGGCCAATACAGGGGCGGTCCCTGGTGAAAGGTGACAGCGATTGGCTGCCTCCTTCCAAAACTCTCGTGGTTTTGGAAGGAGGCAGCACCAACCCAGTGCTGTGAAGACAGCCCCCAGCTCTCACTGCCATACAGGACAACCACTTTTTCCCACTAAACCAATATGACCGATGTTGATCACATGTTGCACCACACCCACTCCCCCACCAGCAACATGTGATCAACATTTTCAGAGTTGACAGCATCAATCACCTGTTCAACAGAACATGTGGGACATATTCCTTCCAAATAGTAGTTGTGGTCTTCCTATACACATACACACACATCATTTTGTGTACTTAGAAATAAGCTTCTGTGCCTGTCTTTTCTTTGCTGATGTGTGTATCTTAGAGAGCAAGGAGATGGTTCGTGTGGTTCTCCTTCTTATAGCAATGTTTGATAAGACTGGCAGTCATTGGAACCTTGTGGCACCAAAAATACTACTGTGTTGTGTCATAACCTTGGTTTTAGTGGGCCAGAGTCCTTTATCCACAAATGTTTATGCCAAAATAAATCTGTTAGTCTTTTATTATTATTATTATTATTATTATTATTATTATTATTATTATTCCAACAACATCTAAACAAACAACATACATAATACATACAAACAAAAATACATATAACATCTACAATTACACTAAAAAAAAAATTAAGGGTGAGATTACGCTATATTTTTCTTTGCCCTCTTCATGCCAGAAATGCCCCTCAATTTCTTAATTACCCTTTACATGTCCCGCCTATTTACATATATCAGGTTCACACAATTATACTTCTTTCCCCCATCTTAATCTAAAATCCATAAACAAATACATCATTTTTCTCTGTCTCTTTCAAATATTCTATCAAAGGTTTCCATTCTGAAATAAATATAACTGTTCACCTTTCTGACATTATCGCTGTGAGTTTCGCCATCTCTGCAAGTTCCAAGTTAAGTGTTCCTAATCTGACACTTAACTGGTTGCAAAGTCCTCAGATCACACAGAATTCATGCTCTGGCTTCACCTTTACACACAAAGAGGAGATGAGAATTGCTCTATTCTCATCTCCTCTTTGTGTGTAAAGGTGAAGCCAGAGCATGAATTCTGTGTGATCTGAGGACTTTGCAATCAGTTAAGTGTCAGATTAGGAATAGGTTAAAATCCCCACTCAAGCATTAACTTTACTGGGTGACCTTGGGCAAGTTACTCTCACTCAGCCTGACCTATTGGTGTGAAACCAGCCTAAATGTTAAAATCTGCACTTCTTATTGGGCCTGGAAAAGGACTTTATTATACTTGTTCCTAAGAGCAAGGCCTCTGATTGAAAAAAAGGAGAATGTTAGAAAATAATGGAACAAGAAAATCAGGTGAAATAAACGTGATTTGTTATTTTTCTATCATTCTCCAGGCTTCTTTTATAGCACGCTGCTTTATATTCCGATACCCTATGAAAAAAAATAACATCCTAGTCTTAATTTATTAATGGAATGTGCTAACACCAAGTTATTTATAATTTAGGCTATAAATGCCTTCCATGAACTCGAGCAAACGAGCCACACTTTAACACTAATCCCAAAGCTGGTGTGAAATGTACCTTTTAAACTGCTCTTGCCTCTCCAAAAAATTATGCACTGTGAGTATGTGGTTCTATTTCTGTTCAGTTTTCCTTTCTTTTTTTAATGACAAAACACCAGTAAAAAAGTGTAACATTAAAAGGATATCACTGCAGCATGGGAGTAAATAAAAAGTTAACTGCTTTCTTGTTGTGGGAAGGATAGACCCAGAAGTTATTTTACAGAAAATCTTCATTATAGTTTTTAGTTTTCAACATAACAACCTCTCTCTTTTCTTTTCTTTTTAAAATTTATTTTTCTTTTTTCAGTTTCTGTTGCCTGCAACATCTAAGCCAACCTTACTTATTTACCATATTAGGATGTAATCTGATTTATCTCTTTGAGTTCTCTGCATTGCGTTCTGGGCCCTTTTTAAAATCTCTTCACTAGCTGCCGATTAGTTTCCGGGCGAAGTATTAAGTGTTGGTTATCACCTACATAGTTTGGGTCCAGGCTATCTGTGGGATCGCCTTCTCCCATACAATCCACCCTGCACACTCGGTCCTCTGGGAAGAACATCCTTCAGCCAGCCAAAACTAGGCTGACAGGTATTACCCAGAGGACTTTTTCCTCTGCTGCTCCCAGACTGTGGAATGGCCTGCCGGAGGAGATTCATCAACTCAACAGTCTTTTAGCATTTAAGAAAGTTATAAAGACTGATCTCTTCTGGCAGGCCTATCCAGTGGAATTTTAGGATGCTTTTAGGATGCTTTTAGGAAGTTTTAACAATGTATACTGTATTTTGATCAATATTTTATATATTTTATACTTGTTGTTTCCCACCTCGATCAGGATGGAGAGGCAGATAAGAAATAATAATAATAATAATAATAATAATAATAATAATAATAATAATAATAATAATATGCTATGGTGACCATATGAAAAGGAGGACAGGGCTCCTGTATCTTTAACGTTTGTATAGAAAAGGGAATTTCAGCAGGTGTCATTTGTATGCATGCACCAATGCAGCACCTGGAGAAGTTCCCTCTTTAGCACAACAGTTAAAGCTGTAGGAGCCCTACCTAGCATGACCAGATACAGAAGAGGGCAGCACTCCTGCAGCTTTAACTGGTGCTGAAGAGGGTACTTCACTGGGTGCTGCATGCATACAAATGACACCTGCTGAAATTCCCTTTTCTATACAACTGTTAAAGATACAGGAGCCCTGTCCTCCTTTTCATATGGTCACCCTATTATAGGCACTTCTCAAGGAATGAGTTCAACAAACCACGCCTTGTCACTACATTACCATGGGTTATATGCAAAGGCATAATTCCACCAACAGAATGGTGGAATGAATTCCCACCTGAAGCCCCACCCCCACCTCACCTGCTTCAAAATTTTTACATTGATTTCAAATGTGACCAACCTGCTTTGGATCCAACCCACTACATATGATCAAAAGCATGTATAAAAGGAAGAAAATATGGGACACATGTCTTACCCTGTGGTGCATCCCTACATAATGGGAGGCTCAGAACAGCTGTTTATTTCCTATATATGAATAAAGAGCTGGATTGCATTTTAGTTTCTGGTTGACTGTTATGCTTGCCATATCATGCCTCTGGTTTTCAATAGTAAAAGGAAAATAAAGGTACCACAAATGAGATTAGGGGCCTCAGTCCTCTCCCTCGTGAAACAAAACATCCACCTTTCAACAAATCATATGAGACTTTCAATACTGTATCAGATGTCTGTGTGTGACACATAGAGTTGAGGTGCAGAGGTTAAATGTTAGGAAGCTTAGACAACCTTTACATCTGTTCTGATCTTTTCTTACAGTGAATCACAAATGTTCCTTCTTGTCTTCCTTCCTTCATGAGGGACATCAACTTGCAATCACAGTTGACCTTTGTTTCGCCACTATTTAATATGCTAAAGTTGGGCTTGCCATTGGGTTAATTTCACAGGTAAGTTGCTGTCTCCACCACAGGTTAGTAGAGTACTTAAATCCTCTTGTGTAATTGAACTCGTGGTTCTGCAAATGCTCTGGAAGAGAATTCTAGGCATAAGGGGCAGTGAGAGAAAAATCCTCATGCTGTTTATCAGCCAGGTTTCTGATTTGCCTCAATGATAGCTTCTTGCAATGGATCTTATAAAGCCTGTAAGAGAGAAAGTGTCTGCCTATCATACAAACTAGGAGAAATTCACAGTTTTATAAGTTTAAGAGTCTTTGGAGTTAAGGCTGCAATCCTAACCACACTTACCAGGGAGTAAGCTCCACTCAACACAGTGGGAATAACTTCTGAGTAAACATGTATAGGATTACACTGTAAATATGCTGCTTTTCTGGCTTTTCAAACATCAGTATCTATGGGTCCATTAGACCCAGGTGTTTGTCAAAATGGTGTTGAAAGCAATCACTTCGAACTGTTCCACCAAAAGTATTTTTTAGCTTTGATAGTAAATCCCTTGGGCAGAGAACTTTGAGGCATCACAGATTCACCTCTCCCTGAGTCATTAGCCCACACCAAATATTTCTGCTATAGTTGTACACTTACAATAAAAAATAAGACTGGAATCTAAAATAAGTAGAATGAGTCACTCTAATGTATCAGCAATGCAGATTTGTGCAAGCCCTATTGAAATGAATGGAGATTACATAACGTATTGCATCCACATTTTTTAATTACTGCTTATGAAAATTCCCATCAGAATGTTCAGGAAGACTAAAGTATTTTCTTTTTGTTGTTTCACACCTTCTTCATCTTTCAGTATAAAGAATCCAATCATATTTTTAGAGCCATTGGTTCCTCCATTTCTCTTGCATTCTTACATTCCCAACTACAAGCAAATTAATGACATATCTCATCTTTAACTATTCAATTCCCAAATAGCTTCCAAGTGACCCATGCTTCTTAAAGGGCTTCAGTATGATCTCAAAACAATACATTTAGAATTCCAGGGTTCCTTTCACAGACATATTTTATAGATTCACTTCAGAGAAGCACTTCGGAGCTTTAAAGGATTTTTGTTTTCTGTATATAGATTAAAATGATAAATAAATAACCTAGCACTCCAACAATCATTCATGAAAATGATAAAATTACAAGAGCTCAAACAGGCAGATGTTTGAATTAAGGGCATAGCATCACTAACCTAGGGTCCTTTATCTTTACATTTCTGAGGCTCAGATTATGCTTATTCAGATTTAATGACTTTTACTATAGCCATTCAGAATTAATGAACTGAGAGGCATCTAAAGAACCAGGGATGACTGCATATGAGGCTTTCTGTGTCAGGATGGCTAAAGCTCAGAATGAGTTTAGGCTTGTGAGAAATGTTTTTTAAAAATAACAAAATAGAGGGATTATGTTCATCGCAAGGGGAAGAGCACAGAAATAGGAAGTCCACTGGGTGGAGTAGGTGGACAAATGTTTGCAGTGACAGAGAGAAGGCAGACTGTTCAACTCCTATTTTGCCTCAGTCTTGTTCCACAAGGGATACTGTGTTTAACAACATGGAAAGGACAGATGAAATGATAAAGGAGAGAAGTTGCAGCCCAAGATAGGAAAATATGTGGTACGAGAATGGCTACCCACTCTGCATGAATTCAAGTCATCAGGGCCAGATGAATTGCATCCTAGGGCAAGGGAGAGCTACTGTGGTGTAGTGACTAGAAGGTTGGACTGGGAGTCAGGAGATCCAGGTTCCAGTTCCCATTTGGCCATGAAAGCTCACTGGGTGACTTTGGGCCAGTCACAGGCTCTCAGCCCAACCTACCTCGCAGATTGTTGCTGTGAGGATAAAATGGAGAGCAGGAGATTATGTATGCCACCTTGAGCTCCTTGGAGGAAAAAAGGCAGGATATAAACGTAGTAAATAAATAAAGGAACTTGCAGATGAAATCCCAGGGCCTCTGTCTATAATTTTTGAGTTTCCATGCATTCCCTAGTACTAAAGAACTCGAAGTTGGAGCTGTGAGTATAGAGTTCACTGAAGTGAACATCCCACTCACTGATAGCCACCCACAAAGATATTTTAACAATATGGATTTTTGTCCTTGTTATCATTTCATGACAGCTGTGTGTAGGCTTCTACATCTGCCCCACTTCACTAACCTCCCACAGGCAAATGCATGTTGTGCTCTTAGGAGCTGGAAAGTGACCTCTTTCCTAATTCCCAAAGTAAATTAACTGTCTTTGGAAAATTCAGGCCTGAGAACAGATGTCAAATAAGTGAGAAATAAACTAGCATACCTTAGGCTCCTTTCTTCAAGGTTTTCTTCCTTCAGTTAAATAATGACTTCATCATTTGCCAAAACTTACCACACTTGTTCCCGAGATAAAATTCAACAGCTACTCACCATGCATGGATTGATAGCACACGGTGACAGACTGAGACAAAAATTACACTCAATTAAAAATATATCCATAGCACGTCACATATTTAAAGGTTTGTGCAAATAATATCTAAATCTTACCAAGTAATGCCACTGAAAACAAGTTGTTGAAATTAGGCCGTTTCTTGGTAGAATCTATTATGTTCTTAATGACATTGGATTGGATCCAGTAATGTAAGACTGCCAGAGGAAGAATTCCACTTGTGGAATGGGATTCCTGTGTCCTCTCCTGCCCCTTGCAATCCCCTGCACAGTCTCCAAATCTGCTCCAAGCCCATATGTGTACCAAGCCTGTGTAGCTGAACTTGAGTATTTTTGTTAGTCAAACTGAGCTTGATTATAATTGATATCTGTTCAGCAACTACACAGTCTGTATGAGTCAGCATCTAACCACTGCCATTTCAGCAGCTGTCCTGATATTGGTTGGTTTAACTCTTTACTTTCTGAAGTAATGCAAAAGACCCATCTCAATGCACGTGCTCTTGGAATAATGTCATGTTAGCCCTTTAGTAACTATTTTCGCTTTAATCAGTTTAAACATGTGGATTTGAAATCATATTTCAAGAAACAACCTCATAGGTTAGCTTCCACTACTTAGTGGAGGCCTTATTGGCCATCCCACAACCAACAGTGTATTACCAAGTGACAGCACATAAGTAGCCTTCTTGGTAGTGGCACCCATGCTCTCCCATATTTGGTTGAGTGGCGGAAACTGTGGCAAGCTTTACACACCTCTGAAAATGCACCTATTTACTCAGGCTTTCCCTAATTTGTAATCACACTGCCCAGTTCTACTATTCTTGTAGTGATTATAATGTAGTTATTGTTTTATACTGTTTAACATTGGTTTTGATACTGTATCTATATGGATATAGATATAAATATGTAAACTGCTTAGAAATCTTATGATATCAAGTGATATATAAGTACTTTGATTAGGAGGGGGCAGCTGTACATCCCACCATCTGTCCTAGCACCAGCCACAAGAGCATACAGGAAGCTTTTGCTATTAGCTCTTCTCCAGGCTCCATCCACTGAATAGACCCATCCTGGACTTACCTAGATACCAAAAGCTTGTCATAGCTATTTAGTAAGTAGATCAGCTCCACAGGCAGAAATATTTAACTTGGCAAGTTGGTACACCTGGACACACATGGGAAGTTGGTACATAGCTGAGGAGGCAGTTACCAGGGCCTGTGCCTATACGAAAAGCCTCTAATGCTGAGAGCATGAGAGCACTGAGATATATCTGAGCAGGTGGAACATAGCAATGTGCATGAGATACAGCAGGACGTTCTCTGAAAGAGAGACAGGACATTCTTTGCAGCAAGGATGGGCAACCTCCAGATATTTTAGACTACAACTCCCATTATCCATTACCATTGGCCCTGCTGGAAGGGGCTGATGGGAGATGTAGTCCAAAGCATCTGGAGGGCACTAAGGGCTCACCTACACCAAGCAGGAGCCACACTGCTGCTTCATAGTGATTTTGAAGTGCACTGCAGGATCTACACTACTGCTTTATAGTAGTAATGAAGTGCACTGACAACTGTTGGGTCCCATTGACACATCTACACCAAACAGGATATAGCACTATGAATGCGGTATGAAAGCAGTATATGGTATATGTCATGAGCCCCAACAGTTGTCAGTACACTTCAATACCACTATAAAGCAGCAGTGTGGCTCCTGCATTTTATATACTGCTTTCATACCACTTTCATAGTGGAATATCTGCTTGGTGTAGATGAGCCCTTAGGTTGCCTACCCCTGCCTTACAGGGTGGAACACATAAGAAGTATTGATCTTACTCCTGGGAAAGGCGGAAAGTCTCCTAAGACAAGGAGAGTGGACATTGTGAGTAATTTTTCATCAAACTCCACTTCAAGTTAGGAAGAGAGGAGGAGGAGGTAAGTTGCTGGTAGTCCAAAATGTTGAGGAATTTGCCTCCCTCTGTGTCTGCTCAGGAGCTATACATTTCATTCACAGCTCTTTAGCAGCCCTGGACATGTATTATTCAATTTCCCAATTCAGTTTTCACTGGAGCTAACAGGCAGCTGAGGTGTTAATTATTCTGTTTGTACTACTACTCAGGCTTTTAAAAAAGAACATTCTAGGGCCCTGATAACCTGACCCTTGCCCAGGTTGGAAGACAAAATTACACCCTCTTATCACATCCTGTTAAACCTATGCCTGTCTTGTTCCCAGATAGAGGAGGAAAGCAATTTGCAGCTTGCTTGTGTTCAGCATGCTTTATGATAAGGAGTGGAAAAAAATGCAGCTACTCTTTGGCTTCACTTGCAACAATGCAATCAATATTTCTAACTCAAAAAGAGCCAAGAGGTTAATAAGCAATAAAAAAGGACAAGAGTTAAATAGAATTCAGATAGCTCACCATTAGCTTTTTTGGCAAGGAAATGCATACATGTTTATAGGCATTATCTTACAGACTTATCTTCAAGTTAACAACAAATTTGGAGAAAGTATCTTGGCATCCAGCAAATGATGGTTGACCGAGGGCCTTGCTAGACCTGCCGGCTTACGCCGGCAGGGAGGCAGGGCCGAGGCGCGCTACTGTTAGCGCGCCTACCCGAGGCTTCCAGACGGCGGAGACGCAGGGAGGACGGAAGCCCTGCGGCGTCCGCCATTTTTTTTTGTTTGTTTGTTTAAAGGGGCCGCAGGTGGCCTGAAGACTCCGGAGACAGTAAGTGGGTTTTTTAAAAAAAAAAAAAAAAAACGGGGGGGGGGGGCGAAGGATGGGAGGGGGGGTGGCACGGGGGGAGGGCGGGTGCGATCGCGCCGCCGCCGCCCGAGCAAGCAGCCGAGCGGCGCTTGCCCGGGCAATGCCTGGGATGGGGCGGTATTGCCCGGGCAAGCGCCGCTCGCCTGCTTGCTCGGGCGGCAGCGGCGCAATCGCACCCGCCCTCCCCCCGTGCCACCCACCCTCCCATCCTTGCCCCTGCCATCCTTTCCCCCCACCGCCGATGGGCACAGCGCTCCTATGAGTGTTGTGCCAGGTCCGCAGCTTTTCGCGGCTCCTCGCGAGTAAGCGAGGAGCAGCGAAAAGCCGCGGAAGTCTCCACACTTTCCCCAGCCCCGGCCTGAGGCCGGAGCTGAGGAAAAAGCGCGCCATAAGCGCATTGGCTTATGGCGCATAAGACCAGGCCTCAGCGCGGCCTGTCTCCGGATTCCCCTGTGCGTCATCTGGACGCACAGCAGGGAAGCCGGGTCAGAAGGCGCGCTAAGGCCTCGTCTAGGAAGGCCCCGAGTCTAGACTCTTTTCAGGTTTGCATGTAAAGGGATTTAACATCAGAGAATCAATCTGTAATTGTTTTCATAATTACAGGGGCACCTATATTTAATTGCATTACATAAAAAATAAATTATGGAAAAGCTTTTGAAAAATGTGTGTGTGTTTTCTTTTCAAAACACTGTCATCATTATCCCATTAAAAGCAGGCCTGCAGTTATCAGGCAAACTTCAAAATATTTGTTAAGATCAGCTGTTTTTTATCTGATTTGTCTTTATCCTAACAGGGGGATTGGAAACCCATTCTAAATATTGTACATCCAGGGACTTCAAGAGAGTATTCACCATGGTTGGAATAAGGATTTCTCCCCATAAAAAGATAATCTGGTCTTATATAATTCAGACCCATGGGCCTTTCAAATAACTAATCAGGTACTTGGGAAGTATCCTATATTGTCGCTGCACCTCTGTTAGTTTCATTGTACCCGCAGGACTCACTGCTGTGCAACAGAAACTAGTGCTTCCAAAATCAACCCCAGAAATGTGTGTATCTACTAATTTCCACATCAGGAAATTATAGTACTGGAATACTTGCTACTTGGATTTTCAACCCTTTTCTTAAGAAAAAAAATGCTAATTAGTATACTAACCAAAATGTTACAGTTGGGTAGTATGTAAAAGTATAATATGCAAGTTCAGTATACTGCATAAAGTGGTAAGTTACCATGGGAAAAAATACATCAAGAAATGTTATATATCTAGTTAAAGCAGTAAATACTGGGCAGTATCCAATGTTGCTGCTGCACATCTATTGAGTATGTTGTGCCAGTAGAAGAACCTACTGCTAGCACAACAGGAAACTAGCACTTCCTAAAGTAACCCCAGAAACAAGCCAAAACACTCATTTCTAGAATGGGACAGGTCAGCAGAACTCCCTTCTGTGAGATCTGATGACCTGTTCTGTTCCAGAAACAAGCATTTTGGCTCATTTCCAGTTGCTTTAGGAAACACTAGCTCCTTGTTCCAGTAGCACCAGGTCCTGCTAGCATGTGGACAATGTTGGATACTGTCCACTGTTACAGTTAGAACCTGACTTCCCACTACAGAGGCTTGAGTCCCAATAAATCTTTTATTGAATTAATTCCAGTAAATAGCTACAGGCCTTAAGAGTCCTAATAAAGGTTACAACGTAGTTCCTTGACAAGGATCAGTTTATCAACAAACAAAACAAAACAAAATACCCTATCAGCCTTGGGTTCATCAAACAAAATAAATCCAAATAAGTTTATGGGTCCATCCAAACAGCAAAAGCAAGAAGCTTTCCAGGTTACAAAGACATTGCTTCCAGCGAACTCTGCTGCCTGTTGCCATCACTCAAGATCACTATCGGACATTCAGTCCTGGCAGGGAAACCAAGCTTGCAAACATGTACTGTACCTCACCAGATGCCTCTGTTCTACCCTCTTTAGTTAATGTATCTTAGGACATACCCCAGAAGTCCCCTCTCCTGCAGAGTCTTCCCCTGCCCCATTCCTATGGAAGACATTCCTGGTCAAGAAGTAGGGCTGGGCCCTTCATCAAAGTCAGGTCTCCTGTGGAAGATTAGCCGTATCAACGTCTCCCCCTCTCCCAGCAGGTAAACCAGTGGGAATGAATTCTGGTAGAAATGAATTCTCAGGCACCTGGCTTCCCATGGCTGGGCCTGGCTCCATAACATCCCCCTCTGACTCAGAATCAGTAGCACAGACTATAGCTTCCCCCAGACTGGGCCAAGGTCTCATAATTACCTACTAAATAAGAACTGTTGGGAGTAGATGAACATCTAAATTAATAATTTGGGATTAATTATTTGGATTGAGAATGTGAATGCACCCCCAGAGCATTGATTGTTTGGTGTCATGAAAGGTATATAAAGAAATACAAATTGGCTGATACTGAACCACCTCTTTCAACAGGCTAACAAAAAAAAAATCCTCTTCTTTTTAAGAGAATGGTGTGCTTCTGAGTCACTATCCCTTCTTGTGTCCCAGGCAACATTGATCTCTGAACAGAATTAAGTACCAAATGTTGCTTAATTTGTGAGTTATTTTTCCTCCAGAAATGATTAATCTACTGCTCAGTCACAGAAGAATACTTGGAACATATCCTATTACAGGATTGTGGTGTCTCCCCCACCCCCTCCATCCTCTACGCTGCTACTTCACAACAGCCGTAACAAGCAAACAAACCTCCAGGAGACGTCAAAGGACTGTCTCTACTATCTGGCAGATTTAATTTGTTTGATGTTCAAGCCATCTCCTTGGATGTTTTAATTAGCAGTTGACTTTCTTCCAGTGTAAACAGCCAAGGCTACTTGTATTGCAACTGAAGAAAGGAATAGTTATATCCCACTTAATAGTTATAGTTATATCCCACTTAACTGGTGCCAACTTTTCTCTCACACTCAAAGCACTTAGCAGATGTGGCCTTAGATGCATATCTGAAAATATAAAAATAACACGGAATCCAAATATTGAAAGCCACATTTGTCTTTAGCAGTGCACCACAGAAAAGTCAATATCATTTATGTGCCATGTCCTGTGACTCACTGAACCTCACTTTAAATTTGGTACACAAGGAGGACAAATAATTGCAATGATTAATGTGTTCTAGTATTTTTTTAAAAAAAAATCCTATTAACTATTTACAGAATAAGAAATAGCTATGCCTGAAATATATATGTAAACCAAGAAATGTCACATTCCATTTATAATTAATAACAGAGTGCCAGATCAGAAATGATTTATTTAAGTGATAAAATATTGCATTAAGATTGCAATGATTAAATATTGCAATGATTTTTTTATATAGAAAATTGAGAACAATTGACACATGTGGTTTGCAATAATTTAGATACAGTAAAGTGAATGCCTTGTTTCAGCATCAGTGATGTTCATGGAAATGAGGGAGAGGGTTGTGGCTAATTTACATTACATTCATGTTGTGTAAAATAGGCATTACTCAAAAATCTATTTTCTATCTTCAGGAACTCCCTGTCTGCAATTATGTAAACATTTGTGCAAATATTAGACAACATCCCGTTTCTAAACTTACTGTGCAATCCTAGGGGTGGGAAACTTGTGACACACACACCCAAATAGTTTTAGCCTACAACTCCCATCAGCCCTAGCCAGGATTGCCAATGGTGAGGAATCATGGGAGATGTAGGCTAAAACACATTCATCTGAAGACCGGAATAGGGATACAGATGTAGATACAGCCATTTTACGCATGAAGCATTTACTTTTTCATCAGAGGACCAGAATTTTTTAAAAAACCAGGTGTAGGCCACCCTGTTAGCAATATTGACATTAATTGTGAATGTTCCATTAATATCTACTCCATTCTCCACACCAGTTCTGCACTGACTATTCACGCAGTTCACTCACACTACACTAATTCTCAGAAGCCTATTAGCAACCCACCTTATGGCATTTGTGCAGCAAAGGGAGCCAGCTCCTCCTCTTCTTTCTGCCAATTAAGAAAGGCAGACAAAAACGAAGAACACACACCAATTAGCTTATCTGGTGATCCTATGTAAGAATCCAAAGAGTGATTACTTCCCCTGGCAGGCAGGCACATAAAAAGTCCCATAAAGCAGGGAGCAGCAACATTCAATTCTGGCCAACCTGAAGTAAAAACCCTGAAGAGAACAGGATACCCAAGGCCCCAATCTGGGTAAAGTGGGACAACTCCCATGTATCAGTTGAAGATTTGGTTCTCCTAGCCACTTTCTGAAGCCTGCTCAGGTCTCTAAGGCCAGATCTACACCATTCAGGATATAGCACTATGAAACTCATATGGAAGCGGTATATGGAGGCAGAATCTACACTACTGGTTTATAGTGGTATTGAAGTGCACCAAGCAGGATATAACACTATGAAAGCGGCATATGGCATGTTTCATGGGCCCCAACAGTTGTCAGTGCACTTCAACACCACTATAAAACAGTAGTGTAGATCCTGCCTCAGAAGGCCTTGAAGAGGTACAAAGGGAAAACACTGTTTTCTGTGTGTTTTATGGATATCTATGGGGTATACACACAGATACACACCAGAGCTATTGAAAGGTGCTGTGCAGGGGCTAATTGTGGTCCCTTTAGAAGTGCTTCTCCACCATCTCTTCACTTCAGCTGCATTTGGACATAACGCTAAGCCATAGTTTGGAGTGCTTCCAGGTGGAGGATCCCTAGTACTACCACTAAAAGGCATTGTGGTAGCAATTCCATCTTATTTTCCCTAATGGATTTTCCATGGTAAGGAAAGAGATGGAAAAAGCAGTGGGAAAGCAAGGGATGTCTATAGTGGAAGATGATGACATCTGGAACTCCAGTAAAATTCCATGCATGAGGCAGGACAATGGTGCTATAAAAGCCTTGTCTGGAAGTACCAGTAATGCTATGAGAATATGCCTCAACAAGCCTTGGGTACATGCATTTCTCTCTCTTACAAAAATTATACACAATTCTTAAAGGTGTTTGTAATAAATGTATTAGTATGTCTTCAGTTGCAGAGCTCATCAAAAATTACACACAGATTAAATCAGGTCTAGATGAATACCAGAAATTGCACACACAGAGACACACACATACAAATCTAAGAGCAATAGACTCTGTATGTAGCTACATATTATTTTATGCCAAGAAGAGCAAATCTAGATACTCCAATTAGCAGCGAAGATTTTCATTGTAGTAATTATGCAAGTTATAAATCACAGGTATTGATGCAGGAAAGGCCTATAAAATTTAAAATGAAAATATAATTTATAGTGTGGCAAGCTAGTATATTGATATTAAGAATATTTAATATACTAGTCACAAGTGATTAAGTGAAACAAGTGATTAATGTAAGTGGAAAATTATAATAACTAAAAATGGATCATAGTAAATTATTCATTTTATGCCTCTCATAATCTGGAAGACAATCATTTTCATCCTTATCAAACCAGTACCTAAAGATAACAAATAGAAGAGTGTGTTTTATTGAATGGAATACTTATTAAAAATGTAATACCTGTGATTCCAACAAAGCAACTAAACTGCTTACATTTTCCTATAGGAGACTAACATGTGCAGGGGTCGATTTTGCCTTTTGCCCCTTAGAACAGGGGTGGGCGCCCCTGCCTTAGAAGGATGGAGCATAAGGTAAAATGGTCTACAGGGATTATATATCCCTTGTTAGGCTTCCTGTCCATTTGAGTGCCAATCTTAACTATTTGTATTTTTCCCTGGATATGGCACAAATTAGAAATTCTTCTGGTGTACCGCCCACCCCACTGCCTGAGCTGATGGAGGTGGTCTCAGACTTGGTACTGAGGACCCCCTAGGATTATGGTTCTGTGGGATCTCAACTTCCATGTTGTGGTCATTGGATCTGGGGCAACTCAGGACTTAATGACATCCATGACAACTGTGGGGCTGTCCCAACATGTTGTTGGTCCAATGCCAGGAGGAGGACAAACACTTGATTTGGTTTTTCTCAACTTTACAGGAGAATGGTGATCTGAAAGTGGGGGAATTAACATCTATCTTCTTGTCATGGTTGGATCACTTCCAGTTGAAGTTTAGACTTTCAGCATCCTTTCCCCTCTGTATGACTGAGGGACCAATTAAAGGCTAATGGTTTCTGATGGTTTCCAGAGGGAGCTGGGATATTGTCCTACTAGTATGACTGGCACTCCTGTTGAAGCCCTGGTTACTTTGTAGAATGCAGAGATGAGGAGGGCAATTGGCATAACATTACTCCGAAGTGCCCTCTCCCTCTGAGTAGAGCCTGGGCAACTCCTTGGTATACACCTGAGCTGAAGGCAATGAAACAAGAGGGAAGATGGTTAGAGCACAGTTGAAGACTCATGCTGAGTTTGACCGAACATAGTTTAGAGCTCATTATCGAGCCTACTATGTGGTGGTGAGGGTGGCAAAGAGGAAGTTATTATCCACCAGCTTTGCATCTTCTCAATATCAGTTCCAGAAGATTGTGCTGGGGGATTGTGCTGCATAACTTTGCAGTTATGCCAAGGAGTGCCAGAGAGATCTATTTTATCCCCCATGCTGTTCAATATTTACATAAAACTGCTGGGGGAGGTTATCCAGCGATATGGACCGAGGTGTCACCAATATGAAGGTAACACCTAGTTCTACCTTTTTCATCCAAGTGAGGCAGTGACTGTTCTGAAGCAGGGCCTGGGTGTGGTAATGAACTAGATGAGGGCCAAAAAACTGAGACTCAGGGGGATTCCACACGTAGTACTGAGGGCGCTTCCATGCGACCCCAGTGCGACCCCAAAGCGATCGTGTAACTTGCCTGGTGAAGAGACGAGGAAGAGGCATCCTTGCCGCCGCCGCCGCCGCCACCCACCTCCGACCCGGCCGGGTCAGAGAGCTCGGCGGAAGAAGGCGGGGTGGAGAGCGGAAGCTCTCCACCCCGCCTTCTTCCGCCGAGCTTTCCGTCCCGGCCCACGAGGAAGTAGGCGGGTGGTGGCGGCGGCAAGGACACTGTTAGTGGGTGGTTTGCCTACCCAGTGAAATGATGTTTAATCTGTTCTGGAGGGGGTTGCACTCTTCCAAAAGGATCAGGTTCATACTTGTGGGGGGAGCTCTTGGATCCAGCAATGTCACTAGAGGCAGAAGTGGACTCAGTGGCATGAAACCCCTTTTATCAGCTTAAGTCGATATGCCAATTACATCCTTATCTGGACAGAGATAGCCTAGCAACAGTTATCCATGTTCTGGTACCTCTTGTCTGAATTATTGCAATACGTTATACATGGGGCCTTTGAAAATAGAAACTCCAGCTAATCCAAATAGGACAGTAAGATTGTTAATGGGGATTCTCCAACATGATTATATTATGCCAGAACTTTTCCATCTGCACTGGCTGCTAGTCCATTTCTGGGCACAATTCCAACTGCTGTTTCTAACATACAAAGCCCTAAGCGACTTGTGGCCAGGCTACCTGAGGGACAGTTTCCTCCATATGTATCTCCCTGGATCCTGAGATTATCTTCAACAGTGAGGTAGGTGACTACTAAGAAGAGAGCCTTTTCTGTTGTGTCAGCACAGTTGTAGACTGAGCTTCCAAGAGAGGCTCACCTGGTGTCTATCTTGTGCTCTTTTCGGCACCAGGTAAAGATCTCCTAATTTTCCCAGGCATTTTAATCTTTCAGTTTTTTAAAATCTGTTACTGTATCTTAAATCTTTGCACTGCTGATAGGTTTTATTTGTTTTTTATTTTTATTTTATAGTGTAGTTTAAAACTTTTGAACTTCTGTATTATATTGTATCAGGTTGAATGTTATGGTTTTAATTGCTGTGAACCACACAGAAAGCTTCATCTATTGGGTAGTATAGACATGGAAAGAAAGAAAGAAAGAAAGAAAGAAAGAAAGAAAGAAAGAAAGAAAGAAAGAAAGAAAGGTGTTTGGACTGACTGCAGCCCAGCTGATCAAGCCAATGCATGGTTGTGCCTTTTTAAGGAGGCCCTGCCAATCCTAAAACAGAAGCCCCTTGCCTCCCCCAACTCACTAACAATTGACAGTACAAGACTAGCTACTCACCAATGGGCAGAGTAAGAATTGTGTTAAAAACCCTTGCAAAATTGGTTGCAGAAAAGGAGTTTTATTCACATATTCTGCACTGTCACATTGTTTGAGTCCCAAAATTGGGTGCATGCAACAGATTCAATATCAGGAAAGAAACACAAGTTTTCTAGATGAGCCTTTTATTGCGCACTCACCATTTCTTACTCACAGTAGTTTGTAGACAGCAGCATCCTCCAGGGCTTCTCCCATGCTTTCCAAGAATTTTTGTGGGGTGAGTGTCAGGGGTGATTGGGGAAAGTCCAGTATTTGGGGGAATGGCAGAATGAAACACTACTGTAGTTGTGCAATTCCACTATACCACAGCACCACCTAGAGGCTACGTAACAGAACATATAGAAAAGCAGAGAAGGGAAAGAAATCAAGAAAAATGTGTGTAGAGGATCCTTTCTTAAGGTTCTTTATCTTTGAACTGGACAGTCCTTCAAACAGAGGACTGTCCTCTGACAGCTCTTCAAAGAAGAGCGCTGTCCTCTAATACCTGGCAACTCTATGATGGGATAGAGTCCGACTGTATCACCCGCTTATCAGGCCTAGAACATTATGATAGCTGCAACAACTGAAATTACAGTAGTTTTCTAAGACTGGGCTGCCTATACTTTTTCTTTTCTTTTTTTCAGTTTATTCTCCTGGAATTAATTCTTGCAACATTTCAACAAGAAGAAAACCAAGTGCTTTTACAAACCGTCACACTGTTATCAGCACAGATGTCCCTTGGATTTCAAGAGGCCTTATTTGTGTACAGGATCCCAGCCTAGACTTCTAGAATATAGCATAGCAAATTGAAAAGGGGGCGGATGAACTCCAGGAATATGTACCATCTCTCATTCAATAAGGAGCTTGTCAATGCAGCATCACAGGCTGAGAAACAGCAAGCATTTGCTTTCAGCCTGACTTTCTATTCTTTTTCCAATAAAGCAAAAACTGCAAGTGGGGAGAACAAATGTATTCATGAGACAACGCAATAATATTTTCTTCAGTACAGGCTGTGTCAACTCTGAGAACAAAATCACTGTTTAACATCACACAGGCAGAAAGGGAAAATGCTCAGCACACGGGAAGCATTACAAAGGCACTGTAGGATTTCATAGCAATATTCCCTGAACCACCAGCAGTTTTCTCCAATTCGTGATCACCCTTGAAAATGCATCTCAAGTAATTGCACTACATTAAATTTGTCCCAGAAATTGATTTGTCTACTGTGCAATCACTGGGCTAAATTCTTTGGGGGAAAGAGCTTGTTCTTCGGAAAAAGTTCTTATTCTTGCAAACACCTCATCCATCAGACCATTTGCTTTGGAACCACTGTGCATAGCAGAGGATTCTGGGAAGCTATCAAGGGCATTCGCTCAGCTCACACAGATCAACAACTGGGCCCTAGAAGCCTGGCAAGTTCTTTGTTCAGGCCAGCAGTGCTCCCTAAAAAAACCTATGGAGCATTAGTCATGCTGGGTGGCTTGTCTGCCATTACTATTCTTTAAATTGGAAAACTCTGGTGTGCTGCCATGGATTCCTAGGATTTGGGGAGAGCACAGTTTGAAAGCACAGTACCAGCCCATTGTATGCATTTATAATAGTTTGGGGTTATTCATAGATGAAAACATAATTGGAGAGATATTCAAAAGATCACCAAACTCTACACATTCAGTATTCACAGACACTATATGTTTTAACAGGAAACAACTATAATTTAAAACATCATGTACATCCTGCCTAGGTACCAATATCTGCATTAAAACCTGACATTTACAGTCATTCACAGAACTGGGGAAAAATGAAATTTTGACCCTGGACCAAAAAAAAGAAGAAGCCAGTTATAATAAAGTCCCATTGAAAACAGCAAGACAGTTTACTCAGGAATAATTTCAGTTGCACAAATTTCAATGTCACTTAATTAAAACGAGCATTCCATGGATTCAGGCACTTTTTTCACCTTCACCCTACCCCTGTGAAAGGAATAATTACTGATCCCATTGAACAGACGGAAAAGTGAGAAAGAAATAATGACTTGCCTTGTCAGTCACCCCAACAACCCACCCTTGCCAGCTTCACATGTAATGAGAAAGTGTGGAAGTGGGGGGCTTGGATTGCCAACCTGGCACCCATGAACACCACAACCCACCGGGATGCAGTGATTGTGTGAACCAGGTCAATGCCTATAGCTTCTCCCATTGGCAGATTGGGTGTGTCGGCATAAGGGAGTTCCTAAGAAGGATAGAGTATGCAGTTGCAATTTGGTGTCA
This sequence comes from Elgaria multicarinata webbii, assembly GCF_023053635.1. Classification (NCBI taxonomy): domain Eukaryota; kingdom Metazoa; phylum Chordata; class Lepidosauria; order Squamata; family Anguidae; genus Elgaria; species Elgaria multicarinata. The sequence goes on from NC_086177.1 coordinate 56,109,569, forward strand.
ATTGAAGATACTATTCACATACCGCTAGAATGCTCTGTTTATCTTAGAACCAAATATATCCATCCACTGTTAAGATCATTGAAGGAAAGTCCACCCCTTGTTAAGGTTTGTTTCCTATTGTCTGATGTTGAGAAGTCTGTATCTATTAGAACATCTAATTTCTCTTGTCAATGCTCTACAAATACGTGCCATAAAGTTTAAATGCTGTATGGGAAATTATTCAACTCTTAATGGTCTATTAGTAGAGTTCTAAATTGTACTGTTTTCCTCCCTGTGTTTGTGGAATTTGCTAAGACACAATTATTGTTATCGTATGCCTATAGCAGCTCTGGGTTCTTCATCATGCGAGAGCATGACTTCGAGTGTTTATCTATCTATGTTAAAAAAAAAAAGGTCTGCACTGAAAATTGAGCCAAGTTAACTACGATTAGAAAATCAAAGATATTAGTTGTGTCAACAAGGGCGGCTCTTGAGTATTGATTACTCTCTGTGGCTTCAAATTATCACTGATTGCTTTGAGAAAGGAAATGCTGATAGCATCATTGACTTGGATGCAATGAACTCAACATGATATTTCACATACAGAAAGTAAGTTTCTCCACTGAGCTGCCTGCACGCTTCAAAACTTTTTAAAGTGGGAGACTAAAATAACAATATTGTCTTTAACTGGATTTTGAACTTCTCTTATCACTGCCCGAAATATATTTAACTGGAGAAAAGTACAATTGAAATATCCTTGGGACCTCTTAATAAATGTGCAGAAGCACTTGAGGTCAGGCACACTATCCTGCTGAAGGAATGATGTTTAGCCAAGATAAATTTGGCTTCATAACATAAATTGAATTCAACAATATAAATTGAGTCAACAACAACACTGACTTTACAGTACTCAGAAAATTTTCTGTATATATAATAATCCCAAATACCAGCATCTAGGATCAAGTTTTTTCTCTATCTCCATTTTTCTCTATCTTCAGTTATGCTTTCCTGAAAGAGGCACAACTTAGAATCATAGAATAGCAGAGTTGGAAGGGGCCTACAAGGCCATCGAGTCCAACCCCCTGCTCAATGCAGGAATCCACCCTAAAGCATTCCTGACAGATGGTTGTCCAGCTGCCTCTTGAATGCCTCTAGTGTGGGAGAGCCCATAACCTCCCTAGGTAACTGATTCCATTGTCGTACTGCTCTAACAGTCAGGAAGTTTTTCCTGATGTCCAGCTGGAATCTGGCTTCCCTTAACTTAAGCCCATTATTCCGTGTCCTGCACTCTGGGAGGATCGAGAAGAGATCCTGGCCCTCCTCTGTGTGACAACCTTTTAAGTATTTGAAGAGTGCTGTCATGTCTCCCCTCAATCTTCTCTTCTCCAGGCTAAACATGCCCAGTTCTTTCGATCTCTCTTCATAGGGCTTTGTTTCCAGACCCCTGATCATCCTGGTTGCCCTCTGCTGGAGCGTGTTCAGATGTTACTGGGGTGGCAAAGTATTATTGGCATTGTTAGAGCGTAACACCAGAGTATGTGCCCTAAATTGTCTGAGCTGTGCCCTGAAGCTTTTGAGTTGCCACAATGACATCATCTGTCTTACTACAAGCCTACTTCTTCCCTCTTAGTAGCCTGTAGTGACTAGGAGACTGTGTGACTACAATGTGTGGCCCAAACTGAAAGAGCAATGTATAGTCACTGGCAAAACCTGACAGAGAATCAGAAATTTTAAAATATATTATTCCCCTGATGAAAAGCTGTTTGAACAGGATGCTTGGACAGGTCATGATCCCAAGAATTAATATTAATGTGCTCCCCAAGCTGAGAGAGCAGAATTACTCAAATAAACCAGCTTGTTCAAAGGATGCATGGCACTGTCTGGCAAAGAACTCTGGGACTATAAAATGTACCCCAAAGTGAAAAAGCAGTACTCAGCTCCTGTCTGAACCTGAGAGAAAATCCCACATGGTTTTCAGTGTTTAAAATATATTATCTTACATATGAAAAGCTGCCTGGACAGCAGGCTGAGTGCCCAAGAATTACTACAAATTGTACCACAAACTGGGACAGGGGAGCCCCACAAAACATGATAGAAAACCCAACTGGGAAACAGGAATTTTAAAGAATTAAAGAAATTAATGAAATACAATGTAAATTGAATGACATGCAAAATAAAAACTCAGCCTAGTCTTCCAAATTAGAGTAAACACCCTGTGCCCCAAACTGAGGAAGGCCAAAAGCTGCCTGCCTGAGCAGATGCCAGGGAAATAAAATGTTCTCCCTGACTGTGCCACAAAGTGAATAAGAAAGCCCAAAAAGCAGCTCACAGCAAACAAAAAATGAATTCTGTTAAGTATATGTAAGATAGGGTAATAAGACCTGCTGCCATCCTTCTGAATGTTGCTGGGTTGCTGCAATGCTGACCTAAAACCAGAAGTTCCAATAATGAATAAGATCAAGTCCTCAACCCTCGGGTTCCCCCATCACCAATACTCTGAAGTCTTGTGACAAGGAGGAACTACTTTTATCGTTTCTGCCCTCTTCCCTGGCCATCCTCCTATGGAAGAAATGAATGAGAGCACAACCTCTGCTAGAGATTATACCCCTGTCTTGACGGCGACACTTTGGCGCTGTGAGGACTCCAGCTCCTGCACTTGCATTCCTTCCCAGAATCTGCACAGGAAAGAACACAAGTGCGAATTTTCCCCACAGTGCTGAGGGATTGGGCAGGAATGAGGCAGCCAGAGGAGGAGGAGAAGGACACCAGGCGCTCAAACCACCTCTCCTCCCTCTGACCTCCTTCTGGCCGCCCGTTTCTTCCCCTCCCCCATTTTTATTATTATATCTGCACAGATACAGATAATAATAAGCTCTTGAGGAAAAGCTCTTGAGGTCCACATTCTAGTGGTGGGCAGGGCTGAAAGCCAAACAGGGAGAGGCAAAACACCAGCATATTTTAATTTAAAGCTCTTCCTGCCAGTAAATAAGCTGGCAGTAAATAAGCTGACATTTCAACCTCTTAGAAGGGGGGACCAGGCCATCAGGAAACCACCAAATGATTAGTGGTTGGGGGGAAAGAGGCAGGGCCAGGAGAAGAGAGCGTGATCATCTGGGGATCCCACATGGTCCAGATCTGGCCCACAGACCTGAGGTTGTACACCCCTGGTTTAAAAGAATATATCCTTCCTAGAAGAGCAAAGATAGAACACAATGATTTCCCTGCATGTCATGACTCAACCTTCTAAGATCCATTTGCTGACCTACATTATTGGCAAGAGAGGCCTGCTCATACACAGCAGACAATGTCTGAATGTGCTGACACATATATAAGGCAAGCTCACCCACCAAGTGCTATTTCTGTCCTACCAGCTGTCCCCTGCCTACAGAACCCCTGTTAGCTGCAACTATTCATGCCAGCTAGATTCTCGTTGGACACCTGATGGAGTAAACAAGCACAGCTCAGAAGACAGTGATAGAACCCAAGCAAAATGGCAACTCTGATTGCTTCACACATCCTGAGATTTCAACAGGGTGGTGTAAAACAGCCATCAAATTGAGCTGCCTCCTTCTTAGGAGTCTTTTATCCGTGGCCATTTATGGAAAAGAATCAATCTCCTTGACTGCCCTTCCCACAAATCCTCTTCGGTAACAGACAGGGGAATTGAAATTTCATTTTTCAGTGGGAGAGGCAAGCTCTGCAGTAAGTGTCATGGGGCAGCTTTCAGATATTTTCAAGTTTATATAGGAAAAAGCAGTCAATTTTAAAAGCTTTTGTTATAATTGTTGCAATGTTATTAACACAGGTGTGAGGAGCCGCTGGGAGTGCCACACAATCCCCCATCTTTTCCCAGTTGTCCAGCAAAAGAAACAAAATACAGCTGGGAAGAGTTGAGGAGCAAAGGAGAATCAGGACAAGGGTTCTTTAAATGGCCCAGCAAGGAAGAAGCCAAGGGTTTCTTCCGATGGGGAGGGAAGTTCGTATTTCCCTCCCATCGCTTTGCCTTGTGCTACTGCCCCACAATAGGTAAGAGCAACTTCCTCTTCCTTCACACACTGAAGAAAGAGGAAGCAAACAAACTATATAGCATATTCAGTGGGCAATTTTATCTAGGGTGACCAACTGTCAGGATTTCCCCGGATTTGTCCTGGTTTTTGTTCTTTCCATGGTGTCAGGGGAGATTTTCTATAATTTTCAATAATGTCCTGGAATGACACACCTTCCTCTTTAAGGCTGCCATTAGCATGGCAGGAGGGAATGACATGCTTTCTTGAGGCACATCATTCCCCCACCCTGAGCTCCAATTGAGGTCTTAAAGGGGAAAGTGGGTCATTCATGGACATTATAGAAAAGGCCCCAATTGGAGTGGATGGTGGTGGTGCAGAATGAAAACTTTTCCCCTCCTCCACTCCAATCGGGTTCTTTAAGGTGGCGGGGGAATAACATACTTTCTGCAGGACTCAGAAAGCTGCTTCCCCACACACACACACTAGGTGTCCTCTTTTTTGGTTTCCCAAATATGGTCACCCTAATTTTATCGTGCTGCTTTCCCTGCACACAGCAGGAAATGGTGGTATATTTGTAGGAGGAAAAATTGGATTTTCTGGGGTCTTTTTTTTAAATGGGAAAACAACCAGAAGGAGTGGGAGGCATGCAGAAGGTGGACAGTGTCATGAAAAGGACCCGTGAAGATCTGTGAGTGCCCAGTAACAAGAGTGCTATAAAACACTCATCTGATGATCCTTTAAGTGAGATTAACAGAGGTGCATAGAATCATAGAATAGCAGAGTTGGAAGGCCATTGAGTCCAACCCCCTGCTCAATGCAGGAATCCACCCTAAAGTAGAAAGAGAATGCCAAGAAGGCAATTGGGTATTAGGAAAAGTAGAAAAGGTCTCCAATGACTGACAGGTGGGGGAAGGGATCCTTCCAGAACTCCAGCTTGGGGGAAGGCAAACTATTAGTCAGGGCATAAACCAAACCTTAGACATTTGACAAAATGGCCAGGAATACACAACAATAATTGTATAAGAATAGACTTCACTTCTACAACAAAGCCCTAGACTTTCCTGGGGCTGCAACTACTTACCAGTATCACTCCATGGGCATTCATCCTATTCCTGTAAGTACTTACCAGTGTCCTCTATTGTTCCATAGAAATTCATCCTGATCCTACAACTACTTAACAGGTTTCTCCTATGCTATAACAAAGGTTAATAAAGTTATGTAGTTCTGACATTTACTGTGTCATGTCACTCCTTTTAGATGGGAACAGGGAAATATGATCCCCCTTCCTCAAGTTACAGGAAGCCAGATTCCGGTTGGACTTCAAGAAAAACTTCCTGTTAGAGCAGTATGACAATGGAACCAATTACCTAGGGAAGTCGTGGGCTCTTCCACACTAGAGGCATTCAAGATATAGCTGGATGGCCATTTGTCAGGAATACTTTAAGGTGGATTCCTGCATTGTGCAGGGGGTTGGACTCGATGACCTTATAAGCCCCTTACAACTTTACTATTCTATGATTATATGATTCTAGGAGGATGGGAAGGTGTCTTTTTCTAAAATGCTTTAAATTCTGGACTGCATCTGTTTCTTCACAAGGTGAATATCTTCCAGCCATGGAAGCACTCCATTTAAACAAGAGCATTTCTGATCCAATGTTTCATCACTGAGCAGCATATGGTACCAATGTAATTCATGACAAAGTTCAATCATATTTCAGTCTGTCACACAAGCCTCTAACCTTCTGAGACTTGCCTGTGACAAGTAATTATGAATGAGGTCAACTTATGCAAATTATCACTAAGTCAATGGCATCATGCCCGTTTACACCATCTGTAGGCCTAGCTAGTCTTACGGGCTTCCATAGTTGACAGAACTATGATATTTGGAGCGATGTCAATTGGAGAGATTTAGATATTTTGGTAATGTGCATTCAGATAACTGTTAGGGGTTAAGTCAGGGAATTCTATGCACTTCAGCTGAGTCCTAGAATCTGAAAAGGCTAGCAAGACTCACTAACCTCTCCATTTATATTTAATGTTGCAAGAAGAAGAAACAATGAAGACACATCAGCACAGTGTGATATAAATTTGAAAGACTGGAAATGTGTAAAAAGCAAAAGAATTTCCTGTATTAAGAAACTTTTCCTGGCAGACTGTTTTGTCAATTGTTTTATCACTAGGCTTTGGCCCATAGAGAGGTTAAGAACATAAGAACTTCAGAAGAATCACTGGATCAGACATATGTCCAGATGCAAAAGAGGGCAGGGCTACTGCAGCTTTAACTCTTGTGAGAAGAGGGAATTTCACCAGGTGCTGCATGCATACAAATAACACCTGCTGAATTTCCCTTTGCTTTACAACTATTAAAGATACAGGAGCCCTGTCCTCCTTTTCATATGGTCACCCTATGGGGCCTGGATGAGGAAAATTTGATTCTGATTGGCTGGGGATTCTAGCTAGGAGGGAAAGAGCAGTTGGGAAATGGTAGTTAAGGAGTTGACAGTTAAAGATTGAGCCAGTCTGTGGAGAGTGGGGGGGAAAGTCTACTGATTGGTGTGGGGTGTTTTAGAAGGACTACTGAGGAGAAAGTGAATAGTTAAGGCTTGAATATTCTTTCTCTGTGGAGTAACCTTAGATAGCTGATGAACAGGAGTAGGGAGCAGGTGGCTGTGTTATGCCAGGAGGCTGCCCTAAGGTCTTGCCAGAAGAAGGTTATACTACCCGGCAGTAAAAACTTAGATAAACTGTCCAAGCAGCCAGAAATATAGTAAGAGGAGGTTTGGTGTCAGAAGAAAATTGCACCCAGAAGCTGGACCTCGCTGTAAGTGTATTTGGATGCCTAGGGAATTTGACCTGAAGTTTTTTTTAGTGCTTTTTTAAAGACATTAAGACGCTTGTAGCAGCAACAGTGGCTCTTGAGTCTTAAAGATTTGTCACTAAGCAGTCTTTTGAAAACCCCAAATATTAGTAACCCCTTATGTACACAACATTTATTTATTGTTACCGTGTTACCTTTTTTCCTACTGCAAGGACTTCACAGCAGATTACATGGTCCTCCTCTTCCTCTCCAAATGCAGAGGTAATTTAATCTTCTTCTCCCTGGGTTCCTCCCTGCAAACAAAGATCAACCCCCCACCCCCACCCCAAATGCAGCAAGGAAGCTTAGGGAAACCATTTGAATTGGTCCCATTTGAAGGTTTGTTCTAATTGCGGTGAGGGGGGGTGTTTCCAGGGGGGGTTGGTTGCATAGGGTTAACCCTCCCCTCCCTGTGCATTGTGACCTCCCCCACAAATCATCCCCACGTGCCAGTTTAACTCACATTGGTGCCAAAGGATGTTTTTTGGGGGTAAATAGCATGGGGAATTAATTGGCTGGCTTTGCCTTCTGTGAAATTTAAATAAATCCTAGTAATTATTTCTAAATTTGCATCCACATATATAAATTAGCATATGCAAATTTCTGCAAATTTCTGGGCTATGGGCCTGGGCCCTGGGGCTTTTGAGTGCCTACCAATGTCCCTTCCAGTAAACATAACTCAAAGATAGGATTGCTCTGTAACGTACTCTGAGAATGCCAGCAAACTTGCACTGTGAGTCTAGGAGCTATTTGTAGCATATTGCTGCTTTTTGAGTCCATGCCATTTCATGATATTCCCTGCTGGTTTAACACAGATGGTGCAGCATTTAAATATTTCATTGTTTCTGTTTTTGCTTTGATTGACTGTATGTGATACTTGTCTCGTTTTACAAAGAGTTCATGAACAAATGGCAGTAGAATATCTGTGTATCCCTTTATCTATTTTCTTTTTTTTTTTTTCCTGCACTGGAGTTACAAAACGCTCTACTTTAAAGACAGTCTTGTGAATTTAGATACTGCAGTGATTCAATGGAGCAGCACGAACAGATGTTTGTAATACTGGAAAAGAAGTAACGATGGTCTAACATGGCAGGGAATAATGTATACAGGTGTAACCGAATGAAAGCTACTCATGCACCTATTAACAGAACATCTTCTTCATAGTAATCTGTCCTTTATATTACCCTGTAGAGTCAAGTGCCATTAGAAGCTCTGCAGGAAGACTTGTAATTTAAAGTAATTATTGCACCTGACTATATGAAGTTTTCAGTATATGAATTTTACTTTTGAAGCAAAAGTAAACATTGACAGCCATATTAAATCCAGATCAGAGAACTATGATATGAGATGGATAGATGATAGATAGATGCATGCCCGATTCAAGCATTCTGATTCCATTGCTAGGAAGCAGATGAGGAGAGGGAATCAGAATGCCTGAATAGGATAGATAGGTGAATGGACAGATGATAGATAGGCAGACAGACAGAAGACCTCTTCAGGTATTATAACCCTCACGCAATGAGGGGAGAAGTGGGTGGGGTGAGTGTGCTACGACTTCTACTGCTTCAACTGTGCTTTTCTACACTGCCCTTCCGGTACTGGCCCAACACATGTTTCTGCCTAAGGCTTAGCAGAAAATTGTCTTCCTGCCCTCCATGCACACACACACACCCCAATCCATCCAGGCCAAAGTGCATATTTCCTAAAGCAAACCAAGTTATTCTGGCACATGAGGCAGAAATTGCCACAAGTGTTATAATGGGGTGAAATACACACTGAGATGCAAAACCTAATGCAATTTCTACAACACCTTTAGATAAACCAGGTGCAGTTAAGTTCAATTCATTCACACTTTCCATGTTGACTCAAATAGTTTCCAATGTTGGAGCAACAGAACTGGATGGCCATCCAGCTTGTATACTCAGAAGCAGGAGGTGAGCTAGCATGCTAGCTGATTCTATGGTGTTTGTGCCTTCCTCAGAGCTCTACTGATGGTTTTGGAATATCTTAATTTCTTTTCCCCAAGTCTTTGCACAATGTGGAAAAAAACACATTGTTTGACTACATACTCTGGTTGTACATTAATTGGGCTATCTTATCTCTTTTGGGAATTCCTATTTTTCAATGATAAAGGACATCGTCTTTCAGTCAGAAGTCTTGACTGTCACTTTACCTGCTAGCAACATATAATCTTTGTCTCAGCTTTTAGGCTTATCATGGAAGCCTGTTTATTCATTTGTTGCCTCACTCTACCTAATGGACCTGTGGCCTGATTGGAATCCACCAAGAGAAGAGCCTTTAGTGTAGTGACGCCTTCTCTGTGGAACTCTCTGCCCCTGGCAGGCGCCAACTCTAGGCTGGTTCCGGCTCCTCCTGAAAATATCGCTGTTTCAAGAAGCCTTCCCCAGCTAACTAGTCACTGTTTTTCTGGCTCCTTTGTTTTTAAATTGAATAGTTTAAATTTGCTTTTTTAATCTTTCTTTTACTGTTTATATCTGTGTTCACCATTCTGGAATCTGTGTTAGATAATTGAGTGCTATATAAATGTTGTGAATGAATGAATGAATGTAGGGCTGGCCCTGTGCCCTCCAAATATTGGGAAGGCAAATTTCAGCATGTGCAGAAAGAGGCGAATGAGCTCTTCTTTACTCTCTGTGCTAAGGACTTTTAAAATTGTCATGTATTTTAAAAGTTTTAATATTGAAATATATTTAATATATGTTTTAATACCTAATTATTTGTAGATTCAACAGACTCCTTAGCTGGGCACACTAGTTCTTCTAATTCCATTTCCCAATTCCAGTTACATTCAAATGTGAATTTCTCTTTAAATTGAACCTTGTTGTCATTTTACCTTGCTCCAAGAGAACCTCCTGACTATATAGCGCCGATCATTTTCTCCGATGCTTGGTTGGCTGCCATCAAATGCCAAATAATAGAATGTGGGATAGGTTTATGCACCATGAGGCACTGCTGGGGTTTTGTACATTTGTGTTTTGATTCCAGTTAAACAATACCCAGAGGGCTGCCATACTAACAAGCTTTATAATGATTGACTTCACCAGCCACTTTGAGACCTTGGTTTCAGTCGAGTAGCTCGAAACCTCAATTAACATTAAATTTATGTCTGAGAAGGGAAGGCTTGCTTTGAGCAATGGTGCATGTGTTTGATTTTTTTTTCCCACAAGGTCTTACTCATTCTTTTTTAGATATACATTATCTATGCTTAGCAATTTCAGGCAAACCAAATAAAGCAATAATTAGGTTAATATATAGCATGTGCCCAGAATTAAATATGTCTTTTGCTGGCTGATGAGTATGATACGTACTTTTTTTTTTAATACTGCTTATGTTACTAGCTGAAAGGCCATGATTTTTTTTTCCGGTGGGGGGGGGGGGGAGGGTAAGGGGAGACCTCACACTATCCTTCCCTTGCTTTCATTTCTCTTAATACATTGCTTTCCTCCCTTTCCTGAATCCTGCTCCTTAGCTGTGTGAGGGGAAAAGCTTGGGAAATGTATCACAACCTTTGTTATGCCCCATCTAGAGAATTCCTACTCAGAGGCCTCAATAACAGACAATGCCCAAAAATTGCCCATACCAGGGTTGCAGGAGGAGCCTGGGCCCTTGGAGGAGACTGCCATAGGTTCATTGACTGGGTTTGTACGATCAAGCAGGGAAAAGAACCCATCATGGCTTCTCCCCCTGCCTCCCACATGCCATGCTCATGACTGCCTTCTGCATAATTCCCCACAATGAAGCACAGGTTGCCGTGTTGTCTGAAACCAGCACGCAGCATGGTGGGGGTGGCTTCCTACTCACCCTACAACCCACGACATGCAGAAGGTGTTGTAGAGTGGGTACTAAGCTACCCCTACCATGTCACATCTGTGGTTCGTACAACATGCCATCCCATACTGCATTGTGGGGAATTACACAAATGGCGGCTGTGTGCACAGCACATGTGGGGGCTGGAAGCTGAAGCCAGGAAGGCTTCTTCTCCCTTCACAATTGTATGAACACTCCCACAGAGGATGAAGAGAGCTCCGCTTCAGAGGTGCAACAAGCACCGTGCACCAGGAGAGATAATGCCTGAAGAGGCAGACTCAAGTCCTTACACTCAGAAGAAGTGCATGATTACAGCAAAGGAAATCTTGTCAGTAGAGGGCTCCTTATGTGCAGGGGTTCCCCTCATGAGGAGGACTTCTTCCAGAAGCTTCTAATGAGCATAAGTGAACCTTGGGTTGTGTTCTGGCAGGTCCTGCTTAAAAGCTTCAGTTCCCATCTAGGAAAGCTGCTGGAATACTCAGACAGTGTGCACAAATTGAGTCATCATGGTTTATTTAAATTGTGGTTCATGCCCATGAGCTGTTGTAGGGTTACTGGAGGATTGTTTTTTCCCCTCTAACAAGCCATGGTGCTCAGGTTCAGATGACACAACAAGCCATGCCCAGACAGTGATTCAAAATCAAGTCCTGGGGCTTGTCTTTATGCCCTGTATACCGTGTGGTGGCTGCACAGTAGTGCTGTGTTGTTTATATGATGCAGCTATCAACTCCCAGACACCACATCTTTCCCCCCAGAATGGTGTTTTTCAAAAGTCGATGATTTACCGCCACTTTTCCCTTTACTCCAAGGTCACCACCTTCTTGCTCTGTCTGTCGGTGGTGACCACATTGAGGCTGGGGGCGTTCCAGGGGTGAATTGAGGCTCAGGGTAGGTCAGGGGAATGCGCAGGGAGACTGGGCAGGAGGCAGGGGGCAGACTCCAGGAGCTGAATGGCCACCGGCACTGCCCAGAAAGCCTGTGTGTTCTCCGGTCATGGAGATTTGCCCCTCCCACCCCACAGCTGCAATACCATGGAGTTTTGAGGGAATGAGTAGCAAAGCGACTTGTCAAGACACCCACCCACCCTGTAAATGGCACATTCCACAAGTTAAATAAACTTATTTTTATTGTGGCCAATGACTCTTCGCCAGTTCTGGACCCTTTGTTCTTTCCCCCCACCCAGTGATTACTCTGCTTGGGTAAGTAACCTTAGGTTGCCTTTGATTACTCTTATTGCTCAATATTGCGCTCTGTGAACGTGCCAGTTTTGAACTTGGGCTAACTTGATTTTACAAATTGTCAGCAACTTGACTGATCTGGACTTTGCAGACTTTGGGGTTCTCAACTCTGGAGTCTTGTTTCCTTTCCAAGCTCAAGCCCCTGTAAACAAGACATCCTTTCCCACCCTCCTGCCACAATTAGCTCCCCAGCCCCAGTACTTGATGCATTACATCCCCACCACCACTTGACTTGTTTCCCAGTGTTCTATCCCTTTGTCATGGAATTGTACATACAGTGTATCTATCTCCCACTCCCGGATGTTTCTTCTTGTTATTAAGTCTAAAAGGGCATTTTCATATAGTACTAAAAACAGTTAGAAATATTATTTTGGATGCTATTAGCAGTATAAAAATGTAGTGTGCCATTTTTATATTAAATGTACACTTCAGGAGGGTTTCACACTTGACACTAAAGGGGATTTTACTTTTTTCCACCTCTATAGTACAAGTATAAAACCTACGTGTGGCTGGAATGTTTGTTCAGTTTAAAAATTGCTTTCCTCTGCTTGCATCCCACGTTCTCACATAACATCTTTGAGCTTCCCTTGTGCTACTATGAAAATGTTCTTATGCAATGCAGCTTTTTTCATCCAATTAAGAGAAAGAGGACATTCAAAATCTGTTTAAGCTTCACTTGTAAAAAATTACAAATAAGCTTTTGTCAGGTATCTGCTTCCTGTTTCTTAAAGGGCCATGTAGGAAGCATGAGTCATGGTTGTTTTCTTTTCTTATGTAGTTCTTTCCTCTTTGAATGTTGAATCTGGTTTGTAACTTAAATGTAAGAAAAACAGAAATAAGGAGAAGTGAATACCAAAGTGGCTAAAGAAAAGGAAGGAAGGAATTTATAGAAAACAAAGAGGAAAAAGAAAAAGGAATTGCAAGAAGACAAAGAAACAAGAAGGAAGACAAAGAAGAAATGGTTTTTACCTCCTGATGTATAGTAAATATAGGCATTAAGTGCTTTTTCCATGTTTGTAACTGTAAGGCAATCCAATGCTTTGTGTTGCAGATGTCTAACGGCAGTCATAAACTTTTGGCATTCCGCAGCCCATATTAACCAGAGTAGGAGTGTAGGATTATGCGCTAGGGATACAGCAACATACCTCTTTCAGTATTTCATTTCCCAGCTCATATTCACAACAAGGTGTAGAGAAGCAGACATCAAATGGCTGAAGACATTCAATTTCATAATGGCAGAAAGAGGAGCCCTGAGAAAACACTCTTGCAAAGTCCCTCCAACCCCATATAGCCACGAATCCATATCTGGATTTCTGGGATTACATTTGTTGGGAGCCATTTTTCTGGATGCATTTTTAATTCCTGTTTCAAAACGTTACATTATAAATGGCCATGACAATTTTCTGGAACAGAATTCATGGTCTAATCAGTGCACAATGGTACTAAAGAGGAAGCTGTTTGGGTCATTCTGTGTAATGTAGGGATGGAGAAGGAATGCATTTTAATGTGAATTTACCCAAATTGCCCTTGTAAACCCTTGGTCATCCTTTGAAATCAGTTATCCTTTGAAATTTGCTTTTCTCTGAATTTTGCAACAGAGTTGTCCTACCAAAAAAAAGTATGTTAGAGAAAATAACATTTAAAAATGCACTATGTTAGGGCAAATGTTTGTCAGAAAATGTGTACATTAGCCTACATTGTGTATACAATGTATTGGGAGAAATGTATACAAGTGTCCGAATGTTCATGTGAACATTTTTTAATCTCAATATTTGGCATAGAGTAATTTTAATAAAAAGGCATTCTGATCTGTACGAGCAGTCATTTAGCCCTTTCAAAGAAAAACTTACGCAGGGGCATGTGTAGTCCATCTGCTGCAGTAAACCCAAATGAAGAAAAAACATTTTTGATGCTTCCATTTACAGCTTTTATAGCATCATCACCCTGCCTCATTCACAGAATTTTAGAAGGGGGGTTGTCCAGATGTCATTGTCTTCCAATCAAAATCCACCCATGTTTTTGCATTATTTCACCTGTTTGTTTATTTGCTTTTCTTAATGCAGAAAATCCGTTAGGGAAAAAAGACAGGATTGCTATGCAATGCCTTCTGATCGGTAGCACCATTAGGAACCCTCCATCTGGAAGCACCTGGCTTGCTTGAAAATATTTACACAGTTGAGGAGAAACATTGAGTGACGTGTGTGTGTGTGTGTGTGTGTGTGTGTGTGTGTGTGTGTGTGTGAGAGAGAGAGAGAGAGAGAGAGAGAGAGAGAGAGAGAGAGAGAGAGAGAGAGAGAAAGAGAAAGAGAAAGAGAAAGAGAAAGAGAGAGTTTCTCTCATGTACATAAGTAGGGCTGTCCCTGTATTTGTCCCAGTGGGGTGTAATAGAAGGCAGAATTTCCTCATCGGGGCAGGGGGTGGGCTGGACAAGCTGAGTGGCCACTGTCACTGCAGCTTTTCCGGCTGGATAGCCTGCACTCCCTCCTGCCGTCTAATTTTATCACTTCTGCCTCGCAGCAGCAATGTTGTGGGGTTTTCAGCGAAGGAGACATCATATGGACACTCCCTTTTAAACAACTGAACTGGGCACAGCCTTAGAGTGAAACATTTGACTTATTTGAGTTTAACCATCATATCCTAAGCAAAAGAGCAGTTTAGTTCTGATAGGGAGTAGCCTTTATATCAGAATAAATGTTGTTGCAGCAATTTGCCCTGTTTGGTGTGCCAATTGATACTTACTTGAAAACACATTTTATCACAAAATGCTCAAAGCTCCCAGTCTTGGTGTTTTTGTTTTGTTGTGTTATGAATAACATTTTTTTTTCCCCAGGCTCCAAAATGATCGATATTTTTCCCACTTTTCTGGCAGACTGTTGCCCTATGGATTCATTAAGAAGATAAATATCTATCAGACGATAAAAGGAGTGTTGAACCCCTTTCAGCTGAAGGCCAAATTCAATTTCAGAGAACCTCTCAGGGGCCACATTCCAGTAGTGGTTTTGGCCAAGGGATGACAGAGCCAAAAGAACCCAAAAAATAACAGCATAATTTTAGCATACTATCAGTAGTTAAGTCTTAGCAGAGGCATTTCAATCTTTTATGATGGGGGAAAAAACTCTACAAAAGCTCAGAAACCACCAAATGACTGGCATCCAGTGAAAGAGGGTGGGACCAGGGCAAGGGGATGTGGCCATCTGGGGAGCCCAGAGGACCAGATTGGGGGCCCAGGTGGAGCTGATTTGGCCCATGGGCATCAGGTCCCACACTCCTGGTCTATAAAGACCCAAAGGCTCTCAGTACCAATGTGCCTCCTGTTCACATAATTATGATAATATTGTTTTCTCCAAAGGCAATGATGGCAAATGTGGTTTCAATGTGAGTGCAGAGGAGATTCATTATTACTATTTTTAGTATTAGTATTATTTCATTTCATTTGTGTACTGGCAATAGTAGAAGCTCTCTGGGTAGTTCATAAATATTACAAACCACAAATACAAGATGATAATAACTTAGAATAAAAAAAATACAACATAGAAAATTTAGAACAATTTAAACAGCTAAAGCAATTTCAGTAAGATAGTGGACCTGACAAAGACAGATGATATAAATGCCCCATCATATGCCATTGAATGCCTGGGAGTAGAGCATAGGCTTATTCTTGCACCAAAAAGGTGATAATGTAGGCACCAGGTGGACCTCAATGGGGCGATAGTTCCATAATTGGTGGGGGGACCACTGAGAAGGCCATCTCCCTTGTTGCTACCTTCCATGCCACCCTCGGAGGAAGGCCTCAGATGTTGATTGTACTGTCCAGGTAGGTTCATGTCAGGAGAGGTGCTCCATCAGGTATTATGGCCCCAAGTTATGTAAGACCTTACAAGTTAAAACCAGCATCTTGATCATAAAAGCAATTAAGGAGGGGTCCTATTTAGTTTGTCTTTTGGAACTTCCTCAATAAAGACAAAATGCTGCAATCTGCCTCCCTGTTGAACTGCCATGTTCTTCAAGTGAGACTTAAGCAGCTTATGTGTGCCATTCTCATCTGGAAAACCTCTTGATAGAAGCCAACATGAAATTGTGTAGAAGAAATACATTATTCATGTGGATATCCAAATTACTTGCATCCATTTGGCAATAAAGTTTGCAGAATATTTGGCATAGAAATCAAGGTCTTGTGGTTTTTAACTTCAGTGTAAATATTAACCAATGAATATACCTGAGTCATAAAAGTCTTGAATCGCATAACATAAGTTAATCATGCAAGTTAATTATGGGCACAATCTAAGTACAATACATACTCCTATGTCCCACTGATTTATATTTAACTATGGACGTACAACCCATCGATTTAAATGTCTGAATGCATGACTAATTTTATCTGGATTAAGCTATTTTCTCTGAGTTAACCAGAATAAGCTAGTAATGCTTTAGTCTCATTAAAATCAAAGGTACGGTTTAATCACAACTAACAATTCCCATCGATTTAATGGAACTAAAGCATGGCTAAGGCTGAGTTCAACCCTCGGATTTGAAGACAAAGCAGCTTCAGTGATGAAAAGAGACTATTATAAATTAGTTACCTTGTTATATGATATGTTGTTGTTGTTTATTACATTTATATACTGCCCCATAGTCAAAGCTTTCTGGGCGGTTTACAAACATTAAAACATTGAACATTTAAGGAAACAGATATACAAAATTTAAAACCTGTAAAAACATAAACAAGATAATATACAAAATTTAAAAAACATAAAACATAATATACAAAGACAATATCCATTTAAATAGATATTGATCTGGGGTCAGTTAAAAAGCTCAACATATGTTGTTAAATGCCTGAGAAAAGAGAAAAGTCTTGATCTGGTGCCGAAAAGGTAACAATGTTGGCACCAGGCAAGCTTCGTCAGGGAGATGGTTCCATAATTGGGGGGCCACCACTGAAAAAGCCCTCTCCTTTATTGCCAGCCTCCGAGCTTCCTTCAGAGTAGTCACCCGGAGGAGGACCTTAGATGTTGAGCATAGTTTAAGGGTAGGTTCATGTCGAGAGAGGCATTTCATCAGGTATTGTGGTCCCAAACTGTGTAAGGCTGTATAGGTTAAAACCAGCACTTTTGAATCAGTCTCAGAAACATACAGGAAGCCAATGCAAGAAGGCCAGAATCAGTTTTATATGTTCGAACATTCTGGTTCCTATTATCTGGCCATTGCATTTTGCACAAGCTGCAGCTTCTGAACCATCTTCAAAGGTAGCCCCACAGAGAGCACATTGCACTAATCTAACTTGGAGGTTACCAGGGCATAGACAACTGAAGCCAGGTTATCCCTGTCCAGATAGGGGCACAGCTGGGGCACCAACCAAAGTGGGTAGAAGGCACTCCATGTTACCAAGGCCACCAGAGCCTCAAGTGACAGAGGTGGTTCTAGGAAAAACCCCAAGCTATGAACTTGCTCCTTTAGAGGGAGTGCAACCCCATCCAGAACTTAGAATCATAAGGGCTATTATAGTATGGGGGGGGGGGGCTGATTTAGATGTGTTGTTGTCTAACCCATGTGTTAGGGTTATTTTAGAGGTGTGGGCTAAATAGACATGCTATTTCTGTGCTTTAATGCAAATATGGTCCTCTTAGAGCACTGTCAACCATTGAGGAGTGGCCTTTAACTACTTCTAATAAGGGTCTAATAAAGAAGATCTGTCTGTTGCTAAAGGTCCTACAGAAAGGATTCACACCTAGCTTTTATATTGTTATTTTAAGTGGGGAAAATATGTCTTAACTTGCTCTACCAAGTGAGGTCTGCCAGTGGATAGGTATTAATGTCAGGAAGCATTTGATAGCGATGGATCTAAAAGAGAACTTCATTAAGCATTTCCATCAGTGGTATCTTACACCAAATAAGATATTATTATTATTATTATTATTATTATTATTATTATTATTATTTATTTATATAGCACCATCAATGTACATGGTGCTGTACAGAGTAAAACAGTAAATAGCAAGACTCTGCCGCATAGGCTTACAATCTAATAAAATCATAGTAAAACAACAAGGAGGGGAAGAGAACGCCAACAGGTACAGGGAAGGGTAAGCAGGCACAGGGTAGGGAAAAACTAACAGTAGAAAGTAACAGTAGAAGTCTGCACAACATCAAGTTTTAAAAGCTTTAGGAAAAAGAAAAGTTTTTAGTTGAGCTTTAAAAGCTGTGGTTGAACTTGTAGTTCTCAAATGTTCTGGAAGAGCGTTCCAGGCGTAAGGGGCAGCAGACGAAAATGGACGAAGCCGAGCAAGGGAAGTAGAGGCCCTTGGGCAGGCGAGAAACATGGCATCAGAGGAGCGAAGAGCACGAGCGGGGCAATAGTGTGAGATGAGAGAGGAGAGATAGGAAGGAGCTAGACCGTGAAAAGCTTTGAAGGTTAACAGGAGAAGTTTATATTGGATTCTGAAGTGAATTGGAAGCCAATGAAGAGATTTCAGAAGCGGAGTAACATGGTCGGAGCGGCGTGCTAAGAAGATGATCTTTGCGGCAGAGTGGTGAACAGAAACCAACGGGCTGATGTGAGAAGAAGGAAGGCCAGAGAGAAGAAGGTTGCAGTAGTCCAACCGTGAAATAACCAGTGCATGAACAAGCGTCTTGGCAGAAGAGACAGACAAAAATGATCGAATCCTGGCAATATTATACAGGAAAAATCGACAAGATTTAGCTACTGCCTCAATATGAGGAATAAAGGAGAGCGAGGAGTCGAAGATAAAGCCAAGGCTACGAGCTTCCTTGACCGGAGTAAGCGTAACATCATTGACAGTAAGAGAGAATGAGAGATGAGGAGAAGGTTTAGGAGGAAAAACAAGCAATTCAGTCTTTGCCATGTTAAGCTTCAAGCGACGATGAAGCAGCCAAGCTGAGATATCTGAAAGACATGCCGAGATACGATCGTGAACATCAGGAGAAAGTTCCGGAGATGACAGATATAGTTGTGTATCATCGGCGTACAGATGATATTGGAGACCATGAGATTGAATAAGCTTGCCCAAGGGCAACATGTATAAGGAAAACAACAACGGGCCAAGCACCGAGCCTTGCGGAACCCCTACTGAAAGGGGAAAGGAGGAAGACGAGCTGCCATTAGTCAACACGCTGAAAGAGCGACCCGCTAGATAGGAGGCAAACCAGTTATAGACAGAGCCACAAAATCCAAGGTCATGAAGGGAATCTAAGAGAAGATCATGATCAACCATGTCAAAGGCTGCAGTTAGATCAAGGAGAATAAGAACGGAATAATGGCCTTTAGACTTGGCAGTAAGGAGATCATTGGTGATCTTAGTAAGGGCTGTTTCGGTGGAATGCAGAGGACGGAATCCAGATTGAAATGGATCCAAAGCAGAGTTACTAGAAAGAAAGTCAAGACAGCGAGAGTAGACCGCACGCTCCAGGATCTTTGAAACAAACGGCAACAAAGAGACAGGTCGGTAGTTAGACAGAGATAGCCTATCAAGAGTAGGTTTCTTGAGAATGGGAGAGACTGTAGCATGTTTAAAAGCAGAAGGAAATGAACCAGAGGACAGAGAAAGATTAATAATATGTAGCAAGGAAGGGAGGATAGCAGGAATAAGATTAATAAAGACGCGAGAAGGAATCGGATCACGAGAACAAGTGGAAGGCTTCGAAGAGCGCAGTATTGTAGACAGTTCATCCGCAGAGACCGAAGGAAACGCAGAGAAATTTGCAGGAGGAGCTGACAGATGAGGAACAGGAACTGGAAGAGGAGCAGAACTGGCCAGATCAGAGCGGATAGTTTGGATTTTAGCATTGAAAAGTTCAAGAGGATGTATAATTTGACTCCTAATAAATATTGGCAGTGTGGTGAACAAGCACTTGATAAAATAAAAGCATACTGTACTTTGATTCTGCATCATACTGATGCAAAAAGCACATAGAATGTCCCAATCTGGCTTAGCCCTGCTTTGGCTACCTTTACTTCAGTCTGCTGTGGCTTTTAACCAGGTTTTCTGCATTGCAGTGGGTTGGGTTTGTTTGTTTGCTTGGTTTGTTTGTTTTGTTTGTTTGTTTGTTTGTTTGTTTTGTTTGTGTGTTGATGCTGCTTTATCTTGGTTTCATTCTGCACTGTTTTTATCTTTTCTTGTAATGTTTTTATTTTCTATTTCTAATGTATTGTACACCACCCAGGGTACTTTAGTTATTGGGTGATTTCAAAGTAGTAAGTAAATTAAAACAAAAAAACAAGAAACAAGGGTATTTTCCAACCTGTTTCAGCAGAGTGCATTCTACATTAGCTTTGCAAAGCAGTTTAAGTACTTTTGCATGTGCTTCTCTGGTAACAGCAAAGCTTATGAAAACAATAGCCATTAAAACAAGAGGCAAATCTCCCATTTGAAATGCATCTCCATTTTTATGGCATTTGTAAGAATGTATGCAGAAAAGCTGGTAATGAAGAAATCTGAGACATTTATCATACATAATGGACACAATCCAGCTTAAAATTAGTCAGAACTGTGTGCTGGATTGTGGCCAGTATCTATTGATTTTCTTAACATCCACCATGACTCCCTAGTCATACACTAATGACCTAAATTAGTGCACATTCCAGTAAATTCAATGTTTTTAAGTTTTAAGGAGCTTATAAATACAAACAAATGTATAGTACTCATTGCATTAAGAAGACTGCATTATAGGAAGGCTGTTAAAATGAGTTCATAGGAAAATGCGTTAATGTATTATGTATGGCGGGCTTGAATGATGGAAGCAAATATGTAGTATTAGTCAATAACATTAGCTTAACATGATATCATCCACTATTACTGAACAAATGAAAGGCTACCTCATTGCAAACTAATGTATCCCAACTTAAAAATTGACTGAGAAAATATACCTTCTCGTTTGTGCAGAGAGATTTGTTAAGTATATTGAGTGGGTATACTGGGTAATAACTCCATTTCTCCTGGAGTCAGGCATATACTTGATAGCTAGGGATGTTAAAATAGTATTTAATCCATTCAACATGAGTTCCTTTTTTTATAAACTTCTTTATTGTTATTTCCAAACATAAAAAACTAACAAGTAAACAAACATCACAGAAACAGCACATTCAACATGAGTTCCATGGATTGGGTGGAGTTTTGAGGGTTGTAGTTCACAAACTCATGAATTCGGATTTTTTTTCCCCACTCAGAAAATTACATAAATAAATTCACAACAAATTATGGAACAATTTACAGAATTTATATTTGCGGATCATGTATCGTTCTTCATCTAATTTGCAGTTTTGCCTATAAATTTAGTTACATAAATTTTGGATATTTTTTTTAAGCTGCATGTCTACAGAATTGCCTGATGTACAGATGTTGGTTCAGCACAAAATCCGCAGACCAGATTACAAGATGTCCATTTTGGATTACTCCAACATCCCTATTGGCAACTGATTTCTTGCATGGCACAGCTATATCATAGTAAGGGTTGGATGGCAGCACCACTATTGCAGGACCATATGCAGGACCAAGTTCACATTATTGGTGCCAACACAAGCCCCATCACCACCAGTTTTCCTATTTCCTTGAGTTCAGTTTCTATAGATCCTGTTGGCAATGCCTTTAAACTGCTATGCTTTTTTCTTGTTTGTTTTTTCCCATGCAGCTACCATCAGCCATGGTAGTCTAGACATCTGGAATGGAGACGTTATACTCCAGTGATTCCATTCTTACCTGGCAGGTTGATTCCTAAATGTGGTGCTGGACAACTGTTTCTCCATCCCCTGGCATTTGTGCTATGGAGGTCCATAAGTTTCCTCTTTTATCACCTATGTGCTGTTTTAACATCTACATGAAACAACTGAGTGAAGTCATCTGGAGTTTGATGAAACCCCAGTTCTATTGTGTGTATGCAATTATTTATTTATTATTTATTTATTTATTACATTTTTATACCGCCCAATAGCCGAAGCTCTCTGGGCGGTTCACAAAAAAACGCCCAGAGAGCTTCTGGTATGGATGGGTTGTTTTTTGTTATGTAAATAGCAGCTGCAGGGAACAGTGAAGGTAGAGTGAGGAGGGGAATTTTAACTTCTCACAGTCCGAAAGCTACACAGGCTTCTCCAAGGCTGCTACTTACTGTACATAACAAACAAATTTAGATGAATTGTTGTCTAATCTATATGTTAGTCCAGAGCATGGCATGTTGCTTAGTGTACTTCATGTACAAATATGTACACATGCAGAGAAATCACATGGCTCAAACTTTCTGGGTCTCTGTCACTTTAAACTGCATTGTACGTTTCAGTGTTCCTATCTGTTTAATAATAATAATAATAATAATAATAATAATAATAATAATAATGCAGTTAGCCTATTTTTTCCATGCTGGTAGATAGAATGGATGGACAGACAGACAGACAGATAAACATTCACAAAAGACTGATGTTTTCTCTTTAATCTAGTCCTACCTCAATCCTATGGCCCATGCCCTTTCCTCTCAGAAGACCACAGGCATATTTTGCCAGGTTTTCTGCTCCCAGGTTGTGTTATCCAAAATATACTAATACTAAAAAATGGATTTTCAGAAAACTGAGAATCCAATGTGCAGAATACTTCCAGGATACAGGTCATTGGCTGCAGCTCCTTACAAGATAGGCCCTTAGCCAAAGATATCTGAAACTCTGTGTTCATTTTGACTGAAATAGAATTTCAGACAGCAGCTTCATATACACGGCCTGTAACACAGCAGCTTTTTGTTGACATATCTATCACTGCGATACCTGGTGCCCTGCATTAGGAATACCACATGCTGTGATTGACAGGTGTAGGTCCTGGTCTCTGAAAAGAATACTGCCACCCAAAATCAGTTAATTGGTAATTTGGCCACAGCCAGTCCTGGCTGCAGATCTCTAAGGACTAACACATTGTTCAAGTTTACTGTTTTTCTTTATTGTTTTCTTAAAAACTAAAGAAGATCCATGTTGGATTGAATGCTCTAACACTTGCTGTTATTCTTACTCTCCTGTCTCCTCACATTCTCCCTCAACCTTATATCAGTTCAACTTCAATAACTGCACAGCACAGTTAAACACAGTATATTGTTGTTTTTATACAGTGGCATTTTTTTTTAATTTAGTGAAGGTTGTCATGCAACATGAAGCCCTCCCGGGGCCAGTGTATTTGTTCCTACAGTAAGCTAAAATAAAATTCTAACCAGCAATCATAAACATTGGCTTCAAATATATATATATATATATATATATATATATATATATATATATATATATATAATGTCTAGAGCTGCAAATTGCAAGTGGCTTCTTTGAGGTTACACAAGAAATCAGAGATACAAATTTAGAAGATGGTATTGTTTATTGGACCAATAATACTTGGGTGTCTGTACCACTGAAGGAGCTAGACCTAACGTTGCTTAATATTATATTTTTCTGAACTGTATTCTAAAGTACATGAATGAAGAAAGCTAGAAAAATATGGAAGGGGCCCCATATCAATGTAGTCAGATGTAAAAATGCTCAGACAACCGTGAAGGCCTTAGGTGTTTTTGAGACATATAAACCAATCTGATTTATTCTTTTTATTGTACTTCTGTGCCTCGTTTCTGAAGCCATCCAAGGCAGTTTACAAAACATTCAGTACGTTAAAACTATAATCAGATAAAAACACCATAAAGCATTAAAAACCACCCTTAAAAACATAACAACAATTTAGAATTCCAAGTTTAAAAGATGCATCTTGACCCGTTTCCTGAATACAGAGATTCCCTAAGTAGGGGTCAGTTGCAACTCTAAAGAGAATTGTTCCCAAACTCTGTATTCCAGAGTTTGGGAACAACACAGGAGAAAGCACATTCTTGACAAGTCAGGAAGCCTCTGCAAGCTGGGGTGTCTTCAAAAGGAACTCTCCTGCCGATCTTTTAATTCATTTGTTTTTCTTTTTTATTGTGAATATTAACAAAATAGAACAGAAAATACATTGTGAAAATGGGGGGAAATTCATACATTACATATATAGGATTATCATTGATTTCCATCATGTGTACCATTCATAAAAAGTGGGGGGGGGGAGAGTTATACAAAGGTTTCAAGAAAAGCAGACCAGATATCCATAACGATCTTAATAACCAAGCAGGTCCATACCAAGGTAACTAGGCTTTGAGCCATTTAGGGTGCAATTCTATGCATGTTTAGACAGAGAACATGCATTAAAAAAATCTCCTACAACTCTCAGCATTCCCCAGCCAGCATGAACATTAAAGGTTAAAAGCAACACCTTGAATGGAGCCAGAAAACATTTGTCATCTCAAGATTTATTTATTTATTTATTTATTTATTTATTTATTTATTGCACTTATATACCTCCCCCATAGCCAGGGCTGTCTGGGCAGTTTACAGAAATTCTAAAATTAAGATAAAAACGAGTATACAAAATTTAAAATTCTAAAACACAGAACATACACACATAAAGCATTAAAAACGGTTAAAAAAAACTAAACATGTGGGTGATTAAGATGTGCCGCCATATGCCTGGGCAAAGAGGAAAGTCTTAACCTGGCGCCGGAAAGATAGCAACATTGGTGCCACCGAAAAGGCCCTGTCCCTCGTTGCCACACTCCGAGCCTCTCTTGGAGTAGGCACCCAAAGGAGGACCTTAGATGCTGAACGTAGTGACCGGGTATATTCACGTCGGGAGAGGCGTTCCATCAGGTTCTGTGGTCCCAAGCCATGTAAGGCTTGATAGGTCAAAACCAGCACCTTGAATTGAGCTCAGAAACATACAGGCAGACAGTGCAAGTGGACCAGAGCAGGTGTTATATGGTCGAACCTTCTGGTTCCCGAAATCAATCTGGCCGCTGCATTTTGCAGCTTCCGAACCGTCTTCAAAGGCAGCCCTACGTAGAGTGCATTGCAGTAATCTAACTTGGAGGTTACCAGAGCATGGACAACTGAAGCCAGGTTATCCCTATCTAGATAGGGGTGTAGCTGGGCCACCAACCGGAGTTTGTAGAAGGCACTCCGTGCCACTGAGGTCACCTGAGCCTCAAGTGACAATGATGGATCTAAAAGAACGCCCAAGCTACAAACCTGCTCCTTCAGGGTGAGTGCAATCCCATCCAGAACTGGTAGAAAACCCCCCATCCTGTCAGCGAAGTCACCTACTAACAGCATCTCAGTCTTGTCTGGATTGAGTTTCAGTTTATTAGCCCTCATCCAGTCCATTGTCGCAGCCAGGCACCGGTTCAAAACATCCACAGGCTCTCCTGCTGAAGATGAAAAGGAGAAATAGAGCTGTGTGTCGTCAGCATACTGATGACAGCACACTCCAAAGCTCTGGATGACCGCACCCATCGGCTTCATGTAAATGTTAAACAACATGGGGGACAAAACTGACCCCGGCAGGACCCCATACTTGAGAGTCCAAAGGGCCGAGTAATGTTCCCCAAGCACCATCTTTTGTATCTGACTCGCCAAATAAGAGCGGAACCACTGCAGAGCAGTACCTCCCACTCCCAGCTCAGTGAGTAGTCCCAGAAGGATACCATGGTTAATGGTATCGAAAGCCGCTGAGAGGTCGAGGAGAATCAACAGAGTCACACTCCCTCTCCTGTCTTTCTCCCGACATAGGTCATCATACAGGGCAACCAAGGCTGTTTTTGTGCCAAAACCAGGCCTGAAGCCCAACTGAAATGTATCCAGATAATCAGTCTCATCCAAGAGTGTTTGGGGCTGGCCCACAACCACCCGCTCAAGGACCTTGCCCAGGAATGGAACATTTGCTACCAGCCTGTAATTACTAAGATTTTCCAGGTCCAAGGAAGTTTTCTTCAGGGGTGGTCTCACTACCGCCTCTTTCAGACAGTCTGGGACCACTCCCTCTCGTAGAGAGGCATTAATCACCTCCTTTGCCCAGCCAGCTGTTTCATCCCTGCTAGCTTTTATTAGGCAAGAGGGGCAAGGATCCAGTACAGAGGTGGTCGCACGGACCTGTCCAAGCACCTTGTCCACATCCTCGAGCTGTACCAACTGAAACTCATCCAAGGAAACAGGACAAGCCTGACTCTGGACACCTCACTAGATTCAACTGCTATAACACTGGAGTCTAAGTCCTGATGGATGTCAAAGATTTTGTCCTGGAAGTGCCTCACAAATTCATTACAGCAGTCCTCAGAGAGTTCTACAATGTCCTTGGGGCCAGCATCTAATAGCCCCCCGAACAACTCTGAAAAGTTCTGCTGGGCGGCAGATTGATGATGTAATAGTGGCTGAAAGATATTGTTTTTTTGCTGCCCTTACTGCCTTTGAATATGCTGTATTGTATGCAATTACCAGGAGTTGATTACATCCATTCGGAGCTCGCCTCCATCTGTCCTCTAGCCATCTCCTATTTTGTTTCATCGCTCTCAGCTCTGGGGTATACCACGGAGCCGTACGAGCTCTACTCAGGAGAGGGCACTCGGGAGCAATCCTGTCAACCGCCCGGGTCATTTCTGCATTCCACAGGTCAACCAGGGTTTCAACAGGAGAGCCAGCCCTATCAGCCGGAAAACTCCCCAGAGCCCTTTGGAAACCAATCGGATCCATTAGTCTCCGGGGGCGGGCCATCTTAATGGGTCCCCCACCCTTGCAGAGGGGAAAAGCCTCAGCAAGCAGTGATCTGACCATGACACGGGGACGGATGTAAAGTCCCCCACTTTCAGATCACCATCTCCCTGTCCAGTTGCAAAAACCAAGTCTAGAGTATGCCCTGCTACATGCGTCGGTCCGATGGAATACTGGGACAGTCCCATGGTTGTCATGGAGACCATGAAATCCTGAGCCGCCCCGGATAAGGTGCCCTCGGCGTGAATGTTGACTTCCCCCAGAACCAA
This sequence comes from Elgaria multicarinata webbii, assembly GCF_023053635.1. Taxonomy (NCBI): domain Eukaryota; kingdom Metazoa; phylum Chordata; class Lepidosauria; order Squamata; family Anguidae; genus Elgaria; species Elgaria multicarinata. The sequence goes on from NC_086177.1 coordinate 56,136,346, forward strand.
CAGTCTGGGGGCTCTCAACAGCACATCCGAGACCACCTCCGTCAGCTCAGCCAGGGAGCCTGTTGAGCAGCAGGGTGGGCGGTACACCAACAGGATCCCTAATCTGTCCCGTTGGCCCAACACAAGGTGCAAACACTCCAGACCAGTAGTTACATGGACAGGGAGCCTGCAGAGGGAGATGGAGTTCCTATAGACCACAGCAACCCCCCCTCCCCGGCCCTCAGGTCTACCCTGATGCTGAACCAAGTACCCCGGTGGGCATAGCTGGGAGAGACTAACTCCTCCCTGCTCTCCCACCCAGGTCTCGGTTATACATGCCAGATCAGCTGCCTCATCCACAATTAAGTCGTGGATGAGGGAGGTCTTATTATGCACCGATCTGGCATTTAAAAGCAGCATCCGGAGGCCCGAGGGCTGGCTGATAGGGCAACCAACAAACCTGCGGGTGCGAGGAGGGCCGGAACACGGGACAGACGTTAACTGTCTGCTCCGCGTTCCCCTAAACTGGCAAGTCCTTCTTGCAACGCCATATCTCCCTCTACCCGTCACTACACTAATGGGCGCCCCTTCAGATCCCCCCACTTGGCTCTGTATCCTCCCTCCCAGGCGCATAGCATAAAACCCACAAAAAGGCAGAGGAGACAGAGAAAATAAAAGAGCAGCAACAGGCAGGCAAGCAATATGTGTTTTTTTCCTAAGTGGTGGCATTGGTTTCCTGTTCCTCTGTCTGCAGACATTGGTCATCTATTAAGGTATCACTCCACTTTCACTCTTCCAGAGTGGCCAGTTGTTTGTCCACAGCTACATGCCCACGGCGGAGAGCCTCAGGCCGAGAGCCCTTGTGCTCGCACTGGAGGCGCAAGATGTATCAGGAAGACCATGTTTGTACTTGTATCTGATCAATAAAGAGCCCAAGCTCTTTAAATGTAATCTGGGGTGGCGGATTCCAGTGTATTATTCTGGGATTTTATAGGTATGATTTGCGGGAGAGGGAGAGAGAATATGATTGAATTGTATACTGGCCTATATGCCATAACCAACAAATGTAAGGCATTTAGACTTACACACACATAGCAACATCAGACCCATATCTTTTAGTATTTATCTAGCCTATTCTCTACATCTTTTCAAAATTAGAGAATGCAGGAAGTAGCTCATATTTCCAAGTAAATATTCTTAGGATTTGAGTTTTTGTCACTTAGTAGTGACAAGTCCACTGAATTATTTTTGATCTTTTTTTCTAATACCAAACTTAGTGGTCCCACTCAGTGGCAGTGAAACAAAACTACCCATTGACAAGGAAACTGTTTCTGTATCTTCGTGACACTCCCCAGGTATGAAGAAGTATATTGTTTTATAAAGGTAAAAGAGAAAAACTGAAACAGCCTGATAACTGAATATACTCAGTGGCCTCCAGGAATCATGAAATGGTGAAGGTATCATGGCTGGAGGGGGAGGAAAGGGTTGGACCTTTCCAGCTGAAGACCTTTTTATTCTCTCAGTATTCTAACACTTAATTTTAACTTAAATTTAAATTTTACTGTTCTAACTCTGTATTTTAATCTTATATCAATTTTTGCTGCATGTTTTTAGCCTGGTTGTGCTTTTTAAGCTGTATTTTGTATTTGTGTTTTTAACCTGTTGGTTGTTTTATTATGGCTTTAATTTTTGTGAACCGCCCAGAGACCTCGTGCTACTTTGCTATGGGCAGTGATATAGTGGTGAATTTTGGCATGCAGGCATTCAACATGACAGTCCCCATAACCATGCCCTCAAGGAGACAATGAGGGCAGCAATGTTGGTCTCTCTCTCTCTCTCTCTCTCCCTCTCTCTCTTTGTGTGTATGTGTGTTATATATTCTTTTGTATGCCTTTTGTAAAGCTAATGGCTCTTAATTACCCATTCAACACCATGCCAATACTTTGCATTACATCAGGGATAGCTCACACTATATATTGTTGCAGGGGAAATTCCTCTTCCTATACAAGTTACTATTTTGAGGACTATAGCTAAGCTCAGAGGTTCAGGGAGGCCTGAAGGGAGTGGCAGATGACATCATCATCCCTGCTAATCAAAAAGTCACAGGGCTTCAGCCCTGAGAGCCGTGGCCCCATTACACCACTGACAGGAGAAATTCCCAAATTTTTCTTTCCTTTTTCCCCCCCTCCTATTTTTGCACCCCAGAAATTCCTTGCAAGCCCATTCCATCTAAAGGATAGCTATCAGAAGTGAATTAGATATTTCCACAATCTCTACAGTATTCTGTAACTGATGCATCATATACATTTATTAAGGTTCCGGGAGACCCACCTTAATTTGTGATAACTTTAGGTTTTCATTTTGAAGTGTAGCTTCCCTTTGCCTTTCTACTTGTCTGCTCATTACCCTAGGGCCTGTGTTTTTTTAATTAAAGGAAAGAAAGAATTGAATTACAATGCAGCTTCAGACATTATACAAAGGTGAAGAGAAGAGTGAGACAAGTGTCTCATACTTTTTCTTCTTGTGCAACATCTGAACTGGGACCTTATTAATCTCTCCAGTAGGTGTGTGCTCCGCTCCATTAGGGATCCCCAGATCCCAAGTGGAGCGGGCTGATCCGGACCTCCGAAGCCCTGTTGCAGAGCGGATCGGGGGAGGTTCGGACTGATCCGAAGCTTTGGAGCCAGGTAAGTGGGGAGGGGAGCTTAGCTGGCTCCCCCATCCACCACCACAGTCAGTGGGGAGGAGGGCTTACCTGGGTCCGTTGCCTGGGCTTCAGTTGAAGCCACCGCCCAGACCGCAACGGAGCCAGGTAAGTGGGGGAGGGGGCTTACTTGGCTCCACCACCACAGTCTGTGAGGCAACGGCGGTGGAGCCAGGTAAGTGGGGAAGGGGGAGGGGGCTTACCTTGAGGGAGAGGGGCTTACCTGGCTCTGTCGTCCACTGCAGTCCATGCGGCGGTGGACGGCAGAGCCAGGTAAGGGGGAAGGGGCTTATTTGGCCCCCATTTTGTCCCCCATATGCCCAGGTATTTATATGCGTCAATTTGGTTGATTCTGTTTCCCCCCATGGACCAGGGGAATCTTACCTTCCTCCTGGCAAAAACTACCACTTTGGTTTTTGAATAGTTAATTGTCAGCAGGTTTTTCTCGCAGTATTTGGCAAAACCATTTAGTAGTCTCTTGAGGCCCAGTCGAGTCTGGGAGATCAAAACGGCATCGTCAGCATAGAGAAGAACGAAAACTTTTGTTGAACCAATCTTGGGTGCATGCGATGGTAATGAAGCCAACCAGACAGGGAGGTCTGCCAGATAAAGGTTGAACAAGATGGGGGCGAGAACACATCCTTGTCTGACTCCAAGTGAAGTGACAATCTCATTTGTGAGATGTCCTTCTCTGCTGCAACGAACCTGGGCAGATGTTTTATGATGCAGAGATTGAATCAGGAACAGAAGCCTGCTTTCGATAGAAAGCTGTTCCAGTTTGCTCCAAAGATGGGCTCGGCATATTGAATCGAAGGCAGATTTGAGATCAATAAAAGCGGTGAATAATTTGCCTCCACTGGGTGTAGAATATTTATGAACCAGGTGAGCCAGTACCAGGCAATGGTCAAGAGTAGAGCAGCCTGCTTTAAAGCCAATCTGTTCTTCTCCCAATATATTGTTATCAAGGATCCATGTTTTTAGTTTCGAGGCCAAGAAACTGGCATAGACCTTACCAACTACAGATAAGAGGCTAATGGGTCGATAGTTGGATGGGTCATTTTTGGGTCCTTTTTTATATATTGGAATGACAATGGCTTTTAGCCAGGTTGCGGGAATTAACCCAGTTTTATTTATTAAGGAGAAAAGAGGTGCTAGCAGGGCAGTCCACCAGCTGATGTTGCTTTTCAGCATCTCTGAAGGGATGCCATCTGGTCCAGGAGCCTTACCTGACTTTAACTGTAGTATTAAGTCCTCTACAGTGCTGATATTGACATTGGGCCAGTTAGGGGAGTCAGGTGGCAGTCTCGGATCAGAATTTGATATGTGGCTGTCATTAAAGGCGATATGGAGATGATTCTCCCAGATTTCAGCCGGTATATGGCATTCCATGCTGCCATTGCTGTTACCTAGGGCACCTGATACTATCTGCCAAAAGGTTTTACAATTGTTGGAAATGGAAGCCCCTATCAGTAGTTGCCAGGTTTCCCTGTCTGCCTCTCTTTTTTTGTGTTGCAGGAGCTTCTTGTATTTTTTCTTTAACTCATAGTATGTGCGTGGTAGTTGGCGTTCATTGTTCTCACGGTAGGAGCGGTAGGTGAGCTGAATTTTTCTTTTAAGGTTTACACAGTCCCAATCAAACCATTTATTAGTACGAGCTCTCTTGCATTTGGGGTTGCTGAGGTTGTTTAGGAGGGAGGAGTACAAGTCCTGCATTAGCTCCTCGTAGGCTAAGATTCCCAACTCAGGGGGCGCGTCTACTAAAATCCGTGCGATAGTGTTCCTATAGCTGGGAGAGAGGACTAGCCGATCAAAAGCCTGTGCCGTTTTGTCTGTCCATTTGAGCTTTTTAGCACACACAGCAAAGGGTGGGCTGGAGAGTGGAAAATGTTTCGCTTCCATCCTAATAGGCCCTGGAATATGGAGAGAAAGCTCTAGGGGCAGATGGTCACTGTCAAAACGTTCCGCAACTCGGAGGTTACACCCCAGGGTTTTCAGGTCCTTATGGACTAAAATGTAGTCGACCACACTGGCCCCCCTGGAGGAGATGAATGTGAATTCACCCCAGTTATCATCTGTGCAGCAGCCGTTCAAGATAAGCAGGGCGTTTTTTGAGACAAATTGGAGCAAACATTGCCCAGCAGGGTTTACAAATGAGTCCTTAGAATGACGTGCGTTGGCTCTAAGTTGCTCCTTGCTTGCAATCAAGCTATCACCGCGGTTGGCAGGGTCCACTAGGTAAGTTCCTGTTCTTGCATTTAAATCTCCTGCAATGATGGGGTAGGCGTGCGGATATTTGGCTATCGTTTCCAGATAGAAGCAATCGGCTTTAAGCCAGGAAGCCATTGCCTCCTCCTTGCAAGTTGCTGGAGCAAAATAGACATTAAATAAAAGTAGGGTCAAATTAAAGGCCCTCAGTTCCAGGATCAGGGCCAGCACAGAGGAGTCACAGCTAGGCAGCTCTGTTGTTTTGGCATCGAGGGAGGATGAAATCAGGAGACTCAGCCCCTTGCTTGCTCTACCCTTGCCTTTATTGGGAAGTGCAGGAAGACAAAAGGATACAAATCCATTCACATGTATGTGCTCGCAACACCAAGTCTCTTGTAGCAGGACAATATCAAAGTCTGTCAGATAGTCGAGAAAACTTTGGTTCCCACTTTTAGAGTTCCACCCAGCGATATTCCAGGAGAGGAGTTTTAGGGGAGGAGTTATTTTCCCCTTTCCTTGTCAATCTTGCTCGGTGATTGTGTCCAGGATTCCTTCCAGGTTTTCCAGGATACAGCCGTTGGAAAAGTTTACTTGGGGGCTGGGTAGATCCCTGGTTAGCTTGCATGATTTGATAGGATCTGAGGAAACACCTTCATGGGGTTCTGGCTGTTTCGAGTTAGACCAAGATAAGTGATTTGAACTTAAGATTTTACTTTTAGGGTCGTTTTTAGTACACCTGTGTGGATCAGCTAAGGGCTCCCTATTGCCCACACTGCCAAGTGCTGTGTTTTGGTGTAGATTGCAGGATTTTGATATCACAATCTTGGGGCTCAAAGCCACGCCTCCCTTGGAATATGGTTGCTGCAGATCGCATGTTCGATGCGCACCCTCATACATATCACAGTGATCCTCTGCTGGAATTGCTTCCACGACAGAATAGCGATCAGGGGATTTTGGGCTGATTGTCGTTAGGCACTTTGTATTGTGTTGGTTATTGTGCATAAGGAGCTTTCTAAGGTTGGAAAGTCTCAGTAAAATCTTATGTTGTTCTTGCACCGGTAGGGCGTCATAGCTGTCAATTAGCTGAATTTCTTCGGGTGAGAGGTCCTTGTTGACAGAGTTGGTACTGTCTGGTGTAATTTTCTTAAAGCAGTCGATTTTGTTATTGTCATTTGAGAAGCCTACACTATGGTTAATTTCGAATGATTGGTAGAGAGTAGGGAGATAATCATCAGACATATTTAGATCAATCAGTTCCCCTACCGGTGGAGCATTGTTAGCAAGTCTGGGGAAGCAATGGGTTCTTAAAGAGAAAACTGGGGATACGTCCTCAAAATGCCTGCTCACCCTCATGCCAATCCTTTGGAATGTTTCTTTAGCCTTGTAGATTCTGGAAGCTATATTGGGTGACACAAATGTTACAATGGCTCGAGCTGAGTGGTAGTTATAAAAGATATATTCTACTTTAAGGACCGAGTCTGAGTTAAGCTGTAGTGAGGTGCAAGCTGTTATAACCTGTATAAGGTGTATTATACGTTCCGATTGTGCTAAGCACCCCTTGGGCTTCGGGTAATTGGAAAAAACTAGATTCTGTTTCAGAAGCTGAAGCTGCCATGGTTTGTTAGCTAAGTTATAGTTCGAGTTTGGATTGAACTCCAATACCGCTGAGGTAATAGGTATTACCTTTTTTGGGAGATGTGAGATTGACCAGGGGTCCTGGGTCACATCTTTGATGGAAACAGGGGTTTGAAGGCAAAGAGCATTTGGTTTCTGTTCCAGGCAGGCCCTATTAGCAGAGTCCTTATTTGCTTTTTTAATTTTTTTGCATGATCTCGAGGGGCTTCCCTGTGGGTTCCTATCCCTTCCATTCTCGTTTTCTTCCAATAGCTTAAATAATCTATCAAATTGCATTTTGGGTATGCTTCTCGAACTAGGAAGGGTTTTTATATTTTTTGATTTCTTTGTGTTACAAATTGGGACCTTTGAAGTTTTGAGTTTACGTTTGCCGCTGAGCTTGACTGTTTTGTTATTATCTTTACTTTCATCAACATCAGCTTCATCATCACTCTTCATATCGTGAGTGTTTTTATTAACCTCCCTATTTGGATGATCTTTGGCAGAGAGCCCGCTGACATATATGACGTTGGAGGTTGGTGTCGATTTTTTTCCAGAAGTCCTTATTTCAGTTTCACTTGACTTGCCCTGGATTCCTTCTTTAGATCTGCCAAGCGCAAAGACTGTTAAAGTAGTCAGAAGCTCCTTGCATTCTGATAGAAACTTCTTTATCAAAGATATATCGTCAGCCCAATTCAGAAACAGTTTCTTGGTCAGCTCATGTTGGCTGTTAAGCATATTGACTACTGCGTGGAGGTCTTTGTTTTCAGAAGAGATAGAGTGAGTGTTTCGATATGAAGATGAAGAATCGAGTTTCTTGTCCGAGAATGCATCCCGGCCGATTGGTATGACAGGACTTGTAGAACTGCCTTGAGGAGTTTCAGATGCGTGAGACGTAGGTCTAGTCTCTGCAAGGGGAGCCCCCACAGATGCAAGTTCTGCGGCTAAACTGCATCTACGTTCCTCTGGGTTTTCCCACTCCATAACCCTCATTATACTCTGAGGACCCAGGGACCAGTCTAAGACCTCCAAATCAGGAGTCTTTGTCTCAGGCGTTGGATTGGGATTTTCCTCAGAGTTGGTGGCAAAGAAGTTAGTAATTTTTAATTGTTTATGGGCTTTAGTATAGGAAATCACATCTTCAGTCCCCACTTACCTGCCTCCGCCATCCGCCGTGGAGGCAAGGGGGGCAAAATGGGTGCTGAATATTGATCCTGACCTCCGGATCTCACCTTGGATCTGGTTCTGGAGCAGATCGGGGGAGGTCCGGATCAACCCAAACCAGTTTGGGCCCAATCCAGAAGGTCCGAATCGGGATCTCAACCAGTTCAGGTAGGGGGTGCACAGCCCTACTCTCCAGTACTGACCATGTGCACCAGATTCAGGCTCACACGTGTCTCTTTCAGACAGTATACAAGTTCCTATTTTGAGTGTTATAGAGAGTGTAAACTACTCATGCTTCTACTAGCCCTTCCTTCTGGGTAAGATCCAAATGCATTCTCAGGCCAGCTCCTTCTTCCTGGAGACCCAACACATCCAGAAATCTCTTACTTAATGTGGCTCATCTTGTAGCAGAATATGCATCGTACTGGGTAGAATGTATAAGAATTTATTGTATCTTGTAGGTGTTACTAGTTCTGTATGTATGTGTTGTGAGATAACTATGAGTAATGGAATTTATCCTTGGAAATGGAGGGAGGCTGCCACAAATGTGTTGATCAAGTGCTGGAAGCAGCACATAGCTTAATTTAGCAGGGATACTCCATCTGGATGATACTGGTATCCGTGGCAGATCTGGTTACAATGAGAAAAATGGGAATGGGTATGACCAGGTCTGAAACTAAGGATAAGGTCATTGGCATCATGAGAGTTATAAAAGGCCAGGGTTTCATCAGTTGGGGGATGAATCCTGGGAGAATGAGAAACCCTCCAATTGTGCTTAGGCTGGCTTTGCCCACCATGCCATCCAATTAGGTAAATATGAACCTTTGATATTGACAGACTGAGAGGAACCTAGCTTTTACTATGTTATCAATATGCTTCACTATACATCTAGTGAATCAGACACTTAGCTCAGTCCATCCCACCACATGTAAGCTTGACCCTTGCCCATCTTGGCTAATACGATCCAGCATAGGTGAATTGATTGGGTGGGTCAAGTGGGTGGTAAATGCCTCACTCTGACAGGGGTGGTGTCTGTTGCCTTGAAAGAGGCTGTAGAGCACCCTCTCCTGAAGAGGACTTCCCTGGACCCAGAGGTATGTGAGAACTACCACCCTATCACTAATATCCCCTTTGGGGGCAAGGTTCCTGAGCGTGTGGTGGCTGGGCAGCTTCAGACATTCTTGGAGGAAACTGATTATCTGGACCCATTTTAGTCTGGTTTCAGGCCAGGGCATGGCACTGAAACAGCCTTGGTTGCTCTGATTGATGACCTACTCCGGGTGAAAGACAGTGGGGAGTGCTACCCTGTTAATCTTCCTGGATCTCTCAGCAGCTTTTGATACCATTGATCATGGGATCTTACTGGATTGTCTCTGCGAGATGGGAGTAGGAGGTACTGTGTTACAGTGGTTCTACTCCTACTTGCAGGACCAATTGCAGAGAGTAGTATTGGGGGATTCCCGTTCCACCCCATGGCAATTAAGCTGTGGGGTGCCACAGGGCTCTATGCTATCCCCCATGCTGTTCAACATCTATATGAAGCCTCTGGGTTAGGTGATTAGGGGTTTGGGGGTTGGGTGTCATCAGTATGCGGATGATAGCTTTACTTCTTGTCATCAGAGTTGGCTGGGGTGGTGAACGTGCTGGATCAGTGCTTGGAGGCTGTAACGGGCTGGATGAGGGCTAATAAACTGAAACTGAATCCTGATAAGATGGAAGCTCTGTGGACTGGTGGTTCCTGAGTCCAAGAATTGGGTGAACGACCTGTTCTAGATGGGATTGCACTCTCTCTGAAGGAGTAGGTGTGTAGCTTGGGAGCACTCCTAGATCCATCCTTGTCACTGTGGCCCAGAGTACTTGGGGTCAGCTTCGGCTGATCCACCAGCTACAGCCTTTCCTGGACAGGGACAACCTAGTCACAGTAGTCCATGCACTAGTAATTTCCCAATTAGACTACTGCAATGCACTCTACATGGGGCTGCCCTCGAGGGCAACTCAGAAGTTGCAGCTGGTGAAAAATGCAGCAGCTAGACTACTCACCAGAACATCCCACAAAGACCGTATCTTAACACCGGTCTTAAAGGAATTTCACTGGCTGCCGATAGACTTCCAATTGGAATTCAAGGTGGTGGTAATGACATTTAAAGCCTTAAACAACTTGAGACCCCAAAACTTGAGGGAGCGCCTCTCCCTATATATGCCTTGCCAAGACTTGAGATCTGTTCAAGGAGCCCTCCTCCATGTCCCACCAACAAGAGACATACGCTATGGTGGGACATTGGAGAGGACTTTCTCTGTTGTGGCACCCCAACTGTGGAATGCCCTCCTCTTGGAGGCCCGACTGGCACCAGCGCTGACTTTATTTCAGTGCCAAGTAAAGATATGGCTTTTTAACAAAGACTTTGATGGCTAAATTCACCAAGCTTGCACATTGTTTTAACTGTTTTAATTGGTTTTTACTGCTTTTAAATTCTATACTGGTTTTAGTTTGATTAATGGTTTAATTTGTTTTTAGCTGTGTATATTTATTGTGTTAGATTGTTTGTATAATTTTATCTGTATGCTACCCTGAGATCCTAGTGACATAGGGCTGAATACAAATGTTTTAATAAATAAATAAATAAATAATGTTTATAACTTGTGTGTATTTGGGAATGTTTGTGATCTGCCCCATCTTAACTATAGCTTGTTATTCTCTTAGACTGCTTGAGTAATAAAATGTATTCTTTGAATCCATATTTGTGTTGTCTGGCTTGAGTGAAGTTTCATGGACCACTACCCATTAATTCTTGAAGCCCATAACACTTAGTAAAGATTTGCAAATCTATCACTGAGTGGGATCTGTCCTTTAAAACCATTGTATTCTCTCTTGAGCTGATGAACCTCAGATACACCCGTTCAAGTTTGGGAAACAAGCTAGTCAGATGTAGTAAAAGGCAGTTAGTCATCTCAGTCTGTTTTGTGATAAATTGAATAGCTGCAAATACTTGCTATGAGGCTGCTGAAGGACCCTGCTAGCCCATCACCATTTTGCCCAGTGGTGCAGCTAGGTCCAGGGCCTACATCCCAGAAAGGCCGCAAGTGATCACCCAGAGAGTGACAGTTGATGCACCAGGACAATAGAAACAAACTTCATTTTATTCCTGTAGTCATGATGCATCTGAACATGCTCAGAGGATTTTTTTTAGAGAGCTGTGCACAAATGGACTCTCGAAATTCTCCACCCTATTTGTGGGCAGAGAAATGTGTGGTGGTCAGAGGATCATTTCTGATATCATACACGATATAGAGAACATCTTCGTTCCTATGGGGTGGCAATACGTGCAGCGAAGAAAGCTTTCTTCTCTGTCCGCATTGCGACTGCGAATTCGTGTCCAGCAGAACTGTTCAGGGTGGTGAGGGGTCTAACTCAGGCACCTTCTCCCCTGAACCCAGTTTAAGAGCCTTCAGTAGTTCACTGTGATGCATTTAACAATCATTTCACAGATAAAATCTCTCAGATAGAGCTGATTTAGATGCCGTCGTTATAACAGAAGCTGAAGATGAGGTGTCCAGCAACTCCGTGAGTAGGATTACACTGGATCAGTTTCAGTTGGTGAGTACTGAGGATGTGGACAAGCTGCTTGGATGAGTAAGGAGGACAACTTGTCCTCTCGATCCCTGTCCTTCTTGGCTGGTCGCCCAGGGAGGAGATGCAGTTACACTACAACTACAAAATATTATTAATGCATCTCTCAGGGAGGGGAGTTTTCCATCATGTTTAAAAGAAGCAGTGGTACGGCCACTTCTAAAAAAGCCCTCCCTGGACCCCCTGGACCTTAATTACAGACCGGTATCAAATCTTCCATTTTTGGGCAAGGTGATTGAGAGGGCAGTTGCCTTCCAACTCCAAGCAGTCTTGGATGATACAGATTTTCTAGACCCATTTCAAAATGGCTTTAGGGCAGGATATGGAGTTGAGACAGCTATGGTCGCCTTAGTGGATGATCTCCGCATGAGTATTGACAGGGGGAGTGTGTCCCTGCTGGTACTTTTGGACCTTTCAGTGGCTTTCGATACCATTGACCATGGCATCCTTCTGGAATGCCTGGGGGAACTGGGGGAACTGTGCTGCAATGGTTCTGGTCCTACCTCTCAGGTAGATTCCAGATGGTGATGCTTGGGGATAGTTGCTCCTCAAAAAAGGAGCTGTTGTATGGCGTACCACAAGGTGCCATCCTATCCCCAATGCTGTTTAACATCTAAATGAAACCGATGGGAGAGATCATCTGGAGGCATGGGGCGGGGTGCTATCAGTATGCTGATGACACCCAAATATATTTCTCTATGCCTTCAATAACAGCATCAGCTAAGGATAGTGTGTCTCCTCTGAATGAATGCTTGGAGGCGGTAATGGGTTGGATGAGGAAAAACAAACTGAAGCTGAATCCAGACAAAACGGAGGTGCTTGCTGTCAAGGGCTCTGACCTAGGTTTGGAGGTGTGTCAACCGGTTCTGGATGGGGCTACGCTCCCCCTGAAAGACTGTGTTCACAATTTGGGGGTGCTCCTGGATCCGTCACTCCAAATGACAGCCCAGATAAACGCGACAGCCAGGAGTGCCTACTATCAGCTTTGGCTGATACGCCAGCTGCACCCCTTCTTAAAGTCAGAAGACCTAAAGACAGTTGTGCATGTGCTGGTGGTAACCTCAAGGCTTGACTTCTGCAATACGCTGTACATAGGGCTACCATTGTACCTAGTTCGGAAACTTCAGCTAGTTCAAAATATGGCAGCCAGGCTGGTCAACAGTACATCTAGGGGTGAGCATATTACCCCAACATTAAAATCACTCCACTGGCTGCCGATTAGTTTCCGGGCAAAGTACAAAGTGTTGGTCATTACCTTTAAAGCCCTAAATGGTTTGGGTCCAGGTTACCTGCGGGATCGCCTTCTCCCATACAGTCCGCCCCGCACACTCAGGTCCTCTGGGGAGAACTTACTTCAGTCAGCCAAGACTAGGCTGACATCAGTTTCCCAGAGGACCTTTTCTTCTGTCGCCCCTGGATTATGGAACAGCCTGCCTGAGGAGATTCATAATATTAACTCCCTCTGTGATTTGAAGGCAGCTTTGAAGACTAGCCTTTTCCGGCAGGCCTACCCAGATTAATGTAAAATCAAGAATTTTAAAGATGTGTTGATTCCTGTACTAATGTTGTTCCCTGCCTCGATCCAAAGGGAGAGGCGGGTAAGAAATAAATAAATATATTATTATTATTATTATTTTATTATTATTATTATTATTATTTCACTAAAATTCTCCAGTGAAAGAGAAATTCTCAAAAGGTAGGACTCACCATTGGAAAGGTGCATGACTTCCCAGGAGGAAGGAGGGATGTCATGCCTGCCATTTTTAAAAAAAGAAATAGAAGAGATGAGTGCAATTGCACTCCACAACAAAAACATAAGGTGGGTTTTTTTTAAAAAAAAAAAAACACAACGATGGGCACGGAGCACCCGAAGAGCTCTGTGCCTCATGCCCGTTTCCCACCTCCTTGCATTTATTGCAAGGAAGTGGGACAAAGCAGGTGCAGGTGCCCACACATCTCCCACAGTCCTGGGATGGTCCCAGGACTGCAGAAAAAACAGGAAATACCAGTTTTCCGTTTTCCCAGGGTTTCCTCGGGGTCATCCCCAGTTGACCTTGATATTCCCTGTGTGTCATTTGGATGCACAGGGGCGACCCCAAGGAAAAACAATGGTGTAGAAAGGGCCTAAGTGTTCTTTATTTATTTATTTATTACATTTTTATACTGCCCAATAGCCAAAGCTCTCTATATAAGACTATGACCCTGTTCAGACAATATGCTAAGCCGCAGTGGTTAAGCATTTTGAGCTAAACATTATTTATAGCGTGTCGTGTGAACCTTGACTTAATATGTCACCTACCAATTGTGGTTACATAACCATGGTTTAAACATGCCCACTAACCATTTGCTGCAAAACGGTTAGCACCCTAACCATGGCTTAGTGTGTTGTCTGAACAGGGTAAATCACCCTAAACCTAATCTTACTACTACAGTGTTGGTTGGATAAGTATTGGGACTACAATTCTTTGGCTTCTCTAGTGCACCTTACACTTTTCCTGGGACTTGTTCTTCTTTGCTGATGTATGTTATACACTGATTAAGGTAACTGGGAGGCGGGGAGGGGCGGAATCCTATTCTTCACCACTATCAAGTGTGAGCCATAAGCCACACCAAAAGTATGTATAAGCCACCAAATACACACCAAAAGTGTGTATAAGCCACACCAAAAGTAGCTGTGATGGTGCTGATTTTAGTTTACTTGTTATCAACTATGGATTAACACAAACATTGGCTATGGTGTTCAGTCATTGGTCATCAAAAGGACACTTTTTTTCTAGACTTATTTGAATGCATCCAGCTGGACACATCCTGTTTTTCCTAGACACATTCTAGAATGTTCTAGAATTCTATTTTGAATGCATCCATCTGGACATTTTGAATACATCCATTTGGACACTATTTTTCAACGAATCTAGAATTTTCTAAACACATTCTTTTTTCCCCAGACTTGTTTGAATGTATCTGAACCTCTGCAGTTTATTTGATGTATTTGTGATGGAGGCTACTAATGTACAAACCCTTGAAGGTTTTTGGTGCTTTATTATATAACACAAATCAGTTAAACTTCAAATGACAAAAGGATATTGGGCACTTTAAAAGAGGATCTTCTCAGCAAACTTCTGTTTATCTGTGCCTGCTAGTTCAGTCCTATTTCATCCAGCATGTAGACAGAAATCCATCCAAGTTGCAGATGTCTCCCTAGCACCCAGGCTTCATGAGATTCTTAATAGGACTCAGATGTGTCTTCCATTTCCCCCATTGCATTTCTTAAAGAAAGTTACAAGTGCAGACTAAAGGAAAACTCAGCCTGTGGATTGTTAGCAAACATAGCCACTGGTGATAAGAAATACTGTGGTTTTACCCTCAGAAAGGGTATGCAGACAGACTTCCTTCTGTCTGGATTAGCAGGCCACCAAAGAAATATAATGTGCCCTGTCTTGACAAGAAAATGACAAGGGAGCTTCTCAGTTACCACACATGAATAACTCTTATAAGAATGTTTCCACTCAGATTTTTGAAAAAGTGGCAGTGGGAAGCAACTTCCACCACATCACACTTTCTAGCCTGACCCAAGAAAGATTCAGCCCAGAATATATAGCAGGAGCCCTACAAACACACCTCTTAATACAGCTAAGTTGCAATAAACTAATTCCTGGAATGGATTTAGGTAATGCAATTACCTCATCTCCAACTCCCAAGCGTAGTATCTCACACTGTCTTAACAACTTGGGAGCTTGTGTTCAAAGAGCATGAGCTGTGCTGGATCAGACCAAAGGCCTTTCTGTTCCCACAGAGGTCAACCAGATTTTCATCTGATGTGATAGATCAGGGGATTTTGTGTTCAGCTGAAGCATGCCATGCCCCATTTTTTCTATGCATATATTAATACATTGGTGTTCAACTGATTGACTGGGATCCAGAGGTGATCTAAGGTGGATCATACCATTGGCACCACCACTATCATTTATATTTTTGTAAAGAGAAGGTGAAAGGCAGCAGCAAGGGAGAGATATAAATTTAAGGAGTAAGTAGGAGGAAAAGAGGAGGAGGAGAGGAAAGGAACCATAACAAATGTCCTGTGACAATATTTTATTTGTAAATGCCCCAAATGACTGGGTGGGTGTGGGTGGGTGTATATGAGAGAGAGAGAGAGAGAGAGAGAGAGAGAGAGAGAGAGAGAGAGAGAGAGAGAGAGAGAGAGCATTAGAGCCCTTAAACTCCAAGATCCTTCATTCTTTTTAATTCTAAACTTAGCTCTGTCAGTGGCCCTACCATAAAGATGACTCATTCAGTTTCCTTGGACTTAAATCATCCCTCTTCAAAAACTTGTTAAAGAAAGACGTCATAGCAAATTAAATGTTGTCTCCAAGTTTAGCTGTGTTCACCGTATAAGTATTTTAACTTTTATGAGCTCCTATCAATTGTGTGTGTGTGTGTGTGTGTGATGTGTCTGTTAATAACAAAGGAGATGAAAGGAGATTAAATAGGTAGATAATTTTAATGCGCTTGAATTTGATTGCTTGAATTCTCATCTTTTATTCTTAGTCTTTTGACATAACAGTCCACAATTGATTAAATCTTGAAGCATTTTCTAGGCCATTTCATTCCAGCACAACCCACACACTGTTCTTTCTCTCTGGCTTCCATGTGTTGATTGACTAAATAAAGAATGGCCATTGTAGCTTGAGCCCTCCTTACAGCATTCTGCCATTAAATTGTTGCTGGGAACAGTGTCATATTTTCTATGTGCTTCCATGTGCCTTATCTGGCATAGATGCTAGTGACATACACATGAGTGAAGTGTCAAGAAACAATACTTCACTTCATGCATTTTGCCTGCTATGTTTAATTTTTTTAAGCAATAGAAGGCAATCAAGAATTCATCATGCCGATCACATGAAACCTAGTGCCAGTATAAAAGGCAACCTGTGTCCTCCAATGCAAGACCTACTCCCAGTCCAAGAGCTGTCACAGCAGCATGCACTAGTACTGCCATGCCAGGCATTTTCCACTTAACCTTGCAAGGACTTGATGGGGCAGAGATAGATGATTCAATGGCTGATGATAATTGAGATCCAGTGTGGTGTAGTGGTTAGAGTGTTGGACTTGGACTGAGGAGATCCAGGTTCTCAGCCATGAAGTTCACTGGGTGACTTTGGGCCAGTCACTGACTCTCAGCCTAACCTACCTTGTTGGGAGCATAAGATAGAGAGGAGGAGGACCATGTAAGCCACTTTGGATTCCTTGCATGAGGGGAAAAGGCAGGATATGAATGTAATAAATAAATAAATAAATAAATAAAGATGAGGAATAGGCCAATGATGGCCTTTTATTCTGCAGATGGGTTGTTTATTGGTGTAGGTCTGGAAACTGCACTACAACTCTGTGTTACAGTTTCCTAGCAGTAAGTGGACTTTATGGCAGTAAAATATGCCTAGCTAACTCAAGAGATGAAGCTTTACTATATGCCAAAGAGGGAAATACAGGAAGAATCAAACAGGGAAATGATGCCTTTCCTTCTCAAACAAGTGTGTTCACTTAGGCCTTGGAACTGAAAGCAAAATCTTGAACTACCCCACAAATAATGCTTGCTATGCCATCTCTACTGTAAACAGATGTGATTTTCTCAGAGGAAAACACACCCAAATCCTTCCTGATTTTACTGGCCCAGTGAAGAAGCATCCAGTTAGAATTCACCACTCAACCTCCTTCTTAAGTATATCCAATTCAGTCTTAAATCTAATGAGGTGCCTCTGACTATCCTGGAGAGATTATGAGCGATTCTCATTTTTGCAACTTTCCTTCCTAATGCTTTAACTAGAGCAGGGATGGGCAAAAGGTAGATTGGGATGTACTGGTAGATCTCTGGGTGATTTACAGAAGAGAGACGTGGATTTCTGCTTGCCAATTATTATAACAATAGAAATCACAGAATTCTTCTGACCTAAGTGTTATGTCTTTTGCAGCTGATTCCAGATGATGGATCTCAGGATTCTAATCTCTCTCTCTCTCTCACACACACACACACACACACACACAAACACACACACAAACTAGAAGTGTTGTTCAGGGGAATAATCAACAAAGAACTTCAATGTAACTGAATTGTGACAAGTGTTCTTGTGGGGGATATTTGGGAAGCGTGAGATTTGGAGCAGAGAAGTGGCAGGGAAAGAGGCTTCCAAGCCACCTGTCTCCCTTACAGGATTTTTAAGAGGTGTTTGGAGGGGGGGGTAACCCAGACAAACAAATTCAGCTAGACAACAGTGTTTTATTTCAGATGCACATAATTTGATTTTGTTGAATAGCAATCTAGCCCTTCACAGATGGGGGGGGCATAACCTAATATTTTATTTCTATTTAATAGAACCCCATTTTACAACCTTTTCCTGGTCGTCCAACTGAATTCTTAGTGTCCCTATTACTTCGGAACACAGATAAATCAATCACAGAGCAAGTGGCCAAGTTTTTGAACTTGGCCATTTCTATTAGATCCTCTATGATTACTTGTCTTTTTAATAGCTAACTGTACGCTAAGTGTTTTTGTATGTAACTTTTGTTGGAATGGCCTATTGACTGCAATAAGTTGTTGTTGTTGTTGTATATAATAGTTATCAGAAGATATGTATCCAGAAATTACTTTTAGGCCACTAAAGTGTACAAACTATGGTATAGACTTGCTTCCAAGCATTTTGTATCCTGATGTCAAGCCAACTTTTTGCAGTACAGTGTTTTGCTTTGTTTTAATAATGATGCAGTGCATAATCTTGAGCAGGGTTGTAATTTTTGTTTTCTAGGATTTCCTAAATTGCTGTTCTTGGTGGCTTTGATTATTCCTGCTTTGAAGAGCCCATTTGTTCTTCTAAAAAGGAAAAAATGGCAGGGTTGTTTGTTTGTTTGTTTGAACTAAACATGGAGGAGCTTTAACATACTAGTTAAACAAGGGGTCTAATCTGCTTCAGGAATAACAATCACAAGCATAACAGGGATCTAAAATGTTTCCAATTATTCCTGGTACATTTAACTGAAGATTTCCCCTTAGAATATCCTGCTATGAATCCTTATGTTGTCAAATCAAGCTGGTTCCTAGCTAGCAGACATTTCCCCAAGGAGGCCCTTAACTCTTTACATCCTGGTAGATGTCTTTTGAAGCAATCTAACATTTTAGATTAGTGGAAACACATGGGCGGGGCACTAAGGGAGCCTGCAAGTGTTACTTTGCATTTTAAAACAAGATGACTAGATATAACTTAAAAGTGTTTAAAACATTATCATTATTCAAGAGAACGAATGTTATAAAATATATCTCTGCTTGCAAAATGTTAATTGGAACTGCTTGCAAAAATGCCATTCTTTAGTGCATCCTCTTTATTATGAGCAATGATTAAACATTTGAGCTGTACTGTTGGGCATAGCTGGGCTGCTTAAATCCTATTAGTGTCCATTAGAGCTCTGTCTTAACCATGTTTTTTAGGAAGTGAGGCTGCAATCCTAAAGAAATGTACTAAGGCAAATGTCCTGCTGAAATCAGGGGGGTTTACTTCTAAGTAAATGTGCATGGGATAGAGCTGTATGCCTGAGTTCATTGAGACATATTCCAGGAAAGAAACAACACGTGTTTTCTCTGAAATCAATCCCATTGATTTCAGTGGGTCTTACCCTAATAAGGGAGTTTGAGTTCAAGATTGCAGTTCTAGAACATAATCTGGAGAAAGCCAAGCCTAATTCTCATTGAAGTCAAAAATATGAGACTACACCATTAAGAGTTGAACAGCATGCTCCTGTTCAGTCCTGTTCAGACTCTGGACTTCATGGTTTTATGGGGGACACCCTCTTTAAATGGTAATATGTGTTGCTTCACTCCCTTCAAAATGTGGCAAGCCATCCCTGCTGCGTTTTGGGGTCCTCCTGCTCATCCTGCCCCCTGGATGTCCCCCCCCCAAAGTCCTGTTCTAATGGCACCACTCAGTCTGTTTCCTCAGAAGGAAGTCCCCTTGAACTTTCCTTTGAGCAAACGTGCTGGGTCAGATTCCATGTCCTTGATTTCAATGACGTTGAAACACAGCTAGCAGCTGTCTTTGGATTGTTACTCCCACTCCACCCCCCACCCTCATGTCAAGCTTAGGTTCTAAAGCCTCAAACTACTTCCACAAGAGTCACTGCAATGAAGTCCATGGGCATACTCAAGAACTAGGGATTGCAGCCTCTCTTCAGGACCTCTATGATCCGGTAGGAGAAAGCACTACTGACACTGGTTGTTTTGAATGGGCTGGTTGGGTTGGAGGTTGGGTTGCTGTAGCTCTCCTGCCCACCCACCCCTCCGCCCCATCACACCTCATCTAGATTGCATCTGAAGTTGCAATCCTCATCAGGTTGTTTTTTATTTGACTAAAAAGGAAAGCATCCTATAGGTTAAAAGGAAAAGTTAGAACATATTTTTAAAATGATACTAATAATTTAAGCGATGCTTTTCCAGCGGAAATCCTTTTGCACTGTCTCCCCCAAACATTAGACAAAATGGAGTTGTTTACAAAAATTTATTAATACAAACTTTACACACTTTGAAATAACAGTTCTCAAAGTCCTTATGATCGAGACCATGGGTGTGGTAGTTGTACGTTTTGTTGTAGTATTTTTTCCATTTTTCTTTTTCTTTACTATTTTATATATATATATACTCAGGTTGCTACACAGAAGAAGAAGAAGAAAATATAGATAGATGGATCGATAGATAGGTAAATAGATAGATATAAATATCTCCAAAAAGACTAACATCTAACCTCAGTGATCACGGGATCTCCAAATTGGATCCGTTGGATTTAAGGCTCTTGGCGACAGCTATCCTATACAGGCGACCACGGGCTGGGTGGAGAAACGTGACGCTTGCAGACTGACTGACTGAAACTGACTAGCCCACTGGACTGGCAAGGCGAAGCTGAGCACTACCACTTAGTTAGCAGCACGTCAAAAAACGGAGCCCTAGACGTCGCCGTCCTCGCACCGAAACACGTGACACAAACACGCGGCGAGAGGCCCTCCTGCCCATGGTCCTCGTCAAAGGAACAACTCGCGAGGCTTAGAGGAATTCAACAGGAGGAAAAAGCCCAAACAAAACCGAAAGAAAGGAAGAAATGCAAGCTGATGTGTTGCAGCATTGTAGGGCCACTAAATAGCCATCTGTGAACTCGTGGCGATTTAAAAGGCGAAGGGAAGGCACGAAAAGCTGCAAACGGCATCCTGCGTCACATGGCCTGAAGAGAATGCAAAATTCAAGTAAGATTGATCTCATACACACCGCTCAGCCATCAGATCCAAGAAGGGCCCTCGACGGCCGCGCTACGGAAAGCCCCCGTTTGGGGCCTGCCGGCTTTGATGGATTGCTCGGGGACGGGGGACGGGGGCAGATCGGATTGGGGAAACTGGGCCTTATCTCTTCTCTGCCAAGGCACGGGCTGGACTTTAGGGCAGGGGGCTGTGCTGTTTCTCAGTCCCTGCGCGCCCTGCCTGCCCAGAATTGACGTGCCATTCATTTCAAGGAGGCTCGCTTGCTAACAGCTCTTAGGATCAGGGTGCCAATCTCTCGAACAGCTCCCCAAGGAGCGCAACCCGTTTCCAACGGAAGAGCGCGGGAGGAATCCAGCAGACGGAGCCTCCCACCTTACTCGGCATCAAGCACCAGTCATTTCAGAAGAACCAAGCCAGGGCTGGGGGCGGGGAGACCAGAGGAGGCTATTCCTAAACTGAGTTCAGCACCTTGGATAGAGTTCTGGCTGCTCCTGACTGAAACCCAGAACGGATTCACAGCCCCACCGAAATCCGAGCCGCCAGCCTCCATTTGGGGAGACCCTCTTTGATCATTCGAGATTACATTTTGAAATGGGGTTGTTGTTGTTGTTGTTGTTGTTGCAGCATGCATTTTAAGACAATGTCCTTGCGGTTACTCTTGTATACCTCGTAACAACTGTTGTGGTTGCCTGTTTTAAAATTTAAAAGCAAAGTAATGTGTGTCTTTGGCATGGACAAGGTAGTCCTGGAGCCATTTAATTATAACAATAGTCACTCGCTGTGGAAACGTAAGTAACCTAGGAAGGGTGTTTGAAAGGTAATCCCTCTGGCTTCAACTGGGTAGACACACCAGTCCTGGACACTTTTACTTGGAAGTAAAATCCCTCGGTTTAAAGCCAACTTTATTTCAATCTAGTGGAAGAAGGGGTAACAGTTTAAGGCTGCAATCCTATTCCCATTTAGCTGGGAGTAGGTCCCATTGAACTCAGCAGGACTTGCTTCTGAGTAGTATTGCTCTGTAAATTGATTTAAATCCAGGTCCCACAATTCAATCAGGGGGTATGGAGATTTGGCTATAGAAACAAGATTTCCATCCATTTTTGTCAACTTCGAAACAATCGGAAGCCATCTTATTGAAGCTGGTTGACACCCTGATCCTAAACTCGCATTCTACCTGAGATGAAGTCCCAGAGATCACCCAGTTCATAAAAAAAAAAAAACCTAAAGAATAGCACTGCAAAGAACTGTGAAAAAATATTTCTTATTTGGAAGTCTTTTCCATTGAAATGAATACGAAGTTCTCTTTCTGTTATTCAAAAAGCCAAGTTACCTTGATTTTAGTAATTTGTTTGGGTGGGGGTTGTTTGTTTTTGTTTTTTGTTTTTGTTTGGTTTGTTTTGGTTTGGTTTTTGCTTGTTCTTTGGGTGGCTTCTGTTCATTCATACCTGTGACCAGCGTGGTGTGCAGGCGCATCACCGATAGGTGTGAATGAATGAACAGAGGACCTGGTGGGGGGAGGGGGGAAGACTTGCTTTCAAAAGACAATTTGAAATCACAGCCTTAAGCCTCTTTGATTTCAGCAAAACTTGATCAGCTTAAATTCAACTACATCAACTGGATCTAGTTACAAATTTGGTTGTTAATTCCCTAAAAGAAATAGGAGAGCAAATGCCTTCCAAAATTTGTCTATTTCAATACCTTCCATTCCTCCCCCCCCCCGCCCCACACCCACCCATCCAGCACACACACACTTCAAGGTACCCGTCCATACAGAAAGATGATTGATCAGGTATTAGAAACAGAAGCGCAGGTGGACACTACACATTCTAGCATGACAAAAGTTGATTGTATGAAATAAATTTTACTAAGCGTTTAAAGCCATGATGTAGAAAAATACATTTTAAACCTCCAAACTCAATAAATCAACAAGGAACTGGAAAAAAAAACTTTTAGTAATACTGCATAATTATTTAGTGGTATATATAGAGAGATATAGATATAGTAGCTACAACAGGGGGAGGGGCCTAAAACGGTCTTACAATTAGAGCTTGCATCATAACAAAACCAAAACTGCCCGAGGCGCTCACAATATAATTGTTGATGCTTTCAAAAGAAAACAAACTTAAAGTGACCCGGATGGAAAACACAACATTGCGAGAGAGGCCAAGAGGATGGGGGTGCCAAAATCTACAGAGAACAACAAAGGCGAGAGAGAAAGTGACTCCCACTGGGCGGGCGGGTGGGGGCGGGCAGGGAGGGGCGATTATAAAGAGAGAACGCCAGCCAATATCACAAGATGCGAAGACAGTATGGACAGCACTGGAGAGCTACACGTGATACTTTGCATCAAGATCCAATACTAAACGGATCTTTGAAGCTGGATCTATACAGACAGCAGAATAGATAGAAATAAGGTGGTGAAGTTCTGTGGTGGGAGCATGGAATATACCACTACAGATGGCATGTGCATGTTTTTGAATGCTTCCTTAGATATTTTTTTCCTTGTAGGTTTTGCCAATAGAAAACTAGTATAGTAGGAAGAAAATAGAACCGGGGTCTTTGATGCACTAGTTTTCAACAGGCAAGACAGTTTCTTTTCTTTTTGCCACCCTCAAGTGGTACAGTCCCCTTTACCTCCGCAAGACTCACCTAGTTCCGCTGCCTGGATAGATCCAGCCTGATAAGGGAAGGTGGTGGTGGGGTCCTGTTTAACTCATAGAACCCAGACTCTGTCAGTCCCAAATTCAAAGAGGTGGAGAGGAAGTGCTTCCTTCCTAGATTTTGTTTTCAGATTTCCTAATGGATCTAATTTCTCAGTTATGGGTTGTATCCAGTGTTAGTCTAAACAGTGGGGGCAGGTGGCTTCTATTTCGGGGGAGCTGTGAATCCATTCTGGTTTTTAGTCAGAGTCAACCAGAACTCTGAAGGAACTATCCAAGGTGCTGAGCCTACTTCGGGCTATGTTTCAGCACCTTGGATAGCTCGTTTAGAGTTCTGGCTCGTTCTGACTGAAACCAGGAATGGATTCTCAGCCCCACCAGAATGGGAACCACCAGCCTCCACTGAATTTCACTTAAGGCCCATTCATTCCAATCGGTCTGCTCGAAGTAGGACTAACATTGGGCCCAACTCTCTGTGCTCTCCACCCACCCCTGCCTAATCTGCTATTCCAGAAACCAGAAAAGCGCTTTGATTCGGTGCTAGCTAAGGAAGTTGTCTTTGCAGCATTCTCTTCCTCAATCTCACACACCCTTGTGAACTTCGTATTAATTGAACGGGAGTCACCCCTGAACGCCTGGTCTTCTGTATTCACAATAGCTAACGAGGCTCGAACGCTCACGGGTAGGGGAAAACTCGCTCTTTGGCCACGCTGGTTGAGCCTATGAGGACAAGATGGCCAAAGGGCCTCCCAAGGGGGAGTAAGGCGCTCTAGGCGAGCTAGGGGTGGGGGTGGGGGGTCCCCTTCTTCACTTAGTACCAGAGCAGAGACACAGATACAAAGAAAAGGGCAATCAAAGAAAGCAGGGAAATGCCGTCTCTAGCAAGGGGGTGGGGGGGGGGGGGGTAGAGGGGAGGGGGCGGGAAGGAAGAGGGGCGTGTCAAACGGGCCTGACAGGAGACTCACCGGGGCAAGGAACTGCGTCAGCAATTCTCCCAACTCAATAGCATCATAATCCCCTTCAAGCAGGGCATCTTTGTCTATGTACAGTAGCAAATGGAGAATAGTAATTTCTTCGACCCTGTCATGGATAAAAATACTCTCCTTTTAATTTCCATTACAAAAATAGGAGCAATATTCAAAACAATGATTGTCACTCTCTCTGAATTTTTTTCCTCTTCTATTTTATATAAAAACATAAAACATCTCAGGCGACTGTCCTCAGCCTCTTGTGCAATGCTAACCACTAATTGGTCCTCTCTGTTCCCTAGTCTACCGAGATCGCTCTCTAGCATTTATAGATTCTAATGGTTTTATTTATTTATTAAGGATTGGTCCACAAAGTAGGTCTGTGCGTTTCTCTAGTGCTTATTCTTAAATTTGTTTTTGTTTTTGTTTTGTACAAAAGAAAAACAATATTATTATCAAAATATTCATTTAATGGCTTTACTTCATACATAAATACATGTTTAGATAACACAGGAGCGGTGATTGATCAGTCAGTTTGGAAATGACTTTTTAGGGAGGGGAGGGTCCTCTCTCGGAATTTTTTTTTCCCGGGGCTTTTGTATACACAGGAGCGGTTAGGAACTCATCGCTACAAATAGGCTACTCGGCGTCCTTTGTTTTTAACTCTTTGTTTATACCTTTTCCCCAGGACTGCTGCCAAGTATTTCTTGACAGCCATTTGTTTTCGGTAGCGGCTGTAGCTGTCTGTGAATATGCCGTCCGAATGCCTTTTGGAAAGCGGTTCCGGGTCGTCCTCTAGGCCGCTAGCCCCGCTGTAAGGGAAAGAAAGCAAAGCAAAAACATAGTTGGGCAATGTCGGAGAGCTAGGGCAGTTCCCTAGCGGCAGGAGCAAGTCTTTCGGAAGAAAGGGAGGAGGAGAAGGAGGAGGAGGCTGCATCCGTAACGCACAGGACATCCGTTATCTACCTTCAGATAATGGACTGGTCAGTTTCACTGTTGAGGGGAGTTCGCTGCATCCTAGTACTGTGGACACTAGAATAGTCAATTTCCTCCTTTGGGAGTGGGGTGGGGTCAGTGTCGGTTACTGAGCAATCATTCGAACTCATCGCCTTGTTTATGAACAAAGAGAGGGAACCAGTGACCACCCAATCTTCTTTACCTTTGATTAGATTCCTGCCCTCTGGGCTTGGGTGTTGGAGTGGTGAGTCACCCTCTCTCTACTACCCGGGCCTGATCTAGACAAGACAAGGGCCTATGCTAATAATCACCGCCTTTTTAATAATCCATAGCTTTTCTCTGTTGTCAATAAAACGCATAAAACACACACACACACACACACACAGAGAGAGAGAGAGAGAGAGAGAGAGAGAGAGAGGAGTCTTTTGGAACCGAACTATTTGCTGGTTTTGCTTCAATAGAGTAATACGGCTACCCTCTAGAACCAGTTGTTGTCGTCCTTATTTATTATCATTATGTTGTTGTCCTTATCGCCGTTAGCATCAGCATCATCTTTTGTCCCAAAGTCATCCAAAAATATCTGGCCTAGGAGAGGGGTGTGTGTGTGTTTGGGAGGGAGGGGTCTTCTTCTTTCTGTTCTTTTTAGACAGCTAAAGCAACACGTAGACTGGGGCGGGGAGGAGCGGGTCAGAGGAATAAACGCCCCTCCCTGAAGAGAAACAAAGGGCTTTCTCTAAACACGCTGCGGAAGTTGAAGTCTGATCATAATACAAGTCGACAGTCGGGAGACAATCTCTTCATGGCATGAATTATTCATTCTGAAATTGTGTAATCCATTTCCCCATGGGCTTTATTAAAATGTTGCCTTCTGCCGGTACGCACACACATACACACACCGCGGGTTGGCATCCGGCTAAGAGATTTGATTTTAAAGCAGAGATTGGGAGGCGGGGGGGGCGGGGTTATTAGGTGCTTTATTTTTA
Organism: Elgaria multicarinata webbii; assembly: GCF_023053635.1. Lineage (NCBI taxonomy): Eukaryota > Metazoa > Chordata > Lepidosauria > Squamata > Anguidae > Elgaria > Elgaria multicarinata. The sequence continues at coordinate 56,162,493 of NC_086177.1, forward strand.
ATTTTAATTTATCTGTGCCTGGGTCTATGGCGATGCTGCTGCCTTTCCTCTCCGAGGGACCCTAAGTATTTAATCATCTCCAGCAGATCAGAATCTGTAGTGGGATGAACGGAAGACACTGACAAGGTCTTTATCAATCAGCTGGGTTGGCCATTGCACCTCTTCAAGACGTCAGACTGAATGGAATGCGGAAAGAGGGAGGGAGGGAGGTTGTATCCTATTCAACTTAGCATTTAGGTAGAATAGCAGCGCCGTTTACAAATTTTACCACCCAGTCCTATCGCGGCCGTTTGAAGGTCGTAAACCAGGAAATCCCACTTCTTCGTGAGTTCAGCCCAATTAATTTGAATAAGATTCCTCCGGAATAAACGGTTTCTGAATTGCACTTCAACAGTACTTGGATCAGCAGCCCAGTTTAACCACGATGAAGCGAATGTCCCATTGATTGCTGTGGCATTTACTTCCAAGAAAGTATCTTTAGGTAGCAGCTCTAAACTAAATGGCACTGGTCATACTTTGGGAGAAGCAAAAACAACAAAGAGTTTCTTGTGCCAGAGAAACAGGTATATTTGCTACCACCAAGGTGGTTCCTCTTTTGGACTTCTTGGGAAAGCAGTTCCACGACTTGAAGGGAATTTATATCCTGATCACAACGCGGGAGCGCAATATGCCCACGACATTGGAGAAAATAGCAAAGTAGCCATTGAGATGAATCGTTGGGCCAGTGGAGAGAGGGACAGCTCGTTCCGCAACCCATTTATGCTGAAGGAATTTCGTTTGCCTGGTGGCACTTAGGCACCGTTTCACTAGCAGCTTGGGTTACAGGATTTAAATCCGAGTACAATTAATTCTGTCCACTTTCTTTAACGGTCTGTGGATTTGAGTGTAGGCCAGTTTTGTTTGCATGCATATCAACTCTGCTGAGAGGATAGATATAGATAGATAGATAGATAGATAGATAGATAGATAGATTATACTGGGCACTGATATGGAGCACTGTTAAATAATATTTTCGATGTTGTTTAATCCATTCTACTCCCTATCCTTTAAGCCTTATTTGGGGGGGGGGGAATTCTACACAACCGCACACACGATAGGGACCCCTGCCCTCCCCACAAAAAAAAGGACCTCTTACCCCACCCGCTTTGCCATCAGAGAATGCAGATACTTCCTTGCCGATAACTGGCCCAGCACTTTCCTGTAGGCTTTATTAAAGATCCCATCTGCGTGCCTGGAAAGCAAGAACAGGGAGGGAGGGACACACACGAGACACACAGATAAGAACAAAATCAGGCAACAAGGCGCGATTGCGACCGGTAGAAGTTCCTCACGCGGCCACGGCTGCACAGATCCTGAAGGTGCTGGACGGTTTGCCGACAAGCACGCCTCTGGCCTTGGCCACCAGCGATTCTGCTTGGTTCCCCACCGCCGCCACTCCACAGCCCGAGGGAGATCGGACCGCGCCTGCCTCATCTTTTCCTGTGCTTGCAGAGTGCTGGGCAATTTCTGGGCAATTTCAAGGACTTTGCTAACAGGCTGCTTCCGGCTGCGGTTCCTCGTTTGCTTTTGCTGCCGCCGGAGGGAGGGGGGAGGGGATCAGCCGGATTTTGTCTCTGCTATCCCCACCCCCACCCCCACCGTCCATCCTCATGCAAAAGCTTTGACGCTGAACCCTTCTAGATGGCAGGATCCTTGCTCCGAGTGAATCCCCCCTTCTTGTCCTCCTTCAACCTCCCTCCCCCCTCCCACCGCTCTAAAGACAAAGCTAAGGGCGGTATCGGGAGCACCGCCGGGCCCTCCCCCGCTCGCCCCCAGGCTTCTGTCCCACCCGCACCCGCAGCCCAATCCTGGGCCGATTCCCTCGGACGTAAGTGCCACACTTTTGAGACTGGCTCCCAGGTAAGCGCGCGTTGGATTGCAGCCCGTTCGCCTTTTTGTCTTTTCTTTTTAATCACCTCTTTTCCGGTGGGTAGTACAAAGTGTAGACGTCGTCCAACATGGAGGAAGGGTCGGCGATGGCCAGGGGCTCGCTGTCGAAGGCGTAGTCCGAGAGGCTGTTGCCATCCTCGTCGTACACTTCATCTTCCAGCCTGCTGGGGAAGGGGACAGGAGGCACCGCCTTGGTCTCGGGATCACGACGGGGCGGGAGTTTGCGAAGGGGTCCTGGAGGTGAGGTGAGCAGGGGGCACATTCCCCAACTTGGGGCCCTCCAGAGGTGTTGAACTACAACTTCCACCATCCCCAGCCGGCTAGCTGGGGATGATGGGAGTTGAAGTACAACACCTCTGGAGGGCGTGGGATAGGGGGAGGCTGTCACAGAGCCCACGCGTGGGTTCCCAAGCGTCGGTTCCCCCTCCCACGCCCCCCGTTACCCCCCCCCCCCGCGCGGGCTGTCAAAACGGGAGGCCAGGCAGCCGGGGAGGGGAGACGGAGGGGAGAGAGAGAGAGAGAGAATGCCCAGGCAGCGTGTGCATGCCCTGAGACGCCATCCCTTGCTACCCACTTTCCAGTGTTTCCGTTTGGTCGATCGGCCTTCTCCGATAACCTGGACCCCTTCCGATGTGTTCGGCAACAACTCTCACTGTCTATGCCAGCTGGGGATTATTGGAGTTGCAGTCCCAACCGGTTTGGGAAGGCTGCTTTCTCCTTCTCAATCCGTGCCCCCAGATTGCGCCCGGGCGGAGCTCCACAAGGCGAAGAGGGCGAATTGGTTTAATTCTCATCTCCCCCTCATTCGATCTGTCAATAATATCGGCATACAGCGGGCAAAGGCCGCGTTCCTGCGCCCAAGGAACTATCCAAGGTGCTGAAACTAGGTTGGGGGTTTTGTTTCAGCACCTTGGATAGTTCCTGTAGAGTTCTAGCTGGTTCTGACTAAAACCCAGAATGGATTCACAGCCCCACCACAGTCGGAGCCACTAGCCACCACTTCGGCCCACAGCACCCGCGGCCCTCCTCCCCATTCCCAGTCGTCCTCCGAATCGGCCTCTCAGGACTGGTGTAAAAACCCGGGATTTCTCTTTGGCTTTGCCCAGAGAGTCCGTCTTGACATTTTGTTTCCCCACCTTATCCCAAGGCCTCCGGCTGTCCGTATCCCCGCGAAGCCAGCAAGGGGCTCCCCTGTGAGTTTCTCAGCTAGACGGAATCTCCCTCCTCCTCCTCCTCGTGTGAACCCAACAAGGAAGGCACTTCCAGTGGAATCGTACCCTGGATTGGGCTCGGGGCGTGGGCTCCCTCCCTCACTCCCTCCCCCCTCTCTCTCTCTGCGTGCGCACGCACGCACACACACACACACACACACACACACACACTTCCCTGCCTCTTGCAGCGTTCCCCCTCCCCCGCCGTCTCCCTGCCGCCCGATTTAGGTCACTGTATGTCTCCGGCAGCTATTTTCGTCCACGGAGCTTTGGCAGGAGCTATCAATAATAGATGCTCCTCAAGTGTTTCGCGGCGGCTAATTCAGGCGTTTGAATGAAGCCAGGGGCCTCCGAGCCCAGCACTGCCTCTGCGCCGGCCACTCCGGGGAAGCGATGTCTCCCAGCCTCCCCACCCCACACGCGCACACCTTCAGCCCAGACCACGTCCGGTGAGGTGGGGGGGCAGCTGCTCTCCCCCACCCCCAGACCTACTTCTGTGCATGGGGCTGAGGGAGACCAGATAGATCGCAGGGCAGCAGCAATCGCGAGGGAGGAAGGGAGAAGCCAGTTCGTTTCAGGACAGCCCCGGAGAGCCCGCTGCAGTAGCGCCCCAGCGCACTTTGCGCTCCTCTCCTCCGCAGCTGCCCAGAACCAGCCACCAACTCAGGGACACCCCCCACCCGCTCTGGGGGAGGGGAAAGTCCTCCTGCTTCCCAAGGATTGGTGGAGGATCACCAAACACCCCCCTCCCACTCATTTCGTCTGATGTAGAATCCAATAGGGGTCAGTAGCTTCTTTGGCTGGTTGAATCCTTCCCAATAGACTTTTAAAACAAAAACAAAACCACCAGTGGAGACTGATGGCGCCTATCTCAGTGGGGCAATGAATTTGCTCTGGATTTGCTTTAAAGGAGCTATCCAAAGTGATGAACCCTATCCCCTTGAGAGTTTTTATTGGTCCTGACTGAAACCCAGAGCGGATTTACCACCCCACTAAAATAGGAGCCACCAGCCTCCACTCTCTCTCTCCCTCTCCCTCTCCCTCTCCCTCTCCCTCTCTCACACACACACCCCTCTAATGCTGAAAAAGCATCCCTTTGAACTGGGCGCAGCGATATCTTCTTTTCAGGACCATGACGCTATCTGCACAGAGCCCTGTCTCGCGTGAAACCCCTCCTCCGCCAAAACAAAATGGGGGAGACATGAAGTTTGCTTTCTGCAACCTACGTCTGCTACTGATGTCGATTCAGGAGTTCGATAAAACCGCAAGATGAACCCCACCGACTCAGACCAAAGGTTTATCTAGTCCAGCATTTCCCTCCTAGTAGTGGCCAGCCCAATACATTTGGGAAGTTCACAAACAGTTAATTCCTGCAGATACACTGCCCCTGAAAGAAGAGGTTCCATTGAGCAGTGAAAGATAATCCCAATTTGCTATTGCCTTTGGGGTGGGCAATGCAGATACGCTCACACTCCGCCAATTGGTCTGATCCTCTTCTACAAAGCAATCTGAGGTGGTGATTCTCAGCATATCTTTAAATATCACATAATCTTTGGGACTAGGGGAATATAAAGAAGGTACAATTACGATCACCTTTTATTAAATCATCCTGTAACATTTAGGGCCTAATCCTATGCATGTTTACAGGGGGCGAGGAAGTCCTACAGCAGTTGTAGGACTTTTTTCTGCCTAAACATGCATAGGATTGCTCTCTTAAAGCTTAGACGATCCTGCACCTACCGGGGTTCCCCTCTTTGCATCTCTGGGACCAACAAGGCAACCATCCTCTCTACCTAATATGTATAGGACGGCGCTACGACTAACAAAAGGAAAAGGCTTGTGGGTTGGAGCCTGGTACTACAATCCTGAAATTAATCGAGTTGCAGTCTTCAAGCCTTTCTAAAAACATATACTTCTATCATCAATACATTACGTTGGAACTCAGTCTAATTTATTTCAATGAAGGTTATTGCCAAACAAACGATTTCGGAAAGAGAAATTGGTTTGAGAGATGTAGGTGAAACCGTCAGTAGAACTTAACTTCCTATTCCTGGTAAGTAAATACGTTTGGGGTTGCTAGCGTAGAACCACTGGATTCTGTGCGAGTCTTCGAGAAACAAACATTTGGGTAAGAACTCCAGTTGAAAGGCATTCAGGGAGGCGATCTAATAACCCAAGCACATTTCTTTTCAATGAAACTGACATTCGCGGAAACGAGTTCCAGGAAGATGACCTCTCCTGTCCCAAACTGAAAATCTTTGAGGATCCTGGTATTTCTATTTCGAGGAGCCATGAGCAGCCAAGCTTTCATCTCTTACAAGGCAAGGCTGAAGATCTAAACGGCAAAACCAGATCTCGACCAATCGAGTTCCACATTTCCAGGCAGCATTACACACTTCACGTGTGTACATGCTGGATGTCTTCGGTCTGGGCCACAATTCAGTTAAGCTGAATTTCCTAGATAGAAAGTGATGGGTGCCTTCATTCAGAACACGATTGTTTAGCAGCAAGCTCTATTGAAATTAAGGGCGCTTATGTCAGGTCCTTTTGCGATTTGATGACTCTAAATCGACGATCCCATTAGGGCACCACATGCAGAGGGCTTTGACTAACATATATGCTGTGTGTGGTATATCGTCTTTTGCATTATGTATTAGATATACATCTCTTCCTCTAGCAATTTGCACACAGATTAAATACCTGCCAGACAAATGTAGCAGGTCATAGCTAGCCATATTTAGAATCTGAAGTGAATGGACTTCTACGTTTATGCATGTATACTTACGTCCTAGAATCTAGGAGCTACATATAAACGCACTTTCGTTATGAGACTAAGACTGCAGTCTTTAGGCACACTGTCCTAAGGCTAAATAAGATTCATTGAATGCAGTAGGACTTACTTCGGAATATATATGCTAGAAGTGGGCTGCACTTACACCTGTACTCGGCAGTAAATTTCGATGAAATCAATGGAATTTACTTCCGAGTAAACATGATTAGGCATCAGAATGAAAGGTATATCTACATATATTTAACAATACCTCGCATTTCTGTTCTTCTGTAGAGAATCTCCATAGATCTCCCAATTGTTGCAAATAAAAAATAAACTTCATCCACCCTAATCCTGTGAACCACCCAGAGAGTTTTGGTTATTGGTCGGCACGGAACTGAAATGAATGAATGGATGGATGAAATAATCCCAAACGCATCCCTTGACAGTAACGTTCCACGAGGATGCCGGGCTAGCCTCCAATGTCAGCAACTGGTTTTACAGTTTCGACTTATGCTTCAGCGTCAATCCCATGGAATGATGATACGGCTTTCGTATCATAAATCAGATACCGAATAGGAACCCCCCAGATCAAAATTGGAGAAAGGAGAGGAGGGCAATATGAAATCATATACATTTTGGAGAAGAGATCGTAGGCTTTCCTACAAGCAATTAATTAAGCGATTCACGCGCAGGCGCACTCTCTCATTCTCTCTCTCTCTCTCTCTCTCTCTCTCTCTCACACACACACACACACACACACACACACACACCAATCATAACCTCCACATTTCCCTTGTTAGTCAGTTTCACTGCCATGCAAGGGACAGCAGCTGGTGTTTCCTAACCCCTACTGTTCTGCAGAACGTAAACGATACCTCTAGGCAAAGGCTCTAACCCAGATCTTGAACGCCAGGCTGCCGAAACTCTTTGACCCTCTCCCGCAAGGTTAGCGGAGCCGGACATTCGTTGGCACTTTGCCTTCTTCGCCAGGGAAAAAGGCCACGTTGCTTCTAGCAGCGGGAGGCTCGGGAGTCCTAGCTGGACAGCTCGGAGCGAAGGACTGCAGCCAATGTTACCCTAACCGAAAGTCCCGTTCGTACCAATGGGTCTACTCGAAGTAGGGCCGAGTCTGAGTCTCGTCGGAAGCAGGGGAGCGGCAAGGAGAGGGGAGAGGCTGGGCTCCTAGTGAGCCGGGCTGGGGAGAGCCAGGCACTTACCTCAGCGCCGGGTACTGGAGTCCAGCCGCAGGTGAGCAGTAGACGCTGCAGTGCATGATTATCCCATAAACCAGCAGGACTAGAAGCGCTTTGCTGCACATCGCCACTCTGCGAGGGAGGAAAGGGAGGACGGCGGTCACTTTGGGGGGCTCGCGGTCCCTTTCTCGAGATTTGCCCACTGAGCCGCCTTTGGGGCACTTCCCCCAACCTCTCCTTTCTTCCCTCTCCCTCCCCCTCCCCCCCCACTACTTTCTCCGTGCGTTGCTCTTCCCCTCTCTCCTCCCTCCCCGAAGGGCTCGCCATTCGCCCAGCCCATCCTTCCCCCAACCTGGCGCCCTCCACATGCCTTGGACGCAGTTTCCATCATCCCCAGCCACCATGGCCGGGAAAGCTGGGACCCATCCTAGTTCAACCCATCTGGAGGGCGCCAGAGTCGAAAGATATAGTTTGCCTTACCATTCAACTCTAAACAGCCGGCACAAGATTGGATCTGGATTAAGAAGGATTGTGCTCTTCCTATTCTTCTTCGTCCTATTTTCCTCCCAGGAAGTTTCGGAGGTGATAGTTAATCCTCTTGGAGCAGCGCCTCTCTCTCTCTCTCTCTCTGTGTGTGTGTGTGTGTGTGTGTGTGTTTCTTCCTCTGATGGGCAAAAGGGAAGCCGCAGAAAGGGAGGGGGCGTGGGACAAACAGCAGATCGACTTATTAGCAGCCTAGCTTATTGGGGGTGGGGGCCAGCTCGATTTTAAAAAAGAAAAGAAAAAGTTTGCAGGTCTAGAGAGGAGTCTGCCAAGCAGGGAAGAGACGGGGTGAGAGAGGCGAGGAGAGGAAGAAGGGAAATCCTTATAGAAGGAAAGGAGAAAACAGAAGGGAATGAGGAGGGAGGGGTAGCTGTCGGTGTTCTAGCGGATGCTACCGAGCGCTTCTCTTTCCCTTCTCCGAGCTGCTTCTAGCTACAGCGTCGGTGGTCTCCTTCTTCTCCTTTCCCTCCTCTTCTTCTCCTTTTCCCCTTCTGTGCCTCCAAGGTGGACCAGCCTTCCCCTGCTTGCTGCTGATATCCTAGCTGTCTTCCTTAGCTACCAGATCTTTTGCACCCTCTTAGCTTTCTGATCGACAGCTCTCTCTGATGTAAATAGTCTCTCTCTCTCTCTCTCTCTCTCTCTCTCTCTCTCTCTCTCTCTCTCTCTCTGTGCCTTCTTGTCTTGCCGGGTGTCTACCTTGTTTTGTTTCTCTGTTGGTGTGGCGTTCGGATTTTTATTTGCCAATGACTTTTTTATTGTTGTTGTTGCAGTCACGTAATAATCGGTATCAGAAAAGACGTCACCACTCCAATTCCTCAAGGAACAGAACAATTCCAAGTCCAAGATGATGCGAGCAGGAGTCATAAGCTTCTCATAAGCACTTTAACTTGCACTTCCCTACACACACACACACAAACACACCACCCATTTCAAACAAACAAAAAATCTCAGTGAGGTGTCTAATTGTCAACTTTCACCTTTTCCCCATATTTCTGCCATGGCTCATTAAACCGAATGACGCTTGTGAAAAGTCCATCCTTCACGGATGTAACCTGCTCCTAAATATCTTACTTGGAAACTAGCCCCATTGATTCCAATGCAACTTTTACTTCCAAGAAAAAAAATCCAAAATCATTTCCTAGTAAGTGACTTTGATCTATTTTTAAAGAGAAGGTCTACTCAAGCGACTCCTACAGACATTTTACTACGCCAAGAAACCTGGGCTCATGTGCTCCTTTCATTGGTGCGATTAAATACTTTAATTGCTGTTGTTCTTGTTGATGTTCTTATCATTAATATTCGTTTTTCATAGGCAGTTTGAAGCCTTAACGGATTGTCGGTAATTTTCTAATTAGAGTTGGCAATTGACAGTTTTTGGCCAGTGGCATGGATTGATTACCCACTGGGTGAACAGTTGCTTTCTCGGCGGAACTGTCCATGCACTGTGGTGCTGAAATGGCTTTGGCAACCAAACAAGGAACTTGAAGGAACGTTGCCACCAAGATTGCTCCATATTTACAGAGCTCCCGTTTACAAATGTCACCGTTTAGTCCATTCAGTGAGGATGGCTTGTTGCACAGTAGCCTATTTTCCCCCCATTTTGAGCGTGTTATGAACATATCAGCCCCTGAAACGGATGGCACCTTTTTTTTTTATTTGAGGAAAGATACCACAGGGTGGTAGGCTCTGTGTTAGGCTCCATCTGATTACATGGCAGATACAATATTTATGATAGCAAATAACACTTCAGAGTTCTGAAACAATAAAGCCTGGGCAATGAAACACAATGATTAGGAAAGGGAGAGTTGTCTTGCAAATTTATTTTTACATATTTTGTCTTTTGTCCTTTTTTCTGAGCAAGAACAAGCCATTTGGAAACTTTGTAGAGAAGCAGAATGGAAGGAGGAAAGGATTTCTATTAAAACTCCACATGCTGGGGGGAAATAATGGGCATTATCTTCCTGAAAATGACACGGAGCTGTGGGGAGAGATCATTGTCTGGGTGTGTTGTCACATAATCTGCTTTTACTAGTTTCTTGCTTCACTTTCAAAGGTAGAATTCCAGATTCATATTCATTTCAGGGAATTGTCTCAAAAAAATGCAGACTGGTGGAGCCACTGCCGCGCGTTTTAATTATTAAGCTGATGAGCAAAAGAAGCAGGAAGAAGCAGAGACATCCTATTTTTAATTTCTGATTCAGTTATTTGGCTTTATAGTACATGGTGGCAACACCAAGATCTCAAAATCCAAAAGGTGTGCAGAATGTAATGGAGAATCATAGGTTTTGCTGCTTTCCTAAAGCTGAAGGAAATGCAAAATTAATTATAATTAACCTTGACAAAAACTAGTTTGATTGTGTGTAGACTCTTTTGATATATAAAAATTAAAAGCATTAGATTTTTGCTGAGTGTTTAGGAAGAAAATTAAAATTGCCACCCAACTTTGGAGTAAATACGGTTTAAATTTCTGATAGGAATCAGTTGCCATCGATTAAAGTTATTCAGTTGTACTCCTTTAATTTCAAATGGTTGCACTATCAGAAATTGTGTGAAATGATCCCAATAAAGTTTTCTTTCTTCCCAAAGAATTGTAATTTATGGATTTTCAGAGTCATGGAAACTCTTCTGTCAGGTTCCACTACAGAAAACCTGTTGCAAGCAGCGCCCGCCACCTTGTGGGAAGTTTTAAAGGTGCATGACTTAATATTGAAAAAACTGGAGTTCAGATCTCTCTCCTTTATAGGGACTTTTAACTGAATAACCACTAAGCAAATGTTTCACGTCCCTGCATTTCCTTTTACCTTTATTGTAACTGATAATTGCTGGGGTATTAAGTCAACCTACCAAAAATGGGTTTGTTGCATATATGCTTTCCCCCCTCATTCAAATTTAATGGTTTCCCACCTTAATAAAAATAATAATAATTTAAAAACTGTACTAAACCCATTTTGCAATATCAAAGAATTCTGTACTTCAAACATCTTCATCCTAAACATATTATTTGGATGTTAATCCTATTGAAAATAATATGCCTTATTTCCAGAAAAAAAATGTGTTTGGATCAAGATATAAGGTATCATATCTTGCAAGAGTAGTACTTATTGGCTCCCATCATAGGCACATAGTATGCTAACTTCCTATGTTCCCAGTGAGCAAGAAAAGGTGTAGTCGCATTGGAAATGGTAAGGCACTTTACCTTAAATAACCCTGCTTCCCAATCCAGCAGCATCAATTGCACAGTCCTCCAGCCGTGTATGAGTTAATTTAAGTCATGTGACTCTGGGAAGTGCCCTGGTGTAATGCATTCCACAGGCAGTGCTCCATTTCTAAAGCACAGAGTGTTGGGGCTCAAATCTCCCTATAAGGAACACATTCTGCTACCTGGAAATCCTCCTTCCTAATCCCAGGTATGCAGAGATGGTTCTAGCAGCTCAGTAGTGTTTGCTTTATTAGTGTTGTTCCATTCCCTCTGTCATGGACAGTGGAATTCAGGAGAAGTAAGACTACATGGTAAAAAAATCCTACAAAGGACATTGCCATAGGAATCTGCACACAGATTTCAGAGGTAGGTAGCCTATATCAGTCTGATACCACAAAACTGACAAAGGGTCTTGACTCATCATCAATACTAACAAATTGTTTGTAGCATAGCAGCTAGATGCAGATATATGAAGTGTGAACCTCAGTTGGCTCTGTGTGTGTGTGTGTGTGTGTGTGTGTGTGTGTGTGTGTGTTGCTATGTGGGGGTGGGGATGTGCCAGGTGGTAACGAAATGCAAAAAGTACAGTCTATGACAATTTTGTGTAAAGCTTAAGATACGCAACATTCACAACAACAGTAATTGGTGCGATAACACAATCATCCTAGCATTGTTAGGTTAATTAGTATGTGTAGTGGAACAGGAAATTAATGTCTCTATTCGAGCAAATCGTGTACAAATATCACATGTGACTGCACATGTGTCTATAACCCACAGCTTCCCAGTCCATATACATTACATATTCATTTAGCAGAACAGTCACAGTGCCAGCACCATAAGCAATAAACAAAAAAAATATACTATTTGCTATATAAAAACAGAAAATATTGCTATTACTGTCACTCTGATTTTATTGACAGAAGGATGCATGAGGCATTTCAAAAGACTAAAGTGGAACGCAAACACTCCTAAATATAGGAAAGATGGCTTCTTCTGTTTCCTGTACTAAAGGTTTTGAGTAAGCTTAAATCAGTGTCAGACACATTTATGATTTCTGGCTTGCATTGTTCATAATTAATTTTATTACTCTTATTCTATTCTGCTAGCCAGAATAAAAGTGGCATAACTCATAATTTCTTCTGGCAGACATGACTAGCTATTTCCTGACATGGCTACCCACATCCACCGCCACCCTTCCACTAATGGCTTTTCACTGCTTCCTCTTTAGACCGGCCTTAGGCCGGTACAATTATTTGTTTCATGCAATCACAGCAGTTTATATTGTTCATATTTTAGCTCTTCTTTTAACACCACATTTCTTTGTTTTTTGCTGTTGAATTTTCTATTTGCCTGTTTTTCATACTCTTGGGGGTTGTTATTTTTGTTTCTCTGTCTATTTGTTGTTTGCTGACTTGGGCATGATTCAGGGGAAAGTGGGATAGAAATGTTTGTAATAAATAAAATATTCAAATGTTTGTAATTAATAAAATAAGCCCCATTAAACACATTGGGACTTACTACTGAGTAAACATGTATAGGATTGCACTGTTAAAGAACTATTAAGGTGAGCCCTAAAGGCTTGTGCACAGCTAGTAGAATTTTTGACTCTCTTTTCGTTTTCGTTTTTAACTTTTATTTCTGAAACTCGCATTCCTGTTTTAAAGTAGTTTGCCATGTAGGATAGGGGGGTGCTTTTGAAGGTTCACAAATCCCAGGTTTCTTTGGGCACACACAGAATCAGTTACATCATTGTTTGGATTCTGGCAACACATTTGAGCCTGCACTCACAATGAAAGTTCATTTCCACTTTCTTCTTGATTTACGATGTGCCAATTAAAGCAACATCTAGGTGCAAATGTCTGATATGATGCAAAATACTTCTCCCCTTCTACGTAAATGCCTAGTATGACGCAGGCGAACACATAAAGAATGGATCAAAGGAGAGCCAATTTTGGCATGCTACATTTCTACTGCTGTATCAACGTATGGGAAGAAGTGGGGAAACTAACTGACCAGAACAATTCAATGGACCACTCCTGATTTCAGTTCCATCCTTATATATCTACTGACTATAATATGACAGATGAGAGGTCAAATCCTGAGAGATGAGATAGATATATTTCAAGAAAATACTTTCAACAGCACTCTGAGAGAGAGAGAGAGAGAGAGAGATTGCGATTATCGGCTTTCTAGCCTTATCTCTACCTCCTGTCTACTTTATTTTTTCAAACACACACACACACACTTCCCCTCTTTTCATGCACAGTAGGATCTCCCCTCCTCAAATCCCAACTCATCACATACTTTCCCCCTCTACTTCTTTAATTTAGTGGCCTCTTGTCTCAAGAATTCCCATTACAAGTCAACCGTTGTATGAACCCATGGTATGCACGTTGCTCAATATAAACATACACAGGGAGTATTTCCACATGAGAAAAGAGCACTGGGAGGTGCAGGGTATCATTGCAATGTTTTTGAAATATCTGTTTATTAGCCCATTTTCAGCTTAGGAATACAGGAAGCTGCCCTACACAGAGGACAAATTACTGAACCATCAAGTCCAGTATTGTTGACACTGACTGGCAGCGTCTCTCCAGGGTTTCAGGCTGGATTCTGTCTTAGCCCTACCTGCAGATGCGGAGATAGAACTGGGACATTCTGCATTCAAAACAGGTGCTCTGACCATCAATACTACTCCCAAAAGCAATGCAAGAAGGTTTTGTCTCAGAAGAAAAGAATAAGTAAAAAAAATTAAAAGCTCTTCTGTTATTGTGTTTGTTTGTTTGTTTTAGAAAAAAAAGCATAAGCTTCCTTCCTTATATAAAACTCCATATAATATCATGCAAACTAATGGGAGAATCTTATCTCCCAATAGCTGTGCCAACTGAACATTGGATTTATAATTAAATGACATTTTATGCAATTGTGGAGGTTTTTGATGCACCTCTTTAAAAGGTATTTCTAAGATATAACTTAATGGGATGCTGGAAAATTATTTCTTGTCAAGCAGAAGCCCAGGGAAAGAAATGGGCCAAATTCTTAATAATTAATCAAAAGAACATTTATCTTACTAGAGGAGGAAAGATAAGTGAATAAACGATATCTTGTTTCTTGCTCCAAAATGCCATTAGCAGGATAACCATTTGTTCTATTTTTCTTGTGGTATCACTTGAAAAGATGTTGAAGGGTCAATATGTCCTTGTTTTAAATGCAGATACTTTGCAACTCTACATTTCTTTCAGTTGGGATTGATAAAATTCCAGAAATAAAAGCCTGGGCTTTTGCTAAGGATTACACACTTTATCAGATGGGCATAAAAGAAATCTAGAATTATTGGGTTGGGGTTAACGTAGGGTGGTTGAAGTTCACTTTCTTTGCTTTCGGTCCTCATGGATCAGCAGTGTATTTTAAAGTTCTAAAACAAGGCATAAAATGATTATTTTTCATTGCATAACTAGCATGCATTCTTGCTTAACAACATAAGAAGTTCCTTACAGGATCAGATCTGGGTCCACATAGACTGAGATGCTGCTGGTGGGTGGTTCTTCTGATCAGATGTGGGGGGGTGTTTAACCGGTTCTGGATGGGGTTGCACTCCCCCTGAAGGAGCAGGTTCGTAGCTTGGGAGTTCTCCTAGAACCATCTCTGTCACTTGAGGCTCAGGTGCCCTCAGTGGCATGGAATGCTTTCTATCAACTCCAGTTGGTGGCCCAGCTATGCCTGTATCTGGACAAGGATAACCTAGCTTCAGTTGTCCATATTCTGGTAACCTCCAAATTAGATTACTGCAATGCCCTCTACATGGGGCAGCCTTTGAAGATGGTTCGGAAGCTGCAGCTTGTGCAAATGCAGCAGCCAGATTGATAGCTGGAACAGGGAGTTTTGAGCATATAACACCGATTCTGGCCCACTTGCATTTGCTGCCTATACATTTCCAAACCCAATTCAAGGTGCTTGTTTTAACCTATAAAGCCCTACATGGCTTGGGACCACAATACCTGATGGAACGCCTCTCCCAACATGAACCTACCCGTACACTGCACTCAACATCTAAGGTCCTCCTCCGAGTGCCTATTCCAAGGGAAGCTCGGAGGATGGCAACAAGGTAGAGGGCCTTCTCGGTGGTGGCCCCCTGACTGTGGAATGATCTCCCCAATGAGGCTTGCCTGGCGCCAACATTGTTATCTTTTTGGCACCAGGTCAAGACTTTCCTCTTCTCCCATGCATTTTAACAGCATTTTAACAGCATTTAACAATGTTAAGTTTGTTTTTAATGGACCCCAGAATTGTTGTTTTTAAATGGATACTGTTGTTTTGTTTTTATGTTTCTGATGGTTTTTTAAATTTTGTATACTTTTTAATGTTAACCATTTTTAACTATTGTAAATCGCCCAGAGAGCTTCAGCTATGGGGCGGTATATAATTGTAATAAATAAATAAACAAACAAACAAACATTCTTTGAAAGAATACCAGCAATTTGCAGGAGCATGTGTTAGTCTACCAGAAATTGCCCAATAGTCCTCCAGTGAACTGCCATTTACCTTCTGCCTTATCTCTACCACCATAGTTGATGTAAGGAAGTAATAGGATCTCCATTTGGAAGTATACAGAGATGTTGAGAGGCATAGCTAGATTCCTCTCTGCCCCCTTGTCTTTCTTCTCTTTCTTCTCTCATCCCACATCACATACTAATATCTGCATACTTATTTCTCCTCCATCCTTCCTCTGAATGCATTACGGAAGAAATGCACTCACTAAAACCCTTCCTTCTTTCACTCTTCTATATGGAGGCATTGGAAATTTAGCAGAGGATTCAACACTGTTGTAAGACATATGAGTCTTAGCCCTTTCTGATACAGCACCTGAGCACTCCTTGAGAATGGGGTAGCATTTTATGATTGGATTAACCTGTTGAGCTTTATAGAATTATTACTCTCTGTCTTTTCTCACTCATGGCAGTTTTTCTAGAAGGACATGACAGACCTTGCCAAGTCATGCTGTCCTTTACCGATTCAGAAATTCCCTGACTATTGAGCATGTTTTAAGTATGACTGCTTTCTGGATGTTGGTATGGAAGTATATTATTATCATTATTATTATTATTATTATTATTATTATTATTATTATTATTATTATTATTTACAAGTTGCCCTATAACTGAAACTCTCAGGGCAACATACATAATTTTAAAAGATAGACTAAAACTAACAAAACATATCTTAAGAAAAAGAATTTAAATGCAGTAACAATAATTGTTTAAAATCATTTTAAAAGGAGTGATAAATATCAAAGCAGCCAAAACATGGAAAGGGCAATTATAAAATGCAGCTTGACATCTGTTGATGGAGAAATCCTATAAGCTTTGAGCTCATAATATTTGTTATCTGAAAAAATCAATCTCACTGTAGGAGAACACCAATCAGTCAGTTCGAGCTCCCTTCACCCAGCTTTACAACAAGATATTGTGTGTATGAACCACCCCTGGCAAATGCCTGACCAAAATATTATCAAAAACCTGCAAGGATGGAGATTCTATATCAAGAGAAGGTTCTTAACTGTAAAAACAGTTGCCCAGGGAGATTGTGAAATCTCCTTTCTTGTAGGTTTTTGATAGAAGTTCAGACAGGTATCTGCTAGAAGTGCTTTCGATAAAGGATATCTTGTTTTAAAGCCAAGGCGAAAGGGACATGAATTAACTGATTGCCCTTTAAATTAAAGTGGCTTGTTGTATCTGTAAAGGAGCTTGTTCTATCCATGGTGTATCTGTTAAAAAATCAGCCACTAATTAAACTTGCTCTGATTTAAAACAAGCATTTTTTTAAAAAAAAAAATACTTTACCCCTTGTCCCATCTATTCACATCAAGGATATTTTGCCTGTATGTCAGTCCAGAAAGTAAGCTGACCATATGAAAAGGACAGGACTCCTGTATCTTTAGCAGTTGTAGAGAAAGGGGAGTTTCAGCAGGTATCATTGTTATACATGCAGCAACTGATGAAATTTCCTCTTCATCACAACTGTTAAAGCTGCATGAGCTATGCTAGAGTAACATTGGTGTTTTTATATATATCACTTATTAGGTATGAAGCATTTACGATTGAAGACACCCTTTTCATATTCTGTTAGATGCCTAACATAATTCTTTGTTAATCGTTGCATTACATTTTGCTGTCAAAATCCCTCAGATTTGCTCCAACTTAGACTCTACATTGAATACGGACCCTGATAAGTTGATTGAAGCAGCTACTTGTCCAATTTTGATGGTTAATTACAGTTTATTCAGCCTGGGGACATAGGCATGTGCAAGGGGGGTGCTGTGGGTGCCCAGGCATACCCTAATGTCTCAAGCAATAAGCACCAAATTGAGGGGACCATTGAGAAGGAATCCATAGGGAGATCCAACCGCAGTGGGAACTGTCCTCCTGCTGCCCTTTGGCTGCAGGAGGGCAATTAAAGCTGCAGAAGTCCTGCCCTCTTTTGTATTTGGTCACTCTAGTATAGCTCCTGCAGCTTTAACGATTGTGATGAAGAGGGAATTTCACCAGGTGCTGAATGCAAACAAATTGACTCCTGCTGAAATTCCCTTTTCTATACAACTGTTAAAGATACATGAGCCCTGTCCTCCTTTTCATATGGTCACCCTACCAGAAAGTGAAAGCAAGAACATGATCTTCAGTTTGGTAGGAGGGACAAGGAGGACAGGACTATGAATATTTGTTTCCTGGAGTTTGAAGAATCACTCAGGGAATTGGATATGGTTCCAAATTAAGGTGGAATCATTTTCATTTGTTTTTCCTACATTTCCTATAGTTTTAGACCCATGTTGAGATTGGGGAAATACTCAATTGGTTCAAGCAGACCACTTATCAGAATTTTGTATGGATCCAGTCTTACCCGACTTGGAACATTTTCATAGCAAGTTCATACTAGTTTATGTCAACTGTGCTGACAGAATGATTCCACTGCATTTTCCTGGACTACAGCTTTTCTGAACCATGTTTTACAATTAAATTAACCCATTAACCTGACTGAATAACCCAATACAATGATTCTTCACAGTTACAAAATGCTCTCCAGAAACTGCTGAAGCCATCATTGCTTTTAATTTGCTCTATGGGTTAATCAAAAGGAAACCCAGGCATATGTTTTCCTTGTCCACCAAACCTTCAATCATGACTAAATACAGGCAAAGGAGGAACATATCAGACAGGGCACCTGGCTTTGTGTTTCTTTGGACATTTATTTCCATCCTAAATTGCTCATAACAATATGCTGTGAGAAGAATTTGAGTGAGGGAGAACCCAGTGCTTGTATCCAAGCCATTCTTGTCAATGGGTTGAGAAGAAGAATATTGTGGTAAGACATTAGGATGAATGGCAGGAGAACTTTACATTTATTTATTTATATCTTGCCTTTTCCTCCAGGGAGCCTAAGGCAGCTTACATGGTCTTACTCCTCTCCATTTTATCTTCACAACAACCCTGGGAGGTAAGTTAGGCTGGGAGTCAGTGACTAGCCCAAAACCACTCAGTGAGCTCCATAGCCAACTGGAAATTTGAACTTGAGTCTCCCCAATACCAGTCCATTATACCATGCCAGCTTTCTAAACTGTCTCTCTAGGCTGTTGGAGTTTCTAAACTGTCTCTCCAGGTGTTGGAGTTTCAAAAAGGTCCCCTGCTAAATGGCTTTTAACTATGAAGCTTCATGTAAGCCAATAGATGCCTTTTCATGGATCCAGCATAGCATCTCATTTGGACCCTATATTATGAAACTTGGCTAAAAAGAACAGTCAGCCAAACAAATAAGAAAACAATTGTGTCGCTATACTCTATGCTACCAAGAATATTTTCCAAGACAGGTCTTTGGCCTACATCCAGACAACCTTACCTTATGATGACAATACCAGGAGAAAGTTCTACTGAGCCAAAATGATGACTTTGGCAAATGTCAGCCACATGAACCCTGGATGGAAATGAACCCCTTTGTTCCGTAAGAAAGGAATATATTTACAAAATGATTAAACGCCCTCTCCCTGCACCATAGCCATACTCTAGTAGGACACCAGTGCACAGGTGAGTAGAATGACAAACCCACTCAATGAATCAACACTGAAAAGATAAAGGGGAAAAAACATTCTGGTGAAGGACATATTTATGAATAATTGAGAAATCCTCTTCAGTTATCCTATCTTTTATGGATGAATAATGTGGTTTTAATAATATGTCACTAAGGTTCATTCCTATGGGTTTAGTCATCTTCCCCCCAAAGTATCAATGGCTGTAGAATGTTTTTATGGAATGTCTTTTGTTCTGCCTTTATAAGTTTCTCTCTCATTCCTAGTGCCAGAGATTACTATCAGCCATTTGGGAAAGCAACATATAGTGACACGATTGTGTAAAAAGAACTACCCACAATGCATCACAAAAGTGAGTAGAAGCAGGACATGGCCACACCACTGAGTGGCAAGATGATTCATACTGCCCTTATTTCAGCAACAAGTAACAGAAAATGCATTGTGAGGACTAAAGCTATTTTCCTATTCTAGACAATACAGTGCACCCATGTATTCCAGATCTTTCTGGTACAATACTAGAAAAATCAAGCAAGCATTTTACAAAAGCTTTGTATGTTACTTCTGTTATCTAGAAAGTGAGTTGGTGTAAGATAGGCAGGTATTAAATGCAAGCATTTTCTCCTAGACTGCTAGGCTAGATGGGATGGTTTGGGGACATATACAGAAACACAGGTTCTCCCAAATCCTCACAGTTGTCCTAAAAATCCATTTAAAGTTTGATTACTGAAGTCCTAAAAAAAAAAATTCAAAGCCTGGCGTAGAGAGAAAAACATTTTCCTGTTTCTCTGTGTAATTGCCTCATGAAAGCCACTAAAAGGATCATTTCACACCACAATGTCTTTTGAAAGAAGCTTGTCATCTGGAAGAGAGGAGTTTGACAGGAAATGTTTTTAAAGGAGCCTGAGTTTTTCAAACTCTGAAAAACATTTCCTTGAACTTATATTCTCACTTTACCCATTCATTTTATTTCACAATCGGTGTGAAGGGGAAACCGCAATAACCATAATTCCATATTAACAAGAAAACAACAAGAAGGGGAGGCGGGAAGTAGATCACATTTTCAAATTTAGAGTCAGCCTGCAATCTTTCATGCAAATCTTATGGCAGGTTTTCAAATTATGTGGGATTCAGTGTGGAACAAAAGTGAAGAACCTCTTTCAGCCTGAAGGACAAATTCATTTTTTGAGAAGCTTTCAGGGGCCCACTGCAGCAGGGTTAGCGGCTCTAACCGTGGCTTAAAGTGTTGCGTGCAACAGCACAGTTTGTGATTATTGCTAACCCCAGAGAACTACAGTTTCACTAACCACAGAGCCTGAAGTGTCATCTGAATAGGCTCAATGGCAAAATCCCTGTTCCCAAGGAATAGACAAAGCCAGCATAACAGATGGGGCTGATTTTTTGGAAGGCTGTCCTAGCCATCCTAATTACCTGAGCATCAGGCAGCATAGCCTGGTGTAGTTGCACACCAGACTGCATAGCTGCTCTATCAGAGAAAGTGTTATCATATCTGGATCCAGTAGACCATTCACTATCACTGTCTATCTTATAAGTATTCTGCTTCCATTCTTTATTTACCTTCAGCCATCTTGTTATTAAACACTCTGATATATCTTTAAAGCATAGGAGTCTTAACAATAAACTGCAACACTCTCTTGTATCCAGTCCCCAGTTGGTACCTCTTCATCCCAGAAAGCCCAGAGGTATCATTCGCAGGGATTTCTGGAACATGGACTGTGGCCATGGCTAGACCAAGCTTATATACTGGGATTGTCCCGGGATCATCCCTGTGCATCCAAGTGACACACAGGAGATCCCGGGAGCAGGCAGGGACGACCCCTCCATTTGCCTGGGATAATCCTTCAGCCTAGCTAAGGCCTGTATCTTCTTAACATGTGTACATGTGATTAAATAGTTCTAAGCATTTTCTTTGTATGCAACACAAAGGTCTGGTGCTTATTGTACTATGCTCAGGTAAGTACAATGTCATGTTTGAAGAATCTCTGAAAACCAGCTCCTACAAGTTCTTCTATCCCTTTTCAAGTGCTCGCTGCAAAACCAAAGAGAATAACTGGTACACTTGAACCGAGACAGACAACCTGCAAAGGAATTATTTTGTACACCCATGGGAATGAGTGGGAAATGGGAAAGACAGTGACATCTACCAGGGCAAGATCTATAAATGTGAAATAAAAAGCAGGAAATAATACTATGAAAGCAATATATGGAACGTGGAATGTGTCCCAACAATGATCAGTGCACTTCAATACCACTATAAAGCCATAGTGTGGATCTAGCCCCTTTAATTTGGCTGTTGAAAAATGCTATAGGGCAGGGATGGGGGGGAAAGTGGATTAGATATACTTGTAGATCTGCAGGTTTCCTTTCCTGCCCCCTCTAAATTAGGCTGCTGAAATTAAGAAAGCTGGGTGGGGAGCCAGAAATGGATTTTTGTATGGAAGGACTGCAGGTTCAGTTCTGACACTAAAAACAAATGCTTGGTCTGAGCCATGTGGTCAGAGGTATCCTGTCCTTTAATTCTACTAGGTATACATCTGCCCTGAGCCATCATTTTGCACATGACTGCAGTTCTAGTAAATAACAATCAATAATAATATTAATATTAATAATAATAACAATAACAATAATAATAATAACAACAATAATACTAAAATTAATTATAATGATAATAGCCAAGTAGATCCCAGAAACCTGAAATCTGCCCATCCCAAATCTAGGACCTTGTTTGTGTTTTCAATAATTTGGGCAGGGATCAATCTCTTTCTGAGTCCTCAAAATAGAGCAGACTACCACTTCAAATGAATGAATTCATCCATGCTTGAATGTATTTTCCCTTAAGATTGTTTGGATGGAACAGAATTTAAAGCTTAAGCAACCTTTAACACAGAGCATTTTTCTTCTGCCAGGCAGAAAGCTTCTAGAATGGATGAAATATCCAGAAATTGTTATTCACCAAGCGGAGATGCCTTTTTCTTTCCTTTTCCCAGACCATGAAAGTAATTTGTGCCCTTTTACATCTTTAATGCAGGACAGGGCTTAGTCATTTCAGAAAGAGATAGATGAGTTCAGTGTGGGTTAGTACCTCCAGGGCAATTTGTTAATTAGGAATCCACACAGCTGCGTTCAGGTGGAGCATTCAAGAAAAACACAGTGATGAATGGAGAATTCCAGCACAAAGACCTCTTCTCTTGGATGTTTGTTCTCCAGGTCAAGAAGTCCGATGCTTAGATGGTATACGTAGTGATGCCCTGCCCGCCCCTGCCCAATGGATGGGGGCTATCTGGCCTGGGCTCATTCTTCCTCCTGCTGATATCTTCCCAACAATTTCCCTGTATTTGCTTGTTCAAGTCTTATTATGGTTGCTATATGAGAAATCTTTTTTTTCTTCAATTAACAACAAGGTTTTGCCAAACAAGCAAACAAAGGCCTTAGCTAGACCTAAGGTTTATCCCGGGATCGTCCCAGGGTCATCCCTATTCATGTAAATGACACACAGGGGATCCTGGGAGCAGGCAGGGACAACCTCGGGATGATCCCGGGATAAACCTTAAGTCTAGCTAAGGCCAAAAGCTATCTCTTGAAGTCAAATTGAACAAAGCTGTAATTTGTCTTTAAAGAATAGGTAGGAAGGGCAGAGCAGGGCTCAAAGGGCATGGTTGAAGAGGAGGAGCTAAAAGGGGAGTACTAGTAGGGACAGTAATCATTTCATCCTGGGGGAGTCTCTGGGAAATCACAAAACTGTAGCACTAAACTTGAGGCTGTTTAATCTCAGCAATTTATCTCCATGGTGTCCAGACCAGGTAAAATAGAAATGGGTGGATTCCATGCCTTTTTATCTTTGGGGAGTGTTTTCCTTTTACTGATTTCCTTAAGCACCTTTGCTTAGCCTAGGGAAATCTATCTAAGAACATAAGAGCAGCTTTGCAAGATCAGACCAAAGCCCCATCTGCTCCAGCATCCTGTTTTCCAGTGGTCAACCAGATGTCCAAACTAGGAAGTCCACAAACAGGAATCATGTTAATGGGTTGAATCTAACTGATATAATTCCTCTGATGGAAGGCTCTTTGATCCAGCAGAGGCTTCCAACAACAGAGCAAGGCTTGGGGCACCCATCAGAACACCACGGGAAATGCCACGGAGGGCAGGGGTTGCAGTGGGAGAGGGAATTGCCAAAATTCATCTCCTTCCCCATTCCAACGACAGAAGCCTCTGCTGCATCAGAGATCATTCTATCAGCTGAACAACACCAACTGGATGCGGTTTTCCATTAAAAGTGCTGCAAAATTGGCTGCATAACTTGTCCACATTTTTATGGATGAGAAGATACCTAACAACCCAATCTATAAATCAGTTACAAAAGCCTTTGAAAGCTGAAGTGACTTGGTATGGCATTGATGAGCAATGCTGAATCCATCAGAGCCCTAAATAAAGTCTCTGGAGGAGAAGTAAAGCTGACATAGCTTCAAGACTACAGACCAAAGTTGCATTGCTCAGATGAAGAAGTGCTCAGTAAAATGTTGTGCATTCATAACTATCGAATTGAAAATCACTCCTTACTTTTCACAAAATTAAAAGATTTGTTCCTTTTCCATTACCTGTGTAAACCAGGTGATACCAAAAGCAGCATTGGCATTTTGCATATCTTGCTAACATCTTAACTCCAGAGCCTCTGTTTTGTTTCAGAAAGGTAGACTAAACTGGGGCTTAATCTACACCAAGCAGGATATTGCACTATGGAAGCGGTATATAAAAGGCAGGAGCCACACTACTGCTTTATAGCAGTATTGAAGTGCACTGACAACTGTTGGGGCCCATTGACACATATCATATACTGCTTTCATACCGCTTTCATTCCACTATATCCTACTTGGTGTGGCTCCTGCATTTTTTATACCGCTTCCATACCACTTTCATAGTGCAATATCCTGCTTGGTGTAGATTAGGCCTGGGGCTTTGGGTACCAGGAGAAAAAAGCAAAGCCACAGAGTACATTGGCTATCCTCCATTAACCTAGATCATGAATGATTTTTGCTCTTATGCAAGGGATAGGAGATCTCTGGAATATGCTGATGCCTTCTCTCTGCTAGTTTCTGAATGCAAAGCCATCTCAATGCACCATTTAGCTGAAAGCACCATTCATGAAGCACTGGGCAACACATTGATAAACCCATCATAGGTATTTATATATTTATTTATTGCATTTATATCCTGCCTTTTTTTCTCCAAGAAACCCAAGGTGGCAAACATAATCCTCCTCCTCTGCTCCATTTTAGCTGCCCATAAGCACAGATTAGCATCCATCAAGGTTAGGGAAATACACCCCAAATATGTGTAGAATCTTTTTTTGCACTCATCACACATGGGGAGAAACCAACTCTCATTTCCTATATCCTCTCGGATGGCCATATGTTCTCTTTCACAGAAAACAGTCCCCTAGTTGAAGAGCTGCTAGAGAACTGTCCTCCATTTTCAAGGCATCCTCTGCCTGAAGGGCTTTCCTGTCTTGTCCACGTTTAAAGATGAAGAACCATCTGGGCCTTCAAGTTGCCCCTCAACACCACCTAGATAGCAGGCTAAGCTAGGCACATGGGTCACCTGGTCCCAGTCTTCCACACCATGGTGAGATTTATCCTTTTTCTGTTTAAATCACCATTATTTCTAAGTTTGCATCTACAAATATAAATTACCATATGCATATTTTATGTAAATTGATGGCTTCTTGTTGTGATGCATTTCCTCTTTTGGGAAAATTCTTACGTTTCTCTCCTAATCCCCCACCCACCCCGGGGGGAAAAAACCCACCCTATTTTGATCCTAGGGGAAACCCAATGCCAAAATCAAGGTTTTAAAACAGTCAACAGAGAGCCTATCCAGTTAGTTTGTGTTCCTTACCACCTCAGATTCAACACACAGTTAGAAGACAGTTCAGCTGCCTCATTATTGTTCCTTTTGTGGGGAAGGGTTGAAGTAGAATCTAAGTTTTTGTTTTGTTTCTAGTTTCATGCCATTTGGGGTTCAAGGGATAATCAAAAGGCTGTGTTTGCCCTTGATCCCCCATTAGGGTAAGACAGGGGTGGGGAACTTCAGGCCTGGCAGCCAAACCCAGCCTTCCTGGGGTCCCAATCTGGCCCTTCAGGGTTCCCCAGATGGCCACACCCTCTTCCCATGCTTCACCCTGTTTCCCCCAAACACAGGTCATTGGGTGGTTTGATGGCTTTTGTGCAGCTTTATCCCAATCCAGAAAGGTGGAATTGCCTCTCCTAAAGCTTTGTTACTGGCAGTAAGAGCTTTAAGTTACAATGTGTTGATGAACTTTGTATCTTTGGCCAAACCTACTACTGGAATGCAATCCCACAAGAGTTTCTCCAAAATTGTAACTGGCCCTTGGACTAAAAGCAGTTCCCCACTCTGTTTAAGACATAGGGTACCAGGCACATTCATAGATTGTAAGGAGCTATCCAAACAACCCCAGTGATCCATTCCCAAAGACAAACTTCTGGATCACAGCACACCCTTGAAGAAGAGTCCTCTTCTATCCCTTTTAGTTTGGAATGGCTAATATGTGTGTTTCAGTCCTACATTCCTCTGTAAGGTCTCTCTCACATATACCTCACTAATTCTCAGCAAACTACTGTATGCCCACGGGCCAAGCTATTTACACTCTGTTCCTTATCTCCAATCCAATTAAGTTCCACATGTGTCTATCTTGCTCTTATCAACCATCTATCTCCTTAAGTATCAATATTTCCTCCCCCACCCTTCCTAAACACGAACACATTGGACTGTGTGGCCTCTCCCTCCATCCCCAAGTCTCTATAGAAATAACCAAAAAGCTGCAAGTCCTATTCAAAGGCTTTACATGTACCAGCTTTTAATATTTCTGTAATAAGCCCTGTAATTCATTGACTCTAATCTCTGGCTGATTGACAATTTTTTCCCATCTGGGTCCCCCCAGTTCTTGCCACAACACACCATGATGTTGGTTGAAGATCTCAGTAGGGTCATCCCTAGGACAAATAGCACCCTGATAAAGAGTGCCTTTGGTGTCCCCCCATAGTCAGTTTTGCAGGGCCACCCAGAGGATTTATGGGGCCTGATGAAATTGGGGGGGGGAGTGATGTCTGCAGAGGCCACCAGTGAGGGAGGAAGCAGCAGCCAGGCACCTCTCCACCATGCCT
Organism: Elgaria multicarinata webbii; assembly: GCF_023053635.1. Lineage (NCBI taxonomy): Eukaryota > Metazoa > Chordata > Lepidosauria > Squamata > Anguidae > Elgaria > Elgaria multicarinata. The sequence continues at coordinate 56,188,611 of NC_086177.1, forward strand.
GGGTCCAGCTCCAGCTGAGAGCCCCCTCCCTCCTGCTGTCAACTGTAACTGCTGAACTTTGCAACTAAGATTGTAGTGCCTGAATTTGCTTTCCTTTTCCCCCTCCTCCTCCTCCCTCCCAATCCCCTTTCCTTTTGTGTCATGTCTTTTAGATTGTAAGCCTGTGGGCAGGGACTGTCAAGAAATACTTTTGTAAGCCGCCGTGAGAGCCTTTTTTTGGCTGAATGGCGGCATAAAAATCCTTAAATAAATAAATAAATAAATAATAAATGTCCATCTAGAATGACACTGATCAAAACCTTGATCTCTCAGTAACTGTGCTACAGTTTGCACAAGCCAAAGTTCAATAAGCCACACTCTGAGCATTGGCAGTGCACTAGACATCTCAGCAGGACTGTCTGTCACAGCTTTTACTTGTAATGTTTTTTATTATTATTGTAGCAATTTCTATATTTTGGCAAGGATTCTTTATTTTAGAATATCCATTATTTTTATCTTTAAAAATAATAAAGATAATGAATTTTTAAAATATCCAGCTGACCTCTTACAGCTTATGGCTTTATTTCATTATTAGTTATATAGTGCTTGTAGCATTTACAGTATTTGAAGTACTAAGTGCTTGGTAAATTTGCCTCAAAATAAAGCAGTGTGTGATTGATTTTTACCTAGCGCAAGCGACATCAAAGTGAAAACTGAAAAAGAAACATACTTTAAACCTAATTGAAGATCGTTTTTGTAGTTAGTACTCGAACAACCTGTAAAACCTTGAAATAACGGTAACAGGCACTTGCTTTTTGCCATCCTAGGTCACTGCAGACTTTACAATCGGGGTCTGGAAACAAAGCCCTATGAAGAGAGACTGAAAGAACTGGACATGTTTAGCCTGGGTAAGAGAAGACTGAGGAGAGACATGATAGCACTCTTCAAATACTTGAAAGGTTATCACACAGAGGAGGGCCAGCATCTCTTCTCGATCATCCCAGAGTGCAGGACATGGAATCATGGGCTCAAGTTACAGGAAGCCAGATCCCGGCTGGAGATCAGGAAAAACTTCCTGACTGTTAGAACAGTATGACAATGGAACCAATTACCTAGGGAGATTGTGGGCTCTCCCACTCTAGAGGCATTCAAGAGGCAGCTGGTATGCTTTAAGGTGGATTCCTGCATTGAGCAGGGAGTTGGGCTCGATGTCCTTATAGGCCCCTTCCAACTCTATGATTCTATGAAAAAACACAGTCATTGAGCTCAGCTTGCCACCCCGCTCAGCTCAGTGCCTTGGGTGACTGCCCAGCTCACCCACCCTGAATGCCACTCTGGATCTTAGTCACATGTTTGTTTGGATACATGTGCATGATTAGACACATGTAGACAATCAGATGTGGTAATCCAGCCTAAGATATGTATTTTTACCCAGGAATTAATGAGGATAATTGTACCTACCCACCTGCGGCTTTTAGATATTTTTGTAGTGTCTGAAAGTGTCCAGTGATTAGGCAATCAGGATATTAAATGTTCATTAATATCACATCCCTTCATTCAAGCGCAGGAGTTCTTTTTCTAAAACTGCCTGGTTAAAAATAGCCTCTTTCTCCAGTTCCTCTTTCTCCATTCCATTATTTTTCCTTTCCAATTTAAGGATGACTGAGAAAAGGAAATGGAAAGGCATTCATTTAGTTTCCTGAAACTCTGTGACTTCTTCTAAAAATTATTTAATTTTTTTTAATTTAATTTTGTTGTTGTTGTCATAAAAAGAATTCTGCAAGGAAGCTATTATTCCCAGGAGTAACATAATCACAGCACAATTTCACTCTTCCACAAGCTGTCTATGTAAATAATCTTCATCTCCTCTTAGGAAATGACATGTGGGTAGAAAAGAATGGATATCCAATGGAAAGGCTTCTATATCTGATGTAGTGTTCAGTTTCTGAAAAAGCAATTGATCTATGGGGCTGGGGGGCGGGTTCAAACCTATTGAAATCTTATTTGATCTTTCTGGAAATAAGTTCTCTAGCAGTCTCTTTTTAAGGTAAAATGCCAGTAACCAAGTGACTTTTCAGCATTTGCATAATATAATATTGCTCTCAATCCATCGAGCTCAGGGTCTGACATTTCTTCTTTTCCTTCTTTTTCATATTTATAGGCAAGCAATATTGATATAATACAAGTGAGAGTCTTGTGGAGTTGCGTCAAGGCAAGAACAGTGCATGCAGAGCCTTTGCAACCTATACACACAAAAGTTAATGTGTCCTATTCTGCCTAATTGGTAATTTCCATATCTATCTGGGGTGCATTCAACAGTGTTGAGGCTATGTTTCAGAAAGTCTAGAAGGAAGAGAAAAAGAAAGACTGAGACAAGAGATACTAGCATAAATCAAGGGTAGATTCCAAGGCCCGGCCTCAGAGAATGGTGTGATCTGGCATTTGTTGGAGACCAATGGCTGCCAAAGCACTCACTTCACTAGCCCAACAATGTTACTCTTCTCATGGTGTACAGATCACCTCAGAAGGCAAAATGTAGAGGAAATTCTTGTTTTCCACACCCTGTCTCTTCTGATTACACCTTTCCCTTGGCTCCCAAACATTTTGGAGTTAGCAGTAGCAGCTCCATGTCAAAAGGCCTGCTTGTGTCATCTTCCCCTCATGGTAGCATTAACAAATAGAACAGCCTCTAATAATAATAATAATAATAATAATAATAATAATAATAATAATAATAATAATTGCTTCCACTAAGTGGATAGACTCAATCAAACCACCAGACAATCCTTGAAGGGAGTGTGTGTAAACTGTCCTCATAATAAGGGAAATTCTCATGGCAAGAGGTCTAACTGCACTCCTATCTTAAGCCATCCTGGCTGCTGCCGACCGCGGCCACCACCCCAATCATGAAGAGGATGATACTGGAGCGAAACTCCCACCACCAAGGCAGGATCTACACCACTGCTTTAAAACAGTTTGTAACAGTAGTGACAACTGTTGAGGTCCAGGACATGTTCGATATACAGTTTTCAAACCATTTTCAAAGTGTCATAGCCTGCTTGGTGTAGATCTGGCCCAAGTCAGATCTGATGATGTTTGCTTGTTTGCTGCCACTGCCAGCCATTACCTAGGGTTTGGTGGGTTGGAGTCTAAAAAGTCCAGGCGCTCCAGATGCCCCACCTAGGGTTAACTAATTTAGATGAGAAGAGAGGCTTTGGCTGATGGAGTTGAGCTCAGAACCTCCTCCTTCCATGCTGGGATCTGGCACTTTATTAACTGGATGGAGACACATGCACACACCGCCGCAGGCTGTATTCAGTTGGGCAGCCGGAGTGTCGCCATGCTTGCAGCAGTAGTGAGGCAGTGATCAGCAATAACACATGAATGGTTCTGAGAGATTTTTTTTATTTCACGTATATCCCATGATTTCTTCCATCATGGAGCTCAAGGTGGCTACATGTGGTTGTCAGGTGGTCTTCCCTCAAAACACTGCCCAGACCCAGACCTGCTTAACTTCAGCAAGGCAGTTGCCTCATATGCCTTCAGACCATGCCCTGGGATCACTGAAAGGCACATAAAACACATGTGACCATTCCTAGGCTGCCTTCTCCTGCCCAGTAGGCATGCATGTACAATCCAAGCTGATGCAAAATAAACTGATTTCTAAAACCATTACATTAACCATGAGGGCATGCACTTTCTTAGAATACTGCACTGGCTGGTTCTAACCTTTAAAAGCCTTAAATGGCTTGGGCCAAAATTGCTTGAAGGACCGTTTTCTCCCATACCAGCCTGCTCACACTCTCAGATCATCAGTAAAGACTCTTCTCACCTGCTCATAATGAAGGGCAGTGAGGCTGAGTACAGGGGAGAAGGCCTTTCGGTGGTGGCCTCAAACTTCTGGAATCAGCTTCCATCAGGAGTTCATCAATCTCTTTCTTTACAGGTCTTCAAGAAGGTTCTGAAGCCCCATGTGTCTTCCATAGTCTGTGGGCTGCAGGTTTTATTGCTGTTATCTGTTTTTATAGCATTTTTATTGACTGTTTATTGAGCAACTTTTTATTGCATTTGTTTTTCTTTCTTTTCTTTTCTTTTTTTGTCTTTTATGGCACCTTGAGAGGGTTCTACCCTTTAAAGTACCTGACGGAGTGCCTCCCCTGAAATGAACCTACCTGGATACTACACTGAGCATTTAAGCCCTCTTCCAGGTGCCTCAACTGAATGAAAGGAGAGGGCCTTCTCAGTGGTGGCCCCCAATTATTTATTTATTTATTGTCAACATTGTTATCTTTTCAAAGCCAGGTTAAAACCTTCCTCTTCTCTCAGAGATTTGGCAGCATATGATGGGGGTTTAATGAGATCCTCCTTTTTCTCTTATTGCTAATTGTTAAAATTGTTTAGGTGCTTGTGTATGTTTGAGTGCTGGCGGTGTATGTAAATGTTTTTTGTACTATGTATAATATTGTGTTTTTAAAGTTTTTAATCTTTGTAAACCGCTTCAGCTATTGGGCAGTATAGAAATGTAATGAATGAATGAAAGAAAGAAAGGTGGCCTAAAAATCATTCCAAATAAATAAATTAAGCCCCACCTCATTCAGCAGTTTCCCCAGAAGTCCCAAGGGTGGTTAGGTTGCCCAAAAAATGACCGGCTGTCAGTCCCTAATCCCGTCTGAGGCAGGGGCTCATAAGACTGATTGGGCATGCAGGAGTGAGTGTACATGCTCCAGTGGTGGCACAAGAGGGCAGCATGCAACTTTGTTGTGGTGCAATGAGATGGCCGTGACCTCAACACAAGCAGGGCCACAACAGCAGCCATCAACTCACTTCGGTGTCTGCGTTTCTTTCCTTTTCTGTGTACCAGACACCTGCATACACAGATTCCCTGAGGGAAGAAAGGTGGTTGGATCTAACAATGTCCTCTTGGGCTGCAATCTATGAGCCATTGAGGTGGAGACATTGATCGAACCAGGTACCAGTGATTCCTGTAATGACGGAGCAACTCTGCAACAGCTAAAGCCAAACTCTGGGATCAAGCAGCCTTACACAGCTATTTCCTTAATAAAACCATCAATCCCTGAAGAACTACAGAGGAGCTGTAGCACATGCTACAGTGTGGCAGACCACCTGCCTTGCAGGCAGAAGGTCCCAGGTTCAAACCATGGCATCTCCAGGTAGGACTATGAAAAAATCCTGCCTGAAAACTTGAGGAGATTTTGCTGCCACTCAGTGTCAACAATACTGGGTTGGATGGATCAATGGTCTAACTCAGCGTAAGGCAGTTTCCTATGTTCCTACACACTTCCCAGAAAGACGGAGCCATCTCATCTCATTTATTTCCAGGTTGCTGGAAGAATGATTTGATACGAGAAGCAACAAACATCTAAGAACTTTTTAACATTTGAGTTCACTGGCTCATAATGAATTATATCTGGGGCCTGGAAGGATTGAAATAATCAGTATGACCACAAGATGGCACCTGGAAACTATGCTAATAAAGCTTGGGCAGTACTTGGACAACTTTAGGATAAAATACCCGTCCTTTGAAGAAGGATGCCTCCACTTATCTCTCCCTCTCTTAAAATAATTTAATGATAATTTATTATTTTAATTATTGACATTCATCTGAATTCCTGGTGCAGTTTCACTTTACCGGAAGTGTGAATTTGTGCAAATCGCGCACCCCCCTCCCAAGTTAAAAACTGGTCTGCAAGTTTGCAGAATCTGTGCAACTTGAGAAAAGCCAGGCCACCATAGAATCTACACGATGGATTAATAGAAATCTGAACTCATTTGAATCTGTTGCAGATTTCTCCAACTTCCCTGATGTCAACAGGAGATTCCCAGAGAGCAATCTGTGCAACATACCCAAGTCTGCACCCCAATTTCCAGTTAACTGAGAGCCAAAGTATATGTTATGTTAAAGATGTAGCTAGCAGTTATGTGTGTTTTCTTTTCATTTTTTTAACAGTGGGGGAGTCTATTTTTTATTGGGAATCCCCATATTAGACTGGAGCATCCCCAAGCGATCCACCTACTTCAACATCTCCGATAGAGGCTCAGAGTGTGGCAACGAGGGATAGGGACTTTTCGGTGGTGGCCCCCAGACTATGGAATGATCTCCCTGACGAGGCTCACCTGGCACCAACGCTGCTATCTTTCCGGCGCCAGGTTAAGACTTTCCTCTTTGCCCAGGCATATGGCGGTGCATCTTAATCACCCACATGTTTAGTTTTTTAACGGTTTTTAATGCTTTATGTGTGTATGTTCTGTGTTTTAGAATTTTAAATTTTGTATACTTGTTTTTATCTCAATTTTAGAATTTCTGTAAACCGCCCAGAGAGCCCTGGCTATGGGAGCAGTATATAAGTGTAATAAATAAATAAATACCCACAAAGCTGTTGTTGGCTTTTTTTCCTTTTTTTTTTTTCCCCTTTTTTTGGTGGCTGCTAATGTTCCTTCTCTTCTGGACAGCACCTGAGTGGCACTGGCACAGATAGGCCCTTTTGATCCCCTGGGCCCTCAGCAACTGCATGTCCATACCAATCCCTGAATACCAAGCCTGGTTTGAAGCACCTTCTAGGGAAGGGGTGAGCAGAATGTAGATCTCCAGATGGTTTGGACTTCAACTCCAGATGGTTTAGACTTCAATTCTTGCTCAGAGTTTTGCACAGGTGCAAGCTCTTGTGGATCAGAAGTGGCAGCTTTTTGTTCCATGGTCTTGTACATAGCTCAGTTTCTTGAGCTGGTGCATATGCAGTTTGAAGATAGAAATGCATCCATATTAGGCCTTTCCAGTGATTCCTATAATAACTACCTAGTCAGGCCATCTCATACAGAACATACTCCCCCAGTGTAGTACATTGAAATGTCACCTTAAACTTTAATATGCTTATGAACAGGTTAGGAACAGTGAGTCAGAACCATTTACTTGCTCATGTACCATAGGGCCATTTGTGATGCTTGGAGTGATTGCAAAGTCTTTCTTAATAACAAATACAGTTGGCTTTTTCAGGGGTGGGGAAAATCTTGAAGCAACTGTACTATTGTACATTTGCACATATAAAAATAGTGCAGGTCTACAAATAAATGCAAGAAAAATATGTAAAAGTCCGGATGGCAGAGGGTGGAAGCTTGGACACAGAAATGTACCCATTAGCATTTAACCACAGATACAATCCTGACTCATATATTCACTGCAGGCCGGTGCTTCAACAGCATGGTGGAGAAGCAGTGCCAGCCCCCTCCCCTCTGCCATGCAGATAGACTCTGGAGTTGAACTTCGTCCTTCATGCAAGAAGCAGTGTATTTTCTGGAGAGGCCCCAATCATGCAATTGATCCACCTCCAGAAAAAGGGCGAGATCATACAGACTGGTCTTCTCCATGATTGTCTGTTCACAGGCCTCAGCTGTGCCCATGGAAGTTATCTGTGTGGCACAGGAGGGCCTCACATCACTCCTCCACTTTGCTACAGACTCCTACTGAATATATGAACCAGCGCCCAACATGATTTTGACTGAGGATGTCCATCTCCCCACCTTTTTGTAGCTTCAAACAATTGCAACTTACGACATTTCTGGATCAAAGAAAAGTGCTGCATAATGTCTGTGATGAGTGTATTTAATATTCAGCATTTGTAGGGCGTTGTGTGTGAGATTCTTGAATCAGGACACCCAGCAGCCATGCCTTACATATGTGTCATGAGGGTCATGTGTTTGCTGTGAAAGTCTTGCAGGCCAAACTGTGTTCCTCAAGGGTTTCATCTTGGCTGCAGTCCAGCTTGCCACCTGACTTGGAACTCAGTCAAATGACCCCAGGCAGGATCTATACTCCAGCTTTAAAATGGTTTATAACAGTAGTGACAACTGTTGGGGCCCAGGAGACACACCATACACAGTTTTCACACTGTTTTCAAAGTGTCATATTCTGCTTGGTGTAGATCTGGCATGAGGAACCAAGCTCCATCAGATAATAATAATAATAATAATAATAATAATAATAATAATAATAATAATTTTATTTCTTACCCGCCTCTCCATCTTGATCGAGGCGGGGAACAGCAGTAAGTATAAAATACATAAAATACTGATTTAAAAACAAAGCATACATTGTTAAAACATCCTAAAAACACCCTAAAAGCATACTAAAAGCATTCTAAAATTCCACTGGATAGGCCTGCCGGAAGAGATCAGTCTTTATAGCTTTCTTAAATGCTAAAAGACTGTTAAGTTGACGAATCTCCTCTGGCAGGCCATTCCACAGTCTGGGAGCAGCAGAAGAGAAGGTCCTCTGGGTAACAGTTGTTAATCTAGTTTTTGCTAGCTGAAGTAGATTTTTCCCAGAGGACCTGAGTGTGCGGGGCGGATTGTATGAGAGAAGGTGATCCCGCAGGTAGCCTGGACCCAAACCATGTAGGGCTTTAAAGGTGATAACCAACACTTTATACTTAGCCTGGAAACCAATTGGAAGCCAGTTAAGAGATTTTAAAACTGGTGTAACTGGTCATACAAAAACAAAATCTTTTTTGCATTCTAGTCTGGGCAACTTGCCTCTCTATAAGAGGACTTTGCTCCCATTGGGATGTGATCTGCCTGTCTTGGATTGTGCTATCTGTTTCTGGCCCTTCTGGTCTTTGATGGCTAGTTTTAAAACTTGCCTGAGTTGGGCCACACTAATCATCTCTGGCCAGACCAGACCAATTGGAACCCCTCTGGATCTGGATGCCCAACCACTTGGGGCCCGACAGACTCTGACTTCGTCTATATCAGCATAATGCACTTAAGCCATTCAAAACTAAAAATGTGTATTGATCCCAGCCAATGTGGCTGAAGCCTTTTGTTGAAGCACATTTCTTAGCATAACTGTTATACCTGAATATTAAAGGATAATATAAAGTGTTTTTTGTAAAATCTCTCCCTAATATTCTTCTTGGCTGATCTTACTAGAAAACTTAAGATTTTCTGGGAGCACAAAGATGGCAACCTCATATTTGAACAGTAAATACACAGATCACACATATCCTTCTTTTCAATGATCTATACATTACATATTTCATTATTAATTTACAGCTGCTATTAGGACTCATTAGTCACTCCTGAAAGGAAGCTTGTGACTCACAGCAAGCAAGCAGACAGAATAATAGGTGAGTCTGTTTTATGTCTGATGGCTGACTTATGCTCTTGTCCCAGTTGCTTAGTAAGAGCTTATGAGGAACAGATGGTGTCATGGCTGGAGAAACTTTTGATCACGATTTGTTTCAGGAGTGTCACATTGCTTGGGTGCAGGTTCCTCCTCATTAAGAATGGGACACTTCTGTTGGTTTAGAAAGCAATGCTAAGGTTTTGGTGTTGGGCTAATAATGCATGCTTTACTCAGAAGCAAGTCCTACCAATTTCAAGAGACATAGAGTGTCTCTAATTGCCTCCCTCCTTCCCTGGCATGTGTGCAAAGGATGGGAGGGGACATCTGCTGTACTGTTTCCTTGCAGCCCCCAGGAAGGCCAGGACTTACTCTGGGTAGTCATAAGAACTTCAGCACACTTACTTGGGAGTAAGCCTCATTGAACACAATGGGACATTTCTCAGTAGACATAAGACACTCAGTGATTTTATTTTCTCAGAATTAGGATGGAAAAAATTAGTTATTTGACTGCTTATGGGCCTTAACAAGGGATGCTACATCATTGGTCACTGGTACCAATCCCAACTGTTTATACCCTTCTCTGATAATCAGTGCTAGCAGCTAGCAGCCTGCTGCCCTCCAGGTGTTTGAGATTGCAAGTCCCAGCATTCCTGACTATGGGACATACTGATTTTCAATGATGGGAGTTGTAGTCCAACTCCTTTGGAGGGCACCAGCTTAGGGAAGGGCTGCTCTAAACAAAAAAAGAGAAGTAGGGGGGCCTAAGTTGTTTGTCATCAGTTTTCCACAACCCCACAGTCACCTCTGCATATCATATCCTCCATCCTGTCCTTGGTTTATCTGCTATGGGAGAATAAGAATTTCACTGGCACTTTCTGCCTCCTTAGGGAGGATGTGGCGTTAAGGCTTGTGAGCCTTAACTCCCAATTTCCCTGCTTTTTGGTGCTTGGTTGAAAACCGTAGAGCCTTAACATTGTTTTGTGAACTGTAGTTTTTTTGTTTAATGAATATGTGGTTGCGGTAGACCTGAGTTTAAACAAACTGGTCTGCTGGTGTCTAATGTAGTTGGAATTATCTGAGTCCCCTCTTATGCTTTGGGAGACTAGTTTAGTTATAGCAAACTTTTGGATCAGGCTTGAAGGCAGAATCAATCCACTCCTTCTGGAAGGGTCTACATGCCCAGTGATACGCAAATAGATTCAGCTTGGGAGTGTGTGGTGGTGTGCACATGCCTGAGTTTTTACTTGCTCATCATGATTAATTAATCTGACAGTGCTGGCTAGAAAAATCTAATTACCACACTCCATTTGAACAACCCTTTTGAAATGGGTTTACACAAATTACTGAAATGGCATTCTGAGTGAAAGAGTAACCTTTTGTGTAGTCTTGAAAGAGAGTAGCATGTAGAGGCCTGAACCAAAACAAGGTCTAATTGTGCTAGGCACTACATGGGAGCTTAATTTGGGGCTGTTCCAGTGCTAAGTTGTTCATTGTCTCTAAAGGGATGGAGGAAATTCTACTAATTCTACATTTTTGGCCGCTCTAAATAAATGTAGCTTTTTTAAAAAAAAAAATCCTGTTTTTTATTCTTTACTCTCCATATGATTCTTCAACCCTCTTTTATTTAGAATCTTATTTATAGTTTTTAGAGGCTTGATTTATGCTTGCCAGCTGGCATCCAACTATCCACTCTGAATATTACTGTAGCTGGCAGGTGTTCACTCCAACAGATTTTTATTTATTCTACCTGGAATCTGAAATACCTGCTTTAATAGACTTTGTGCTGTTTTAAATAGAGCATGAAGTGGATGCCAAAGCTCCTTTGTGGTTCATGAGGAAAGACACATGGGTGTTATGTATTTATCAGAAGAACGTGATTGTCTGCACCAGGGGCAGGCAACTTGATGCTCCCCAGATGTTTTGGAGCCCTGATATGTTTTGGACTACAATTCCATTCTGCCAGTTGTCAGGGATTATGGGAGTTGTAGTCCAACAATATCTGTAGGGCACCAGGTTGCTCACCCCTGATCTTCATGTACTGCAGCAAAAAACAAATAGGTAAAATGTATAGTGTCATCAACTCACATGCTAGGCGCAAGATTTTGTACCTTGTGACTGAAGTCTGAGAACAGATGGTAACTAGCCACAAGTTGCCTACCTGTGCACTAATCTGTCCTGCTGAATCTTGCAATACTAATCATTAGCAATAATTGCTACCATTGCCATTCCTATGACTACCCTACAGCTGGGACATTATGCCTAAATTACATTCATATATGTCCAATATGGCATTTTTGTGCAGATGTACAAATACTTCTAAGGTACTGAAGTGCAGTACTTATGCACTTAGTGATGGTCCTGCATACAAAAGGAGAGCCTAATTTAGAATGTGCTGCTCATCTATCATTTGTCAACTCTTTGCAATCAACATTAAGCCTGACGCATTAGAACTGGGAAAGGATCAGTATCTTTTACAGTATGATCTTATGAGTCATACAACCATCTTTCATGGACTGAAAGTAGAGGCATTCCTAACTGATCAATTATCTGAAGCAGTATTCTAGTAAATGCATTGTAACATTAATAATAATAATAATAATAATAATAATAATGATAATAATGATAATAATAATAATCCCACTAAAGAAAAATAATAACACTATAGTCTAACCCAAGATACTCTTATAACTTCTACAAATACTTTTATTACCCTCATCCAGTCCCTTTCATTTACTATCAACCTTCTTGTCACTTAGTATTCTCATCAAATAGTGGTTCTCATCAGCTAGTATGTGAGAAATTTCATAGTGCGTTCATCCACAGCAAGCAAGCTTCACTTTTAAGATGCAACTCCATTGGGTGGGATCCCACTAGTGTCCCTTTGCCAACTGAAGTCTTCCAGCAGTGGAGCAGGGTAATTCCCTCTTATAGAGTAGTAGAGTTGGAAGGGCCCTCTAAGGCCATTGAGTCCAACCCCCTGCTCAGTGCAGAAATCCACCTTAAAGCATACCCGACAGATGGTTGTCCAGCTGCCTCTTGAAGGCCTCTAGTGTGGGAGAGCCCAGCCACCCACCCCTCTAGGTAACTGGTTCCATTGTCGTACTGCTCTAACAGACTGGGGTCATTCCCAGCTTTATCTGGAGATGACAACATTTGAACTGGAAATCTTCTGCAGGAAAACATGTGCTCCACCACTGAGCCACAGCCCCACCTCCTCCTCCTCCTCCTCCTCCTCCTTTCTTCTTGCTGCAGGAACAGCAGCCAAACAAGTGGGCTGATAGAAGAGACAAGTTCTTTTTCCAGCCTGGATTAAAACTGAGCCAAAGAACTCAAGGATTCCCTATTTTAAAGGTGAGCATTATGAGATGCTGAGATTTGAATTCTCAATGAAGGAATTATGAACTTCGGTGAATCACTATTTGGCCAAAGCCTTGACAAGGGAATGTTTAAGAATGGTTCTCTGAATGACCGATTCAGCTGCGCAGGTGGGGGCTTCAGTGTGTGCATATGTGTCTGTGTTTGAGTGAGTGGAGAGAGAAAGAGAAAGAAATAGTAGTTACAAGCTGGCATGGACAAAGCCAGAGAGAGGCAAAGAGATCACTGAGAGCTTCGAAGAACCAAGCTACACATTACACTTAAGCAGGGATGGGGAACCTCAGGCCCACAGGTCATATTTGGCCCTCTTCAGCCATCTGGGGTTCACTTTTCTTGGCCACACCCCTTTCCACTAATCACCAATTATTTGATGGTTTTTGCACATTCTAAAGAAGCTGAAATGCCTCTCCTGAGGTTACAGGCAGTAATAACTTTACACTAAAATGTGTTGGTTTATGGCCCAGCTACTTTGCCTTTGGTCCCATCCACCACTGGAATGCAACCCCTGAAATTGAATCCAGTCCTCAGGGTGAAAGAGGCTCCCCACTCCTGCATGACAGATTTAGCTAGCAGCCATACTTTTCCCCCTTTCTTAAACAGGAGTCTGATTTCTATTGGGATCCTCTTGGGGAGGGGAGATTTGCTGGCAGGAGAGGGGATTTGGCTGGTAGACAGTAGTTGCAATGGGCTTTGGCAGGTGGCGGTGGTGGTGGGCAAGTGGCTTCAACAGGACTTCGGTGGTGGCAGTAGGGGGCTTCCGTGGTGGTGGTGGCTGCAGGCATGGGGCTGTGGTGGCCCATCAGCTGCTCTATGCTGAGGGCACTCTGGAGGCTGGTGCCAGCCCAGTTTCAAACTGTAGCTCTGCTGGCTTAGTCACCACTCAGGAGATCTGCACACAGCGCAGTGGATTCCTGGCACCACTCCTGAAGGTTCCTTTGAGCTGCAAGCGGAGCAAGGCCTCTAACTACTAAAAGGATCATGTGGGGAGGAATTGGGGTCAGGGGACATGTGTTCAACCCCAATTTATCTGTCCTCATTAGGTCTAGGCAGAGCTGAAGCAAGCAGCATAAGCTGCATGCTCCCCTTTAGCCTAATGGCCAGCTGGCAGTGTGAGAGTTTGCTCTGCCCACTTGTTGCCAAGGTTTCACGGCAGCAAGAAGATCCTGCCCATTTTTTCCATCGAAATTTTAATGGATTTTTTTCCCTTCCATTTTTTGTGGTTTGTTTTTACCCTTTAACATTTTCCCCAAAACCATTTTTCCCCCTACAGATCTTTGCTGTCAGCCAGCAGTGTAGAACACACACACCGTCCTTGTCTTGTATCTCACTGCCTTACTTGTTAGCATCTACTTTACTATTACAGGGAATGATTTGGAGAGTAACTTTCTACATGAATGAAAGCCTTGGGTATTGGGAAGTTGCATCACGTCATTAGAAAGGCAAATCCAAATCACTAGTTAGGGAACAGCCAGAGACAGCTTTTAGGGATGCATTTTTTTCTGTGCACTTCTCAACAGGTACAGACCTGTATTTTGCACTGTGCTGTTGCCCTATCAGACCACACAACAAACAGGGATGATGGATAAAGAACAGTGTGGTGTGCACAGCTGGACTACTGCCATGAGATGAGCCTGGCATGTTCTGGGAAGCATCTTTTCCCAGAAGACAGTGCTGCATTCCTGGTTGTGTGTTCCTTTGTTCTACTAGGAGCAGCTTGGGCAGCTTCCTTCTAGACAGGCTCTTAACCTCATTATTAACAATTAGGTCATGCTTGTGTTTAATTCCAGTTTCCATTCAATAGATGGTGCTATGCCCTTACTATTTTAAAGCCATCCCCCAATCACTTTTAAGGATATTATTAAATTATTGGATTATTAACCATCTTGCAGTGTGGGTATATGAATGCAGTTATTTATGGATCCCTACTCAATGCACCCCTCAATTCAGCACTTATTGCTAGAGACATTAGGGTGTGCCTGGGCAAACCTGGCACACACCTATGTAGGATACAAAGTTGTGTGAGAATAGAAGCATGGATTAACATGGATCACATCATGGCTTGATCTTGTGATTTCCCGTGCTTTTCCTTTTATTACTATTGCTATTTTTGCTACTGGGTTTCCCTGTCTTGATACTTTGAACAGGCATATCACTGTGATTTTGTCTAAAGTGACTCCAGTTTAGAATCAGGGATTAAGTGCTTGGCAATTTTGTATGTGAAAAACAGTAATTTTGGACTTTGCAGTTGGAGTGGAGAGGTGTGTGTTCGCTGAAGGCACCATAGAGATGCAGGACGTTCCTCTTGGCCTGATGTAGGACAGTGGTTTTGCTGCCTTCTGGAATTGACTCTTTGGCCAGATCTACACCAAGCAGGATATAGCACTATGAAAGCAGTATGAAAGCAGTATATAAGAGGAAGGAGCCACACTATTGCTTTATAGTGGTATTGAAGTGCACTGACAACTGTTGGGGGCCATCACACATACCATATGTCACTTTCATACCACTATATCCTGCTTGGTGTGGCTCCTGCCTCTTAGACACTGCTTTCATAGTACGATATCCTGCTTGGTGTAGATCTGGCCAATGTCTCCATTTATGATCTCCTGGTATATTTGTAAATAAAGCAAATATTTAAAAGATGCCATAAGTCTTTCAAGTGCTCTCCCATCCAAGGGAAACTAAGGCCTTTGCTAGACCTACTTTAAAATCGGCGCCAGACGAGGGGGGAGAGCCCGTGATGCAACTATCGTGGGATCTCACCCTCGTTTATACACGAGGTGCGATGAGCTCACAAAGAGAGCCGCCATGCCCACCATTCTTTTCTTTTCTTAAAGGGGCCGGATGCGCACGAATGCTCGTGTGCTTAAGTAAGTTGGGGGGTTTTTTAAAAAAAGAATTCTCCCCGCTCCACCCCACCCTGCCCCCGATGGGCGTAGTGCTCCTGGGGAACGCTGCGCCCCGTGCACAGCTTCTCCCGGCTATGTGCAAGTATAGCCCAAGAACGTGGGAAAAATCAGGCTAGAAGGGATAGGCTATATCCCGGGGCCAGGGAGGGTTGAGCCCGGGATCCCCTGTGCATCATCTGGACGCACAGGGGCAATCCCGGGTATCAGCCCGGGATATAGCCTGGTCTAGCAACGGCTTGAATGAGCACTTGCCTGGAATTTCTTAACTTTCAGAGACATGGGGTGTGCACAACATTATTTAGTATGGTGCATATGATGCTTGTACAGTTTCATAAATTAAAACAATCCTACTCCTAGGCGCTTACAATCTGCAAAAAATGGTGGGAGAGGAAGAAAAGGAGAGAGACAGGGTGACAAGAGTTGAATATGAACTAACACAGCTACACATACTTCTATTACAGTTAGGCATTAAGGAATTAAGCCAAGGGCTTCTTGGGAAAGATGACTTTACTACCATAGTCCATTTCCTATGGCACAAAAGCTAAATCACATATCCAGGCAAGCCTACTGTCTACTACTCTGGGTATGAAAGTTATGGGCAGGAAGGATTTGGTTGTTGCTTGTATAAATCAGCAGCAATTATGTTGCGTTGGTAACGAGGGAATATGAAACTATTGATTAATCAATGAGATTAATATTTTTAAAGGGCAGATCTAACAGGGTAATGGATAAGTAAAACTCCCCTCCACAGATTCCCCCAGGACTGGATGGAGGGAAACGCATGACAGCCTTTTTCACATAGCACATTATGGCTGAGAGAACATAAGTTCAATGACTGTTTCAAGGAGTGGACAGATGGAAATCTAGTGAAACAGCTGTGGATCAAGGATCATTACACCAGCACACACAGAGAAAAGGCCATGATAAACTTTTATCAATATAGTTGCCGCAACTTGTAGATAGAATCTCAATCTCTCTCGCTCTCTCGCTCTCTCTGTGTGTGTGTTATAGCTACAGTTATCGCTAGTGTATTCCTAGTTCTTTTTTTTACACCAACAATATAAGGGGGACTTTTGAAGAATGCCTCATATTAGTTTCCCCTGTTAATTGATCTAGCACCCTATCATATTTAGGATCACAGCTTGAAAAAGCAGTGTACAGGAGGAGCCCTTAGGAGAGCAAGAGCCAATTTCATTCCTCTGACAAAAATTCATATGTATCAACCACAGACTCTTGATATTGCACCAAAAGCCACATGAGGGGGAGAGAGGTATCATGGGGCATCTTTAGCAGGAATCATAGAGTTGCTTATTCTCAGTAAAGCTGGTCTAGTTAGAGTATTCTTTGTTGACAGCTCAATTCTGGATATTAACTGTAGTAACTAGGACTCCATAAAGTGACAGATGGTCTCAAGAGCAGTCCATAAAGGATCTACAGCTGACTTTGGATTCCAGATAAAGCTGTAGCTGCGTTATTAGAATGTGTAAAACAATAACAAGAGAAGCAACTCAAAGCTGCCACCTGGCCTTGCTAATCCTGCCGCTGTTCAATCACTGGCTTTTGCTGAAGAGCTGCAGTCAAGCACAATCATATTTAGAATCAATCTGATTCTAAAAATAAGCCAGTCTCACTGATTTCCTTGGAGCCTTTTTCCAAGTGATAATGCTTGGGATCATAGTTCTTGTGATAATGCACAAGAGCCCAGACAATCTCAATCTCTCTCTCTCTCTCTCTCTCTCACACACACACACACACACACACACACACTCACACACACACTCCAGAGAAGAGGCAAACTGCATTTCCGTACATGCATTACAAAGCCATGTGCAGGGACCTCGACCTGAACTATGAAATATCAGGGGCCCACATTGTGCCCACATGTTAGAGGCACTCCCAAGTGCACTCTTCATTTCTCCTACGGAAGTGAATAACATGTTTGGGGTTACCAGGGGAACAGGTTTGAACTTCATCCCACCTAATAATGTAGGGTCCAAAGTGGTTTCCTGTCACTTTAACTGGTGTCAGGCTCAAAGGGCAGGACGTCACCCCAAAGTTGCCAATAAGGGCAGCTTTATGGCTCTCTGTAGTTCTGTGAGAAATTAAAGCAATGATCTTGGGGCATCATTGTAGTGGGTTAAAAAAAAACCCTGCCCCCAAGAAATCCTCATGCTTCCAGTGTGAGGATCAGAAAAACGGTGGCTCTACTTGCAGAGTATAGAAGAGTAAGACCTTAATTTCCTTGACAAACTGTATATCCTGCACTTTATAGAAATTAAAATGGCCACTTTCCTTCACATTGCCTACCCCACCCCACCTTTGCAATCTCTCACTATCCTTTGGCAGTCTCAGTTCAGCATCACTGACTTAGGCCTTAGCTAGACCTAAGGTTTATCCCAGGATTGTCCCAGGGTCATCCCTGTGCATCTAAATGACATACAGAGGATCCCGGGAGCAGGCAGGGACAACCCCAGGACGATCCCGGGATAAACCTTAGGTCTAGCTAAGGCCTTAAAGAGAACTGGCTCAAATAAACAGATCCACTTCACATATAATAAAATCCCTACATAGAAGACATTTCCATAAATGAATAAGCACATGAAAACTATTGTAGAACATGTGTTCAGATATTTTTCACTTTGTGAACATATGATATATGTTACATCTTAGGGTGCTGTGGTCAGTTGTATCTTTCTACATGCGCACATGAAGCACAAAAACCTTACATGAGTAGAGAATTATAGAATAGTAAAGTTGGAAGGAACCTATGAGGCCATTGAGTCCAACCCCCTGCTCAATGGGGTGGTGCACTGGATCTGCCTCAATAAAGTTAGTAATGAGTTTGATACCATATTCCATCTGATATTAGATCCCACAAAGTAAAAGTGAACACCCACCTTAATTGTTTAAGTAAAGCTTTCTCAATATATTTAGTGAAAGACCTAGCATAATAAATTCAATAAAGATTTTTAACCCTATGGTGGTTTCCTTTATTTTTATTTTGAAGAACAATGGGATAATCAAAATAACCTGATTTCCTTGCTCCAAATTATTTGGAGCATCTGACATTAATAGCTAATTGTTCACATACAGTAAATGTTAAAGCTCAGTATTAATATGGAAGTTAAATAGGTGCTGTTTTGAATTTTATATCTTTATTGGTCAGGAAGTTTTGTTTCTAGCAAATCTAAAATGCTACTTGTTTTATACAATGCATAATTTGACGAAAATGTACTGGGATTATGTACAATTTCAAATGCCATATTTCTGTAATTTAAATTGTTTGGTAACATTTTCCAAATTAAACATATTCCAAATTTACAGCAGATGCAATACTGCTCTAAGTATCAATATATGCCCATGAAAAAAATAACAAAGAAGTGGTTATTTTAAGTAACCATAAGAACACTCATGTTCCAACACATAGAGACAGGCTATAAAGAGATAAAGATTAGCAACCAGCAATACAGTCTGTTTTATATAATGTAATCCGGTTTGTCTGCTTTAACTATTTGTGACACAAATGTGAACAGCAAAGGTCCAAAATTGTGAATATGAGGTTAGCAAGTGCTTTTCAATAATAAACAAATTTGTGTCACTTGATTGAAAATAGTCCGCTTTTCATTCTTTAAAAACAAGATTTCTCCTGGGATCAAAATGAAAAGGAATGTTTAACAAGACAGATGTAGGTTTTGTGTATGTTGTGGAGCAAATAAAAATATTTTGAGGCAGATGCTGCCTGTGCGCATGGAAAGAATGTTTTTTCTTTATTTTTCAGGGCAGATTAATAGAAGAGTTCCTATTAAATATTTTAGAAATTCATAATGCTTTGATCCTAATAACTTTGATTTTGAATGGTAAATGGAGCTCTAAAAAGTGACCATGCCTAGGCACTGTTAGAATAAGTACAACTGAGATCAATGGGACTTGGTAATACCGTATTTCTTCGATTCTAAGACACACTTTTTCCTCCATATAAACATATCTAAAAACGGGGTGTGTCTTAGAATCACGGGTGCATTTATTATTTCTTAGAATCAAAGCTTTTTTTCTGTTGGTGGTACTGATATTAGTGTGCATCTTACAATCGATGGTGTCTTAGAATCGAAGAAAAACGGTAAGTGAAAATACAATGTGTGGCGCTGAAATAATATTGTGCTGGAATTGTTGGCTGATATGCATAAACTACTGTTGATCATTTGAGTGGTTGTACAGTCTATTAGTTAGAGCTGTTTGTCTCCAGCTGATGTTGAGACCTGAAATTTTTTGCAGTTTTCACCAGACAATGTTCTGGCCAAATGTTCTGTTCTGTTATTACATGCTAAATTGGTTTTGTTTTCAAAATGTACCATCAACCTTAGCACCCTCTATAAGCTGCACTCGCAAGATCAACACCAACATATGGGAAAATAAATGGAAATATGGCAAATCCTTGTAAAATTAAGTTGCTTTTAAATTGAGTTTTGCCAAAACCTTGGAGACCATCATGTCACCGCATCCTAAAGTCTTGAACTGTCATACAAATGTGTGGTCATGCAGTTGCTGTGCTGTTGCTTGTTCCTGCATATCAACATTCTTTTCTTCTTCTTCTTTCGCTTCCAGGCCCATCATGAATGGTTAACCTTTGTCTCTTCTGGGGCTGCAATACATGTAAGTTCCTTGCTGTGAAGAAATTTTGTTGCTATGCAACTTTGTGAATTGCTAGTATAGGATACCTAATACTTGCATGCTGGTCAGTACTAGGGCTTTCTATTGATGAAAATTACCATGGACAGAGAAAGATTAGTCTGCAACTGCTGATATCACAAAGGCAGCAGGCCTGTATGGTCAGAGAAGCCTGATTGCTGCAATAATTTCTTTTCCTATGGGTTCCATTACTGTTCATAGCAGACAGTATTTAAGGAGCATTTATCTGGCAAAATATTGCCGATTCCTCAAAACACATCCTGTCTGTATATATGAGAGAGCAAGCAGACAATGATTGTAGTGAGTGTGTGTTAAATAAAATGCTTTTCTATGAAATTGTGTTGATCTCTGGTTGTAATTACTTCGTATGCTCCTCGACAATTCTTATGGGGTTTTGCCACATCTTCATTCCTTTTACATATACATATTTAACTGTCACCTCAGGCTTTTATGTAAGTAATTTATATACAAGTTGTTTTATAGTTCCAGAAATTACAGCTTACATAATTTGCAATAGAGGCTGTAGACTACAATTTTAAAGAACATTTTACTGACAGATTCTGTTTACATTGTTGTCTGCCATATACAAATATGGATGGTAGATAATTCCCATTTTTAAGCTAAATGCCTAGGGGCAGATACGTTTAGTAATCCCAAAGTATACCTATTTCATGTTATAAGTTTCCCTTTGAAGTTCTTTTGTTGAAGAATGGCAACTATCAGGTGAAATTGCTTAATTACAATTTATTGACATTTATTTAAGTCTTAATTGAAACAATAGTTCTTTCTCCCTCTACAGGTGCTGATTAACACAGCAAAGCTAAGGTGACTGTTATCATGAATGACTGCTATTGTGAATGGCCACGAATGATGAAGCTCAAGAAAGAATGTTTATTGTGCTCTACGCATTTCAGAGAGGATGTCTCCTTCTTCAGGAGCTGTTTTTAGTTGTTTTTGAAATTCCTTGACTACAAGAACAACATTTTCTATAAATTTTATGTCTTTCTTGAGCACCGGAGTTTGCCTCCTCCTTCGTCATTAGATTGCAGTGCCTTTCCCTCCACATTTGTGCATGAAAGCTTATGCCATAATAAATCTGTTAGTCTTCAAGGTGCCACAAAATTTTGGCTTGTATTCTAAGATTTGTGAGAAGAAGGAATCTCATGAAAGATTTTCCTGTCCCTTCACACATTCCCCAGCACCCAGACAAAAACTTTCTGGAACCATGGAATAGCCTCCTAAATGGTGTGGGCACATTCCAGGAGAGAGGTGGAACTACCTAAACACAAGCAGAGCCACCTGTGCAAGTGGAGCTCTACTCATGGAAAGTGCCTTTATCCAGTTTTGAGTTATGTCCTAGTCCCAATGCAGCCCACAGGCCATGCTGTTCAGAAAGGTGCACAAATGGAATATTTGAGGGTTCAGGAGCTGCAGAATAGTGGAGGAAAGTCCCCTTTCATGAGCTAGATTCTGCTCACAGATTGAGATCTGTGCTAGTCTATGTTGGTTTCACTATGATAAAGTAACCCAGCTGCTCTCTGGAAGTTTTACCCACAACTAAGTTTACAGAGGCTCCCTCCCTATACAGACTTGATTTCCTTTGGCTTAGGACAGTGCTAAGTCTACAAAGAAGCAGCCTATAAAGAGATTTACACCCAAGAGACTTACTCCCAAGTAAGTCTGCATATACACTGTGAGCATACCATGTCAGATTTGCTTCAAGTGCTGAATAATAAATCAGTGTAATAATTTTTGTGAACCGCCCAGAGAGCTCCGGCTATTGGGCGGTATAGAAATGTAATAAATAAAATATAAATAAATAATAATATAAGTGGGAGGTTTGTCCAAATACCTGTACTATAAAGGAAATCTGTCACAGACAGCTTAGAGACCAAACCCAGGCCAAAAAGAAAGCAGTCTTATTCAAGTATTTCTTTTGGCTTTCTGAAGAATCCTACCAGTGGTAGATGCAGACCTCAGCATTGGTCCAGGCAGTAAAGATGTACTTCTGTGGTACATTTTATATCTAGCTTCAGTGTTGTAGATTTTTCTTTCCAGGCTAACCCCTCATGTCAGCCTTCTCAAATCTATTTCCTGCCCTCTTCACTAGAGCATCAATCCCGTCAAAAGTGTCAGCAATCATGAGGAACAGAAAAAGAATATTTTTTGTTCAGTTAAGAATAAAAATTAATCTTCAAAAAATTCACTAAGTACATACAGTGGTGGCCAAAATTGTGGACACTTTTTGAAATTTTCATGTTTTGCAACTTTGCATGCTTAAAGAAAATGTTCTGTTTCATGAAATTCAAATGTTTATATATTAGTTGAAAGACTTGATTCATGTAATACAACAATCCTGCTTCTTTTCCTGGGTGTCCAATCAACTGTTTTCTTAGGTGCCATTGCTCTATGTATGATGTACATACGTACACTTTTAATTTGAGAAATACTTCAAATATTCACACAATCTCCAATTGTGCTTTAGTTACAGAACAAACAGCAAAACTTATTTTCCCCAACTTGAAACATGATGTATTGCAGCTACTGTCATGTGATTGGTCCCCAGAACAAGGACTGTGATTGGCCAGTAGGGTTTGCAATTCCAATCCGCTTCTTCACTTAATCACACCTATGTTTATTTTTAGACTAAAGTAAGCATAACTTTTTTTTGTACTGCAGATATTTAGATTCTGTTTTTTTGTATTGAATTCAGCAGTAAATTCTCTTTCAATTGATATATAAACATTAGAATTTCATGAAACAGAACATTTTCTATAAGCATGCAAAGTTGCAAAACATGAAAATTTCAACAACAACAAAAGTGTCCATAATTTTGGCCACCACTGTATTACCAATATTGGACATATTTTCTATGGGCATCTGGGTGGCCACTATGAGAAACAGGATGCTGGCTTAGACCGGCTTTTGATGTGATCCAATAGGGCATCTCTTTATACTTCAGTGTTGATACTTAAAGAGTAGTTTAGACTTAACATAAATGTTTAGAATAATTCTGCTTTGAGAGACTTCAAATCTTATGCGGTTCTATTTAATGTCAAGTTTAAAATTAGCCCTTTGCTGCAAACAATGATACTCCACTACATGAGGTAATTGCTAACTATACTGTCAAAGTCCAGTAAGTATCTGATATGTAAGTATTTCTCTAGCTGTTCTTTTGTTGCCACAGTTTTAATGTTGTACAGAGTGCCCCAAGCACTTCTGTGAAGTTTTTTTCACTGTAGCCCCAAGTTACTTCCGCAAATTAAATTATATTCTAAACACTTTAAATTTCATAAACAGCATGATAAAATCCAGACTTTAGAAACAGTGATGAATAAACTACCTATCTACAGATTAATCTTATTCTACATTTTATTTCCAAAAGTCTCAGTACTTCAATCAAGACTTTCCAGACAAAAGCTCTGAACTGCAAGTGATCTTCAGAATCGGGAGTCAAATTCTAGCATTTTGTCCACACCAGGAGCTATAGCACCAAAATTTCTGAAAGGAAATTAAGATTTCTGGCTTATCTCTAAACTATAAGTTTTTCAACCTATGGAGAGTTTGGAATCATGCTGATGTTACCCCTTGGAACAGCCTCAGCCTAAAAATATGTCAAGTGTTGAACTTTGAAACTTGAGCACAGAACTTTGAACACATTTGAGAAATGTTTCATTCAGGGCTTTAATGCTTGCTATCAGGGTGCTTCCAGATGGACAACTTCTAGTGCTACCAATCAAAAACTATTGTGCAAATATTCCATCTTCCTCTCTGTAATGAATTTTCTGTCATAAGAAAAAAGATGGAAAAAGCAATGGGAAAGTTCCAAGTAGATGACATTTGGAATCTCATAACATTCTGTGAATGAGGCAGGTCAAAAGCCTTATTTGGAAGCACCCTTAGTTTGAGCAGCATTATATTGACAGGCTGCTTGCAAGCAATGGTTTATTTATGTACTGATAGTTTGCATTGTTCGACCAAGAAAATTCAATACAAGCATTTTTTGCAATATTGGCTTCTGATGACAGGGGAGGGGCATTTTTCTCAACCATTGACCAACTCTCAAAAAGCTTTGCAGGACATAAAACCAATTATTATTATTCAAAAGCAAGCAGTTGCAATTCTAACCTGCATTTATTGCAAAGACAGAACTGGAGCTATGACTGTTATATTAATGGTGCACATCTACCAAAAGACTTCTAATTTGGTTTAGTAGAAGAAAAGCCTTTCTGATCCAGGCCATCAGAACATGGTCCTGCAAAATTAAACCCACTGAACTCCAATGAGTGATCTACATGATAATCCTAAATCTTGTAGATGAAAACAAGGTGTACTAAAGCAAACCACTCTCTGCAGTTAACTATGTTCAGGGCTGGTGAGCTATAGTCAGTGGGCAATATATGTTTCCTCAGTCTGTTCCCCACTTTGCCACATAGGACAGGCTACTTGTGAGGATGAACCACAGCAAATTGCACATTAAAAGTTTAATATTATCACTCTTGGTGTTCAGTAAACTTGCCAAAGGAGTCTTTCAGGATCGTTGTTCAAGCCCAGGACTTTCCCTCGCAATAGCCTCTCTTTGCTTTCCAAGCTCTGCTTCTTTAAACTAAAGCCAGCCCATCTCTCTTCTTAACACTTCAACCCCTACACCTGTCTGCTCAGAAGTAAGCCCCATTGAGTTCAATGAGTCTTATTCTCAGATAAATCCCATTTCATCTTTCCGCCCCCCAAATTCCGGGGGTGAATTCCTAGCAGAGGGAGGTCAGGGCCTCACGGCTACCAGCGAAGGGGTAGGGCTGAGGGGGCGCTATTGGTCGCTTGCGGACTGGTGAAGAAGCACCACCAAGGTAGTCGCCGTCTCCGCCGCGTCGGGAGAGCCGGAGTTTTTCCTCAGCAACAGCTGCGGCTTCCTGCAGCCCCCCTCCTCCCACTGCTGCTTCTTATCGGGTCTCCAGCGGCCGCCATGTTAGGTCGGGATGGTGAACTCGGGCTCCACTGAGGGGGCCCCACCGCCGTCGCCTCTTCGTCCTCCGCCTCCTGGTGCGTGTGGAAGGGCGAACACCCCTGCTTCCCGGCTCCTCCCTCTCCCCTCGGCCTGGGCTTGTGGCAGAGCCTCTGGAAGCGGCGGTGACGATTGCTCTTCGCCCGGGGAATTCTGGCCGGAGTTTATGGGGCGGCCGTGGCGGGGCTGAACGCGCCCGGCAGTACCTGCGCGAGGGCGTCGCGACGTGGGTCCCCCCCACACCCACGCCGCCGCTTTCCTCCGCAGAAGCGCGACTTGCCGCCGGACCGGCTCCTCCCGCCCGGAGACGGAAGCGAGAGCGCCCTCACGCCCGCTGCCTGACCGGAGGAGGTGGAAGAGCCGCAAGCGGCACGGGGGCTCGGCGCTTTCCCCCGGAGCGGCCCTCACAAAGCAGGTGAGGCGAGAGAGAGTCCCGAGCGCTTCCCTCTCCTGTCCGCGTCTTTCCACTTCCTCCCCTTTCATGCGGAGGCGGTGGCGCCTAGAGAGCGCTAGGCCCCACATGCCCCCCTCAAGCTCCTGTCTTCGTCCTCCCCCACCCCTTCTGGACGGGGGGGGGGTGGCTCCTTGCTTGGCGTCTCATCGCATCGGCGGACGTGGGTGGCTTGTCACGGTGGGGTGTGGGGTCTCCGCCTCTCCTCCCACCCCCCGTCTCTTTCGTCCCCACTCCGTGAAAGTTTTCTAATAACTTCCTCCTCCCTTCCACCCAGTGGGATTGGTGGTGGTGTTTTTTCTGAGGCGAGATGGTGTGCGTGTATCGGGCACCCGCACTGTGGAAAAACTTCGAAGGGTTTCTTCCAGCTTTTCACGCTCAAAAGTACACTTTCGGAAGTGATTGGATTTCTCTCTGCCCTTCCCAATAATATGCAGAGGTGGCAGCCTGGCAGGGATCTGTCTTCTGCTGGCTCGTTTCTTCAAGCCATATAACAACTGTTCTGAACAGAAGGGGTCCACTACACCCACCCTTGGTTTGATTGACTACCCCAACATCTTTGATTGTTAGACTGTTTGTTTGTTTGTTTTGAGAAAGGGGAGCGTAGGAAATAGGCGAGGAAACAAAGTGATTTAAGTATCCAGTTCTCTTTTTCTTCCTTTTTCCCATTTCAGATTCCTCAACTTTTAACTCTTTGAATATGCCCATGATGAGTTTATAAAGGTATATAAAAGGATTTCTTTTTGTAATCCCCTCAACTGTCTTTTCTGTTGTAAGTAATAACTCAAGTCAAGGTCATTTGTTCTCTTTACTGTTAACTTGGTTTATATGATGTAGCATAATTCATGGTTCTAAATATAACTTGTATCTCTACAACAATAATTGTGACTGTAGTGTTATGAGTGAAAGTTTTTAAGTACACATAAATTAAGAAACTAAAAGTTGGTTGCTAATCTGTACTTTGATCCCAATATATATGTAGATTTGTCAGCCAATAATGCTAGGTAGCGTTTTACACCAGGTTCTAAAAATCAATAAGATTTTCTTGCAAAACCAATTACAATTGTGTCTTCAAGTGTTTTGAGTTTTTATACTCCCATTATTGAGAGGAAGGGTAGGGAGTAACTTCCTTTAGGGAGTAATTCTATGCATGTTTAGAGAGAGAAATGTCCTACAACTCCCAGCATTCCCCAGCCAGAGTTGTAGGATTTTTTCCTGTCTAAATATGCATAGAATTGCACCCTTAAAAACTGATGTCTGATAATATTTGGATGTTAAGGAAAATATCCAACACATTTTACTCGGACGTAAATTCCGTTGTGTCTAGTGTGCACATTTCAGTTAATGTGTACTCAGATGTACTCATAAGTGACATTATTTGAAACTAACTAGTTCTTACTTGAATTTACATTCAAAACAATGTGTCAAATTTTATAGTCTCTCTCTTTATGTATAAGTGAGACCTTGCTGTCTTGGGGGTGGGTGGGGACGGACATGTACCTGCACTTAACTCTGTGAATTGTGCATGTTTTGATTTTAAATTTATGGGCATATTTTATTATTTATTATTTTATTTATTTATTTATTACATTTTTATACCGCCCAATATTAACTCTGGGTGGTTCATATTTACTCTTCACAGTAAATATAATATATTCTATATAATAAATATAACAATTATTCTCTGGTTTTGTTGTATTGTAATTTTTCAGGTTTCAGTAGTTATTTTATTTTTATTTGTTCATCGTCTTGAGGGCTCACTGAGTAGAGAGGAGAGCCAAAAGTATACTAAATAAAGTGTAAGATGTCTCCATGTGTAACATAATGGGGAAAAAACATGATATGGGGAGAGCAATTCTATGGCCCCAAGACAGCGTGGGGCTATAGAAGTACCATAGGATACTTCGGATTCCTAGATCCAAGTCCGGAAACAGCACTCCAACCTTGGATCCAAGAGTCTGAGCTCCTCTCCCCACCCCCTTGCAGCTGGCTTGGAGAAAAGCGTGCGGCCTGCCTCTACAATCTCGCAAACACCAGCGCAGAGAGGCGGGAAAGGGGGCATACCAATAGACAGGGAAGGGAGGGGCCTAGGGAAGCAGGGATATTATCTATCTCCAGCCTTTGTCCCTCACCCTCCCCAGTGCCTCAGCAAGATGGCTGAAAATGCCCATCTAGCTAAATTACAAAGCGGGAGGCATGGCAACTTGGGAGGCTTACAAGTATCAAGGACAGATCCAATAGGATTGCGCCCTAAGTCAATGAATATTTAAACTTTTGATTAAATGTACACATGGTGATATATTTCTAAAGCAAGAAGCATACTTTCTTTGTTTTAGATCGTGCATACATGTCATAGCAGGCATCTTCTTAGAAGAGGTATTCCGTCTTATGAGAGACCAAAAATGCAGTGTTTCTTTTAAGATGGTACTTGCCATGCAGGTTTTTTTAAAAATAAGTACTTCTATTAAACATATCTATATATCTGCTGCCTGATTAACCAGGAGCATATTTTGGTTGATGAATAGGTTTTTAATCATTGAAATATCATAAACCTTATACCTCTGATTATAACAAAACAGACCCTTGAGGTCAGATGCATAATGCTTAGCAGGGTTAAGTTTTTGTAGGGTTGATTATGTAATTTTTGATTAAGACAATTTTTATACAGATGAAGCATAGTGCTGCAGATCAAAGAGAATCCATAAAAGT
Source organism: Elgaria multicarinata webbii (assembly GCF_023053635.1). Classification (NCBI taxonomy): domain Eukaryota; kingdom Metazoa; phylum Chordata; class Lepidosauria; order Squamata; family Anguidae; genus Elgaria; species Elgaria multicarinata. Next base: position 56,216,861 of record NC_086177.1, read on the forward strand.
TTTCAAAGAGCAACTGTACTGTTGACGATTATATACATTTTTAATAAAGTTTTGTGCTTTTATTTTATTTTTAATCAAACTGTTTGAAATCTGTCAGTTACATTCGTTGTTACTTAAAAGTTGTCTTTGTGTCAAAGTTTGTCTATATTTACAAGCTAAGTTACATTTTCACCCTATGGAATAAAACATTGAAGGTGTGAGTTAATATCCCAATCCCATGAACTAGTTTTTAATGGGATTCCCCCCTCCCCCTAAGTAAGTATGTATAGGTTTGCAGCCTTGTATCAAAAGAGATGTGTACAATACAGCTCTCAAAACTCCCTTCCAAAATCTGCATACAGTAATCTGCAATAACTTGTTTGTGCATTTTCCAAACCATGGGAAAACCAGCACTGAGAGGAACTTCCAGTGTAGTTGGAAGAGCTGTGTCCTAGGAAAACCTTGAAGTGCATGTGGGAAAGCTCTTTGAATCCCACCTTTTGTAGCATTAAGAATATTGCTATATGAAAGTTTCAGGTTGGCTTTAAATTGACATGGTGGTATTTAAAAATGTATAATTTGATATACTTTCAGGAATTCTTACTATCTAAGCAATAACCTATTATTTTGTTATTATTATTTTATGAATATATTATGCTCAGCCTTTAAAAATGTCTTTTCACAAAACTTACAAAAATATAAAACCCATAAAATATAAATAGCAATAAAACAAGAAAATACATGAAGACAGTATACCAAAAGGACTTCTAAAAGCCAGTCAGCATACATACATAGATTTAAAATAAAAATCATAAAACGCCTTCCTGAATAAAAATGCTTTCAAAGCATGCGTGAAAGTGCAAAGAAATTAAGAGATTTCCCCAGAAAGAGAGATTCCTAATGAAATAGCATTGCAGAAAAGGCCCTGTTTCTGGTGATCACCAAATTAATCTGTTTTAAAAGGACAACAGACCCTGACATGACTATCCTAAATGGTCTAATAGGTTCAGATGGGCAAAACTGTGGATAATGAAGTCCCAGAAAACTTGGGACTTTTAACGGTCAAAACTAGTATCTTAAATTGAGCCCTGAAACAAATTGGAAACCAATATAAATGGTGTAGCAAAGGAGTTATATGATGTGATTGCCATTCTCCAATCAGCATGCTGGTGACTGCATTTTGAACCTACTGAGGCTTTTTTGCTGTCTTTAAAGTAATCCCACAAAAAGAACATTGCAGTAACCCAGTTTAGGTGTAACCAGTGCATGAGTAACTAAACAGAGATCTGCTACAACTGGCAAATCAGCTAAAGTAAATCGGGTAAAAAGCACTCCTAACCACTGATACCACCTGAGCTTCCACAGTTAGTGCTAGGTCCAAGAGAATCCCAAACTGGTCTTAATCTCTCAGGAAAAGTGAAAGTCCACCCAGAACAAGTTGTATATCTCCATCCAGATTAGCAAAATTCCCAACCAAAACCACTTCCATCTTTTCTAGAATTAATTTCAACTTATTTGCCTTCATCCAGCCCAGTACTGTCTCCAGACAAAGACCTGTTTCACGTGTAACAGCAAGGTACCATGGGTTAATTTCCCCACAGGGCTTGTTGTTTTGTATTTTGAAAATGTATGCCACAGCAGTGAGGTGCCAAAGCTTGCCATTACATGAGAACCTGGCTGGGGTGGGTTGTTGGGGTGGTTAGCAAACCTCCCAGATCCCATGGTCTGGTTTAGGGTGATGTGTTAACCTCCCCAACAACCCTCCCTGGCCAGGTTCACATGTAACAACAAGATGTGGTGTGTCCCTGCTGTGGCTTGCATTTTCAAAATGGCGGCCAGCACCACCAGCACCAGCTCTACAGGGAAATTAACCCATGGTGGCTTGTCGTTACATGCAATCCAGCCCAGAGTGTCCACTTCCTACCTGGAATTAGTTGATGAAAATGTGAGATACAATTGGATATCATAATTATTGGATATTTGTTTGACACTTCACCCCAATCTCTGGATGATCTCTCCCAGCAGGTTCATGTAGACATTAAAAGGCATAGTTTAATAAAATAAGCAAATATGCTTTCCAAAGGATGTTGGATTTGGAGTTTCTGAAATATTTTTGCAGGCACAATCTTAAACAACTCAAATGTAAAATTACTGCTCTAATGCAAATACACAATTGTCACTAAAATTGATTTGAAGGTAGTGAACTTCGCTATCGTGGGATAAGAGAAAAGGTCCTTCTATAGATTGGTAACTGATTAAAGAACAGACAGCAGAGAGCAGGACTAAACAGAGTTCACGCAATGGGTGTAAGTAAGCTGTCGGGCTGGGCTGAAATGGACACACCAACTTTGTCACCCTGTTTTAAGGGGGCCCTGAGAAGTAACCATACTCTTCCCCTACTTCTACTCAGTACCACTTTCTCAAACTCTTCCCTACTTCTACTCGGTACCAAGGAAGCATTACATTCATTCTGATTTGCCGAGTTGGCTATGTAATGTCTCAAATCCGCATGATGGCATTACTTCCTCTGGTATCATGTCACACAAAAGAAAAAAAGGAAGGAAAAATGGTACTGAACAACATTGGGGAATGTGCCTGTTGCTGTAACAAGTCCATAAAACAGTGAATAAAAGGGTGGTATCATGAATTATATGTCCCACAAGCGCTGTTTGAGCTGAATAAGTTTGTTGTAGAACAGTTGACGATATTAATATAAACACTACTGGTGTAAGAGACCTACAAGATAGCACTAATACTTAAATTAGTTGCCAAATTTATGATAGAAATAATCACAAGTGCAATTGTGCCAGTTGGTTTACAGATGTACAGAATCTGTCGGAATTTAAAAATATCAGCTATGCTGTTCTATTTAACATTGGCATTGACAGTTATGTCTGATCTATTTAACAACAACTATTAACAGCTATGTCTATGGAACCCGGAGTATCTCTGTTTCAACCAGATGAAGCGTTCTTCAGGTATTCCTGTAAATCTCACAAATTTAATAACCTTTTACAATAAATGATAACATTGCAGAACATACTTCCTGAATAGGCGATTTCTAAAATGGGTGTACTGATCCTAATAAAGGCAAAATATCCTTCTTTATTAATTTGTTGAAGGTGAGGTAGTCCCTGATTTTTGTAGCTCACCCTTCCCAAAATGTGTAGATACTTTCCAGACCAGTCACCAAACAACCAGCACTGCAGCAACAGATGTGTGTACATCTGTAAACCAGTTGGCCAACCGTACTTGTGATTATTTCTGTTATAAATTTGGTAACTAATTAGCCAACTGCTATCTTGTAGGTCTCTTACACTAGGAGTGTAGTTTTTATATTGATATAGTTATTGGTGTCCTTGACCTTTTTGTTTTGTGTAGAACAGTTAACCCTAGTAAGCACTGGATCCCCCAAGAATCCATATTTGACCTGGAGCAGTGAAATAGGCAAGTTTGCAAGTGACACTAAATTATTTAGGATGGTAAAAATCCAAACACACTGCAAAGGGTTCCAAAAGGATATCTCCAACATGGATGAATGGGCAAAGAAATGGCAAATGAGGTATAATTAAAGTAAATGTGAAGTAGTGCATGTAAAGGAGAACAGATAGACTGCGCAGACAAATAGGTGATGTAGTTGGGAAAGGGTAGTTCAGTTTGGTTTCATTATTATGCACAAATTTTAAATGACAAAGCACCTTGACAGCTGGACCACCTGAAGGGGGGAAGGAAGGTCAGAAAGCAGTCAGACATCTCCAAGGACAAAGGAGGTGAGAAACCAAGGTAATAGGCTTTGGCGCCAAGGAGGAGGGGGGAGGGCGAAATGACACAGGGGAAAAAGTATATAGTTGAGGACCTGACTCAAAACTCCTGGTCTTGTCTTTGCCAAAGGATGCAAAAGGGGCAAGGCCCTACCTGCAAGTAGGTAGTCATAGTTAAGATTTCATTGTTTTATGCACTACTGGGTTTTTATGCTATGCATGTTTTCAAGTTGCTTTTAATTATTCTTCCCATGTATTTACCCTACCCCTGGTCTTAATAAAGTCTTCTACTTCACAGTCTGTGAGCCCTTTTTGTCTTGGCTTGGGTCCGTTCTAAATCCAGTGTTACAGGTCACGGAAAGACTTGTTCAACCTTTACAGTGCATGTTGAGATAAAGAATATATGCATAATGTATCTGAACTGGCAGTGATTGTCCAGGAAACAGATCTTGGAGCTGATAGCTCAGTGGAAATGTAAAATTCAGTGACCCTGTTCAGACCACACACTAAGTCATAGTAGTGAAGCATTTTGAACTAAACATGATGGCTTAGCATGTTGTGTGAACCATGACTTAGCGTGTCATGTGAACCATTCCTACCCATTCCTATATAACCACGGTTTAAACACACTCACTGACCATTGCTGCAAATGTGGTGAAAAAGGAAATGATGGACTAGGGAAGGGAATGAAAATAAAATGGCCGGTATCATACTGCCTTTATATAAATCTGTGATGTAGCTACATTTGGAATACTGTATACAGTTCTGGCTGCCCCTTAAGATTTATAGCTCCAGAGCTTTGCTGTCCCCTTTTTTTCTTTGGTTTGGTGGTGCTTCTTTACCTTGCTTCTGCACCTGCCCCATGTCAAACATAATTTTGTAAAGCTGAAATGTGTATAGAAAATGGCAACCAAAACAATCAAAATATTTGTAAGACCTCCCCTATGGGAAAAGCTTAAGTATTGGGGCCATTTAGTGTAAAGATGACAGAGAAGGGTGTATATAATACAATTTTGTATAGTGTAAATGACGTGGATATAAATAATTTTCTTCTTATCGTCACGATACTAGAAATGAATCACCAATAGACAAATTCTAGACAAACAAAAGAAAGTACGTCTTCACCAAATGCGTAATTTAATTTGCTGCTCTGAGATATGGTGGTGATCATTGGCTTAGATAGCTTTAAAAACTGATTGGATCAATTCATTGAAGGTAGGCCTGTTAATTAGACATGATAGTTAAATGGAACTCAAGCTTCAGAGGCTGTATTTACTATTAGCGGGTAAACAATGGGGAAAGACATTTTCCACAATGATCTGCTTCTGGGCTTCCTGGAAGCATTTCAGGGCCAGTTTGGGAAACAAGGTGAACCTTTGTTTCATCTACCATGGCTTCTCTTGTGTTGTTATGTTTAGAGTTTTTGATGCTCACCAATTAAGAGCAAGATAACAGTCTTTTGCTGAACAGATAGAACTGAGATATTGTGATTTTAAAATAAGATCAAAATATAATTCATAAATGTTGATTTCATAATACTAAATTGAGTGTGAATTGCCTCGATGGCTGAATTCTCATTGTAATTCGAGATCTGAAAAACCTCTGTTTATTTTTAGTTAAATACTTTAGGTTAGATTGCTTATTTCCCATAGGCTAGTTGATTAAGTTTTATGAATTTATTAATCTAAAAACTATTTAAAATTATTTCTAGGCCACTTTTAAGTGGAAACCTTCTTATTAATATACACTTGTTATGTTGAGACCAGGGCAATAACTGTAGGTGGAAATAAGCTTTCTTCATAGTATCAGTGTGTTTTCAATCGGCAAAACTACATACGCCTGTTTTATGACATTTGTTAATTCATATAGATAAAAGAACAACATGGAAAAAACACATTTTAAGGCTGCAGTGTAATACACATTTTCATGGGCGTAAGTCCTACAGAGCTCTATAGGACTTACTTCTGAGTAGACATACATAGGATTGCACTAAGTATTCATACCTATTTCTTAAATGACTGTTCAGACAACATGCTAAGCAACATGTTAATTGTTTTCAGCTGAATATTATGGCTTAGCGTGAACAATACTTAGAGTGTCGTGTGAACCATTCCTACCCACGGTGGCTAAATAACCATGGTTTCAACATGCTCACTAACCATTTGCTGCAAAAGGGTTAGCAGCCTACCCATGGCTTAGCATGTCACCTGAACAGGCCCAATAACCTTCTAGGTGTTTTTTTTAAAAAAAAAAATCAAAAAGCTTTTACAGACTATTTTAACTGTGCTTATTTGTAAACAACCCCAAATCGTCTTCCTGATAAGTATGCCTAGGATTGCAGCCTGCTTAGAAATCATAGGCACAACACAAGGATTTTAGTACACATTTATAAGAAAACTATTATGGATTGAAACAGCATTATACTATCGAAACACATTTACTTAAAAGTAAACCCATTTATTTCAGTGAAATGTGTGACAGAACACCAATCATTACAAAATACTATGCATCAGATTTCCATATCCTCTTAACATCCAGAGGACATTTACCTGTTACATTATTGCATAGTCTTATTAAAAATCTAGCTCCTGGGGCTTTGTTAAATCTGTGGAAAACATTTAGCTGACAGAACTGCTTCCAGTTTACCATAATTCTTTGCTAATACATTGTTGTCTTGGAAACACTTTCTCTACCTACTACTCGTCTCTGAGAATAGGGATGCTATGATACTGGTACTTACGTTTCTGAAGATGTAGTGGCAACTAATTATTTTCCTTTGTATACCATTTTCAAACAGCCACACTTAAAGTGGCCACTTAAATGATAAAAAAGCAACTAATTCTATTCTGAATACGTTATCTCTAATTTAAATCTTTCCTAAATAATCTGCCGCCCTTTAGATATACCTTGGAGAATGCTTCTCTCTCTCTCTCTCTCTCTCTCTCTCTCTCTCTCTCTCTCTCTCTCCCTCTCCCTCCCCCCTTTTTCTTGAGTTCAGTGGTAGGATTGACTCCATCTCGCGTGCAGGTGAGAAAAACGTTAGTTTCTATTCAATAGATTTATATACCTCTGTCCATATTTACTAATATCTCTAAGCAGGTTACAAGAAAAATTTAAAAACATACATTATATGCATTAAAATTAAAATATATAATTGCTAAAAAGTAATAAAAACATTAAAACCACTACAACACATAATTACAAACAAACTGGGCAGCACTCAGGGCACCTCCCAAATACCAGTGGGGAGATCATTCCATAAATTGGATGCCAACATGGAGAAGGCCCATAGTGTTAAGGAGGATTTCTACAGATATGCCTTCTCCTGCAACAGCATATCCCACTTTCTATCTGCTTTTTAGCTTCTATCTGCTTTTTACAGCAGGAATCACAGAGCTGGAAGGGGAGATTTTTAGGCCATCAAGTTAAACCCCTGCTCAGTGCAGGAATCCAGTTTTAAGTATCCCTGATAGATAGCCATCTAGACTTTGCTTGAATACCTCCAGCGAGGGAGTAGAAACTAAAACCCATTATTTTGTGTCCTGCAGTCATGAATGATAGAGAACAGGTTATAGGCCTCATCTGTATGACAACCCTTTAGGTACTTGAAAAGTGCTATAATCTTCTCCCTCAGTCTTCTCTTCTCAGGGCTAAAGATACCTTCACTCTTTCCTCATAGGACAATTTCTAGTCCCTAATCACTTTTGTTGCCCTTTTCTAAACTCATTCCAATTTATCTGATTCATTCTTAAAGTGTGTTGCCCAGTGGGTGGGATTGGAGATCAATAGGAACATAAAACAGGGGCTTACACATCTCCATGTTGTGCTAAGATTGATTGAATGAACGAACCCTGTTTTCTAATCCCTGGGATAATAGTCTTTGTGCTATACAAATGATAATTGTCAGAGGGGTATTTGATTTATAACTAGTTCTTATCTAATATAAACTCCACAATTGTTATTACAGAATCTACTGCATTGTTTATCATTTCTGTTATACGAGGGAAAATTCAAACTAGTCAAATAAAAAATACCTTTTTTGTTGTTTCTAGTCAGAGACTTTCTCCCTTTGTGATATAAGGATCATCCTTGGGAGGGGAGTTGGGCTCGGAGGAAACCAGCTACCTCTCTCCAGTGATCTTTTAAATTGTGAAGGGGCATACACTTTTAAAGTGTATTTCAAAGACACTTTGCTGGGGCAGGACAAGGGACTGGTGTCAGTGTGTGTGTGATGGTGGGAGTCTCCAAACCCATTTCCCTCCCCTAGGCCCTTTCTGCACCTCAGGATTATTCCAGGGAAATGGAAGGATCGTCCCTGCCTCCTCTCGGGATCCCCTGTGTGTCATTTGCATGCACAGGGATGATCCCTGGAAAAATGGCTGGTGTAGAAAGGGCCCTAGTCTCCTTTTGGGGTAAGTCCCAGCTCCAATAAATGAAGCCTCACATCTATACAGCTGCTCTCTGCAGCCAATATCTGAAAGTAGCATGAGACCAGTTGGAAAGAGAAGTAGGGTTCAAAAGTGTAGGATGTTCTGGCATACCTAGAGAATCTTTCTGTTGATTAGGATGTGTCTTAACTTGCCCTTTCCTCCCTGTTTTGGAGCCCAGCATATCCATATATTAGACACTTCCTTTTCTAACATATACAATGCTTGTGATTTCTCAAATAGATTTGCTTGGCTATATTGCTTATTGCAGATTAAAATTTTATTCTAGATGTCTGCTAATAAATAAATAAATAAATAATGAACATTTTTTTTAAAAAAATGTGTAGAAACAGTGAAATATTATCAACATTGCTTCCATAAGAATCACTTCAGGAAACTTACTTTGGTCTGGCCACAGAAGAAGCATATTCCAAACCTCATTCCTTACCTCGAACATTCGGGTTTGCCTTAGTAAAGACTGCCACACAATACAGTCAGAACAAAGTTCTTTTCATTGTAGTGATTCATAATGTTATGTGTTATACTTGCGGAAATGGAGAAGTTGCAATAACCACAAAGCCTCAGACTAGTATCTGGTTTTCTGTTCTTGTTTCTGAAGTATGTGACAAAGGAAATTAGATAACATTATTCTTCCTGGCAAGGCTTTGTTTCTGTTGCTCCCTAGAGATGAAAACGTTTTGCTGGGATTTTGTTATGATGTTGTTCTATTATGTGTTTCTGCATATTTCACAAACCACACATACTGGCTTTTTCCTTTCTTTCAGTAGACTATTAATAAATAAATAAGCATATTTTGACTTAAATGTGCTTATTTATTTGTTAACAGTAGACTAAAAAAAGCCTGCTATACACCTATTCTTGTCAAGTTTCTGGAAGATGGCTCTTGAAAACAAAACATCCTGTAGATAAAAATATATATCTTCTGAATTAAAGAACAAATAATTCTTTGTCACTCTTTCCAGAATTAAGAATTCTTAAGCATACTTTATCAGGCCATTATCCTGAAGCATTATTATTATTATTATTATTATTATTATTATTATTATTATTATTCTGCCCCATAGCCAAAGTTCTCTGGGCGTTTATAAAATTCAGGAAAAATTACAAAATACGACATTGTGATAAAAACAGTTTAAAAAATTTTAACACAAAAAATTAAAACACTCAAAAACGATTGCAGTAAACAATTTTCAATAATAGACTTGTTCAAAACAGCAGACAATTTTCCAAGTTCATAGCTTGGGGGTTCTCCTAGAACCATCTCTGTCACTTGAGGCTCAGGTGGCCTTGGTGGCACAGAATGCCTTCTATCTACTTTGGTTGGTGGCCCAGCTATGCCCTTATCTGGACAGGGATAACCTGGCTTCAGTTGTCTACGCTCTGGTATCCTCCAAGTTAGATTACTGCAATGCAATCTACGTGAGGCTGACTTTGAAGATGGTTCAGAAGCTGAAGCTTTTGCAAAATGCGGCAGCCAGACTAATAACGAGGACCAAGAGGTTCGAACATGTAAGACCAACTCTGGCCCGCTTGCATTGGCTGCCTGTATGTTTCCAAGCTTGATTCAAATGCTGGTTTTAACCTATAAAGTTTTACATGGCTCAGGACCACAATGCCTCTTCTGACATGAACCTACCCATACACTATGCTCAGCAACTAAGGTCCTCCTCTGGGTGCCTACTCCAAAAGAAGCTCAGAGGATGGCAGCAAAGGAGAGGGCCTTCTCAGTGGTGGCCCCCCAATTATGGAATGTTCTCCCTGACAAGGCATGCCTGGCACCAACATTGTTACCTTTTCAGTGCCAGGTTAAGACTTTTATCTTCTCCCAGGCATTTAACAACATATGCTCAGTTTTTAATTGACCCCAGATCTGCTGAGAGATCATAGTTGTTTTGAATGTATATTGTGTGTTTTTTAAATGCTTTTATGGTTTTTAAATGTTGTGCCTTTATGATTTTAAATTTTGTATATTGATTTTTAATGTTCAATGTTTTAATCTTTGTAAACTGCCAAGAGAGCTTCAGTTATGTGGCATTATGTAGAATAATAATAATAATAATAATAATAATAATAATAATAATAATAATTTGTTCAAAACAGCCCCATCATATTCCATTAAATGCCTGGGAGTAGAGGGCAATCTCAACCTGGTGCCAAAAAGATGACAGTGTCAGCGCCAGGCAGGCCTTAGTAGGCAGCTCATTCCACAGTTGGGGAGCCACCACTGAGAGAGCCTTCTCCCTCATTGTCACCTTCTGAGCTTCCCTTGGAGGAATACTCAGAGGAAGGCCTCAGATGTTGATTGTAGTGTCTGGGTATGGAGAGTTCTAGGCAGAGTATCTCAAGGGTTTCTGGGAAGGCAAGTGTTTGTAATTCATTCTTCCTATATCTGTTCTGGTCAGATATTTGTGCTATGTGCCCTGTCTCCACAGTGCCATCACTAATGTTCCTCCTTGTGCATAATTAGACCAAGGAAGATGAAGCCAGAGGAAATAAAGCCCCATGCCATAAATCTGAGTTATGGGTTCCTTTCTGGAGTTTATATACTTCTGGTGATGAGCTGTGATTTGGTGCAGAGTTACTCTAACTCCTATACTGCATCTAGCTGTCAATCTATAGGGCTCTAAAACGAATTATAACACCACAATGAATAATTCTGCAAATCCAGCTCTGAAGGAAGTGGACCCTTTCCCACACCAGAGGAGAATATTGCACATCCCATGTGCAGTCTCTATACCAAGGATGAAGAAATGTTTTCAGCCCAAAGGCCCCATGCCAGCAGTGGGTGGGATCACAGCCCAAAGTTGGAGCGGCATCCCCAGTGCTGTTATATGCCCTTTGACTGCTTGCACACACACACACACACTCTTACCCATTCTCTCTCTCTCTCTCTCTCTCTGTGTGTGTGTGTAAAGTGATGCACATTGGGACAAAACATCCCAACTTCAAGTATAACCTGATGGGATCTGAGCTAGCAGTGACTGACCAAAAAAGAGATCTTAAGATTGTGGTGGATGAAAATATCGATGAAAATATCTCCTGAGTTTGCAGCGACTGTGAGAAGGACAAATTCCATTTTAGATATAATTAGAAAAGGAATTGAAAATAAAACTGCTAATATTATAGTGCCCTTATACAAATCTATAGTACGACCATGCTTAGAATATTGTGTATCTTTTTGGTCACAGCACCTAAAAAAAGAATATTGTAGAGCTGTAAAAAGTGCAGAAAAGGGCAATTAAAATGATCAAGGGGCTGGAGCAACTGCCCTATGAGGAAAGGTTACAGCAGCTGGGATTGTTAGCTTACAAAAAAAAAGTGTGAGTAAGTGGGGCATGATAGAGGTATACAAAATTACTCATGGTGTGGAGAAAGTGGATGGGGAGACTTTTTTTTCATTTCTCATAATGCTAGAACCCTGGGGTCATTCCATGAATCTGATTGATGGGAGATTCAGAACAGATAAAAGGAAGTACTTCTTCACACTGCACATAGTGAAACTATGGAATTCACTTTCACAAGATATAGTGATGGCCACCAATTTGGATGGCTTTTCTAGGAAAACAAAATGAAGCGGGACACAGGCTGATAGAATTTTGCCAGGACAACTCACTGTGCATAACAAACACTCTCTTCCAACAACCTAAAAGACGGCTTTATACATGGACTTCACCAGATGGCCGACACCGAAATCAAATTGACTACATCCTTTGCAGCCAAAGGTGGCGGACATTTATACAGATGGTAAAAACAAGACCTGGAGCTGACTGTAGTTCAGATCACGAACTTCTTATTGCACAATTTAGAATCAAACTAAAGAGAATAGGGAAGACCCACAGATCCGTTAGATATGAGCTCACTAATATTCCTAATAAATATGCAGTGGAAGTGAAGAATAGATTTAAGGGACTAGATTTAGTAGGTAGGGTCCCGGAAGAACTATGGACAGAAGTTCGCAACATTGTCCAAGAGGTGGCAACAAAAAACATCCCAAAGAAAAAGAAAACCAAGAAGGCAAGATGGCTGTCTGCTGAGACACTGGAAGTAGCCCAAGAAAGAAGGAAAACAAAAGGCAACAGTGATAGGGGGAGATATGCCCAATTAAAATCAAAATTCCAGAGGTTAGCCAGAAGAGATAAGGAATTATTTTTAAACAAGCAATGCGCAGAAGTGGAAGAAGACAATAGAATAGGAAGGACAAGAGACCTCTTCCAGAAAATTAGAAACATCGGAGGTAAATTCCAAGCAAAAATGGGTATAATCAAAAACAAAGATGGCAAGGACCTAACAGAAACAGAAGAGATCAAGAAAAGGTGGCAAGAATATACAGAAGATCTGTATAGGAAGGATAATAATATTGGGGATAGGTCAGACGGTGTGGTCAGTGAGTTAGAACCAGACATCCTGAAGAGTGAGGTTGAATGGGCCTTAAGAAGCATTGCTAATAACAAGGCAGCAGGAGATGACGGTATCCCAGCTGAACTGTTTAAAATATTGCAAGATGATGCTGTCAAGGTGATGCATGCCATATGCCAGCACATTTGGAAAACACAAGAATGGCCATCAGACTGGAAAAAAATCAACTTATATCCCCATACCAAAAAAGGGAAACACTAAAGAATGTTCAAACTATCGGACAGTGGCACTTATTTCACATGCCAGCAAGGTAATGCTCAAGATCCTGCAAGGTAGACTCCAGCAATTCATGGAGCGAGAATTGCCAGATGTACAAGCTGGGTTTAGAAAAGGCAGAGGAACTAGAGACCAAATTGCCAATATCCGCTGGATAATGGAGAAAGCCAGGGAGTTCCAGAAAAACATCTATTTCTGTTTTATTGACTATTCTAAAGCCTTTGACTGTGTGGATCATAACAAACTGTGGCAAGTTCTTGGTGGTATGGGGATACCAAGTCATCTTGTCTGCCTCCTGAGGAATCTGTATAACGAACAAGTAGCAACGGTAAGAACAGACCACGGAACAACGGACTGGTTTAAGATTGGGAAAGGAGTACGGCAGGGTTGTATACTCTCACCTTACCTATTGAACTTGTATGCAGAACACATCATGCGACGTGCTGGGCTTGACGAATCCAAGGCTGGAGTTAAAATCGCAGGAAGAAACATTAACAATCTCAGATATGCAGATGACAGCACTTTGATGGCTGAAAGCGAGGAGGAGCTGAGGAGCCTTATGACGAAGGTGAAAGAAGAAAGTGCAAAAGCTGGGTTGCAGTTAAACCTCAAAAAAACCAAGATTATGGCAACCAGCTTGATTGATAACTGGCAAATAGAGGGAGAAAACGTGGAGGCAGTGACAGATTTTATATTTCTGGGTGCAAAGATTACTGCAGACGCTGACTGCAGCCAGGAAATCAGAAGACATTTACTTCTTGGGAGGAGAGCAATGACAAATCTTGATAAAATAGTTAAGAGCAGAGACACCACACTGACAACAAAGGTCTGCATAGTTAAAGCAATGGTATTCCCCGTAGTAACCTATGGCTGCGAGAGCTGGACCATAAGGAAAGCTGAGCGAAAGAGGATAGATGCTTTTGAACTGTGGTGTTGGAGGAAAATTCTGAGAGTGCCTTGGACTGCAAGAAGATCAAACCAGTCCATACTCCAGGAAATAAAGCCAGACTGCTCACTTGAGGGAATGGTATTAAAGGCAAAACTGAAGTACTTTGGCCACATAATGAGAAGACAGGATACCCTGGAGAAGAGGCTGATGCTAGGGAAAGTGGAAGGCAAAAGGAAGAGGGGCTGACCAAGGGCAAGATGGATGGATGATATTCTGGAGGTGACAGACTTGACCTTGGGGGAGCTGGGGGTGGCGACAGCCGACAGAAAGCTCTGGCGTGGGCTGGTCCATGAAGTCACGAAGAGTCGGAAACGACTGAACGAATAAACAACAACAAAAAGGGGATTAGACAAATTCATGGTGGATAAGGCTATCGATGGCTACTAGCCCTGATAGCTCTATGCTACCTTCGGTATCAGGGGTAGTATGCCTATGTACACCAGTTGCTGGGTGCCTGGGGAAAGGCTGGTGGGTTAGTTGGGGAAGCCATATGAGCCATATCCAATGTATAGAACATTTGAAACACCACTGTGCCTGAACACAAAGTCTCTTTTCAGTATTCTGAGCTGGGGTGCCTAGTTTGCCACCTCTTTTGGGACAATATGCCCACTCAGGCAGGAAAACTTGCTTGCTATCCCAAGTTCTTCAGTTTCTCCTGTTTATGGATAAATGTATCTCTTGGAAATCATTAGCAACAAGTTGTCCTTGACGGGCATGCTCATCAGCAATTACTAAAGGGGGATGTTCCATCCCCATGCCTTTCAGAATTCCCCTCATTGTTAACATGTGTTGCCCAAGTGTCTGTATTTTCTAAATGCTCATCTTTCTGCAAACCCAGCTATCTATGTGGGCCAAGCTTCTCACCAACCAACAGTACCTAAGATTGCAAGATCTGAGCTTTAGTTTATTGGGTCACATCCAACCAATTAGTGACTCCAGACACCTATTCAGAGCATCCTCAACCTCTCTTAATTTGAGAGAAGTAGTTGGGTGCCAATAATATAGTGACTTGCTCCAGATCCCCACACAACCTCTGCTAACGGTTTCATGTAAATCTTAAACAACTTGAGCAATTTCACACAAGTTCAGTCAGGAAGCAGAGCAAAGGTCTGCCATGTGGCAGAGTAAAGATCTCACAGCACCACCTTCTGGTAGGAATGGAACTACCAAAACACAGTGCTTCTAGTTCCCAGTGCATATCATTGATTCAGAAAGAATTTTCATGACATTGAAAGCTGATGAGAGAATTAACAGGTTGCATTCTCCATCGTCATCCTTCAGGGTCACCATGGGACTTTCAGTTCCAAAACCAGACTCGAAGCCAGATTGAAATGGGTCTAGGTAATGTTCCATCCAGGATGGTCTGGAGTTGTGGAGTAATCATCTGTTCAAACACTTTCCCCAGTAAGGGACTGCGGGCCCTTAGTCAATAATTGCCAATATCTTTTGAGTCTACAAACAATTGCCTCCTTCAAGATATTCAAATATGGTATTAAATGTAAATATTTCTTTTGATAATGATATATGAGGCACATATTTAGGATGAAATTTAATCCATTTATTAAATGTGACTAAGAGAATTACCATAGCTTGCCTGTTTCTATTCAACATTACATATTTATATATACATATTTCTGACAAAACAAAGAACAGTTTCTAAGCCTGCAATCCTTTGCACATATTTCTGAGCTTATTTCTGAGCGGACATCCATGAATTTGTTTTGTTGCTCATATATCCATATCTTTTAGTAACCCACAATATTTTAAGGGGCAAACTCTAACTTCGTAGCGCAATCTATCTTACGCAGTTAAATAAAAGAGCAAGGGAAAAAAGTAAATGAAGTTACTTAATTAGTGAATGCATTTTCAAATTAAACAAAGCAAGTTTTGTTTTTGTTTTGTTTTTAAAATGTGGTGTAAATCATAAGGCCACATAACCTTCAACCTTTCCCGGAAACATTCTTTATTTGTTAACTCTTCAGCTAGTTTCATTTATTGAGAGACCCGCTGTGAGTTTTAGAAAATTTTGCTGCAACTTCTTTGGGACTGAAGCACATTGTCAGTCAACTCAGTCTTCTTCATGCCAGCCAACTGTCCCTTAATAGAATGATTCAACTCAGTGAATGGGACTCATACTTTGAGGAGACAATTGGCTAGCAGAGAGAGTGCCAAATTGATTTAACTTTGCACAAGTGTGAAAGAATTTGTTAAAAGACCCTGTCAGCTAATGTTGGCATAAGTTCCAGCTGCCTGAAAACTGCTCTAAATTGATAAGTACCCTGTTTAGACAAATGTGAATATAATTATTTACACTATTTGAAATAGTTTTTTTAAACAAAAAACTGGTTTTATCCTTCTTTCTGATGAACTCTGTAAACTACTGCATATATTTGTCATCTCAGTTGTCCACATACTGACAAATGGGGTGGGATCAGGCAGTGTAGAACTTGCCAAGGACCCTTTCTTACCTTGCCTGACCCCACCTCAATTTGCCAAACTCCTTAACTTTTGTGCGAAAAAAAAGAAAAAAAGTACAGGGTTGAAAGAGCCTCATCTCCCCTTCAAATTTTCAAAGGCCAAGCGTGTACATGTACATTTCCTTCACATTGCAGGGCATTCCTGCTGGCAATGAGTAAATGCTAATCAAGGGATTGTGGGGTGAGAAACAATTGTGTTAAGTTTCCTGTTTCCACACAACCAATGCAATTCAGGCTGCCATGACTTGAAAGTTTTAAGGATGTTGTCTCCTTGATCCTTCTGTCACAACAATGAAGGAGAGAATAATAATAATAAAAAATAGAAGAACATAGGAAAAAGTAGGCCTCAAGCTTGAGCTTGAAATTAGTAATTTATTTTATGAAGAATATCCAGTGTTTATTGACCAAAGTTCTTCCTCAGGGCACAAACAAAAATTACATTAAACAGGATATTAAAATGAGTCAAAGTACTGACAAATAATGTCTAACCTTGAAATAGATAACGATGACTAATAATAAGTAAATATTTTCAGCTGTTTTAATGTTTGTGTAACATCATATTAATGGTAATATCCATATTTTTAAAGACCTGGAAGGATGAACCGTGCTAAGTAAATTTATAAAGATAGGTCATTGTGGCGTCACCAGCCTCTGTGATGTCTATTTTTAAAACTCTCCTTTACTACCACCCCCCTATTCTTTATCCTTTAAAAGAATGAGGGAATCCTAAATCTTAGTGTGTGAGTGTGCATGTGTATTGTCCACCTGAAGTAATGCATATGACTGAGCAGACATGGTTGTTAAAACAAAATAATAAAGTTTATTCATATAAAAAAGATTTTAAAAGACAATTTAAAATTATTCTACTTTATCCACATACATCTACCTCCTTCAACCTCCCAGGGAATACTAACCACCTCCAAATCCAATAACCCCACTTTCTAATGCTATCCTAAAACAAGGTTCTATGAAAACCCACTCACTCCTACCCTTACTAGCTCCTTAATCCTAACAATCCACTCTCTGACTAACTCCCTCTAACTGCCCAAAACTCCTTAACTGTCTTTCATTCCCCCCTCTCTCTCCATTCAAATCAACCAACCAATCAGATGACACTATTCACACTGCTCACCATTCTAACTCCCCCCTCCAACTTACTCACCATTTCCTGAAAATAAAAGAATTGGCCACAGCAAATCCAAACTTGAACGAAACCCTTAAATATACACATATAAACAATAACATAAATTATCATTTTGTCACATTCATCTTGGTTGTATCGATGCAAACTACGGTTTAATTGGCTCTCTTTTTAAAGAGAATAATTATAATATTGTGTTGTTATTTTTGTTATCATTCTATCGTTGTTCACTCTGGAATCTGTTTAGATGTTGAGTGGTATACAAATGTTGTGAATAAATAAACAATAAGGTTTAAGTGTGTAAGGGTAGGTAGCCTCATGCGCCATGATTGGCCTGTGGTTGTGGTATACTGGTGGTTGTGTGCTATGATTGGGAACTGATTTGTATAGAATATGATGTAAGTGTTCTGCTCAGAATTTTTCTTTTCCTCTCTCTTCCTATTCCTTGCAAGGGCTCGCTTGTTTTATTCTAATACTATCAGTGTTGAGAGCAATTTAGTATCAATGTTGTGAGCAATTCACATGATATTCTGTTTTTTGTGTTTGCTTTTTATTAATGCTGTGCTAAAGTTACTTTGAAGGAAAAGCCCATAAAAGTAGAACAGTTTATTATAAACAATCAAGTCAAAGATAATCATCTGAGGCTGCAAGTCTGTACACATTTACGTAAGGGTTAATAAAAAAAAAACAGGATTGATTTTTTAAAAAATCAAAACTGATTGGTGTTTTTTTAAAATTTAAATCAAAACCAATTTGATTTTTTTTAATCAGCTTTAAAATGTTCTTAAACGAATTAATAAGAAAAAGCACCTCAGTCAAAGATATCATCATGAATACAAATAACTATACAACTTCTAATTATGATCTATGAATACGCCTAGAGCAATTTATGGAGATGGGAGGTAACCTAATCAGCTTTATTTTGCATTGCAGATGGTATACAGAAGTGCATGCTCTCCCCCACTTTCTCTCAAGGCCTTGCTTCTCTTTAAGTGCAAAGATAGAGAGGATCAGTGAATAGAGAATTTGGGGAGATGGAGTAGATCCGAACAAGGAGGGAGGTGGAGTCTGGATATAAATGCAAGGGACAGGGGAGGAGTACAGAAACTGAAACCACAAGTTAACAGAACATATTCATCCAGTCCTGACTCCTGAGGAAACTTCTGCTGCATGTAGCCTCCACTGTAGAAAGGAAACACCTAGCATGGCAGCAGCAGGCTGTAAAAGATACCCCAATTGGGAATATTTTGTTTCTGTACCTGCTGTGGTTGAAACTGCCTAATTTTTAAAAAAAATATCTTTACATTTTTCTAAAAACTGAAAACGTTAACCATTCAAAATCCATGTGCCTGTTTTGTTAATGTTGTTTGCTTTTCTTCTCATTAGTTTTCATCTTCAACGATCTTATTAGTACAATTTCAAAGCCTGTTTGGTGGTGGTGATTCTGGCACATTGTGACAAAAGGCCATGATTAATAAGGGAAAACATGATAGAGGTATACAAAATTATGCATGGTGTGGAGAATGTGGATAGGGAGACAATTTGGACTCTCTCCCACAATACTAGAAACCAGGGTCATCCCATGAAGCTGATTGTGGGAGATTCAGGACAAATGAAAGGAAGTACTTCTTCACACAGCACATAAAGAGGGGTTGATAAATTCCTTGAGAAGGCTATCAATGGCTACTAGAGGTGATGGCTATGTGCTACCTCCAGTATCAGAGGCAGTAAGGATATATACACCAATTGTTGTGCCGTGTCCTGCTTTGCGGGTCCCTGGTTGACAGCTGTTTGGCCACTGTGTGAACAGAGTGCTGGACTAGATGGACCCTCAGTTTGATCCAGCATCAGGGCACTTCTTACATTCTTATGAACAGTTGGAGCTGGTTCATCTCCTGAATGACTTCACAAGTTCATTCTGCTTTAATACTAAAATAACCAAATTATCATCCCATTTTTGATGGAAATTAATCTGAAAACAATTCACAATAATAACATACTTCCAGGAAAATGTGCACAGCATCAAACTGTGCATCCCATTCTTTTTCAGTGAGAGAGTTAAGCATAAGCTTTCTTATCACCACTGAAATAAATAGGTTTGAGATTGATAACTTACTGACTTTTTTTATTACCCTATATCGTTGTAAAATGTTACCATGTGCATTTTTAAAATGTTACTGAAAGATTCTAAAGAGCACCAATATCTGTAAATGGAAAACTATAACATGTGTAAAGTGGTGAGGGCAGAATGTTTTCCACTTTAAAACTTCAAAATAATTGTTATCTGCTTCAAAATGTCTTTTAAATTATAGTTACGAACTCTCTGTGATCTATATTTTCGGCATATTTCATGCCGAAAATATAGGCATAGTTTAGAGATTGCTTTTATTTATTTTTAGAATAAAGTTTAAAATTAGACTTCTTATACATGGCCTTCGGTTTTGTTTCCCTCAGATATTTAAAGACATGCAGCTTTGTCTTGATATTGCACCTGTTGTCTAATGCAGCATTACATGTAAGGCTGCCATTTTCCCAGTAAATGAAAAAGGGTATTATCCATTTATATATGCTTAATATAATTAAATGTATGGAGAACGTTAACTGCCTGTTCCAAAACATTGAAACAGAGATAGAAAACATTTGGGTAGATGTTCAAACAGAAACAGCCACTGTTGGTATAAAAGTAGCCTGGTAAGTTTTGTTAGCATATTTTTCATGGTGGCATAGCAAGGCATCCACCAAATCCTAAAGTGCCTCCCTCAGCTGGCAGATGTTGAGTTTAGTATTGCATTTTTAAGCATTGCCCATCACTGCATAATAATAGATAGTCTAGAGACCAAAGCATTACTATACTAATGTTAGTACAGCTCATTAGAATGGAGACAACCCTTCTCTCCTAGTAAATCAAAATCCTCCAATTTCATGGGTTAGTCATGGTGAAATCAGAACATTTGATGACCTGCTGCCATTTATAATAAGAAAATTTCATTAAATGATATAAATTGCACACAAATCATTTAATACTTTGTTGGAAATAGAAACTAAAGCTATTGTGTATCCTTTGAAAACTTTATTCTTTATTTGTATTCAGTTCATTTTACCTTCATTACAAAAATTGCACTTCTATCAGAAAGCTCTTGGCATGAACTGTTTGATCATTTGTCCCTGTATTTAGAGGCTTTGCGAGCACAATGTTTTAGGCATTGTAACCTTTAGTAGAAAGCACAGTTTTACCTGCAACTGTAATGTTGCAGATCAAATTTGCTGCTTTCAATTTGCAGCTTTTATAAATGAAACATAATGGCTAGCTCCCAATATAGACCTATACAGATTGCTATGTTCTGCAAGGCAAACCCGAATTGAGACTTATTACAGGCTGCTAGATAAAGGTAAATATCCTCTAGACTATCCTCCTGTAGTGGATGTTATGTAACTAAAAAACTTAAACTACGGCTTTTGTTAACTCTTGTCTATATTGTACCTGCTCGTTCTGTATCTTAATATTGTACTGCTGGTTGCAATCCATAAGTGTGCTTACATTGGCCTTAGCTAGACCTAAAGTTTATCCCAGGATCGTCCCAGGGTCATCCCTGTTCATGTAAATGACACACAGGATATCCCGGGAGCAGGCAGAGACGACCCCGGGATAAACCTTAGGTCTAGCTAAGGCCATTGTTATCTATTGGGTTTTCCCTTCAGCAGCTCTCCTGTCAACTGCTTTTTCAATTCCCATGGGGGTTGGGGGTGTTTTTAGAGCAGTTTACCCCTGTCTGTGCAGAAAACCTTTGAAGTACAAACAGCTTGTGCATCCGTACATTGGCTGCATGTGGAAGACACAATAGTCAACCCTGTGTGAATAATCCATGTCACACAGATGGCTATGAGCCGCTATAGCCACCCCTTTCCTTGTTTCTGTGGCCCTGCTGGGGAAGGAGGCATGAAGCGATACCATCTCCTGACAGGATGATATTGCTCTACGCCGCCACCTCCTTCCCCATTTGTTGCGTGGTCAAGGGCAGAGAGATACACTGACAGCTCTCTCCGCATTGGCCTCACAGCAAATGGGGAAGGAAATGGGGAAGGAGGCGTTGCGGGGAGATACCATCCTCTTCCCCATTTGTTGCTCTCCTGAGGGCGGAGACAGACGCTGTCAGGAGATCTCGCCTGACAATGTGCTCATCCCCCACCCTCGGCAGAGAAAAAATCTTGCAAAGTGGTGGCGGCTGGCAACAGGAGATGCTAGGAGCTTCTGCTGCTCTTAAGCAGGGGAAATAACCAATAGCAGCATGGTTTTTCCCCTACAAACAGTCATCGGTGGATTATTTAGTCTACCATGGACTACTATTTAACCAACCGTTGACTATTGTGTCATCTAAACCCAGTCACTATCTTGTTATATTACAAACACTGATTTGATTGTAAACAAATGCACACTAGACACTAACCACTGTTTAATACCAGTTCTAAAGATAAGCTCCATTCTGTTTCAATATACCTGATAGAGATGAAACGCTCTCTGCTTGGAAGTACTCATGGATTAATTGGGATTCACAACATAGAATAAGAATGAACTGTGTGGCTTCTTTTTCCCTTTGCTGCAAAATCCAAATCGCATGTGGCATTGTCTAGCATCACAAATAATACCTGATTGAGAATAAAATTGAAAGAGAGAATGGTTATTGAAAATAACCTAATTTTGATGCATTAAAATGAATGGTTAAACTTCTATGTTCCTTATATTTCACTTTTTAACTTAAAAATCTGTAAAACACATTGCATAGTAGGGCTGTGGACATGGGTGAGAGTCTTATTCCAGTACCTTGAAGACCTGCCAGGATTTTAAGGATTGAAGGGTATTCAGTATAAGACTAGTATTTGTGAACTGCCAGAGAGCTTCAGCTATTGGGTGGTATAAAAATGTAATAAATAAATAAATATCAAATTTAAAATTTTGAAAAAATATAGTAATGGTAGATGGAAGGCTTCATAATCCATTCGCAACTCAATTGTATGTGTTTCTACTCAAAAGCAAGTTCCACTTAATTCAATGGAACTCATTCTCAGGTAAACTTATCTGCCTCCCCACCAGATATTGTTGCACTCCAGCTCCCATTAGTGCCATCCAACATAGTCAATAATCGTGGCTGATGGGGATTGTAGTCTAACATTTGGAGAGCTCACAGGTACCCACCATTAGTGTGTAGGATTGCAGTCTCAGTTGTAAAAATTAGATGTGCCTGACACTTAGATCTCAACTTGATCCAAATGTTTATTTCATGGCTTAAGAAATAATATTTAAATATTGTCACATCAAAGTGATACTATCTTTTTCTCTACAGAAAGACCATGGGGTGCATTAAAAGTAAGGAAGATAAAGGTCCTACCATGAAATATAGGACTGAGACTACTCCAGAACCCATTCCTTCCCATGTCAGCCATTATGGATCAGATTCAACCCAAGCAAACCAGTCGCCTGCAATAAAGGGATCATCAGTTAATTTTAACAGCCATTCCGTGACTCCTTTTGGTGGGCCATCTGGTATGACACCTTTTGGAGGAGCATCTTCTTCATTTTCATCTGTGCCATGTCCATATCCTAGTGGTTTAACAGGTGAGCATCTTTCAAAAATAATACCAGATACAAGCAGACTCCCCTGGGAGTGAAATTGGCAAAACCAAGGTACAATGTATATACCCATTCATTTATTTTTATTTTTTATTATTTTTATTTTGTCCTGCCATGAACTCTGATTAAGATGATATTGTAAAATTGTGCAGAAATTCAAGCAATGAAGGGGGGAAGCTTTAACTAGTTAACTCAAGTGAAAAAGCACTGCTATGAACAGATAAATACTAGTGGTTTTAACAGGTGAGCAAAATTAATAACTTTGACTTAATTTTTATTTTATTTTACCTGCAATATTATTATGAAGGGAAGAAAATTATTGAAAGCATGCCTTGTAACAAAAATATCTAATTATATCTTTTAAGTGACAATTTTATAGATTCTTATTGGCTCTATTTCCGCAGAATTTGGAATTGTTCCATAGTACTTTTACATGAGCTAGAGATGGGTGCTTGAGATTATATAACAGAACTTTAGGGAACAATCCTATGTCCCTTAGCATCTGAGAGGCCATAGCATATTTCAGATTCCCAGATGTGAGGTCGGAGACAATACTCTGACTTTGGAAGAAGAAATCCACATTCTGCTCCGCCTCCCCCTTGCAACTGGTGCAGAAAAAATCACATTGGCTGCTCTCCGAGGTCGTGAAGTCAGCCTTGGTGGATGAGGAAAGGAGGCATTTCAGTGGGCAGGGAGGAGACAGGAGAGGACAGGATACAGGCTATCCTGAGGCTTGTCCAGCCTCCTTCCCCCCCCCCTCCAAAATGCCCGAGCTAGATGGGCGAAAAAGCCCATCTAGTACACATGCAGAGCTGGGGAAAGATTGCCTCTATCATACCTCCTACTCTGCATTGAATTATTGTAAGTTCAGAAGGTTACAGTAATTGAGGACAGTAACAATAAGATTGTGCCAAGCTTAGAGAGAGAGGGGGGTGGGGACTTGAGCAAAATTAAGAAACCCCATTCAGAGCCCTTTGTTTCTAAGGCAATAATCTTCCAGTGACTTAGAAACAATAGAGCTATTAAGACCAGCAGACTCTCGTAGGAGTGAAGTTGGCTAAACCTAAAGCTGAATATAATTTATAATTTAGTTTAGAATGTTGTATCTGTTTCAAAAGGTATTCTAAGATTCTACAGAAATTCAAGCAATACTGCAGAAAAGCCTAAACTAGTTCTCATAAGTGAAACCAGCATTGCTTCAAACTGATTTGTGAGCATCCATTAATCAATAATACCACATGCTCTCTCATCACAGGCACCCTCAGTAGCCAGAGCAATATCCAAAGGTGTAAAGTTTTTTCCTAAAACTTTTTTGCACATTAAATGCTGTGTGCAAGCCTACATTCCCATACGGCAGTGTCCCAATATTTCAGGAACAATTTCTTAGCTTTTAGAATCTGTTTTTCTTTGATTGCTAATTGACTAGAACAAAAGTGGCTTGCAAGATGGGCAATTTTATGAAACCTATAGGATTTAAGAACATAGGGAAAACCTTACTTCGTTAGAATAAAGGATCAGACCTCCCTCACCGACAGGGATATGAGAATTGTTAGGATACTTCCCTAATGAGCTAAACCCCTGAAATTTGGTACACCCATTACTAGAAAAAAACTAAATTGATATAGTTAAGCTACTTCTACACCAGCTGGAAAGCCGAAATTTGGTACATCCTTAGTCCAATGCACCTTAATCAGAAAAACCAGGGATACATCTCTCCCCTAAAGAGGGAAACTTGAATTGTATCCCAAAATGATTACATTAAGGCAGTGACATGAGTTTTCTGGAAAATTTTGAATTGGGTGGGGGAGGTAGAGATTTCCAATGATTTTCAGTAGTCAAAACTAGTTGAATTGAAATACTGCTCCCACTTGGGGGGAAATCAATAGTGTACAATTACTGTGGTTTCAATAAACTACTCAAATTCAACAGTTTTAATTTGGACATTATTTTTATTGGAATATCTGTAAATACTTTAAGGAACAACTACTCAATAGGATACACTTCAATTACATTTTTTAATTTTTAATTAAAAAATGTAGGCACTGAATCTGCTTGTGTGTGTATGTATGTTTATGTGTAATATAAATAAATGTATTTCCTGGTGATACTCACCTGAACAATGTTAATTACAATTTTGAAATGGTTCTATTTGATTAATATATCCATTCATTATGTTACTGATTAATTTTATTTAAGTTTTTTAGAAATGGTAAATTTTCTGTTGAAAAATATAGAAGCAGGAATGTTTCCACTCCATGTCACTGCTTCAGGGTTACCCAGAAAACTGATGGCATAGACATATTTCAAGATGTGCTGATTACCAGAAAACTCTGTAAATAAGACATTTTTGCACATAACAATCAAAGTTTGTCATAGTGAGGCTAACATTCCATCACAGAGCAAGCTAAGTCACACATGGAATAGAATCTGAGGTCATGGGGGTTCCATTGCCACTTCAGACTTGGAGACACTTCCTGTAGCACCTTGGAACATACATCTGTGCTTGAAGAATGCAAGCTTCATTTTCTAATAATTTTACAAATGTCTATCATGTCCCAACCATATCATTTTTTTCTCTGAATTGAAAAGCCCTCAAAGCTGTGTTTTTTTTCATCTTCCACAAGTCTGTCATCCCCACACACAGTTGTGTTACTTTTGCTGGATCAGAGTAGTGCTATGGTAGTAAGAGGAAGTCACTCTACAGAAACGGCGTAAGTGTTTAGGGAAAAAGCATACATTCTTTCGAGATTTTTTCCCCTCTACAACCATGAGGGCTAAAAAAAATCTTTTAAACTGAATTGGAAGAAAATTGAGGAGGATCAAGAAAGTTATTTTTAGAGAAGGTGAAAAGTTGTTTGTTTATTGGCAGAGTTTACAGGCTGCATTTTCTATTGAGCTAATACTTGCTTCTTGTTGAAATGTGATACATGCATAATGCCAGTTTGATCCCTTTCATGAAATGAACTGCAGTAGAGTAGTAAAGCATACATTTTCTGCAGTACCTGCAATATTAAAATATGTTTGTTTGCAAAAAATATTGTGCCAAAGCAGTGGGTTCAGAGAGAATTATAGCTGCCATCTGTATAAAAATCAATTAGATTGCATTTAAAGTCCATCTTAACAAGCATCATACTTTTGATTTTTGTTCTTGTCAGCGTTTACTGGAAGTTAGAATTCACACTGGGAGACTAGGGCCGTAGCTAGACCTAAGGTTTATCCCAGGATTGTCCTGGGCTCAAACCTGTTCATCTAGGTTCCACACAGTTCTTCCAGCGCTCAGGCAGGGATGAACCCGGGATGATCCTGGGATAAACCTTAGGTCTAAGGTTTGAACAACACACCACAACTCATGGGTTATTTAACCCACAATGAGCTGTAGCAGCTGCGGGTGCCAGGTTCCATGTGCAAGGGTTGTTGTGTCATTTGAACCCAGCAAGCATAGATTATGTGAGGATTAAACAAACAAGCAAACTAAAACGGACCATGGGTTATGGGAGAGTTGTTTAATCCTCACTTAACCCACGCTTTCCAAATTCTCATGACATGACAACCCACAAGTAGGGGTTGCATATTCAAAATGGTGGCTGCATGCATCATAGACTCACTATAAATTAAATAAGCTATAGTGGGCTGTCATGACAACAGACCCTGCATTTAGTTATGATGCTTGACAGCAGACAATTAGTTATCCTGTAAGAACTGTGCTTTTTTCTGAATGCTGCAGATATTGTGATAATGTAATACAAATTTCTGTGTACTTACGAGATAGTAAAAACCCACAATAATTTAGAAACAGGAATCTTAATTTGAGAATTCTATTTCTAGAATTCCTTTGTTTGCAAAACGTGCTGTGAACTTTCTCAATATAAAACCTGGGTAATGAATAAATTAGTGAATTTCAATATACTAATGAAAGAGGGATGCAGTTCTTTTTACAGTGCTGTGCCCAAGTGAAGTTATTTGTTGTTTGCAAACAAAAAAAAATGGGAAGCAAATAGAAAAGGGAATTATACAGTTACTATTAGTATGCACTTTTTTCGTTTGGTGTGTACAGTTAATAGTTTTACATTAAATTAACAATGTGAAATGGCCTTGTTAGCCAAGCAGCCAGTGCTATCATGGATCTAATATAGTCACAGTCACATGCTTATCCACCAGCAGAGTCAGCAGTGCAATGATAGATGTGCAAACAAAAGTTAGCATAGCTACTCTGACAGACACCCCCATAGCATCGGTAGAAACTCCACTGCCACCTACCAATCATGATAGTGCATTTTGACAATGCCCTCTGCATTAGCTATGCACAAGAGCACTCTTCAATTCATGGCAACAACTGAACGATTTCACAACATCACACAACCTAGCACACACATACCCTCTTCTCCCAGTACACAACCAGAGAGCCATTAGGAGACCATATCTCCCCCCGCCCCAGCATCCCTCCATGCTGCACAAGCCATGATAGCTCTTCAGGTTGAAGGCCTGAATGAAGAACCCAGAAATTAACCAGGAGTGTTTTCCTGGTGTGAGAACTGTACCTTTGTACAACCAAATTCCATAACACTGTACATGAGGAAGAACATAAGTTAGAATAGCAAGCTGTATAGCAAGTAAAACTATTGGCCCAACAGTCCAGTTGGAAAAGGCGATTTGGGGGAAATGGGAGATGAGGATTGAAGTTCCACCCCAAGGCACAAACTTCCTTTTTGAGGGTTATCTTGGCAACAGTAACTTCAGATGGAAAACTTTGAATATGAGGATAAG
This sequence comes from Elgaria multicarinata webbii, assembly GCF_023053635.1. Lineage (NCBI taxonomy): Eukaryota > Metazoa > Chordata > Lepidosauria > Squamata > Anguidae > Elgaria > Elgaria multicarinata. Next base: position 56,244,638 of record NC_086177.1, read on the forward strand.
AACCCAGGCCTTCTGCTCCACAGAGCAACACTGATGAGTCCTTTCTAGACTCTCAGGTGCCCCCACCATTCATCTTCCCTGCTTCATGCATGGGAATACCCATGTGGGGCTTAATACAAAAGAACTCCATGTGTGGTACAGTGGGAAAATACAGGGTTAGTATGCAGAAGATGTCACGTTTAATCCCTGCCCATGGTCTCAGAGGGAAAAGGGTTGAGAGGAGAGAGACATGTACACCTGGGAGTACAGTGTGATAGCAAATCAGAGTGACTGGTATATGGACCTGTTCATGCTGTAATATATCTTTCATTTTGTCCAGATGCCTTCGTCCCAAGCAGATATAGGCCTTCCATGTTCATTAGAATAATGACCAGTATTTCCTGATTATTATCCCATGACACTTTGTAATCATCTGCCAGCCTTCCACTTAGTGTGGTCCAACTGATAGGTTATCACAGTAGCAGTAACCAAGGTCAGTAGAACATTGAGCTCCTGGTACCACCACCTTTGCCCTTAGTCATGCAGGGCCTTTGAAAACTGCATGTCAAAGAGATGGCAGGTACACCTTTCCCCATTACCGTATTTTCATGCTTAATACTGCTGCTCCTGTTACATTGCTGTGTGTACATTGCCTCAGGGTACTGAGCTTAGTTGCCTATGAGCAGCTGTAACAGAAGTCTACTGACTGTGCTCATTAATGCTCAAAAACTAATGTGTTTATTTGTGATATTTCTATAGTACGCAATAGCCAAAGCTGTCTGGGTGGTTCACAAAACAAATTCTCATTGGGAGATGTCGAGTGAGAAAGGGTGCTATAACCTTCATGCTCTTTCATTCCATTTACCTTGGGCTAACTGACCACCCTCCAAATGCAGTTCCAATTTGGAACTTCACCTATTTGGGAAAAACAGTGTGGTCACTGCACAAAACAGCGGTCTATGCATTTCGGCAACAAACAATATGGTTGTTGTCGTTTTCCTGAAACATTGGAAGGGCATTTGAGTGTCTGAACATACATGGTACACACACAGCTGGAAACCTTGCATAATCACGTCTTATAGATGCATGCTAAACCAATGCTTTTAGATATGTAATGAGGTCACAACCCGCAATACTATCTTGTCTTTATTGTGAGAAATAGCTCTTGGGAACTATAGCAATATGTTTTAGCATTAGGGCAGCAGAAGCAAACATCTATAACTATTCCTCTCATTTAATAAGAATATCTTGCTTACCTTCAGAATGAAATTGGTGAAATATTCTTATGTACTTTATGTATATTTAGTTCTCATTGACACATGTAGCAAAATACATGATTGGCATATTTTTGCTTTTCCTAAGGTGGTGTTACTGTTTTTGTGGCCTTATATGACTATGAAGCCAGGACCACAGATGACTTGTCATTCAAGAAGGGTGAACGGTTCCAGATAATCAATAACACGTAAGTATTCTCAGCTAGCTACTTATGGGTCTGATCAAATTGAACCCTTTTGCACACTCTTAGGCATGCTTAGTTGACCCATAAGTGTTGCTTTCCACTGGTAGGATAGTTGTTGATTGTGAAAAAGAGCTGGGAAGGTTGCAAAAGGAAACGATTGCATAATTTTATCAAGAGTAAGAATGTATCCTGCAAGATATTACTACCCTATTTCTTCGATTCTAAGACACACTTTTTCCCCCATATAAACATCTCTAAAAACAGGTTGCGTCTTAGAATTGCGGGCGCATTTATTATTTTTTAGAATCAAAGCTTTTTTTCTGTTGGTGGTACTGAAATTAATGTGCGTCTTACAATCGATGGCGTCTTAGAATCAAAGAAATACAGTATTACCTTTTTAACTGTCTTGTTAAATGTGCACATCTTGAAAATGTGTACTGTTGGAATTTGCATTAGGATATTTCTAAGAGTTCACTTTAGTTTTGTAGAGGATTCAGAATTTTCTAAGGATGGAACTGCTTTTTTACATAATCTTTCATCCCGAATTAAGAGGAGGATTTTTGCCCCAGTCATACCTCTGTTTAATGTCCATTCTTTTTGGAATTAGTAGGACAGTTTGCCTCCTCTAGAGCTTACTAACCTTCCAGTTATACCCTTTCATTTTGTTGGTCAAACATTTACCAAAGGCAAGATTCCCTTTCTACTACATACTATTGCCCCTAAATGGGGGGAAATATTTCTTTGCAGTGCTATCTGTGCCTAAATTTAAATGAGACCATATTTGCTAAACTTGGACTGAACAGAGTTCATCTGTTCAAATCATTTCACTGTACAAAGTGATCTATTGTTCATGTGGTTTTGGAGTAACTTACCTTTTTCCTCCCCCAGGGAAGGAGACTGGTGGGAAGCAAGATCTATTGCAACAGGAAAGAGTGGCTACATTCCTAGCAATTACGTCGCTCCTGCAGACTCCATCCAAGCAGAAGAGTAAGGCATTATTGTGTCCTTGGTCAGTCATTTCACCCAAAACTTTTCAACAGAATTATAGGCATCTAAGTGCCTATATGGACAGAATGAAACCAGTCTCATTGACTGTATTTTAAAGTTCCAAGTACTGCAGTTATTGTGACTGACCTCATTGAACTGCATTTAGATCTAAACGTGTCAGTCTGGGAAAAGTGGTGATAACGAATTTCATGTTTTCTGGCTCAAAAATGTCAATTTTGGTGGCCTGGATGCAAGTCAAGCATTACAGCCCCGAAACTTCTTCTGTGGCTCAGATTTGATCGCAGATCTCCCAACACTCCTTATAGCTGGTATGCAGCTATAGAAGTGTACTTCGTGCTAGAGAGGGGAAAGAGACTTCTTTCATCCATTGCTGGAGCAGCCATCAAAAAGTGGGAAGGAGGGCAGGAAATAAGTAAATGACTGGGAGGAGTATTGAGGAGTGGCAGATTGCATCCCAGATGACATCACTGATGTGACAAGATTCTGGCTCACAATTGGGTTTGCAATAAAGTGGAGGATTTTCTGCGTTTGGGACAAAATAGTTTGGTTCTCTGAATCCAGTTCCATGCCTGGACTGTTTAATATAGTATTCTGATTCTCAGTTTTGCACACACCTTCTGAATAAAGAGCTACCCTATGGCTGCAGCTTTATCTGTAAAGTCTTCCTTTATGTTAGGATGCAATTTAGTGTCACTGGCAGCCCCTACTTTAGTCCTTGCAACATAATAACATGTTGTTGGGTAGAAATGCACTAAGATAAATAGGCATTGTGTTTGGTCTTGAATAGCAGACATAGTGCCTTAACAGTTTACACTCTATGCCTGTGTTAGTAAGTGTAATATCTACATCCTCCTGTATTGCCCCAGACAATGGGAGCAAGAAACTGACTTGAAAGGGGCTCTCTGGCTTCTAGGTACTTGCAGCAGCTGTTGGAACGAAGAGGTGCTACCAAGCAATTAGAGTTCTGATATGAGTAGAGCCCCATTTATTGGCTATTATGAGAACCAGGCCTGAGGAAGAGGATTAAAAAGCACACAACAACCACTGCTGTCTGTGCTTTGGAATGGACCTCAAGAATGCTGAAATGTATACATTTAATGCTTGAAATCAAAAGAGGAGAAAGTTTCTTTGTGATCTAGATGCTGGTCCAGAATGTTGAACTTGTTTTTTTTTCTGTCAAGCAACACAAGATAGCTGGGGACTGGCTTCCAACCAGCTTTTTGTATTTTGTCCAGATTTTTACAAGGCAGAGAAATAAATTTGAAACTACTGGGCACAATGTGTTGAAGGTGACTTCACAGTATTTCTTATATACATCACTGTACAGCAATTACCTGATGCTGTGAAGAAGGCTGACAGAAATATAAGCTACAATGTTTGCTTTGTTTAGCAGTTTATTACTTTTAACAGTAACTTTTGACCTTCTATTCTAGTTACTAAGAGCAACAGGGTCATGGAACAGAGCTAGTTGGCTGCACTTCCATCTGGATAGTACTGAAGTACTACTTGTAGATTATGAAAGTAACCCTCCATTAACTTCCTGTGGGTGGAATAGAATCACAATGGCTGCTGACTCATACAATAACAAGTTGCTTGACATTGATGCTGCAAGCATTTATCATGCAGTGTTTGTTGCCATGAGCCTTACTTTTTGTCCTCTAAATCTTGGATAAAAGCAACCTCTTCCCTGTATTGGTGCATTTTTGAAATGCTGTAAAGAGCAGTCCTGAAACAGTGGCTTTGAATACTAGCCAGGCAATATTTGTATTCTGCAGCCACCCTCTGCTGTCTTGAGTTCCATAGCATGCATTGATAACATGGAAGATGTAGGGGTCTGGTGACTTAGGCTTGGTTATAAATCTTGGGAACTTGTAAAAGCCCACCTCAATTGAGAGCTGAGCTTTAAAAGCTCCCAAATTCTTTTCCAGCTCACATCAAAACTAAATCTGGAAAAGAATTCTGGGCTTCTGCCCTGCTGCCCCCATGTCTGTGGAAAAGGGGTAGCAGGGGAGAAGCCATGGGGGAAACGAGGAAGGAAATGGTCAAACATCACCCATCTCCTTTTGCCTCACGACTGCCACTGCTGCTCCCTCCATTTTCTAGTTAAGGGAAGGTAAGAAAGGAATTGTGGTCTCTGGGTGATGGACTGGCAAAGAGCCTTTTCTAAGCCAAAAGGTTTTTCCAATTTGTTTCATGCTAACTTGCATAATTACTGAATTCATCTATGGACAGTTCTGGAAATCATGCCCATTTCGAGACTTCTCTCCTTTGCAACTAGGTTATGTAATGCTAGAACCAGCAGAATAGACTCCTACTTTCTCTATATACAAGCACTAATGAGAGGAAATCATGTCTATAACTATAATGAAACCATGTTAAAATTAATTTTTAAAGGAAAACATGTTAGGGGAACAATAAAATGACATGAAGCTCCAAGCCAAAAGCTGCCTGGGCTCACCTGTGATAGCTCTTGTCCAGTAGGATTTTTGTTTTATTTTCTTTGAAAGGTTAACCACAAAAGAAATGCTGTTTTTGAAACTTGCCACAGATTTAAAAGCACTTTGCCATGGAATGGAGAAGAGAAATGAAGTTCAGAGAAAAAGAAAGTCTAGACTGTTGCTGGGGTTATGCGATAACCTGATTGTTCTTAGATTATAGTGCATACACAAACTAACTATGGCTCCTGTTCAAATAGAAAAGATTCCAAGTCCATTTTAAAGGTATAGAGATGGAGCATGATCTGTATAGAAAGCCCCTGTCACAATAACTGTCTTATTAGCCCTCAATTATTATGCAATTGACTGTTTTGTAATATATATAATCTTTACACTGAGATATTAACCAGAATATTGCAATCTATGTGAACTTTTTCCCCCCTTTGAATTCTCTAGATGGTATTTTGGTAAAATGGGCAGGAAAGATGCAGAGAGGTTACTTTTAAATCCTGGGAACCAACGTGGTATTTTCTTAGTCCGAGAGAGTGAAACCACAAAAGGTATCTGAATTTTGTTTTGTTATTTCTTATGGCAAATGCTAGTTGTTATTTTGTTTATAAATATATTGACAAAAGCACATTTACCATACATTTTTTTCTAGGTGCTTATTCCCTCTCTATACGTGACTGGGATGAGATTAGAGGTGATAATGTGAAACACTACAAAATTAGAAAACTTGACAATGGTGGATATTATATAACAACCAGAGCACAGTTTGAATCTTTACAAAAGCTGGTCAAACACTATTCAGGTACATTTTAAATCCCTAAATTATGTAGATTAATATTTTACTTTAGAAATTAAAATAGATTTAATATAACTGATTGTAATATATGTGTGTTAAAGTAGTTTTGGTCTGATGAGAATGTTTCTAGAAATACGATGATTGATTAAAATATATTACTATTAAAAATATTTTTTTTCTAATTACCAGATCATGCTGATGGCCTGTGTCATAAATTAACAACCGTGTGTCCAACTGTGAAACCTCAGACACAGGGTTTGGCGAAAGATGCCTGGGAAATTCCTAGAGAATCTTTGCGCTTAGAAGTTAAGCTGGGTCAAGGATGCTTTGGTGAAGTATGGATGGGTAAGTAGGCCATGAGAAAGGCCATGGCTCAGTGGGTAGAGCACATGTTCTAAAGGCATAGGAGCCCAATTCCTGGGACCTCCCAGTTTTAAAAAGGTTTTCTGGTGGCAGAACTGGAAAGACCTCTGCCTGAGGCCATGCAGAGCCACTGCCAGCCTTTGTAGACCGTATTGGCCAAAATAGACCAATGGTCTGATTTGGAGTAAGGCAACTTCATGTGCTCATATGACATGAAATATTAGATTTTCATTAGATTCAAATGCTTTTTAAAAAGTAAAAAAAAGAGTAGTAATTTACAGACAACTGACACTGCTGTAATATCATTTATTTATATTACTCTGAAACCTCTCTCTACTATAACTGACAGTGTAATGCATTGCTTCCATAGGAACATGGAATGGAACTACAAAAGTAGCAATCAAAACACTAAAACCTGGTACAATGATGCCAGAAGCTTTCCTACAAGAAGCTCAAATCATGAAGAAATTAAGGCATGATAAACTCGTTCCACTTTACGCTGTTGTATCTGAGGAGCCAATCTACATAGTCACTGAATTCATGACAAAAGGTACATGTTTCTTTCTTAGACACGTCAAAGATATGAAAATGCTAATGTTTTATGAGTCACATTGTTAGACCAGTTCTTCGCCCTAGGGACGGGATCCAATCAGCCCCTAAGCTTCAGTGACAGAGGGTTCAAAAGCGCTTTATTGATTATAATCAAGGGCTGGTCTCTTCAAGGCGAGCAGTTAGACAGAGAAGCAAGGAATTCAGTACAGCATTTGAAGCCTGCAAGGGGCAGTGCCTAGTAACAGCATGAACCAATCAGAACGTAACACTTGGGGCATAATGGTCTTTCTAATCTTCGTTAAACAACCCCTTTGCTCCACTGTAAACTAACTTTTGTGCTGGAGCCGAGGCTCTTGTTTTTGTTAGATAAGACTGACACAAGGAGACACCCTTGGAGACACCCTTGGGCACGTGGCGTCTCGCTTGCTGCATAATGGCAGTTTCATAGTTTCCTTTTTAAAATGGAGTCACTTATGCTAACAACATTGTTTAGTTTGTAGTTACTGGTTTAGATACAAAATAATAGACTATAGTTTTATCAGGAAACTCTTGTAAAAGTGTAGTGTTATATGGCCCAGAAGCAACGCCAATTGGGTCAAGTACCGTTAGGCATCACTTTGGCATGTCCTGAGGCAACCCAAGGCATGTTAGATATACCAATATTGCATTCACATTCAGTTGTATAAGTCTCTTCATTAGCACAACTGATATATAGAATTGTTGTCTCATAAACATACCGAGACTATTTCTTTTTTAGGAGTCCCATGTCTAGCCCTTAAATTTTAAATTGCTATAAATTAACATTAACACTTTCACTGTGATAAATGGAAGACATTCTACTATGTATATTAGCATTATATCCCTTTGCATTTATTTCCTTCATATGGATTCTGTCAGAATTTTGTTTTTGAAATGTGCTTAGGCAAGTACAAGAAGCATCTTTTGAAACTGCAGCCCATGGAAAAAGTGTAAAATCATTGCTGTATTTGAATTAAAGGAACACTCTGTTTTGGGGGAGAAATATATCTATGATGACAGATTCCATAGCTGAAAAACAGTCTAGAACTATCCCCTATATGTTCCTTTAATAATCCTTTTTAGAAGTTTCCTGCTGCATCTGAATTAATGCATTAATGTCTTTCTGCAGGTAGCTTACTAGACTTTCTTAAGGAAGGAGAAGGAAAGTATTTAAAGCTTCCGCAGTTGGTGGATATGGCTGCTCAGGTACTTGTTTGAATCAAGGGGGAAGTTCTCTTGCTAGATTATTCTCAGGTTACAACATGATAGCATCAGATAACGTGTAGAAAACAATGAAAATAACTATCTGTTCTAATTGGTGTATTGATTTTTAAATTTAAGATGATTTAATTCTGTTGCAAAATTCTGTGTTTGGACAGAATTTATACATTGTTGTATCTAAAGGTGGTAAGTTTATAATATCATTCATAAGTTTGCAACATGTAAGTTTGTAATATGTAAGTTACATAGCTAAACAGGAGCAATAGTTTCCGTTAGCATATGTTAGGTGAACTGAAAACTGTTCATATACGTCTTTTTAAAGATTGCAGATGGCATGGCATACATTGAACGAATGAACTACATTCATCGAGATCTCCGGGCAGCTAACATCCTTGTGGGGGACAACCTGGTGTGCAAAATTGCAGACTTTGGCTTAGCAAGGTTAATAGAGGACAATGAGTACACTGCCAGGCAAGGTATTTCAGATATATTTACTCTACAAACCAACAGAGTTACAGCAATTTGGATCAACACATAGTATCACATCTATGTTCTTGATCAGCAAAAGCCACGTCAATTAACATTGCATTATTGCTAATGTTTTAATTCTTTCAGAGGTATGTGTGCGTGCGCATCCCCATCACTGCTCCATTTACTATAGGTCTCAGCAATATAAACTCAGCATTAATCAGTAAAAGAGGTTATTTATCAGGCTCTGGGACTTAGAATGTTATACATGACACATCTAAGGATGTGATATTCAGAAAACCAACACAGTGCTGAAACTCAGTTTTCTGAAGTTTATAAATGCAGTTTCCAACAGTCCAAGTTGCCAAGGATAAAACTTTACCTTTTAAAAAGCAACATTGTTCCAGAATAAGTCATTTAAAGATTCCTTTCCAGGTCCATTTCAAAAGATATAATACAACACAATTGCACATTGAGGAGTTCCTTGAAAAGCAGCATAGTGAAGGACAGTGGTAAGCAACCCCAAAATGGCATAGCTGAGTCAAACTACACTTTCAGCAAAACCACATAGTACAGTCACTTCAGCACTGAGCTACTTCAGACTGTAGCAGGGGTTGAATTTTTAAAGGTTCCCTCTATGTAGAACATAAGCATATCAGGGAGAAAGGATATAGCCTAGCCCTCCCCTTCAAGTGCTGTTTTTTTTTACCTACGGGGAATTTTAACAAGTTGAATTTTTTTCCAAAAGCTGATCTCCCATCTGCAGTCTACAACTAGAAAGGATTCTGTCCCAAGCTTTTTCTGAATGTATGAGTAGAATAACCTTGGTAGGTCTAACAATCCGTTATCAGACATTACTCACCTTGCAATCTCTCTCAAAGCACTTAGGCTAGCACTGACTCAGTGGACTGCATCCACCTGTGGCTAGGCTTCTTAGAGTTTTGTCCTTCAGCACAGCAAATATGACTTAGTAAGCCAGGCTATGTAAGGGCTGCAAATGTATGTGTGTGTGTATCTGTGTGTGTTAGTCTGATCAAGAATAGAAAAATAACTACTTAATTGCCAGGTGAATACACAGCAAACGAGACACAGGTTCTGGAGAGAGAGATGAGCTCAAAGCTCCCTCTGAACCTGGAGCTAAAGAGGTGATGAAACCCCACTCCTCCCCAGCCTCAAAGTTCAGCTGATGCTTATGAGGAAAATTGCCCCTGCCTTGAGGGTGGATGCACATGGGCTTGCTTCTGTGCTCATCAGAGCATAGGGGCAGAGTGGAGCAAATCAACACACTTCTACCTCTCTCCTGCTCTGAGGGAATTAGAGACACATGACTTGTGTTGGTGCCCAGTGGACACCCTGACCTTGGATCGCTAGTTGGATGCAGAAGCAAAACAACCCTTCTCCTCTCCCCTGCAGCTCTGAAATATTGAGGGGCAGGGGCTTGTTTTGTGCCCTGCCTGCTCCAAGGTTAGAGCTGGAGAGAGGAGAAAATCCTTTTGCTGCATTTGAGACATAGCAGGGATTGGGAGGAAGACCCTGCCTCTAGAGGAGGAGGGGGACCAAGCAACATAAAATTTTCAGTTAGCCAGTAAGGTTAGGTAAAATTTGTTGATCCCTGCTTAAATATAATGGCAGCACAGATACAGTTTACGGAGTATGTTTGTAAAACAAATTCATAGTTAGTCAGAACATACTACATTTACAATTTGAATCCTAACTTTAGAAGTATCCAAGCAAAACATGCTCCAATCTTTATCAGAACAAATTCAATTTTCTGGGAAAGGAGGGGGGAACCTAATCCTGATCAGCTCCTATCTGGAATATCAGCAGTACTATTATTACAATTGGGAGAGGGATTCTCAGCATTCCTACATGAGATTCATAAATATTAATTATTTGTTCCACCAAAACCATATTTTTAAAAGTTAATTATGTATAATTGATATTAAGAAGAAGGGTTCTTTTGTATTTTTTTCTATTCTTTTAGGGGCCAAATTCCCAATTAAATGGACAGCACCTGAGGCTGCTTTATATGGTCGGTTTACAATTAAATCTGATGTCTGGTCATTTGGCATTTTGTTGACAGAGCTCGTAACAAAGGGACGTGTGCCATACCCAGGTAAAAAAAAAGAGATCTGCATAGGAATGTCACTGTTGTTGTTTATAGCATCACCAGTGTGCCCGCTCTGTCATTGTATGCATTTTCTGTCTATCAGTTCCTGCATTTTCCATCAGTGCAAGGTAGGTAACCTGCTTTTTAAAAATAGTTATTTTCAAAACTACTATTTTGGGTCTTATTTTCACATGTGAACTAAAAATACCAAAGATCATTTCTGCAAGTATCAGATTTTCTACTATATGAAGAGAGTAAAGCCTACAAAGTATAAGATATGAAAAAATAATCATTTCACAGTGTGTGTGTTTTAAAAAACTATCGTTGGCATTATGATCTGGGAACAAATATTCAAAGAGGGATAGTATTTACACAGAAGAAGAGCAATTGAGAATTATTCAAGGACATCCTGGAGTCTCCTTAAAGCAATCAGTGAGGGAGGAGGAAGGCTAGTGGAAGGGGAAATAAAATGGCTGAATATTCTGATCATGAAAGTGATAGTAAAGCTGGAAATCATGGGTAAGGAATGATTGATGGGGAGCATGTTTCATTTTTTCATATTCACAAGGTACCTCTGTGTCTGATTTTGTACATGACAAGAGACCACAGTTAGTACAAACTATAATTTAGAAACCAGACTCAAACTTTAGTTTCAGATCCTGGTTTGTTGGCCCCAAACAAACCATAGTTTGTGAATGGGTTCCAGTTTGGACATTAAAACGACTCTGAGTTTAATTCAGTGTTCTCAACCTTAGGTTCCCAGATATTGTAGTCCAAACAATTTCCATTTTCCCTGACAATTGGCCATGCTGGTTGGGGTGATGGGGATTGTAGGCCACCGTGAAAAGAATGCTGGACTAGGGGAACCCTTGTTCTAATCCATTCTGGCTCCTCTTATGTTAGAACCTAAGAAGTGCCATGCTGGATCAGACCGAGGCTCCATCTAGTCCAGCACTGTTCACACAGCGGCCAACCAGCTGTTGACCAGGGACCAATAAAGCAGGACATTGTGCAACAGCACCCGCCCACCCATGTTCCCCAGCAACTGGTGCACACAGGCTTACTGCCTTGGATACTGGAGATGCTATCTTATTTTGGATAGATCTATTGCTCTTAAGTACTCACAGTCCAGATAAGCACTGACAACTTCATAAAAGCTCTTCCATGTTGTTGAATATAAATGTCAAACCCTGTTGTGCATTTTTAGGCATGGTGAACCGTGAGGTTTTGGAACAAGTAGAACGTGGCTATAGAATGCCTTGTCCTCAAGGATGCCCAGAATCTCTCCATGAATTAATGAAACTGTGTTGGAAGAAAGATCCTGATGAAAGACCAACATTTGAATACATTCAATCTTTCTTAGAAGACTATTTTACTGCTACAGAACCACAGTACCAGCCTGGAGACAATTTATAAGCCAATCATCTACGTACCACGCACAAATCTGCCAAATGTAAAATACTTTCAAAAAAAGTTATATGCTGATTGGAAAGATTCAAAGGAAAGCAAATCATCATTTGCATGCTCTTGATGGCTAGCAAACCGGAATTCCAAAATAAGATTGCACAAACCCACTTTTTAAAGTGTTATACCCAAACATATTAATGATGTGATATTTTTCTCCCTTATTGTATCAGGGTCCAACAGAAACATACTGACAAAATTGGTTGGTAAACAAGCATTATCATTTCCAAGAGTGGCGCTGCTAGTCTGTTTCTTTTCTAACATTTTTAGCTATACTGCTAAAGGCAACATGCGCAATTAGATAAACCTCTGAACGGAAATGTTCAAAGAATAACAAAGAACGTTTACGGGACCAAACGATTTAATTTAAGTTTTATAAAATGTCCTGTGTCCAGAGTAAAATAAACCTTTTTTTCTTAAAAATTCAGCCCTGGTCTTGAGGTTCACTTTACATTGATTTAATTAGGGTAGGGAAAGTATTCTTTAAAAAAAGCAGATGATTTATGATAAACTTGATTAAATGCTAGACATCAGTAGTGGAACTGAAGAGCATAATGCACTGTGTTGATACTTTATGTTAATGTAACTGGAAAGTAGCATATGGGAACTTTTTTTCCTGCATAGTTTAAGAATGATGAAGGTAACTACAAGATGACTTCATGTTTTATATGGATTTGTTAATGGAGTATAATATTCAAACTTAATACCACAAAATGCAATCGGAGGGAAAGAGAAAATCTCCTTTAATTTTACAAGATGTAGCCTTTCATGGTGAAATTTCCAGTGAACAAGCCCCAATACTATGTTTTGGGGACTTCTAGATCTGGAAAGCGGAGAAATGTGGTGAATATTTATGAGTGCTTCCAAAATGTCTTGAGTTCAGGGATTTGCATAATTGCACTTCTGCTTTTCTTTAAAAGACACCCCAAGTTTTAAAAAGCTGAGGGACCCAAAGGATCCGATCCAGAGTTGACCTTCCGCAAACAGCGAGGCTCCTTCTGTTGGCAGAGACAACTACCTCACATGTTCTGGCAGGTCCGCTTATCCTTCAGAGCACATATTTGGGGGGCATAGGGGGAGGAGGAATCAGTAAAAAATACCTTCTCCCCCCTTCTAGCCACAGGATCATCCTGTTTGCAGAGTTTCACTCCTCAACTCTGGATCTATTCCAATATACTTATGATTGAGTTAAAAGTGGGAAGTTATTGATGGGCAGTCAGCCCAGCTCTCACAAAGTACGTTCAGGTGACTCTAACCTAACAGAGCATGCATGGAGAGTAGGGTTGCTTATGTACTGCCCTTTTTAAAATGCAAAATTATACCAATAAGCTGCTGAGTAAGGAAGAGGAATTGAGGTACTAAATCCAGCTCCTCCTCTCAAGTCCCACTGACTGGTAGGTTTTAGATGGTTTTTCATGCCTAGGGCTGTGCATGTACAGCCACAACCCTTGGATCAGTACATACGATTCCCCATTCAGCTACTGATACAATTGCAGTAGCCTCTTCCACAAGTATATTGGGGAATAAGATTTACCACAATCACTGACATATCAAGCAATAAAAATCCTGTTGGTATGTTAAAATCTTCCTGTGATACTCAAACTATTTTTTGCACTGGAAAACTTCTGTGAAAATTATTATCATTCTCATGTTATCAGATAAATCACACAGAATTAGTTGTGGTGCAACAAATATAACCATTCAGGAATTTTTAATTCTGTTCCCAGAATGATTTTTTAAAATAAAATTATGCAATCATGTTGCATTTCCCCTTATCATTTATACATCTCCAGCTTTGAAATTTTAAAAGGGCTTTATGTACAAAAGAAAATTATGGGTAATAGTTATGTTTATGTAATAATGCAAAATGCCAGAAAATTATTATGGTATTGATTGGATATTAATTAAGAAATGGAACAATTCATTATAACAAGTTTTGTATAGTAAAGATTTTTTTTAAAAAAAAACACTAACTTAATGAAAAATGATTATGTATTTTAAAAAGGCCTACAAGGTTAACGTCCATATCTATTTTCTTTTTTGATAGCGGTTTTACTTCAAGACTTTGATGTGAGCTTATCTTGGCAAATATAAGAACTCAAGACAGACACACTTTTTTTTATAAATAGTAGTACATTTTAAAATGTAATTATTTTTATAAAGCATGGTGTTAAATTTGTTTCGCAGGATTTACTTGAATTCAAATTCATCGTAATTACAGAAGCTTATTTTTTGAAAAATAATTTGATAAGATTTCAAATGGCTGTGTTAAGTCTTCATAATGGGGACATCACTTTAAAGTTCTAGAGAATTATAATATCAATTATGTTGTTTACTTTTGCATTCTTTTTAACAGATTTGAACAGAGTACATCTTGCGAATGCCATGATATACCTTTAAGATTTTTTTCTAGAGCATTAAGAGATTTTTCCAGCAAATAATGAGTCAATCCTATCTCTGTATCAACTGAGCGTAAGAAGCTCCATAAGACACATTCTGAACTATCCCTTCCCATTACTGATTAGAAAACACTAATGATTACTTTGTTACATGTGCATGAGGCACTTCATTACATTATCCACACTACTTATTAATTTGTATACTCCTCGTTGATGTTTGGGGTATAGACCCAAGGGTGCAGTAGTACTTGTCGATACCCTCTCCTTCACCAAATAGATCAGTTAGGTGGGGCCTGGACTGAATTCCCCATCCCGAAAGAGAGAGAGGGGAGAATTCCATAATTAGAATAGTGACCACAGAGCTAGCTTTGTGTGCAGATCTCAGGATTTCCCCTCTTTCTTCCACAACTGTGAGGTGCGTTGCTGGATGTGGAGGACTTTGCATCCCATAGCAGCCTCTTGCATGAGTGATGGAGATTATTATTTTTAAAATGTGGATTGTCCCTCACTGGATTGGGAGTGATAAGCACAATTAACTAGGAATTTCTGCACAATCCCCAGTTAAAAGAATGGATGCCACCATTACCGTGTTGGTTCCTATTCATATCTTTGGGACTTGTGATGGGAAGATCCTGATAGGTTGAGCCCCTGGGTATAATCTGTCAACCACTACTTCCATGCAACATCAGTCCATCTTTTAAAATGCAGTTTTGTGTATTTTTCCCATGTCTTCTGCCACAATCATGTTCTTTAGTTAATATTGTACAGGCAGTCCAAGCATCTCCAATGTATAGAAGTGCCACTGTATATTAAGTCTGTAGAACTGCTAGAATACTGTTTTCTAAACATCAGAAATGATAATGCAAATTTTTACATGTTCTCAACTACTTCGTTTGTATTTTCAGCACTTCCTGTACTGTAATCATTGTTAATCATTTAAGAATGATTTTGATATTATTTTAATGGAAACAATTATGTAACATTTCTGATCAAAACTGTACCGCAAGCCTTGCCTGTCAGTTTTGTTGAAGCTACATTGTGTGGTAATTTTGTTTGGTTTTCCTATCATACTGTGTTCACAAGCTTAAATATTTTTTAATATTTTATTACTTTTGCATAATTAAAGTTCCCAAAGTGTAATCATTGTGTAGTGATGGTTCATCTTTCATGGGAATTTACACAGAACTCTATTCCTCTATTCAGCAATTCTGTTATTCATTTAACTGTGTGAAACTTCATTTTGATGCGATATATGCCAAATTCTAATGTAACTATTGCCTCTAGACTTGCTATGGAGCTTAAAACACCAGATTGTTTAAGCATGAGCTGAGTATGCTCATGATAAAGAAAATTTGTATTTTTAGACTATGTGGGACCTTCCATACAAATTCCCTAGAAACTATAAATGAGTGAAGCATATTTTTGCACACAC
The DNA here is from genome assembly GCF_023053635.1 of Elgaria multicarinata webbii. NCBI lineage: Eukaryota > Metazoa > Chordata > Lepidosauria > Squamata > Anguidae > Elgaria > Elgaria multicarinata. The sequence continues at coordinate 56,260,351 of NC_086177.1, forward strand.
TATTTGCTATTGAAAATGACCTCTGAACCTTACTTAAGTAGACTATAGTATTTAAGTAATTTCAATAGTGGTGGCTAATATACATAATCCAATGAAATTACATCAAAACATTTTGCAGATATAGCTGCTTTAAAAGATAAAAACAAAACAGAATACTTCATTTTTATTATTTCTCCATCCTGTGTTAAACACTGGACCTTAGCAAAGAGAATAGGTGCTGGGGCTGATCCCTGGCATACATCATATTTTTAATTCCATATTTGCACTCTTGCCTTCTATTTTGTGGAACAGCCAGGATATGAAGACAGTTTTGAGGCCTGTTCTAACTCTGAAAATATAGACCGCCTAATCAGATCAATAATAATCAATAATGAACTAAATAATTTGCATTTTGGTGATATTTTATAAACACTTCCTATTTATCTGATTTTAAATTAAACATAAATGTGATCACCAAAGGATGATGCAACTGTTTTATACCACAACTTATATGAAATTTATGCATTTTCCACCGTCTTCTGACATCTTAATTTTCTACTTATGAAAATTAAGTCATTCTGGCATGTCTCCCAATTATGTGTCCTAATTTATATGTTTGCCTATCTAAAACATCAACCAAAGGTATCTTTAATATATTAAAAAAAACTTTTTTCAGGCCAAGGACCATATTCCAATTTAGGAAAGCTCTTGGCGTCTGCATCCTAATTGTGGGCAAGTCCAAATACAAAATGGTCAGGCAACTTTCCAGCCAGCAACATGCGCACACACACAGTGCACACCCGGTGCCCAGCAAACACATGTACATACAAGCTCCCCACCTTCTTCTGCTACTCAGCATGGGGGTAGAGATCACGGGGAGAGGAGGTTTAAATCTCCCCTGACCATAATTTCCCTGCCCCTCTCTCTCCTCAGGATACAGCTAAGCAGTGGTGAAGAGGGAGCTGATCCTTCAGGAACTTCAACTTCAAGGCACTTCAGGAGTCTTGAGATGGCAGTTCCCAGTGTAGTCTCTCCCCTTTCTGGATGGGGTTTCCAATGGGAGGCCTGACTGGGCTTTGCCAGGCAAGGAAGGGAGACTCACAGGTCAGAGGTTTCCCACCGCTCATCTAAATGCTGGTGCAATGCCTAGATAGGCAAACATGTCCAGAAGTTAATAGCCTTTACTGTTGCTGCAATGTTTAATTTAAGAAGCTTTTTACTGCCATCTCCTCGGTTACCTTCCCAAAACCACATACTTCCAAGTACAACTGTCTTTGAGAAGGGCAATTGCTTAGGACAGTGGCATCTCCTCTCTGAAAATGCTAAAATCACTTCTTGGGAGAAGAGCTTTTTAATTGGAGATGATGTTTCAGAAAGACTTAGTAAGAATTCTGTCACAATGTAAAATGGCTTCCTATTGTTAACGTTTTCTTGAATTATTATTTTTTATTCTATATAAAAACTCCTTTCCCCTCCACAATTATTAATATAGGTATAGGAAGAAAAAAGATACACCTCAAAAACATATATTATACAAGACACTCCTGAGTTATAGCTCAAATTCACGGAACTGATATCCATCCCTCTGGCATAGTCCAGGTGGTATCTAGTCTGTAAAGCTTCCAAGAATGCACCCCAAACTGTGTGTGTGTGTGTGTGTATGTGTGTGTTTCAAATTGCCTCACCTCCCATACACCAATTACTGTGCTTGTGTTTGCATTTCTTCAACCCACCTCTCATGGTTCAGTACAGACTGAACTGCCCAAGGACTACATTTTTGTCAACTAAAAATGCTCTCATTAGCCATGTGTATGAGTCAGGTCAGCTGGATCCAACCAAATAAAGCACAAATCCCCTAAAATGTATAGAAGTTGAGTGTTAATGTTAATCCTGCTGCAAGCTTCAGCCTCAAAGGGAATTAATATTGGGCAGACCCAAAACAGGAGAATTCAATGTGCCCCCAACAACCATGCCTAGATTAGGGCCTGAAATCGAGCAGCGGTCCTATATGTCCTAAGCAACTCTTTGTTATGAGTTACAACTTGAAATCCACTGCTGAAGTTTCTAGTGGCTAGTGCAAGGTTCCTCTGAGCTGGTTTTACATTGACTTTTACCTCTAAATTCTACTTTAATCTAGTTACACCCAGATTTGGAAGCGTGGCCTCTTTCATATCGGCAGCTATGAGAAAGTGGGTTTTAGAATAGCCCTACAAGGATTCCAGTTCAGTCAATAGCTCAGCTCAGCCCCCAGAACTGTTGTTGTTTAAAACGAATACTGTTTTATACTGTTGTTTTTATATTTGTTGATGGTTTTAAATTTTGTATACTTTTTTTTAATGTCCACTGTTTTTAACTTTTGTAAACCGCCCAGAGAGCTTTGGCTATGGAGCGGTATATAAATGTAATATATAAATAAATACATCTGGAGGTTTCAGATGTCCCAGTGCATACAGCGAGGCTTCAGATGCACCTGTTTTCAGGGCCCAACCATGGCATATATCGCCCTAACCTCAACCTGATGCTCTCCAGGTGTTTTGGACTTCACCTCTCATCAACTCTAGCCAGCATGGTCAATAGTCAGGAATGCTGGGAGTTGTAGATAAAACATGGGAGGATGCTAGATTGAGGAAGGCTAGGGCATCTGGGTGTGTGCAAACATCGTCCTCTCCACTAACAGTGACGCTCCCATCCACATCAGAGATTAAGGAAAAAGCATTTCCAGAAACATTCGAAGTTGTCCAAAACATCTGGAGGGCACCTGGTTGGGAAATTCTACTTAGAAATTACATATGCAGAACTTTCTTTTCACAGCAAATCATTTCAAACACTGCAGAAGTTCACCTCGCCAGGACCCTTTGTGTCTCCAACAAGAGCATTGTAACCATTACTTCTTGCGAACATTAATAATAATAATAATAATAATAATAATAATAATAATAATAATAATAATAAAATTCTTACCCGCCTCTCCACTTGGATCGAGGCGGGGAACAACAGTGAATATAAAACACATTAAGAACTGATTAAAAATATAGCATACATGATTAAAACATCCTTAAAACATTCTAAAATTTTACTGGATAGTGAAGGCGCAGCCCTATGCATGTTCCGACCGGAAAAAGTCCTACAACTCCCAGCATGCCCCAGCCAGCTGTTTGGGGCATGCTGGGAGTTGTAGGACTTTTTCCGGTCGGAACATGTATAAGATTGCGCTCTAAGTCCAACAGACTTTAACAAGGCGAGGATAAAACATGTTTTGGACGGTCGCCATATCGAGCCTCTTTCTGCATTGCCGGGCCGCCCCTTTCTCAAACGCCGCCTCTGGTTCTTCCCCGCCTTTGCTTCCCTCTCCGGCGGCCCGTGGGGCGTGAGCACCCGCCCAGCGTCTGGTGTAGCAATCGACACTTCGGAGTAGTTCGCCGGGCCTGGGCAGAGGGGCGCTGTAGCAGCTACTTCCGACGTGCCCGAAGCCCCAGGCGGAGTTTCTTTGTAGCGATGGGCAGAGGAAGGATCACGGCCCTGGCCGTGAGCGACGTCCGTTTCCCCACGTCTCTGGCCCACCATGGCTCCGATGCGATGGTAAGAGCTGCAGCCGCCGGGCGCTCTATGCAAAGCAGCGGCGTAGACTGCGGGACGCCCCCATCGGCTGCAGACCGTTCGCTCATCGCTGTGTAGTAAAAGGAAGACTTCACTTACCTGGGAGTAAGCCCACTGAACTTAAGGGTACCTACTTCTGAGTAAACATATTTAGGATTTGCGCTATTAGGCGCCTTCGCCAAGCTAATCAGAGCGGGGCTGGGGGCGGGGAGAGGCAGCTCTCGAAGTTGCTAGTCCTTGGGGTGAGCAACTTGTGGGCCTCCTGATATTGATCCCATCATGCCTCAACGTTGGCTGTGTTGTCTAGATCTGATAGGAGTTGCAGTCCAACTTCACTGGAGGGCCATAAGTTGCTTGCTCCTGTACTAGCCGGCTACTTTAGTTTTGTTCCTTGTCTGATCTGTCCTGCCTCTGACACCATGCTGCCTCTCAGACAGCAATTTCTGGATGGGCAGGTTGCTTGACAGCAGGAACGGGGAGCCCCAGGCTTGAGGGCTTCCCCTGGCCCCACCCCCTTTCAGCCCATAGCAAAAAATAATAATAGTGGTTTCCCATCTGCCACCCGCACCCCATTCTGAAAGGTTGAAATGCCTCCCCTAAGGCTCAGTTACTAGCAGTGAGAGCTCTAAGCTACAATGTGCTGGTATTTTCTTTTGTGTGGCTTTGGCCCCATCCCTTGGCCTTTGAACCCACCCACCACTGGAACCCAGCCCCCAACGCCTTCTCTGAAATTGAATTTGGCCCTTGGGCTGAAAGAGGCTCCTCTGGTAGTGATATATGTTAAAAGACGGGGCTCTGTGGCTCTCGCAAGGAGTTGTGCACGTCACTATTGGGTGTTTTCTGCTTTTCTGTTTAGCATCCTGACCCAGACTATTCTGCAGCCTATGTTGTAATTGAAACGGATGCTCCTGATGGGCTCAAGGGTTATGGATTAACTTTTACACTGGGCAAGGGCACGGAAGTGGGTAAGTTGTTAACACTGCCCCTAATTTTAAAGTAGTCCTAAATTGCCACGAGAATTTTGGTTTAAATCCTGCCTTCCTTCCTCTCTGGAAATAATCTCTCTAAGGCAGCTTTCTCCAATGTGGCACCCTCTAAATGTTTTGAACTATAACTCACATCAACCCCACCCAGCAAGGCCAACAGTTGGTGATTTCTGGTGTTGTAGTGCAAAATATCTGTGGGTGACGAGTGCTCTGAGATGAGCCATTGTAACAGTCTAACTGCATTGTGGGATTTCAAGAGCTTTCTTGCTCTTTGTGGAGATAAGTCACACGCATGAGCCAGGCTACTGCAAAGCCAAAGAGAGGGGAAGGGAGTAAGGCCATTAAATCCTTTTGGAGATCAGTTAAAGAGTGGTTAGCTCATCACCAAAAGTACTCTTGTAAGTGTTAACACTAGTTCAGTCTCACGAGTACCTGCAAAACTTGTTACTTCTTGTTGCCTTATACAGAGCATTTAAGAGTTGCTATCATTATAGCCCCCCACATCCCTGGCTGCCAAAAAGTGTTTTTCATCAGCTGCCTTTTTCCCAGGGTGATGGCTATAATCATCATCACCACCAAGACCTACCAAAGATACATCATGAAAGACAACAGTGTAACAACAGATTTTTGTAAGAAATGTCATCAGTTCCAAGAAACAATATTTATTTATTTATTTATTTATTTATTACATTTCTATACCGCCCTATAGCTGGAGCTCTCTGGGCAGTTCACAAAAATTAAAAACATTCAAAGTATAAAACAACAATATAAAACCATAATATAAAATACAATATAAAAGCTCAACCAGATAAAAACAGCAGCAATGCAATAGACCATGTAACAGGAGAATGTAAAATTCTGGCAGGAATGGACTATACGGACAGACACAATACAGCTGCAAAAATAATTCACCAACAACTGGCCATCCAATCTTGGAAAATGCTGATCATAAAATATACTGGGACAGAACAATTCAGACGGACAACACAATATCTTGCAACTGACCAGACATAACAGTTACAGACAAAAAGGGAGGAAAGCACTTACCTCATCAATATAGCAATACCTTATGACAAAAATGTTGTTGAAAAGGAAGAGAAAAAAAGAGAAAAATATACATCACTGGCTATGGAAGTTAAAGAACTATGGCAACAGGAAAAGGTCACAATTATTCCCTTAGTCACATCAGTCACTGGCATCACATCAAAAAAGGTATACAGAAAACCTTCAGAAACTGGGCCTATCAAAATACATCCACGCTAATGTCCAGAAAGCAGTCATACTCGAAACATGCTCAGTAATCAGGAAATTCCTGAGTCAGTAAAAGACAGCATGACTTGGCAAAGCCCATCATGTCCTTCTAGAAAAACCACCATAGTGAGAAAAGAGATTTTTTTATTATTATTATTATTATTATTATTATTATTATTATTATTATTATTATTATTAAAAAATAAATGATTTCCTCAAAGAAATCTGAGGACAAGTTAAACAAAATTAAAACATACAAAATATAAAACAGCTAATATGCTGCCATCCCATAAAACTTCAATGACAGCCATAACAATTCAGCTAATGCCTTAAAGAGCCCATCATATGCTGTCAAATACAGAGATGGTCTTTGTTGTTTTCATGGGGTGGCTGTAATTCCTCAATCAGCCCTACTTATGCAGAAGCCCTATACTGTCACAGTGACTCTGCTGACAAGCAAACATTTGTAAATAGTTTTCTTATGTGGATGTGACTTTGGGCTTTAGTTGTTTAATGCTTGAATATTGGCCTTGATGCCTTTCTACTCCTTTGGTAGTTCAGCAAGTTGCGAAGAACTCCTTTCATACAAGCTGTCTGGGAGTTGTAGGACTTTTTTTTTTTTTTTTGGCCTAAACATGCATAGGATTGTGCTCTAAGATTCTCACACATGATGGCCTTACCATTACAGACCTATAGCACATGCCTGGAAAAAACTGTCATGTAAATCTCTCTTTCTAACTGTGCATACACAGCAGGTTCCCATTGGTGGAAAAATCTCCCTCCCCAACCCCATTTTGAGACACTTTGACCTACTTATCTGTGTAGAATTACACCTCTGTCAGTCAACCTGACGAAAACTTTGTTTCTTAAAAAGCTTTCTATGCTCTTCAGTAGTGCGCTTCCCATTTCAAGAACTAATGCACGCACTGGTCTCAAGTAGTGAATCTTTCATTTACCAGCATGTGTGTATAAAATGGTGATGTGTAATGTTGCAAATGTGAACAACACTGAGAACAAAGGCGGTATAACACACAGTAGCAATATCAGCTACTCTTTTTCTTGAGAATCCTTGTGGCTCCTTTCTGCTTCACATCACCTCCCAGTGCAAAATCGCTGAGCAGTTCTCCCACCGGTTTTGGGTTCTCTTTAGTATAGTAACCTTTTAGCCACCTGCGGCTTCTTCCGACCAGAGCGTAACAGTGACAAAACTGTAATCCATTAAAGCCTTTCCGCTCCACTGCAGTGTCTCGCCTCAACATCCAAAACATATTACAAGCCGTGATGTCGCTCAAACAGCTGTTATACCCTTAATCGGATTATATGCCTTGTACTTCTCTTTTGGTATCCTTTACCACTTCCATTCCTCACAGTTGACCTTTTTTTTCTGAATTTTTAACTGTGAATTTTTAAACAAAATAAAAACCATAAAAGAAAAAAAAATAGACACATACAACTACATATTTCAAAAGTCTCAGATTCAAATACCGCAATTTCTAAATGAAAAAAGAAGCAGATATTACACATAAACGTCTGTAAAGGCAAACCAAATGTCTGAATAGGTCCATTCTTAAATGGCACTTGTGTGCCACTCTTTCAAATATTGCTAATGTTGTTAAGTCTTCAGTCCACTGCATTATAGGGAGTGTGGTTTTATCTTTCCAATGTTGTAGAATAATTCTTTTTGCGGTCAAAAGGGCACAAAAAATCCATTTTTGTTGACCGTGTGTTATTTTCCAAGAAGCCGGTACGTAATTTAAGATGACATATACATCCGGAAATATTAAAGAGCTTTCTCAAAATATACGTGTGACAAAATGATAATTTATGTTATTGTTTATATGTGTATGTTTAAGCGTTTGGTTCAGGTTGGGATTCTTTTATTTTCAGGAAATGGTAAGTGGGAGGGGGAGTTAGAATGGTGAGCAGTATGAATGGTGTCATCTGATTGGTTGGTTGATATGAATGGAGAGAGAGGAGGGGGAGTGAGAGACAGTTAAGGAATTTTGGGGCAATTAGCAGAATCAGTCAGGGTTAGTGAGTTAGTGAGGGTAGGAATGAGTGGGGTTTAGTAGAGGCTTGTTTCCGGATAGTATTAAGAAAGTGGGGTTATAGGATTTGGAGGTGGTTAGTAGAATAATCTTAAAGTGTCATTTAAAATCTTTTTTCTATATGAATAAACTTTATTCTTATTTTGTTTAACCACCACGTCTGCTCAGTCATAATAGACATCACAGAGGCTGGTGACGCCACAGTATGCATCTGATAATTTCCTCCCAAAAGGCAGCAGCTATTGGACATTTCCAGAAGATATGAAACATTAGCTGTGTGACACTTCCAACAATTAGTAATTTTGGCTAGATAAGACGTAATCGGAGATCCATTGACATATCAGATACCGATGCCAAAATAGTGTTTTGATTTTAAAAAAATGGGACATTCCAATTCCCTATTCCATTCCTGCTGAAGCCCCATTGTATCACATTTATACACTGATAATAAGCATTTATAAACATGTATTGTGGGTCGATTTACCTAGTCAGCCTCAATAAGTGCTTCCAATAGCAAAGGTGATTCTGAAGCAGTGGAAGATGCAGGGCCAAATCTAGATTATATTAAATGATGTAGTTGAATATACTGCCATTCAGCTGTGGCATGTAATTTAAATTTATCACACAGAGCTGAAAATAACAAACTCCTAATCTGCACCCAATAATTGATCCAGGGTAAAAATCATTCTGTCTGTCCAAGTCCACCATAAAAACATTTTCTTTCATATTTTTAAATCTGGATTTCCCCATATAGTCAGTTTAGCATGAGAAAATGGATCAAACTACTGTATAATTGGTGTGATGTTATATGCCACACATCTCTAACTGCTAAGATTAGGGAAGGAGCCCTTTCCGTTTTAATATGCCAAGAACTAATGCCACCCATTTGGAAAGAGGCTCCAGACAGGATGATTCCAAAACTGACCAAAGTGGAAAACTGAATCTAAATGGAAAGGACCAAAATTCAGTGCAGGTGAGCAAATAAGCCTGATGGTATATAGCAAGGTCTGGAAAGCCAAACCCACCATTGATTGGAAGTTGTATCCTTTTCAGGGATATTCTTGGTGTAGAGGATCCCCAAAAGAATTTACAAAACAAAGTATTACATTTTTGTAAATACTTGCTAGGTATAAGTCAAGGGATTCCATATATAATGTAAACAATTCAAGGTATAGTATTCATCTTAAGTGTGTTAACCTTGCCCCATAAATTTAACTTTAAGGATGCCCATCTATCAATATCTCATGAAATATCATTAATCAATTTGTTTATATTTAATTTAATCATATGTCTCTGGTAATGATTATTCCCAAATAAGTGATGGAATTAGAGCACCAACGAAATTGCCAGTTGGCTAATAAACTAGAATGTATGTTATCGCCAATCGGCATTATTTCTGACTTTGAACAATTAATTGAATAGCCAGACAAATCACCAAAAGTATGACATAAGAAAGTTTGGCTCGCATCATCCAGATAACTTTTAAATAGACCAAAACCTTATCTAATCCTGCTTCTACTAGAAATGTATCAGGGACATGCAATTGCTTTGGAATTTTGCTCTCTCTTTTTGCCCAAATTAAGAATTCTATTGTGTAACTTGATGGTCCCACCCACCTCTAATTCCTCCTAAAATTGTGTTGAGAATGGCTGGTCGCATTTTGAACCTTGATTTTCTTTTGTATTAGATGAAGGAATTGGTGGCAAATTCTCAACATGCAATCCCATGTTCTTGTGAAATTTAGTTGCAGTTCCATGATAGCATAGCAGTGCCGTCATAAACAAATGAGCTTTATTTATGTTGCAGAACAATTAGACCTTGCCCAATAAGCACAGGAAGGTCTTACACAATGAATCAGACCCTTTTGAAGTAGCTGTTCACATTTTTTTTCAGAGCCAGTTTCCCTTTATTTCAAGTATAGGTCAGAAACTGCCATCAATCCATGGCCCCGGTTTTTTCTAGAACAGGAGTGGGCAATTTGATGCCCTTCAGAGATTTTGGCCTACAACTCCCATCAGCCCTAGCTACCATAGCTAATGGTAAAGGGTTATGGGAATTATAGGCCAAAACATCTGTGGAGCAACAATTTGTCCACCCTGTTCTAGAATGTAAGAGATGTTAAATACTTGCATCCTGTTTCCCATAGTGGCAAACCAGATTCCTTTGGGGTGCCCCCACCAGGGCATAAAGGCAACAGCCATCTCCTGTTGTTGCTCCCCAGTAACTGGTATACCATGCAACTTCCATATTTATGCCTCTGAACATGGAAGTTGCATATAGGCCATCATGACTAGTAGCCCTTAATAGATTTTTCCTTTATGAATTTGTCTAATCCTCTTTAAAACCCATTCAAGCTAGTAGGCATTTCTACATTGAATTTGTGTAGAGTTCCCTCTACAGTGAAATCCAGCTCCTACTCTCTCTCTCTCTCTCTCTCTCTCTCTCTCTCTCTCTCTCTCTCTCTCTATATATATATATATATATATATATATATATATATATATTACACCAATTATATCCCTAATTTATCTTTTGGTTTTCAGTCAACTACTTGCTTACTCTTAAAACACTAATTTTGTCATAATGGTGTGGGACCAGGTTACCTGCCTTCCTATTAACCTGCCCAGGAGTAAACCCAGTATCTGAACTGTGCTTGGCCAAGACACAGGAGAAGGCTTTCTCAGTAGTTGCAACCAGAGTTTAAACTCCCTGCCCTAGTGGGGGCTGCCTAGGCCTCCTTCTTCCAGCAGGCGAAGGCCTTCTTGCTTAGATAAGCTGTTGGCCTGATTACCTATTTCATTTGCTGTTCTTTTCTTTTTTATTATTATTTATGACCTGCCCTTCATTGGTTTCTCAGGGAGGTGCTGTAGCTCAGTGATAGGGCACCTGCTTTGCATGCAAAAGGTCCCAGGTTCAATTCCCAACATCAGATAGGGCTGGGAAGGAATCCTGCCTGAAAACCTGGAGAGCCGCTGCCAGTCAGTGTTGACAATACTGAGCTAGATGGACCCATGGTTTGATTCCATATAAGGAAGTTTCCTATGTTCCTATGGTGCTTTCATTTTAATTGGCTGTTATTTTTACTGGCTCTTTTTGGGTTGTTATGTGTCTTTATTATATTGCAATTTTATATTGTTTTGTTGTTAGCCACCCTGTGTTCAGTAGGGAAAGGCAAAAACAGGAATTTAAGTCACAACAAAATCATATTTTATATAAGGTTGCTAAGAGCTAGTCATCCAAGCAGAGTCCATGGCCAAACTGGCATTTCACTTTCTGTGTTCTTTCCCCCAAGACTTGTTTGTGTGTCGTGTATTTCAAACCAATTCTTTGAAAATCCTGAACAATACAGGGAATGCAGTATCAAAAACCTCAAGCCATTTGGTATGTTTTGCAGTTGTCTGTGCAGTCAATGCACTCTCTGTTCACGTGGTTGATAAAGACTTGAGCGAAATAATTGGTGATTTTCGAGGCTTCTACAGGCAGCTCACCAGTGATGGGCAGCTCCGATGGGTAAGATATTTTACAGCATTTTGGAATAAGATGAACACATGAATGCAAAAGTGGGTGTGGGTGTGGGTGTGGGTGTGTATATATATATATATATATATATATATATATATATATATATATGAGAATTCTGTTTAAATATTGATCCTTCTGTTGGATAAGTATCATGGAGGTAAGAGGTAAGCAGAAAACCCAATAAGTGGCAGGGTTTGCTTGGTACAATCTAGGCCTAATGTTGTTTGAGTTCTTATACTGATGCAGCTTTCAAAAGCTTTTGCCCACCTTCCTTTTTAAATTTTTTTAGACATTTTTAATAAATACTCCCTGAATGCTGCTCTTGTGCAAATCCCAAACAATACAAGAAAATGGTGCTCCCCGTGTTGTGGTAGTTTGCAAGGCAATGTTACGTTTTGAACATAAGAAGAGCCCTGCTGAATCAGAACCAAGGTGGATCTAGTCCAGCATACTTTTCACATATTTGCCAAGCAGTTGCTCGAATAGGAAGCTCACAAGCAGGGCTTGAGTGCATCTAACATCCTTCTGCTCATGATCCCCAGTCAATATGTGCAGGCGTACTTCCTCTGATAATGTAGGTAATATATAGCCATCGACTAGTAGCCATCGATAGCCTTATCCTCTGTGAATTTGTCTAATCCCCTTTTAAAGCCTGCCAAGTTAGTGGCTATCACTGCATCTTGTGGTACTGAATTCCATAGTGTTAACTATGCCCTGCGTGAAGAAGTACTTCTCTTTTATCTGTCCTGAATCTCCCCCCATTCAGTGTCATGGGATGATGTACACTTCTATCATGTCATTCCTTGTTCACCTTTTTTCTGAGCATTTTAAGGACTGCTGATATCATACAAATAATAAACATTTATAACGTAATGAAAATGTTACAGTGAATATCTGAAACATGGAAAGTCAGGAATTGCAAAGCAGTGTTCAAATTATTCATGAATCTGTTGAATGTCTGAAAATGTGATGACAGGCTGGCAAATGTAGACAGCTCCAAGAGTACAGAAGTTAGCCATCCCTGAGCTAGGGGGATAGTAAGTATTGCATTTAGATAACCATGCCTAGAGAGCATATGTGTGCTTGCAGCTTTGTGTGGGAGCACACTAGTGAATACTAGCTGCAAATTACTACAGCTATGAGTAGAATTGAATTCAATTTACCTAAGTCTCGCTGTCTGTCTCCATATGAATATATAAGCCCAGCAGGTCTGGTAACCAAGGATTATAGGTTTATAGAGTTGCAAGGAACCATGGCTTGTCATTCAAGAAAACAAGATATCCTGTAGCTAATACGTATCTGGCAGACCTGTCTAACCATTTCTTGAAAGCCTCCAAGGAAGGAGGCTGCCTTAGGTCGGTAATGTAAACGCTTTAGATCCCCTTTGGGAGAAGCCAAGTTACACTTACCTCTGCATGGCCGCCATACGACATTGATGACGTTGTTTGTTTTGTCAACAGATTGGTCCAGAGAAAGGGGCCGTGCATTTGGCCACGGCTGCTATTCTGAATGCCATCTGGGACTTGTGGGCCAAACAGGAAGGGAAGGTAATGGCTTTGGAACAAGGAGACAAGCATGTTGCTGTTTGTGACTTAGCAAGTAGTGTTCTATTCCACTTTCCAGTATTAGCTTTTTACATTGTGCGGAGATGTAAACACCAGCCTAGGTTTAAGTGCCTGGAATGTTAGGGACTTAAATTACAGAGAAATTTATATCCGTGATATTCTGTAGTTTTTATTATTTGAGACAATGGGCTCCATAACACCTATTTTTCCCCCTATGGTTTGTCTCCACGTTTTTTACCTCCATTTCACAAGCACGTCAAGGATTCCCTCACACACTGTCCCTTTCATGTGGGTTTTCGCTTGTTTGCTCTTCCACTCCGTCCCGCCCCTTCTCCTTCCTCCTCCAGTTCATTGGTTGTGGTACTCTGATGGGTGTGGGATCTCCCCCCCCCTCGCTCTGGCTATGTTATCTAGCATTTAAAGTTTCATCTGGGCTCCACTTCTGCAGGCAATGAGGAGGTGTTGGAGCACTAAAAGGTCCATTAAACTGACTTACAAGTCCCTACGATGATGTGCTGGATGAAGACAACCGCCCCACCCGCCCCTTTCATCAGCATGACTCCATTAGCACACACCCCAACTAAGGAAAAAGCAAGAGGGTAAAATAATCCAGACTTTCTCTGCACCAAAATAAAACGCAACAAGTGGGGGAAGGGACAAGATGAGTGCAGGACAGGGATGATGTCATGTGAGTACTGCGCTGCGAAACCATATACTAGGAATGGCGAGTGTGCGATAAATCACTGGTGTCATGGAGCTCAATATCCTCACCGCAGTCCTAAAGCAAGTGTTAAAATTCCATATAACAGCACTTCAAAAACATTAAGTATAGGAAACCTGCTGCTGATACAGGCAAATCTTCTCACTATCTCTTCAGTTCAGACTTAGGCTTGAGGGATCTACTTTACTGTTATTTTTTGCTAGAATCTAAAAACATGGGAAGCTAACTTGTACTGAGACAGATCATTCAGTCCATCTAGCCCAGTCTTGTCGATGCTGACTGGCAGCAGCTCTCCAGGTTTCAGGCATGAATCTTCTCTAGCAATCCCTGGAGATGTCAGGGATTGAACCTGGGACCTTCTGGAAGCAAAACACGTGCTCTATCACTGAGCCACCATTTCTTGGGAGCCTCCAAGGAAGGAGGCTGCCTTAGCTTTAGAATGAAGGTGCAGAACCATGTGCAATATAGTGGCTCAGGAAGGTGGACAGGGTGTCTCTGACCACTCCTGTTTTTCTCCCAAATTTTCAGCCGCCTAATTATTGGAAGGGGAGCATTTGGGTTGTTGCGATTGTCAGAAGGTTTTGCCAATCTTCTGCTGTAACATGCTTAAATTGACGGGGTATTCAAGGGAGGAGCCTGTGACATCATCAACCTTTACACTAGGCCCGTCGCATAGACCCTTCTCAAGCCAAGCACCACCACCTGAAAACCTGAGGAGGGAGGGTTAATAAAAACCTTTCCCCTAGCTTAAACCCCCAAACAGGTTTAATGCAGGATCTGCTCTAAATATACTCTGGGAATACTCTGGTGTGGGTGTTTAATAACTGTAAGGCAGGTAAATAATGCGAAGCTGACACGTGGTATTTGATAGCTAACAAAATAATAATAAATGTATTGTTATTTAAAGGCTTTAAATAAAATATAATACTTTCAATCCTGCCTAATCTAAACTCTCCACACACCAACCACCTCACTCGCTTTACACCAATCCTAAGTCCCTAGAATCCAAACTCTTCTTACTTTACAAATAAAAAACACAAGAAAACAAAACCTAAAAACACTCCCCTCCACAACTCCCATCACACTCCTTATATACTCCTCTTCCTCCCCTATCTATTACATCATAAACCACACCCACTCAGTTCTAACATCCCTGACTTACCAGACATACTAATTCAGACATATACAATATAATCAATTGTGGGGTAATGCCACAGCCCCCTTCTCCAATTACTTCTAGACTGACCTTGGACTGTTTATTATCATAATGGATTGGTTTTATACTGATTTTTTTTTTTTTACCATTGCACTCCACTCTAAGATCAGTTGATATTGGATGAATTAGAAAGAAACTCAGAGAAGGGCCTTGCCAGGTGATCTTAAAGCATGGGCAGTTTCATACAGGGGCGGGCAGGCCTTGAGATCCCACGCTAAATTGGGCTTTTCAGATGAGTACCTGCTTCTTGAATTATGCAAGGGAAGCCAATGAAGCTGGCAAGACATGACCCACGCAATCGACCACAGCAATCCTCTAAATAGCTGTTGTGTTTGAACCAACTGAAATTTCTGAGAGGTCTTCAAGAGACCAGTGGGGGCTGGTGGCTCCAACATCACTGGGGCGATGGATCCAATTAACTTCAGAGCCACCAGACTCCAGTGCAAGAAGCAGTAACTTCTTCCCTCAGTGTCCTTTCCAGCATCTGCACTTGTTATACAATGTGTCTCTAGGTCCAGGATCAGTACACAGTAACCTAGGGTAAATCCTCTACTGCGTCTGCTCCACCCATTCAAAGGTGTTCTACTGAGATGTCCCAAGAGCTCTCCCTCCAAATAATGAGAAAGCATAGTTTAAAGAGGTTATATCCCGACTGTTCTTAAATGCAATTTTAAGTGCATTATGAAAGGATTTCATTCACCTCCTAAATCAATGTTACGGAAATGGAATGATTTCCAAGTAAGGGGGATGATGCTGCCTGCAGAGAGTGAGGGCCGGGTGTTCCCACATGGGCCTGCCCTGATCCAGCTCCTAAGCTCAGACCCCCTCCGCCCCGTGGCAAGCCTGGCAGAGGGAGACAAGAAGTCCCCAAGAAGAACCGCCCAGGGAGCTTCGGCTATTGGGCAGTATAAAAATGCAATCAATCAATAAACCCCTGGATTTATCGGATTGGATCACTGCAGAGAGCCTATTGCAGCCTGGAGAAAGAACAAGATCCATCTCATTGTAAAATGCAGGTGTTGTACTTCAGGCAAGTTCATACAGTTCCTGGTTCACATGTGCAAAGAGAGCATAAGAAACAACAACCTGCTTCACGCGTTGCAACCCATGGGTTCCGAACTGCCTTGGAACTGCCTGGATTATAAAACAAACCAGGATCCCATGGTTTGCTGTTGGGTTAAAACTGTGGGTTGTTTCTCCTTAAACAACTCAGAACGTTCAGATATCGCAGCAAAGTCGTTTCTTTTGTAAAGCAGCTCTCACGTTCCTGTACGACCCCAACAACCTATGGATTGTCATTGCATGCGAACCAGGCCAGGGTGCTGAGGTGGGCAGGGGGCGCCGAGCTGAAGGGGGGAGCACCAACATCATGCCTGTACCAGCCCTCATAAACCCTCTGGGTGGCTCTGCAAAGGAGACCACAGGAGGAGGGGCACCAATACCAGTCCTCACTTGGGGTGCTATTTATCCTAAGGCCAGCCCTGAACCAGGCCATTGTAAGTGGCTGGCTGTAAGCTGCAAATTTACCCTAACAGCTGCTATATATTTATTTACAATGTTCAAACCTCCAGCACATCAATTTAAAAGTTTCACAACATTTCTTCTTCTTTTTCAAGCCTCTTTGGAAGCTGCTCGTTGACATGGTAAGAAAAAGCTCTGTTATTGATTTGTTTACTTGCGATGCTAAAAATAATAAAATAGAGTCATGCTTCCAAATTAAGATTTCTCATTGATTACATAGTTTGCGGAAAGAATCCAGAAAGCCTTCTAAGTCTTGTAGACTACACAGCTTATTTGCAATCATTCTTCTCCCTGGATTGCTATACAGAACTGTTTCTGCCTTAAACAATCATCCAAGAGCAAATGCAGCACCAGAAGTGTGCTGGCTGGGAATTTGGGGACTGGCAGTCCAAGACATTTGGAGGGCACCAGATTGGGGATGGTTGTTGTAGAGCCTGCGAGCATTAGCATAAAGCTCACTCTGGCTTGTCATACCACTTACAGATGTGGCATTTCAACATAGATTTGCCTCTATGCACAGCTCTCCTTCCACAGTGGATGTTTGCTACAGTGGGATCCTGCATCCACATAAACCTGATTATAAAACTACATGGATTGACGCTTCATGTATCACATTCGATCACTTCCCCTACTGACTCCCCAATGTCGTCCGGTGGGAGAATGCAAAGGAACATTGATATGCTTCATTTATATCAATCAGCAAAAAACTCACTGACGTTTTTTTCAATCACTTATTTATTTATTTATTTATTTATTACGTTTATATCCCGCCTTTTTTCCTCCAAGGAACCCAAGGCGGCATACATAATCCTCCTCTTCCTATCCATTTTAAACTCACAACAACAACTCTGTGAGGTGGGTTGGGCTGAGAGTCTGTGATTGGCCCAAAGGCACCCAGTGGGTTTCCATGGCCTAGTGGGGACTAGAACCCGGATCTCCTGAATCCCAGTCCAACACTTTAGCCACTACACCACACTGGCTTCCGTTGCCATCATTATTCTTTTCTTCTGCTATAGTAAGGTGCCACTATTTGCAGAGTGGGGCATAAAGGCCCAATTCTTGCTGTAGCCGCACACAGCAAAGACTTGTGAGCCTGGATGGATGTGCATCAACCGATTAATCCCTCAAGTTCAGTGGGAACTGGATGAGCTTTGCAATGTAGGTTCACATGCAGTTCCCAATCCAGCAAGGATCCCTGTACATGTAAACCTGTTTCTGCCTATGGATCTTGCCATCTCAATCTGGGTGAAAGAATTTGTCATACGTCATTTCTGGACTTGGTGAACTGGCATTTGTCAGTTTGTCCCCTTTTTGTCTTTACCAGGATCCCAAACAGTTGTTATCTTGCATAGATTTCAGATATATTACTGATGCGCTGACAGAAGAAGAAGCTTATAGTAAGTTATTTTTATAAGCCAAAAAACCTACATTTACTCTATTTAGCTTAGTCTGATCTAATCAAATGTTTTCTAATCTCAAATCTCTCAACTGACCAAGCCTGGAAGTGTAATCATCAGTAATAATTAGTGTTTATATAGTACTTTCCTCAGTGCGTAACGTGCTTTACCTATACTAGCTCAGTATAGGAGCCCACCTGTACTGTCTCCATGTTACAAATGGAAAAAGAGAGGAGACTGAGGTTGAAAAATAATGGCTTACCTATGATCACCCAGTGAAATCATGATTACACTGAAGTTTAAACTGGGAACTGAAGTCCACAGCTCATGCTCTCAGCCTTAGTGCTACAATACCTCCATAGTATAGACACCATAATTATTTATATGGCAAGTGCAATTTCATTTCCTTAGAAAATTATTTGTACTATAATTTTGCTTGATCAAAACAAGTACTTTTTATAAGTGAAGATAGGAATCAATTTGCTTTTTGGTTTAATGTCGCACGTTCTCTTTCCTTTCCACTAGAAATACTTCAAAATGGTCTGATGGGGAAAAAAGAAAGAGGTAAGCAATAAAACATTTCCTTGTGGTGTTACTGGATTATTAGTATGCATTCAGGTGGTTCTTCTGGAACTGGGTCCGGGAAATGGCTGTTGATTTCCCAAAGATGACACTCCATGCATCGTGGAGTAGCATTCACTCTTTTAGAGGTTACTTTTGGAAACTGCTCCATGCAATGGTAAATTATCCTGTGGGAGTCTAGGGTTTTAATTTCCTCTAGAGGACCTTGTTACCCTAATGTGCAGTTGCTGTGAGGAATCTAGCCATGTGTTCCCAGGGATTCTGTCGCAAGGAAGTTTCATTTAACTGCCAGTGACATTCCTTATCTTTGTAGAAGAACAAATGTTAAAATACGGCTACCCAGCTTATACCACATCATGTGCCTGGCTAGGCTATCCAGACGATCAACTAAAACAGGTTTGGCTCTTCCACACTCCTCTCATTTGGCTATTAGTTTAGATACGCAAACACTTTGCAAAAACAACCAATTTAGGCTGTCTTTAGGCACTACAGCAAAAGACTCAAAAGCAAGTTCTGTTTTAAAAACTAGTTTTTTCTACCTATTTTGGAACATGTCTGGGTTGATGTCTCTGTTAGGGCTGGTTCACATATATCCCCTGCTGTTGTATGTGGGGTGATATGTGGGAGCAAACCTTAGAATTTTGTTCCTTCCCTTATTGTGCATAGAACTGTTAGTGTGAACCAGGGCCAATGTGTTTAAATGCTTACATAAGAGGAGCTGTGCTAGATCAGACCAAGGGATCATCTAGTCCAGCATTCTGTACACACAGTGGAAACCAGCTGCCTGTGGGAAGCCCACAGGTAGGGCATGAGTGCAATAGCATCCTCCCACTCATGTTCTCCAGCAGCTGGTGTATGTATGTAGGCATACTGCCTCTGATCCTGGACGTAGGATGTAGCCATCATGACAAGTGGCCATTGATAGTCTCTCCCTCTGTGAATTTAACGCCTTTTAACACCATCCAAATTGCTGGCTATCACTACAACCTCAACCCCTCCAGGCACCTCTGCCACGATTGCTGCTCTTTTGTGGGACAGGCAGATCTCCTGAAAGGGAGCATGCTCATGTAGGTGTTATGTGCAAACTCTGCTTCATTTTCTACACATAATAGGGGCAGGCACACTTGCATCTTACATTTGGAACTGGCTTTTCCCTCCTCCCTTTTTTTAAAAAAACAACCGCTAGAACAACTAACGTAACTGGCAATAAATGTTAAAACAAGTTACTTTTCAGTGTGTGTAAGCACACAATTTACCTATGAAACTGACTGCTACAAAAGACGAGACACGTTCTAATAGCCGGGCTATTGGGATTTTTATACAAATGGCAGCCTTCACTTGCTACACATCTGTGTGACAGATGTAACTTTCTTGGCAGCTCTGCACTGAAGCTCTGAAGGACGGTTGGACCAGGTATAGTGTATTATCTTCTTCGTTTTATAGGAAATGTGCAACAGGGAAGTCCTGGTATGTCGGGGAAATGTTGGGGAGTACAGGTTTGCTTTTACTTGTCAGAATTGATGAATTTGCTTCATACAGTGGGTTGCACAAATGCTGCTTTGTGCGCACACATACACTGCAGCAAACAGTTGTTGCTATCAGCTTTGGTAGCTGGGGGCGGGGGGCAGAGCAAGTACATGATGCCCCCCCCCCCCGAGACAGGTGATTAGGACTCTTAACCCTTGGTTCAGCATTAGATATGTGGGTATGAAAGCATGTGCATATGCCTCAGGATGCTGGATGCAGATTTTCTCCTCTGTGCATGTCAAAGATCTGATCTAGGAAGCCAATTTGTGCAGAGTATGATTCACCCTTGCTGAATCAGGACATCGGACCGCAACCTCATACTCAAATTCCACTGAGTCAACAGGATGGCATGATTTCACATGAACCATATCCTCACATATCTGTAATAAGAAAACTTGCTGACATTTCAATGTGGACTACAAACCTCTCTGTTTTGGACCTGCTGGGCTAATTATGAGCTCTTAGAAGTTCAGGCATAGCTCATTAGTTCACTTCCACCACCAGCCATTTCCACTGCCATAACCATTCCCTTCCATTTCTTGAAGAAATCTACCTGGTAGAGGCATCTGTAGGAAGGGGGGGGGGCACCTTCATGTAACCCTTGGGTCGGTACCCAGGGCCGGGTTCTATGTCTAGGGGTTGTTTGTTTTTCCCTTAAGGTTAGCTCAGGCTCAAGCCCCCACCCAGGAAACCTGGGACACCAATTTAGAGATGTCTGAGTAGCAACCTCACCCACACACCTGAGGTATAAGTACTGGTATTTATTCAGTTTGACAACAAGCAACAAAAACGGAACATAGAAAACAACCTTTTGATTAACACATCTCCCTCCCAAGGTCTAGGTAGGGAGGGAATGGAAGCCTGTGTCCTTTAGTCTTATTCACAAGCCCAGGAGACAGTGAATGAATAGGGATCCTCCAGGCATGCAATAAGGTGGATGGTAGGTGGCAGCAACCGGAACTGGGGTGCGCTGCAAAGAGAGCCGATTCAGCAGCATCAGGAACTGGGGTGCGCTGCAAAGAGAACTGATTCAGTAGGCCCAAACCAGGAAACACCTCCAACACTAGCCATGTCAAAGTTCAGCTCCTCCTTCTGCAGCCAGAGACTGTTGCATGCACAACTCTATATGCAAATGAGCTCCTTCATGTTAGGGCATGTTTTCCCTGCTCCCCCCCTCCCACCGGGTGGCGTGTACTCATTTCTCTACTGCTTTACATTCAGCTGTGCAACAGCACTGTGACCCCTGAGAGATGTCGGTGCTTCCAGATGGAGGGCTGCTAGCTCTACCAATCAGAAGTCATCATGCAGCTCTTCTGCTTTTTCTCCTTAACATATTTTTGGGGGGTATGAAAAATGATGGAAGAATTGGCAGGAAAACCTGGGAGGGTTACAGATGGAAGACATTGTCTTTTGCACCCTCATAAAATTCTGTGAATGAGGCAATGCGATTGAATAACAAAAGCCTAGTCTGGCAGCACCCAGAGTTTCCTGATCTCTAGTACGGACTTCGGGGCCCTGGGAAATGATGGCTTCGGATCCTTGTGTTCAGGATGCTGTTTACAATTTAAAGTTAAGGGCGGTATTAAGGCTGCAACAGCAGCTTTTCTTTTTAATGGTATCCAGTAAGATCTGGAGAAAAGGAAAAGGCGCAGCAGGTTTTCAGCTGAGGAAGGATGAAATAGGAAGACCTCCAAGTCTTCTTGTGTATCCCATTTGGCGGCTTGACTTGCAAGGAGGTTGAGGAAGGGAAGACAGCTGTAGTCCTGCAACAAGCCCTGCAGTGCAGATTGACCAAGCTTAAAACAAGGTAATTCTGGTCCAATTTGAATCGAGCCCCAATCAGTCATTTTAGGCAAGTGCCTTCTGAATTGACCCCAGGAAAGCTTGCTGATCACGAATTCTTACTATTACTTTTCTGCTGTTATATAGGATAGGGTCTAATAATAAATAAGTGATTACATATGACCATCTCCTAAATCTGAGCACAAAAATGAAACTGTTGTCACAGCTCCAGCTGTCTTCGAGAAATGATCTGTGTTTAACTGTGCCTCTAGGTTCAAAGTAAAAGTTGGAGCAGATCTCCAAGATGACATTCGGAGATGCACGCTCGTTAGAGGAATGATTGGCCCTGAAAACAAGCTGGTATATATGTATATTTAAATTCCTCTAAAGAGATGTCTTATTATAAAATTATCTATCACTGTGGGTCACATGGATGATCAGAATCCTCACTTGTGTATGGATGGAAATAGACAGGCATACTATAGACAGATAAATTGGAGAGTTCTTGGGCTTTTTTGGTATCCAACATAAGTTTTGATGGACTTGATTAGTGCATTTACCCAAATTCTATCTATCTAGATATATTAAAATATGTGTTATGATTTGAAATTATTTGTCTTGTTTTCTTACAACATGAAGAGTACTGCTAATATTAATAAATTCAAATCAGATGGAAAATATATTCTGTGCATAATGGACAAATAATGTCAAAAACAGGACTGAAGCCTTCATGTATTACCCAAAGGGGAGCAGCTGTAGCTCAGTGGTAGAGTGTATGCTTTTCATGCAGAAGGTCGCAGGAGTAATCCCTGATATGGAGGGCTGGAAAAAATCC
Source organism: Elgaria multicarinata webbii (assembly GCF_023053635.1). Classification (NCBI taxonomy): domain Eukaryota; kingdom Metazoa; phylum Chordata; class Lepidosauria; order Squamata; family Anguidae; genus Elgaria; species Elgaria multicarinata. Next base: position 56,282,880 of record NC_086177.1, read on the forward strand.
TGCCTGAAACAACTGCTACCAGTCACTGTCAACAATACTGGGCTAGATAGGCCAATGGTCTGATCCAATATAAGGCAGCCTCCTACATGCACAAATGTGTATGTAGTGTTTCATAGTATTATGGTTTGCATTGACTCAAGCATAAAAGGACAGGAGATTTGATTTTTAAAAAAATGGGACCACCTTCCCAACCACTATATTTAGCATAGTCAAAACTGATTTATGTTTTTGTGTTATGGTTGATTCAGCTCAATCCTTTGAATACCTCTTTGGAAGTAAGGCCCATTAAGTTCAATGAGACTTACTTCCAGGTAAGTGTGCACAGGAGTGCCCTTGGTCAGTTTGCACAACAGGATAGCCCATCATGGTTAATTTACCCAGAATGAGCTGTGCTGTGTGCAGGCCACCATTATGAATATACAAGCCCCATCCAGGAGTTGCTATGGTGTCTGAACCCAAATACTGGAAGTTATTTGAGGGTTAAACAATCCTTGCATAACTTTAAAAAAGACTATGGGTTTTGTGAGGGTTATTTAATCCTCAAATAACCCCCACCGCCTGGGTTCAAATGACACGACAAGCCATAAAACAAGCCATGTTTTTATATCATGTTTTTCATCCTGCTTGTTTTATACTTTGAATGGTTTTAGTTTTTGTGAACCGCCCAGGGAGCTTCGGCTATTGGGCGGTATAAAAATGCAAATAATAATAATAATAATAATAATAATAATAATAATAATGGCTCTCCCAAGCCGGGACTTTTATATTCATAATGACAGATGGCATGTGCCACAGCTCCTCAAGGATTAATTAATTCCAGGTGGGCTGTCACGTTGTCTGAATCAGGTCTTAGCCTCAGTGTGCTTGCTAGGATGTTTCACTGAACTTAAGTCTTTGTTGGTCTTAGCTAACTAGGGCTTGGTTTCTTAAAACTGAGTGGTTCATAAAACTGATTGTTATTTTTCCTTATCTTAACGGATTTTAAGAAATGCTAGCCAGGAGGTACTATAGCATTTGGATTGTTTAACCCTTCAGCAGGAGGAAGCTAGACTGGGTCATAAGGAAAGCTTGGCTCAAATTCTCAATGCTTTCCATCTGTCTCAGATCAGTGTTACAGTTGTTATAACAATGAGTTCAATAGCATCATAGTGTGAATTACATCTGTAACTATTCTTAGATGCTGGATGCTAACCAAAGGTGGGAAGTGGACGAGGCCATAGAGTGGGTAACTAAACTAGCTGAATTCAAACCACTATGGATTGAAGAACCGACTTCTCCTGATGATATTCTTGGGCACGCAACAATTTCTAAGGTCAGAAGGGTTGTGTTCTATTTCAGTCAGCTGATAGAGTTGCTATCCACCAGAGAGCAATGGTGATTTATTGGCTGGGGATTTTTATTAGAACATTCAAAGTTCAGGCTGAAACAGTTGTCAAAAGTCATTAAGATATGCTTGTTACAAGATCCTGTCACACATTCAGCATATATTCCATTAAACTTAAATGAGTAACATATTTATGAATGTTGTAATAAAAGGCTGATATATATTTGCATGTGTGAGCCAGCCAGCAACAGTCCTAAAAATGCATGTGATTCATGCACTTTTTAAATGTGTTTGGATTAAAGTTCCAGTTATATGAGAAATGTAACACTACCCAGAGATGCATGATCGAAATGTATTAGAGCATCGGTGGTCTCGCATGTACGCCATGGCCAAAATCCAACAGTTAGGCATGCTTAAGCCACATTGATTTCAGTGGGACTTGTGTACATAATTGTACTCAGTTGTGGTCCAAGTGTATTCCTTATGGTCATACACACCCTCTTATGTAATTCTTCACACCTAATTGATTAAAGGGGGTGGGAAGCATGAACTGTACTAGCAATTTTGAAGTTCCCTTCAGCTTTCTTCTCATTGTAAAATACAGAATGACCAATGAATCATAATTTTTTGGCTTTCCTTTGTGAGTATTTTGAAAAACTCAGAAACATAAGTTGTTCTTGTTTTTAGGCTTTAGCACCGTTAGGGATTGGTGTTGCAACAGGAGAGCAAGTAAGTCTGTTTATTAATATCTTATTTTCATTTTATGTTTTTGAAGGCATTCCACTGAGCATTGCTGAGATGTAACCAATGAGATCTAACCAGGCAGGGATGGCTGTGGATTTTGGCAGGTTGTAATTGCCGCTTGAGGGAAGGGGTTGGTCCCCAGGACCTTTAAGGAGACCATGACCATTGCTTTTTTAAAAAAACCTCTCACTAGATCCAGTTGATTTGAACAATTTTAGACCACTCAGTCTTCTCTTTTTAGGGAAGTTGCAAGAAATCCACCTCTAGGAATTCTTGGGTGACATGGTGTATCTTGATCCATTTGTGTGGCTTTTGATTCAGTTTGCATGCCTTAGTTACATCTTATTTGGACTATTGCAAGTGCTTTAGGTTTGAAAACTCTTCAGACGCTTCAGCTGGTCCAGAATGCTGCGGACAGACTGTTGACTGGATTTGGTTACAAGGAGCACGTGACTTGCTTGTTATAGCAGCTTCACTGGCTACTGGTCTGTTCTGTGGCAGAAGTCAAAGTGCTGATTATGACCTATAAAGCCTTATGTGGTATGGGACCAAGCTACCTGTAAGACCACGTTCTCTAATACAAGCCTGCCAAGTTCTTAAAATCTTCTGGAAAGGCCCTTCTTTTGAGACAATCACCTTCAGAAGTGCATTTAGTGACAACCTGAGAGGGCCTTTTCAGTGGCTGCTCCAGGCTTTAGAACCTGCCAAGGGAGGTTAGGTTTCCTCCCTCTCTGCTGCCCTTCCACCTAAGGCAAAGACTGGTTCGTTCAAGAAGTCCCTTGTGTATAGGAGTGCAGTCTCACAGTGTAATTCTATACTTTGTATTTGAAATAAGACCCAAGTTCAGTGAGACATTCCAGTAAGTATGTTTAGGATAGGGATGTCGGAGGAATCCAGTTGGGGGTGGAGCTTGATGACCTTCCATCAGCTCGGCTCACTGGACTCCATTCTGTCTTCCACCAGCTGGCCTGACTCAGAGTGCAATGAGTCAGGCCAGCTGGCAGAATTGTTAATTTGGGGTTTGAGGAAATGACATCCATAGGCATCATGTTAGGGATTCTGGGGAAATGCCAATTTTAGGTGGGGATGAAACAAAGTTCCCAGATTTCAGAAAAAAGGCCAGGGCTTGGCTCGCAAATACAAGCCAAGCTAGAGGCTCCAGGGGTATCCGACAAGCCCCCAAGAGATTCCCCCCCCCCAATGGCCAGCTGCAGTTTAAGATTGCTGCCTCAGTTAACTTATTTTAGGATCTTTGTCTAATGCTGCCCAATCTGCTATCCATATATTTTGGACTGCAACTTTCAGGCTTCCTGACCATTGGCCATGCTAGATAAGGCTGATAGAAATTGAAGTCAAAAACATCTGGAGGGCACCAGGCAAGGATGGCTGATATAACCTATTTACCTTGGAGTAAGCCCCACTGAACTCAGTGGGATATCTGAGTAAATATATAGGATTGCAAAAGGAAGTGCACGGAAGGAAATTATGTGAAGATATGAGAACTCAAAAGTATAGATTTCCTTAATACATTCTAAGGAAAAAAATGAAGGCACTGAAACCATAACCATACTAACTTCAGCATGCCAAAAGTGATACGCATGTGTGTGTGTGTATTCAGGGTTTTAGAACATAGAATATCAAGCTTTGAATTCCTACAATAGCATAAAGTCTTTAGAATATACTTGCTATACGGTTGCTTTGATTGTCCTGCTATTTTTATAAGAATTTTATTTGTGGCATTTATATACCACCAAATATAATAAAATATATTAGCGGTTCACATTAATTTGCCAACCTTACACAATCTTGGCTAAGCAATTTGTATTTCGTTTATTCACAGTGCCATAATAGAGTGGTGTTTAAGCAGCTTCTACAGGCCCAGGCCTTGAGTTATGTGCAAGTGGATAGTTGCAGGCTGGGAAGTGTCAATGAAAACTTGTCTGTGCTGCTGATGGCCAAAAAGTTTCAAAGTAAGGCTCTTGAAAATGAAGCAATAAAGCTCTCTTATGATCAATTCTAGAGCAGGGATGTTAATTTATGGCCTTAAGTATTATCACCCTATCTTTATACAATACTTTATAGCTGAAGTAGATAGCTTTTGGGGAGTTTGCCATTTTTCCACTGTCCTTATTTTTTTTTTAAAAAAAAAGTTTTAGCAGACTTCCCCAACCTGGTGCTCTCAAGATGTTTGGACTACAATTTCCAGCATCCCTGGACTAATGAAAGTTGAAGTCCAAAAGTTCTGGAGGGCACCAGGTTGAAGTTTGGGCTAAAGGCATAAATTATAAGCACTGGAAAGAAGTCACATATTCTGGAGGATTATAGTTTGCTTTTTGTCAGCAGTGCCAATTAAGTTTATCACTTTTCTTGCAGCCCCTGTTTGTCCTCATGCTGGAGGGGTCGGGCTCTGTGAGTTGGTACAGCACTTGATAATATTTGACTACATTTCAGTATCTGGTAGCCTTGAGAACAGGTTGGTAATAATTCTCCGATTCTTTCCTGTTGTAATGCAGTCTCATCGTCTTTGCTTTGAACACTTAGACTTGAGGGGTTGAGATAAAACCCTGCTCTTCTTTTCCATAACAATAACTCTGGTTTTTCACTCTTAAATGAAAGCAGGATCCATTTTTCACAATTTTGATGCAATCCATTTTGAGACTGTAAACTGTTCATGAGCATGATAGGCAATTCTTAACACTTATAAGGTTGTATAAATCTTAGAATTGTTCCTTATGTTTCCTTCCAGGATGTGTGAATACGTAGACCATCTACACGAACACTTCAAGTATCCTGTAGTAATCATGAATGCTTCCTATATGCCACCCAAGGTATTCTTTGCATTGGCTGTCAGAATATTTTCAGTGCTCTCATAATATAAGCTTCTCCATGAATTTCTTATGGATGCAAGTGAGATCCCGGTGTACCTTATTCAAAGCACACTCAAATTGTGTTCTTGAATTTTAAAATAGAACACCCAAAACAAAAGGAGAACATCCAACACAGGTCAGAAAAAAGGAGAAACAGGTTCTCAGGATGCAAAGTGTTTATTTTCACAAAGCCCGACGCATTTCTGCCTGTACTTTATTCAAAAGTTATTAGAAGAGAGTGTCTGCAGAATTTCTTCTAACAAAAAACTGTCTCCTGTAATCACCTATGGCGAACTGAATTTTAAAATAAACATACACCCCTGCTTCTTTCCCCATCAAGAATATTCAGGACAGCTTCAGCATATTTGTAGATCAAGCTCTTTTTTCTGAGGCACCTTTTAAGTGGATTTTGTACATACAAAATATTTATGATTTGCAATGTGACACATTATTCAGTGTGCATTTTAACTTAGTAATATAAACCAAAATGCATTTTTGTTGTAATACTTTGATTTTGGAGCAACCCTTGACAACCAATTCAAAAGTTAATAGGGAGCCAAATGACTATATATCCAACTTCCTTGTAGTTTTAGGCATACATCCCCTCCCCAATAGAAGTAACATGGCTGGAGCTGTTGGTGAGCACTAGATGAGCAGTATCTAGTACTGCTGCTGCACGTCTACTAGTTCCATGGAAACCATGCTAGTGGTAGGTCCCGCTAGTTCTTGGGCATTAATGGATACTATGCTGAAAAATTACTCCTAATAATTGTCAAGTAAGTCAGCTTTTTAGCTTCATTCCTGCAAACAAGATGCTAATATTTCAAATGTTCAGTTTATGGCAAATTTGGCTTTTGTAAGAAAATTTGCTATGGATAAATATTGAAACATTTTTATGGTATTTACTGCTGTGAAATTATACCATGCTTACTTTAACATTCTTGTGCAAATTTAAGATAGTTTTCTAGGTTGTTTCATATTGAGATATATTGTTTTCATATTTTAGGATGACCACAGCCTTAAAATATATTAAATGTGACATTTACAAATATTAATATCTAGATATATTAAAATTATTTAGATTACTATGCTGTAAGAGCAACATGAACGATTTGCTGAACAAGAACTGTTGTGTAACAGAACATTTTCTCTCTGGCCAAAAGTGTAAGACTTGTTTCTATTTAAAATGGCATACTGATGTATTTAAATACAAAATATTTTTTTCAGGCAGCTGGATATTCTTCTGAAATGAAAGAAGATTCTGCAAGGAAATACCAGTTTCCAGAAGGGGAAGTTTGGCAAAAACTCCTGGCTGACCATAATACAACTAAAATAAGTTAAACACAAAGTTTTCAGGCTGAAGATTAAATTCCCCAGAGCTATTTTTACAACTCAAATAGTTGTTTTTGCTGAAGCTACATGAAGGTTTCAGATTCAAATGAATGCTTTTAGAAAGCTTTTCCCCGCTTGCATATAACAAAAATAGTTTGCAGTCTCAGTTATAGAACTCATAGGAACCTTTTAATAGTTAAGCATAAAGGGTATATGATTCACTTTTCCTGGAGCTTTTCCAGAGACTACAGGATTATATAACGAAAGATCACACTTTTGATTGTATCTGCCAAGTTTAGAAGTTTAAAATAAAGTATGAGTAGATGTCATGCTATAATATCGTTGAGTTTTTTGAGGTGTTGTACATTTACAGAGGTCAAGTCAAAATTCTGAAGAATAAGAGGTATACAGATTATTGTGAGCATTCAGCCTAGAATCAGCTGTAAGGGCCAGTCAGCAGTGTGAGAGGAATACAATACCTGGTTGCAAGGAAATGAACAAGCAACCAACCTCACATTGAAATATACACCAAGCCCTGTGAAGACACTGGATAAGAGCAAGCATGGGAAACGGTTCTCCTAATCACATGACAGGAGTTGCACGAGAAATAATAGGAGGGATAGAGAAGAGAAGAGCTTTTGTGAGGATATGGTGGTTTAGGACATCCCAGGCATATAAAATTACAGACTCAAAGAAGGGAAAGAGGGATGCATGATTTACCTTCTGTCATCACTTTAGTGACTCTTGGTGAAGTTGTCAGTAGTGTATACCATGAAATATGGGAGCCTTCCCAGGGAAGAAATTATTTTTTATTTAAACACTCTTTTTTTTCAGCTGAACTAAAATAAAAGAGAGAGAGGCTTAGCTAAAGGAATGAAGGCTCTGTAAAATTCAGGGGGGAAAGCTTGAGCCGGTTTTTCCTGTGGAACAATTAGGCATTTGGGGAAAACTGAAAACAACTCAACTTCACAAGCTGTGGCCGTGCCTGCTAGTCTATAGAATTTGAGAATGCGAACCCCTCTGTATATTTTAGACAGGGAGTACGATTTGCTTTCCACCCAGAAGACATTCCCTTGAGGAAAGTCTTCTGGAAATTTCATGCCACTGGAGTGCAGGGACAAAGCCACATGAATACCACCACCGTTCACACACACGAAAATGCCCAGCCTCCACCCAGTTTTCCATGATTTTCCCATGGCTGCAAAACTTTTCCAGATGCTTTACGTCTTTAAAGTTGGCATATTACTTTCATATAAAAAATGCTGACTCTTTATCCCAAACCTTAAATGTAGTATTCCCTTGTCCCCTTTCCCATCATTTTTATCAGGTTAACTTGATGTCTTTTAAAATTATGAATGTTGATAGCACATCTTGCACAGTTATACTATAATAGTAGAATATGCAGTTTATTGGATAGTTCAGAATAAGCAATGTTTTATACAAATAACTATACAACCTAGAGAGTAATCTTTCCACCAACAAAGTTGAATAAAGTATCCTCAGTGCACAAGTGCTGGCATCAAATATAGTGCATATTTAAATGTATACTTCAAACTCCATATGAAAGCCATGGTCATTTATCATAAAAGATTAACACTTTTTGACCTTCTGAATGACATTTAAAAGCACTACTACAAACTGAACGTTAAGGCAAGTAACAGTCTCAAAACAAATCCACTAGACAGCCATTTCCATTTTAATAGCTGGATGAGGGTTATAACCTTCTATCTCAAAGTCATCTGCCTTGAAGTCATTTATGTTTTCAACTTTACGAAGAATTTTGAGCTTGGGAAAAGGTCTTGGCTGCCTCTGAAGCTGAAATTAAGATAAATTATGATTATTCCATGAGGTGAAGGTCATACAGTTGATTACAGAATTGATTGCTTATTTCAGCAATACATTTTTTTTGTTTAAATCAGTGCATATTAACTCTTGTGTAATTAGTAGAAAGCTAAATTTGGTTGGAGTGTGCACTATACAGTCAAATACATGATCGTCTCCAATAATAATTGGTTGATTGCAGGTTTATTTACCTATAAATTTTAGAGCTTGACACAAAGTAGAGAATGTGAAGGAGAGCAGATACACTGCGCTGGGCGCTGGGCAGAGGACAAATGGGTGATGTAGTTGGGAAAGGGTAGTTTTAGTTTGGTATTATTATGCACCAATTCTAAATGACAAAGAGCCTTGGCAACTGGACCACCTGGAGTGGGGAAGAAGGTCAGATAAGTTTGGGATTATTATGCACCAATTCTAAATGACAAAAAACCTTGGCACCAGGAAGACACTTCTTATCTACTTCAATGCCATCAGTCATCTGAGGCCAAAGGAGGTGTGAGACAAGGTAATAGGCCAAGGCCAAAGGAAACAGAAGAAAAAATATATAGTTGGTGACCCGCCCCAAACTCCTTGTCTTGTCTTTGCCAGCAGCTGTAGAAATGTCCACAGCACAACATTGTGCCTTCCAAGTAAATCGGGGCAGAATCCAACAGGGCTGCTCTGCCTCTGCTAGTTCCATTGTTTTTGCAGGAGCAATCACTTGTGCAATAGGGCTTCTGACCTTCCCTGTTCTGGAAATTGGTGTTTCTGCTCAATTTTAGAAGGTGCGAAAGCCCCATTGCATGAGTGATGATTCCCATGAATGCATGGGCACAATAGCCCAAGTTCATAAACAGAAGCTGTCACATTCCTTAAATACGATTGGCAGGCCAATCAATCCACTGCATCATACATGCAGAACAGGAAACATTTCTAATTGCACCTAGGGCTCTAGTGGTGTATGTGACAAAATTGGGAGTGTTCTGTCGTAAACTGACATGTACTAATAAGAGGAAAATGTTTGGGCATAAATGGGAAATAAGCAAAATGATTAACAGGCAGTGTTGAAAAGTAATCTCAATTCTGTATTTTCAGAACACGAACATGACTGACAAGAAACCTAAGTGTCTTTTACATGTATGTGGCATGCTGTGAAGGCCTAGCTAGAATACAGCCTAAGCTGGATTCATATCAGATAGTTCATTTCAGCTACTTCAAGATTATACAACTATGGAAGGAAATAGAAAGTTAGTAGCACTACTGACATGGAAATATGCAAATAGTCAGCCTAAATTCTTACCTGTATTTTCAAAGGTTCAATATGGTTTAGGTATATATGAGCATCTCCTAACGTGTGTATGAACTCACCAGGCTACATAAAAACAGAATAAACAATAGTGTATGAAATACAAAACATAGCAAACAAGTGTATGCATGATGCTAATAAGGTCATGTTATTCAAATATAAATTAAATTACTCAGAAAGCCATTTCTCACTCCTCTGGTAGTTAAAAGTTACATATTCCTTACTCTGAACAAAATTTGAATGCAGATGTTGCACTGCAATAAAGCTGGAGCAAAATCCATGGTTCACTACGAGGAGTACATGAAGGAATAGTGTTTGTTGTTTCCTCAGTCTATACATGATCTGTAGTTTATGGGGATTTTCTGATATCTGTCTTGCTACAATGTGCAACGGTACAAGCAGCTTCCCTTATCATAACAGTTACCTCTATACATGCTCTTGTGAGTGGATTGTAATCTATTGTAGCTGCCAAAATTCCAAGCCCTGCTTCAGCTCTTTACCAGCTAAAGCAAGAACAAGCTGCACACCAGGTCTGAGGAGAAGCCAGTAATGCTACCAGTAAGACACAAGAGGGCTGGGTCTGCCAGTGAATGGGCCCACCAACTCACAGCATGCTCCAAAGCAGTTTTCAGGGAGAATGACTGGGAGCTGCTCTGCACCCTGTACTCCAGAAGCACCCATGGAAAAAAATATAGGTTTCTCATAGTAGGCACAGGAAATTGAGTTTCAACATCTAAATCCTGGCACTTGCAATGATTTCATGATTTGGCTATGAACGTTTTTTCCAAAATCACTTCTCCCCCTTCTGCCGGCAGGAGTGTCCAAGTTCCATTCCATGCAATTCTGGCTCCAACCCTATATTCCCCCCGCCCCCCAGTTTTCCATATATTAACAGCTTCTTTCTATTTTATGGTCATTGCACTTACAAAAGGACATTGTAGAGTTGGAAAAAGTGCAAAAGGCGGATACTAAAATGATCAAGGAACCGGAGCAAGTGAAGAGAGACATTGTAGAGGTATACTAAATTATGTATGGTATGAAGAAAGTGAATTGGGAGACATTTTTCTCCCCCTCTCATAATACTAGAACCTGGGGTCACCCCATTCAGGAGCGATAAAAGAAAGTACTTCACACAGTGCATATGTAAACTATGGAATTTACTACCACAAGATGTAATGATGGCCTCCAATCTGGATGGCTTTAAAATGGGATTAGACAAATTTATTGAGAAGATTATGCATGGCTACGCGCCCCGATGGCTCTATGCTACTTCCAGTGTCAGAGGCTGTATGTCCATGTACACCAGTTGCTGGAGAACGTGGGCAGGAGAGTGCTATTGCATTCATCCTACTTTTGGGTTTCCCACAGACAGCTGGTTGGCAACAGTATGAACCTTTGGTCTGATGGTTCTTATGTTCTAATTTGTAAAGAAAATATTTTAAAAAGTATAAGTATTAAATGTTACCTTCAAGCCTGTAACATGGGCAATCATTGAAGTGAGCAAGGAGTAACTGGCTATGTTAAAAGGCACTCCCAATCCCATATCTCCAGAACGCTGATACAACTGACAAGAGAGTTCCCCATTTAAAACATAGAACTGGCAGAGAGCATGACATGGAGGTAAGGCCATTGCAGAGACATCTGACAAGCAAAAATAGAAAACATGGTAAAAATACTGATATACCCAAAGGTAAAATTCCATCCATGCTGTCAGCTGACAGTGTCACCGTTAGAAATAAGTAAATTTAATAGACAGAAATAAACAATTTAAACTGCAAAGACGTGGCCAGTTCACTTGCATAAACTAGCCTATTGCGAAAGGTACTTGTAGTGAGAAGTTTGAAAACATACCCTATTCCCAGGTGAACTTAAAAGAAACTGCTTTAAATGTATTTTATACGGAAAAGCAGGATATTGTTTGGGTGTGGGGAGTTAAATTAAAATTTAAAAGTGTGTTTACCTTGATCCCACATTAACATATCTTTTAGCATGTGTAATGTATACACAAGCCAACATAAACCAATTCACAAACAAAACATGCTAGCTCTTCTAATGCCCAAGAACTACATTATAGCAACTATAACGACCTCACATAATTAAATGCCATAACATACCTTTGGGATTCCATGCACACATGATAATTCTTCTGTTATCTGGATCATTTCTGATTGTATCAATTACATTTTGCAGCTGATCTATTCCTTGTCCTGTATAATCTGAAGAGGGATGGGAGAGTGTGATAACTGATTTTATTTTATTTTATAATGGCCAGATGTGTCAATTCATAGTGCTTACTCTGGTACTGCCCTACTAAAGTCAACAGGCCTACTAAAAAGAAGTCCAAGTAAATTTTCTTTTTGCAAATGTCTAAGAAACAGAAAACGTAAGATCTGAATGCACATTAAGCATACATGAAATCATAGGCTTGTTGACTGATGATACCATTGACTGTGCATGTGAATATTGATATTCACATGCACAGTTTCACTTGACTTGCATATATGAATGAGCCATCACATGCTTCACACCACAGAACTTTCATATTGCCCAATGGCACCTCACATACAATGCTTTTCAATGAAGTCAGAAGTCAGCTGATAGTAAAGGATGTGCATATGCAAACCAGATCTATAATCAGCACAAGTGCTTCAGTTTTAGTGGTTTGGCAGACTGAACTGTAAACTGATGTCTCTTGGGTGGTAGGATATTTAATAAGTGGTGACACCTATAAATCTACCTCAGTTCAAGGCCAGGTTTTTGAGCTATAAATAAATTACATTCCATATTGATCCAAATACACAACCAACAAGAGATAATATGATTTACTCGAGGTAAAACTGAATACTATCAGCTCTGTATTCAGACAGTGAATACAGTGACCAAATGGACAGAGTATTTTTAAGAACATTAGTTGTTTCCAAGACCAACTGTACTTTAGAGGGGGAAATCTGCTTATTCAAGATAATGTATTTTACTATATCGTCTGAATTTCCAGTTAAGCAGTGAATTTTGTCCTTCGGTTTGAGGATACCTCAACATAGAAAACCAAGATTTACCCTGTCTTTACCTGTATTCATATCTTTGTATACAGCTCCAAAATGTCTCCACTGGAAGCCATAAACAGGGCCCAAGTCTCCTTCCTCTCTAGAAGAGAATCCCTGTTTATCTAAGAATTCACGTGAACCATTGGCATCCCAGATCTTAACACCGTTAGCAGAAAGTTCTTTTGCATTTGTAGAGCCCTATACAGGATAGGAGAGAAAGAAATTATTAGATCGTTCATCAAAAAGGATTTTGATGCAAGTCAAAATTGTCTAAGACATTTCCTGGATTCCTTAGAAGTATCAAGGTGGATTTCTGTGGTGACCTTCTGATGGAATAATTTGTAGATACTCAAGGTAAAATATTGTGCTCAAACCCTCTGGAAATAAATCATAATGCAATGCTAAAATGAAGGACCAATAGAAATGGCCTTTGAAAATGCATCAGGAGTTTCTTGGCTCATTGCAGGCACTTTGGCAAAGCAGTCACATTACTACACTAGTAATCTACCATTTGGATGTACGGTGGTGACAACTGGATTAGCACATTACCATGGATTCAACACTAAAAAAAAATGTGTTGTAATCTATATCTACCATGTCAAACATTTTTGTACATAGGCCCCACTTTATGTTTGCTTCTCAGAGTTGAGATTTCTTGCTTCTTAATATTGCGACAAACCTTTTATATAAATGTAGGCTTCCTTTTCCCTTAATTCTATTTTTTGTGGTTCTTAAACAATTTGTTCAATTTGTGTTCCATGACAAGGAGTACACCTACCAGATACTGTGAGTAAATGGCAAGAGAGGACCGGGGATAAGGCTAGTCCTCCTTTATTCCTACCACTATTCCTTATTCATCACCCCACTCTCACTTTTAACTGATTCCTGACCTCTGCATATAACAGGGATAGATCGCAGCAGTCTTCTACAGAATGCCTCTTTATTAATTATTATTATTATTATTTATTGCATTTGTATACTGCCCCATAGCCGAAGCTCTCTGGGCGGTTCACATAAGATAAAAACACTTAAAAACAATATACAAAGATTAAAAAGGTAGAAGATTAATAGGTAGAAGCTGCTGAGAACATATCACACCAGTTCAGAAACATCTTCATAGGCTACCAGTTTCTTTCCAAGCCTGATTCAAAGTGCTGTTTTTGACCTTAAAGCCCTATATGGTCTGAGCCTTAATTATTTCAAGAAAAACCCTGTTCATTATAAGTCTCCCAAGGACCTACCGTCTACCAATGAGAGGAAATGGTGCCATAGCTCAGTGGCAGAGCACATAATTTGCATGAAAAAAGTTCCAAGTTCAGTCCGTAGCATCTTCGTAACCTGTCGACCCATGTGGAGAGCCACAGCCAATCAATGTAGACAATACTGAGTTAGATGGAAATACTCATTATACATATAAAACATACCTTGATAAACCAAAGCAGTTCTTGAAGCACTCCCTTCCAGAATACCCTTTTAGTTGTTAGCAGTGGGAAATAATCTGAAAATGAATGTTATAAGTATTAAAGCTGATAAGGCAATGTATATTAAATGAACACCTATAATTAATCAACATGAAGTTAGAAGCAGCAAAACACTTACCATATTAAATATTTACTCACTTTTTCATACAGTAATTCCTTCTGTATACTACTACTAAAGTTTATTTCTCATCAAACTGGTTTTTCCCTTACAATTAGACATACTAGCTTTACTCAAGTTTTTTTTTTGTTAATTTTTAAAGTATGTAAAAACATCCATATTTTACAAAAACAACCATTTTTTGAAAGTTATCAATACCCTGTCAAGTAACCCACAGCCACAAGCCTAGTCATCCAGCATTCAAACACCGAAACAGGAAGAGGACAACATTACTGCACTTTTCTTACTACTCCGTCTTATTAGTCAAGAAATCAAGGATTGTGTCTCCTTCTACCTCTGCTGAATGCCAGTGACAAGCAAATTTTGTCATATGAAAAAGCATTGAATATGTGAGGTAACTTTTCTTCATAGCACACTAAAACAATGTTTCATTCTCACTATTTTAGGGTGACTAAAATAATATGAAATTAACAAGCCCTTTTTTTATATTCAGCTTGGTTTTTGTTTTCATTAGTGAGTTGAGAGGAGGGAGCACTGTCAAAACAGTTTTTCATACAATCCTTCCCTGCAATGCAAGCACCTTCTGGTCATGCAGATGGCATGCCTTGTGCACAATATTATGTCTGCACTATATTATATTTAAAGATTTCGGTGGAGGGAAAGATTGTGAAATCATTCTCAGAGACAATGGGGAAATTGTGATTATAATGGATTTTAAAAGAAAATTATCATTTGATTAATTGTGGCTTTCTGATTGAGGACATTGATAGAAAGATAGTATAACATCTTTTGTTTTAATGGTGAATATTTTTCACAGAAACATGGTTTAACAATGGAAAAGCATTGGCACCGTTACTGGCCATTGCAACTATAATTCAATTGAAAGACACTATATTGATCGTGACATCCTCCTGTATCGCTGACATAATTATAACAGCGATAGAAACGGATAGAATTTGATTCAATGAATAGCATGGACAATATAACATTAACAAAGGAGCAGCCAAAGATAGATGGTTGTCTTCGTTTTTTGGATGCGGAATTAAAGATCCTAAATCTTTAATTCCTTGTTTGAAACTAGGCGGATTAGGGATATATTATTGAACTGTAATTCTGCACACTTGTTAGTGAAAAAGCAGGTGGTCAAGAACTTGATTCAGAAAGCTGTTGGGGTGTCTATGATTAATTATTCTAAAGAATCAAAACAAATGCAGTAAAACTAATAGTTAAAAATTACCAGTTCCAGCTATTACGAGTGTGAGGTATACCAAAGGACTGTCTTTTTTTAAAAGTCCAGTTGTGACCAATAGATTTGTATGGGAAGCCCAAAAGATCCTTGAACACAACATAAAAGCTAATGTTGTTTGTACTGCCCCAGTACATCTTGTGAAGTCTCAGCTGTATGGACACAGGAATGCCTTATCTGTGTGGAAGGTAAGGGGGAGTGTGCAGTTAAGGGCACTATTTACAAAACAGTGTTTGGAATATAATTCCTATTACATTGATGAAACTGGAAGATCTCTCTTAAAAAGATATAAGGAGCACCTGGCTGATATTTAACAAAATGAAGCACGTGTTAGACCTTGGTCACCTCATAAGATAGAGAAACATGATGGCAGAGCAGATCCCTATGCTAGCAATTGAACAGAGCATCCAAAAGCGAAAGATTAAGGAGGCAATTGTTATTGATCAGCTGAAACCTGTTATCAGTGTGAAGGATGGGGTAAAACAGGCCATGTTTATTTATTAATGTGGCTTGATTGGCTGCTGAATAGAGGTGCTAATTGTTAATCATTGTTTGGCCTGTTCCCGGTTCCGGCTCAGTTTATAAGTAATATTGTAGCATATTCTTATTTGTGACTACAGCTGGTATTTTATGTTGAAATGTTCACAATGTTCACATTTTAAAATTGTTTTATAAATTTATAAACTAGATGTGCTATTGTAGGTCATTTATTTTGTTTTGGAGTGCTGTGCCATGTGCATTTCATTGCCTACATATCAGTTGAAAGGATTTCTGTTTGGTTCTCTACATATAGATGGATGTATGGATGTCTCCTCCTCCCTCCCAATCCCCTTTCCTTTCGTGTCATGTCTTTTAGATTGTAAGCCTGTGGGCAGGGACTGTCAAGAAATACTTTTGTAAGCCGCCGTGAGAGCCTATTTTGGCTGAATGGCGGCATAAAAATGCTTAAATAAATAATAAATATATATACAGGGAAATTACACAAGATCATTTTCTTCAAGGCAAAGGTTATAATCTAATGTACTGGACTGTGGATAAACATTCATAACTTTCTAGGACAGGATCTGGTACTGGGCAAAAGTAATGCTTCTACATGACTTGGAAAGAATATGTCCAAGCTGTTGACAGAAAAGTAATCATAATTTTCTGCAATATCATTCCTCTGAATAGCAAATTCAGATGAATGCCAACAGAAACTGATCCAAAACAGGACCAAGAAATATGAGGGAGATATTAACATTTGCAACGGAACCCTGAGGTTTGCAGAAGCACAAAAAAAGTTTGAAATATCCTTGAGGGGACAACATCTCCATCCACCAAAAGTAGCGTAATGAGGACTGAGCATTCTCAATAGCTAGTGCGGTGTAGTGGTTGGAGTGTTGGACTGGTACTTGTGAGATCTGGGTTCTAGTCTTAATTCAGCCATGAAGCTCATTGGGGGACATTGGGCCACTCACTGATTCTCAGCCTAACCTAACTTACACGGTTGTTGTGATGTTAAAATGGAGAGAAGGCCTTGGGTTCCTTTCAAAAGGAAAAAAGGCAGAATATAAATATAATATAAAATAGCCATTGAATGCAGACACCCTATTTAGAAGAAACTGGCTAGAACCCTGAACAAGAGCATTAGAAGTGAAGATTCACTGCACCATTTAGTTGCAGTTCTCACTTGTCCTATTTACAATATACAGTTGCAGGTCCCACTACTGTAACTTATTGTATGCAGATTTCATTTTAAACTAGGATGTCTTATTCAACAGTAGTGCTAATATAAATTATGTTGTGCTAGGGAAGCAACCTTTAGCACAATGCCAATAGTATTTGCTGATGCGATAGGCTTTCTGGGAAAACCTGTTCCACCAGCAAACACTATTGGCATTGTGCTAGAAGTTGCTTACACTAGAGCAATGTAGTTTACATTAGTGCCAGTGTCAAACAGGATACTGCCCTGGATTCTTTTCTTCTTTTAAAGTAACTTTTTATTATTATTATTATTAAATCCGTTTTTTTAAAAAAGTCATCGGTTGTTATCTACCATGATTCTAGGGCTTTGACTTTAAAATAGCGCCTTGACAAGACTCCCAGACAGAAGGACGCACAGCATTATCAGTTTTGCAGCTTTTGTCCTTTCTTCCTTGATGGATTTTTTGCAGTTAAAAAAAAAAAGACTGAAAAAGTGGTGGGGAAACTCTAGAGGATTAGAGATCGAGGAGCGCTGAACCTATTTTGGAGATAGGGTTCAACAACTTAGAAAACTCCTTTATAATTCTGGTTGAAACCCAGAATGGACTTAAAGCCCTTCCGAAATCGAAGCCATCAACCTCCGCTTTTCCCTCTCCACCCCCGCAAATAATGTTAGGGCTTTAGAATCCAGTATTTGTTTCAAGTGAGAAGCAATACATAAAGATTGTTAATAAATCATAATAGTCTCAAGGTGTTCCCCCCCCCACTTTATAGCACTGAAGAAGTTCCTGAAATAATTGAGAAGCGGGATTCGTTCGCTGTCGATGACAGAGTCGGCGGCTGCTTCCCGCCAGACAACCCCTGATGCCCGGCCGCCCGACACGGAAAAAAACGGGAAGACAATCAGCAGGGTTGGGAAGAGAAGAGCTTCACCTCGGAGGCTGTACCGCGCTTGCATCCCAAAGACAGAGACAGTCCCGGTTCCGGTCCGGTCCTCTTTTTTATGCCCGAACCGCAGGATGTGCTCGACCTGCCCCAGGTACTGAAGCTCCCCGTGCGGCGCTGAGGCGACCGCCGGGGGCTCCTCCGGAGGGAGCGCGGCCCGCTGCTCCACATTCGTCTCAGCAGGCATGGCGACGAGGACGACAGGGACGCGCCAGCGGGAAGAGGCTGGGAAAGTTTATGTGGTTCAGGGGTTCGTCGGTGGCGCCGTAACTTCAGAATTGGCGCGTTCCGCACCCATTTTTTCTATGAGCCAATGGGGGGAACCAAGAGGCGGGCACTGCTGCTGATACTGCATTGTTACTGGCTGGCGTGCCTGCTCCTTCACGCTTATGAGGTGGAGCTGGTTTCACTGCAGCCGTTTTTCTGGCGGGACGGTCGGCCTCTGTACCACGGGACTGGCTCAGTTTGGGGGAAGCTGATTTGGAACCGCCCCACCCCCTTCACAGGTGTTTTTTCCCCCTCTAACCTTTTTTGTTTTGGTACTTCTATAAAAATCAGGGCTCCTCCGGCCCCCAGTCTGCTGATACTTTCCCTCTTGCACGTAGCTGGTGCTGTTTTGGCCTACATAAGGTCCAGCACGCAAGAGAACGGAGATCACTGGCAAAGGTGAGTTATTATCGTTGCAGCCACCTCACCCTGCCTTATAGTAGGTCTGGGGCTGCGCGCAGTGCTAGGCTTGTGAACCGCCCAGAGAGCTTCGGCTATTGGGCGGTATAAAAATGTAATAAATAAATAAATAAAATAAATAAGCTGGCTTGCAGGGAGGTGCTTTTGGAAGAACTTGCTCTTTGCCCTGCTGTCGCTGCGCTGGAGCCGCTGGTATTATTAAATGCAACAGCAACAATACATACTGTGTTTGTGCATATGCCGTTTAGCTGGATGGATTCCCGGGGGGTGTGTGCTTTAATTCTTGTGCATTAATATTGTGTTTGCAATGGGTTTGTGTATTATGGCTTTTTACGAAGTGGGTGGAAGTGCCAGGCTGGTGGCGTGGGAAGGGGGAGTTGGGGGTCAAGAGATTAAGGGCGAAGGTTGTGTGCGCTAGGCAGGCAGAGAGGAGGAGACTGAGAGGATCTTCTGGATGGTATTATGGCGGGGATGGGCGGGCGCGGGCCGGGAGGTTGAAGAAGGCTATGCGTTGCAGCCTGCGCTCTAGGCAGAGGAAAGGAGGGGGCGTCGCTTTGGCGCCGTGCCCCCTCAAAACCCCGCGCTTTCCGCCTCTCCCACGCTCCGCCCCCCATGCCGAGAAGGAAGCGTGGGGTTTCTGGGCGGCCATCCGGGACCGGAGCTGCCTCCGCCCTCTTCCTAGTGGAAGGAGACCAATTGCAGGGCCCCTTCCACCAGGCGCCACGCCTCCGCTGCGACTCCGGAACAAGGGCCTTGGGACCGTCTTGCCTGCCCTCGCCCCGCTTCCTCCGGGGTAAGGCCCCCCACTCTTCTTTTTCCCCGTGGCTTCGGCGGAAGGGGGTAGGTGCACGGTTGCACTGGCGTCGTGTATTCAACACCGCGCACCCACCCCAGGGCTTTCTGAGCATTTGGACAACCTTCCCTCTGTTTGGATTACCCCGAGCCTTTAGCCCAGCTTTGCGGCCGGGGGGTGGGGGGGGCGGGCGTTGTGCAATGTGGGACATATGCCTAGGTTTGGATCTCTTGCTTTTTCCTCTGGTTGGACTACAAGTCCTATCACACCCCAAGCGTTTAGCCTGGCATGTATAAAACAGCTGCCTGATTCTGAAAGGCTAGCCTTCATTACAAATGCAAGCAGATGTATACACAGACAATAACGAACCCTGAGAAATAATAGGACTTTTGAGAACTCACAACTAAAAGACTTCACAAAGAGTCAGATAACCTATAGGTGGACCACGTTTGTAAAATGGCTGCAGATCTGGGACTTGAGGTCAGTGTTTTGATGAACTCAACCTTGTGCAGAAGCTTCTGCTAGAGATGAAAAAAAATTATTTATTTATTATTATTATTATTTATTTATTTATTTCTTACCCGCCTCTCCATTCTGATCAAGGCGGGGGACAACAGTAAATATAAAATACATAAAACTTAAAACATAATATACATTGTTAAAACACCCTAAAATCTTTTTTTAAACATCCTAAAATTACGCTAAAATTATTTCCCTCCTTTTTTCCTGCAAGGAACCCAAGGCAGTGTACATAATCCTCCTCCTCCGCTCCATGTTATCCTCACAACCAACAACCCACCTGTGAGGTGGGTTGGGCTGAGAGTCTGTGGCTGGCCCAAAGTCACCCAGTGGGTTTCCATGGCCAAGTGGGGACTAGAACCCAGATCTCCCAACTCCCAGTCCAACACTCTAGCCACTACACCACACTGGATCTTCTACCAGACCAATAATGGATAGAAACACATAGAATCTAAATTTCTAGTGTACATTGTCAGTGCTGTGCTTACCATTTCAGTAAGCAATGCTTATGTGGGGAGAGTGTTTTCACACATGGGTAACATATGGAATGACAAGAGGAATTGTATGTTAGCACTTCTTGTGAAAGCAGAGCTTTGTGTGAAATTTAACTACAAGATGATGGTGGGGGGAATCTTCTGTTTTAAAGCAATATTGAAGTGCACTGACCATTGGGCACAGTATACATCCCATATACTGTTTTCAAAGGGTTATCAAATACATAAAACTGTAACCTTAATACAAAGTACAAATTCTAAACATTGCCTTTTTGTTTTTCATATACATTCAGTTCTTTTGAAACTTACATAACATTGTCTGATGTCAAAGCCTTTCTTCAAATTTTTAAAACAGGTGGGCAAAATGTGGTCTTCCAGATGTTGAACTGCAGATTCCATCAGCCCTAGCCATCACAGCCAGTGATGAGGGATGTTGGAAGTTACAGTCCAACAACATCTGGAGGGCCAAATGATTCCCACCGCTGCTTGAAAGTTAGGACATTTGTTGCCTGTTCTGCCACTGCCAATAGTATTTGAAATCTACACAGTTCCTTACTCCATAATAGCAGCTGAATAGCTAAAACCATGTATAGCAATTTGTTCACTACAGCTCTGCTAGTGATAGTATTTGTACATTGGAGAAACATCCTCATTCTGTTAGTTGTTTCTGTTTTGAAAAGGAGATAATTGCCTAAATCCAATTGCAACTCCCAACCAGAGTAGACATAGTGAAACAATGGAAACCTGGTAAGTCCACACTTATCTAAGTTCCATTGCTTCAGTGGGTCTACTCTGGTGGGGATTAGGAATTGGTGATTGGACCTGTTTCTGTATGGCAAGAAGTGCAGAATGAGATACTGCTGGATCCTAAGTTCAACCAACTCAAAATCTGAGCTTTTCTTTTAAAAAAAATGTTCTAAAAAAAGATGTCATTGGAAGTGTGTCATAACGCCTGCTTAAATCTCAGCATTTTTTTTCTTTGATGGTGATATAACCCACTTTTGTTTTTAAGAGATGTGTTTGTAAAATAAAAAATAAATTCTGTTTCCCTGGCACTGTTGGTTCTCCTTTTCTCTCCTCTTTTCCTACCTTTACTTTAATGCTAGAACAAATTTTGTAGTTGTGATAGTCCTGTCAACAGAAAGGATGCCCCCCGCCTCAAAATGGAGCTGCTTGCTATGGACCCAAGAATTAGTTTAGGGTTCAATTTGTCTAGTTCTGAACTGCTGTCAGGGGTCAATGGGGTCTGCCTCGCTACACAACTTTTCAAAAGTAAACTAGGGTTCTGAAGTGGTGCTTAATGGTATACAAACATGGATAGTGGTGATGTTGTAGTCCTGCCCCTTCTTTCCCCCTTTTTTCAAACTGACTACATTTCATAACAGTAGTGGTTCATTTGTAGGATTCAGAAATGTTCAATGATATCTTACTTTATTGTCTTTTAGATTCTGTTCTGGTTTGCAGTTCCATGAGAACTTAGCAGAAATACATTCATAATGCCAAAAAGAAATTGTAAATTCACGCCTGAGTTACAGGCCAAATTTCCCTTCTTCAAGAATGGTCGAGATGAGAGCGAGGCTGAGTGCACCATATGCAAGCCTGGAACGTTTGTGTCTGTTGAACGTGAAGGTGCTATGGATTTGCAGGACCATGTTGAATCAGACAAGCACAAGAAGGCTGTTCGGGGAGAGAGTTCTTCCACCAAAGTGACTGATTTCTTTGTAAAACCAGGAATCAAATCTGAGGATGCAGTCTCTGCAGCGGAGAGTATGCTGGCCTTCCACACTGTAATGCATCACAGCACTTTTACAGCAATGGATTGCGCCTCTGACTTGTGGAAGACAATATTCCCTGACTCAAAATTAGCCCAGAAGTCCTCAGGTGCTCGCACCAAGGCAGTTGTGAACTCTGTGCTTGCACCGCAGTCTGTGGAAAGTGCCCTACAAGCATTTAAGGAGTACAACATACCATTCTGTGGAGTCTCAACTGATGGACGGGGGAGTGGTGCAGTGAAAATATTTCCTGTTATAGTCCAATATTTTGACTGGAAGAATGGGGGTTTGCAGTCCAAACTCATTGAAGTGAAGAACATATCTAATGAGATAGCTGATACAATTGCCCAATATGTGACGGACACTTTGAAGAAGAATGGCTTATTCGAGAAGTGCATTGCATTCACAGATGGCAACTGCAATACCATGTGGGGTGGACTACAGCATGATGAGGAACAGAGTAATGTCCTTGCAAACTGGAAAAGGCTGTTGCAGAAGACTACTCTGATTGGTGTGGGTAGCCCAACACACATTTTGGACAATTGTTTGCGTCACGGGGCATACAGGCTTGATGTGGGAGTGGAGCTTATTATTTTTAAAATATACGAGTACATCAACATTTATGCTGTGAGAACTGAGAGTCTGAAGGAGTTCTGCGAGTTTGTGGACATTGAATGCAGAAAGCTGCCTTTTGACATTAAGGCACCGTGTCTGTCCTTATTCTCTGGGATAACAAGGTTACTGCAGGTGTTTCCGGCCTTGAAGTCTTTCTTTCTCTCTCTGAGCGATCCACCTCCTATGCTCAAGAAATTCTTTGAGGATGACTTCAGTGAGATCTACCTGTGGCATTTGCACTCACTCATGAACGTGTTCCAAATACACATCAAAGAAATTGAACGTGAAAACAACTCTGTGGTGGAAGTGCTGAAATGCTTGGACTCTGTTAGCTACATGCTGCGTGAACGCAAGGTCTGCAACTTCATGTCCCTGAAAGTCAAGACACTCCTGGAACAAAATCGTGAGCAGGGACTTGCTGCACAGTGTGACTCATTCTGTGCCCAAGTGGAATGTCTGTACACCACATGTATTGAATATCTAGAGGTGTGGATGAGACCCCTGGAAGAGTTCTCTATATTCAAGTGGATTGACTTGACTGAGACACCAAAATGGACTGATGTAGAGTCTGCTGTTAAATACTTAATAGAGAAGGGAGTGCTGATAGATGACTCCAAGTGCTTTGATCAATTTGTGAATCTGAAGAAATTTTTGGAAAGTTTGTGTGAAGATGCAGACTTCAAAAACTTGATGGCACATCAGAAATGGGCTAAATATTTTCAGAGGTCCAAAAAAAATTCCTTCCACTCAGAACTGTTGAAGATTGCACAGTTCTTATTTGCTATTCCCATCAACAATGCTAATGTGGAGCATGTTTTCTCTCTAATGGAAAGCCTGTGGACAGAGGAAAGCCTGTGGACGGAGGAAAGCCTTTCAGTGTCTGTGGAGACATTTAAAGGGATTCTACAAGTGCAGTACAATTACAGGCAAACATCTTGTGAGGAATGCCACAGGGAATGACCAGAAAACACTCCACATCTGAATAGGTAAGCTTTGACTCTATTTGGGACTTTCAGCAGCGCTAGGAGTACAGAAGGGGGCTGCTGGCTAGCTTAGCGAGTTCAGATGATACAATAGTCAACTGTGTGTTAATAGTCAACTCCACAGTTGACTAAGGGGTACTCCCCATACGACTATTAACTAACTGTGTGTTGATTGGCTGATACCACCCCCAGTACCCTCTGTCCTCCCACCAAATAGCAGCGCTGGTTCCCCCTTGTCTCTCTCTGCACACTGATAGCTCTCAAAAGCAAAGCAAAGAGGGAGATCTTTATGGGATCTGGGGAGGTGCCCTGTTTCTTCTGAGGTGGACAGGTGGGTCTTAAAGACCCACTTCCCATGAGAACCTCCCTTTGTGCTACAGTGTGGTGACACCCACAAGGGTCCTCCTCCTGTTCCGTTGCATGGCCGTGCTTCCCAGGACATGCATGTGCCATCCCTGGGTGGGGAGCAGCGATCGACGGCTCCCTGGGTGTTCTGTTCTGAAGCCTGTTTGTGGAAACTGGGGGGGGGGGGGGTTATCCCATGGTTTGACTTTTAAATGTCAAGCTGCAGGAAAAATCAGGACAGGTGGAACAATTTCTCCTGCAGCTTGACATTTAAAAGTCTAACCATGAGAGAAATCCTTCCGCCGATTGCAGTGCCCCACCCCGCTCAGGGTTGGGACATGCACATCCCAGGAAGCACATGGGGAGTCACCAATCGCAGCGCCCCACCCAAGAACGGCACATGCATGTCCAGGGAAGCACAGAGAAGGCAGTCATTTGAGGCGCCCCACCCAGGGACGGCACGTGTTCATCCTGGGAGGCACAGCCATGCAACAGAGCAGACCATGGCTCTGGTTTGCCAAGGGAAGCACACTGCCAGGTACTGAACCTTTGTGCTGACATAACATGCCTTTGGAGCCCCGCTGGACAAGAGAGGTAGGGGTTTCTGCCATTCTTGCCTTGCGACTCTGTAGGCATGTGAAAGAGTCAACGGAGCCCACCACACAGCACAATAATCAACGGTTGTGCAAATAGTCAACTCTGCTCACCGTTGATTATTTGCGGTGTGGAAAAGGCTCGCCAGACTACGCAATAGTCAATGGTTGACTATTTAAGCAACGGTTGACTATATTGTGTTGTCTGAACCCAATCTTAGTGTACTGTGTGTTAACGGAGTCTGTTCTTTCCTTTTTACAGCCAGTGTTGTGTGCCAGGACAGCAAAAAAGAACAATGTAAAGTGCCACAAAGAAATTTGTACAGCAACTAAAAATAAATGTTAATTTCAGATACATTGAATGTCTTACTTGTTCTTTATTTAAGTGATTTTAACATTAACATATTGTGTAGAAAAGTTTTGTCTTAATTGTGAGCTGTAGAATCAGACATGTGACCAAGGCCATGTTGGGGTGGGTACACCCCCTTGGAGGCTGGCCATGTTGGTGTCCTCTTTTTTTTGTTTCCAAAATATGGTCACCCTAGTTTATTGGTCCTTTGTTTTAAATTTAACAATTTTAATATGCTGTTTTATTCCTATGTGCACTGTTCCAGAATCTATTTTAGATATGGAGTGGTATATAAATATTATAAATAAATAAAATGCTCAAAACAGTGTTCTGGCAGTTAAAATTCATTCATAACTGTATGTATTACAAAGACACATTTCCTATTTACTTATTTGCTTTATTTATATAAACTATCTTCTCAATGGGAAATTGCCAAGGAAACATAAAATACAGAACATACTAAACTGTTTTCCCCAAAGAATGAATTTATTCTAGATATAAAATTATTTAAACTACAAATAAACTTTGTAAGATATTTGATGAATTTATTTAGTTAGGAAGCAAAGATGAAAGGTGTAAAGAACACACATAAAATAAATTGAGTGCAAACCAAATGTTACAGTTTGGATAGTAACATGAATATATTACTCAGGATGACTTTGTACATATGCTCCAGACTTGGTACCCCCAATTTCCCCCTCTGTATGGTGATCCGTATCATGCAGGGAAGTACCACACTACACAGACAACTATTTTTTGCTGGTGTTGCAATATTAAAGTTTGATACCATGTTTGGATATGTGTTATTTCTGGGAGGGCAAGGGAAGGGGAAGGCAAAATAAAGCAGGTTCCACAACAGGAGCACGCATAAAAAGCTGGCCAGAATCATTAATAAGTGAAACTACATATTCATTTCTGCAAAAACATATGTCCAAGTCTGAAAATAATTCTACTGATGCCTAATAGTACTGTATTCAACATAATGGCTTGTGTCCCAATAGTATCACAAAGCTTCTACTGCTTGCATAAAACCCATTTTCATCCTTGAGCAAGAGGAATCAAAATCCATTATTTTGATTCCTCTGGCACAAGCCACTGCAGAAACACTTCCACAACTCATTACAACCTCATTATGCTAGGAGTTGCTAGTTGTACTAGTTGTTCCACTAATGCTTGAGCAACTGCTGGCAGAACAACAACAGTTCTTGTATTTATTTTTCTATGAGCGGGATACAACCCCAAACCAATTTTTCAGACTCGCAAACCAAATGCTAAGGAGAAATATTTTCAGTTGAGTCAACTACAGCAGCTATCTCTCTTTAGACATGATTTTTACAACTGAATACAAATAGAGATCATGAAATTACAGTCAGAATTTAACACAATATTTGTTAAACAATTTCTCATCTGCAGGTTTCTCCTGTAAGTTGAACTTTGCTAAAAGAATGTGTGATGGATTTAAAGTAGATCATATTTTTCAGTTCTTCCAGCCTAAAGAGATAAAAGGCATATTTAATGGTGTGAATAAAGGTGCAGAACAATTCTAAAAGAAATAGTTTAAAGTTTTAAATGTAAGTATTCCACCTACATCAATGCCATGTTGATACATCCCTTAGCAACAGTACAGAATCTTTACATTAGCAAAATATAGGCCTCTGGGCTTAATGACCCAGTGAACACCCCATTCCTGGGTTATTGTCATGACATGTGAACCCAACACGCTTGGTTATTTAGAGTTAAACAACCCAAAAAAGTAACCCAACAATCACCCATGGTTTGTTATTGAGTTGAAACTCTGGGCTGTCTACCCCATAACAACTCAGAGTGCTAGCTTTGTATGTCACAACAGCAACCCCAAAAGTGGCATTCCTGGTGCTGAGTTGCTTACAAAACTGGGTGTAAAGTTAGTTTGACGTGCATGTGGAAGGCTACCCTAGCAAATTATGGGTTAAATAACCCATGAATTGCCTTTCTGTGCCAGCTGGGGCAATGTGTAACAAGTTCATTTAGAAATATATTCAGGAGAAATATGTAGCAAACATCTTATTTTGTTTGCCCCCATATCTTCTTTTAGAGACTCCAGCCCTCTTTTGTTACTTGATTATATCACTGCACCCTGTAATGCATTCTATTCTATGGGCTGGACCCATTTAGTCCCTTGCTGCCAATCATCCTGTATATTTTTAGAGACATGATTTTCTGGGTGTGAATATAAATCTGTATGTAGCCAAAAATGGAATCATCCATGCAATAGGTGTTAACAGGCTTGTGGGTGGGGGTCCCAAGTATTGGAGAAGTACTGCCCTCAAAAATAAAACTTAGAGGGAAAAAAGCCTCTATGGAGCCCCCCTCACCGGCCTCATTATAGCTCAATGGGGACTTCAGTGGGTGTAGAATGCTGACTGACTTGAAGCGCAGAAAACCAAGGAGGGAGAATATAATGAATATTCTGGACGAAAGATGTCTAGGCAGCTGGAACCTCAAACGAGCCTTTCACACTGCAACATTTTGTTGAAAGTCCCACTTGTATATACTAACTGCAAACTTAGGTGCTGAGTTATGACAGCAATGTAGCCAAAATGAAGCAATTGAGAAACAAGACAGAGTTCCTGGCATGTTCAGGGAAACCTCAAAAGTTTGCAGAAGTAAAAGGGGAAAAATCAGAAAAAGTCCTTCCTGAGCGCAGTTGTTGGGTATGTTGGTTTGAAAAAAAACCTGACTGTGATTGCAATGTAATGGGCATGGAGTCTGGCTTTTGACATACCCTAGCTTAAACACCATACAGATAAACAAACGGTGAGCTCTTCCATCCTGGATTAGCTTGGTCATCTATATCTTTCTGCCAAGTTAGTAAGGAAAATTTTACCGCATCAAGTGTACAGCATGATAAAATATGTAATTGAATGGTTGTTGCACTCATTCACGGCAACATAAAATTGAATCAAACCAATCTATTGTGTAGAAAGCCTATCAAATTAAAGTTACTTTTTAGAAGTAAAGATAATCAACTTGCCATGCTTAGAAATTCCTCTTGTAAAGTTGTAAAGCTTTCCCAGCTACATATTCAATGAATTCAGAACTATCAGTGTCTATATCTTGGGGAACCTTAATGGTAAAAGTAGGTGAAGTCAAAATATTCACGTCTACCACTGTCTCATTCAGACTGGAAGCTTCCCCCGTTTTGGCATTTGATGACACCTGAAAGGAAACAATTGCAATATGATGCTTCATATATGGTGTCTCAGGACACTATTTTTGGTGGTTTTATTTTTAAACCACCAAAGAGAAATAATGTCACAATGGGTTGTATGCAATGATGGCCACTCTGCTGATGGACAATGTCTGCCTGGAAAATGGCCAATGGAGAATTTTGGGGTGATTCTCCCCTGTAGCCCACCATGCACCATCCAAATCTGGTCCAGAGGACCCCCCCCCCCCTCAACAGGTAAGGTTTGGGGAGATAGCAGAGGGGGGAATTGCTTAAAGTTGCTTTCTCCCTGTTCTGCTGGCAGACATATCAACAGAGTGGCTACCATTGGATAAAACCTGATGAATTTGATTTTCAAACAGTCAGAAATTATATTTAGGCTGCAAAAACACCATGATGTACTGTATAATGTAAGATAGCCTTATTTGCCCTCTGTTTATAACTTTATGTGGAAGTGTGAGTTTGGATCGTTTTTGGAATCACCTACTGGAAAATTATTGGAGACACTATGGCTTGTGGCAATAGGATTCATAATATTCCCTTTGCCTTGAGCTCTGATTTTGTTATATTGATCTAAAGGCATATGTCAGCCAAAAAGCAAAACTCTTCATCTGGAAAAGTAATCTGCGGTTATTCCAACCTGTTAGTGCTATTTCATTCCTGTCAGATGGTGATACAGGTCAGTTACCCATCATACTAAAAGGATTTAGAGTAGGTTACTGTCTAAGCTTTGGAGTTCAGATCATCAAGGGATTATCAAGTGTACTTAAAATGTACCTCAACAATAGCTTAGTATTTTTAAGAACAAAAATAACACACACATTTTCCCCAGGTAACACCGGAGTGATAAATGTCAGTGAAATAGAACAGAGAGATCATTCTACTCTGGTTACTTCCATTTTTAATGAAAGACATTTACCTTTACTATATTGAAAATGTTTTCAGGACCAATGGTCATGTTGGATAGTTCGGACACCCATCCAAACCTTTCTTTCATTTTATTCAACAAGTAGGATGTGTCTTGTGTGTGACGCTGGACCATCTGAAGAATCTGTTGATACTGCTCGCCAGAGATGTTAACCAGCTTAAAGGCATCGTCATACTTGATATGTAGTTCAGGGACATTGGGGCAAACTGTACAGGAATTTTAAAAAATGTAAAACACTTATTTAGGACGTTTCAGAAATGTACTTTTAAAAATGTTTCGTTGCTGCTTTTATCTTTGGGTTGGCTTAATCAGAAATAGTCATACATATATATATATATGAAAAATGTGAAACTTGTGCAGATCACATATGTGACAATTGCACACATAATGCAATTATTTGGGGGAGGTTTTACAACTGCTTTTCATTTACTACAAGAATTCCAAGCACATGTATTTGGAAATAAGCCTCATAGGCTTATCCAGGGTTTGCCTCCCATAGATGGAAGGGCACTTTCAGTGCAGAGAAGAAAGAACGACTGATCCAACAGAACAGTTGGCAGACACACCCTTCCCCCTGCAGTTCCCTATGCCCCTCAAAAAGCTGCTCAGAATTGTGGACCTTCTGGAACATGGTGAGGGGTGGCACTGGAATTGCAGAGGGAGGAGGAATCAGTAAAAATTGCCCCTCCCCATTGGCTACAGCATCTTGGGCAGAGTTGCACAAAGAGCACTCCCGCTAGCAGGGAGAACCAATCCAACCCATTGTTTTTAATGAGAAGACATCCTGAGAATTCACTTGGAAGTCTAAAGATCTATTAACCTATATTAGTATCCGTTCTAAGAACAGTGTCTATGCTGCTGGATTCTGCTATTGGCTTACCTTGGCTTTACTGTAGCACATCAGGTGAAGATATCTGACACAAAGCCCAGCAACATAATATGCAATCACTTTATAAATGACTTATCTTTATCTGCTATTATCACAAAAGCTTCATGAGATGGGCATCTTAATTCCCAAATTATGGCATGGGATGTGAGCTTCAACACCTTTTCCATTGAAGTGGCTCACTCTTTTGCAGGACCCATAACAGCAAATGAGATCAAGCTCATTCACTCTTCCTACCTTTCTAACTACATCAACAGAAAAGTTGCAGGTGATATTGTTACATGCCCCCAATTCTCCTGAGTGGTGAGAATTTCCAGGGGTGCAGCACTTACCCTGATTTTGGTTCCTTTTGGAATGAGGTCACTTCAGGCTTACTGGCATATTCTGATCTGAGCATTTCAGCAGCCAATTCTTATAGCCACAGAATTGGAAGAGACCAATTCCATAACAATATTTATAGGCCTTTCCACACATCCTTTTGCTATATCAGAAATCTTGTGTTTTACTGTACAGAAACCCTCACACGTGTATTTTGCTGAGTGGTAGGATCAGAACTTCACGAATTGTGCATCTGGGCAGGAAGGAAGGTTTTTACCACTTCCAAGACAAAGTAAACTCTTCAAATGGGACTGCAGAGAGTTTTCTTGATTAAGGAAGGCTCAGTATGACTACACATTCTTAACAAACAAACAATAATCAAGCACAGCACTTAGGAAAAGAGTGCTGGGAGTTTGGGCATTTCTTCTGTCTAAACAATGCATGGGACTGTAGCCTAAATCACTTGACTCAGTTTTGTGGTTTCTCAAAACCATTGCATAAGAAACTAAACCTAAGCCACAGGAATGTATGATTATAGACATATAGAAATGTATAATACTAGGCATGAACCGTGAACATGAATTGCTTACCTCGCATAAGATTATCCTGACATTTCTGGCATCTCTCATGAAATTGGGGGCATCCTGATGAATTCTGACGCAATTTATTGCATGGAGCTCTCTCGTGACCTGGTGTGTTTTGAGAGAACATTCCACTTTTGTCAGAATCTAGAGTGAATACACACATGGAGAGCAAACGGTCATTAAAATACAGAGAAGTTGCCAAATATAATTAAAATAGCAATAATTAAAATATGATCTTGGGTGGTTAAAACCTCAAAGCAAACATGGATCAACTACCATAAAGTCAAGTCTTTGAGGGCCAAATTAAGCTAAGCAATGGCAAATAAATATGGAACTGCCCCAATCACGGAAAAAGAGGAGGGTAGGGAATTGTCTCTTAGAAGCAAATGGAGTACATTAGTGAGGGTTGAATCCTCCCTGCCCACATGTGCTGTTCTTCCCTTCACACCCATTCACCAAGACTTTTCTCTTTCTCAGCCAGAGTTGCTTCTGATATGAGCCCTGGCTGGTAGAAAAGTGTTTGGAGAGAGAGTTTGTGAGGAGGGGGTGGTCTACACTTCTCCCCTGTGTGGACCCTCACTCTTTCTATAACAGGAATTGGCAACTGCAGGAGATCTGGGAGATGCACACCCATCCACCCTGTGGGCTGATCTGGGAGAGGAAATATTTAAAATGTAAAAAAAATTGGCAGTTTATTACTGAAAAAAGCTCAGTACAGCTAAAAGTGTTCAATTTCACTTCATCTGCCCATTTTACTATTCTGTAGCTGTTGCAGAGTGCCATTTTGTTTGTTAAATATTTCTGGGGATTCAGGGCATAATGGTGGGGGCAGCAGAGTATTGGTGTCTGGAGCTGCATGTGGCCAGTGGGCAGTTTGTTTCCCATAGAGTGACCATATGAAAAGGAGGACAGGGCTCCTGTATCTTTAACAGTTGCATAGAAAAGGGAATTTCAGCAGGTGTCATTTGTATGCATGTCACACCTGGTGAAATTTCCTCTTCAGTTAAAGCTGCAGGAGCTATACTGCAACTACACTGTGACCAGATTTAAAAGACGCCAGGGCAGCTGCAGCTTTAACTGTTGTGATGAAGAGGGAATTTCACCAGGTTCTCCATATATACAAATGACACCTGCTGAAATTCCCTTTTCAATACAACCGTTAAAGATACAGGAGCCCTGTCCTCCTTTCACTTTAAACAGATGCCCTTTATTCTATCATTATCAGAGGCACATTTGATGGAGACATGAAAGAGGCCCTCCTCGTGGTTGGAATTGTGCTACCACCACTGTTGATGGTGAACCTCGCTCCCAAGAAAGTGTTAGGAGAATTTCTCCACCCCCTGGAGAAATTTGGTGAAATGATCCTCCCAATTTCTCTGCCCACAAATAGGGTAGGGAATAATTCTGAGAGGCCATTTGCACACAGTTCTATGTAACTTACCTTTCATTTGTTCTGCCATCTCTCTTGCACTCTCTTGATATCCTTCAAATGCCTCTGTAATCACTTCACCGACACCTTCAAGGACTGTTCTGCTGAAGTCGAAAACTAGTTGGAGGAAGCCTGGTATCTCCCAATCTTTGGGGGAACCAGTATTTCTTATAGACTCCTCAGGGAAAGCTGGCAAAAAATAGGGCTCTGTTAAGTCTGGCTCAGACATAAAATATATTTGAAAAGACTGATCAAATTCTTTTTGCATCTGTTTGAAAAACACAAAGCTTTTTTCAAACATTGTGCCCATGTCAGACAACAGCTGGTTAAACAAATTTTCCATTTGTATGAGCTGGGCATCCTCTTTCTCAGGCTTTTGATTACGCTGGAGATCTTTCCCTTGAATCTCATAAATAGGAAATGATAATGGAGTTATTTTCCTGAAAAAATCTTCAACCTGTTTGTGTAGAGGGAAAAAATATATTAGCTATTGGCAAGTTATTCACCTGCAATTTTTGGACATTTCCACAAAGGACTGTTCAAATGCACATGCACAGGAAGACAACCCAAACTTTTAAAAATGAAACTTTTCCTCTATTTACTAAGTGACATTGAGATATCATACTCTAATATACCAAAAATGAACCATGCAGTCACTTGCATTATATTGCAAATTAACCCCCAAAAATCAAACTGTTGGTTTGACAATGAGTATTATCACTGACACTTCCTATCTGGTTTAGGATAGGTGCAAGTGGCTGCAATACTGTAGGTTTACAGCACAATCCTATGCATGCTTAATTGGAAGTAAGTCCCAATGTGTTCAGTGGAGATTGCTCCCGTCTAAGTATATTTAGGACTGCAGCCAAAGCGAGCCGTTTCAGCAGCATCAAGTCCCTCAATCATCTTTTACCACAGCTGGCTTTTAATTCTTTTAAAAATTGAGGATCAACCATTGTTTCCTTCTTTCTTGTTCTCAATGGTCCTAGGGGCAGCTCCAGGAGAAGCTTGAAACCGTCACACCTGTTAGAGCTCATTCTGAACGCCTGCAAAAAACCCTTCCCCATTTCATCTTTAGTTACTGGCCATGCAGACAGCATGGCTTCAACATCATTGGCCTCATTTTTCTCTCTTTCCCAATACCTCCAATGGCTTTTGAAATATCTTGCCTGATGAAGAGATCTGAAGATCTTCGAAGATGTGCATTTTTTGTGACCTTTGACTTGACGTAACAAAGGTTTTCTATTAATATGGATTTTTGATTTTTTCCCCTTATAGCTCTTTGCAACAAGTTAATTCAAATACTGCTGCACCAAGAAAAAGCTGAATGAGCTGTGTAAATTATGAATCCAAGCACATCTACATACAGTTGCTTATATTTTAATTTGCTCCTGCTAATCAAAGAGAAGAGCAAATATTTCTGCAAGGCACTCCTGACCACTGAAAATCCTATTTAGTTCCCCCTTTCCTTTGGAGATATCAGCAAGCATTAAATCTATCATCACCATTTAAAAAATAATAAAGCTGACGATCTCAGGCTCAGACACTAAATTCTGTGTCTTTTCTGTGCTTTTACAGGATTGTGGCATGCACACCGCCCTGCAATCATGCAGCTTCCACACACACATATATGCATGCATACATACACACACACACACACACACACACACACACACACCTTACCTTGCTTGTAAATGTGGCCAGACCATGCTGACAAGTGGCATAAAATCTCATGCAGTTACTTTCTAGACAAGATTTGCACTGATCCCATAGATTCTTCAAAGACCCCTGGCATATGTTTTCTTCATCTTCCAGTCTTTCTTTCACTTCATTCAGAAGTCTCAGAGCTTCCTAATTAAGGAATTAGTTATAACTTCTCAATAGTGATTAACATTAGAGTTACTTGTTTCAGGATCATAGGTGTGGGTAGAAGATGTACATTGTAGAGACAAGAATATTTTTCCTCCTTCTTTCCTCCATCCACATTTCCCAGCTCCACAGAAACATAGGAAACTGCCTTATACCAAATGAAACCATTGGTCCATCTAGCTCAGTGTTGTCCTCACTGATTAGCTGTGGCTCTCCAAAGTTTCGGACAAGAGACTTCCCCAGCCCTATCTGGAGTTGCCAAGGATCGAACATGGAACTTTCTTCATGTAAAACATGTGCTCTATTACCAATGAGCTATGGGGAACGTCACAACTATAGCTTAATGATTCTGCAACAATAGCAATCCGGGTCCACCTCTTCCCTTCTTGAATTTGACAATGGGAGAGCATGTTTGTGGTTGTGCGGATTTGTTTTAGGCTCTAGCACTCAAAATCCCACAATGGTATTTGTGGCAAAAACAGGGATGAGAAAAATCGTTCCCTCTCCCTTTCAGCCACTAAAACCACTGTGTGTATGTGTTGAAGGGGTGGGGCATGAGATTTAGATAAATGAATGTGCATTCTTTCGACCATATTCTGGTATCCTGAGGCTATAAAGCAACTCCTTCCTTCCATTTCCTTAGTCCTGCTTGAGGTGTCCTCTGGAGTCTGCATGCAACATGGTCCCAAGGGGATGATTACTTCTTAATAGCTGCCATATGAGCTGTTAGTCAGAGGCAAGCAGGTATGTGGGTGTGAGTCTTCAGTTTCCTACCACCTGGTACCCATCTGTTGCTTTTCTAGTGCCTCATATTTGAATATAGATACTAGGCCGTCCTGGTAATTTATTATAGTGGGGTGAGGATTTCCTAAAATGTTGAATGCATAAATTGCTAATAAAGGGATTGAGACAGCTATTTTTTGAGCAGAATTGTAGTGATTTTATTTATAATTCCATCTGTATTAAGTGGTAGATAGAAAAGCCCTCATAAAAGTATAATCAGAAGAGCAAAATGCCCATTACTTTTTTCTAGCATAGCACTGAATTACAATGGCTTGAGCACATTCTTCTTGCAGCAAAAGATGCAGGTATCACATTATAGTTTAGATGTTTATTTCTTTGAGCAAGTTCTTTGTGCAAGTTATGAAAGGTGACAGCATTCTAAATTGTAGAGTGCTACATTCTTGAAAAGGTCAATGGATTGTAAACATAACTGATCCTTCTCCAAGTTTCCATTATTTGATTTGGAATCCTGTGGAGGATTCCTATTTAGCCACACATAGCTGAAGTTACCTATATAAATGTCCCATCAACGTTTTGTTAGACCTTGACCCAGGATCTGAGATTAAGATCTAATGTCCAAACTACAGATGCCTTAGAATTCAGAACCCAATTCAAGTACAGGAGGAAACAAAAGTGTGGAAAATAAAAGCCTCTGCTATTGGCCGATAGCATAAAGCCTCTCAACTCAGTCAATAAAGCAAGTACTTTCTACTAGCAGCAGTTCAAGCTATAGCTTGCAGCAAAAGCCACAGACCTAGTTCCAGCTGGACATCAGGAAAAACTTCCTGACTGTTAGAGCAGTACGACAATGGAATCAGTTACCTAGGGAGGTTGTGGGCTAGAGGCCTTCAAGAGGCACTAGAGGCCTTCAAGAGACACTAGAGGCCTTCAAGAGGCAGCTGGACAAGCATCTGTCAGGGATGCTTTAGGGTGGATTCCTGCATTGAGTAGGGGGTTGGACTCGATGGCCTTGTAGGTCCCTTCCAACTCTGCTATTCTATGATTCTATGAAATCCTGAAAGGAAAGGGCTACATTTGCACATGACTGGCCTGGCCTTGACACTTGAAACATTTTATTCTGTAACATCTACGCACACATATAAATGTAGCCACTTGCATTTGAAACACAGTCCAGAATTATTCATCTTGGGTACGGGAGGTATGCCAGCCATGGATTTGGTCCACAAGTTTTATTTATTTATTTATTACATTTTTATACCGCCCAATAACCGAAGCTCTCTTGTTTTGTAAGTCTCTTGTTTTGCAGCTTACCTGGTATCAACCAACATACTGGTTAGGTAGGGTGACCATATGGAAAGGAGGACACGGCTCCTGTAGCTATATTAGAGTAAACAGATACAAAAGAGGGCAGGACTCCTGCAGCTTTAACTGTTGTGATGAAGAGAGAATTTGACCAGGTGCTGCATGCATACAAATAACACCGGTTGAAATACCCTTTTCAATACAACTGTTAAAGATACAGGAGCCCTGTCTTCCTTTTCATATGTTCACCCTAGGTTAGGCGCTATAAAACTGCTAAAGGTGCAATTTTTCCTGCTGCCGTAGCATGACAGCAGCCGCAAAGCAGGAAGTGGGCCACCTGTCCCACAGGCCATATGTCACATACCCCTGAAGTATATAGTAGATCAGCCTTCCCCAATTGAATGCCCTTCAGATGTGGTGTACTACAACTCCCATCATCCCCATCCAGCATGGCTCTGTTGGCTGGGAACGATGGGAGTTGTGGTGT
This sequence comes from Elgaria multicarinata webbii, assembly GCF_023053635.1. Classification (NCBI taxonomy): domain Eukaryota; kingdom Metazoa; phylum Chordata; class Lepidosauria; order Squamata; family Anguidae; genus Elgaria; species Elgaria multicarinata. The sequence continues at coordinate 56,319,693 of NC_086177.1, forward strand.
GACATATTTGGAGGGCACCAGGTCGGGGGAGACTGCAGTAAATAACCAGTTTTTCTGGACATCATAGAAAACAATTGGAATAGGAACAGGAGCAGCTACAGAGCTTAGTACAAATGCAGTGTTGCCCCCCTCTAATGAGATCCCAGTTCTATGAACCCTTCACTGGAAGTGAGCTCTGCTATGTTTATGAGGCTTACTACCCCACAAGAGTGCATCGGATTGCAGCTAAGTATGGAGCTCCTCTATTTGCTTACATTTGATTTAAAACTTTTATTTATTTATTTATTTATTTATTAGATTTTTATACCACCCAATAGCCAAAGCTGTCTGGGCGGTTCACAAAAATTAAAAACCATGAAGAGCATAATCTATTCCACTTTCTGAAAGGTCCATCCGACAAGCGTTTTATTGCACACTCATTCCTAGGCACTCACGGAGTTTGCTCAGGTCCCTCACATGAAGTTGTCTGCCTCCCACGCATCTTCCGCCCCTTCTGGCCTTCCTCGCGTGACAAAAAAACCCGCTGGTTAATAAGTCCGATGTATTTTTAAACTCGAAATTGCTGCTCTCTCCTGCTGTGTGCAGGAGAAGCAGCGCCATTAGAACAGCAGACTCAATGGGTCTCGTGCTCGTTGTGTACTTCCTCTTTTGAAAGAGGAAGTAACTGAGGAACGAAAACATGAGCAGAGAAGCAAAGTTAGGGAGAGTGTTAACCCTTGGTATGATGGAGTTTTCTGTCACAAGAACAACACCCATAAATGCCTTTGGTCCAGGACTGGAAACATACATCTCAGTCACTCCAGTTCTAAAAATAAGTCTACTGTTTATATATTACCTCTTTTTCATCACTGCTCTTCTTTAAAGTCTTCATCAGATCCACATGTTTGACTTCATTTCTTTCCATCATAATTTTCATCTGCTTAATGCCGATCAGTGCTTTCTTTACCTCCTCGTCTACATATTTCTCTCCAACTTCAGATAAAACTGAGGGGGTGAGAGGGGAAATGCCATTTGTTCTTACTTGTTTTTGTTTTTAATGAGCAATCTCTGATTAAAATCCTCAATATATGTATGAACAGAAATCAACAGACTTAGCAATTTTGCTTGGCCATTTGAGCAAAGGAATAGATGTGTTAACATGCAGAACTTTGAAACATAACTTACATTTATTTCCTTTTAATGAAAATTCAAGTGGAACTGTACAAGTAAGTATATAATATGTCGCAAGTGAAACTGAAGATATATCAAGGAAAGGGGTTGTGGGGGGAAACAAGGGGGGAGGAACAGGGCAGCTGGTTCTCCTCCCTCTGGGCTCGCTCTGGCTGCCCTGTTCCTCTCTTCCCCCCCCTTTTTTATTTTTAATCTTTAGATGCAAACCTTCACATCTAAAGATTAAAAATAAAAAAAACAGGGGGGGGGAGGAACAGGACAGCCAGAGTGAGCTCAGAGGGAGGAGAGCTGGCTGCCCTGTTCCTCCCTGCTCCCAGCTGTAGTGGCTGACTCCATGCTGCCCCCATTCCTCACCCCCCCATTCTTTAAAATGTGTCACTGTGGAGCCCGGATCTCCCTCTCCGCCCCCTTCCCCCTTTAAAAAAAAAAATCCTTAAAAAGGTTCCGCTGAGGCACGGAGCCTGACTCCAAGCTAAAAAAGTCGGGATAAGTACCTGACTTTTTTTAGTGCGGAGCTTTGGGGCTTTGCCCCTGGATCCCTTCAGAGTGGTAGCTGTGTCATGCGGATCACCTGCTGCCACTCTGAAGGTACCCTGGGGCAAAGCGCCCATGTAGATGAACCCTAGGAGTGGAAAGAGAGAGAGAAAGAGAGAGAGGGAGAGAGAGCCAAAGGGAAAAGATTGCGGGCAGAAGAAGATTGGGCGGGCCAGGAAGTAATCCTTTCCATTACCCTCTCCCTCCCAGCCCCTAATCTTATTTATTTATTTATTTATTTATTTATTACATTTTTATACCGCCCAATAGCCGAAGCTCTCTGGGCGGTTCACAAAAATCTTGCTGTTTCTCCCCCTACCACCACCTCTTGTCTACCCTGGCCCCCGTGGCAGGCATTATGTGATTAGCCACATTCTCCATGGGAGTCATTTTGTGGTGGTGCCCACAGCAATTCTACAAATTTAAAAAAGGTTGGGAGCCCTGGCCTAAGTACTTAAAATGTACATACCTTTTAGATCTTCCACAAAATTTATGTCTTCTTCATTGATAGGTGCACACTGATGTCCTCTCAGCCATAGCAAGCACATCATAAAGACCAGTAAAGGCTTCATGTTTGCTGTATTAACAATTATTAGAATATAACATTTTTCAGAGACACCTTAGATAGCTGTCAGGCTATTAGGATTAATAACGAAATGTAATGCATTTAGTATTTTCTTACCATGCTATATTTTCTCCCAATATTAATTTACTGTCTGTGACATTTTTTTCTTAAGCAGACCTAAGTTCTAATTTTAAGACTTATTCTGCTAGTATATACACAGTACGTGGCAAAATCTCTACCAGTGCAATATCACACGCGCTCATACACACAAATAATGTTACAAGAGCGTTACAATGATGCTAGACCTGGTATTTCATATCAAAGGTTATTTTATTTCACAATATATATTTGAATGAAAACTGTTTCCATTCTTTAGTTGTTAGATAAGTGTAAAATTAAAACCAACAGGATTCTTTTTTGCTAATGTATGTCTTTCTAATATGCATGCCATATTAAAATTGGATGCTCATTCTTTTAAATCACCTTAAAAGAAGTGGTTCTTCTATATTCTAATACTGCTTTCATTGTTATTTAAATCATATTATAAGAGGGATATTAAATAATTATCCATAAAAATACATCTAGTGCAATCAACTTCCTATAGAAGTTAATGGCAAAACCTCTAGTTGCAACAAAGTGTATGCTCTAGAATATTATATTCACCAATTAAACACTTCTCAGTGCCATTGATTTCAGTGCAGGAGATTTATGCCCATGCTTAATGTTTCCGTTGAAATAAATGGTGAATTGACTTTGGCTGGCTTGTGCCCACTGTCTTTATTTTCCCTGCCATATAGATCTGAAATCTGTTCAAGATTTTTAATTTTTGAAACATGTTAACAGAGGCCTCTATGTTTACTGACGGGGATGCTATAGATTTGTTTTAGGTCCCATCCCCCCAAATATTTTTTCAATGAAAGTGTACCACTTTCAAAATAGCACTAATAATATATCACCTTGATGGCTTTAGAGCATATAGTGGTATATAAATGTAAATAAATAAATAAATAACTGTCAGTTACCACACAAACATGCAGATAAATAGGTCATGGGTTTATATTTGTAGGCCTTGCAAGAGCAGAAGGCCAGCACATTTTGTGAAATAAACTACCATTTTGTAATAGAATCCCCATATTTACCACTTATGCTGATGTATCCTCTTGCAAACCTGGTCGTAGCTTCAGAAAAGAGCCAGGCTGTGTGCTGTTCTAATTTCCATGAGTGTCATGGATTTTGCCATGTACTACTTATCTAATGACAAGGTACTTAATCCTATTAATGGGATGTTTTGTGATTAGACTCCAGGATTTCTCTCTCCAAGATTTGTCTTAGCTCACATCCAAAAATAAACACTAGAGGGAGCATGAGACACAACTGAAAAAACAGATTTGTTGCTTTCTTGCACTGAGTAGGATAGATGTAGCAGTGAATGCTGAGTGGTGCTCTGAATTGCTCTTTTTAAGCTAGAGATAATGCAAAAAGATTGCAATAAATCCTTCTTTTTAGGCCCTTTGAACAATATAATTCTCATATTTTCAAACTGAGAATCCTTGTATGTTCTTCTTTTTTTGGATATGACAGTACAAGATTTTAGCTGGGATCCAGACAGCTACTTTAGATAAGCTCAAGGCCTTGGCCATGCCCAGTGGAATTTTTTACTTTTTCCTTTTGAGTGACAGTTCTTTGAATCCAGGCCTTCATTACAAAATCACCCCAAAGATGTTTTATCAGCCTATTCATTTCCGTGGGGACTGTAGCTATATGCCATGAACCAAAAGTTCTACGTTTATATACATACAAACGAACTCTATGTGGAGCTGATGCTTTCTTTACAGTTTATGCTGCAGCCCTCACGGCTCTTGAGACAAGCAGGCTGCCTTAGCTACAGAAGTTGTAGCAGTGAAAACTACAAAGGACGTTTCATTTCCTACATAGTCTCCTTACATGTTTGTAAAAGACTTCTTGGATCCTAGCAACAAATCTTTAGTCTGCATCACAAAGATCTTACCTGTTAAACTTGTGCACCCATATTTTTATTTTCATTTTTGCTCTTGCACTGGGGAAAGTGTAAACATAGTTATAGGTTAACAGCAGGATAGTGGGAGCTGCTGAATGAAAATGAAGTATAAATAGATGTGACTTCTAATATATGAGTCAACAATTTACTGGATTGTAGCTATTTCATGTGGTTTAGAATAGAATAGAATATTTATTTCTAACCCGCCTCTTCCTCTGGATCTGGGGCTTGTTCTGGGCCCTTGCCAGAACAAGCCCCAGATGGCTCTGGGAAAGGCTGGAGAATGGAGCAGAAGTGCCGGGAATGCATCCTCCAGCCCCTCCCACTCAGCCATCTGGGGCTTGTTCCGGACCCGTGCCATTGCGCAGGCCCCAGAACAAGCCCTGGATGGCTCTGGGAAAGGTTGGAGACACATTCCCGGAAGTGCTGGGAACACGGTCCCCAGCACCTCCCAGCACAGCGATTTAGGCCTTTTCTTGGCCAACAACATTGCGCTGGCCAAGAGAACGCCTGGATAGGCCATGTCAGGGGGTAGCAGGACTGTGATTTTCCCAGACATTTGGTTTTTTAAAAAAATCTCGCTTCGGATCCCGCTTGGGGGGCGGGATTTCTGGACATGTCCGGGCAAATCCGGGCGTATGGTCAGCCTAGGCTTTCTTAAAGTCGGCAAGACTATTAAGTTGATGAACCTCTCTCAGCAGGCCATTCCACAGTCTGGGAGTGGCAGAAGAGAAGGTCCTCTGGGTAACAGTTGTTTAATAAGTCCAAGCTGATTATTAGGCTTAAAATGTAAAATTTCTGGAAATTTTGAAGCTATGGAAAGAAAGAAAAATTTCTGTGTTTTTTTTGTTTGTTTGTTTTTTGAAAAAATGGATTTTTTTAGAAAGATTGGGGGGAAATGCAGTATTAGCACTTTTTACAGATTGAAAGTTTCTTTGATACTTCAAGAACATAAAATGTAATTATATACAAGTTGATTTGGCATAAAAGCACATTTGGTATATTAAAAGTACAGCGTATTCAAGCAATTTTTACAAATTTAATTTACTTTTTTTTAATTTTCTTTTTTTTGGTAACAAATGGAGCTACAGGCTCCTGAATTGTAAAGAACCTCTTTGGTTTTGAGGAGCAGGCAAAAAACAATTTAAAAAATAAACAGAAGAAACCATCAACATTAGTAACAAAGAAAATTGTTTATGTCTCTGCAAGTCTTCCACAGTGTCAAACAGACATAAAGCACCCATTCCTATAAAATGAATTGAGAAAAAAAGTGGGGGGGCAAGACTCAATGTATATGCATGAAATTTAATCAGACTCATTTTCTGAGCTATAGCTATCAGTTTCAGTCTCTGCTTCAATGGCAGTGCCCCCTGCAGGCAGAAATGCATCTTCCTCTAACATTTGAGAGTTGTAGTCTCAGATTGCAACTTAGGACTTGCTTGTCCTCCATGCAGAGAAATTTTAATCTGATACTGTACATATTTTTTTAGAAATCATTTGGAGAAGTAAATATATGAACACCTTGTCTTAAACATTTTATTCATCTTGATAAAATAAAACATTCCATAATCTATTTTTCTTCATTTTTTCCAATTTGGGGGGGATGGACAAAAAAGGTTTCAGAAAAAAATGGGGGGGGGGACTGTTTTTCCCCCCTGAATTTTTCTGGTTTTTTTCTGGGCCTTCACATCTCTAATTACGCTACGTCCCCATGGAAGTCAACCCCTGAGTCTACCTGCAGCTTCTTCTGGAGGAAAGTGTCTGGAACTGGGACAATCTCACTCACTGCCAGTGGCCACAAAAGATTGCCATACATACATCCACAATATCTTACATTTATAATGTATTTCAAATGCTATACGCCACTTCCATGGCTGAAAAACAGGGCATATATCAGGGATGGGGTGTGTGTGGAGTTGGCATTATTGGGCTCTTGCCAAGGCCCACATCAACTCATGGGATCTCCTGCTGATCCCTGGATCTGCTGCTCTTCTTCCCTACTGTTGCTATCTTTCCAAGCATAAAAACCAAGACAAAAGTGAACAGGTAGAACAGTGTCTTGTACTTGCTTTGCACTCTCCTCTGAGCAGTTGTGCAGTTTGGGGCCAGAGGAAGAGGACAAGTAAGTGAGCAATGGTGACACTGGTGGTGACAGTGACAAGGATGAGGGGGACTGATTCAGGTAAGGAAGCCAGGGTCAATCCTACTATTGGACAGAGATGGCTGCCTCAGGCAGCTGAGTTTGGGTATCATGAAAAAGCACCAAATGGTTAGTTATTTAATTTATTGTTATTGCATTTTTTCTACCAGGAAAGGGAGTGGGGGAGATGACCAACCTTGGATGCCATTTGCTGCTTTGCTTCAGGCAGCAAAATGGCCTAAGCCCCTCCCCTAACCTGTAACCAGCACTTGTACATATTCTAACAAATAAATATGATACATTGTAACCAGTCAAAGTCAGGGAATAATCTACTTTCAGAGCTATGCTGATCTTGATACTTCATCTGTTTTTATGCTTTCATGTGGAAATCAACTGAAGAATACAAGATTCCATCTAATGGGAAGACTAGGTTGTTTCCCACACACACACACACACACACACACACACACACAAGTATTTCTCATGTGGCTCCCAAACTCTGGAATATTTTCCCTTGGGAGGTCTGTACATCTCCATCCCTGTCTTTTTACCAGAGACAAGGTAACGTAAGACGTTTAATTTTAGTCCTGCCTTCAGTAGTTCAGATGTTCTCTGCTTTGCTATTTCTATTTTGAGTTCTTTTGTGCGGGTGTTTAATATTGTTTGGTATTTTTTGTCCTATGTTTTATATACGCCACTTTCAGGGGGAAATTGAAAAAAATTGTATAGAAGCTTTTAAAATAATGCTTCCTGTAAATAAACCCTTGGAAGGACCTCTCCAAAGTATCTGAGGGCTACAAAGTAATAGCAGCATGAACAAATGTGTGAGGTATGAAATATTCCAGACATGATTCTTTAGAGTCTGTAGCCGTGGCTGAAGAAGCATGACATTCCCCTCCCCCACCCCAATGGATTCTAAGCATATGTGATGTCATTCTGTTCCATTGGCTGTGTTCCCCTCCTCCATCCCACCACCACTGGCATTACTACTACTGCATTTCAAAAAGATAAGGCAGGGAAGCACTTTGGCTGATACTGGGGTTTTTCTTTGTACCCTTACTTCACACTGATTGTATTTCCTATAGCCCTTTGTAGTAATTGCTTGCCACTTTGTCTTTACATGCTTTTTTTCAGGTGTTCAAAATCCTATTTGAAATATCTCCTTAAGCATACTGATACAGCCACAGTCAAAATGCCCTTCACCACAGTATCCGATCTGTAGCGTTTACGTTGTATTTAATTAGAATTCTGAGTTGCCTTTTGGTCAAGAAAAGCCCCCAAGCAACTTGGAATTTAAAACATTTGGAAACTTAACTCATCACACACAACACAATTAAGAAGAGCGGGGAAACAATGTTTAAAAACTGAGTTGAGCTAAACTTTTTGTGGAACAAAAGGTTTTAGCAGCCTGCTTAAAAGTGAGCAAACCAGTCTAATCTCCTTAGGGGTACTACCACAGAGAAGGCCCCGTCCAGTTTTTCCACCAACCTAGAAGTTCATCACCTGAAGCTGAAATCCCATACCCTTACCGGAGTCTTTTGCTTCCATAGTCTTTGCAAGATTAAGATCAGCTCCTTTACATGGGCAGACACATCATTTGCAATTGAGGACTTGGCAAGTTCTGTATGTTTCATTTTACAGCCACTAGATGGTGGAGTGCTTATAGTGTTATGCCATCATTTCACACAGCTGATAGATTAGAATAATGTTACTTATCATGCTATCTCCTATCTTTTTGAAAATGGGATAAAGGTCATAAATCGTGGGAGGGGCCTTGGAGGTTGATGACATCATATAAAGGATGCACAAACTTCTGTGAGCAACCAGTCTTGGTCACATGATATAAAACCCTGTTGGGTCTCCAAAGCAGATCTTAAACTATGGATAAGTTCATATGGGAGGAGATGTTTTTTTCAGATATTGTGTCCCCAAACTGTTCAGAGCTTTATAGATAAAGGTCAACATCTTCAATTCTCCCTGGAAATAAATTGGCAACCAATTGATGCAAGACTAGTATGATGTAATCAAGCCAGAAATTACCATGGCTGTTGTATTTTGCATTAGCTGCAGTTTCAAGGGCACTCTTCAAGGGTAGCTCCATGTAGTGTGTGTTACAGTAATCTAAACAGGAGGCAATTAAGGCATGGATTACTATGGCCAGATCTGCTTTCTCCAAGAAGCGCAGCTAACACATCAGTAAAAGCTGGGCAAAGGCGCTCCTGTACAGCCAACTGTTCCTCCAGGAGCAATACCACACTGTTAATTCCTTGTTTCCTCTTTACAACTAAGCTAATTTTCCATTTTTATTAAATATATTTTAATTCAAATTCATTAAATAAAAACAAATTTAAAATGAAGGAGAATTTGCTCTGCTGCAAAGAGGAAATGAGGATTCAAAGAGTCAGTTGTAAGCAGTACAAAAAATGCAAGCAAGCGATTCAGAAGAGGGGATTATCAATAATTGCCTCAATAACCATTTATTTCATTTATTAAACATTGTATCCTGCCCTATTATCACTGAGATTTCAGAGCAGCATACAGATCAAATCAAAACAATATAAACATAAATAATTTACACAGCTAAAATGTATTAACTCATTAACTAATTAAAACTGGTAGAATTTTTTTTTAAAGCAATAAAAGAATTAAAACTATGTTTAACCATGGAGAATTTGGCCTTCGAAGACTTTGATAAAAACCCATGTTTAACTTGGTGCCAAAATGAAGCCAGTGTTGGTGCCAGTCGGGCCTCCAAGGGGAGAGCATTCCATAGCCAGGATGCCACAACAGAGACGTCCCTCTCCCACATCCCATCATAATGTATGTCTCGCGCTGGTGGGACACAGAGGAGGGCTCTTTATCCCACCAGATGTTCCAATAATGCTTTGCCAGCACACACTGGGAAAGTCTTGACAGGACTACAACATAGAAAACACTAGAATGCACTAGTTTGGTAGTGATATCATCTGGATTCCCCCTGATAACAGAGTGAACGGATTATATAAATTCCAGAGAAAATGTCTAGTACAGAAGCAACTCAAATATATCCAGGATTAATCTGCTTGATAAATGGTAGTGTTATGACATTGAGTATCCATAGAATAATGAAAGAATCTGATATTAAAAATTATCTGTTAGGAAGTGTGTGGATTCGAAATATTAAGAGGGAAAGAAATTCACATGAGCAGGAGAATTCTTTTACTCTAAGCCACCCAGACTGTGACACAACATTCCAAATTCCAATCCCAGCAGTAATATGACATTCACAAAGGTTTGTAAATTCCTTTGACTTTCACTATGGATATAACATAGTAAAACAAAACGAAAAAGAGTCACTGACTCATAGAGTGTGAAAATGCTTTGTGGAATTCAATTCAATACTAAATACACCTTTTATTAGGTAAAGACAATTTAAAGTCTTTAAAAAGAGTATTAGAGACACTCAAGAATGATACGTTAATACTTTGACGTGATGGAATATGTATTGCTGATTTTTTCTTTTATTATGTTAATACTATTGTCTCAAAGAATTTGGGTCTGGTATGCATTCTAATTGAATTTGGAAAAATCCCATTAATACTAATATCTAACTCTATAATTACTGTTATGTTATCAGCATACCTGGAAATCTGAATTCACAGATTTCTAAACTATGGGTTAGATCCAGAGTTAGGTCTCAATCCTATGAATGTTTAGGAAAAAAAGTCAGTTAACTCCTATTCCCCCAGCCACCCATAATTTATTTCTGAGTAAGTATGTGCAGGTTTGTTGACAATGGGCCTGTTCAGACAACACACTAAGCCATAGTTAGGCTGCTAACCCCTTTGCAGCAAATGGTTAGTGTGTTTAAACCATGGTTATAGCCACCATGGTTAGAAATGGTTGACATGACACGCTAAGTCATGGTTCACGTAACACACTAAGCCATAATGTTTAGCTCAAAATGCTTAACCACGGTGGCTTAGCTTGTCATCTGAACAGGGTCAGAGAGCTGGATGTCATGATTAGAGCAGACTCATTATAATCATGACTAACTTAACTCTAATTTATTTTAAGGGGTCTACTCTAAGCATGATATCCAACCTTCTGTCGGCAATCCTGTACATACTTACTCAGAAATAAATTATGGCTACAATCAGATACCCACTTAGCCGGAAGTAAAACCCATTGAACTCAACGGGATTTACTTCTGAGTAAATATACAGTTGCACTACATGTTGAAATTAATGAAGCCTTTTCTGTGTGATTCCCTGATTCAGTGTGGTTGTTCCACATGTAGAAACAGGTTTCCACAAAATAATATAATTTACTTAGTGGCTAAGGCAGGAGGACAAAATGCCCAACATTTATTAAACTGCCAAATAATTTTAACTGCCTGTGCTAAATATTAGATCTCTTTCTTGTCTTGGGATTAGTTGGTAAAATAATTCTGTTGTATTTTGAAAAGTCTGAGAAGAATCCTACAATTTATGCTTAAAACGTCAAACGTCAACATATCCGATAAGAAGACAACCCCTCCATACTTGTTGAATAGAAATGTTATTGCTTTAGGAAAAGTAATAATTCTACCTGGAAATAAAGGTTCATATTCATATTTTACAAATTGTAATGCAAATGCAAACTTTAATACCAGTTTTAACTACATTAAAAATTATTTTTATGGTAACTGAAAATTAATATTGACTTTTAGAGTATCCTCCTCTCCCTTTATAAGTTATTATCTTATTAATATGTGTTTTTACAGCTGCTTCTAGAAATATAACTACTATACTGCCCACTTATTGCTAGCATATAATTTTATAATGCTTTGAAGTTCTTACATATAAACAATGGTTACAGTGGGAAAAGATGGAAATAATCCCCTAAGTATCATTGAAGTGGAGGGCTGTAGTAAGGACAGGGAAGGACTACTGTGGAAAAGTGTATAAGATGGGCAGCGCAGGGGAAGTTAGAGAAATAAAGAAGAATTAACATACATTCTGGAATAGAAAAATGAATCTTCCACTGAAAGTTCATGGCATCTCTTTTGAATAGTACCCACAGTGAAATGGGGCCACATGACTGAAAGAGCTACAGGGCTAGGGTGTCCATATGGAAAGGAGGAGAGTGCTCCTGTATATTTAACAGTTGTAGAGAAAAGGGGATTTCAGCAGGTGTAATTTGTATGCATGCAGCACCTGGTGAAATTCCCTCTTCATCACAACAGTTAAAGCTGCAGGAGTCCTGCCCTCTTTTGTATTTGTATACCTCACATATTCTTCACACCAAATCAAAATGGGTGGGGGCAGGGGAATGGTACAGTAAAGCTTTCATACAAATGGATTACACATTATGGAAGACTCTGGTGAGAAACAATATGTCTGTTTTGTTTCATAATCAGCAAAAATCATATATTTCCTATGGAGCAGATCAAATGATTTTTGAGATAGTTTCACAAACATGTTCTACAGAAGTAACAGTTAATAACAGACAGCGTTGGGGTTTTTTTTGGGTTTTTTACATGAGGCTGTTGTTAATCCACTATATCTACTTTTGGTTTCATAGAAGAATTGAGATCCGAGTGCTACGTGAAGATAATTTCTGCTACATAATCTGTATGTGGCACCGTGGTATAACTGACTAGCTCAAATACACAAGTGGAAATAGTATTTTCTTTCACTTTCTTTAAATAATACATTCCTCTGTTCTAAGAAAAACCCTGAGTGTCTTGATGTCATCGAAAGACCTGTGAGTAAGGGAAGGACGAGTGCACAATAAATGCCTCATGTAGAAAAGCCAGAGAATCAGTGAATTCTGATGGAAGACAAGCTGCTTAAAGGGTATATAGATAAGAGCTAGGTAGGGACAGATGCTTGAATTTCATTGTGCTATTCCATCAATTCTGCCAGCGGTGCTCAGGGATTCCTAGGGTGCCTCCAGAAGGTGGGCTTCTAGCGCTACCAATTAGAAAGCATTGTGCAGCTATCCCATTTTTTTTCTTCGTAACAGATTCTCTGTAGGAAGAAAAGAGACTGAAGCAGCAGCAGGAAAACCCAGGAAGGTTACAAGTGGAAGACAACGTCATTTAGACAACCTGTAAAATTTGAATGAAGTAGAGCAACAGCATGATAAATAGCCTTGTCTGAAAGCACCCCAGGACGCAAAACACAGAAATAATTGGGGGGGGGGGGCAGATTTCCAAAGGATGCTGCCTTAAGTTGAGGCCTTCATAACAAGAAAACTGTGAGGTTCCCAAACCATTCCTTCTGTTCCAAAGTCTAACAGAAGCCGTTGATATCTTTAAAAAAAAAAAATGCATTGAGATGTCACTGCACTACACAGCCTTCCTAACCCTTCATAAGCAGTAGCCAATGAAGTGGAGCAGGGATAGTTCCAGCACAGTGACATCACATCACATATTTTGTTGTTCTAATTGGCTGCTTTCAGTGGCAGCAAAGATGCTACCGTAACATCTGCTTCTGCCCTTAGTCACAGCATACTGGCAGATGTGTACTTAAGACGAGCATTTTATTGCATCCTCGTTACTGGCCACTCACGGATTTTCACGGGTCCTATTCATTATGTCATCTGCATCCCACACGCCTCCCACCCCTTCTAGCCTTCACATGACAAAAAAAAGCCCCCGGGAAATCCAAATTATTTTTGAGACAGAACTTGCCACTATCTCCTGCTGTGTGCAGGAAAAGCAGCACAATCAGATCAACCCACCGAATGGGCCATGTGCACGTTGTTTACTCCCTCTTTTGAAAGAGGAAGTAATGAGGGACAAAAGCGCAGGCAGAGCTGGATGAGCAAGTGACAGAGGTCTATGAGGCACAGAACATAAAACTGATCCATAGCCTTAGAAATGTCTATAAGTACTGTCTTATATTTATTGCATTTGTATCTCATTCTTCCTCCTATCGTGGTGCACAAACAGTCCCCAGGGCCAACCCTGCCATGTAACAGGGTAAAGCAACCTGCTTCAGGTGCTACCATGAGTGGAAGATAGATGAATGCAAGAGAGGCATTAGCAAAATGTCTTGGGCAACCATGGACTACACTTTCCCTATATTCTTCTTAGTGCTTCCACATTTGCTGCTACCAGCAGGCACCATTTCAGCTAATGTCACCACCATCTAAGTGGCCTCAATGCCACATTATTAATGTTCCTCTGCCTTCAGTATTTAGAAAATGGCTAATGTATAGAAGCAAACATGATAGTGCCAACCTCCTTGTTTGGAAGCATTTAAATTCTGAGGTTCTTTGGGAATGACGCATAGCTTAGGGCAATGTTTAGGGAGAGCTACCCATCTATTAATCATGTCATAATATCCCCATTACTAGGCTTGCCCAATGTCATGTTGAAATTCAGAACAGATTGCGTTTTAGGGGCGTCTTGTCTGTCTTCATATGTTTCTTATAAAGGACAATTAGAAGGATGTTGGGAAAAAGGTGGCATGAGTCTGAATCTCACTTTTACTGGCTAGGATTCATTTCCCTTTATAATTCGCCACTTTGCTTTGAGACACATGGCCCTCAAAAGCAATGAAGCATGAACCAATATATATCATTTTACATATCAACTTAAAGAGGAGCTATTATATCATTTCCACAGACCCTTTTAATGTATGAACTGATTTATAATATGCTTCTCATATATCCTCACAACATTCCCATGCCGAGTTCTTCTATTGTATGAGCTAATTTGCTAGGAATGTTTTGGGTGTGGTGAATCCTGCCTCATTCCAAGATCAGGAATAGGAGACAACCTTCAAGTCTTCTGAAGCTTTTGGCATTCAATGCTGGTTGCGTTGGTCCATTCGGTCAGTGGTTAATTAAAAAAAAAAAGATTGGAAATTCAATAGTTTGGCTTCAAGAACTTTGGTGCTCTGGGTGGAATATAAGATGTCAAGCCCCTCCAATATATCCCGGAGTCCCTCTTCACAAACACCTCCTTCTCTCACATCCCTACAACATTTCTCTCATTCCAGATACGTAACTGCAACAACAAGCCATGTAACTGTGAGCTACTCAGACAGCTTCAGGTATTGGATGGTATAAAAATATAATAAATAAAATATATAAATAACAAGACACAAATACAAGGACCAGACCCTGCCACAAACCCAGATGCCATCACTGTCCCCCGTACCTACTCAGGCAATATTATCACAGGATCTAATATCTAGGGGTGGGATCTGCTTCTCCTCGGACCGGAGAAGCAACAGCGAATTGGCCTGATCCGCCTTGCCCTGAGGCGGAGGAGAAGCGAGTCGGGAGGCTGAGGAGCATGGCGAAGAGAAGCGACCATAGGCGGAGCGCTCCTCTTTTCGTGGAGCGATCTGCCCGCCATTTTGGATTTTTTCACCCATAGGATTGCATTGCGAAAAAGATTAGCGGATAACTTTTTGATTTTAAAGCTATCTATTTGAAACTTGGTGTGCTTAGAGAGTCATGGGGGGGGTTTCATTTTGAGCCTATTCTCAGCACTCTGCATGGTGTGGTTTGCTTGCTATATTTTTTTGGAAAAATAGGCTAAAAAAAGCGGGAGGGGGTAAGGTGTTTTTTTTAAAGCACTGACAGGCAGATTCAACTCCCAATCCTGATGAGAAGTGATCACCTTATGAAGCATCCTCCAATCCCAAAGCTGGAGGGGGGACTAAGGCAGAGCCACCCTGAGACCTTTCTGCTTTCTGTCTCTTTGTGGGGTTGGTGTTCATGGAGAGAGGAGTTAGTTAGTTGAAAAACTTTATTTTTCATTTTGGAGTGCTCGGTTGGTTGGTTGGTTTCCCACTCCCCCTACCCCCCTACCCCTCTTAAAGCCTGACTGTGTTTCATCTTCCTTCTTTCTTCTATATAAAAAAAAATACAAAAAAAAAAACCCAAAAAATTATTCTCTCTGTCTGTCTGTCTCTGTCTCTCTGTGTGCGTGTGTGTTACTTGGACTGTGTGTGTGTTATTGTGTGAGTGTGCTGTGTGCACTGCTTGTGAAGTGCAAAAAAGCCAATAAAGTTTGAGCATTTCAAATCCAGTTTGGGCAAAGCATACACACTTGTCCCATTTCCCCAAATATAGTAGTAGTAGTAGTAGTAGTATTTTATTATCATCATGAGAAGAGGGAGAAGGCACACGTCTGTGGCTTGGCATGCTGAAAGCAGTGGTGGTCAAGGGAAGGCTCAGGCTGGCACCAGTAAGCAGGCAGCCTCTCCTGCTGTGAAAATCAAACGGGCAAGTCCTTGCCTGGCTGCTCCTCAACAGAAGCAGGACAAGCAGCAGGCAGAGGCACTCTCTTCTCCAACTTGCGCCTGGAGTTCTCTTTTTGAGGGTGGGGAAAGTGCCCTTTTGCAGGAGGCAGGCGGCAGCAGTGCTATTAGAGGAAGAGGAGGAGGAGGAGTATCCCCAACTCTTTCATTATTGTTTGAGGCCACGAGCATAGCTAATGGCCAAGGATGTTGGGAATTGCAGTCCAAAATATATGGAGGGCACCAGTTTATGGAAGGTTGATCTGGTCTAACCTTTCCTCCAGCATCTCACAAATTTTCTTTCCACCTGGCCTCACATGCTCAGAGGCAGTGCCTATTCTGCATATCCTAGTTGTGACTTAGCTGGAGCCCTGCCCCTAGAGGACACTGGGTAAATTAGATGTCTAGTAGCCCAGACTATCCCCTGAATCTAGACTAACTATGAATTTATCCAAGTTATCCTGCTGGGCTGTCACAACCTACTAAACCATATAGAATTGCAGGACTCTCCTTAAACATGTTTGAGTGTGCAGATAAAGAGAAGAACATGGGGTGAGATATATTAGAATCCACTAAGAGCAGGACACATCAAGTATTTGAACCAGCTATTGTATTTGTGAACACAGCAACCAGGAACACGCAGCAATTTGACAAAGAATAGAAATTATATTTCTGCCTAATAATCTGACCCAATGTATCTGACTTCCCTTTCCAGCAGCTGACTTGACCATCCGCCTTCCCCTCCTTTTAATTGACTGCCTAACAGACTTTCTCAACTGATGCTCTCCATCTGTCACTCACTCTTTGCCCTCCATTCCATTTCACTCTCTTGCTGTCCTATTCCTTCTCACCCTCATTCTTCTGTTACATGTCTAGATCTAACTAAAAAAACAACTACTACAGCAAAGCTCCAAGCTCAGATCCAAGCCAAGTGATGGAGTAAACAGGCCTGCCGTGAAGTGTTAAGAGGTGAGTTTAGCCCCCTGCAATAGAGCACACTTGAGGAAAAGAATATGCAATTAATAAGAATGGAAGTCTTGCAATAGAAGGAAATGGTCCTGGCAACTCAAACAACCATCGCAACCTACAGCCTGGCAATGGTGACAAAGGGGTTTTGTCCTAGATACAATCTACTTGGCTTTAGAAGGTCCTATTCCACCTACCCCCTGTTGAGTCCTGGACTGGACTCTGTTTTTTCCTTTTCCATATTTCTGAACTATTCTGCAAATCCTGGAAGAAGTGAAGAGTCAGCAAAAGACAATCACTTAAAGGTCAACTTTGCAGATGGGCTTGATTGAATAATTGGACTATGACATAGTGTTAATTTTCCTATGATTGCCAATTAGTGGTTGCATCATTTGTACAGAGAAATGTATATAAGGAGAGTGTTTGAACCATTGTTAAACTTCTTTAAATCATCACTCTCGTTGCTGTGAACCCTGATGTAAGCTGTATTTCTGTGACCATGTGTGAGTATTGAATTGTACATTGTTTTGCCATAACTAAATTATTTCTCTCAGTAAAGTATTTATTTTGTACACCACAAACAAAATCTCTGACTTATATTTTATTGGTCTTTGCTGTGTTCATAGTTAAGAGCCGCTATATACTCTGCTATCACTGTGGGTCTGTAATTTACAGAACGCATAAGTACAGTGATTACCCCGACACCCCCCACCTCAAGCCTAGACACCTCATTCCATTCAGAGTAATGTGGCACTGGGCGGAATCACTCTCCATCTTTACTAGCATGAATGCCAAAAGTGGCTCTGTAAAGATGTGGCTGCCACACCCAAATTTGAGGGAAGAAGGGAGGCAGTAATCTGGTTTCCATGGCAGCTCTTTTTAGTCCTGGAAACACATCTTATCTCATGGCAGGCAAAACAAAGATACGAGTGTGAATGTGGGACAATTAAAACAGTAGGGCTGTATACCAAAATGAAACCCTAATAGGTAAAATAGGTAAACCCTTTCCCCACTTATTCCTATATTCATGCTGATCTAATTGTCTCCATGCTGGGACAATGACCTTTCTCTTTCTTAATGTACAATTCTAATATAATTTAGTGCTGTGCTGAAAATTTCTTTTTATGGAAATATCTCAGCCTGAGGCTCTGGAGAAATTATTTCAGTCAGAATGGTTAGATGGACTATTAACCTTACCTGGCATAAATGAGCTCCTTGGATCTTATTTCTGGTATTCAGATAGTGGTCAATAATAAATATATTTGCATTAGTTTATTTAGGATCACATTTATACTTGCCGAAGTCAGGTAGTGTATTCTTCTGCGTATACATTTGTGTCTGTGTGTGTGTTCAAAAATGAGAGAGATGCTGCCCATTCATCAGATTTGATTGGTTGGCATTATGATCTTTTCTGTGGTGACACTCAAGTTCTGGAACTCCAGCCCCAAGAAGGCCCATCTAAATGTTTCTTCTTGGTGCTCATGAAAAAGATTTTTGTTTCACTATTGGATGTAACTGCTCCAGGTATAGTCCTTATTTGTATATATCGTGTTCTTAGGTATTACTGATTTTATTATGAGGTTTGCATTGTTTAGTGTTGTTATTGTGAAATGCTTTATACAAGTAGTAGTTGGAATGATAAATATAGAGAGATAGATACAGAGCAATCCTAACACACACAGAGAGCAAGAGAGAGAGGCGCCCCAGGCAGGCAACCTTGCCCCTCTGCCAGAAGAAAGGAGATTCATTAATGTGTGCCCTGGAGGCCCCAATTACACCTGCAGGAAACTGAAAGCTCCATCCCACCGGGGGTAACATGCTCCCTACCTGCTCCCTACCTCGCTTCTCCGCCCGTGTTTTCTTTCCTCAGTTACTTCCTCTTTTCAAAAGAGGAAGTACAGAACGAGCACCAGGCCCATTGAGCAGGAGACAGCAGCAATTCCAAGTTTAAAAAAACATCGGACTTAATGAGGGGGGGGGGGTTGTCGCGGAAGGAAGGCCAGAAGGGGTGGAAGGCAGACGACGTCACGTGAGGGACCTGAGCAAACTCCGTGAGTGCCCATGAGTGTGCAATGAAACTCGTCAGTTGGAGCTTTCAGTGGGTGTTCCTACTGGCAGTAAGAGGCTGTCCATACACTCTGGAAGCCTCCGGGTGGCTCCAAAATGGTGCTGTATCAGTTATATGATGCAGCCGCCGATTCAGAGCCAAAGATCCACAGCAGAAAAGTTGGGGATTTACCCCAACTTTTCCTGCCCGATCAAGGTCAGCACTGCTCTTCCATTATCTGTCTTTGCTCCAATGCTTTTCTGGGGGGCATTCCTGGGAGGAAGGCGACGTCCAATTGGTCGCTGGAGGACCCAGTAAGCCTAATGGCTTCTGGAAAACCTGCACTGCCTCCCCCAGTGGGGATTATTCACTGTCACCACCCATACCAGTGGGGATTATGCGCCACCCCCCTACACACCACGATTTGGCAGCAGAGCAGCACCAACTTGGCGCTGTGTAGAAAGCCCCCTGGTCTCAAAATGGAGAGGGACAGAGACAGGGCACAGGCAGGACAAAGGTGCATTCAATTCATGGCTCCTTCATTCACCAGGTAAAAAAAAACAGGATCAGATCCAAAGTCTATGCTGTTACACACACACACACACACACACACAGAGGAAGCCATGAAAAAAACAAATATTTGCACAGGTAAATCCACTGCCCCAGCTTCTGCTCTCGCCAATGCACTACTTCTAAATCCATGTAATCCCATATAGGATTGCACTGACAGACAGGTGTATCTATGTGTTTATATGTCACCGTTCCCTGCCCCCGTTCTGGAGATCGTAAACCACATGCACAGCTAAGTATGCAATCATTTGAGGAAAATTCATTAGAGTAAGGTCTTACTAAATAAATAAACTGAGCAGAAAATCGGGCTAACATTAATGAAGACCATAACTTCCTCATAGAAAGCAAACATTCAAAGCACTAGGCATTAGAATTCCTTTGCTCGAGCTGAGGAGAGATAATGAAGTTTCCTGCATCACATAAACCCATAATGGATTACATAAAGTCCATGTTGCTAACTTCATTTATGGGCTAGCCAGTTATAAAAAGAAAATAAGAAAAAGTAGGGTGAATATAGTCCGACTATGAAAATAGAGCTCACTGCTAAATTGCATATGATCTATATTTAAAATTCCTTCTGAGCAATTAATGTATATGATTCCATTTAATGTATTTACCTCCACAAAGAAACTCATTGATGAAACATGATATTCTTTCATGTACAAACTTAAAGACATCCATTAATGTATGTGCTATATTGATTTTATTCTCAAATAGATATTCTGTACCTAAAAGGAAACCCAAGGAAGATGACAAACATTTTTTTATAACAGATATTCCAGGTTTCATTAAACTTCATTTTTAATTAATCTTTCTTTTTATTGTGAATTTTAGAAAACAAAACAAAAACAAATTATGAAAAGAAGAACTATTCTGTCACCTGTAACATTCTGGGTTGGGGGGAAGGCGATTATGCATAAGTTTCAAGAAAAGCAGACCAAATAGTCATATATTTATCCTTTTGTGAGTGGCGCCAATATATAACCCATTCAAATGTTGATAGCGTTGTTAGGTCCTCAGTCCATTGCGTTATAGGAGGTGAACATTTATCCTCCAGTGTTGTAGTATCAGTCTTTTGGCAGTCATAAAACCCATATGCGCTGACCATATGTTAATTTCCAAGGAACTGGTAAATAGTTTAAGAGGACATACACATAATTAAATATTAAAGAATGTTCCAATACAATGTTTATCCATATTATGATTTAAAATGCCCCATTAACTGCTACTGTTTTATAAATTTGTCCAAAAATATAAGTAAGAAGAGGTAGTGGTGGGGAAATAGAATTTAGAATATCAGTCTAAAATGTCTAGTAAGAAAGAGGCAATTACAAAGTAAGCAGATAGATTAAATGTACAGTCATTCAAACATTTAAAAAACAACAAAGTTTCCATCTGTGTTTAGAATTCCATGCAAATTTCTCAAGGTCAAAAATGTTTAAGCATGTTTGTTTCAGAGCATCCCAGATGGTAATTTCTTATCTATTCACTTCCTGTGCCTCTTTTATCCTGCCATTATCTGTCAACAAACAAATGTACAAATCAATTCTAATTTTTGCCTCGGTTCTGAGCATTCAAATGTTAATCAGTTCCTTGGAAATTATATGTGATTATTTTTAGGAAAATATACCAGATGTTATCCACCCAGTGCATTAAAACCTTCAGGGTTTTGGTGTAACCAGACATTTTCATCTCCTGGCCTGTCACAGTTTAAGCAATTTTCAGTACTGTGCTGTGTGCCCATTTTTAGAAGGCAGCTGAGTTGAAAGATGTTATCAGAGTAAGTAGGTTAAGCTTGACTAATCAGTCTTACCTCGTTCTATTAATAGTGATGGCAGCAACATTATTCCATTATTCTCTAGGGAGAAATCTCGGGAGCAAAGTACCAGATCTTCCACCATAGAAAAAGCATTATGCTCTAATCCTAAACATTCATATGGCAGCTTCATTTTTACAAATTTAATGAAATGTAGATGCATCTAAGTATGCATTTAGTATTCGGGCCTCCATCAGGCACGTTCTGTCAAGTGGCAATAAAAGCCAAGTAGGTACCACTGTTTTACTTGCATGTGTCCCTTTTCTTTTGCTGGGATAATCATCAAGCACATTAATGTCACCAGGTGGAAGCAAATCCCAAAAGCATCACTGGTGGTGATGGTTTTATAGAAAACCATCCTATTTGAATATACATGCAATCAGGCTTGTAGACAGCCATCGTCCTAGTGGCTTATGACAACAAGAAGTAAGAATTATTTCAAAGTGGAAATACATAGGAGAGGAGTTGGTTCATTTTCTTTCACATTTATAACATGTCCAGATTTGTCGTATTTAAATAAATAAATAAGACTAACAGGCCCAGCTCTCTCCTGAGGCAAACTAAGACCTTTTTCCCAAGCAGCAGATTGGGAGGGGCAACAGATTTGGCCTGTGCCCCCCCTTCCACCACCCATCCACCACAGGCACTTCGCTCTTGCTGCAGAGTCAGCTGCCCCTCTTACAGCCGCTGCCTAATCTGCAGACCTGCCACTGGTCAGCATTGTTATCTTTCCTGCCTTGCCCAAGAAAGCCAAGCAATGACACCCTCCTCCAGTCAGGCATTCACGAGTCACCATTCTTTTCCTGTCCATTTGGCACTCCAACCGCAAGGAAATGGGGGCGGGGATTGGACTGTAACCTCTGGTGGCCCCTCACAAAGGCCCAGCCTCCATCGACATGAACCCGATGGTGTGGTGCAATGCATTTTTCTGTGTGCAGAGTCCACAGAGATGCATTGCGCCCCACCTCACCCATGTGTGCACAGGTCCTTGCAATACGTAGGCAGCCTTCTGGCCTGGTCTACACATGCAACAAACTTACACAGGAATAAAGGGGATATAAAAATAGTCCCATGTGTTAAAAAATAAAATAAAATAAAAATAAAATGCTGTCCAAGTCAAAACTAGCACAGCAGAGACCAGGCTGAGCCAAAAACATTATCTTTCATTAATACATTTTTTTCCTTGCAGGGTGTGTGTGTGTGTGTAAGTAATATGGCAGAGCATTCAAAAATGTGTAATACACACCTCTGTAGTCTGACAACACATCCATTCTACCTCTTCATTTTACTGCTTGTAGGGACCATGCTTCCCTCCACACTAGTTCCACTAACCATGATCGACATTTCAGTAGACATATATAAAAAGCAGCTATTTTTATATACAATAAACATGCAGTGTGTATTTACTTGGGTACCAAACTTTCATTTCATATCCATTATCTTTTTTTGTGGATATTGCTTCCTTTTTCAGGTTGTTATTTAAAAGTCTGTGTGATGTGCTGATGTATCTCATGTAAAAATCAGTTATCCAAATCTAGGGAGCTAAGAGTGTTTGTGTCTTCTAAGCCTAAAAATGGGAGATGACAATGGCATTTAAAATACAGGAAAAATGTACAGCAAATCTCTAGACATATTAGTTGGTTCTGCAACCTCTCACAATCCAGAGGATTTTAAGGAATCCACATTCCATGGATTTGAGTTGTTTGTCTGCTATTCTGAGTTGCTGACTAGGTTTTTGTTGTTTTTGAGAGCCAACATTGTTTTCTCATAGGAAATAAATAATCACAAAACCAATCCCAGCTTGACGTGCTTCTTAATATTAGCTTCTTGGAACAGAGGTTTCACACACACACACACACACACACACACCAAAGTTCTTGAAAAATTCCACTGTGTTTGTGAAACTTAGTAACTGTGAGCTCCACCAGATGAGTGTTTTCTTGCACACATGTTACTGGGCACTCATGGATTTTTGTGGGCCCTCTCATGAAGCCATCTGCTTCTCACACGCTTCCCACCCCTTCTAGCATTCTTTGAGCAACAAAAAACCACCCAAGTAAGTTCGACTTATTTTTAAAGATGGAAGTTGCCACTATCTCCTGCAGTATGCAGGAGAAGCAGCAGGATCAAAACGGCTTACTGAATGGGCCACGTGCATGTTGTTTACTTCCTCTTTCGAAAGAGGAAATTATGAGGGACAAATGCACAGGTGGAGAAGTAACAGTAAGCAAACAAGATTTTCCCCTGTGTGATGACGCTCTGTGACCAAGTTTAAAATGAAACAGTACATCCTTTGGTATGATCTTAAAAATCCACACCCACCCCACTTTCTACATTCTTAACAGAAGTATTGTGGGGAAAGCATGGGAATTAGATATGAGCTGTATAATGTCCGAGAGCATTCATGCCTGAGAGTTTGTCTCACAGACATGTTCAGGAGAGGTGTTGTCAGAAAACAGTCAGCTTGGGAAACCTGTGGCTTTGCCCCTTACCCAAGAAAAGCAGAGTTAATGGTTATTGGAACATCTGAAGCCAGTAGACACATCCACTCCTTTGGACCTTTCCCCTATTTGCATTTTGGACATTTCGAGCACTAAACAGAAAGCTAAGTCATGAGGGAAAGGAAATGACAAAGTGGGGGGGGGAGAAATGAGAATAGGAAAGGGAAGCTGGAACCAGCTTCTCATTTGGTGAGTGACTTGCTTTATGTAACATCCCTTAGTAAATGACATGGACAGGCTTACCAGCAGGGGTAGGCAACTTGTGGCCTTCCAGACATTGCTGGACCACAACTCCCATCAGCTCTAGTCTGTATTGCCAGTGGTGACAGATGATAATAGTTGTGGCCCAACCTTATTTATAGGGCCCTAAGTTGCCCTCTCCTGCACTAGATGGATGGCACATTGAGGCAGTACATTTGCTGCAGCAGCGTACATCATCATTTGAGTGCACATGCTTGTCTTGGTGTTTTGGAACTGTAGAGGCATGTCATAGATGAGAGGAAGAAAGATGGAAGACCTGAAGCTCTGGGATGGTAAGGAATTACCAGGCAACAGGGACAGGATCCTCACAGCAGTTGTACATAGAGGTCAAGAGTGCCACAGAGTCAGGATCAGGTGCGCAACATAGCCAGGTGAGTAGCAGTTCCAGCTGACTTTCAAGGGTGGTAGGGAAAGCGAATTGTGGAGCTCTTGGCTCCAAAGGAGCTCAGAATGACTTTCATTGTTTTGGTTCCTGCAAACCTGAAGTATGACTCTGCATCCCAAAAACTCAAAGCCAAATTTGTCATAACTGCAGAAGGGACAGGATGATCTTTAGAAGAGATCAGATTGGCAACAGCTACTACACAATCTGGCAACCTCGTTGGTTTGGAGGCAATCTTCCTTCGTAAGTTAGCGTATAATGGCAACTCATTTTTTTATACATCAAGGTATATATTAAAGTACTTCCCTTCTTTGGTTGCTTTGTGAATATCAATCCTAGAATCTCCACGTATGTATTGCTGTATGCACAATAACTTAGAGTAACTGTTAATAAAAGCTACTGACAAATTTACCCTTTCCCCCCACACACTGTGAAGTTATTTAAGTAATTAAAAGAGTTCCTATATCAAGTAACAAAGGCTCCCTATGACAGAGGAATGTGTGATGTTTGTGTATTTTCTCTTCCAGTAAAGTCCATCCACATTTTCAAAGGGAAAGAGGAAGATTGTCTGCTGGGACCAGGAGTCAGGAAGTCTAGGATCTGTCCTTGGCACAGCCATGATCCTGCTCTGTGTCAAGTGACCCCTATAATCCTGATTAGATTCTTCCCCTCTTTAAACCAGTTCATGGATCTTCTATACAAAGAGAGAAAATCATAGGATAATATATATTAATTTTATTATTAGAGCTACAAGAATTAATCGGTTTATTTGTTACATTAATAAACTAACAGCTTTAACTGAATAATTAGCAGAGGCAAATTTTAATTTAAGATTAGACTAAGGGTGTTTCCAGTTGAACAGATCCTAGAAAACAAGGGTGGGTTACAAATGGAAGATGACAATAAAACTGAGCTATTGCATAATAATAATAATAATAAACTTGTATTGAAACACCTCAGGTGTTAAAGGCACACTTGCGCCTTGAGGTTATTTTGGTTCTAGTGTGCTACTGTAATGGGACCGAAAAAGAAAATATGCAACAAAAACCTTTCAGTTTTTCTTAATAACAAAAAAGGCAAGTGAGGGGAGACATGATAGCTGTACATGGTATGGAGAATGTGGATACATTTTTCTTCCTTTCTATAATACTAGATCCCAGGACATTCCATGAAGCTGATTGGTGGGAGATTCTGGAGAAATAAAAGGAAATTCTTCTTCACACAGCATCTAGTCAAACTATGGAATTCACTACCACAAGATGTAGTAATGTTAATTAATTTGGATGGCTTTAAAAGTGGGCAAGACAAATTCCTGGAGAAGTCTATTGATGGCTACTAGTCCTGATGCCTCTATGCTACTGCCATTATCAGAGGCAGTAAGCCCGTGTGCACCAGCTACTGAAGAACATGGGTGGGAGGATTCTGTTGCACTCATGCTCTACTTGTGGGGTTTCCCATCAACAGCAGGTCAGCCACTGTGCAAACAGAGTGTTGGGTTAAATGGACCATGGCTCTTATGTTCCTTCTAAACATGATGGGTAGCTCCTGTTTGTTATATGATACTTCTGCTGATATCTAAAAAAAAACTCCTTATTGAGCTTTTGATAATAAGCATAGTAACTTATTTAACCCGTCATGGGTTATCAGGACATCTGTCGGGAGTTTTTTTAACCCACAAAGGCTTATTTGGCCAAAATAACCCACCCTGATATCCCATGGTCTGCAGAGTGGGTTATTGTGTTGTGTGGCAGTCACAGTGGATTATTTTGGTCACCTACAGAATCACTTGGCAAGAGAAGTCAAAACTGCTGCCGCTGCTTTCCTCTAGCTGGCAGATCCCTGTTTCCATGATCTGCCTAGCAAGTGATTGTCCTCACAGCCTGACCCCCACTTTAACCCTTCCGCTGGCAGTGTGGTCTGCAACCTCCCCAAGTGTCAAAACCATCTCAGTTGGATGGTGGTAGCTGTCATTTTGCTTTGTGTGCATCCTCGCCAGGCGATGCTACATATGAAGTTTTGTCCTGCTCCTGCAAACTTCCATGGAGTTACAGCTGCCACCCACTTTTTGACAAAAGGGTGCTTTCACTTGTGCAGCTTTGTCAGTGCACAAAACCTGCCATGTCATAAAATCCAGCAGTGGTGCGATAGATTTCTAAATGTGGGGTGGGGTGGGGTCAAAAAGGGCTGCCAGGAGTCTCCAACTCAGCAATAAAGTTCATTCCTCACTCAGTCAGAACAAAGAAAATACTGGTTGCACCTAGTCAGACACACATATGGGCCAAAAGAGACTCACAATAGCTAGTAGGGAATATGGGGCGCATTTTCAGCTGTAGGAGACAAACTGCCTACCTACTCTGTGCTGCTTCTTATCTCCTATAGGACCCGAGCATTGGAAGTCTGATGAAGGTGAAAATGAGACAGGGGGAAATCACACAGGGGAAAATTACATTTGTTTGCTGTCGTTATTCCACCCATGTGTTTGTCCCTCATTACTTCCTCTTTTGAAAGAGAAAGTAAACAACTTGCACATGGCCGATTCAGTGGGCCGTTTTGATCCCGCTGCTTCTCCTGCACAGAGCAGGAGATAGCGGCAACTTTCATCTTTAAAAATAAGTCAGGCTTACTTGGGTGTTTTTTGTGGTGCAAAGAAGGCTAGAAGGGTCAGGAGGCAAATGACGTTGTGAGAGGCACCCGTGAAAATCTGTGAGTGAGCAATAAAACACTCGTCTGATGGAGCTCATAGAAGGAGAGTTCAGGGATACAGATATCCTGTTGTAATATATCCAATGATTTCCTCAAAAACAAAGGAAAACATCTCACTTTGTGCTAATTATGGTGCCATTGAGGAGCAATAGTTACATATGGAAAGTTGTGATATTCTTCCTGTTGAAATAATGGAAGCATTATTCATCCCAGATTCCTAATGTGTCCATACACTCGCCACTGAGGTATCATTGCAGTAGCTCTCAATCCAATGTTTGTTTTTAAGCAATATACTTTCTTCCTCTTGACAATTATATATTCATGGAATTACTAACAGATACTCTTAAAATGCTGATCTCGGAGGGAAATATTTTATACCATTTATTGTTCTTATATTTTGTACATGGGCTTTTATTCACCATGGGGAAAACTAAGCCTAATAATTACAAATTCATCCTTCTAGCTTCTTTCTCTCTAGACAGTAAGAACTAGTGTTTCACAACTGGAAGAAGGATGCAATAAAACTGAGGCTTCTTGTTTATTCGGAGTCAACTCATGAAGGAGAGAATGCTACAAATGTATACATGTATACAAACAAAACCATACGACACCATGCTGTGGTATATTTGCACTGTGGTATACCACAGCACATTAAGTGCACTATTTAGGATGGGAGGAAAAGTGTTTTATACCATTAAGCACGATTAGTTCCACACTAGGGGCTCTTAGCAATTTATGCCATCATTTGGAACTAAAATAAAAATGGTATCATGGTCCCACACAACACTTAAGGCAATGCTATATTATGTGGCAATGCCTGTCACCAAAACAAAAATCCTTCTATAATGCTTACATTACAATGTCCTATTCCACAGAAATCCCCTGCAACATTAATTAGATGCTTCCTTCTTGCAGCTTCTGCCCTTGTTCACTGCAGCTGTTGAATTAGCCCCTACTTAGACTGCAAGGGATTGCAGAGTTAGGTGAGTGAGGTGGGAGGGGGGAGTAACTTTTTTCTTCTCATTGAAAATCCACATTAGCCGTTTGGGGCTCATCTAGACCAAGCAGGATATTCCACCATGAAAGCAGTATATAAAAGGCAGGAGCCACACTACTGCTTTATAGCAGTACTGAAGTGCACTGAAAACTGCTGGGGCCCATTGGCACATACCATACACCATTTTCATACCACTATATCCTGCTTCATGTGGCTCCTGCCTTTTATATACCACTTTCATAGTGGAATATCCTGCTTGGTGTAGATGAGCCCTTAATCTGGAATTGTCTTCCTTCAACCTTCATGCACTAACCTTTTATGGAGAAACTAGATGATATTGTCATATTTCAGTGTTTTTTATGTCACCTGTTCCCTCTCACCCTGAGTCTCCACTCTAACCGTCTTCCCTTGATAGCTTTGCTTTTTGGGGGGAAAAGGAAGTGATGGCACTGTTGCACTCAAATAAGGCATACCGCCTAGGGCTGGTGTTAGAGGACAGTGTTTCTGGAGGCCTCCTAAGACATACACCCCACCAAGAAGCCTCCGGCTCCTGCTGCTCTTCCTCCTTGAAGCTGCCTGTTCACTTGTCCCCTTTAAGTAAGTCAGCAGTGAAAGGAGCAAGGAGAAGGAGCAGCCTAATCTTCTGTCAATGCCTTGCTCTCCCTTTCGGCCGTGGAGCAGATTGAGCTCAAAGATAGGGTGGCCATATGAAAAGGAGGACAGGGCTCCTGTATCTTTAACAGTTGCATAGAGAAGGGAATTTCAGCAGGTGTCATGTGTATATATGGAGAACCTGGTGAAATTCCCTCTTCATCACACCAGTTTAAAGCTGCAGGAACTATACTAGAATGACCAGATTTAAAAGAGGGCAGGGCACCTGCAGCTTTAACTATTGTGATGAAGAGGAAATTTCACCAGGTTCTCCATATATACAAATGACACCTGCTGAAATTCCCTTTTCAATACAACTGTTAAAGATACAGGAGCCCTGTCCTCCTTTTCATATGGTCACCCTATCAAAGAGAGAGGGCAAATGAATGCTCAACAGTGCCAGCCCAAGGCATATTGCTGCCTGATGCAGCAAAAGACAAGATGCCTGACATTTATTCTGTATACAGAAGCTGGTTGGACTGGCAGTAGAAAGGTATTTTGACACTGGTTATGGCCCAGCATCCTCCTGAGGGTAGCAAGCTAACTTAGGCACACAGGGGCAGGCTATGTAGCCCACATAGCTTCACTCTCCAACACTCTGCTGCCTAAGGTGGATGCCTCACTCTGCCTCATGGTAGGGCCAGGCCCGATGGACAGCAGTGAGGAGGTGAAGCCACTGAGAACACCCTGCCAAAGGGCCTTGCTACCACCCCAGAAGGAATGGTCACAAGTGGAAATGTAAGGAAAGTGGGACTGTGCCACTTTTCCTGGTAAAGTATAGAGAACCTTTGCTTGTTTACAAAGTAAAGTTTTGGACTCTTTTAACCCAAGATGTTGCATTATTTTGCATCTTATGTTTTAAGTATTATGCCATGTCTGACACATGATGAACCTTCAATTATAGCAGAATGATCAAAAGGAATTGTCATGTACCTATTCATTACCAGTTATATTTTTTTCCTTTGAAGATGACTGTAGAAGGGCCTTCACCATCTTACTCTTACCATAGCTTTCATTACTCTGAAAGGAAAATGATCACTCAGCACAAACACAACAGTACCCACGCCAGCCTTTCTTGTGCTGAAGGTAAATGAAATGATCATCAAGTGTAAACCAAGCTTTTCAACTCAAAGTAAAAGGGTTCTGCATGCCAAGCAAATTACACTCTGGTTTCTCTTCTCCATAAAGATGGAGGGAAAACACAACATGAATAATTTAAAAATTCCATGGTTGAGCAAAATTTTAGGGCAATCAATGGCAGTTATAAGCCTTGATTAGGTTCCACTTTCCTGTTATTAATAACTAATAAGGGTTGTGGGGGATCACTTGAAGTCTACTGATTATCTAGACCCATTCCAGTCTGGGGTTTGATCTGGTTATGGAACTGAATCAGCCTTGGTCTCCCTGATGGATGACCCTTATCAAGAGAGGAACAGAGGGAGAGCAACCCTGATCAGTCTTCTTGACCTCTCATCAGCTTTTGATACCATTAACCATGCTGTCCTCCTGGATCAAATCCATGGGATGGCAGCACTGTGTTACAATGGTTCTGGTCCTATCTGCAAGGCTGGTTTCAGAGAGTAACATCAAGTGACCATTCCTAAGCCCCATGGCAATTGAGCTATGGGGTTCCACAGGGCATTATCTTGTCCCCAGTGTTGTTTAACATCTATATGAAGCTTCTGGGAGTGGTCATTAAGGAATTTGGAGCCAAGTGCCATCAGTATGTTGATGTCATGCAGCTCTATCTCCCTGTGACATCTGAATCAGGTGAGGCTGTGCAAGTCCTAGATCAGTGCCTAGACTCTGAGGATGAGGACCAATAAACTGAACTGAATCCTGGCAAGACAGAAGCTCTGTGGGTCAGTGGTTCTCAGGTCCGGGAGATAGGCTTATTGCCTGTTTTGGATGGGGTTGCACTCCCCTTGAAAGGTCAAATTCATAGTCTAGAAGTATTCCTAGATCCATCACTGTTGCTAGAGGCCCAAGTGCCCTTGGCAGCTCAGAGTGCCTTTTACCAGCCTTGGCTGGTTTGCTAGCTACAGCTTCTACTGGACAGGGATAACTTGGCCACAGTGGTGGTACAGGCACTAGTAGCCTCAAGACTGGATCCCTTACATAGAGGGTTAGAATTTGCTTCCTTGCACTACTTTTGTTGTTGTTGGTAGTGGTGGTAAAAAAGCAGTATTTTCTGGAAAGAACTCAAATTAAATAGTATCTCCTCCTATTCAGGAGTTGGCATAATCTGAAAATGCTTCACCAGCTCCATTTCTTCTGCTACTAAATATTCTTTAGCTTCACCTAATCCTGTAAACAAAGGACTATACGCTGCCTGTGCACAGGGCATCTCAGCCTGCCACCCAACCTCCTGCCAGAAATTTTCTATCTTTTTTGTATTGTTTGTTAAATTTTGCAGATTATTTGGGTCCCCAGAAAGTGCCATCTGACGGGAGTTTTATTGCACGCTCGTTACTGGGCACTCACGGAGTTTGCTCAGGTCCCTCACATGATGTCATCTGCCTCCCGCGCACCTTCCACCCGTTCTGGCCTTCCTTCCACGACAAAAAAAAAAAAAAACCCTCTTTAAGTCCAATGTTTTTTTAAACTCGGAATTGCTGCTCTCTCCTGCTGTGTGCAGGAGAAGCAACGCTATTAGAACAGCGGATTCAATGGGCCTCGTGCTCTTTTGAAAGAGGAAGTAACTGAGGAATGAAAACACAGGCAAAAAAGTGACGGTAGGGAGCGTGTTTCCCCCTGGTGTGATGGAGCTCGGAGTTTCCTGGCCCTTTGATATTAGTTTGTTCATAACATTTTCTGGTAGGTGATTTGATTTGTCATTGCTCAGGTACTACTAGTGGGGGGATTACCCAACTGTTTGGTAAGCGTATATTTTAAAGTTTGCCTAAAGTATCTGATTGGCAATACTCCCTCATTTTCCAGGACCTTTCTTCTTTTTAGAACATAATTAACCTTGTGTGTATCTGCATAATTGATCTTGTGTGTATCTGCAAATCAGTACTCTTACGCGCGAATGTGTAAAAGATAGATTTTCAACCTCTACGATATCAGACAAATTAAGTTCATTCAGGCTAAACTGTCTCAGTACATATAATAAATATAGTAAATAACAAATCTTGTCTCTATATAGCAAATAAATCATTTGTTTGGGAAAATTAGAAAAGACTAAATCTCTTCTCATTAGAATTAGAAAGGACTGGTTGTTTCCTTGGATTAGAGGCTTCTTAGTAGCAATTATATGCTTATGAACCAGAACTGGTACTGTAGAAATATGAGAACTATATAAACTAGGGGCACTAACTGCAGAGCACAGTAGCTTGGCTGTTGTTGGGAACTGCCCCTTTTCAGCATGCAACTCCTTTGCCAGGGGAACTGGACTGGCTACCTATTTGCTACCAGTCCAGGTTTAATCTTCTAGTACTGGTGTACAAAGCCCTAAATAACTTGTGACCAGAATACCTGAGACAGCACCTCCTCCTACCAACCTGCCCAGTCATTGAGGTCATCAGAGGATGGTTCCACATTAACCTGTAGTTGAATTGGAGCCCACTCTGAGAAGAGCCTTCAGTGTGGTGGCCCCATTCCTATGGAACTTCCTGCCTTTGAGGTCAAGCAGGCGCCAACATTGTGTTGTTTCTAGGGCCTCCTGAAAACATCTTCATTTCAGGAAGCCTTCCTTGATTAACCAGTCATGGTTTATCAAAATCCTGTCTCTTTTAAAAATTGTAATTATTTTAATATGACATTTCATTCTTTTATCTTATTTTATATTTTTATCGTTCACTGTTCCAGAATCTGTCTAGATGGGGAGAGGTATACAAATATAATAAATAAATAAATAAAATTCACTCAATGTTGAAAAAAACATGTATCCACCTTCTGTACATGGCTAGCAACACCCTCTGGAAAGTTGGGATTCTGCTAGGGCCTATTCCTAGGTTGAAAGGGTCACCTGACACTGTTGTCCCCCCACATTCCCATCCTGTTCACGACTCTCTCCTGACTGCTTCTTGATTGACTGATTGATTACATTTTAATCCTGCCTATCCTTCAAGGAGCCGAAAACAGCATACATAATCATCATCCTCTTCATTTTTTTTACCTTCACAAACAACCCTGTGAGGTAGGCTAGGCTGAGAGTCAGTGACTGGCCCAAAGTCATTCAGTGAGTTTCCTTCCTTCCTTCCTTCCTTCCTTCCTTCCTTCCTTCCTTCCTTTACTATATTGTCCAATAGCTGAAGCTCATGACTGATTGGGGACTAGGAACGAAGTCTTACAAGTCCTAGTCCAACACTCTAACTATATACCACACTGGCTCTTCCACTTAAAGCAAAAGTGAGGTCATCTCCAAGGAGAACAAGATGGGACTGCCCTGGAGCAAGTACTTTAGGAAGTCTCTACAGGACCCGCATGCCTGGATCATCTGGGAGGCAATCCCCCTCCTCACACCAGCTTTCCCTTGGCATCATAGGTGGGGAGCTTTTGGAGAAAACTGATGCTTCAGAAACCTTAGAGCCAGACTTCTTTCTATAAAAACAAGTCTGATCTCATTATTAACAGTTTTTCATCTCAAGACATGGAAACTTTCATTGGCCCAACTGACAAATTAGTTTGTCCAACTATCTGAAACAAAGCTAACTCATTTTTGCAATTGCTGTTTTTGAGACTTTGTTCAACATCATTGTGAGAAGCTATTGCAAGCATCTTGCCTAAAAGGGTAGAATGAGCTCAAGCAAAGTCATACCAAATTAAACATTTAAACAAACTGGATTGCACAATTGATCTTTTAGATCCTTAATATTGATATCCTGGCATTTTTCCTGTGCCTTTGATTGTAGTGGCAGAAGCATTTTTAGCTCACATGCTCACCAAGTGGGAATCAGTTACTTAATATGAATAACATTATGCCAAAACTGTAGAATATGCTGGAAAGCTTGCAAATATTAATAACAAAAATATGTTTGTGAATCAGATACACCAAGGCCTTGTTTTTGGACTGATGCTTAGGATTTAGTTGTAAAGCATACATTTGTTCCTGCAAGAGAGAGCTTTGCAATTTATGTTTTTAATTTGAAAATGTTCCATAGTTCACCACATACATTATGTTTAAGCGGGTAGTGAGGGAAAGCAAATGCAATGTTAAATCAAATACAAATGAAATATGCCCTACCTTTGGCACTCTACCTTATGCCATGTTTGCCTGCCAGTATTTTGAGATCCTCATCAGAGGATCTTCCCCTAGGTTTCCTCACCATCTGAGGTACACTGAGTGGATACAGGGGGAAAGGCCTTTTCTGTGGTGCACTTGCTCCTTGAGAGGCTCACCTGGCACCCACTCCAATGTCTTTCCGTCATGAGGTTGAAACCTTTTTATTTTCTCAGGCTTTCTAATGCTTTAAAAAAGAAGAAGAAGAAGAAGAAGAAGAAGAAGAAGAAGAAGAAGAAGAAGCTGCAATCCTATAAACACACATAGCCGGAAGTAAGTCCCAATGAACTCAGTAGGATTTACTTCTGAGTAGGCACGCATAGGATCGCACCATTCATCTGCTTTATTTGGACTAGTATTTTCATGCTACTTTTATATATTTGCATATATAAAAAGTAGCATGAAAATATTTATATCACTGTATTCGTTTTCAATAGTGGTTTAAATATTTTATTTTAAGCCACCCTGATAAAACATTTGAAGGATGGGTTGGCAGGGCAGAAATCGAAATAAATAAATATGGCAAGATACATTAAACATATATTTTCCTGTCAACTATCTTTGTCCTGTTTTGCAATAAATGAGCTGAGAACTTCCCAAAAGGGAGACTCTTCTCCCCACTCCAGAGGCAGCGCAGGGGTGTTCCAGCGGCTATTCAGCTTATCATTTTAGTGAGTCTTCCTCAATCTCATCTAACTCTCAAAATGCTGTTTTGCATTCTGCTGCCTGCCTTAATTTTCCTGCATTTAAATACAGTTGTGTTTCCCCATGGTTATTGCCCTTCAGTGGTTAAACTTCCTTTTTCATATTCAATTTAAGACTGTTACTTACTTTTAAGTGTATTCATTCTTGGGGCATGTCTACACGAAGGGTTTGCCCCAGGGTTACTTCGCAGTAGTGGCATGTCATCTTTATGACGTAGCCGCCATTGTGAAGCCATCCGGGGCAAACCCTAGAAACACCTCTCCAAAAAAGTCGGGCACTTACCCCAACTTTTTTTGCAGCAGAGGCAGCCCCGCGCCTCTAAAAAGTAAAAATAAAAATAAAAACCGGGGGGGGGGGGGGGAGAGGAACAGTGCCATTCCCCCCCCTTTTCTTTAATTTTATTATCTCTATTTGCGGAGCTCCGCAGAAACAAATAATAAAAATAAATGTGGGTGGGTGGGGAGGAATGGGCAGCCAGAGGAAGGAGAAGCTGTTCAGTCTCCAGTCCCTCTCGCATCCTCCTCTGGCTGCCTCGTTCCTTCTCCATGTTTTTATTTTTAATGATATGAATCTGCAGAGCTCCGCAGATAGAGCTTATAAAATTAAAGCAAGGGGGGGGGAATGGGCAGCCAGAGGGAGGACACGTGTTCAGTCCTTCTCGTGTCCTCCTCTGCTGCCTCGTTCCTTCCCCCCCCCCCGGGGTTTTCCTAATACGAATCTGCAGAGCTCCACAGATAGAGCTCATTAAATTAAAAAAAGGGGGGAAAGGAATGGGCAGGAAAAATCGCCATGGAAAGAAGGCTCCAATCGACTTCAGAAATAGCTAAAAAATCCCATTCCATTACACAGTGTAGTATAGACACACACACTCCATACAGAATGCAGTCATGCAGCAACAAATATACACAATACTCTATCCAGTGCAGACCAATGGTGCAGAAGACAGGAAGGCAGCAACTGATGCCCTATAGTCACAAATTCCAGAGCTCCCTTCAGACAGGCGTTTGAGACACCCTGCAGAAACACACACCCCACCTTTCTGGCAGACAAATAACTAGAGAAAGAGTGCTATTCCAATCACTACACTTGACCAGCTCCATAACCAAATGGGGAGACAAGTGCCCCATATTTATCTTGCTAGCAGAAGGACCAGAAAGAGGAGAATCTCCAAAAGATGTTCACCTGGACCAAACACCAGGAGCTGCCCAGTAACTCCATGGTAAAGAATGCTGCAGTTGTAAACACGAAGCAGGGCTCTGAGTCTTGACATGGGGAGATGTTGAAGTTACCTCCATGAGGAAGGGGTAGATGGGAACCAGCCTGTGGCCATGGGCATTTGAGTGCTCTGTGCTAGGGATGTGCTCCGCTTCTAATCGGACCGGCGAATTAGAAGCGGAGCGGGGTGCTTCGCCTCCCCTTAAGGCGGAGGCAAAGAGGATTGGGGGGCCGGTGGAGCGTGGCGAGGAGGATCGAGGTGAAGGCGGATCCTTCGCCTCGATCCGGAGCTCCGCCGGAAAGGTAAGTGGGGTTTACCGGGCCCTGCCGCTATCGCTGTCGCCCATGTGGCGACAGTGGCAGGGCCCGGTAAACACCCCCCTCCTCTGCCTTACCTGCCTCCATCCGCGGTCCCTCGGCTTCTTCAATTGAGCCCGCGGTTCAACCAGGAAGTCTAGGCCGCACTCAATTGAAGAAGCCGACGGACCGCGGACGGAGGCAGGTAAGGCCCCCCTCCCCCTTGGTCCCTTACCAGGCTCTGCCGCCGTCGCTGCACGGGCGGCGACGGCGGCAGGGCCCAGTAAACCCCCCCGCCCTCCTCTCCCGGCCTTACCTGGCACCACTCCCCTCCACTGCGGAGCTCCGATTCGGAGCCAGAGCTCCGTGGCGAAGAGGAGCGGAGTATGGGCGGAGCGGCGCAGAGCGGGCCGATCTGAAATTTTCGGATCGGCCCGCGGGGCGTCCGTGCACACCCCTACTCTGCGCACACTTTTCTTAGGGGAAACGAGAGGTAGTCTTAGGAGTGCCATCATAAAGGATGGGCAAACAGTAAAGTTCTCTGTCCTTGTTCTAGAGACATTAGATATGTGTGATGCAGACCCATGATGCTCATCTTGATGTATAAGCTTTGTGGTCCATTGTTATAGTTCTTACCAATGATGGTGTGTTGTGACTGGTTGCAGTTAGTTGAAACCCTATCTATCGGAGTGTTTAACTCTTTTGTTGTTGTACCATGCTAACATTGGCACAAGAAGGCCAGAAGGAGATGCATGGAAGGCGGATGGCATCATCAAAAGGACCTGCAAAAAACCATGAGTGGGCCGTAACGAGCATGCGATAAAACACTTGTCTGATGACGCTCATTGTGTGTCCTGTGAGGTATAAATATAGAAGAGGGATATAGTGTTACTATGATGGCATCGTAATGATTTGACTCAAGGTGTAGATCTGGCCCCTGTCCACATCCAGCAGGTATAACTTGAGAATATGATTGTACTGTTAGAATGCTTATATCCGGTGTCTTTTGCAGGTTGTGGCAATTTACAAAAACAAAAAACAAAAGCATCAATAAAACAATATAATTCACAGTAAACATACTACAAGAAATAATGTACTACTAATATGGTAATACAAATAGGATGGTACTAACTGCAGATTTGGATCAGCTTTATACATCAGTCCATTCTTGCCAATGAAATACTTGGTGAGGGATAACTTTTCGCCAGTGGTGGTTAGAGGGGAAAATATCCTTTATGTGCCTGCAGCTCACCCTAAGATTAATGATATGAAAACAGTGGAAATCTGCTACAGATCCGCTATAAACACAAGTGACACATGAATTCAGGGAAAGCTAGTGAGGAAAGACGATTAATTGTGCAACCCACTGAAGACGACGACAGGGAGGGCAGACATTCCAACATAGCTTCAGTGTCTTTTAATTGATTAATTGCTAATGGCAAAAGATGCAATACAGTTGAGGGAACAAAACCACTCATCGTAATTCAGAACAGAGCCAGAGGTCCTAAACAGCTTTCATGTGGCCCATCATACAGATTTCTATGTATGATTTTCAGAAATGAAAAAAAATACTTTTAGTAAAGACTTTCCTCTACTCTCAGGCATTTGATGGCATATGACAGGGCTTTTAATGTCAGCTCAGCTGTTTTATTAAGAACATAAGAAGAGCCATGCTGGATCAGACCAAGGGTCCACCTAGTCCAGCATTCTCCTTACAAAGTTCAAAACAATACCCTTCTGCCCATGTTCCCCAGCAACTGGTGCACATAGGCTTACTGCTGCTGATACTAGAGACAGAATAGAGACATCAAGTAGCCATTTATTGGTATCAGTATGTTTTAAATTGATTTGTTTTTTTACATTTTATATGTTAAAAGATTTTGTATTATGTTTTATTATGTTGTATTTGGAGTTGTATTTTTTGTGAACCAAATAGAGAGCTATATCTATTGAGTAGTACAGAAATGAAATACATTAAATAAACAATGAAGGTATATTGCATCTCCACTCTTATCCATTTTTTAAAATCCAGTTCAGGTCTGACTTTGACCTTGCAGCTCTGGTGTGTGCGTGTGTGTGTGTGTGTGTGTGCAGGAGGTCTCATATGTAGATAGAATTCTGCAGAAAAGCAGCTGTCCCATTCATTTCAATGGCAAGAATGATTCAGAGGATTTTGGATTATGGCCTGTGGCTGGCCGCAATCAAACAATTAATCTGTTATCATACCATCAGAATGCACAGGCCACTACAGGGGGCAGGTCCCTGCCTCAGGGAGCTTACCATCTGAAATTATAAACTAAATTGTACACAGGGAAACAACAGAGGAAGGGGAGGGAAGTGTAGGCAGGGCTAAACATGGAAACAGCATGCAGAAGTTTCAATTACATGTGGTTAGGCTTAGTTTCAGGCACAATTGCATCCTTCCCTAACCTGGTGCCCTCCAGATGTGTTTCAGTACAACTCCCATTAGTTCCAGCTAGCATGGCCCTCCCACCCTATGCTTCACTTTGAGAGGCATTAGGTGACGGCAGCATCAGGACTCCTAGTGGTAGGTACACGGGATCTGGCATCCTCCTGGGAGGGCTGACCCCGCCCATTAGCTTTACACAAGGTGGAGATAAAACTGCTAGAACTAGTTGGTAGGGTCACTGTGCCTCCCATGAGGCACAGTGAATCCCCTGCCTCAGATGGCATATCAGGAAGGGCAGCGGAATCTGCGCACCCACCACTGCCGTCCCATGGCTCCCAAAATGAGGCATAGGGCATGGAAAAGCTCTAGAGAGCCCTGCTGGCCACTCTTCTACAGAAAACCCCCTTTAATCTCTGCTTTTTGTTCATGTTCAAAAGATAGTTTTAAAACTTCAAAATAAATAAACAAGCAAATACATAAAAAGACAAACCAAAAGCAAATTGTACAATCAAGAGTCAAATTATAGGAATTTGGTATGTTTCTACTTCTGTCAAAATTTACAAATTTATCCTAATTACAGAGCATGAGGTTTCTGGTCATAGAAGTTGATGAGTTCTCTTGGCTCCTGTTCATAAGACTGACTCCAGTCATTGCCGGGATCGTCTCCACCCACCCACACACACACTGACCGCTAATGTTTCAGTGGAACAACAAAACTGCAAGCCAATATATAAAGTCTTCTGAGTTCAAAGAAGAGACCATCCCAAAGGTATAAATGGAGAGCTTTTCTTTCTAAATGTTTGAATAAATTTGAGTAATTCTGTGCTGAAGCCAATTCTGAAACACACACTGACACTGCATTGCTATTCTGAACAATAGTCCAGGACTCACCAACCTTTTGGGGTCATTTGGCACATTTGGGATTTTGAGAAAGAGCTTTTCTATATGAGGCTGTTAATCAGCGATTAATCCACTGTATATACTATTGCTTTCATCACAGAATTGAAATCGGAGCACTACATGAGGAGCGTTTCCTTTCCTGCTTTTCTGCTACATACCCTTAAGTAGCACTATGTTATAGCCGAATAGCACAAATGCACAAGAGGTCATTGCACTTTATTTCACTTTAACAATTAAAAACTGCATTTTCCCAGAAAAAACCAAAACCCCAAAACACCCTAGCTAAAAGTGCTGGTTAGGCAAAGAAGTGAAACTGGAGGGTCAAAAGGCTGTTTAAAGAGCCCGTAAACAACAATGACAAGCGCACGATAAATGCCTCATGTAGAAGAGGCCAAAGTGTCATAGATGATCTCATTAAATGGCTGCTATGGAAGAAGGCTTGCCTGTTCACAAAATGACTACTAAGGTGGGCATATAGCCGGTCACAATTACATTTTCCAGAAGGTAAACTGGCGAAACTAAAAGAAAAGTAACTTTCCGAAGAACCTAAGCAAAAAGGCAGTGGTGGGTTTTGAGTTCTAAACCAGAAAACGACTCTATTGAACCCAAATAAAGATAGCCGCCCTTCACTTTGTAGCATGCCAGTAAAAACAACAACAACAACAACAACAACATAGTAATAATAATAATAAGCAATAAAGATGAAGAAGGGCAAACAGCCTGGTGGGTGCCAAGAGAGATGTCCATGGACACATTGGTATCAGCACAACAACTGATATCAGCCATAAATTTACCACAAATAAATCCAGGGCTATTCTTCCACACAGAGCTACCAATAGCTTTCTCATTCATAATAATGCCAGGGTAGTTCTGTACTAGATACACATACAGAACTATTCCTGACATTGCAGTAAGTGGGGTAATCTGCACACTCTAGATGAGCACCTGCTACAGGTTTACTTTTCAATTGTAACTGTCTTATTTCATGCATACTAGGCTATGGTACAGCACCAGGAAAGGCAGGGCAATAGTGGAGCTCAACAGAAATGTTCTCTTCCAGTGATCTGGATTACTTGAGTTTCATTAAGGATTTAGGGTGGGGGTGGGGGTGCATACTGACCAAAATGGGGATAGTAATACAACAAACGGGGGCGGGGGGATTTCCCTTACTGGCACAATGAATGGAATCTATGGTTGTATCAGGGATAGTTATTTCCCATGGGTCAGGGCAAATTTGAGGCATCTGTAATTTACATCTGATCTGTATAATCTGCACTGTAAACATCCGGAAATCACCGTTGCTGCAATGCTACCATCGCACTTCAACGCTAACAGCCAGAATAGAAGCAAATACATCTTGCTATACCTACTATACAAATGAACAGAAAACTAGATCATGACTATAGTGATGAGTGAATTTCCATATGCCGCCATATCCTCTTTCCCCCAACTAGACTGACACATATTGCTCTTGTGTTTGTTTGCACTCAGGCACTGTTTTCGTAACATGTACAACTATTTCAAGATTTTCCCCTGAGAAATAGCCAGGTTCCTTTAGGGCAGCTTTCCCCAACAAGGTGCCCTCCAGTTTTGTTGAACTACAACTCCCATCATCCTGAGCTAGTATGTCCAGTGCCAACGCAGCTTAAAAGAAAGCAAGGGCAAGAATATGGATTCAGTAATATGTATATGGCAGTTTATCTCCTCACACCATTTTTTGTGTCTGCACTTTTTGAAGCCTGTTCAGATTCCATCCCTCATCACTGCTCCAAAATAATCAAAGCCAAAGAAGACCAGAAACACTTATTAAAGCAGTTATCATAGCCAGGAAAGCAAAACATCAAAGGCTTGGTAGTTTCATAAACAGTAATTTACATAAATTGCAGAGGTGTTGATCAAAATGCTATATGATCAGTTTCATGTTTAAATGGTTTACAAAGCCATTGTATGTTTTCTGGTTCCAAATTAGGAGAGAGTGGTGTGTTTGAACACTGACAACTCTAGATTCAGTTACACCTACTTGCTGAAATGTGAGGCTTAATTTGTACAACTAGAATCCACAAAAGTCAAAACAGGAAACTTCAATAACAAATTGACTTTTTTGCAGCATTCTCATTGTTTTGCTGCCCTCATTCCAGATTAGATATCCCCCCAGAGTTGAGGTCAAACTGATTTATATCACATTCAATAGTACATGAAATGAATGATAGCATCTCAAATGTAAGGGGGAGAGTAATCCTATGGTCACTGAGAGAGCAACCCAGGGAACAAAGGATGGTTCAGTATCCCAAAGCTGTAGACACTATTACAACCTTGGGAGGGGAACTCTAACTTCCAACCCCACTTTCCGAGTTCTCAAATGAAGCATCAGAGGGAGAAAAAAGGGTGCATTCTCATGGGTGGGGAGGAGAGAGAGGCTGGAGTATGAGAAATCCTATGTTCTCTCCAGTTCCAGCCCAGCACCCAGCAACACGCCATCTCTAGATGGGCTCAGAGGCCCATCTAAAAGAGAATTTAGTAAAAGAAGGATGAAAAGGCAAAAATCACCTCCATTACTCCTCCTGCCCAACTGGCTAGGCATTGGATACTTGGAAGCCTCTGAAATCAGAGGCTTCTTTCTTAGGGGAGCACTATCTAAACTATTTTAATAGCTCCCTCTGAAGAAGCATGCAACTTTCACACATGATGCCACTTCTTAGGGAATCTTCTTTAGTTTCTGCATTATTTTTAGGCTTATTTAATCCATGCTGGTTTGTGGGTAGGACATGTATTGGATCCTTCCAATCACACCTCCTAGAATGTCACTGTGATTTAGAAAACGTCTGTCTTTGTGAGTATAAGGTGAACTAAATCAGTACATTGTCAGAATCTAACCTTAAAAACATTGGGGGGAAATGAAATCTACAGAGAATACTAATACTCAGCATGCAAATAAAATAACACTTTATCTACAAATTGTCTCCAGACGATTCCAACCACTTAGCACAGGTGAAGGAAGACCGTTTTCTGATGGAAAGAATGGGGATGCCAAGTACATCGAAGAAACTATACAAAAGAGTATTGGCATATACGGAAGACAAACAAAGTCATGCTTCCGTTAGAATGACAATGGCCCAATGTATACACTACCAATCAACTGCTGGCAGTGGTAGCTGCCAAAAACGTGATTTCCTGTGGTCAAGTTCTGTATTGCAATAGTAACATAAGGAAATGAACATATTAATCACTTGGCTGTCCAGTTTATGTGGTCATATCCCATGTCAGTGATGGATCTCTATGTGGTGGGAAGATAACCCATTTAAGGCTGCAATCCCAGCATGGCTGGCTGGAGGGATGCTGAGAATTGTAGGATTTTTTTCCTGTCCAAACATGCATAGGATTGCACCTTAAGTCAAGCAACTCATGTGATCAAAAATTCTGATGGGTCCAGTGCAACCGGGAACTTGAACAGGAGATTTTTTTAACAGCTACCAAGCTACAAGGTAACATGTAAATTGGAACCTAGTGACCTGGTTTGCATGATCACCACAGCCCACCATGGCTTATTAGGTATGGTGTATTGCAGCGCCTGTGGGTGCCAGGTTGGCAATCCAGGCGCCCACTGCTGTGGCTTCTTACACTTGAACCCGGTGAACGTGTGTTGTTGGGATGATTGACAAGTCACCCAGAACCGATCGGCTGTTTTAGGGTTATGGGTGGCTTGTCAACAACCCGTACAAACCACCCTCGCTGGGTTTGCATGTACCGTATTTCTTCAATTGTAAGACAACATCGATTGTAAGACGCACACTAATTTCAGTAACACCAACAGAAAAAAAAAACCTAAGACATGAGGAGCGTTTCCTTTCCTGCTTTTCTGCTACATACCCTTAAGTAGCACTATGTTATAGCTGAATAGCACAAATGCACAAGAGGTCATTGCACTTTATTTCACTTTAACAATTAAAAACTGCATTTACCCAGCAAAAAAACAAAACCCAAAAACACCCTAGCTAAAAGTGCTGGTTAGGCAAAGAAGTGAAACTGGAGGGTCAAAAGGCTGTTTAAAGAGCCCGTAAACAACAATGACAAGCGCACGATAAATGCCTCATGTAGAAGAGGCCAAAGTGTCATAGATGATCTCATTAAATGGCTGCTATGGAAGAAGGCTTGCCTGTTCACAAAATGACTACTAAGGTGGGCATATAGCCGGTCACAATTACATTTTCCAGAAGGTAAACTGGCGAAACTAAAAGAAAAGTAACTTTCCGAAGAACCTAAGCAAAAAGGCAGTGGTGGGTTTTGAGTTCTAAACCAGAAAACGACTCTATTGAACCCAAATAAAGATAGCCACCCTTCACTTTGCAGCATGCCAGTAAAAACAACAACAACAACAACAACAACATAATAATAATAATAATAAG
Organism: Elgaria multicarinata webbii; assembly: GCF_023053635.1. Taxonomy (NCBI): domain Eukaryota; kingdom Metazoa; phylum Chordata; class Lepidosauria; order Squamata; family Anguidae; genus Elgaria; species Elgaria multicarinata. The sequence continues at coordinate 56,363,391 of NC_086177.1, forward strand.
CAATAAAGATGAAGAAGGGCAAGCAGCCTGGTGGGTGCCAAGAGAGATGTCCATGGACACATTGGTATCAGCACAACAACTGATATCAGCCATAAATTTACCACAAATAAATCAAGGGCTATTCTTCCACACAGAGCTACCAATAGCTTTCTCATTCATAATAATGCCAGGGTAGTTCCTGGCATTATTAAGACACACCCGCGATTCTAAGACGCACCCTGTTTTTAGAGGTGTTTATATGGGTGGAAAAGTGCATCTTAGAATTGAAGAAATACGGTAATAAGAAGCTACGGCACACCCCTGAATATTCAAAATGGCTGCTGCCACTGCAACAAGAAGCCCCGCATAGAAATTCTTGTTACGTGTGAACCAGGCCAGTGCTAATGGACAACCTGGTCAACAACGCTTTTAAAACAAAGTGGATGCCATTAATCTAATTTAATCCCATTCACTGCATTGGGACTAAGACTTCAATCCTCCATACACTTAGTTTCAATTTAGTGGACGCAGTTCTGACTAAACCTGTATTAGATTGTGCTGTAAAGTCCCAAAATTATACACACTAATTTAGAAGTCCCATTGAACTCAGTGGGACTTACATTCAATTAAACTAACACAGAACTGGGCTGTACATTCTCATATTTTCAGTTCAATTTATTGTTAGGTGTCTGGGATCAAGAAGTAAGTCATTGACTTACAAAACTCTTGGACAAAAGTCCAAGAATTTGGGCTTAACTAGGTTCAGCCAGTTAACCATAAAACCTTTCTTAAATATACCTAAAAATCAATAAACTTAAAAATTAAAACACTCTTAATAAAAATAATGCTTGTGCCTTCAAACTCCCATTTTTTGTTAAAAAATGACATAAAAAGAAAGAAAGAAACAATTGAGCAATGTCTGGATTATTATCTTTCAGTTTCCTATAAATATTGTCACTACAAATATTGTCAACAAATACTTCATCTGAGGATATTTCAAATCTCTGGAAAACTGCTTCTCTAATGATCCATAATAATGGAATTATTCTTAAGCAGAATTAGTTTTTATACCAAACCAATTCTGACACATTTTTAGTGAAAAAACAGTTATTCCTCTTTCTTAGCTCCCATGATATAATTGGTTCTCCACCCTTTAAAAAAAAATATTTCTGTGCCTCCCATTCCCAGGAGTATTAACATGCCTTGAAAGAAATCCTTTTGTGCATTGTGTGATGTTTAATATCCAGTAAATATTGTAATGCATTTCTTTGCAATGTTTTTCAGCTATCTAGTCTTCAGTGTATTTTCTTCAAATTCTGTATGGCTGTCATCAGATGGGGGAAATCACGTTTCCCTGCTGTCACTTTTCCGTACCGCAATAGGGATGAGCATGTGGGGAAGAAAGAGGAAGCAAGCAACAGTCACGTGGCCCAATTTCAGTGGGCATTTTTATCATGCTGCTTTTCCTGCACACAGCAGGAAATGGCGGCAAGTTTCACTTCAACAACAACAAAACAAATTTACCGGGTCTTATTTTGTCACGGAAAAAAAGAACAGAAGGAGTGGGGGGTGGATGTCATCATCAAAAGAACCCACAAACATCCATAAGTGGCCAGAAATGAGCGTGCTATAAAAAGCTCATCTGATGACACTCTATAACTTCCATCTGGAGAACTCAAGTGTTTGATTTATTTCAATCCCCACACACTTCTCCTCTCCAGCACCCAGTGTGCTACACAGAAGCACAGTAGGCCAGAAGTCCTTGCTATGGCCCCTGGGCAATCCAATTCTTCCTTCTGAAATTGCATATACCCTAGAGAGGCAGACCTCAAAAAGGATGTTCCAAACTATATCTGAATCTTCCAGGAAAGGGATCTTGAGGTTGTGGCGGATAGCTCAATGCAAACATCAACCTACTATGTGACTACTTTGAAAAAGACAGATTCCATGTTGGGGGTCATTAGAAAAGGAATTGAAAAATCCCCCACCAATTGTCATGTCTAGCTCTGCTCCCCTTAAGTTGGGGGAAGGAGTTTCAGGCGATCAATCAGACTCAGACTCTGAAGTAGAGGAGACGGTGCCAGAAACATGCCAGGCTATACCAGTGGGGGAGGCAGCTCTCACAGGCTCTTCACCAGCTGGGAGTAAATCTTCTCCAGAGCTTATCTCCTCAAGGGTAAACAACACACAGGCAGAGGGAAATCAGTATTCTTCTGAGGGGGAGGGCACGAAGAGGTTAGCCAATCCTAGAGAACGCCACAGACTAAAATGGGCGGAGCTAAAAGGTGAGAGAAAGTTGGCCCGGCTAGCATCTTGTCAGAAGCTGCATCAGAACCAGTCTACCTGAAGGTAACACGTTCTGAGAAAAGGCTTTCCGTTCTTCTTCTTGAAAGGACAATTGTCTTGCTTAGTTTGCATAGTTTTGCCTAGAAGAAAGTTCCTAGAGATTAGACTCTCTTCAGGTGGGAAGAGATGTTTATTGCTTGAATAAAGCTTTGTGGATTACTTCGCAGATCTCTTTATTGTCTCCCAAGAAGGCAGGAGTTCTTAGGAAACATGACACCAGTATCATAATGCTCTTACACAAAACTATGGTGTGACCACATTTTAAATATGGTGAACAGTTCTAGTTACTTCTGCACCTCAAAAGAGATACTGTAGAGCTGGAAGAGGAGCAAAACGGGGCAACAAAAATGCTCAAGGAGATGGAATAATTCCCCTATGAGGAAAGCATGTGGATTCTTTAGTTTAGAAGAAAGGTGAGTAAGCAGGGGATATTTGTGGTATAATGGAGGTGTATAAAATTCAGTTCTTATCCCTCTCTCATAATATTAGAACCTGGGATCATCCAATGAAGCTGAATAAAGCACAGATAAAAAGCATATTTCTTCACATAGCACAGAGTAAAACTATGGAATTCACTGATGGCCACCAGCTTGGATGGCTTTAAAAGGGGATTAGACAAATGGCTACTAATCAACTCAGTTGAACCGACTTTTACTGCTCCAACCCCATTCTCATTGCCCGCAGAAACAGCATCCAGCCGTTGAAACATTAAATCTGTAAAATGCTAGACAACAAAGCCAGAACGAGGGGGAGAATGCGCCCTTTCATCACAATGTCCATTAACGACAAGAACCAATGAACTGGAGGGGGAAGGAGAAGAGGTGGGGTGAGGCAGGGTGGAGCAGGAGAGCAAACAAGTGAAAGGAGATTTCACCAGTACAGTGGCGATACCACAAACAAATATGAAAGGGCCCTTTACCTTGACGCACTAATGAAACAAAGGTGAAAATTGCGGAGGCAAACCAGGAAAAAAAAAGTAGGTATGATGGAGTAGAACATCATCATCCCTGTTGTCACAAAAAAGGGGTGGTGCTCTGTTTCTCCCTACCCATCCTGCTTCTCAGCTCCACTACAGCACTGATGCTTTCCACCAACTTACCTTGAACAGACATGAAGTTAATTAGCCTAGAATTTCCTGGAATCCCCTGGATCCTTTTTTAAGAATTAAGAATTAATATATAGGGACAAAACAAGGCTGACAAATGAAAGGAGGATGTTATTGGTGGCAGACAGGTATTGAATCTAGTTTCTGTATCATTATGAGGCAACACATGTTAGTGAAGAGGACGGGAGTCCTTCATTCATGAATAAGCAAATATAGGATTGGCCTTTGTAACTAATTGGCTTACTTAAATCTTGAAAAATTATAAGTAGAGACTGATGTTCCAATAAGAGAATTTATAAGAGCTAGTGTGGTGTAGTGTCTAAAGTGTTGGAGTGGGAGTTGGGAGATCCAGGTTCTAGTGCCCACTCAGCCATGGAAACCCACTGAGTGACTTTGGGCCAGTCACACACTCTCAGCCCAACCCACTTCACAGGGTTGTTGTTGTGAGGATAAAATGGAGAGGAGGATTATGTATGCTGCCTTGGGTTCCTTGGAGGAAAAAAGGCAGGATATAAATGCAATAATAAATAAATAAACAGGTAGAAGCTGATGTTCCAATAAGAGAATTTATAAGCAGAGGCTGATAGTTAAACCAATAAGCTGGTTTAACTTTCAGTTGCAATATAATAGGAGGCAGTGGTTGAAATAACACAGAACACTAGGGGTACAAATGCACTCAACCACACAAACACACAAAGAGTATAATACATAAACAATTGGTTTATAAGAATGGCATATTTTTCTTATCGTGGATTCACACACATTCCATAAAATGCCGTATTTAGTACAGTGGAGTGAATTTCAATATACAATACACGAAGTAAACAAAAGCACAATATATGATAACATATGCGCTTAACTGAAAAACTGAGAATATGTAACCATATTGGTTTATCAAAATTATAAAAGCAGCGAATGCAGTTAACAATCCCAACAGAGGCTTATAATCATAAAAGCCCTACAAGCTGTATAAACATTCTTCAGCATGTAAATCATGAACCTAATTGTGAACTTAAAGCTATATGTAAATTCTTCAGCAGAAAATTGGAAGGCTTAAAGATGTATGGATATTCTTCAGCGTCTCTATCATAACTTTTTTTGACAGGTGACTGGTTACATTGAAAAAATCCCATTTCGATATACTTCCTCAGAAAAAATGCTGCAAGAAGATAAATAATGTTAGGATTTGCCCCAGTGAAAGATAAGGGTCATTATTCAAAGTTTAGTGAGACGACCAATCAAAGTGAAACGAAATAGAGCAGATTTCCCCACCTTATTTACAGGGCTACAGCCGTGGATATATATTGTGGGGTCGTATCCTCCAGATCAAGTTGTCTGTAACAAAATGTAATCTCAAGTTGCAGATAATCAATTGTTTATGTATTACACTCTTTGTGTGTTTATGTGGTTGAGTGCATTTGCACCCCTAGTGTTCAACTTTCAGTTGAACATGACAAGGGGCTTGTCTTGATGAAGGGAAAGCCCCAGGATGGATCCACAGTGGTGGGAGGTCATTTATATGACGCAGTAGCCATTGCAGAGCCATCGCATTCCCCCAAAGCTCCACTTTAAAAAAGTCGGGGACTTACCCCGACTTTGTACTTTGAGAAAAGTGCAGATGCACATTTGCCGTCTGTCACCTTGTTCAGGTGTTACAGCAGAAGCATGGCCCAGCCAATGTCGACACAACTGATTGGTCGTCATCAGCCTGGACATGGGGAGGGGGCAGGCCAACCAGCAGAGAATCACAATTAAATAAAAAGTATATATAAAAAATAAAACTGGAACCAGGCACAGGCGCGCCGGTACAGGGAGAAGGGGGCGACCCAGTGAACTGAATGGCCACTGGTTTGCCTCCACAGGCCACCGGGGCTGCGCATTACAACAAAAAGGTAAGAAAATAATAAAAGAAAATTAAGCGAGGAGCTGACTCCCCACTCCACAATTCCTTTCTCTTCGGCAGCAGGAAGGAGGAGGAGGGAAACAATGGGGAGGGGAACAGGGCACTAGGGGCATTGGCGGCCGTGTGAGATGTCAAACCCCGCATTTGCACTCCTTTCCATGGGAATTATGTACTCGGGATAAGTGGAAGTGCGGGATGTTGGATCATGAGGTGCTAATGCAACCTCGTATAGCTACGGCAAAGATTGCAGTCTATAATTAGCTTAAGATAAGCTTTGTAAGAAACTGGTTGTCAGATTTATAGGCATTGAATTTACAGTAACAGCAGATCAAGTTGTTGTAAACATGAACAGAATTGCACTCTGTAGCTCTTCACATAACTTATGCAAGAGGTTAGTGGCCAGAATTAAGAGTTTAGAACTTAAAGCATACATATTATTAAAGTTTGACAATAATACTTCAATGTTACTATCCTGTGTGGGTGGATTGGAGGATAAGTTGTAAGAGAGCAATATGTGTTAGACTGTAGAACAGCTGTAGGCAACCTGGTACCCTCCAAATGTTTTGAACTACAACTCTCATCAGCCCCAGCAAAAATGGCCAATGTTGTGGAATGTGTTTACTGCTTACAAGGTGTAGAAGTTAAGACAGACATCAACTTACAGTTTCTGTGGTTTTTGGTGTATGAGTGAATTGGTAAACGCCTTAACTCTTCTCTTAAACTGAAGTTTTTGGGTTTTTTAATGCTAAAATGTTTTTTTTATAGGATGTACCATTCATATCCCTCCCACCCAACACTCTATGTTGGCCTTGACTCCAGGGAAGTTGCCCACTCATGCTGTAATACAGTGCTACCACTGAGTGCAAGTCTGGATCCAACCCAAGGTATTTCCAGATAAGGCTTTTATCATGCCCCTTCCTTGCCTTATTCATGGAATTTTAGAGGGAGGGCAATTGTGTTATCTTCTACTCCTAACCCTTCCTTGTTTTCCCACCACTTTTCCCATCTTTTTTCTTACCGTGAAAAATCCATTAAAAAATGATGGAATAGCTGCGCAATGTTTTCTGGCAGTGAGCACCAGCGGCATTCCATCTGGAAGGAGAACCCGCAATGTGTTTAAAGAAATACTGTATTTTTTAATTGGGATATTGCTTCAATCAACGTTAAACAACATTTAGTTCCTTCTCTGGTGATTATTCTTTGTAAAGTGTACCTCTTCCCAACATTGTTTTCTATTAGACGTTTACGCACCTTGGGAAGCGACAAACCTTTATCAGGCTGCTTGAAACTAAGAGCTGGAACAGCCAAGCTTCTTCTCTTTCGTCCATCCTCAGAGAGGTTGGCCTGTGTGGAAGCAAAAGCCTCAACCTCGAGATCTCTGCGCCAAACCACGTTTGCCTCCCACTAGCAGGCCTCCCTAGGAGCCTGCAGTTGGAGAGGAGTCAACCCCACGTCGAGAAGGGCGGGCGGCGGAGAGAGTTCAGGAGTTTTGCAGGACAGTCTGGAGGCTTTGGAGATCCTGCGGTTGTAATAGTGAGGGAACAACCCTTCAAAGCGTCTCCTCCTCATTCAACTTTCGCCTGAGGGTTTATTATTACAGACTCTTCCCTGCATCAATTTACAGCCCAACTCGTGAAAGAGGCGGGGGAAACTGGCGAGGGGGGTTGGCGGGGGGGGGGGAGAGGCAAGCTGCCGGGGAGAACTGTGGAGCCAGCAGCTTTTTCTCCTTGCCCAAACTGAGGAGAGGAGGGGCAGGCGCTGGTCGTGTGAGTTCAGGCCGGTCAGGAGAGTGTAAACTTCAAACTCTTTGAGGCAGCTGAGTGAGAGAGAGAGAGAGAGAGAGAAAAGAGTGAGTTAGTCTATCCATCTACTGATCAGCAAGAAGCTTCAGGGCGCCCAGCATGAAAACCCAATAAAGGAGTTCTGTGCAGCAGGAACAAACTTCTCCACAGCGCCTGAAAGTTTCCTATGTGGCTGCCTTGTGTGCCAACATGAAAGGTAAGCAGGAGACAAGGCATGAAGCTGTTTCAGAACGTATTTTGGAAAGGTTCTAAGTTGTTGTGAAGGAGCATGAATCTTGTCAGCAGCGAACATGTGGTGCTTATTTTGGGAACAAACATTTTTGCAAGTGTGTGTAAAAATTGAATCAATTCTTAGGTCCATTAATGATGAAAGCTGCCATTTGTTCTTAAGAAAAGTCCGAGTTCAGTTTCTTGTAAGTTGTTTACAGGTCCCCTTGTCGGATTTTGGGACTGGAAAAATCTGTCCAGGAGAGTGGAATGCTCACCCACACAACCATTTTTGCTTTCTCCAGCACATATTTCTTGACCACCTATCTTTTTCCCCTTCCCCCCCTTGAAGTTTTTCAAAGAGAGCAGTGGGTGGGGGGGTTGCCAGCATTTCGTGATGTTCATACTGTTGCTTCTAGACATCTGGCAATGATTAGGTTCCAGTAGAGGCTTAACTGGCTTGTGAAATATATTTGGCATTTTCCTCCCCCTCCAGATCTATAGATTGGAAAATATTTGGTCTTTGCATTTCATTTGGCCTTTGAATCACATTTTAGCATGAATGCATTGGGCAGTGCTGTTATGTCCTATAGCTGTGACCACTAAGTGCCACTTAAATCATTTAAATAAGCAAATGAATTTCCACCTTGCCATGGCTGTGGATGAATAAAAGCGATGTTAGTATTTTGCAATAGTCCTCTTGTTAATGAATGTAAGAGCGTTGGAATAAGTTCAGAGCACTATACACTAGGGACTAAGGCATCAAAGAATGTTTTGGAATGCTTAGGAAGTAGTTGTGAGCTTGCAAGTGTAGATTTTCTTTAGCCACAGAAATAAATTAAGTAGGTAACAGAAAAATATATATGAAGGAATCTATGACTGGGTATCAGCCTGTTGCTTGCAATGTGCTGTTTAGTTCTAGATGCCGAGAGGGTAGTAAACATGATGATAGTTGTTTCCAGAGACCAATAAGAACACTATGTGATCATTGACTTAACTTGCCAAAGAGGCAGCTTATGGGGGGAAGTATTTTGTTTTACTGAGCCCACACACATGTGAAAATAACTTTTGAATGTCGTCTGGTGTGGAAAACTGAATGCTGGAGACTATTAGCAATTAAGATGATTTTATCTGTAGAGTTCACCAGAACTCATATTTCTGATATTGCGTGCCACTTCCAGGATTGATGTAGTGGCAATAACAACTGGAAAATTGCTATTGCTTAATATGTAACTTGTGATGCTATTGTCTTAGAATGTGAGAATTAAGCCCATTGTGCAAGTTTCTTATTTGGGAATGAGGGAGAAAGGAATGTTACCCTAATAGCCCTTATTACAAATGTCAAAGTGTGCTGATACCAACAGGGAATTTTCACTGATTCATGCATTTGTGCATAATTTAGATCACATGGAGGTTTTCACGTGGTAAGTATATTGTACATAAACTTCCCTAACCAGTGACTGGTACTATTTGCACGTGATAGCTTGCATTCAATAAGCTGACATGGTGCAAGTTGCAGATAATTGCAACCTTTATAGGAAAAGTACTGTTTTAATTTTTCCATAGGTTTTAATAGTCCTGCTTTGACATCTATACATTGAGTTTGTGCATGTTTGCTCAAAGTAAGTTCCACTGACTTCAATGTGACTTACTTCCAAGAAAAGGTACATAAAATAGTAGTTCTAGTGAGATTTTTCACCCAGATAAAGTTAATTAATGGTATATTTCTTTAAAATACTGGAGCTTTTAATCTCTATGAGTTAGGGTTCTGTTAAACTAGTAATGTTGATTCTGTTAATGAAGGAATATTACATGTTCTCATGTGTTCTCAATCTCTTTCATGGGTCATACTGATTCTCTTTCTATAACACATTTCACACTTTTGGAGTGTTTCCCCAGAAATACATAAGAGCCATGCTGGGTCCATCTAGTCCAGCATTCTGTTCACACAATGGCCAACCAGCTGCCCATGGGAAATCCACAAGCAGGACACTCTCATGGCCACATTCCCCAGCAACTGGTGTACATAAGCATATTGCCTCTTATATAAACATATTTCCTCCGATACTGGAGGTAGCATTTCGCCATCAGAACTAGTAGCCATTGATAGCCTTCTCCAGGAATTTGTCTAACATCCTTTTAAAGCCATCTAAATTAGTGCCCATCACTACGGGCTTCTCTATATTAAGGAAAAATCCTGCAGCTTTATCAGAGCTTCGTCTTACAGAGACTTTGTGGGGTTTGTGATGGGCACAATACATGTGCTTTCCCCCTCCCCTTCTTGTTTTTCCCTGTTCCTTTGTCAGTGTGTTCCATATGTTTCATTTATGCAGTCAGTAGATGGCACTGCAAGATTTCTACAATATTGCGCGATTCTTGAATTCCACCATCTCTTTGATGGTGGTTTTTGGCACTTTTATTTTGCTACTGCATTTTTGGTGATTTTTAAGATATTGGAATAAATCTAAAAAAGTTGACAGAGGCACCGGAGGTTGACGGCGTCGTGAAAAGGACCCGCGAACTTCCATGAGTGAATAATTGCTAGCACACGATAAATGCCTCATGCAAAACGTCCTACAACTTGTGGTATTGAATTCTATAGTTTAACTATGTGCTGTATGAAGAGGTACTTCCTTTTATCTGTTCAGAATCTCCCACCAATCAGCTCCCTGGGATGACCCCAAGTTCTTGTATTATGAGGGAAGGATAAAAATCCACCTCACGCATCATTTTGTACACCTCTATCATCTCTCCTCTTATAAGGCTAATACAATGTAATTATTAAATGACAGAGTGCATAAAGAATCAGGTCATGTAAGAGTTATGAAAATCATAAATAGTGCCAAAGTCAATGCCATGTTTTGTGTTTTACTGTCCTGTCTTTAATTCACATATTTGGCTTTCTATGTTTTTTATTCAAATCCCCTGCTTGTAGAAACAACAACAACCAACCTTAGAGCAAAGATTTTTCAGTTTAGCGTAGTCACATGGTTGGCCACTGTGTGAACAAAATGCTGAACTAGATGGACCCTTGATCTGATCCAGCATGGCTCTTCTTATACTCTTTTCATGAATAACAATAGAGTTGACCTGTTGGATACAGCAAACAGCTGTCTCTGTTCTTGCACGTACCTTCCCTGGAGAGCTGAAGACTATCAAAATAATTACATCATTAGAATCTGAAAAAAAAAATTCCATTGCTTGAATTTTAATGTTGTATGTCATCGCACTGGGATAAGATCACTGGGATGATCTACAAACCCACAGTAAATGATGGCCAATCTGTGACATGTTTTTTGTAGTCACCAAAACAAAATAAATATTATTTGTGAAATGTACATTGCTTTTATATTCTGTAGAGAGCTGAAAACTGGAAAAAAAATTAATCACATTATCATAGACACATGACCAGTCCTCCTTTGTTCACTATTAAAAGTATGGCACTTCCATATCATGTAGTAGCTTTTCCTTCTGTTTTTTATAGATATGATAGATAATCTGTGTAGAAGTTAGGGCTCTTTATCACATATTTCACAGCTGAAGTGCTCTGGAGTGTCTCACACTGTGCATTTGCCACTGGAGTAATCCCTTTAAAAACAGTAAGATTACTCATGTATAAATAATTTGAGGATTCTTGGATTAGTTAGATGAGTGACTATGTAGACAATTACATGAAAAAATAATAAATCCATACTCATGGTGGTGTGAATTCCAACATTACTCTTTGGAAAATGTGTGATGTAAATAAATACAAGTCTTGCCACCAGAATTTACAACAACCAAAATTTCTGTAGAATTTTGTGATAGCTTCATTTTAAATCCTGGTCCAAAAATTCTGGTAGCCATACTTAAATTCAACCTGTTTTCGTTGTTATTGTTGGGGTGAGGGGATAATCCTGCTTTCAAGATACACTTAGGGCCAAATTGCACCTGCCACTAAACGGGTCACTTGAACTTGTGTCTTTGATTTTTTTAAAAATAATGATAGCTACAAGAGGGGGATGATTTAGGGTTTTAACCCTTTCCTCCCACATCATGATCTCAATGGGATTCATCAGATGAGTGTTTTATCGCACGCTTGCTACTGCCCACTCATGTTCTTGTGTGTGTCCTTTAGACAATGCTGCCTGCCTCCTGCGTACCTCCCGCTTCTTCTTGCTTTTTTCCATCACAAAATAGACCCCTTTTAATCCGATTTTTTTGGAAATGGAATGTGCCACCATTTCCTGCTGTGTGCAAGAAAAGCAGCGTGATAAAAACAGCTCCTGAATGGGCCGTGTGGTCTTTGTTTACTTACTCATTCTTCTCCGGGAAGAAAGAGGAAGTAATGTGGTATAGGAGCAGGGCTGGAGAAGCAACAGTAGGGAATCACAATTTTCCCCTCATCTGATGATGCTAGGTATTAATCACTTCCCTGCTTGTGTGCTATTAGCCCCGGGTGTCAATGAAAGTTTACCTCCTGGGACTAATAGCAGCTACAGTAGTAGGTTAACACCCCATCCCAACCCACTGTACCACATTCCCAATAAAAATTGGATCCCTTGGTGGTTGTTATTAACTATAAAATTACAATCTGCCCCGCACACTCAGGTCCTCTGGGAAGAATTTACTCCAGCTAACAAAAACAAGGCTTCTGCCACTCCCAGTTTGTGGAATGGCTTGCCGGGAAATATTCGTCAACGTAATAGTTTTCTGCAATTTAAGAAAGCCATAAAGACTGATCTCTTCCAGCAGGCCTACCCACTTTAATTTTAAATTTGCCTTTTAATGATGTGCTGCTTTTAGTGATGTTTTGGTTTTAAATATTTTAATTAGTTGTATGCTGTTGCATTTGTGTTGTGCCCCGCCTTGATCCGGAGGGAGAGGTGGGTAACTATTATTATTATTATTATTATTATTATTATTATTATTATTATAGATTCCACTTAGGTGTTACATTTAATATCACCTCCAGTTTGGCCCCTATATGAATAAACATGGCCAGTCAAGAGTTTACAGTCCAAAGCTCTGACCAAAATTTTAATAGAGTCAAAACTAGATAGATAGCATTACAAATAGGAATGAATATTAGCATTTTATCAATATCCTCATTTCCATTATATTTCAAAACAGTTGAAACAAACTTTGCAGTAGTAGTATAATCCTATGTAAATCTATTCAGAAGTAAATCTTACTGTGTTCAATGGGACTTACTCCCAGGTAAGGGTGTATAGAATTGTAACCTAGATCATTTTTAATCTGCAAAACATTCATGTACAAGAATGACAAAATGTTTACTGCCAACTTAACACTACAAAACCGAAGATTCAGTGCAACCATAACTGCAATGCCAGTGCATAAATGTCCACCAGGGCTTTTAACTGAAACAAGTAATGATCACCTAAATTATTATTATTTATTTATATAGCACCATCAATGTACATGGTGCTGTACAGAGTAAAACAGTAAATAGCAAGACCCTGCCGCATAGGCTTACATTCTAATAAAACCATAATAAAACAATAAGGAGGGGAAGAGAATGCAAACAGGCACAGGGTAGGGTAAACAGGCACTGGGTAGGATAAAACTAACAGTATAAAGTCAGGTTGAAATTCAAACAGGCAGAGATTTAAATCTGCTGCTCAGGGCTGGGAAATCCCAATAGAAAATTAATTTCCCCAGTAGATTGTATACATTCCTAGTAATCACCGAAGGTATGTGGCGCTTTTCTTCTTTTTTAAAAAAATCATTATTATGGCTTTGAGTATCCAATTCAGCCTCTTTTAGTAAGGTTCAAATATGCTGTAAATCTAGACTTTGGGGTGGGGGTGGGGTGATCCTATATGATAGCTATTCAAATATTAACAGAAATGTGACCTAACCAATTCAAATTCTTCATTATTAGAAACTTGCAGAGGTTTGGTAGAGAAGTGATCTGTTTGTTTCAAAATAATGTTTAATATAAAGGGGTCATGCTGAATTTCAAAATAATCCCAATAGCAGTCAGTGGTGGTTGCAGCGACATCAATAAGGGCCACATTTGCTCTTAATGTTACTCACATTTTGAATACTTTTTACTAAATGTATGTTTGGATTATTATTTATGTTTAACATGACATGCCTTGCAGCTCCTTCTTATGTGTGCCAAGAATGACATTTATAAAACTTAGCAGTAAGGCTGTAACAGTCCCATTGAAATAATACTGAGGTCTGAAGAACCCATGGATCTGACAGGCTGCCAGAAAAAGAAAAGGCTGAAACCTATATGGGTAAGAAAAGTTTGGCCTCAACCTCCAATTTTCTCATTTGAGATCAGTGAATCACACGTGGACACATGTACTGTTTAAGAATATAAAACCAAAGCAGAAATGACGACATTTTTCTCTACGGATTTTTATAGCATTACTTGCAAATGTGTTTTAAGTGGGAACAAATTAACTAACCAATTCCTACAAAATATTACGCCATAACTTAATTAGGGAGGGACAGAGTGCGTGTGACCCTGTAGCTCTTGCTCAAATACTCAGTGACTTTTGATACTAGAGACCATGGTATCTTTCTGGACCGGCTCAATGGGTTAGAACTTGCAGGAACTGCATTGCAGTGGTTCTGTTCCTACCTTCAGAGTCATTTCCCAAGAGTGGAAAGAGACAGAGTGAAGGTTAGCATGTTGTGTGAATAGTCGCTGTTTCTCAGACTGCTGGCAATTATACTACGGGGTGCTTCAGGGTACCATCTTGCTCCCGAGGTTTTGTTGTATGTAAAGCCCTAAACAACCTGGGACCTGGTTACCTGAGTGACCACCTTCTCACCTATAGACCCACTTGATTCTTGAGGTCATCTGGTGATGCCCCTCTGGTATTGCCACATACTTATGAGGTCTGCTCCTCAGTTGTTCGGACCAGGGCATTTAGCATAAAAGTGCCCACTGTGTTCAATAATCTTCCCCCTAAGATGAGACATGTGACAACACTTTTTATTTGTAGGCAGATGTTGAAGACCCGTCTGTTTAGACAAGCCTTCCCTATGTAGTACTTTCCATCTTGTGTAAATAAGAGATACTCTATGGATTGGTCTTTATTTTTATGGTTTTATACCGTATTTCTTCGATTCTAAGGCACACTTTTTTTCCCCCATATAAGCATCTCTAAAAACGGGGTGCATCTTAGAATCGCGGGTGCGATTATTATTCTTAGAATCAAAGCTTTTTTTCTGTTGGTGATACGTAAATTAGTGTGCGTCTTACAATTCATGGCATCTTACAATCGACGAAATATGGTAATTTGTGTAAACCACTTTGAAATCTCTAGATGTAAGCGATGTATAACTACTCATAAATAAATAAATAAGCTATGCCTCCCTTTAGAAATAATTACCGTTAGAATCAATCCTTACTAAATTTTCATTACTCTTTGGTTCATAAAATCTGAAGAGTAACCAAAACTTCCAGTTAGATATGTTGAAAGTGTGAAGGCTGTCAATGCTGGATTAAAGAACTTGGAACACCATGCTGAAAGCGCCATCACATCTAGGAAAAAACACTGGCTACTGTCACTTCTCCATCGTTGCTCAGTTACTTCTTGTTTGAAAACAGGAAGTAAACATGGAGCACGAGGCCCATTCAGTCAGGCGTAATCATGCTGCTTCTCCCACACACAGCAGGAGAGAGCAGCAACTTCTGGTTTAAAAAATATTTCAGAGTTTTTCTGGTTTTACTTGCGGCACAAGGAAGGCAAGAAGGGGCAGAAGGCGCACGGGAGGCAGACAGCGTCATGTGAGAGACCTCCAAGAAATCCATGAGTGCCCAGTAACGAGCATGCAATAAAACGCTCGTCAGATGAAGCTCTGATTCATACTTTGGGGTTGTAAATCTTGCCAATAGATATATGTCAAGTACTGTACTTAGTTTTTAATATTAGAGGTACCAGGGCTCCAACTTGCATAGAAGGCATTTACTTTACTCCAAAAACCCTTTTCATCTCAATCCTACTCATATTTATTTCATGGTAAGAAAACAGTATGCTGCACTCAGATGCTTATAGTTACCTTCTGCATGTTAAACAACATTTTCCATGTTGACTTTGAGCCATGTACTGTACTCTGTATTTTTTATAGACAGGTCTACAGACAGGCTCCTACACTAGATATCTGCCTCAAATGGTGTCTACAAATGAGTTTGTTATGCTATGACTGTAATCTTATCAAGAGAAATGTGCAACCATGTGAGATTATCTGGAATGTTAGACCCCTGAGTGAGGCAATATGCTGATCGCGGCATGATAGAAACCATCTCATCATGTGGCTCAATACTACAGGTATCCTCAGACCTGGCCTATAGCCACCCTAGGTGCTTGCAAGTACCCCACAGTAAGACTGAACAACCACCATGTGGTATATGATTATCCCCACTCACCCATTGAGTACAGTCTTTCTGGTGAATTTTAAAGGATACTGACTTAGGGAACAAGAATAATATATCCTCTGTACTGGGTGAGTTTTATAATAAACCAAAAGGTGTAATTTCCTCTGTCATTCTCTTATGGGCAAACATTTATCTACATGCACCCCAAATCATTAGACTACCTTTAAACATCATGAAAAATAGCAAGCTAGCTGTTTTCAGGAACGGTTAACTTTAGATCTGGCCATAGGGAATGTACAGTCAGAAGAATGACAGTTAATCTGAAGGGAACTTTAAACAGTTCTATAAACTCAGTGTGTATTTTGTTTATTACATGTGTACATGGTCCCCCATTTATCCTTATAACAACCCTGTGAGGTAGGTTAGCTGAGAAAGAGTGTGACTGGGCCATGGTTACCCAGTGAGCCACAGGGCTGAAGAGTTTTTTTTTTTTAATCAAGCACACTAACCATTGCACCACACTGGCTTTCTGGTGTAGTCAATACCACCCTCAATTTGGATTTGTTGAGTGTCAACAATTCATTGGAATTTCCTTTGTGGCTTTCATTCTTCTAAGGATTAATCAGCAAAGGGCCCAGTCTTAAATTCCAGCATGGATGCTTCCCTCTTAAAGAACATTGTGCCTGGCTGGGGAACTGAGGGCATAAGCCTAGGTGGCCTTGGCTAGCAGTACTAGTTCTTCATACAGAACATAATGAACTGATGGAATTAATTGCCACAAGATGTTGTGATAGATTCTACAACAGAGGGCTTTAGAAAATTGATGGATAGTTCTGCCTGTGGAAATTAGGCAAATTGTTTTTTTGGCAGTATGAACAGTGAATATCTTTCTCCAAACCTGGCCTACAGCCTCCCTTTTCTTGACATTTAGTTACCTGGCAGAAGTGGGTAATGGTCTTGTTGGAAGCCTCAGTGCAGGCCTCCCCCCTCCCCATCTGTTGTCTAAAACATTGCAGTGGAAGTATGTAAGGGACCATGGACCCTAAGAAATGTAGTCTTATGGACTTAAGGTGCTCTGGGGAAACTGTATTTCCCAGTGCCCCTAGCAGGCTAATCATTGTAACATTCCAGCTGACAGGGAGGGAGTTAAGTCTCCAGCAAGACCTCTGTATCAACACCAACACCAGTAGGTAAATACTTGAGAAAGGGGGAGTTGTGGAAGGGTCTGGGCTTTCTGGTTGGGGGCCTTCACGTGAGGGAAGGGAAGCTGGAGACTTGCATTTTGTGGTACTTAGAGGGAAAGCATGGGTGACCAGCAGGGAGGAAGGAGAGCAGGCCCTCCACTTTTGTCAGTTGGAGTTATAGAAGACGAGCAAAGAAGATGCTGCTTACCTTGTAATGCAACCAGGTATTATGAGTGGGACAGGTCTGTATTATGACTTAGGTAATTATGAACTTTGTTGTCGCCTAGCTAGTTGAATAGAAGTACACTCTGGAAATAAGTGTAGCTTCAGCTATTGGGCGGAATAAAAATGTAATAAATAAATAAATAAATAAAATGTCTGTCACCATCATGTCCAGCTTGCGAATTTGCCAGAGGTATCTCACTGGCACTGCTGGACTAGGGGACAGAATCTACACTACTGCTTTTAAAGCGCTTTAAAGCACTTTGAAAACGTTTTGAAAACTGTATATGCAGTGTGTCCTGGGCCCCAACAGTTGTCAAAACTGTTATAAAGCATTTTAAAGCGCTTTAAAGCAGTAGTGTAGATCCCCCCCATGGAGTATAAGATTAGATGAATGTTTGCATGAAATCTCACAAGCAAATGTTATATTCTTCATTGTAGTTTGGAGAAGGGAGGGTTATTGCAGGAGGGAAAGCCAAGGGGCTGTCTTCACAGCGCTGCCTAGCTCCAAAACTGCATGGTTTCCCTCTCCCGGGATGGCATCAGGTAATCCGCCATTTTACAAAAAAACCCAAATGCTGTAATAAATTGAAATCACACAATAAAGTAAAGCTGCAGTAAGGCTGTGGGATTTTTGCTAAATGTGGAGAAGTCCACAATGAATACTAGTTATGCTACACATGTGCTGGTGGCCTTTGGAACAGAAGAAAGGGGGACATAGGTGAGTAAGGAGTAGTGTAGTATAATGACCTTTTCTTTACTTATTTAGTAAAGATCAAAGCAGGTTAATAATTTCTGCTGTTCTCAAAAAAAAGGGGGCAATATGCACCTGTAAGGTCTTTAGTGGCAACAAGCAGCCTGGTACAAGAACAGCAATGTTAGAAGCTATGTCCTTAAAGCTATGCCCCTTAATATTGACTGAACTGGATGCTGAAGCACAGGCGATAGCACAGCAGCCCTCCATAGAACTAGGGCCTTAGCTAGACGGGGCTTTATCCTGGGGCGAGCCCTGAGATTGTCCCTGTGCGTCCACACGACGCACAGGAGATCCCAGGTTCAGGGAGGGATGATCCCTTCCTTGCCCCAGGATCTTGCCCATCACTTTAGGCCCGTTTTTTCCGCAGTCTCGGTCTTAGCCTGAGACCACAGAATGTGTGGCCGGGCGTTGCGGTTTGTCCCAGCTCCTCGCAGTTCCTCTTCAGGAGCTCTGCGCCCATCGGGGGTGGGGTGGGGGGAGCGGGGGATTTTTTTTTTTAAAAAAAAAGAACTTCCCTTTTGCGCACAAGCGCTTGTTCACTCCTGTCTCTTTAAAAAAAATGGCAGGTGCGACACCTCTCTGAGGTTGTTGTGCGCCACGTGTGAACAGAGGGGGAGATCTTGCAATAAAAATATTGTGGGATCTTCACCCCTTTGTCGCACTAGACTGCTAGGTATGTCCCCTAAAATATATTTTTTCCTTATCTTTTTTATAATCCGTTTGATCAGAGATCATAATGATGTGTTATGTTTGATGTGGTTGGATGTTACCTCCTCTTGATACAAATATAAATTTTAATTAAAATATTTTTTTAAAAAAGGGATAATGGATCAAGAGCTGGGATGGAATATGTGTGCTATATGTAATAACAGTACTGCTTCTTTTAAAAGTTATGCTCTGTACATAGTCTTAGAGATAGTTGATTATTATCTTTTCCAGTCCACTTGGTATTTCATAGACAAGTTTTTACCTATTATGGGGAAGAGTATGAATGTGCACACGTGCGCGGCCCCCCCCCCCCAGCTTTGGAGTGTTTACAGCTTTTTCTCTTACCTGTCTTTGCTATGAGTGCTGAATAACCTAACATAGTCATTTCATACAGAGAGTTGCTGATTGAAGTGAATGAGATCAACAAATTTGGCAAGCTTTCAGATTTTATTAGGCAAAGTTCTGTTGCTGAGACACTGTCCAATGAAATATATTTTTCACGTTATCTATTTTATACTTCTCAGTAGCGTAGCAATTCAGTTTAAGAAAACTAGAGAGGTTGTGTGTGTTATGCATAGTCTCTGCGAAGAAGATGTGAAAGAAACCACTGGGGCTGTCTACATACTTTGAAAGCCCTGTGGTGGCTGCGTAGTGGTGCTGTGTCAGTTATAGGGCACAGCAGCCACCTCACGGCCATTGCACACCTTTCCAGAGAAGCTGCGAATTTAAAAAGTTGGGGACTTATCCTGACTTTTTGCTGCAGCAAGTCGAGTACGGCACATCCACAGTCTAACCTCGCTCCAGTATCACGGCGGAGGCATTCACAGGCAGATGGCAACCCCTGATTGGTTGCCATCTGCCCGGACAGAGGGTCAGCCCAGCGAGCCGAATGGCCACCAGAAAACCCGCTCCCATCCTTTGCATCAGGATTAGCCGCCGCCACCATGCAGCAGAGAAAGCATCGGAGTTCCTTAAACATGGCGGCAACCCAGCACCATCAATTGTTAGATCAAGCTAATTTTGGTCATTATACGCCGCCGTCTAATATAGCATAGTTGGACAAAGAAGCCAAGTGGGTGATGTCTGTTTAGCTAGAGGTATGTATGGATGAGATGGACCCATTTCAGTCTAGCTTTAAGCTAGATTTGAACTTGATGGACACCCTTTGCTGGGAGATAGACAGAAGGATTCTCCTAGACCTATTGGTGACTGCCAGTACCATTCTGCACTGCCTGGCAGGCTTGGAAAGTGCAGGTTGACCTACTGTTGACCTACAAAGCTTTTCACTGTCTAGCTCCTTCCTATCTCTCCTCTCTCATCTCACACTATTGCCCCGCTTGTGCTCTTCGCTCCTCTGATGCCATGTTTCTCACCTGCCCAAGGGTCTCTACTTCCCTTGCTCGGCTTCGTCCATTTCCTTCTGCTGCCCCTTACGCCTGGAACGCTCTTCCAGAACATTTGAGAACTACAAGTTCAACCGCAGCTTTTAAAGCTCAGCTAAAAACTTTTCTTTTTCCTAAAGCTTTTAAAACTTGATTTTGTTCTGACTTTATACTGTTAGTTTTACCCTACCCTGTGCCTGTTTACCCTACCCTGTGCCTGTTTGCATTCTCTTCCCCTCCTTATTGTTTTATTATGATTTTATTAGAATGTAAGCCTATGCGGCAGGGTCTTGCTATTTACTGTTTTACTCAGTACAGCACCATGTACATTGATGGTGCTATATAAATAAATAAATAAATAAATAAATAATAATAGGTACTAATTGTACTGATTTTATTTCTACTTTCGTGCCGTAATGGACTGGATTAGAGCCAATGAACTGGGTGGTTTTTCTGGTCAGCTGAGTGATGTTTAACATATTCTGGAGGCCGTTGCAGGACCAGGTTTGTAGTTTGGGAGGGCTCATGGATCCAGCATTGTCAATGGAGGCACAGGAGGCTTTGGTGGTACAGAACGGCTTAGGCCTGATATACAAATTAGGATTGCTGTAATGTGTTATATGTGGGCCTGTCTTTGAAAATCATCTGGAAACTTCAGCTGGTTCAAAATGAGGCATCAAGATTATTAATGGGGACTTGTCTATACGATCATATTATGTTAGTGCTTTGTGATCTGCACTGCTTGGAAGTCAGTTTCTGGGCCCAATAAAAAGTCCTGGTATGAAATGTGAGTGGCCACTAAAGAGAGGGACTTTTTAGTGGTGGCACCCATTGTGAAATGCCCTCTCCAGGGTCTACCTTTTTTGTGGTCTTTTTGGTGCCAGGTGAAGGCATTTAAGAGCCTCATGTGGCGCAGATCGGTAAAGCAGCAGTTTCTGCAGCTGAAACTCTCCCCACGGCCTGAGTTCGATCCCAGCGGAAGCTGGTTTCAGGCAGCCGGCTCGGGTCGACTCAGCCTTCCATCCTCCCGAGGTCGGTAAAATGAGTACCCAGTTAGCTGGGGGAAAGGTAATAACGGCCGAAGAAGGCAACGGCAAACCACCCCACTATAAGGCCTGCCAAGAAAACGTCAGTGAAAGCTGGTGTCCCTGCAAGAGTCAGTAATGACTCAGTGCTTGCACGAGAGGTTCCTTTCCTTTCCTGAAGGCATTTTTATTCTCCAAGGCTTTTTAGTTTTTCAGTTAAAAAAGAAGTCTTACAGCACAATTCTATGCATGTTTAGACAGAAAAAAGTCCTACAACTTGGATTACTGTAAGGTGTTATATGTGGGGCTGACTTTGAGTTGTAAGATGTTTTTCTGTCTAAACAAGCATAGGATTGCGCCCTTAGTGTGTTTTGAGATCTTTGCAGTGCTGTTGGCTTTTACTTTGGTTTTTAATCTGCTTTAGTCTGTTTTAATTTTTAAAGATCTTTCTATATTATGTTATTCTATTTTATGGTTTTAAGTCTGATTTTTTAACAACCCAGAGAGCTTCCGCTATTGAACTGTATACAAATATAAATAAATAAATTTATTTCAAAGGCTTTACCTGACCAACCATTTCCTTTCAAGTTTCTTTCTATTATCATCATGTGCTTTTACAATGTCAGCCTGCGAACAGAGCCTTGTCTGTTTTTACTCTTGTGCAGCACCTAGCATGTTTTTAGGCACTTATCACTTAGTAATAATGATGATGGTGAAGTAAGTACAATGAAAACCTGGCAAGCCTACTGGCTACAGTCCTCTTTTTATCTATGGAAGAACCAGAGCACATTAAGTCTGAGATCAGAAACTTCAAAGCATCTTGCTAGGAGGTCTTCACCCCTGCCCACAAAGAATTCTCCTCTCCTCTTTCAAGTCAGGACAGGGGTTAAATTTCTATATTTGTTTGCTTTATTGTAGTTGCAACGATTATATATTTAAAGCCAAGTAGAACTTGTTTTCTTGGATATTGTTTTTAAGTAAAGTTTGTCTGTTCAGTTAAACTATGTACTGGACCACCCAATAATTTCCACACACAGGCTGCTGAGCATGACCAGATGGTTTTGTACTTGTGATTCAGACAAGCAGGGCTTCAAGAGTTGTATATTAGCTAAAGATATATATTGCAAAAGGGGGGGGGGAATACCCTTGTTATTTTTTAGACACTACTGAGCTAAAGATTGCATTAAAATGCAATTAACTCCTAAGCAGAATTTTCAGTTAATGTCTACTATAGACGTATATTATCGTATACTACATCATATACTAATATAATATCTGCCTATATATTTATTTATTTTTATACAGACGACTTTTCAGAAGAGGAGGAGGTTCAGTCCTTCGGTTACAAGAGGTTTGGTAAGTTCGACTGAGTCTTCACATTCATATTGTTTTAATTGAGACAAAAATGTGTTCGGATATTTCACAAAACTATAGTGTATGTTTATGATTGGAATGTGATGTGGAAAAAGGAAATATTTGGAGAAAAACGTGTTAGGATATGATACAGATGGATTAGTTCATTGGCAATTTTAGAGAGTTTACTTGTTACAGGAATCCATTTTGGTCTTTTTTAAATTTACTTTGTTGTTCTTGCCAATCCTTTCCATTCAGCAGGAGTCATTCACTGCTGGCAATTTCAATATTAATATTTATAGTTAACTACCTTCCTGACAGCAGGAAGAGAACCCATGAAACAGAAAGTGCTTCATTAAAGTGTTGCTTCCTATTGTGATGTGTTTCAGCTACCATCACTGTTTAGGTGCAACAACAGCCTTTCCACCTCTGTGCATCTCCTTCCAAATCACGTGAGGTACTGGTTCCTCTTTATTCGGCCCTGGTTAGGCCTCATCTAGAGTATTGCGTCCAGTTCTGGGCTCCACAATTCAAGAAGGACGCAGACAAGCTGGAGTGTGTTCAGAGGAGGGCAACCAGGATGATCAGGGGTCTGGAAACAAAGCCCTATGAAGAGAGACTGAAAGAACTGGGCATGTTTAGTCTGGAGAAGAGAAGATTGAGGGGAGACATGATAGCACTCTTCAAATACTTAAAAGGTTGTCACACAGAGGAGGGCCAGGATCTCTTCTCGATCCTCCCAGAGTGCAGGACACGGAATAACGGGCTCAAGTTAAAGGAAGCCAAATTCCAGCTGGACATCAGGAAAAACTTCCTGACTGTTAGAGTAGTGCGACAATGGAATCAGTTACCTAGGGAGGTTGTGGGCTCTCCCACACTAGAGGCCTTCAAGAGGCAGCTGGACAAGCATCTGACGGGGATGCTTTAGGGTGGATTCCTGCATTGAGCAGGGGGTTGGACTCGATGGCCTTGTAGGCCCCTTCCAACTCTGCTATTCTATGATTCTATGATTTTATGTTAGTTCAGGTGGACTAGCGCCAATCAGTATGGGGAATATTTATTGATTTATTTAAAGCATTTTTTTTCCAACCAAAAAGGGCCTCAGAGCTTTTCTACACAAGGTATTCATTGCACACTTGTCATTCCCTTCTCACAGTTGTTTACGGGTTCCTTAGTCGACATCATGACCCTCCAGTTTTTATTCTGTGTCTAACCAGCACTTTTGGTGAGGTTTTTTTAAAGCAGCGAAAATGCAGCATATAAATATGAAAGTGAAACAAAGCGCAAGTACCTCTTGTGCATTTGTGTTAGTCCACTATACCACAGTGCCACCCAGAGGTTATGTAGTGGAAAAGCAGAAAAAGAAATGCTCCTTATCTAGCACTTAGATCTCAGTTCTGTGATGAAACCAAAAGCTGATACAGTAGATTAACAGCTTCATTTACATAGCTTACATACAATCACTAAAAACAAGACAGTCCCTATCTACAAGATCACAGTTTAATAGATGCAAAACAAAAGAAAAAAGGGCTGGGAAGGGAAGAGGGGGAAAAGCAAACCGAGGGACCAGTTTTTAAAGTTAAATACAGTCGTATTTTTTTCTAATGACAGACTGAAATGGAAACAGTTGAGGAAGAAGCCTTTATAGAGCTTGTCTTTCAGCAGAGCTGAAGGAATGGCCCTGCTCCCCATCATTTTCCACTACAGAATACCGTCCTCCCCATCAGAACATATTGTTTGTGAGTGATTGCTTTCCTTAAGGGCATTCCAGAGAGGATGTTGCTCTTTACCATGGCTGCAAATCGGCTCACTTGACATATGGAAATACATTTTTACAGTAGATAAATGAAATACGATGTCTTGCTTTTGGCCAGGCTGGTTTTGCTGTGCAATGTGGGATCTTCCAGAGCAAAGTGTGTTTTTAGTATTCTGATGCTTCATACAAACAAGTTGATGCTGGGTCAGCCCAGTGTAAGGCTATTTCGCAGCTGCCATTCACAATCCTTATGAGAGCGCGTGCACAGCTGAACCCATGAAAAATCCTGGTGTAAGCCTAGTATCATTTAAAGACAAAGGACTAGTTTGCATGATCAAAATAAGCCACGGTCGTTGATTTAAATCATTGCATGTACAGGGAGTGATTTCCATAATCACTACTTGGGCACACCTCATCATGTCATCAAAACCTGGGCAGCATGGCTTGTTGGAAGTATAAATCATGCAAGTGTGGATACTTTCTGGCAGTTGTTAACCACAGCAGGCCGGTGGTTAGCAAAGATCATTCTGGCCAAAATATATTCCAAGAATTCAGAATAAGGAATGATTAGGAACCTAGGACGCTGTGTTATACTGAACCATTGGCCCATCTCGCCCTAATTGTTTACACTACGACTGCACTTTTTTTTTGCACGGAGGGCTACATCTGGTATCATGTTTGCGTGCCCATGCACACACGTCTGAGTGCCCAGCGGTGGGGAGGTGAAAATCTAGGGATTGCTAAGGATTGGGAGAGGCTTTTGCTAGAAAGATCACTATTTTTCCACTGCAAATAGCAACAATGAAAGAACAATCTCACAGGTGGGTTTGCAGGGGCTTGGAAGATAAGAGCAGGGTTTCCCTTGTCAGAGCTATAGCTAGCTAGGAAAATCCTGCTTTTGTCTCCGGTCAGAGATTAAAAATGAGTGCAGGCTTGTCTTTGCGAGTGCTAGCTAGGGAAATCTTGCTCTTACCAGAGTTAGAGAGGCTTTCCTTGTCAGGATGTCAGGAGCTTGCAGGATGGGGAGAACTTTGTCATTGGGGTGAGCAGAGAGAAGAAAGAGAGAAGGGTTCTACTTGTTTCCTGTAGTTCAGCCTTTGCAGATTCCATTTCACAGATTATTCTAGAGGTTTCTGCCAGCTCTGGGATTCTATGTTTCTTGGAGGTTGGAGACAATTTTATATTTGGAAGAAAGCCCTTCTAAACAGTGAAAACTCCCACCCTCAGTAAACAGGCACATCCCACATCCTCTGTCTGTGGGATCCATATCTTATTGAGCTCATCTGAAATATCAGATTGTGCTACCATTCTCGGCAATAGGCAAAACCATAGTCTCGCTGTGTTAAGCCAAAAGAGTATTAAATAACAACTAGTGTGGACTCTGGCACTCTTTGAAAGTGCTTGGAGGAAAATGTGCTAGGAAAATGTGTGTGTGGCTTAAACAGTGAAGAAGAGGGAAGTCACAAAAGTTAAGAGACATTCTATGTCTTCTTCTGTGTTTGAATTAGCTTAGAAAAGTAGTGGGCATGTTGACACTGTCAGTGAGGAACAGAAAAGGATAGGAAAAGTCATTCACTTATTCCGAATATAAAAGCTCAATGCCATCCTAAGACAAAATGATTATATGAATGTATAGGACAGCCTTCCCCTATTTTGTGTCCTCCAGATGTTCTGGATTACAAATCCCATCAGAACCAACCATTATGGTAAGTGGTGAGGAATGATGGGAACTGCAGTCCAAAACATCTAGAGGGAACCCAGTTGGGGAAGGCTGATATAGAGGTTTGATGAATCAGTAGCAACAAGCCATGATTGTGAGAAGAATGGCTTCTATTTTCCACATTCCTCTGACTACAAGATGCTTGAAGACCAACAACTAGAGAGATTGATTTTCCAGTCATGTCCTGTGAAAGCTCCCTATGACATCTGGTTGGACTCTGTCATCAGAAGGAAGAATGCTGAGCTTGCTGGACCACTGATCTGACCTACTTGTTACTGCTAAGAGCATCCTATTCAAGGGCTGCTGCGGCATGCAAGGGAATTGCCATGAGTGAATTGTTTACTGACCCAGATTTTCATTGCTGTGCTGTGTTGACAGGGTGCATGACAAAGCATGTTTTCTTATCACTCTTAGTTAGTCATCAGTCATGGAATAGCTTCTTTGAAGTCATCTGGAGCAGATAATGAACTAGAGATTGATGTATATTGTTTTCCTCCAAGAAACTGCCACCAGCACTTCCTAAGCTAGGAATTTCCTGTTGAAAAACACTCTGTGAACTAATTATGGAAGATGGTTTATCTGATACGTGCTTCCAAGAATTCCTTTTATTATATTTCCTTATTATATGGGGACATTGGTTTTGATAGGCACAATTCCTTGCATGATAAATCTAGGGTCAGTCCAAGTAAACTGGAAAACAATTTTTTGAGAAAACAAATGTGGTATACAGTCCCAATCCTAGACCAAACTTTTAACTGCAACATAGCAGTGCAAATACATTCCAGGTCATATGTCCTTTTTGTGTGTGAAAGAGACGTATTTTTACCCCATTGTAAAGATATCACCGTAACAGAAAGCCATTCGTATCCCACCATTTTGTTAATGATTCACCTACAGTTGCAGAATCTGAACTAGTGTCTTGATGAATATATGTTCAAAAATCTTGAAAGTTCAAGGACGTTTTTTAAAAAAGTAGTTTTTGATAGTTGTTGCAGTACATTGTTCTTGAATATGAAACATTGGTGTGTACATAGTATATGAATTCGGAATTCCCTCTGTTTATTTCGAGAAAATAGTTGCACAACAAAAAACAGCTATCAGGAGGAGTGTATGACAAAAAGCAGATATTGGGCAGTGGGAAGGAAAAGGGTGAGAGCCCATTGTTGTCATGAAGTGATGGAGTGAAGTGGCTGGAATGGTTTCTGGTCTGTGGAAAAAAAGGAGCCAGAGAAAAAATGATCTTCAGCAGCAAGAGTGAAACAAAAGATACCACTAACATCCCTCTATTCTGTTCAGTGTTGCTAGATGGTTTCTGAGCTGAAGCCACAGATCTGAAAGAGATGTGCAGTGTCTCGACACAAGAGTAAGTTGTTGGGATGCCAGCATAAACCTTGGGAGAAGCAGTAAGCAGGAATAGAATTTTTGAGATGAGATATGGTAGATAAGGTAGGTGGTTGTTGTTGTATGTGGATTTCAAAATCAGTTATACTTTTTATCAGTTATGGTTTGAAATGTTTTAATAGTGGATGTTCTGTATTTTTATTTTTTAATATTGTAAACTGCTTCGAGATGTCCTTTTAGATATAGTCCAGTGGTCTACAAATTGATTAAATAAATAAATCATTGCTGCCACGATAGCCCTATGGTAAAAGAAGGTTAAAGATCCTCTCTTCTTCTGCTTCTAATTGTACAACGTTCCACAACCTCGGCTGACATTCTTTAGTAACAGTCTACTATGGAAGGTTCAGTCCTCATCACTTCATTCAGAACAGCAGCATCACTGGAGTTAGCAGAAAGTGGCAAGGTCTTGAGAGGGAGGATAGTCTGTAGATGAAGATAACCTGTAGTCTAATCAGCAGCTAGAGCACAGTACATGTGCTAAAGCTCTATCCAATGAGCATTTTATTGCACGCTCGTTACTGGGCACTCTCAGAATTTGCTTAGGTCCCTCACATGATGTCGTCTGCCTCCTGCGTGCCTTCCGCCCCTTTTGGCCTTCCTTGAGCAACAAAAATAACCCTCATTAAGTCCGACGTTTTTTAAAACTCGGAATTGCTGCTCTCTCCTGCTGTGTGCAGGAGAAGCAGCGCCATTAGATCAGTGGACTCAATTGGCCTTGTGCTCATTGGGAACTTCTTCTTTTGAAAAGAGGAAGTAACCTGAGGAACAAAAACACAGGTGGATAAGCGAAGGTAGGGAGCGTGTTAACCCCCGGTGTGATGGAGGTTTTAAGGAACCAGCACATCTGGAGCTGTGCTGTAATAGAAATACTATTAAAATACTATGCTGTCAAGAAATACTTTTGTAAGCCGCCATGAGAGCCTTTTTTGGCTGAATGGCGGCATAAAAATCCTTAAATAAATAAATAAATAAATATTTCCTAGCTTACAGGGTAGCGTAGGATCTTACTCATAATATCCTTTAAATTGCCATCAGAGTGCTGGTTTGTCAAAACTTAATTGAGCACTCTCCATCATTATTAAGTGCATTTCCTTCTCTGTTCCTTTTAATAGATTTTATGGCTTTATGATTTTGGGGGGATCAGATTCCAGTACATCATCCACATGGTCATGTAGAAGGACAAGACAGCTATTTATATAGTATGCTTCAACCTTCCTAAACCTAGGTGCCTCCAGATGGGTTGGACTTCAACTCCAATCAGCTCCAGCCAGCATGGCCAATGTTTTGGGATGATAGGAGTCATAGTATAAAAAATCTAGAGGAACCCAGTGAGGAAGGCTGCTAATTCCCAGCCAGTGGTTCTTAACTTCAAGTGGGTCACAAGATGGGTTGAAAAGAGTTTGGAGTGAAACGAGTTTGTGTACCAGCCCAAAGTTTGTTTTTATGCAGAAGCAAGCTATAAATATATTTTAATATAATATAAAACATCTTCACTTTTTTCAGAGTCCTTTAATGAGATGCCTGTGTGTGTTTGGCATCCGTTTCTTTATGCTAAGTTTAATTGAAAAAGCACTTGGCTGAAGGTCAATCTTTTCAGATAGTTGGTTCTGTTCCTTTGTTTTTATTGCAACCATCAATGAAAATCTGAGTTTGCAAAAGTATGACATCGCAAATGAGATGAAAATGTTCAAACCTTCTGTTATAAGTTTCCTTCCAAGTGCTGTAAACCTATACCTTAAATAGCTATAGGATTTTCTGAACTTTGCCCTCTTTGTTCCTTCATTCTGTGAAGTACAAGTTGTGAACTCAACTCTTGTGGTTCATATTTCCCTTTATGTTTGATAACAGTTATTACAATTGCCTGAGACTATTAGGCCATGAAGTTGTTCCTGTTTAAGGAATGCAAAAGAAAAGTAAGGTGCTCATCAATATTAACTTTATCACAATGGCTGGATAATTTGAAACAGATACTGTCGATGAGTACATTATATGTCACTATGCATGTAATATACTCTATAAATTGGACGCAACTCTTAGTTATCCTGCCGTTCTTTTCGCACTCCCAACAGGGTGTGCTGCACACATAAGAACGGAAGAAGAATCATGCTGAATCAGACCAAAGCCGATCTTGTCCAGCATTCTGCTCCTGCAGTGGCCAGCCACATGCAAATGGAAAGCCTACAAGCATGGGGCTTTCTATACCCAGGGAAATAACCGCGGTGGCTGAGGACCTGCATTGCATCAGTTCTATGATGCAGCCAGAGTTTTGCAGCCACCGTGGGGATTTCCTGCGAAACTGCACGTTGAAAAAGTCGGGGACTTACCCTGACTTTTTCAATGCAAGTGATGTCAGTACGGCTCTTACGGCATCTCACATTGCTCCGGGGGTGGTCCCTGGTAGAAGACGTCCAGTGATTGGTCGATTTCCACCAGGAAGAGAGGGGGACAGTGGCTTTGGTACTCGGATGGCCAGCAGAAATACTGCGTTCCTCCTTGGCATTGGGACTTCCCAACGCCCATTGGGAGAGGAAAACCACAGGATTTTGGAGGGAGGCAGCACCACCCTGGCACCATGAAGAGAGCTCCCAAGACATCAGAGCAAGGATATGCTCCTGCTAGTGTTCCCCACCAACTGGAGATAATATGTAGCTATGATAGCTAGCCTTATCCTCTATGAAGCACAAAGCAATTGTACAAGCATGTTACCTCATTCACAGAGAATGTTCAGACAAAATACACTGCCAAACTTCAAATTATGCTGAAACATGCTTTTAAAAAAGTAACCACATTAATTTTGAAGCAGCATTAGCAGCTGTGGGCCTCCCAATATGGAACATGCTCCTAACTGATGCCCAGCAGGTACTGTAACAGTGAGTAGAAAAGGGGTCATTAGATCAAATCAATTGAGAAACACTGATGTTTCATTAAGTGTGCACACACATATCCTGTACTATAGTAGCTATGATTTTGCTGACCTTGAACCAGAGTCCTCAGGCATGTTGCTGGTAGACCAATCTTCCTCAACCTGGTGCCCACCAGATGTTTTGGAGTACAACTGCTACCATGCCCCAGTCAGCTGGCTGGGGTATGCTGGGAGTTGTAGTCTAACGCATCTGGAGGGCACCAGGTTGGGGAAGGCTGCTGTAGACAGTGTAGAAGTAAAAGACTGGACATTCTTCATGCTTGGCTGCCTGTGGATGAAATTAAGGAATCACATATTGCTTTTCTGTCGGCATATAGTACAACTGAAGCCAACCCTTTGTCCAAAGTGCTGAGATCCTAAATGTTAGCCAAGGAACAGCAGGAATAGCCATTCTATGTAGTCTTGTCTGTTTTGAAAGCATTGCTTGCCTTTTTGTAATGAGCTATCAAAGCAAGGAAATAAAACTTTCTCTTGTTTGTTTTGTGCGAATGCAGTGTCTTTCTAGGATTAATGTAAACATATACTGACAGATATATGAAA
Source organism: Elgaria multicarinata webbii (assembly GCF_023053635.1). NCBI lineage: Eukaryota > Metazoa > Chordata > Lepidosauria > Squamata > Anguidae > Elgaria > Elgaria multicarinata. The sequence continues at coordinate 56,394,045 of NC_086177.1, forward strand.
TGGGAGACTCTGCTAAAGAAAATATTGGAAGAGTGTTGAGCAATAGCTTCTATTTTCTTTCCCATTTATATACTTTTGTAAAGGATGCAGCCAATACTGTGTGGAGGGAAGAAGCTGAATTTATGTAGTGAATATTCAAACTTCCAGAACAATATGGGTTCTTTGGACTTGTGTAAAGAAAAGTTATTACTGTGTGAATTAACATGATAAAGCAGACAGTGATGTTGATTGTTTCTAGAGGCACAAGTGGCTTTGAGAACGTTTTATCAGCCTAGGAGTTGATATACCAACTGTGGCCTTATCTGGACAGAAATAGCCTTGCTACTCTTATCCATGCCTGAGTGACCTCACATTTGGATTACTGCAATGCGTTGCATATAGGGCTGCCCTTGAAGATGGTCTGGAAATTTCAATTAGTCCAAATTAGTTGTTAACTGGGACTGGCCATTGTGATCATTGTAGTTTGCTATTTGCACTGGCTTCCAATCTGTTTCTGGTCCTAATTCAAAATGCTGGTATTAACCTTTAAAGACCTAAGTGGCTTGGGGACAGCTTCCCGGAAGGATCGCTTCCTCACATTTATAGCTGTTATATAATGCCCTGGATTTTAAAGATAATCTTTTGTGGCCCTTCTCTGGGTGGTCCTGCCAAATGTGGAGAAGCGGTGCTATTCCACAGAGAGTCTTTTCGGTGGTGATACTTCATCTGTCCTGTAGTCCTTTCTACACCAGATGAAGACCTTTTCCTTTTCCCAAGTTTTTCAATCTTAATCTTTTACTGCTTACACAAATCTTATAGGGCTGGGGTGCGGGGTGGGGTTCTACTCTGTTTGTGGTTTTTTTTTAAAAAAAAAACCCATGTTGATGTTTTATTTCTCTTTATAATCTTAATTTTTATTGTAAAGTGCCAAGTCAATGTGGGTTATTGGGTACTATGTAAATATTGTAAAAATGAATAAATATTTTAACATCTTCTAGAGAGTTTTGGATGTTAACTAATATATTCACACACTGGATTTCTAGCCTGCCTGGCAGGGTTACCAAATTAAACAGCTCTTAAATAGAAGAGGATGTTGGGATGGAAATTTCTTGTCTCCAGCCTGACTGTGTGTTCAGTTGGGTACTAAAAGATTCATCAAAATATTCCCATGGACTGTTTTCAGATCAGAGCCTGAAGACTCAATTGCTAGAGAAGCAAACAGAGGTGGTGGTAGTGGTATGGGAACAGTGTTATGTACAATATATCTTCTTATGCCAAAGGATACACAAGCCACCTCTACTGTCTAGGAATAAAATTGTCCCCTATTCTGGCCAAGCCACACAATTCTTGACCTGTCTAGACCTGTCTTGGTCACTTGGCAAACCTCCCACATGGTCACTATACACATGTAGCAGCTATTCAAAGTAAGCTACAAGCCCTTCACAGTGTTATGCAACACTCATTTAAACATGTGGCAGCCTGCCTACATAAGCTCAATAAAACATGTTATGTAACAGGTTTTGGCCAGCATGTTTAAAACTCGTGTATGTTTTTTCCATGGGTATCCATTCCTTCCCACTCCTAGAAGCATGGCTCTTTTCTTTTTTAAAAAAATCAAGGATTGAAAGTTCTTAACATTTAATTTCATCATACATTTTCAAGACAGGAACAGTCACAGGAACACAGGAAGCTGCCTTATACTGAGTCAGACCATTGGTCCATCTAGCCCAGTATTGTCAACACTGACTGGCAGCAGTTCCCACTGGCTCCCCAGAGTTTCAGGCAGGTGTTTTTCCTGCCATACCTTGAGATGTTGGGGATCACGCCTGTGACCTCCTGCATGCAAAGCAAACGCTGTCACTGAACCACAGCCCTTTGCTGACAGTAGGATATGATTTTGGTATATTATTCATATATCTGAATAAAGAAAACAATTTCCAATTTAAAGTCATTTGTTGCATGCCTGTACTTAGAAGCACTGACACAGTAGACTTTAGCACAATCCCAGACATGTCTACTCAGAAGTAACTCATTGATTTCAATTATGCTTACTCCAAGGTAAGTGATTGCAGCCTTGGTTCCTAAAACCCAGCCTGTCTCAATGTAACCTATTCAATAACTAAACCTAATTACAATCAGAGCTCCATCAGACGAGTGTTTTATTGCACGCTCGTTACTGGGCTCTCACAGATTTTCGCAGGTCCCTCTCATGACGTCATCTGCCTCTCGCCCCTTCTAGTCTTCACGCCACAAAAAACCACCCCAGTAAGTCCGACTTAAAATAAAGACTGAAGTAGTCACTATCTCCTGCTGTGTGCAGAAGAAACAACAGGATCAAAACAGCCCACTGAATAAGCCACATGCATGTTGTTTACATCCTCTTTCAAAAGAGGAAGTAGTGAGGGACAAAGGTGTGGTGGAGAAGCAATGGTAAGCAAACACAATTTTCCCTTGTGTGATGACACTCTCAGTCTGACACACACAGACATGCAGATAAGGGAGAGAAGCTTTCATGGTAAATAATGCCTTTGTTAAAGATGGAGCATCCTGATTGTGACTACCCCATCTTCTATATTGTTTTATGTTTTTAAATGTAAGGGGGAAAATAAAAATGTATGCAAGATTCATATGTATACACACATACACACAAGCTATTAGTATTTTTTAAAATGATTGTGCTTGTTTTGGGGATTTTTTTTAACATGGAGAACTGACAGTAATAAAGGGGTGGAAAGGGAAAAGAATTGGCCCATACTTAGAAGTGTTTTGTCTAGGGTCAATTTAACAACCTTTCTAGAACCTTTCTAGAACCTTGGGGAGTGAAATGACAATAGAACCGTTCTGTCCACAGTCTTTCCTGCATTTCTCATGTGTCTGGTGTATGAAATGTGCATCGTGATAAATATGTATTTTGCCTCTCTGTAATAATCAATGAAGATCCTGATTTCTGGGAAATTAGCATTGCAATTGTGTTTTGCAAAACAGGCATCACATAGATTATATTTTAATTCTATAGTGTCTTTACCAGGTTGCTGTTGAAATGTATGGGCAAAATAGATTAGAAATAATAACCCCTGTACATAGTTCATTGAAACAGGGAGCTGAACAATGGCACTTCTGTGCTCTTATGCACCTCCCATCCATTTCAGTTGAGCATCTGCAAGAGACAATCCCAGTGGATGGTGGACTTTTTTTTATTATGGAACAGAGTTCTATAATTTATCTGTGACTACTTCATAATGCAATCAGCCTTGACTGACAGTAAAGGCACTTGAATGCTGTAAAAGCACTTTGTTTCCTCTCCCCCCATAAGTGAAGAGAATGCAGTTTCAGATTTTATTCCAGATATAATTGTAGCAAAATAAATAAATACTGCTAATAAAAAATGTTTCCAAAATCTCAGTGGTGGATGAAGTGGGCAGAGTATCTCTCTCTAGCTTTCTACCCAGCATCTGGCTCAAACTTAAAATTATTTATTGTGTTTCTATACCGCCCAATAGCCAAAGCTCTCTGGGCGGTTCACAATAAGTCCATGTGGTAATGCAGGCAAAAGCTAAAGAGGTCATCCCTTACCAATGGAAACTACTCCAATAAAAATATCGTTTTTCTTTAGTACTCCTTTTCCCATAGCAACAACGTTATATTGCATTAAGTCAAATGGAGTTTTATTCCAAAACATACAAGTAAGTTTGAGTACTGCTTTCTGCATGTTTAATAGCATGCCACTAGAATTTTCTTCTTGGTTTCTATGACAGGTTTTAGAAAACATTATTATCTTTCATATCTTTGAAAAGTCTTGAAGAAACATTTATGACCAATGGGATGAACTTTATATTTGAATGAGTGGATTTTAGGAAAACCTCTTCAGTTCATTCAATCTCTAATTTAAGTGCAATGTTTTAACAAAACCAAAACTCATGTCCCAATTGGAAGAAACTTGCCAGTGCAATGTCTTGAAGATCAAGCTAGTAATCTATCTTGTTTTAAAGAGAAGTTCACTACACTTGGACATATGTTATGACTTGTCAGTTCCTGACACTAGAAGCATATAAATGAATTCTGAGGGCTCTTCAGTACATCTGGTTGGTCCAAGTGGATTGTCTTTGTGATGTGGTTCGTGATTTGTGAGTGATATCAGCAGCATAACCCACAATCAGTTTTGTACATATGCTGTTGAAAGCGTGCCCCTCTTATGTCACCATCACTGATGTATACTTATGGAACTATTGGCAACTGAACTCTTCTATCCTATCCCAGAGCGTAATACTAAAATTGCTAAAGGGTCTCAACTCAGCATAAAGAATGTGGCCAAAAGCAATACTGCTTTTGTTATACAACGCAGATGCAGCTTTGTAGCCACGGGGTGCGGGGGGCTTCCCTGAAAAGCTGCAGATTGAAAAGGTTGGGGACTTACCCTGACTTTTTCAATCAAAGCAATGTCAGTATGGCTCTTCCGCCATCTGATGTTGCTCCAGGGCCAATGCAGGGGCGGTGCCTGGTGGAAGACAACCGGCAATTGGTGGCCTTCCACCAGGAAGAGGGCGGGGGTGGCTCCAGTACCCAGATGGCCGCCTGGCAACCCCATGTGCCCTTCTTGGTGTTGGGACTACCCAATGCCACCCCTGGAGATGGAAAGCATGGGGTTTGGAGGCTTGGCACCTACATTATATGCTTTTAGATGCCAGGTGAAGACCTATTCTCCCAACATTTTAACAATCTATAAATACATTTTAACATGGTGTTTTAAATTTGTAATTTTGCATTGCTGCTGTTTTTATCTGGTTGAGCTTTTATATTGTATTTTATATTATGGTTTTATACTGTTGTTTTATACTATGAATGGTTTTAATTTTTGTGAACCGCCCAGAGAGCTCCGGCTATTGGGCGGTATAGAAATGTAATAAATAAATAAATAAGCGGTACCAACCCAGCACTATGAAGACAACCCCCAGTCTAATCCAACTCATATTACTATTTGACCCTGTCCTGATATAGTTAAATCAGCATGCTGGGTTGAATGTTATCCAGCTACATTTTGATCACATCATATGTAACATGGTAAAATAGTGCAGGGCAGTCAAGAAGCCACCTTTAGCTTTGGAAAATCACAGCCATAACACGGTGAGATGGGTGTGCGAATAGAACTTCAGTTTAGTAAAATTCCAGATTATTTGGATTTTTCTTTTGAGCAGTGAAAGCTAAAATGTAGAGATGTTCTGCTTCCTTACTTAGGTTGGGTAGTGTTTTGACAGATGAGTAGAGTCTACTCTTCAGTCATCGTGCTACAGTGGAAATCCCATTGGAATGCAAATTGCACACACAAATTCTTCGATGGAACCTGATAAATGTTTATATAACTTGGTTAACATTATTTATAGCTAAATACTCCCAGGACTTAATCTCCTTCATAAAAGCCTACCTGTATCCTGCCTGCTAGGATAGATTTAACTCAATCACCAGCATCCAGTTTTTGTTGGCATCAGGTTTAATAAAACTGAATGAAGACAAGTTTTATTTTTCTGTCTTGTGTTTGATGTGTATAGTGCTGAGGACAGCAAAAATGGAGAACAAAGTGCAACAGAGCAGAGACAAGCTGCAGTTGTAGAAACAGTTGTGGGCAGTGGAGGCATCGCCTGCCACCCTCCATTCAAAATCTCTTATTGAAAAATGATGAAAAGTAATTTATTGTTGTTGCTGAGAAAATTTTGCTGCTCCCCCCCCCCCCCCAATGGCAATGTATATTGTGGTGTTGTGGACACACGCCCTCAGCAATGCATATTTGTAGTGCCCATTCATAGAAAATAATATTGAAAACGTGAACTGCTCCAACTGGCATACATTAAATTTCTCTCTCTCTGCTCTGTCTTGAATTTTTTCAGTTTATATACTGTACTTAAGTTCATCAGATTGAGGTATGTGATACAGACATATTTCAAGACAAGGTTTAAAACATCTGCAGTTTAGAAACAGGGACCCTAGGGAGGGTGTTAAATCCAGAGAGTGCTGATCTGTTTCCTGTCTTTGTTATGATTTCTCCACTGTAACTGAATATCCCTCTGAGCTACAGCAAATGAGAATTATCCTAGTACGGCTGTGTCAGCATGCCAAGAATTGCTTGCCTCACCTCCCCCCTTTCACGTATTCGTAGCTAGCTTCCAAAATCCCAAAGCAGATTTTATTCATTTATGTTTGAAACTGTTCTCTCAGAGCTTGCTTTGAATGAAATGGACACTTGCCGCATGCTCTCATCCTCTGTCAAAAGATCAAATGCATGTCTTAGCCCCGAGATGCCTATGTCCACATGTTTGCTATCTTCAAGATTACACAAGAATGCAATACAAACGTATTTCAGTTTCAGTCATATTACAAATTATGAGCTTTTCTAGACAAGGCGTTCACTGTTCCTCATTTGCAGAAGTTACTGGTGATTTAGATGACGTTGGCACCCTCTAGTGTATCTCCTATGTGTTCCAATGACTTTTCCCACGGTGGGGGGTTGAGTGGGGACATTTTTAGGGAATTGTGAACCAAAATTATCACCATCCACCAGTGAAGTTGTGTCATTCTGCTTTGTTCCACTGTACCGCATTGCCACATAGAGAGGCCTCCAAATAATAGCTGAGAAGACCAAAATGCAATGCAGTGTCTAGAAGGTCCATATATGATGTTCAGTAAACCATTTTTTGTGGGATGCTACTAGCTAGATGGGCCACCCATGTGTTCTTCCCTGTGTCCTTCCCTTTCCCTGAAAGCTGATCTATGCACTTTTGATGGCTTTGTGCTCGTCAGCTAGAGAGGAAAGTGGTTGGGCAGAGAAAATGGGGAGTTGTGGGGAGGAGAAAAAGGGGGACCCTTTCTACCCTTGAAAATGGCAACATACAGTAATTGTGGTTGTAGTTGCGAGGACCAATCTATTGGAGAGGAGGGAAAAAGGAACAATAGGAAAAAGTGCAGAAAAGGACAACTAAAATGATCAAGGGGCTAGAGTACCTCCCCTATGAGGAAAGGTTACAACAGCCAGGATTGTTTAGCTTGGGAAAAAAGAGGCTAAGGGGAGACATGACAGAGGTGTACAAAATTATGTATGGTATGGAGAATGTGGATAGGGAGACACTTTTTTTCCTTCTCCCATAATACTAGAACCCGGGGTCGTCCCATGAAGCTGATTGGTGGAAGATTCAGGACAAATGCAGTGCTTACTATAAGTCAGCATGCATTTGTAAAGAACAAATCCTGTCAGACTAATCTGATTTCATTTTTTGATTGGGTAACCTCCCTTGTGGATTGGGGGAATGCTGTGGACATAATATATCTTGAATTCAGCAATGCTTTTGACAAAGTGCCCCGTGATATTCTGATTAATAAACTAGCTACAAGTGGGCTAGATGGAACAACTATTAGGTTTTTCCACAGTTAGCTACAGAATCGGACTCAAAGAGTGCTTATCAATGGTACCTTCTCAAACTCGGGGAAGGTAATGAGTGGGGCACCACAGGGCTCAGTCCTGGGCCCAGTGCTCTTCAACATTTGTATTAATGATTTGGATGAAGAGGTGCAGGGAATGTTTATCAAATTTGCAGGCGACACAAAATTGGGTGGGATAGCCAATACCCTGGAAGACAGAAACAAACTTAAAGTGATCTTGATAGGCTGGAGTGCTGGGCTGAAAATAACAGAATGACATTTAATAGGGATAAATTCCAAGTTCTAAACCTAGGGAAAAGAAACCAAATGCACAGTTACAAGATGGGGGATACTTGGCTCAGCAATACTACAAACGAGAAGGATCTTGGAATCGTTGTAGATCACAAGCTGAATATGAGCCAACAGTGTGATGTGGCTGCAAAAAAAGGCAAATGCTATTTTGGGCTACATTAATAGAAGTATAGCTTCCAAATCACGCAGGGTACTGGTTCCCCTCTGTTTGGCATTGGTTAGGCCTCACCTTGAGTATTGCGTCCATTTCTGGGCTCCACACTTAAAGAAGGATGCAGACAAACTGGAGCATGTTCAGAGGAGGGCAACAAGGATGATCAGGGGGTCTGGAAACAAAGTCCTATGAGGAGAGACTGAAAGAACTGGGGGCATGTTTAACCTGGAGAAAAGAGGATTGAGAGGAGACATGATAGCACTCGTCAAATACTTGAAAGGTTTTTACACAGAGGAGGGCCAGGATCTCTTCTCAATCTTCCCAGAGTGCAAGACATGGAATAATGGGCTAAAATCACGGGAAGCCAAATTCCAGCTGGACATCAAGAAAAACTTCCTGACTGTTAGAGCAGTATGAAAATGGAACTAATTACCTAGGGTGGTTGTGAGCGCTCCCACACTAGATGCATTCAAGAGGCAGCTGGACAACCATCTGTCAGGTATGCTTTAAGGTGGATTCCTGCATTGAGCAGGGGGTTGGACTCGATGGCCTTGTAGGCCCCGTCCAACTCTACTATTCTATGATTCTATCCAATAAAAGGTACTTCTTCACGCAGCGCACAATTTAAATATGGAATTCACTACCACAAGATGTAATGATGGTCACCAATTTGGATGGCTTTAAAAGAGAGTTGGATAAATTCCTGGAGGAGAAGGCTATCAATGGCTGCTAGCCCTTATGGTTATGTGCTACCTCCACTATCTGAGGCCGTTAAGCCTATATGCAGCAGTTGCTGGGGAACAAGGGTGGGAGGGTGCTGTTGCGCTGTATCCTGCTTGTTGGTCCCTGGCTGACAGCTGGTTGGCCACTGTGTGAACAGAGTGCTGGACTAGATGGACCCGCACTCTGATCCAGCATGACAGTTCATATGGAATTGAAAGACAGACTAAGTTATTTTGGTAACCAATGCAGAAAATTCAAATTGTGGTAAAAATATAATAGTAAGCTAAATTGTTGACATTTTGCAGCCTCACCCCCACAACGCACCTATTGGTAGCTATAGATTTTGGCTGTGTGGTACTATTAGAATAAAACTGGGGGGAAATGTATAACTCATTCTTTCTTCTTGTAGTTCATGGTATCCCTGATTGTTTACTTTCCTAAACCTAAGTGATAATTTACCCTAGGACTGCCTTTGCAGTGGTTCCCCCCCCCCCCAACTCCTTTGTTGGGTGCCTGAAAATTACACCTTCCCTGCTGGGTTAATTTTGTTTGTTTGTTTTTCCTTCTTCCTTGTTAGAGAGACGGACATCTGGCGGTGCTTTGATGCTTTCTGGTATGATCGATGTGTTCTTGGGCTGCTAAAGCTGCCACAGCTGACCACTACTGAGACTCAGCACATCCAGTCAGCATATTTCTTCGTCTTGGAAATATGCTGCTCAGAAAGTCTGGAACTCTCATTGCTCTTCTCCTTGAATTAAGCAGGGAAGCCAACATATTTCCAGTAAACTTGTACATATATTTAACTCGAAGGAAGCATTTAAGCCATGTCCTCTGTGAGACTCCTGAGCAAAATGAGAATGGTGCTGGAATAGGAACGAAGCTAGCAGAATTAGTGACCTGTAATTTAGAGGCTCTTCCTTCAGTGCAGGCAAAATATACATAGTGATTTCCCCCTCCCACCCCACTCTCTGCTTGAGACTTGTGCAGAAAATGTCAGATTTTCCATTACAGTTTTGTGTTGTACTAATCAGTTAGTAAATAAATAATAAATCAGGAACATTGGAAACTGCCTTTTACTGAGTCAAAGCATTGGCCATCTAGCCCATTATTGTCAAGACTGGCTAGCAGTAGCTATCCAGGGTTTTAGGCAGGATTATTTACCAGCCCCCCTATTTGGAAATGCTGGAGATTGAATCTGGGGACCTTCTCCATGCAGAGCAGATGCTCTACCATGGAAATACAACTCCTCCCCTAATTCTATACCCCCTGTGATCCAGGATGATTCCAGATGAGGCGTTCATCATGTAATCACCCTGATTCATTCACGGAATTTCATGGCGGTTATAGCCACTGTCTTCTTCAATTTGTAACCCACCCATATTTTCCTTGTGCTTCTTCCATATTTTTTCTTTCCACCAAAAAAGAAAAGAAAAGAAGGAGGAAAATATGGAATAGCTGCACAATGTCTTTTGACTGGTAGCACTAGGAGCTAGGTAGCACTATTGCCAGAGATACTTGTGGTCAAAGGTGGGCTTTGCACACATATATATTTCCCCCTACTTGAGCTGTAGTGATTAATAACTGTGATTGTTTGAGGGGATGAAGGGGAAAGGATGTCTGTATGTTATGCCCTCCCCATAAAGGTGATCAGTAGGCTTGTATAATGTCTTGTACCATGTTCCCACAGTTTGTGTCTGCCTCCTTGCTAGTTGATCTTAGAGTATATATAGGTGATACAGTCAAAAGAATGCTCTTTGTTAGTCTTAGGGATTGTGAGGGGAGGAGGCAGTTAGTCTAGAGTGCATGGGATCTATTATGTCTTTAGTGGGCAAAGCCAGCATCTGATATTGTGTCTAGAAGGCAATAGAAAGCTAGTGCGGTCATTGGAGCATAGATATGACATGCTTTAATTGATCTTTCTGTCTGTAAAATGGAGTACATTAAGTATCACATTCAAGACATTTTCGAGTGTTTTATGTAAAAATATTGTTACTTTTCTACGCCCACCCCCATTGATTTGTTGTTGTTTTACTTCTCTGAGGACTGCTTTTATTTCTACAAATAGATTAATAATATACTTGAACAAATCATTCCTCCACTAAGGAAAAAAATGTCAAACTGATCCAATGCATTGCTTTTGTGTGGTCTCTCAAGAAAGATATCATTAAGATACAATTTCGAAAATTTTATTCATGGAACTTTCACAGAAATGGGTTGGAATTGGAATGGTATTACAGAATAGTTAAGTAAAATTTGTTCCGGTTTTCCTCATATTAATCAGAATAAACCACAGTTAAGTTGAATGGAATCACGTTCTCTTACTTGATATCTTCAATGCTGTTTTTACTTTCTAAAGAAACAAAATGAGATGGGATTACACTAGGTCCAACAGATCTACAATATATAGGATAGATGTTTGTCAGTTTGCTAGAACAATTTCCTGTTTGTTTCTATAAGAAACTTTTCAGGTTTACATTCTTTAAGCATGCTGATTGTTCTGGAGGTTCACATGCCTTTGTAATTCCTAGTTCACTGAGTTAAAACAACAGGAAGTACTAGTTTCCTATCTCTACAACAAAATGACTGCATTGTGCAGATTTGGAAATGAGAAGTGGCCAAGCAGATCTTCCATTGACTTTTGTATTAAAAGGGACTAAGAATGAGTAAAGAATAAATGGAAGCCTTAAGAAGACATTTCATTTTCTGGTGTGCGCGTGTGTGTGTGTGTGTGTGTGTGTGTGTGTGTGTGTGTGTGCATGCATGCATTTATGTTTTCAGTGGTGACTGCTGTAGTATATATTAATGTTAGAAGGATGATGGACAGCCACACAGTACATGTGGTAATGATAACTCAGTGATGGATTGGTACCTCACCTGTGCATGGCATAGAAAGTGCCCCTCTTCCTCTGGGGCTACTTGTAACATTCCAAGCCTATGAGCAGTTTCGGGCAGCTGCCAATTTTAAGAAAACTACCAGGGGGTGGGGTCCTCTCTCCCCTCCCCCACTGAATATGTGATTTGTTCCTTGATGTTATATTGGATTAAATTCAGAAAACAAAATGGAGAATGCACGTGGAAGAAGACAGAAATTGTCACGCTAGCTTGAAAGCTGGATTGTAGTCTTTGCAAATAATATATGCACATATCAGTAAGATTTTGAGTCAAGGTTTGTTCCAATGGTTTTCGTTACTACCAAGACACATGTTTTGTTAAACACACACTTAGGCAGGAAATCATCATATGAATAACACTTCATAACTGGCCCTTATGCCCATTTGAAGGTACAGATCCTAAGGGAATGTGTAGGAAAATGTACAATAGAATTAGATCTCCACATGTTTAGTCATCTATGTATGGAAGGCAAGGCTATGCAATTTAGTGTTGATCAATCCAACTCCTGCTTTTCAACCACAGCAATTGCTTGGCAAAGCAAAGTGCTTTACTTTGTCAACTCCTGTTTTATTTCTTTAAAATTCAGCTGACTTTTGCTAGGTCAGCAAAGTGTATATATAATATATATAATATTTTATATATAGTAAACATCCTACCACAATAGCACAATCAGATTGATTATTTTAAAGCAGCCTATATAAACAGACATTTGGTATATATTTACTATAGTGGACAGTATTTAATGGCTACATATGTAGACTTTTACCATGTTTGAATTTTTAATTGACTTTTTTTTTAAAAAAAAAAGTCAAGCGTGTTTTAAAAATATTAAGCCTTCCTGCAGGGAGGGGATGATGTAGAACTACAAACAATTCATTTTTTTCATGAAATATGTATCTCTGACTGCAGGGGCTGCTTTGAAATGAGCCCTTCTGTAGTTAAGAAATGAGACTGGTGCTTTCTTTCGTTCTTAATAGAAGGATGGAGAGAAGGAGCGGCAATATTTTATAAAGCTATTAGTGGATGCTGGGTGGACACATATTTGATTTGCAGAGATGCAAGGGGTGGTTAACTGTTTAATGTTGTGATGGTGGTCATAAATTTTTGTGAACCGCCCAGGGAGCTTCGGCTATTGGGCGGTATAAAAATACAGTAAATAAGTAAATAAAAATCTGTATGTGTGTATACCTAAAATTATATCTGTTCCCATATCACATGCAGACACTTGAACAGATGTATAAATTAAATCTGACAATATAGGCTGAATAGCAGACAGTACTTTTTTTTTCTTTTTTCTTTTCATAAACCTGTTTCACCACCACAGAAAATTACAAAGGAAATACTGTGTAGATTCTGACTGTATTCTAACCTGAGTGTTTTGTGCAGCGTCATCCTCATCTATGACTATAATAACTACCCTAACCTTGTGGCCTTCAGATGTGCTGGACTGCAACGTCCATTATTCCCAGCCAGTATGTTGATGGGTGTTGTAGTCCAACACATCTGGAGATCATGAGTTAGACCAATTTACCTGAGGTAGACCAATTCAATCTCTCTCTCTCTCTCTCTCTCTCTCAAAAATATATCTGGAGAAATAGTAGGATCCACAGGGATCAGTATTGGGACCAATTCTTTTCAACTTGTTCATAAATGATCTGGAAATAAGAGTGAGCAATGAAGTGGCCAAATTTGCCGATGACACCAAATTATTTAAGCTTGTTAAAACACAAAGGGATTGTGAAGAGCTCCAAAAGGATCTCTCCAAGCTGGGAGAGTGGGCATCAGAATGGCAGATGTGATTCAATGTAAGCAAGTGTAAGGTGATGCACGTTGGGGCAAAAAAATCCCAACTTCAAGTATAACCTCATGGCATCTGAGCTGGCAGTGACTAAACCAAAAAGAGATCTTGGTGTTGTGGTGGACAACTTGATGAAAATGTCAACCCAGTGTGCGGCTGCTGTAAAGAAGGCAAACTCCATGTTAGGCATTTTAAGAAAAGGAATTGAGAATAAAACTGCCAGTATCATACTACCTTTATACAAATCTATGGTGCGACCACACTTAAAATACTGTGTACAGTTTTGGTCACACCTAAAAAAAGATATTGTAATGCTGGAAAATGTGCAGGAAAGGGCAACTAAAATGATTAAGGGGCTGAAGCATCTCCCCTATGAGGGAAGGTTACAACAGGTGGGATTGTTTAGCTTGGAAAAAAGGAGGCTAAAGGGAAACATGATAGAAGCATACAAAATTATGTATGATATGAAGAATGTGGATAGGGAGACATTTTTCTCCCTCTCTCAAAATACTAGAACCTGGGTCATCCCATGAAGCTGACTGGTGGGAGATTCAGGACAAATAAAAGGAAGCACTTCTTCACACAGCGCATAGTTAAATTATGGAATTCACTACACAAGATGTAGTGATGGCCACTACATCTTGGATGGCTTTAAAAGGGAGTTGGATAAATTCCTGGAGGAGAAGACTATCAATGGGTACTAGCCTTTATTGCTGGAAAAACCGTTCCTTCCCCGCACTTGGAAACCTTGCAAAGGGGGGCAGGAAGAGGCGAGATCAGAGCAGGGCATGGACCGCATCATCTGAGTCCTTTGTATGCAACACACTGTGACAGCGGGCTATAACACTAGTGTGATGGAGCTCCTAAGCGTCCTCCTCCTCTCAACAATCACACAGGAAAATCACACACACACAAGACTAATCTGAAAAGGAAACATTAAGGGTTGTGAATGGAAAAAGCGAACTGCTGCGTTACTCTGAAAGGATGACCCAGTGTGATTCCATAATTGGGGAGGCTTGTTCCCAGCCCTGTCCATGCTCTCTTGCTGTACTGGCCACCCTTTCTCCTTCCCTTCCGGGTATTCCTTAGTTGTAGGTGTAGCGCGTAACTGCGAAGTTGTACGTGTATTGCAGTAAAGCAACTGCGAAATACAGTGGCTGCAGGCTCCTGCTACTGGCTACCCTTTCTCCTTCCACTCTGTGTATTCTTTATTGTGCACTACATATAAACCTGCTACTCTAGTACCGTGAATGAAAGGAGACTACTTATTGTGAAAGCAGCCCTACTGCAAATGGGGAAAAAGAGAGAATGGAGGGGGAAAGAAGGGGCAGCCCCACCCCTTGTCCATGTCACCTGCAGGTCACAGCCAGGTCACAGAGGCATGCCCAGGATTTAATGGTGGTGGGGACATGGAGCACACTGCCACGGAACTGCTCCAATGCTGCATTTAAGAAAAACAATGGAGTAAAAAGACTTTCTGAAATGTGCCTTTTCAAGAGGAAAGTGCCAGGGTGGTTGTGGATTTGCCACAGTGTCATCTGTTACAAACGATCCTGATGTGCTCTCCCTCCGCCTTAAATCAGTGATTTAGATTGGCTCCATGTCAGTCTCCACTAGTGGTTAAAAACATTAACCTATGAGTTACAAGTTTCCATTTTGCTCTTTTACCAAGCATTTTACTAAGGAAACACTCCTTCCTGTTCACAAAAACAACAAAGGAAAACAGAATTATGGGGACAAATTTTAGAAAAGAGAGAAAAAGATGATGAAATTTTAATGTGTGTGAGCAAAACTATGAAAATGAATTATCAGCTCTTGAAAATGTTGTACATGTGGTTGCCCTGAAGTCATTATTGTTTAACTAAGCTATGAGCACAATCAACCAAAAGCACCACTGCTTTGCAACAATTTCCCATTAATATTGATTTGCAAGGTGCATTGCTTAATTGACTGAAAATTATACAGCAGCCCAGGTTAGTTGATTGGACCTTCCTGATCTGATCCAACTCTGAGCATATATATCTTTGCATGCCGTTTTTCTTTTTTATAGTTCCCTGTTTCACTTATTAGGTCATTGATACAAAGAACAAGTTTTTCAGACCAAGATGCTCTGGATTTAATTAAATACAGTTCAGCAAGTTTTTGTCAGTGCTTAGTATCAAAACATAGCACGTGTCTCCTGTGTTTCGTAGAGGTGGATGGCAAAGTTAGGAAGATAATTCAAGCTGATGCATAACAGATACACTAGTTATAGTGAACTATGCTGGTTAACATCATATTTATATAAGATATGCACCATTATTTTTGATTTAAATTTCCTTCAGGTACAATAAAGGAGGTCCTCTAACTATTAAGGGTACATAGTTTCTAAAATGACATATAGAGACTATTTAACATGCACAAAATATGATGATAAGCCCTCAGCACAAATATTTTTACTTCTTGTATTACCCAAAAGGAGGGAGCAGAGAGAATGTGACTTTTCAAAGAAATTCTTAAGATCAACATAACAAATTAGCAGCAGGTGGAATCTTTACTTTATTTATTTATTTATTTATTTGATTTATCGTTGCATTTATATCCCACCTTTTTTCCTCCAAGGAACCCAAGGCGACTTACATAATCCTCCTCTCCATTTTATCCTCACAACAACAACCCTGTGAGGTAGGCTGGGCTGAGAGTCTGTGACTGGCCAAGTGGGGACTAGAACCCGGATCTCCTGATTCCCAGTCCGACACTTTAGCCACAAACATCTACTCAGCTTTCCCACTCAGTGTATAGATAGATATTCTACATTATGGAATCTAGTCACTTTCCAGAAATCAGCCTTTGACCCTGACTGCCCTAGTTTAAGATCATTTGTTCAGTTGTTATAAATGAGAGGCTGCTATTCAACTTAAGGTCTATATACTCCTGCCAACCATAGACTACAACAACCCATTAAAACCTATTAACTTTGAAACCACAAGGGATCACATGAATCCCTTGGCATTCATGATTTCAGGCATGTTATTAGTTTAGAAGCACGGGAAGGGGCCTTCACGATTGATCCTGGATCCTTCTGCACCCAAAGCATGTGCTGTACAACAGAGCTATGGCCTGTCCTTTGATTTGATCAGTTTACACTCACTGTGCGGTTTAATTCAGTTTAACCAATATCACTCTTTAAGTCATTTGATTAAAGGTTGCCTAGAATAATTGCAATAATTGCTGTATAATATTTGCAGCTCTTTCAATAGTGAAAGTATGATCTTTGAGGTAATGACAGGTGCCATGGAAATTTGTCTCTGTGTTGATGGACACATACACATAGACAAGTCCTCACTTAGTTTTGCTATGAGTGGGTGATGAAATGACTGGGTGATGAACATGTATCTCTGAATCTACTCATGCTACATGTTTGAATCTATACCATAGGAGGATCTGCTCTAAAATTCTTCCTTCTCAGTTTTCCTAACATTTAGGTCCATCACCAACAGTCCTCAATCCCTTCCCTTTAGATACTAGGGAAGGGGCTATAGAAATTATTACAGCCAGTTGGCTCAATTTGCATTTCATATCAGAGAATTAGGTTTGTACCAGACAATACATTGATTGGTTTAAAAGAAATAAGTATACTAACTTTATGTGATGCAAATATATAAAAATCAATGTGACTAACAATAGAACGTGGAGAGGAAGTAGCACAAGAGTAATACATACTTGTGTGCTCTGTTTATGCCATTGTGGAGAAAAGTAATGAAGTGCTAAATATAATCCTAAAAGCATTCCATTTTTATCATCTGCATTGATCCTCAGAAGGATCTTTAGAAGGACAATTTCTCAATTTGCTTATAATAAGTAGTTGTACTGCAATTTATGACACAGCAAAATCATTTTTAAATTTGTTTTAAGGTAAGTATGTCAGTTAGTAAAAAGTTGTTTGAAAGTAAGGAAGGCCTTAAACCAATGTTTGCAGGAGCCAAGCTCCAATGCCTTGTCTCCTATATATCGTCAGGACTTCTCAGTAAGTCTCATCTTAACTAGAGACCTCCGTACTTGTCTGAGAGTTGCTGTATTTGAGGTGAGATGAGTTGCTATGAAAGTTCTGCCTGTAGTGTGATTCTCAAATGCAAATTCAGTTGATGTCAAAATCTTTCAGTGATTAATTTGAGTAATGAACTTGCCCTCAGCAACTTGTAGAACAGGGATAGAAGTCAACTGAAGAATAATTAATTCTCCTCATCTTGAGAAAAGCACACAGCCAGTCAGGGTGGTGATAGGTAGGGAGTGGAATTTTTTTCTGTGCTTAATTTTACACAGAAAATTTTCTATTTTGTATGTTCATAAGTAACAATAAATGGATGCGAATTGCAAATACACTATTAGGCAAGCTTCACAACTTGTAATTAATGTTTTCATGTGATTATCCATAGCAAAGTGTGTGAGAAAATATGTACAAGTCATTAAAATAGATATATGTAACAAACTCTGTTGAATGATGAGTAGTTGTCAGCATGTCATGCACGGTTCTTTGAATTGCTTAAATTTATTAGCATGTCAACTGTTTTCAGTACTTTGTGTGTTTTTTAAATTTAAACTATATCAATTTTGAATGTTCAACATTTAATCTTTGTAAGCCACCCAGGGCTCTTCAGCTATGGGGCGGTATATGATAATAATAATAATAATAATAATAATAATAATAATAATAATAATAGCTATTTTTACAAGTATTCCAATAAAAATATCTACATAATATAGCATTTAAATCACATTAAAAGTGATTTAATTTTTTTTTTTAAATATTTCATGTCATATACATGTGGTGTATTGGAACAAAATATTAACATGGGGTACTTTTTAAAGCTTTGTTTACTAAATAAAACATGCTAAACTCAATCACTCTCTAGACATCAGAACATTTCCCCCTGCAAATTACCCTAGTTTGCATAGGAAATTTTTCCACTTCATTCCCCCCCCCTTTTTTTATAACTGGAATGCATGAACACGTTAAAAATAGAATTTGTGGAGCATGGCCTTGCCACTATATCACATATATATTACTGCTAATTGTGGAAGAATGGCTGAAAAATAAACTATGGGAAATTTATTTGCAGTAAGACTCGCCTGTTTTCAAATGAATAATACCATATAAATCCACTTAGAACATACATGTGGACAGGGCAAGAGAAAAAAATCCTATCAACTTGAAGTCAAAAAGTGATATAATCTTTCAATGTAGCGTATTTCTTCGATTCTAAGACACACTTTTCCCCCCATATAAACATCTCTGAAAACGGGGTATGTCTTAGAATCGCAGGTGTGATTATTCTTAGAATCAAAGCTTTTTTTCCGTTGGTTGTACTGAAATTAGTGTGCGTCTTACAATTGATGGTGTCTTACAATCGAAGAAATATGGTAATTGGATGGGGCCATTCAGTGGACCAATTTGATAGGTCTATATCAATGCAAGCGCTCTCAGGTGGGAGGGGGAAGAGAATTCTTTGACTATAGAAGACAGATCTATAGAATTTACACAATTTCATTTTACAGATTTCCTATTCTTAGATGGGATAGGAAAGGTCTTGAAGATAATAGGAGGAATGCAAAAGCAGGAGCATCTGGATTAGATTTAGAAATAAATAAAAACTGATAAAACGATGTGCAAATTTCAGACTGTATTAAAAAAAATACTTTTACACACCCACACCTTTTTGCTTTCCATATGGAAGAAGACCAGTCTTTATTGCCACATAGCCAAGAAACTTGGAAGGGCAGGAAAGCAAAAAAGCCTCTTTAATGTTTGTCTTTGTTGCTAACCAAAGTGAATTTTCATTGTATATGATGCCACCAGAAGTTCTGACGTCCTTCATTCATTTTTATAATACATAATTCCTTATATAAAGAGTCCAAAGCAACTTTGTTTAGTAACACAATAAAACAATAAACGGGAAGGCCAAAATTTCAAAATTACTGTGGGATTATTTTGGCTTTCTTGGAGACAGCATCTGTAAACAATCAGGCAGAAGCTTTTCCATAAAACAACACAGAATAATCTCAAAGAGCATTTAAAGTCTGCAGCATTTAAACAAGATTTTTAACCTGTGAAGAAGCCAAAGTCAACACAATACTTCCTGCACATAAAAGCCTGGAATGTCATAGCCATGTGGGGGCAATAAATGGCTGATCCATTTGCCTCCATAAAAAAAAATCTAGTCATTGTTAATATGAATATTGGCAAAAAAAGAAACAAGATGGTGATTTATGAGGAATTGCCTTGAAAATAAGGCCAATTGTGATCTAAATTAATGAAGGGTCAGTGAGACAAAAATGAGACATTAGAAATAGTTCTAAATTCTAAAAGATCAAGAAGTGATCTGATCCAAAGATCAAATTCAAATCCATAGAACTAACTAGAAAAGGCTACTTCTAAATTCATTTAAAAATATATCAGAGCAACAAGGCAAAAGGCTGTAATATAGACTGGATTACATGATACTACAAAATCATAAAACCTATCATTTAGATCCTAAACACATTTATTATGATCCAGTTTTGGGGGTGGGAACTATGATTTGCACAGAAGAGATTTGCCTAATAGAGCTACATTTATTTATTTTTAAAAAATCTTAATTGATTGTATCCAATTGGCATCCCTCTGCTGACAGAAGGCTTATTGATCCAGCGGAGGCGTCCATTAATGGAACTGTGGTTAGAGGTGATTTTTAGCCATTCTGCTTCCTACTGCAGTCCCCCCATGCCACCTCCACTGCTCTTCTGAAGGGTCTACCAACCCTCTGGGGCAGTTTTGGGGAGGTGCAGGGGCTGCTGGCAGCAGGAGGAATTGGCAGCAATTGCTTCTCTCCCCTTTATGCTCTGAAGGATCACTGGAAGGAAACATATTTACATTTTAAAATATGCTCCTGCCACTGAAGGCCACCCACCTACAGCATCTGAATACATATTGGAATGTACACAAGTCTCTGGATTGGGGTAATTATATGAAAATAAGAATAAATGTATTAGAGAGCTCTCAACATATAAGATGAAATGTTCTAGATTTGAGGTTATTTGTTCTCATAAATGAAACTTATGGGTTAAAACAGATACTAAATCATAGAAAGGGAATGTCTAGTGTCAATGGCTGCTTCCATCTCAAAATAAATAACATTTTCTGAGGGACAGTTTTCATTGAGATTGTGAAGGGGGGGTCAACCCCTTCTTCCTGCACACTGCAGTCCTAATTGTACTCCCCCCCCCCACAAGCCTGCTATTTCTTTTTTTAAAGAAAACAAGATGGATGAAATGTCATCACACCTTTACATATCATTTGGTTTGATTTCAAATGATTTCAACTATGAGTGTCATCAGATGGGGAGAAGAAAGTGGAAGTAAAAAAATACCATGTGACCCATTCAGGGGCCATTTTTATCGTACCACTTTTCCTGCACACAGCAGGAAAAGGAGGCACATTCTGCTTCCAAAAAAAAAAAATGGATTACAGGGGGTCTGTTTTGTGATGGAATAAAGGCAAGAAGAGTGGGAGGCATGTGAGAGGCGAACAGCATTGTCTAAAGAACGCGAGAAAAAACATGAGTGAGCAGTAGCGTGTGATGAGCCCCAAAGTCCTATGATTGCATTGTATTTCATGATGTATTTTGTAGTTATATGAGGAACTCAGTTGTTGTTTTACTGTCATGATAAGTTTTTTATTATGAAATCAGTGGGCCTTATCTTTACATAATAGGCCCACTGCAGTGCAATCTTGTGTGCTCTCATTTATCCGAATTTCCTATTTCTTTGCTCTTGGATAGTCTCCTGGCCTTTCAGATAAAAGAGGTTCCATAATGGGATCGTTGCTATCAATAAATAGGCTTTCACCCAGACACCTTTATTAAAACGAAGACACCATTACAAATTCCTAGCACATACTTTTTCTGAAGTATTCCTGTAATTCTTGCATGCTTATGTGTTGGCTAAAGTGAATGTAAAAAATGATCCTACTTGCAAACCAATACCATATGTATGGGTATCTCTGACTTGATCCAATTTCTTCTTTGCAAACAGTCAAAGTGATTTAAAGAGTTGTACTGTCAAGATTCCTGATATTGGAATGCACTTGAATGTACATTGGAATGCACTATCCTTTATAGTCACATAAGTAAATATCTGGCATGTAGGCGGGCTGCTGTAATTTTAATATACTTTTCTAATAAGTACTTCAATTCTGAAAGTATCAGTAATTTTGCACAAAGTTTGTAATGAGAAAGGGATGAATACACTAATCTATGAATTTATCCTTCGTGTTAGTTCTTTTCTTTGTTTCATAAGTTCCAATTTAGAGTAACAAATTGGCTCATTTCCCACAAAAGATAAATTGTGTCTCCTTTCCTTCCAGGTCAGCCACTATTACTAATGGGTTATACATGGAAAAGCTCGAGCTAATGGCATGGCCCAACTGTCCTGAAACTGTTCCTAATTTACTCAGTGGTCTAAAAGATTTATTGATATTCTCTTAGGAATGATGAGTGATTACAAAATGGCAGGGGGAAATATTTCTGATAGAGGTTCAGAAATGAATTACAGCTCTTTAAAGATGTCTTTTTGGCTATGTAGTCATAATGCAGCATAACGTAGAGCCTATTATTAGAATGCTAAGAGTTGGTTTTCTGTCGGCCACTACAATAAATATTTTTGTTCACACTCTAGCGAGTCAATAGATCTAACATGTGATTTTATTTGTTTCAAAACAATCGGAGGGATATAGAACACCACAAATAGAGTTCCACTCATGCAGTTGGGGTTTCTTTCCTCCATTTCCTCACTGCAGCCCCTTGTGTTCCCTGACAAAAACACTACTAACAGTTGGAGGACCCTTACCAACATTGTGGAACATGTTGGAATGGACTGTACTGGAGGGTGGGGGATTGGCAGAAATCAAAGACACCTCACTTGCATGAACAAAGGTGTGTTCCATTTATGCAAGAGACTTTCTGGATCCTGCCCAGTGCTCTGAAAATTTACATTGGTAAAGTGTACTTTCACATTCAATGCAGGACTTGACTTTCAAGTTTGCTTTTATGACTTTTTTTTTTCCTTCTGGGAAAAGTGATTCACCTCTAAAAAAACAACTTTCTGAATTCTAGTACCATTTTAGAGGGAAGACCGAAATGTGGTAGTGGAGGCTGCAGGGACTTTGAGTGTTGTATGCATGTAAGTATTTTGTGCATGCGAAGGATCAAGCCCCCTTTTGAGACAAACAGAGGAATGGTTTGTTCATAAAAAACCTGGCACACCTTGTGCTCATTGTGAAAAACATGCTGGATGGACTATACTTCCTCCGCAGTGGTCTTCAGCAGCTAGTCCAGAATAGAAATAAAGAACCATCAGAAGGAAGAACTGGGTCTTGAAGTTGCCCATCAACAGTACCAGGACAGCAGAAACACAGGTCAACTGGTGGCTGTCTATACATTTTAAAAGTACTGCAGTGGCTGTATGGTGGCACTGCACTGGTTATACAACGCAGCAGCCACCACAGGGCTTTTCCATGAAGCTGTGCACTGCCGGAACGAGGTCAGTACAGCTCTTCTGTCTTCTGACCTCATTCTGGTGTTGTGCCAGAGGCATTCTTGGGCAGAAGGTGACCTCCAATTGATCACTAGAAGCTGGGTGAAAGATGAGGGGTAGGGAACGGTGAGCTGAAGGGCCACTGGAAAGCCCACGCTGCCTCCTCCAGTGAAGATTACTCACCGGCACCCCAGAGCAACACCAACATGGTGCCGTGAAGGCAGGGTCCTAGTCAAAGTCTTCTACATTATGGTAAGATGTACTGCATTTCTATTTAGATTGTAGTTAATATTTCTACATTACCATGTATACATATAAATTAGCACATGGAAAATTTATGCAAATAGGTCTTTTTTTGGTGATGTGTGTCCTCTTCTTTGGTAATTCACAAATGTCCATCCTAAATGCATTCAGTCTGCTCAGTTCAAATAAAATATGTGCGTTCTTAGTGTCTGTTCTATCAGCTTTTCTGTATTACTGTTGGAGGGGAGTAATACTATAGTTTTTATAGTATGGAATGTCCTTTGATTCAACATGATCACGTGCCTAGTGTGTCAACGCTGTATGTGGTATACCTCCTAACCCTGTTTTCAGTGGACAGGGAAGGGCGGCAACAAGTACAGGCCTTAGTAGAGAATACAACAAGTCCAATTCAAATTGGATGCTCTGGAATTACTTCAGATTTACTTTAAAATGGTTGTGTGATGTCATCACTGAGAAAGTTCTCTCCTCCTGACTCGCCAAGTATTATACCTCATGCAAAAGGGACACCTGGAGATGAAGAGCCTCTGTCAATGACCTCAAGGAATGGGCAGGTGGATATAGAGATATGTACACAAGGCTGTTACAATAATAGTCCCAAGTTGTAAGAATAAATAGTAAAAATACGATAATTTAAAATAGAAAGAGGCCTCCATTTTATCCTCAAACATCAATGTATACTTTAGTTCTGAAGCATCATAATATAATTTAACAATGCAAGTCTATACATGTCTACTTAGAAGTAACCCCACTGAGTTCAGTGGGATTACTTCTAGGCGAGTGTGTATAGGATTGCAGCTTTAGACCTATTTTATTAGGAAGAAGTATTATATTGACATCCTATGTAAGGTGGAGAGCAAAGTGGCATCTACGGAGCTCTCCGCAGGCATAATTGAGCTTCCAGGGCAAGGGCAGTCATACCGCTGTCTGGCCAAAACTGCTCTCCTCTGGCAGTGGTGCACCTCCATCCCTTCCTAGCCCCGGCTAGCCAGTGGATCTGAAGAGGTTAGAATTGTTCTGCCCAAATTTTAAACATAATTCTCATTTTTTTATTAATCCAGATAAATTCCTCTAGCACACGTCCCACTAATTAAGGCTTTTTAAAGAAAGAAATATGATTTCAAAATAAAACACATGCTTAGAAAAGATTAGGCTTTAAACAGTGTTAATTCTCAGCAGCTAAGATAAGTTCTCATTGTTCCAGTCTTTATTTATTTATATATTTATTTAAAGTTATTTGTATACAACCTTTGAGGTTAAACCCCTCCCCCCAGTCTTGAAGATATTTTATATACGTTCTTCATAATGATTTTTAATGACTTCAAATCGAAGAAGTTTCTATTACTTCATTTGAGTAAAGGAACAGTAAATCAAATTTGCAGATTGATATCAAAGAGTATAGTGCTGAGTGTTTCCTATTTTCAGTGTAAGTGCAGTTTGAAACAAAAGTAATCACAAAACGGGGGTTGGCGTGGGTGGGGGAGCTCTCAGAATATAGTATCTTCCATGAGAAAGAGGCAGCTGTTG
Organism: Elgaria multicarinata webbii; assembly: GCF_023053635.1. Taxonomy (NCBI): domain Eukaryota; kingdom Metazoa; phylum Chordata; class Lepidosauria; order Squamata; family Anguidae; genus Elgaria; species Elgaria multicarinata. The sequence goes on from NC_086177.1 coordinate 56,418,644, forward strand.
TTTGTCTTCCAGATTTTCATATGGCTTTATTAGTACTACATTTCTAGCTTAAATGCAGTGCTGAAGCAAATATTGATGTTGTGAAGGAAAGACTTTTACAGCCTGCAAAAAGGATTGGTTCAATTAAGGCTTTCCTCCAAATTAAAGATAATTTCATTATGGACATATAAATCATTTTTGGAAACTGGGTGAGCCATAGGAGCCCAAGCCCTGTCTTACAAATTCTTCATAAGAAGAGACGGGAAAGAATCCTAATTCTTTAGATTTAATAAAAAAAAATGTATTATAAGCATTTTTAAAAGATGACATATACTTAAGCTGATTGCCCCCAGTACGTAAAATGTTATGTACATAAAATCTATTGGCCATATATGAAAGATCATCTCATCTCATCTTGTCTTTTCTTCCTTGCTTTTATTTTCTTTTGGGGGGTGAGGGGGTACATTATAAACAATCCAGTGCTCACCTACTTGGGAGTATTTATTTATTTATTTATTTATTTATTTAATTACATTTATATACCGCCCCACAGCCGAAGCTCTCTGGGCGGTTTACAACATTTAAAAATAGTAAACATTAAAAATATACAATTTAAACACACACACACACACACACACACACACACACACACATAAAAACAGTATAAAAACAACAGTATCCATTTAAAAACAACAATTGTGGGGTCCATTAAAAACAAACTTAACGTTGTTAAATGCTGTTAAAATGCTGTTAAAAATGCCTGGGAGAAGAGAAAAGTCTTGACCTGGCGCCGAAAAGATAACAATGTTGGAGTATGTTCCACTGGACTCAATAGGATGCACTTTGGAAGAAATATGCATAGGTTTGGGCTATGAGTAAAGAATATTTTCATTTTATTTCTTGGATTGCAGTGTGTGTGTTTTTTAAAAAATGCTGTAGACAGAATAACAGTAAAAAAAAATCCCACATAATTACTATCTTGAGATTTAACTGACCAAAGGTAAATAAAACTTAGGCTTTTCCACCCTTCACATAACAGTGAGATGTGGCTCTTAGGTTTTCTCTTTCTGAGTATAAGGTCTTGTGGAAAAATAGTCTATGGGAAGAGTCCTTAATATAAGAACTTCCAGATGAGACCACTTTCAAATTAGTTCTGTTTTTATATTGGCAACCTGAAGTCTTTATTTAAACAAAAATACAAAAATGCCACAACATGGGTGGTGAGCAGAATTTCATTTTTAACGATATAAGCATACATATCACCCTACATATTACTTTCAGGATTCCTTGAAAGACTGAGAGTCTAACAGTGCAATCCTACTTAGAGATGAGTTCTACCGAGTTCAGTTGGATTTACTCCACAGTAAGTGCACTTTAAATTTATTTATTTATTTATTACATTTATCTGCCACCTTATAGCCAAAGCTCTCTGGGCAGTTTACAAAAGTTAAAAAGAGTGAGCATTAAAAACAAATATACAAAATTTAAAACCATCAAAAGCATAAAAACAACAATATAACCTTTTAAAACAACTATTCTGGGGTCAGTTAAAAACAAACTCAGCACATGTTGTTAACTGCATGGGAGAAAAGAAAAGTCTTGACCTGGTGCTGAAAAGATAACAATGTTGGCGCCAGGCAAACCTTGTCAGGGAGATCATTCCATAATTGGGGGGCCACCACTGAAAAGGCCCATACAGGCAACTTGATAAATAGGGCCTGAGAAGGATTTTAGAAAGGGTGGGTATTTGGAAATCAACTCACCAAGTTTGTAAATCCTAGTTAGCCATTTCAAGCTGAGCCATACTTCCTTTAAATTGTCTTTCCGGCCATAATGCTTGGCATCAGTTCTCTCATTTGCCAGTTTCTGTAATTCCCCGTTTTCCTGCACTTTCACAGACTTATCAAATTGCAACATGGGGGAGTAAAGAAAGCTGAAGCTAAAGCCAACAGTTGCAGTCCAAGGTGATACAGTCCAGTAAGACCTGTCTTAGGAGCTTCATTTTCCTTCCTTTAGGCCTTCTGAGGTAGCATTCTGATTAAACTCTTTAGCCACCTAAATTTGGAGAACCTGTTGTTCCAATCTTCCAATTTAGGGACCTTGGGGCGGATCCGCACTTCGGCCCCAGAGCGCATTTATGGGACTCCAGGGCACCCTGAAAACGATAGTCTGTGAGATTAAATGCGGTTTAGTTTCTCTAGGGATAGGTCGGGGAGCAGGGACGGAGAGCTGGGTGGAGAGCGGAAAAAGCTCTCTACCCCGCCTTCTTCAAAAAGAGCTCTCCGAGCCGGCCGGGGAGCAGGAAGCTGGGTGGCATCGTCGGCGTCGTCTCTTCCTCGTTTCTTTTTACAGGCAAGTACAGACTATCGTTTTCGGGGTGCCCTGGGGGTCGCATAAATGCGCTCTGGAGCCGACGTGCAGATCCGCCCCTGTTAGAAATGTAAGTGGGGCATGGCAATTAGTTGTGAGAATAGCTACAGGGCAAATCAGGAGGGGAGCCTTTCAGTTTTCTGTGCATCAAAACATCTTGCAAAGGAATCGATGCCATCATAAATCCATTTCAAGTCCTTAATATAAATGCATTAATTTAACAATATTTTTAAATGTATAATTTGGAGGTATGCTTTCCTACAGTCATGATAAGCATGTATGTAAGTCAAATAGCAGTAAAAGTAGTATCCACTAACACTTACTTTATCCTTTTTAAAAAAAAACAAGCTGCTCTAAGATGTAAACCAAAAAACCTGGTCAGCTCTCTGGTTTAGGCTTGTGAATTGGACCTCTCTTTTTGACAGCCACGTACATGTGAAATTGTAGTATTTGAACTCCCCACTGAGTCCTGAATTTCAAGCAACCATAAATAATTCAAACTTAAACTTATATTCAGTCCTTTCCGAGATTTGGGGCTGTCACTCTTCATATATTTATGAAGTGCAGGAACTTTTGTTACAAGGAAATGATGGAAAGAAAAGCTTTCTAAATTAAAACTGGCTGTGTAATATTTTACATTTTTAAATAAAACAGTTCCATGTATTCTTTAAAATATTTTGGTTGTGTTGAAAAAAAGGGATGGCTGCAACTATATCTTTTCCTGCATATAAGCTACAGTTGCGTAGTAGCTAATGATAAAACCAGACCTAAGGTGGCCACTGTATTGCCAAAAAAGAGGAGATGCATCATCAAAAAGAAAGAAAGAAAAAAGACAAAGCCAGGTACATATTTGCATAAATTTTGCACATTAATATAGATGTCTACATGCAAATTTAGATGTAATTACTATATACAATGAAACTCACCATTAATGTGGAAGACAGTGTCTAGGGGGCTGTTTATCTGCAGGGAAAGCCAAGCAGTGATTTCAGATCTGCGCTGCATCAGTTATACGATGCAGGCACAGCTTTGCAGCCACTGCAGGACTTTACCATGAAGCTGTAGATTGAAAAAGTCAGGGACGTACAAAGACTTACTAAAAAATTTTCAATCGGAGCAACATCAAATTGGATTAGGGCTACAGTGGTGGGAAAGGAGTATGTTATGGATCTGGGAGAGAAAATGTTTCCCCTATTGGTGAACCCTTTCTTTATGGGAAAATGAAACCATCTCAGAGCAAAAAGATTGAATGCCCCCTCCTCTAGGATCACAGTCCTTAACAGATCTATCCCCATCCCCCAATAGATTCAAAAGCTGGGAAATCATATCATAGATATTCCTACAAGTTGTGAACCAGGAAGTGCCAGTTTTAGTCTCACCTTTGCCATGAACTCACTGGGTTAATCTGGCCCATGGAAGTTCCAAAGCCAGCCCAAGACCCCATCCATCTCCCTCTTCCAGGCCTCAAAACATTCTCAAGCCCCCACCCCCTGGGGTGCAGCAGGGAGACGCATCAGCAGGGGTTCCCCCTTAGTTCTATGCTAAGGGGAAGTGGTCACAAGGAAATCCCACTGTTATCTCCATTCACTGATCAGAGGTACAGCGGGGAATTGTTCGCCTCGTTAGAAAATCAGTTAGCCCCTACCTCTCTCTGCAGTGAGAAAAAAACCTCTGTTCAGAGAGAGGCAGAAGCCATCATTCCTGCTTCTCTATTCGTAGAACCTTGGTCTGATCTAGCAAGGCTCTTCTTATGTTCTTAAGGCTCTGAACATGCCCAGCTTTCTTCCTTTTTCCTTTGCTGTATCACAAATTGCTTATGAAAGTCCTCTTGATTTCAAAACTGTTTTCCCAGTGGTTTGGGAAAGCTGCTGTTTGAAGAATGCATGCCAAAGCTCCCTGGGTGCGTGCAGAGCTAGTTTTGTGGTTCTTCAAACCCTGGTCAGTGACAACAGTCATGCAAAGTACTTTAGGCCTTTGCTCACTTTATTTGAATAGATTTCCCCGCTGTTTTAACCATGTGCAATTTCAGTTTTTTAAAAAAGCCTTCTTTTCTGCTAACCTAAGTACTTTTTCTCTGGAGGTGAAATGATTAAAAATATTGCTAAAAAAAGTAGGCTAGTATACTTAAAATGGGACCCGAAAAATAGAGGAAATGCTACTTAAGCAATTTCCTATATGAAATTATTTGATACTGTCTTTATTTCAGTATGAGTTGATTTTTTCAACAGGTGATAAAAACAACGACCAGCAAAAAACAGGTACCAGTGTGGTGTAGTGGCTAGAGTGTCGGACTGGGAGTCGGGAGATCCGGGTTCTAGTCCCCACTCGGCCATGGAAACCCACTGGGTGACTTTGAGCCAGTCACAGACTCTCAGCCCAACCCACCTCACAGGGTTGTTATTGTGAGGATAAAGTGGAGAGGAGGAGGATTATGTATGCTGTCTTGGGTTCCTTGCAGGAAATATAGCAGGATATAAATGCAGTAATAAAATAAAATAAAATAAAATAAAATAAATACACCTTTTACCACTTTTTCTAGATGGTTCACAACAGTTAATATGAGGTTTCAAAGCTCCAAACATAATAAAGTATGATTTTAAAACAAATACATGTTGTTTATGGCTTTGTAACAGCCATAAGTAGTTCATCCTAAAATGACATAATCAGGATCCCAACATGTCAAGAGCAACTGGCTATTTATACTGTTCTAAACCTGTTCTGAAGGGAACTTCAGAAATATCCCAAGAGACATCTGTGGAAGTTGAATTAGGTGATGCGGAAGCCACTGCAGCAGTCCAGTGTGAGTTAGGCCCAGTTGCCAGGGCCAATACAAGAAACCACATCCCATGAGGTTTAGAATACTTTAGGGCAATAACATATAGATGGGGTTTGCTACAGCAGCCAAGCCCTCTTGGGGATGGGAAGGAGATGGTTAGTTCTGCAGGAGGCTACAGGCTTCTCAACACAAGGCTTTTATTGTGTGTTCATTATTGGTCACTCACTGTAGTTTACAGGTCCTTTACACAACGTCATCACCTTCCAGGCCTCTCTAGTACTTTGTGACCATGTTTCTTAATGGGGAAAATCTGCTTTTTTTAAAAAAAAAAATGGCATTTTGAAGCGCTCCAACAGCTCCATATACTTCCACAATTCCGCCATACCATAGCTTCATTTAGTGGCTATATAATGAAACATGTAGAATTTGCAGAGAAAGGAAATTCCTGAAAGAAAGCATGTGTAAAGGAGCTGAGCTTAATCCCACAAAGGGTCTGGAAGCAGAAGTCCTGGTAAAGGTGCAGGATAAAAGCCCGGTGTAGAGAAGCCCTTAGAGAACCTCATGCCTGACCTGTTGGGAACTATGGACAGGAAACTTCCTAAGAAGGCACAGGCTATCAGGAGAGCTGTATGTCCCATGACTGTTCCTGTTGAAGAATATCCAGAGGCAAGACAGAGGAGCCCTGTGTAAGGAAGGGTTAAATTGTGGAGTATAATATATTCATGCAGACTGTATTAAAGCAGTCTTTTAGGAATGTGAGGAATGTATTGTGCTTATGTGAGGTTTTAACCTTCCTGCAAAGAAGCAAAATAGTGGGGGTCCTAGAATGACTAAAAATAGAGAAGAAGCAGATGTTTGTGACATATCCTTCCATGCTGTTCTGAAAGAGAATTTCTACCAACATTTTCAACATTTTGTAACGAGGAACATTTTGCTGTAAGTTCTACAGTAATAGAATTGGCTGCTTAATTCAAATCATTATGTTAAATTTAACCCTCCCCGGTGTTCTTTCACCTTGTTGTTGCCCCTTTAGTGTTGCCCAGTCCCAACACTGCAGTGACAGTCAAAGCCACAATTGGCAGAATTTCCCTCTTGATGCAGCTACTGCTTCCTTTGGCCACTGTCTCTTGACCGTCCTACCTGGTTGCGGTAGAAGACCAGTGTTGAAGTAAGATTCTGCCAGTCTAGATAACTTCTTTATATAGACTAGGGGGAGACACCATCTTCTTCTTTATCTCAGGCAGCAAAATGTCTTGGGCAATCCCTGCTGCTTGCCACTCCTGTATCTTCCCTAGCACAGCCTCCTGATGTTAAGTGCTTTGAAGTTTTTTCAGAGTCCTCTCTAATTTGCTCCTTAATAACTCAGTGTCTTGTTTCTTCTGCCATTTCTTGTTCTCCTGCAACTTCCCTTCATTCTTTGTATGTCTGGACTTCCTGTCCATTTTTAAGTTTCTCTACATACTGGGGGCCCTTCCCAATCTTCAACTAGCTCCTGTGGACAATTTGGACAATTTCAACTCCAGCCAAACTGACAACATTCCATTCCCTCACAGAAGCTGGTCTGAAAACTCTTTAATTCCCACAGTCAGTGCCAGTCAGTACCTGCAGCTTCATGGCCACAAGCACAGTACAATATCAATTCTGCTTTATTTGTGAATGCTGAACAAACAATTTGACAAATAATACACAGGCTCCAAATTGTGTGAGCTGATTGCAACGTCACCAACCTTTACACTAGGCCCATCGCATAAACCCTTCTCAGGCCAAGCACCACCACCTGAAAGAGGGTTAAATAAAACCTTTCCCCCAGCTATGAGGGAAATATAGGTTCTCTCAAAATATACTATGGGAATACTCTGGTGTGGATGTTTAATAACTGTAACGCAGGTAAACAATGCCAAGCTGACACATGGTATTTGGTAGCTAACAAAATAATAAGTTTATTGTTATTTAAAAGCTTTAAATAAAAATATAATACTTTCAATCCTGCCTAATCTTTCAATCCACACACCAACCACCCCACTGTCTTCACACCAATCCGAAATCCCTTGAATCCAAACACCTCAATAAACAACTCTCTCATACTCACTCCTCAAACTCACACACCTCACAAGCTGCCAACACTCTCCTTAAATACTCCTTCCCCCACCTATTTCATCATAAAGCACACCCACTCAGTTCTAACATTCCATACTTTCAGTCATACTAACTAGAGATACACAAGATACTAAATTGTGGGGTAACGCCACACTGATCTGTGGAATTGTAGCTGTTGTCTTGCTTGGGAGAGGGGATGGAGTTGAAGTTCCATCTCTATAGTTCTGGGATTGTAAGCCCCATTTGTTCGGCACAGGGAGAGGAGGAGTCAAATATGAAATACTGACATTTCACCAGAACTTAATTCAGGACCTATATGTACTTCTTTTCTTTTTTCTTTTTCTTTTAGCTGATAGGAACTTAAACTTTTCTGGAAAGTGTCCTGCTGAATCAGTGGTACTTCAACATTGTTTAAATACTGTCATGTGAGACCAAAAAAAGGTCATGACTCTGTTGTTTATAACTCTGTTATTTCCCCCCAAACACATAAATTGCTACCAGACTGTTAATGGATTTAAACCATGCAAAGGCATTTCAGACAAAAAGGCATTTTGGTGTTTTGCAATACTATAATGTATGACACTGCCTTCTACATAATGTAAACAGTTAGGCTAACAGATCACAACTATAGTTTGCCTTTTGTTTCTTTTGCAACCTTTCCCCAAACTCCTAAGAACTATTGCAAGCAAACAAACAAAGCCACAGGAATGACGACAGTTGGGGAATATAAACTGATGTGGTTGCGGTTTCACTCAGAGGGCTGGTGGCTGGTATTAGTAGAGCTGATCTTCTATGTAACTAAAGTGGTGTGTCAATCTTTCCATTATAAACCTTAACCTCTGTGAGTTACTCTCTTTACAGACCCTGTGGCATATTCACAGAAAATAATACCTATCCCTAGAGAAACTAAACCGCATTTAATCTCACAGACTGTTTAAACAGCTCTCCTAGTTACTATACTAGAGGCTGCTTAACTAATCTCAACCTACTGTTGCAGATTAAAAATGGGGCAGGGTTATTAAAAACAAGTAGAAAAAACAACATGCTGTTATAGAGCATTCTGGGAATGCACCTGCAAAATCAGTGTTCTTGTTCTTGTGGAGTGCTTCCGCAGATAAAGGAGTCTCTCTTCTCCAAACAGTTGCCCTCCATAAATTGGGGGTGATGAAATGTGATGATGGAGAAGGGAACGCTGGAACACTCCGTCTCCTCATGTGTTGCCCTATTCAGGTACAGAAAACTTGAATAGGGTGTTGATCTTTGAAAATTCCGATATGCCTAACATAATCTCCACTTCCCAGATTAATGTGCAGATTGATGCAGGGTGTTGGCTCAAAAAAGTTTCAAAATACATTTAAAACTGCACGTTAAGAGAAAATAATTTAGAAATGTGTATTTTTAAAGAAAACATGTTTTGAAATACTATTTAAATATTATTTGAAAGTGAATTTTTGTGTGGATATTTTTTAAAAATCACAGAATAATGTGGAAACAAGTTGCAGCAGGGTTATTGGTGAAAACATGGAAAGAGGACACAGAGCTGATGTAAGACTGAATCAGTCATTGCTAACTAAAAGCTGAGTTTGCTAACTACATTGCTAACTACAGACTGAGCTCTGTAGTTCAAGGGCGCCACTTACATTGCAATACTAACTTGCTTGAACATTGTCAGCTGACCCAGGCCTGATCCACCAAACCCCGATAAAGCCCCTGGCTTCAGAGCCTGTTCCTCAATCTAGGCTAGATCTACACCAAGCAAGATATAAACTTTGAAGACTGTTTGAAACTGTATATGGAGTGTGTCATGGGCCCCAACAGTTGTCGATACCATTATAAACGGTTTTAAATCAGTAATATAGATCCTGCCCTAATACCATGATCCTGCCTATCTTCTGCATCATTTTTTTTTCTAATTCAGGCCTTGGATTTTTACCTCTGCCTACCTTTTACCTGCTACTGGTTTGCTGCTCTGGGCCTTGTTGGATAGGGTGACCAACTGTCAGGATTTCCCCGGATTTGTCCTGGTTTTTGTTCTTTCCATGGTGTCAGGGGGGATTTTCTATAATTTTCAATAATGTCCTGGAATGACACACCTTCCTCTTTAAGGCTGCCATTAGCATGGCAGGAGGGAATGACATGCTTTCTTGAGGCACATCATTCCCCCACCCCGAGCTCCAATTGAGGTCTTAAAGGGGAAAGTGGGTCATTCGTGGATATTATAGAAAAGGCCCCAATTGGAGTGGATGGTGGTGGTGCAGAATGAAATCCTTTCCCCTCCTCCACTCCAATCGGGTTCTTTAAGGTGGCGGGGGAATAACGTACTTTCTGCAGGACTCAGAAAGCTGCTTCCCCCCACACACACTAGGTGTCCTCTTTTTTGGTTTCCCAAATATGGTCACCCTATTGTTGGACAGAGTTGTTTGCCCAACTTTGGCTATGCTTTGCTTGCCTGCTCTGGAACCCAACTCCTGCTGATTTTGAATCATGCACCTGCCTCTGGCCTACTTGGATGGCCAGCCACTCTCTCCCCTCACTCAGCCTGATGGCCTAGTAACCATACATTATTTATCATACATGATACAGAATATTATAATTTTATTTATTTATTTATTTATTTATTGCATTTATATACTGCCCCATAGCCAAAGCTCTCTGGGCAGTTTACAAAGATGATAAATGACCAGATGCATAACAGAATGAATAGTAGTTGTATCCAATGTTTATTCTGCTTAGATTAGAGGCATTGAAATGAATGTGACTTCAGTTAGACTAACATTGGATATAACCCAACAGATCCTGTTTTGTTGTCAGAATGACATTTTCTGGTGATGAAACAGTTGTTTTCAAGTTTGAATTTCCCTGATGTGCATGGGCTAAAGCCAGAAACTTTGACTTAATTAAACATACTCTTTTGTTTAAAATTGGTAACGAAAGTAGAGGATTTTAGCCATATTTGGAATAAGCTTAGTTTTGGATTTTCACCCATCTCTATACTGAATACTTTCTTTCTGGCCTTATGTAATCTTCCATATTGTGTTATTTGAGAACAAGGTACTTCTAAGTGGGTTCCTAAATGTACCCCAGTGACATGAAAAGAGGCAGTGTGTAGAACATGTGGTTAAACATGTCAACTGTAGATTATTTCCTTATGGTGACATGGAAACCTCTGTGACAATCAGATGGTTTCAATTTAGTGATAATGCATTTGTTTTTTGTTTTTTTAAAAAACCAATCTTTTCAGCTGCAGATCAAATTAATTTTACTGTATGTTTTTGTCACTTGTACTTAAGGTGATAGACCTCATAGAAATGTCACACCAACTGGCTCACTGATAGTATTTCCCTTTATAAGTTGCAAGTAAAGTTGATAAACTTCTGGGCTGTTCAAATTTTAATTTTGTTTCTGCATTAGATATTAGGATGCCATACATTCATATGGTTCTTAAAGAGAATCAAGATGCTATTGATAAACTATTATACTCCAATATTTTCTGTGGTCCTCCTGTCTTTTTTCAGATCTTATTTGTAGTGATTCCGTTTGTCTTAAAATGTAATTGCAACACCAGCTTGTCCAGCGTGGACTGGCAAAGTGCTATTCTGGCTTTTGAGGGTTAGTGTCTTTATAATTAATAGCTTCCTCCTTGCTCCTTCTTTTTAAAGAGGCCTCTGGCCTTATAATTATTTGTTTCCTTGTGTGTGTATTTTCATAATTTCTGAACTGGTCCTTAATCAGCCAGTTGCTATTTTGTGTGGAGCAGGGGGAGCTTTAATTACTGATTTCGTTTTTGCAGCCATAACAATTCCTCATTTTTTATTTTTTTATTTTACTTTTTATACTACAGTTGCAAAATTACACATTTTTTTTTTAAAAAAAAATAGCAGTTCCTCTGGCTGCCATTCAGCAATTCAGGAATGCTATTGCTCCAGGAAGAAACTAAATAGAGTGGCAGAAGCCACTTTAAAAGAAGGAACAAGTAGCTACTAAATAAAAAGAAAGTTGCAGGAAGAATCAGGGCCTTTGCCATAACGGGGCTTACTTCTCAGTAAATATGAGGTAAGATCCAATGTCGCATAGAGCAGATTTTTGAGGGCATAGAGGGCTGCAGACGCTGAAGGCAAACTCCATGTTAGACATTATAAGAAAAGGAATTGAGAATAAAACTGCCAGTATCATACTGCCTTTATACAAATCTATGGTGCGACCACACTTAGAATACTGTGTAAAGTTCTGGTCACCACACTTTTGTTCCCCAGACTTTAATATTGCCATGATGGCCATTACTAAAGACTCTGGGGCCTGTTGAGCCCACCCCCTGCCCTATATTCCCGCACCTACCCTGCACTGGGATCCACCACCTAACTTCACCCACTCTCTTAATCTGAACTGAAGCCACTATTGACAGACTCTCAAACAACCATGTGACATCAGAGCAATGTAAAAAGTTGCAGTAAAATGATACATATCGAAAATGCGCAGCTTCGCAGAGGGCATAGCACAATGTGGCTGTGAGGTGGTGGTCGCATCGTATAAACAATGGGGAGCAACTCTGCAGCCACGATGGAGTATATAGAGCGTATAGACAGGCCCCCAGTCACTATAAATATTGGTAAGGGATGATGGGAGTTGTAGGCAAAAACATCTGGAGGGCCATAAGTTGCCCACCCCTGGATTGTCTGATTTATATTTGAGGTTTTTAATGCAGTGTTTATAATAAAAGTCATTGGGAGGTCTCTCTGTAGGGGGAATGTCTATTCTTGATGAAATTATTGGTGGAGCTAAGGGGGTTGCTTGTGTGAACACATGCACATGCTTTTCAGCTATCTGCCACTCCCAGACCTGAGAGAACTGTAAAATAATAAGTCCAGGAGCAAACTGATTTTTTAAAACTTGTATATTTAAATGGAAGACCACAGGAGTGATTTGCCAGCTTCCTGAGCTTCATTTAGTGATTCCTCCATGTGTCCATTTCAAGGCAGAAGTGCAGGTTTATGGCACAGTTTGACACTCTGGAATGGGGCATCCTGGTTACAAAGTTGCCAAGTGATTAAATCTGATGGTGGGGGGAAACCCTTGAGACAAAATTCTTGGCAGTTTTCTACTTCGTGTAGAGTGTTTCAGGTCACAGAGGTCCTGTAAATAGCCCAGTAATGGCTGGTTCCTCAGAAGGCATAAGCATATGGTTTGAGTTTGCAGAATGATTCGGAAGCATGCTGTGAGATAGCTACTGATAACAAGCAGATGTGAAGCGTGCTTTTCAAGAGTGGGGGAAGTAAGAAGGGGAACTGCAGTAGACATTAGTTGAGTCTGATTCTGGTAGGCATGATATAATTCCCAATATAACTGCTTTTGGCACTGGTGTAAGCTTTAGGGATGAAGAGAGCGTATATTCAAGGCAAAAAACTGTGCCCCTTTCCTGCAGATATACGACTTCTGAAATTGTATATGCATGTAAATGGGTTCGGAGCCCCTTTTTTATGATCTTATCTCAAAAACGTACAAAAAATAATTGGCCATTTATCTCCTATACGAGCTTTTGTTCTCTGTTGTATAATATTTTAAAGTATTGTAATAATACTACATACCCACTAATACTTTAAAATCCAAAGGATAAAAACTCCATCCTTGCACATGGATAAGATATTTTTGGAAGACTTGCATAATTTTACCCACAGGAAGCTTTCTAAGCCTGGCCTCTAAAAGCAAACTTCTCTGTCCCTGCTGTCTGAAGGCTGTTGGTACTGTACTTGCACCACAAGTGCCATGATATGCTGGTTGATATAATGTGAAATGGAACCAGCCATCTATAAAGTATGAACACTTTAAAGGATGATGGTTGAGCAGGGTATTGAGCATGCACAGTCACCTAAGAATGGACTACTGCCTCTGCGCATACGTATGTTGTAGCCTTCCAAGCCTGCACAGTTAAGAATAAGGAGGGGGGATGGAAAGCTTTCCTTTGAAATTCTGGACCTGCCAATAAAAAATCTGGGAGATGACCAGGACGCTAGACATACATGGTGTGAATTTGGACTCTAGAGAGCATTTTTCCTGCATTTCCTTTTCCTCATTTATTTATTTATTTATTTATTACATTTATATACCGCCCCCATAGCTAGAGCTCTCTGGACGGTTTACAGAAATTCTAAAATTGAGATAAAAATGAGTATACAAAATCTCAAATTCTAAAACGCAGAACATACATACAAAAAGCATCAAAAACCATTAAAAATAAACATGTGGTTTAAACAATGAAGAAACTAGCTGTCGGCTGTCTCAGGCGCTTACTTAACAATGGCAGCACTCAGATGACCAGCTATGGAATGGATTATGTATTTTCTTACTATTTAAAATGATTTTAGGTAGAACCCTCTTTAAAGGTAGAACCCTCTAGCATATAAGATAAAAATACATAAATACCAAGTAGAAAAGCAATAAATAAATATTAATTAAATATGTTAAAAACAGGTAACACCAATATACCCGATCCAGTATAGTATCAAAGGTCCTGCATCTGCATTCGTAAGAACACAAACTTCCACATCTGACAAGCAAAGCAGAGGTGCCCTGCAGATTTACAAGTGGTGTTTACAGTGCACTAGATCCCCGTAGCTCATCCAAGCAAGCCAAACCTTATGATGCAGGAAAAGTCAAAGAAGCTTGAGGGACACTACCATGGGGGTGAAGAGGTAGAGAAGAAATCTTCTTGAATGTCAATGATTAAGTACCCATCTTAGTAAGAAGCAGTGGGAAATCAATTAAGTTCTCGGATAACCGGAGCTGAATTTTAACTTTGGGAAAAGACGATCTTATTAAAATGACATATATAGTGGAGTGAGGAGAGTACCTATGTAAGCTGTAACTGAGGGAGAAATCTTATTTGAGAAAAAAAAAGTTAGGGAAAACTAGTGGTCTGAGAACCTAAACAGAAATTAGAATACATTTAAAATGTATTCATAAGAAATCAGGAAATATACCATATTCCATTCCACATTGGAACCCCAAAAATAAGTTTACATTTCTTTAGAAAACTTACTGCTTTTTTTATATGTACATATTTAGCATTGCAGTCTTAACTTTTGTTATAGATAGGGTAAATTCCTAAGCAAATGAGAAACATTGCCCAAGTAGACAAACAAATAAGAAGACTGGCTACAAATGATGAGTTATTTCAATTTTCTACATATTTTTAATGCAGTACAATTAAACTTAGATGAGTGTGTGGGGTGGGAGAACCAGCGGTTTTCGAACTCACCTAAATTCCCCGAAAAACACTTCAAGCTTGTTTCGGCTCGTTCCTATTTTCATTTCATTTGAACAAGAATCGTGTATTTATGTACCCATTTTTTTTCTAAAAGTGTGCCCATTTTCCCCATTGACAGTAGCATAAAAATGCATATTTTTAAAGAGTGCATTTCAAAGAGCCTTTTTAATGCATTTTTCAAATGTGATCCCAAATTCAGGAAGTGCAAAAATGTCTTGGGAATAAAAGCTCTTGCTTGCATTTGCATTTGAGATAAACACTCAGGACATGTTCACATGATTTGTGAACAGCAGCAATTTGTGAACAGAAGCAATACGTGCATCCCCTACGTATTATTGGCAATTCAATTCATAACAAACTGCAAGCGCTCCTAGAGGGCAGTGCAGGATCTGAGCATTTATACTCAGTAGAAAAGTCATGTGTGGCTCTGCTGTAGGATTTATTTACTTATTTAGTGGATAATATCCCACCTTTCTACCAAAAAATGTCACTCAAGACGGCTGGTAGAGCAGGAAATCAATTCTTCACTAGAGGGTTTTTTAAAAACGTCTTCAGGCATATACCCTATTTCTTCAATTCTAAGATGCACTTTTTTCCCCATATAAACATCTCTAAAAATGGGGTGCGTCTTAGAATCGCGGGTGTGTCTTAGGTTTTTTTTTTTCTGTTGGTGGTACTGAAATTAGTGTGCGTCTTACAATCGATGGCGTCTTACAATCGAAGAAATACGGGTATGCTATTTTTACAACCTGAAACTAATATTCACAGCCTAGTAATACAAAACAGCCTACTCATACAAAATGTGTTGCTTCACAACTTCTTGGCATTTTTCTGCAATCTATAAGTTGTAAAAAATGGTGATGATTTTCTCTCCATGCTCCAAAAATCATTGTACAAACCAGCCTCCTCCCAAGAACCAGATGATTCCCAAGTGTGAGGGGATGGGAAGGGGACACTTGCACTGGCTCCCACCACCAACAAAGAAGTAGGAATCTCCACAAGCAACAGAATTAGATGTACAAATGTCAGTATCCCCTCTGCCGTAGCCTCTCACACGTGCAGTTAGTTGAGTGATTCTTGATCAGTTGTCCCCTTTCTGTATTTGTGGCATCTGGATAAACAAATGCAGTGCTGGAATACTGTGTTGTTCCAAGTCATGACTGCTTAAATGAATGAATGGTTTTATTAGCAAATGGAGTCTTTGAGTCTGTCAATATAATTGGAGTCTTTATATAATTGGAGTCTTTTGCTCTGTCGCTATAGAAGTCAGTTGTTGGGTGGTACATAGATAGAGTAGCCAGTTATGTTTTACATATTTTATACATAAAATATGCATGTACTAATTTATGGGTTGGGTCCAGTTTTAGTCATACTTAGAGTAGACCCATTGCAATCAGTGGGACTTAAGTTAATAATGAATAGTTTATGTTAATATATGCGCAGATGCACATTTAAACATAATTACTATAATTTCAGTAGAAATATAATACAACTCACCACAGTGGAGAAGACTGTGTCCAAGTGCCAACTGTTGTTGGGCAAACTTAAGGCTCCTGCTCTCTCGTCTTATGGTTCTTTGTCTATAAAATAGATTGTATAGCCCTTCAAAAGGTGTATGCCTTCAAAATAGAGGACTGGCCTCTGTAAAGTAGGACACATGGCCACCTTATACATAGAACTATACATAAATGAGCCATCAAACTTTCTCTGTTCCCCAACATCCTCTTGTTTTGGTATAAAGTCTACAGCCATTAGTTAACAGGAAGAAGACTTACATATATCTAGTGATGGACATCTCATGGAACCCAAATCTAGCATTAACAACGTGGGGGGGGGGGGAAATTACTCGACACACTCCATCAAATTCCTCCCCCCCCCCCCCTCCAGAATGTACTGCAGCTTATTATTAACAACAGCCACTCAGGGACAATCCTATGCATGTTTAGAGTTTAAAAAATTCTTACAATGCCTAGCATTTACCAGTTTAGCATGGTTGGCTAGGGAATGCTGGGAGTTGTAGGACTTTTTTCTTTCTAAATATGCATAGGATTGCACTTTCAGAATATTAATTTTTTCTAGGCAGATTATGATATTAAACTTAAAGGTGGCATAAATACTAAAAGAAGAATTTACTTTTCAGAATGGCATAAGACAGGTTTAATGTTTGTTTCCAAGATGGACAGAATTTTAGCTGAACATTGTTTAGTATACATTCCCTCCTAGGACTAGAATGTGGAATAATTAAAGATAAAAGCCACAGGGAATTTATGGGCCATAAAAGGCAATTATGTTGACACGTTTACCAGCTGATCTGTCCAAAAAAGAAAAGAAAAGAAGACAAGTCAGTTTGTTAGAGAATAGAGACTCATAAAATGTCAGGGGATCCATCATGAATTATGCATAAAGAAAGAATGTGTAATATTTATATTTTACCATTCATGTAGTGGTGCCTGATGCACCTTTTCTGACAATGATGCAATGTTTCAACATTTCTTTAGTTTGGTATTTCCTTTATTCAGCAATATGCAGCAGTCCTTTGGGGGGATAGTTCCAAACAGCAACACATGTTTGTATTTCTGTTACTAAGGAACATGGTCAAAATTGTTAATATTCAGAACAAGTTTTTAGCTTTAAAAAAAAACCCAAACCCTCATACAATACTCAAGCAACTTTTGGATCTGTTAAGCTGTGTTTTTTGTCTGCTTGTTTGGCATTCCCCAGTTCTCTGCAGGCTAATATTCAGCTTGCATTTGTAGGATTACAAAACATCGCCATTGCTGTATTCTTTACATATCTCTGAAGTTATTTATAGGTCAGGTTCTAGCCATTTGGATTAAAGGACATGTACATATGAGCATATGTACATGTCAGGATTGTAGCTTGGGGTACGTCTGGATCCGACATTACTCCCAGATTGTCAGGTGACTGCTGTTGTCCAAGATGCTTTTTACTAGCTTTGGTTGATGCTAGCTGGGGACTCAGCAGGAAAATAGAGGCGAACCACTGTCATCCATGCCTTGGTGACCTCTAGATTAGTAGACCAATGTAATATGCTATGCACAGGACTGCCCATGAAGACAATTTGGAAATTGCAGCTATGGGAGGGGCCATAACTTAGGAGAAGAGCACATTCTTTGCATGGAAAAGGCCCCAACGTCAATCACCAGCACTTCTAGTTAAAAGGATCAAGAAGCAGGTAATGTGAAATACTTTTACCAGAGACCGTGGGATGCTGCTAGCAGTTGGAATAGACAAATACTGGGCTAGACGTACAAATAGTCTGACCTGGGCCAGATTTACACCAAGCAGGATACAACACTTTGAAAGCATTTTGAAAACTGTATATGCAGTGTGTCCTGGGCCCCAACAGTGGTCACTACAGTTATAAACCATTTTAAAGCAAAAGTGTAGATCCTACCCTGGTATTCAGCAGCTTCCTAGGTAACTGGTACAGCATGCTACTGCCCAGTTCTGTAAAAAGCCTGAAGATGAAAGCATATTTTAAAGGGGAAATGCCATTGGGGAACTTGTACTGCTTCTTTTGTTTCCTCTTCTGAAAGACCCCTCTAACTCCAAATCAACAAACAAGTGTTCAGTTCAGAGGATTTTGAAACCGTGATTTGAACCTATTCTTCTTATTATTAATAATATTTATTTATATAGCGCCATCAATTTTCATGGTTCTCTAGAAGTAGCTTATGAGAAGGAAACTCTCAGAAAAGGTTTTGTGTGCATGTGAATAATGTGTCGGCATGCCCCTCTGGAGGATTGGCTCTGCCTGTATATTGTTGGTTATATTCATAAACAGTGTTCTGGTTATGATCCAACGAAGGTTAAGCATGTCTAAGTCACATGGGTTGGTCAAAGCATATCTTTAACATTCCCAGTGACATCAGTCGGATTTTAAAGGTGTTTAACTTCGGCTGGATAGTTCCTACCTGATCAGGAATGATATTTTCATTCAGGAGAGGCAACACACCTAGGAGATAATTGGCTGCCACTTCTTTATGATAGTGTTGGCCATTAGTGATTGACAGTGCAAATCTTAAAGTCTGCAGCATCTGTTCACAGAATCATCCAAATTTTTTAACTACATGTTTGTAGAAAATCATTCTAATTAAAATGACGTTTCCTGCATTAAATGCTGCATTTAAGGGGGAAAACGCTTTAGTGTTAAAAAGTAATGGATAAGATTTGAGTTGCCTTTTAAACTGGCAGTTTAAAGGATATCAGCCCCAGGAGTTTAATATTCTTTGCACATTTCTGTGGCTTGACATGCTGCTGTAACAAATCTATTATTTTCTCAAAATGAACCATGGCAGGCTTGAAGCTGTATTTTGGGGGTAACATGCAGTTGACACACTTTAGTTTTGGTTGTGTGTGTTTTAATTTCCCCGTGTTGTGATTGAATCTTCTTCTCTTCTTTCAATTAAGATATTTTATTTTGTGCTGAATCACAGTAGGGTATTGTTTGGAGCTTCCACATAATTAAATGGCTATGGTTGTTGAAGTGTGTAATTAGGATTTTTAACAATTCATTCTGTGACCTACAATGAGCAAGAACAAAGCCATAAGCAAAATGACTGGGTTATAAAAACAAGTGAGAGCTTATGGTCAAACTAGATAATGGGGATTCTTCCCCTTCTTAATGAAAAGTTTTGTGTACATTACATGCAATTAAAAGTATTTCCTTTGTTGAGACTCTTCCAGAGAAAATAATGGCATCCTTTTCAGACACTTTATTATGTCAGATGTAGAAGAAAGGATTAATGAAAGGGCACAGCGGATGACTCTGTGGTTTTGGAAAAGAGGTCTTCATGTGTATGGTGTGTTAAGATACTGTACATATGACTTTCGGAGGCATCGATGGGAAATCGGTAGAAAAGTCCTCTTGAAGCTGAGAGGCATGCGGGCACCTATTCTTTGCCTGAAAGCTCCATTGTGCACTTCTTCCACGTGGTTCTTAGTAGCATCAGTTTTCCTCCAAACTTCAGTGGAATCTCTTCCACTATTACTTTAGAATTTGTGAGCCAGTCTGCCGTTTTTACCCCAAGTCCTGGAGAGTTTGGAAAAATAATATTCTTTTCAGTTTGCTCTTTTGGTTTCATATTTTCAAGGTTTTTTTTTTCATGTGACAGCATTACCTCATATTTTTTGGAAGTTTCCGTGCCATATCAAATTCCGGAACTAGCTTTAACATGGAGGCAGTTTGAATGGGTCCTCATTTTGTCTGCGAAATTATAGAGAGACAATTTCAAGACTCAAGCCACTTAGGCTCTTAGAACTCATGAAAACACTTTCTCTGGGACACTCTCTTGGATGTCCAGCAGAAAGTATTTTAAGTATTGCTGTCTATAGTCATAATCTACAGTCTATAGTCATATTCTATGGATTTTTCCACCTAAACTCTCTGCAGCGGCTTACACACAGAATACTCACAGTACTATTTTTTTACGTTTGAAATTGTTGGGGTTGAGTTTCAAAAATGATTTGTGCATTGAACTGTCAAAAAGGAAAACCCAGGTAAACACATGTTATCCTTTATTGACCAAGTCGGATCACAGCCTCTGTACAAATTAAAACTAAATGCTTTCCTGCTATTGTGCTACAAATTTCAGCTTGACTGAACTTCCCTTGTATCTATTTTCAGGGCACATCAGTCTCCAAAAATAAAGACTGATGTTGAACAAAATTGCCCTGGTTTTATTTGTTTTAATTTATAAAGTCCATAGATCACGTAATTGCTTGATGTCTTAAAGAATTAATGCTCCGAAAGCTATAGAAATTATAGGAATATATGAGAATTATAGGGATATATCCTAATATATATTATCTTAAAACACCAAACCATTCTCATGCATTGACACTATGAAGCGGTAGGTTAATATCTTGTACAAACTAGTGATGTGCATGCCAACCCTGACAGGGCTCAGCGGGGGGGGGGGGGGGAATGGGTTTTTTCAAACCTTCCTGCCAAATGCTCAAAAAAATCTAAAATAGGTAAAAGAACTTTTGACAAGGATGTAGCCATGCTAGCAAAGTCTGCTGTTGTCGTTGTAATAATAGTAGTAGTAGTTGTTTACATCAATGGATTGGATATATAACATTTTATTAGAAGATTCAACATAACTTGGTATGCTTGAATTACAGGGAATGAAGAGGGTTGTAACAAAGCCACATGAAAACAAAGAATTTTTTTTATCACAAATTCTTATTTTCCAGGACTCACAGTGGTGATTCTGATTCATTTACTTTTTGGGATAGTGTAGTACTGAAGTCCCTCCCCTTGGGATAGGCATGATCACCATCTTGGAATAACTCATTCAATGGGAGAGCTGGGGAATCCGCACGTCGTTCTCAGGCCACTTCTAAGCGACCCCAGTGCGGCCCCAAAGCGATAATGTAACTTACCTGGAGAAGAGCCGAGGAAGAGACGTCCTCGCCGCCGCCGCCACCCAACTCCCTCCTCGCCGGCCGGCGAGGAGAGCTCTGGGGAAGAAGGCAGAGTGGAGCACCCCGCCTTCTTCTCCCAAGCTCTCCTCGCTGGCCGGCGAGGAGGGAGTTGGATGGTGGCGGCGGCGGCAAGGACGTCTCTTCCTCGGCTCTTCTCCAGGTAAGTTACATTATTGCTTTGGGGCCGCACTGGGGTCGCTTAGAAGCGGCCTGAGAACGACGTGCGGATTCCCCCCTGGTTCTCCTTCCAGACCAGCACTGCCCCCAGCCCACAGTGCTAGTTTTCTACTTATGAAGAAGCATTCACATTTTATATAGGGGAGCATTCAAAAATGTGATTTTCCACCTGCAGTCCATTCTACCATCTCATTCTGCCTAACTTCAAGTAATTAATGTAACATATTGGTATGCAACCAAGATTTAAAAAAATAAATGGCTTACTTATGTTTTATATTCTTTATCCCACCCTCCCTCCAAGTGGTTTTATCTTTCTCCTCATTTTACCTATAACATCATGACCCTCCAGTTTTGCGTCTGTCTCTAACCAGCACTTTTGGCGAGGTTTTTTTAGAACAGGGAAAGTGGCATTTAAATGTGAATGTGAAAGAAAGTGGGATTTCCTCTTGTGTATTTGGTATTCTGTTATACCATAGTGCCACCTAGAGGTTTTGTAGCAGAAACATAGGAAAGAAAACAGTCCTCATGTAGTGCTTGGATCTGAATTCTTCAACAAAACTAGAAGTAGATACTACAGATTAACAGTGGATTAACAGCCTCATGTAGAAAAAGTCTGACAGAAGGTAACTGGCCCTAGGTCACCCAGTAAGTTTCAAAAAGAGTTATTGACACAATAAAAATAAACACCTCTTGAGGTGGAAAGTCCTACGCCAAGGATATGGTTCCTTAATGACAAGGCAGATCAAGTTTCTAGAGAATCTTTAGGTCATTATCTTTCAACTTTGTTTGATATTAAAGATAGGATTTCACTTATGTTAGTAAAGCAAGGCTCCCAGGAAAAAAACCACAATGGGAAACACTTAAGAATTATTCAGCAAGAAAATGATTACCCTCAGTCATTCAACATGATGACCCTTGAGATGAAATTAAATATATTGGTGAGCCTGTCTCTTTGAAAAACATCTCTCTTCTTATTGAAAAAGGAAAAAGTGTTTTTTTCACTCTTCAGTAGTAAAACTGTTTATCTGCAATATATATATATCACACACACACACACACACACACACACATACATATATATGCGCAGATGGAGACCCCCACATGAGAACAAAGTCCCTGGTCGCTGGAATATAATACTAGAAAAACAAACACTACAAAGACTCGTAACAGGAGGATGTCTTTCTAGTTTGTTTTTTTGTGACCATCTTGGCTCCTGGAGAAAGGGGGTCCCCAAAACATGTGTACCAGCTGGATCCCTTTGTACTGAGCTCCAGTCTGTTTAGCCAGATGTCTTCCCAACAGTGACCAAGAAAAAACAGAGCTGTTATTATAATAAGCCAGGAAACAGAAAAGTGTGTCAAGTGAAAGGAGACTCATTGTGTCCCATCTGATATTTATTAAATGTTGTTTAACTCAGCAGTGAGAAATGTGCAACATCCGGAAGTGACTCCGACTCTCTGGTATGCCCAGCCAGTGACAAAAGTCTGGGAGCAACTCAGCATTAAAGCCATGTGCTCAGATTGCATAACAGAGAGTGCAAACCATGGAACAATAATAACAAATGAAAATCTGATGCAGACTAAGCTCAGTTCTACATGACTTAGCATATGACCTCTCCATACAGCAATGTATGGAGTACTAGTCTTAAGAAGTTTTTAATAAATAATCTACTAATGAGTTGTCAGAATAGTCTCAAGAACGAGATGATTCACTGCAAGCTCATTTTCTTATAACAAAAATAATCATGGACTGAAACCCTGTCCTAGTTGTGCATGCTTAAATTCCATTTCTTTTAATAGCACTTGTAGACAATCAAGGGCAGTCTAGACTGGGATATTCTATTTTAATAAGAGTAATAAAAAAATGCGTGTTTATGCACCTTGTTATGAAAGTAAACATAGCAACTTTGTGCCGTGCTGCAATTTCATTGGCATTCAGACATAACACTAAACCATGGTTTAGCATTATGAGAAAAACTCTAGACTCCCCCTGGACTCATGTGTTCCCCATCTCCCCTTCCCTCTCCTTTGCCAGCACAGCCACTGAAAGATAGGAAGATTGTGCTTCCATTTTCAATTAACCACACTTTAGTGTGTTGTCCAAACCTAAAACTCTGGTTTATCTTAACGATGGTCAGTGAAAATAAGACAGGTTTATAAATTACTGTATGTTTTGAAGTTAGGTTGGTTAAGATTAACTGCAGTTTGTCCATGTTTGGACAACATGGCAAACCGCAGTTAATAAAAATGGAAGTGAGAGTTTCTGAAAGAGCTGGAAGTGGTGGGAGTCCTTAAACGTTGAGTGATCCAGTGATGAGAAATAAAGTGACATAAAGACATGCCTAATTTGAGCAGTGTGCCTTCTGTGGAAGCACACTCACTCTGTTTTTTTCAGATAGGCTGTCTTCTTTTAAGAATCCAGCTCAGTGGAATGTAATTTTTCTGTTTGCAGCCTAAGCTGGTTATGTAAGGTGCTGGTTAGCTGGTACTCTGTAACATCCTGTGGCCACTTCTCTGCCCTAACCCCCTCTCTCTGGAGCAGCAGCAGCAGAAAGAACTGAGCTTCAGAATGTCATGTGTTCTTATATTTATCAGTGTGTATGTTCGTATTTTATTTAAAAAAAAGACGAGGAACATTCAGTTAAATTAATGTACCAGCTGTACTTTTAACACCCCCCACCCCAAGATAATCATCCTGTTCTGATCATGAGGAAGGGCAAGGCTACATTTTTAAGCACACTTACTAGGAAATACGTCCTATCAAACACAGTGGGACTTACTTCTAAGCAACATGCATAGAATTGCACTACGAATTAGTATACAGCAACTCATTGTTGCTGCTGCTGTTGTTGTTGTGTACATATCACCGGTATATGCAGACCTTGTTTGCAATTGCATGCCCATATAAATGTAAATTAGCATAGAATATAATATTAACTGTGGGCCATATTTAGTCTTAGCCATGTGCATACTTGTGAATAGTCATTTTCAGAACAGTCTACAGCAAGAATTAAGCATGGAAAATATCCCCAGCTGGATCTAAGATCTTAATTTTCTTTTGCAGGTATTCAAGAAGGAACACAGTGCACCAAGTGTAAAAGTAACTGGGCACTGAAGTGTTCCATCATACTGTTGTATATATTATGTGCCTTGCTAACAATAACCGTAGCCATTCTGGGATACAAAGGTATGTATCACATTATTATTATTATTATTATTATTATTATTATTATTATTATTACCTCCATAGACTAGATTAGAACTGTGGGCCAGAGAGTCCACATACCTGTGGCAGGGAGGCATCAGGGCATATGTATAATCTATGCCCATATAAACCAAATTGTGGCAACCCCCTAAAAACAGGAGAGCATGCATATTGTCCCAGACTAAACATTATGACATAAGTATGGCAAGTTGGACACATGCAGTCCCAATGCCCTACAGAACACAGAATTCCCAGCAGCTTGTTGGTTTCAAAGGAACTGACTTCTATGTAATTGTGCTGCTTAGGGATATAGACTTGGAGTTCCATCACACCAGCGGTGTAACGCACTCTCGCCACGTCTGGTATCTGGTATTGCAGCGCAGGACTCACATGACATCGTCCCTGTCCTGCACCCATCTGACCTCTTTTCCTCCGTTTTGTGTATTATTTTCTTGTGGGAAAACGTTGGATTATTTTCCCCAAGTGGAGTTAATGTACCCTAAGCCTCCATGTATTGCTGTCCTCTCACTTTTTCCTTTGTTGGGGGCATGTGCTTTGAATAGAGTCTTGCTGATGAAAGGGGAGGGCTGTGTGGTTCTCCTCCTCCAGCACACCCTGTCAAATGAATAAACTTGTGCTTAGTTGGTTGAATGGACTTTTTACTGCTCTAACCCCACCCTCATTGCCCGCAGAAACTGAGTCCAGCCAATGAAACATTAAATCAGTAAATCACTAGACAACAAACCCAGAGCAAGGAGGGGAAGGAGCCCATGTCCCTGAGGACCCCAGCAGATCTCTGCTTTTATGAACTGGAGATGCACAGCTCTGCATTAACAAAGTAAAGGAAAACAGATCCTCCACAAATGCAAACAGGTGGAATTTTGCATTGGTGGAGAATGGTTTGAGGAAGGGGGGAATCAAAAATTTTCTAAAAATTAAGGCATGAACAGATCTGATTCAAACTTGGTAGGGATAAAGCCCTCCTTAAGAGCTATCACCATGTCAAGTTTCATCTCTTTATCTTTACAAATTACACAGATGTAAGCATTTTGATTAGCCACAGATGTCAATATCAAAGCTACCACTCACCCCACTCAGCCTCTTCCAGATATGGAGATGTTCAATTAAGAAACATACACACACAGCATTGATGCTTGAAAAACTTGGATAATTTCAGAGACATTAGAAGCTCCGATTGGGTGCAGTAATTGAGCAGTTTCAGGCTGCCATTCTATTGTATTTGCCCAGAAATAAAAACATATAAAAATATTAAAAAGTTAACTGCAGGGGGAAGGAGAATGTAGGGGGCAGGGCAGGAGATTTCGCTGGCATAGTAGCGATACAGGTGAAAAGATACATGAGATGAAATAGTGCAACAACATACAAACATGAAAGTGCCCATCGCTAGACTCACTAAGGAAATGGAGAGGAAAACCGCAGACTCAAACCGGAGGAAAAAAGTAGGTGTGATGGAGCTCTTTGGGAGAAAAACAAGTTTCTGCGTGGAAAGTATTAACATGCATTCCACTGGGAACTTCATCCAGGTAAACCCAGTAGAAATCTATCAAGGGAGATGTTTCATCTACTTCAATCCTCTGTACTGGTAAAGGAAATCTCACACCCAAGCCTCTATATTTTAATGTGCTTAGGGATTTTGTGATGGTGAAACTTCTGATAGCAATTGGGTAGGCTTCTGTGATGTAATGGAATATTGAGAGAATGAAACTGTTAACAATATTTGGCTGTTGGTTCCCCCCCCCCTTCCCTATCCCAAATGTTTGCGATGGGTAACAACCTAAAAAAAAACATTAAAACGCCACTGAACAGAGTAACATTCAATCCAAAATTTTAGTAATAAAATGTCCAATTTCTGTGAGGGAATCTAAATATCAATTTGACTTGGGGAAAAACACTTTCATGACTGTGATTACTATATATGATGTTAAGAGGGGGGAAATATAGCAGGGGCTCAGTTAAAATTCTCCTGACTGTTCAACAGAAATAATTAGATTATCAACTGCTCTCATTAGATAATATTTACAATTTTACAGCAATAGTATGGCTAGATATGAACATCGTAAGATCATCGTTTTCTGCTTATTCCATACCTCTATTATTCCCTTCCAGAAAATAAATGTACCTCTTACTTTCCAAACCAAAGAAAAAATTAGAAGCATGCATCATTCAAGTCTTGGTTAAATTATAATAGTTTAAATCCTTGCAGTCAGTGATTTAGGTTTTCCAAAAAATTGCATCAGAACATTTTTTGTTTGCTTCAGATAATCATTAGGGAATGATTTAATTTAACATGTTTACTAAATACGAGTAAAATAAACCACAAAGCTAAAAAAGTACCCTATGTTATTATTTTTTTGTCACAAAACAACACAGGTATTTGACCTGAAATATTTGCCGGGACAGGGAATTAAAGCACACTTAATGTGATTTAAATGTTATATTATGTAGATATGTTTATTGGAATACATGGAAACATGTAAAGACAATAGAACGTACTTCCTTTACATTGTTTAAGTGAAAGAAACAAAGTTGCTGAAAACTGTTGACACAGTAATCCCAGCATCCTTCAGTCATCATGGTTGGCTGGGGATTCTGGGATTCTGTTTAACACATCTGGAGGGCACCTAGTTAGCTAATTAATTTTAGCAACCCAAAGAACTATTCATGACAGGCTAAAAACCATTCACGCTGTTTCAACTAGTTCAACTCTCTTCCACTATCTATGTTTGTTGGCCTACTTTGGGCTCATCTACACCAAGCAGATATTCCACTATGAAAGTGGTATATAAAAGGCAGGAGTCACACTACTGCTTTATAGTGGTACTGAAGTGCCCTGACAATTGTTGGGGCCCATTGATACATACCATATGCTGCTTTCATACCACTTTCATAGTATTATATCCTGCTTGGTGTAGACGTGTCATGGGCCCCAACAGTTGTCAGTGCACTTCAATGCCACTATAAAGCAGTAGTGTGGCTCTTGCCTTTTATACACCGCTTTCATACTGATTTCATAGTGTAATATCTTACTTGGTGTAGATGAGCCTTTAGAGTTAAATTGTCACTACTTATTAGTTCCATTTCACACTGAGGGCTCATCTACACCAAGCAGGATATTCCACTATGAAAGCAGGATGTAAGAGGTAGGAGCTACACTACTCCTTTATAGCGGTATTGAAGTGCATTGACAACTGTTGGGGGCCATGACACATACCATATACCAGTTTCATAGTGCTATATCCTGATTGATGTAGATGTGTCATGGGCCCCAACAGTTGTCAGTGCACTTCAGTACCACTATAAAGCAGTACTGTAGATACTGCAATGCGCATCAATACTACTATAAAGCAGCAGTGTGGCTCCTGCCTTTTATATATCACTTTCATACTACTTTCATAGTGGAATATCCTGCTTGGTGTAGATGAGCCCTGATACAGTTATGTAATTCTGTGTTATATCTGTATTCCCTCACATACTTGCTAGAGAGAATCTCCTGAAAAACTTTAATTACAATTTTGAAACTGCCAAGCTTGCCTAACGATGTATTTGGAATTAGCATCCATTCATTATTACTAATTAACTTATGGAACTAATTTTTTTCTGTGAAAAAATTAAGCTCTGGAAAAGATTCTACTGCACATCACTGCTAGTAAAGATTATTTAACTTTCAACCAGTTTAGACACCATCTTTCAGTTTAGACACCATCTTCCAAATGTATCTCAGAACCTACAATTTTAATTTCCTCGTGTTTCCCAGGCATATTGCATTTGTTTTATATTTGATTCCTCCCTTAGTTTGCCTTCCTGCTGCCAAATCTTGTTACTTTGCTTGCACAACATTGCCAAGTTCTTCTCTGTCTTTTTTTTCTTTTCCATTCATCTTGCGAAAGCTCTGGAGATTTACACCACAATTGCACATAAAGTTGGGCACATTGAAGCACATTGCAGTCAGTGAGCTATAAGTCTGCTCTCCATATTGAAGTATGGCTTTTAGGTCTTGTCTCACTGTGACCTTTTCTTTTCTGGCCTTCCTTTGTCACATCTTTATACCCTCAATTCTATTCAAAGTTAGGATTAGCTACCTTATCTACTGCACTGTTCTCTCTACTGTCACCCCTATTTATTTATTTATTTATTTATTACATTTATATATGGCCCCATAGCCGAAGCTCTCTGGGTGGTTTACAAAGATTAAAAACAGTGAACATTAAAAACAAATATACAAAATTTTAAACCATAAAAAGCATAAAGACAGACTATCCATTTAAAACAACTATTCTGGAGTCAGTTAAAAACTCAGCATATGCTGTTAAATGCCTGGGAGAAGAGAAAAATCTTGACCTGGTGCCAAAAAGATAACAATATTGGTGCCAGGCAAGCCTTGTTGGGGAGATGGTTCCATAATTGGGGGGGCCACCACTGAAAAGGCCCTCTCCCTTGTTGCCATCATCCGAGCTTCCCTCAGAGTAGGCACCCAGAGGAGGACCTTAGATGTTCTTAACCCCACTCTACTTTATGCCTGCACATCATTCTTGTACTACTCTTTTAACTTCCCATCCCTTTGAATCCATCCAGTAGAATGTCTGTGTTTTCAATAAGACTAGCGTGTGGAACAATATGGCCTAGCTTACACAAACTAAACTTCAATACCTACATCCCTGCAAAATCATTCTGTCCTGCCCTAATCTCATAAAACTAATGTATAAATGCTTCAGACCAGATCTGAGATTCCTCACACATATGGAAGCCTTACATGGAGCATCATTATTTATGGTAGTGTTGGGGACAATTCCGCACATGCTTTCCATTGTCCATGCAGTTTCCTCCGACACTACAGCAAATGGGAAAGCACATGAGCTCTGCATGTGTAGCAGGCTGCTTACAGAGATCTGAATTAGTGCTAGCTTTTTTATATATATCCATAACTTCCCTTTGCATATCACTGCTCTCTTTTATATGCCTTTTATTAATACCATTTCTTGAATGCACACGACATATAGGAAAAACATGCTTTTACTGAGAAAATAAAAGGCATGCTTTTTCATGGAAAGTGCCATATGCATTAATTAATTGGTATTAATCAAAGGCCTATAGGGTGTTGTCGTGTCAGTGTGTACACATAGATGAGTGAACAAACAGCAATATATTTAATATTTCAATTTTCCTTGGGAGCACTTTATTGTTGTTGTTGTTATTGCAGGGTCCACAGGCAGTCTCTCATTTAGGCACTGGCCAGACCCAACCTTATTTAGCTTCAACAAGCTTGCTTCATTAGGCACTTTTAGACTATGCCCTGCAAATCTCAGAATATGGGGATAGTGTCTACCAGATACCAATAGGGGTGACAATCTCTCTGGGTGCTTCCAGATGATCTTATTATGTTGCCATTGCCCTGAGTCATTCCCAGACACTTACGGAAGGTCCAGATGATGATGTCTTCTACTTGTAACCCTCCTGTGTTTTCCCACCATGTCTTCTGTCTTAATGCAGAAAATGTGTTAAGCAGCAAAAATAGAACAGCTGCATAATGCCTTCCGGTTACTAGTGCTAGGAACCTTCATCTGGAAGCACCCTCTGATAGGTTTATGCCAAGTTTTATGGTATAGTGTTATGTCATGTTATGAATTATTGGTAAGATACTGATTTAATTGTTCCAGTTGTAGAAAAAATGGACAACGTTACTGGTGGCATGGAAAATTCACACCGAAGATACAACGAGAAACTTACAGAGGTGGAGAGTGACCTGAAAAAATTGGGTAATTCATATGCATTCAAATATAAGCAATACATTGATCATTGCCTGTTTAGTTTATTGATTGATCAGATGTCCCTGGCAGCTAAGGCGCAATCCTATCTTCTTCTTTTTTCCATTTCTATATCACCCAATAGCCAAAGCTCTCTGGGTGTTTTTTTAATTATTATTTAAAGTGCTACAAAAGGGGAAATAAAAGGGGGTGGGGAAAGATGAATACAAACAAACAATCCCCTAACAATTATTATCAATCCATTGGTTATGTAAATATGTATAGTATAAAAAGATAAGAAGAAAGGTTGATTAATACAACTTCTAGGGGAAGGTAACTAAACAACAACTACTACTACAGAAAACATATCTATAAATGTAACTAAATATACAACTGAATTAACTTATAAATGTGCTGTATTCCCTTCATTTATCCTATCTTGATAGTCGGCAGCTTCCGAAGTCGGAGGCTGCCAAGTATCCAGTGCAGGCTGGCTGGAGCAAGGAGGCGACCCTCACCTCCCATGCTTTGGCTGCCCTGCATTTTTGCCTAGATAGGCAATTTTGTGTGTCTAGGTGTAGCTTCAGTCCTATTCCCAGGTTGTAGTTTTCAGCCTGTGCTGTTGCATGTAGTCCCAGAAAGGAGAAAAAGTTCTGTGCCTGCTTCCTTGCTTGAAACCCAGCTTGTGCCATGTGCTATTAGCCAAAGGTTATTCTGAACTCTAGTAGCCCTTGGATAGTCTCTGATTGGCTGTATATCAAATCCTTACATACATTGTATACATAATTATATGCATGTAGCCAGTGTAATATTCTGTATGGCACTGGATTCAGACTTTGATTCATATTCCTGTTCAGCCTTGTAGCCTTCTGGGTAGTGTTGGGCAAGTCAATCCCAATCAACCTATTTTATTTTGCAAATAAGCTGAAATGCGTGGGAATGGCATCTAAATGAATGGATGTCAGGGCATGCAGAATTTCGGCCAGAGAGCTGGTAAAAAAAAATCTCTCTGCTAGCTCCATCCATTCCTTAATTCATTGTGAATCAGTACCGCTGATGTTAAGCACTTTTAAATCCCATTGATTTCATTGGTTTCATATTAAACCTTTGGTTATCTCTCCCTCTGAAAACAAAGGGACTTGCAAATGGCTGGATTATGCCTGGTGACAGGGCCTAAACCATGGGTCCCCATCCTTTTTGGACTGATGAGCAGATTTGTGAATTTGAGAAACTGCTGTTGGCACTATGATGATGGTGATGTTCCATGGAGGATGTGGCTAGTCACATAATGACTGTCATGGGGGCCTGGCTAGTCAAAAGAGTTGAGGGGAAATAAATAGTGAGGCTAGCAGCTGGGGGTTGAGAGAAATAGCACAATAAAGGGGTGAGTGAGAGAGAAAGAACAAGTCTTGGGGCTAGTAAAAGAAACAAAGAAGGCTAGGGATGGATAATGGAGGAAAAATACCAAGGGAAGGAATTGGGTGGACAAATAGCAACACTATATATAATTGCCAGAAAGTTGTATTTCCATATATAGGCATTTCATTGCTGTGGATATATGCAAATACATGTATGTGTATTAAAACCCGGGGGAGCTTTGCGGGTGTCCACAAGCACCATATTGCTCCCCCCCCCCCCAGCCTAGACTGTTTTCCCACTTTTGAAATACATTGTAATATAATAGATAGAGAATGGAGGGAAAATAGCTCAGATGCTTTACAAGGCCCAAGGCTCAGCCCCTGGCATCTTTAAGGAGCAAGACTTGGAAAGTCCTCTATGAGACCTTGGAGAGCTCCCTGCCGCTCAGATCAGGCAATACTGGTCTAGATCGGGGTGCAGAACTTATTTCTGCCTAGGGGCCAGATTCAATTTTAGAGAAGCTCTCAAGGAGCACGTTCCAATAGTGGGTGGGGCAAAAAAATACCAACATGTTTTATCTTAAATCTTTTACTGCCCATAACTAAACCTTTGGAAAGGTATTTCCCCTGTTACATACCAGCTTCACGCCAAGATTCTCGCTCGTATTAAGCCTGAGTTTTTATTATATCAGATCTACGAACACTGGCTTAATGTTGGTTAACAAATCGCGGGGGAAAGGGAGGGAAATAAGGAAATAAGTCATATTCTGACTTATTTTCCTGGATTGTTAATTGACATGATGCCAGGGTTCACCTATTCAGACATAAGAGAAAACTCTGACCTCGTACAAGCCAGTATCTTTGCACCAAAGCTGATGTGCAGTGGGAGGTGGAAGAAAAGGGGTGAGGGGAGAAGTGCTTGGCCCAGAGACTATTGTGTCTTCACATAATAGTGCCAACATAATGGTCATTTTGTTCCAGGGAAATTAAAAATGAGTCTTATGCCCAATATTTTTTTAGTGTGTCTCATCAATTGAATTACGAGTTTGCATAGGAGTTCCTATTTTTTATAATATAGCAAACTCTGTTAAGCTGTAATTCTTCTCCTAAACAATAAAGAAAAATGTTTCACTAAATGTTTCATCTTCTTTTTGTTTTTCAGATTACCAAGCTGGAGAGAAAGCCATGAGCACCAACACAGAACTTTCAAGCTTCAAAGCTGACATTCTGGCCCTCCGCCAGCAACTTCATGAGATTTCAGAGAAAACGGCAAAGAACAAAGATACACTGGAGAAATTACAAGAGACTGGTAATGTGTTAGATGACCGGCAGACCCAAATGAAAGGCGTTTTGGATAGCAATGCTTTCATGATCCTCAGTGTCAACAAAACTCTGCAAGCCTACAATGGCTACATCAATGATCTCCAGCATGACACAAGTAACATTCAGACAAGTTTGCAAAGCCAAATGCATTCACATAATGTAGTCATCATGAATCTAAACAACCTAAATCAGACCCAAGTTCAGCAAAGGGATCTTATCAGTGCATTGCAGAGATCTGTGGATGATACAAGTCAAGCGATCCAAAGAATCAAAAATGACGTTGAAAACCTTCAGCAGGTTGCTGTTCAAGCACGGAAGGACACTGACTGGCTTAAAGAGAAAGTGCAGAATTTGCAGGGATTAGCAGCCAACAACTCAGTTTTGGCCAAAGCTAATAATGATACACTGGAGGAAATGAGCAGTCAGCTTAGCTCATTCAGCGGACAGATGGAGAACATCACCACTATTGCACAAGCCAATGAACAAAGTTTGAAGGAGCTCCAGGAACACCATAAAGAATATGAAAACAGAACATCTGCCAAGTTTAACCAGCAAGAAGACCAATTTCATACCTTTGAGACAGATATTGTCAGCATCATTAGTAATATTAGCTACACTGCCCTTCACTTGCGGACACTAACTAGCAATCTCAATGATGTCCGGACAACATGCACAGATACTCTTAGTAAACATACAGATGAGCTGACTTTTATGAACAACTCATTAGCAAATATTCGCCTGGATGCTACTGCTCTTAGCATGCAACAGGATGTGATGAGGGCAAGATTAGATACTGAAGTAGCCAATTTATCAATAATAATGGAAGAAATGAAGCTGGTAGACTCCAAACATGGCCAGCTCATTAAAAATTTCACGATACTGCAAGGTAAGAAATGGTCTGGATAATTCTTTGGGCATGGAGCCTAGGTACTGTCTGATAATACTACTGGCTGTATGTTGCTTCTTTGTTTCTCCCAATGGCTCTGCTACGACTGCACTTTGGAGTCCAGCACCCCATAACTTTGCTCCCTGGAAACAGGTGGATTGTCAGCATCCAGCATGGGCAGATTCATACTGGTGCTGTGATATCCGTAACAACAGAACATCCTTTTTTCTTTCCTGTCTCTAACGTTTAGTCAGACGGGCAGGCTGCTCCGTGAGCCCACCATCTTCATTTCGCCAGCGTTCCATGGGGCCCACATAGTGGACACGGCTGGAATATTGGCAGCAGGCAGTTTGCTGGCAGCAGGCAATTTTTTAAACACTAAAAAAGAAAAAAAGGGGGGGCTACTTCATACTGCCTCCTAGCAAGCTGGAGGGAGTGGGAGAAGGAGAGAGGAGCAACCAGAGTGCCAGGGAAGAAGACACAGAACACAGGGGAAGGAAGTGAGGAAGAAAGCAGGGCAGTAGCGATAGAGCACCAGAGGTAGGTAGGTCTGTGTGTGTGTGTGTGTGTGTGTGTGTGTGTGAGCAATCAGGACAGCCTGTGTGAAGCAGCGAGGGTGGTGTATGGGGCACAGGTGGCCCCAGAGGGCACCTTGTCTGGGCCCCTTAAACCTGGCAGAACCACTGGTTTCTCCCTACAAACTTAATATCACATAGAGTCTATTTTAAAAAAATAAAAATAAAACTTGGGGCTGACCACAAAGAATGTTTCCAGATGGAGTTATTTACAGTTCCAGTCACCTGCAATCCACATGCTTGAGTGTTGGAGCCCTGTGCCAATGGGCACTCATGCCAATGGAATAGCACAGCATAGCACAGTCAGCATAGGCAGTACAGTTACCGTTGTGCTAAACTGGTACAATAGTTGTCTTTCCCTTGCCCTGTTTAGGAAGCATTTGCTCTTGGTGGTGCTGCATATTTTGCGATTGCTCTCCTGGGGCTGTCTATGCACCCTATTTACCCCCAGGTGGCTGCGCAGTGGTGTTGCATTGGTTATATGATGCAGCAGCCAACTCACAGCCACCACAGGGCTTTCCCCCAAAACTGTGCCTTTAAAAAGTCTCGGATTTGCCACCACTTTTTCCTTTTCTCCGAGGTCACCACCGTACTTCCACCATCTGTCGGTGGTGATCTTGCTTCGCGTTGATGCCAGGGTCGTTCCAGGGGTGGATTGAGGCCTGCAGTAGGTTGCCTGGAGCGTGGGAAGGCAAGGCAGAGGGGCAGGGAGTGTGCTCCATGAGCCAAATGGCTGCCACAAAGCCCACACTTCCTCTTGCTGTTCCCACTCCACAGCTGCAATGCCATGTGGATTTTAAGGGCGCCTGGCCAAAGCTCCTTGGTGTTATCAGAATTTCTAAGAGCAACTTGCCCAAGTGTCCATACTTGCTTTCACACTTGTTTTTGCAAATGGTTCTGCGCCTTATCATTCTGCAGTATGATCATGCATATTTGTTCAACTCACATTGCTAATTTTCATCATAAAATTCAGTTTATCCTGCCCATGATTGTCTGATATCCTATAAACAGTCCCTGCATTATCTCTGCCAACCTTGCACGTCACCACCTTAATTAAGTTGGCCACAGAATGTGCACATGGCTTTGTTTTACAGAGACTTTAAATGACTTCTTATAACTGAAGGTTTCTGTATTGTCTACATTTTTGCTATTGGTCGGGTTAATTGAAAAGGAAATGGTACTAAATAAACATGAAAACTGCTGTACATTCTTACACATAAATAAGCCATTAAATTGTTGAAAAGCCAAAGAAGGGGGAAAGTCAAAACTATGGGACAGGCTTGCAAGCTTTAATCAGTGGGGCAGCAAAATTTAAAGGGGAAGTTTATTTTGATATTATTTTGACAAGGGCCTCATCTTCATGAGCATGGGAAGAGCACACACTGTTGTCTCTGCAGTGTGCTGAAATCTGCTCCACTTCATCATTGTTATGATGGATTGGAGCAGCCAACTCTAAAACCTGGCTTTTCAGTGCCAGAAAAGCCATACTTCTGGGGGGTGGAGGGTGGAGTAGGGTAGAACTGTCATCAAGGAGAGAGGCTTGTTACCAACTTCTCTCCAGGCTCCCCCTGCCACTACAATTTAATGAATGTGAGTGGAGAGTAACTAACACACCATACTGGCTCCCCATGACAACACCCCACTGGCACAAATAAGCCCCACTCTAAAAAGTATCGCACCAGCCCTAAAACTACATTAGAGAACCCAATTCACACAGCTCACAACTCTGGAGCTACACAGCTCTGGAGTTAACAATACATCACAAAAGCGAATTAACAAAGTCCCCTGTTCGTGGCTCTGGAGCTGTGCAGTTTTAGAGCTAACAACACATCAGAGAAGCGAATTAACAAAGTTCCAGAGTTAATTAACACAGGAAGTGCATAGACGTCTCTCAATGGGAACGCAGGAAAAGGAATGAATGGGGGAAGGGCCAGCCCAGATCGCAGGCACATCCAGGATTTAATACGGAGGCATGGGGGCACGTTACAGACCAAGCACCTGGGAGCCACTTTAACTAAAAAGAACAGAGTAAAAGGACTCTCTGATACTGCAACTTTTCCAGGCGGAAGCGACTGGTTGCTTAATGTGCTGGCCATGACGTCATGTGCCGCAAAGGACTTCACAACGTAGCTGTAGTACTGGCATGTAGAACCGTTGTTGTTGTTCTTTTTACCACTCTTGCCCTCCATCTTTGTATCCTGACAAGATAACCCATGAACAACCCACAGTTCTTGTTTAACACGTAGTGCCGAGTCATGGTTCAAACAATCCAAAGTTTACAACCCAAAACAAACCATTAAAAAAAATTATTATATTTATGACCTGCCTTTTTCCCACTTGCAAGGAACTCAAGGAGTCTTAGATGATATTCCTCTTCTCCATTTTATCCCAGTTTGCACAATTAAACAACTCATGGTTAACAAACCATGTTTGTGTGTTCATGGAACGGAATGATCATGTTGGTTTCCACTTGCTCACTCATTTCCCCTTTCCTGAACAACTATTGGTTTATTGTTGGGTTAAGTCTGGGTTCAGATGTAATGATAACAGGGGCATTCCCAGGGGGGTTTAGGACAGTAGAAACAATGAGCATGTGGAGGAGGTGTTATGTGCAAACCAGGTCTATGTGTTCTCTTTCCAGGTGGTTCTGGGTTGATTAGAGCAGCTTGATTCACACAAACAACAACCCAGAATTCAACAAACCCAGCCATTTTGCATTATTTTAAATAAAATCAAAGAAAAAGATCTAGTACTGGAGTAAGAATAGGAGGACAAAAGACAGGATATGAGGAATTACTGGATGTTTGTCCAAACGGACATAAAAGATATTAAATGCCGGTATTTATTTTTTATATAATTAATTCTTCATTAATTTCAGCAAAACAAAGCCATAAAGAGGGAAATAATGTTACTGCATAGATTTGAATATATTCGTTTCAATACATGCATATGAAGTGTGTGTCTGTGTGTACAGCTTTCTAGGAATTATACATAAATTTCAACAAAGCTAGAGCAAATATCCATATAAGTATCCATTTGCAAGTGTTTATACTATCTGTTCAAATGTTGAGTGTTGTTAAGTCCTAATCCATTGCATTGTAGGAGGAGAGAGCTTATCCTTCCAGTGTTGTAATATCAATATTTTAGCTGTCAAAAATGTGTGGACAATGTATTTGTTCAGCCAGTACATTAACTTCTAGGAGGGGTTAATTTAAGAAAACATAGAATCATAGAATCATAGAATAGCAGAATTGGAAGGGGCCTACAAGGCCATCGAGTCCAACCCCCTGCTCAATGCAGGAATCCACCCTAAAGCATCCCTGACAGATGGTTGTCCAGCTGCCTCTTGAAGGCCTCTAGTGTGGGAGAGCCCACAACCTCCCTAGGTAACTGATTCCATTGTCGTATTGCTCTAACAGTCAGGAAGTTTTTCCTGATGTCCAGCTGGAATCTGGCTTCCTTTAACGTGAGCCCATTATTCCGTGTCCTGCACTCTGGGAGGATCGAGAAGAGATCCTGGCCCTCCTCTGTGTGACAACCTTTTAAGTACTTGAAGAGT
The DNA here is from genome assembly GCF_023053635.1 of Elgaria multicarinata webbii. Taxonomy (NCBI): domain Eukaryota; kingdom Metazoa; phylum Chordata; class Lepidosauria; order Squamata; family Anguidae; genus Elgaria; species Elgaria multicarinata. The sequence goes on from NC_086177.1 coordinate 56,456,424, forward strand.
GCTATCATGTCTCCCCTCAATCTTCTCTTCTCCAGCCTAAACATGCCCAGTTCTTTCAGTCTCTCTTATTATTATTATTATTATTATTATTATTATTATTATTATTATTATTATTATTTATTTCTATAGCACCATCAATGTACATGGTGCTGTACAGATTACACAGTAAATAGCAAGACCCTGCCGCATAGGCTTACAATCTAATAAAGTTGTAGTAAACAATAAGGAGGGAAAGAGAATGCAAACAGGCACAGGGAAGTGTAAACAGGCACTGGGTAGGGTGAAGCTAAACAGTATAGAGTCAGAACAAACTCAATATTTAAAAGCTATAGGGAACAGAAAGGTTTTTAGCTGAGTTGTTTCCAGACCCCTGATCATCCTGGTTGCCCTCCTCTGAACACGCTCCAGCTTGTCTGCATCCTTCTTGAATTGTGGAGCCCAGAAATGGATGCAATACTCTAGATGAGGCCTAACCAGGGCCGAATAGAGAGGAACCAGTACCTCACGTGATTTGGAAGCTATAATTCTATTAATGCAGCCCAAAATAGCATTTGCCTTTTTTTCAGCCATGTCACACTGTTGGCTCATATTCAGCTTGTGATCTACAACAATTCCAAGATCCTTCTCGTTTGTAGTATTGCTGAGCCAAGTATCCCCCATCTTGTAACTGTGCCTTTGGTTTCTATTTCCTAAATGTAGAACTTGGCATTTATCCCTATTAAATTTCATTCTGTTGTTTTCAGCCCAGCACTCCAGCCTATCAAGATCACTTTGAAGTTTGTTTCTATCCCACCCAATTAGATATAGATATTAGCTATCCCACCCAATTTTGTGTCATCTGCAAATTTGATAAGCGTTCCCTGCACCTCCTCGTCCAAATCATTAATAAAAATGTTGAAGAGCACGGGGCCCAGGACTGAGCCCTGCGGTACCCCACTCATTGCCTCTCCCCAGTTTGAGAAGGTTCCATTGAAAAGTACTCTGAGTCCGATTCTGTAGCCAACTGTGAATCACCTAATAGTTGTTCCATCTAGCCCACTTTTAGCTAGTTTGTTAATCAGAATATAATGGGGCACTTTGTCGAAAGCTTTGCTGAAGTCAAGATATATGACGTCCACAGCATTCCCACAGTCCACAAGGGAGGTTACCCGATCAAAAAATGAGATCAAATTAGTCTGACAGGATTTGTTCCTGACAAATCCATGTTGGCTTCTAGTAATCACTGCATTGATTTCAAGGTGTTTACAGATTGACTTCTTTATAATCTGCTCCAGAATTTTCCCAGGGATGGATGTCAGACTGACTGGTCTGTAGTTCCCAGGTTCCTCCTTTTTGCCCTTTTTGAAGATAGGGACAACGTTAGCCCTCCTCCAGTCGTCCGGCACCACTCCCGTCTTCCATGATTTTCCATGATGTACATCAGTAAATATTAAAGTATTCCATCATCATCATTATTATTATTATTATTATTATTATTATTATTATTAGTATCTCGCCTTTTGCCCAATACTGGGCCTCAATACAAAGTTTACCTCCTACTAAAAAGAGGCAACTATTGAGCATTGCCAAAACATATGGTTAAAAGAAGCATTAGCAGTATTCTACCTCCAGCAATTCACCCTTAGAGAAAGAGTTGCTATGGCTTCTATGTCATGCCCCACTGGAGCAGTCCTCCTCAGAGGAAGAATCATACAATAGCATTGTTGGAAGGGGCCTACAAGGCCATCGAGTCCAACCCCCTGCTCAGTGCAGGAATCCACCCTAAAGCATCCCTGACAGATGGTTGTCCAGCTGCCTCTTGAATGCCTCTAGTGTGGGAGAGCCCACAACCTCCCTAGGTAACTGGTTCCATTGTCGTACTGCTCTACACTCTCGTACTGATTCTGAGCTAGAGGCCTCAGAATCACTGGGCACCCCACACCAGGAACTGCCACCAGACCCAAAGGAGCCTGATCCCTCTGGGGAGGTTGTTTCAGGGCCATCCCTGTCAGAAGAAAGGGACTCTGCCTCTGAGGCTGAGGAACCCCTTGACTGCCAAGTTTGTCATTGCCTCAAGCCACAACCTAGTAGTGATCCTGTGCATTCTTGCAACTGAGCTCTTGGTTGGGTCCAGCAGGCTTTGGCCTTAAAAGCCTTCACTGGAAACCCAGCAAGTGTTGGAACAACATCATCCATTCAGCCTCTGTGTGGTGTACCTTTTCTCCTGAACTGTGCCCTGTGATTGATGCTTTTTCCTGACCTTTTGGACTTCCTAATGACCCTACTTCTGGACTGCATAAAGTATCTGACTGATTTACTGTGTTTGACCTCTTGCTTATTACCTTGACCACTCCTATGGTTGCCTGATCCTCTTAGTCTGACTGACTTAGTCTGACTGCTGCCTGGATTTAGTCCACCTCTGTTGTAGCCTGAATCCCATTGGATAACCACCGGTAAGCTTGAATGCTTGCTGACTTCACTGCAGTTAAGAGTTTGCTACAGTCAAAGCAGGACAGACCATTAGACACAGAACAAGAGGTTTTGCTGAATAAGCCATAATCTGAGATCTGTTAGATTTATTTATTTATTTATTTATTTATTACATTTTTATACCGCCCAATAGCAGAAGCTCTCTGGGCGGTTCACAAAAGATGCTTCAGATACAGACTCTAAAGTGGCAATTCATTGATAGGCAAAATGGGACAGTCCACTTCCCTATTCCATTCCTGCTTAAGACTGTGTGTATCGTATTTATAATAAGTATTTATAAACATGTATTGTGGGTCGATATAACTGATCAACCTCAATAAGTGAAGGAAACTCTGAAGCTACAAAAGTGGCAAGCCGAACTTAGATTCTAACAGATGTTGCAGTTGCAAGTATTGCCATTCAGCCATAGCAGGCAAATTGTATGAATGTCAAAAGCTCATCATCAATACACAGTGGTTGAACGAAGGTAAAAATCAACTTATCCGTCCAATTTTGCCACAAAAACATTTTCTTACCAATTTTTAAATCTGAGTTTCCCCATAGAGTCAATTTAGCATGAGAAAATGGATCAAAATGTAACTGTCATAACATACGCCAGATGTCTCTAACAGCCATAACTGTGGGAGGAACCCTATACATTTTAATGTTCTGAGAAGCTAATGCCATCTATTTAAAAAGAGTATCTAAACAGGAAGATTCCAAAATTTACCAAGGTGAAAAATCTACTCTAAGTGGAAAAGCCCAAAATTTATCACAGGTCAACAAATAAGCCCAATGATATAAAACAAGATCCACAATGCCAAACCCACATTCTTTTATTGGAAGTTGCTGGTATTAATGCTATACTAACCTCCATATTATATGTGGTAATCTAGCATCAATTGGCATTGGTGTTTAGACTGTACAAGGCCTATTTGTGGTGGATTCTGATACATAAACCTGTTGATTCAAGCATTTCAAAATATAAAATGTGGTTTAATCTACTCATATGTCTTTTATCAATTAATATGAACCAATCTTTGCTGTTTCCAGTCTCCTATTTCCTAACCCAACTAAGCTCTAAGCTAACTGCAATTATTACATAGATGGACCCGTAAACATTGAAAACAAGCAAACAAATATGTCATCCAGACTGAAAGACACAGAATGAATCTTGATACTCTAGCGTTGGCCTTTTTTTGCTCTGAGCTTCTAAGCAATGGGGCCAGTGCAGATGTAACACTAAAGTTCTATAACCCTGGTGAAAAGGTCAAGAATGGGCCATGAGATTGTGCTGGGATTTCCATCCACCCTACTCAGGCATCCACATACCCTCAAAATCTATTCTGACAGGTTGGGAAATGCTATACTAACCTCTGAAGGTTGCAAAGGGAAGGAGAGACACTACTTGTGTGACAATGGACTTAACCCAGGGATTTTAGCATTTCTCTTTTGCAATTCTGTTTTTTATACCGTCTTCCTTGATACTGCATGGGTAGTAGTTTCATTCATTTTGAGACCTTGAATTATGAGATTACATACTTTTGTCTCTTCTTCCTCCTTCTTTTGCTTGGTTGTGTGTGTGTATATATATATTAGGACCAACCTAATCTGCATAAAATTATGGGCAAACTGTCAAGATCTCCAGATCAAGCAAGTGAAGACAGAATGAAGAGACCTGAAGACCTTGAAAGCTTACCAACAATTTTGTGCATTATTAATACCTAATAAAGGTATTGCCTGTTCATGGAATTTGGAGTGTTTGTGTTTCAAGGATTATCTTGGTAGCTAATCAGATTTCCTTGTGATTTACCAGAGGTTGGAATGAATTGAAAATGGCTAATAGTCATGATGGCTATATATTATATCCAATATCAGAGGCAATATACCTCTGAATACCATTTGCTAGGGAATATGAGCAGGAGGGTGCTAGAGCCTGTGTCTACAGTGGTTAGAGTATTGGACTTGGGAGATCCAGGTTCTAGTCCCAAATTGGCCATGAAGCTCACAGGATGACATTGTGCCACTTACTGACTCTCAGCGTAACCTACCACACAAGGTTGCTGTAAGGATAAAATGGAGAGGAAGGGGAGGATCATGTACGCTGCCTTGGACTCCTTTTTAAAAAGTGTAAATAAAAGAATCATCTGAAATAAATAGATTCTCCGATGGGTTGTTGATTCATGTAAACAGCCCAAATTAGCCACATCAAAAGCAAATTTAGATAACCCTGATCGTGCAAAGAAGCACCAATCATCTACTTATTTAAATCAATTTAGGTTCCAAATTTAGTTTCCCACTAGTTTCTTCTGTAATAAAGGCAACAACAACAAATTATGTTTCCCACAGTTCTTTGGGGAAAACCATTATGTTTTAAAATAATTATAAAAACTTGGTTTAAACTTCTACTGCAAATATGTCCTTACCTACTATAATGCTTTGCACTTCCATGTACTGTGTTAAACTGACCTCATTATCTAACCTTCCTCACATGTTCAAATTATTTTAGGCCCACCAGGTCCGAGAGGTTCCAAAGGTGACAGAGGTCCCCAAGGCCCTATTGGTCTCACTGGACCCAAAGGACAAAAAGGAGAAAAAGGTGAACCAGGACCAACAGGACCTCAAGGTGAAAAGGGCCCAACTGGACCAATCGGACCACCTGGTGAAAAAGGCGGGAAAGGTTCCAGAGGTTCTCCTGGATCCAAAGGCCAGAGAGGTTCTACTGGGAAGACTGGCTTGCCAGGATCTAGTGGAGAGCCAGGATTACCTGGACCACCTGGCAAAGATGGACCTCCAGGTCCACAAGGCCCACCTGGACCCCAAGGTCTGCAAGGCATGGTTGGTGAGCCGGGACTGCCTGGTGCTCGTGGGTTGCCTGGACTGCCTGGTATACCTGGACTGCCTGGGCCATCAAGTCCAGAATTACCTGTGGCACTGCAAAGTGAGGCTAATGGTAAGCTCATATACTCTCCTACCAATCTATCTGCATGCCTCCCTAGTATATTGTTTGGTGTTATGACGACTACCATATTGGACTGTATTACAAGTGAGTGTGTTGCAGCGTATATCTAGATCCTATTCAAAGCTCCAGCCAGCTCAGTAATCATTAACATCTTTTTTGATATAAGAAAAAAAAAGGGGGGGGACGTTAAGAGGTTTTTTTTTAAAAAAAGAGAGATTAGTTTTTCCTTTATCTCCTCCTGAACCTTCGTCTGTAGTATGAGGAGGAGAGTGAAGAAGTTTAATCTCTTAGCACACATCTTCTTTAACCCTAATTTCTACCTTCACGATATTCTAAACTGTTAGGGGCTCAAGCGGATAATCCCCCTCTCTTTCTTTTTCCAGCTGATACCCTCAACATTATGTGGCTCTTGGAGGCTACTGAGGGTGCTCAATCCTCATTGAGCTAAGGGTTGTTGGTTTTTTGGAGGGTTTTTTTTGCGGGGTGGGGGTTTAGACTAACACATTGTATTAGTCTAAAAGTGATGTAACCAAGGCACTAATATCTGTTGTCAAGTCAGACCAATTTAAGAAGGCTTGCAGGTGGCACACCAAGCCTAATGATGCAAACACACTCTTTGCTACTTCCATCACCTAAAGATCAGGGATAGCATAGGATCAAGGAGCACTTCCAAGGTCCGGATTCTTCAGGGAGAACGCCACCTCTTCCAGAACAGGCTGAATACCAGTCCCAGAGTCAAACTTTCTACTGACCAACCACACCCCTGTCTTGTCTAGTCAGGTTATTTGTGAAGGCTGTTTTTTCATTAGTTCACTGGTCCATCTGATGAAGTGAACTATAATTCCTGAAAGTTTATACCATAACCCATTTGTTAGTCTTTAAAGTGCCACAAGTCCCTTTATTGGTTTAACAAAACTGTTTCATCTTTCAGGTTGTCCTGTTTACTGGAAGAATTTTACAAACAACTGTTACTATTTTTCTTCGGAAAGAGCCATTTTTGAAGATGCAAGGCTTTTCTGCGAAGAGAAATCATCGCATTTAGTGTTCATCAATAGTAAAGAGGAGCAGGTACAGAACCACATCTGGCATTCTGACAGGCTCTTTGGACGTAGAACTTTCTCAGCAACGTAGATATCAAAGCATTGGCAAGCAGGGCTTGCAGGGAGGCCAAGCAATTTCATTTTCTCCGCAGTTCAGTTCAAAAGTCAGTAAGGACTATCAGCACAGAAGAGCAATATAGGAAGTACTGAAGGGGTGTTGAACCTGAGTCCATCAACCAAGTTCAGCTTGCCTGAAGTCCCAATCTGGCCTTCTGAGGTTCTCCAGAAGGCCATGCCTCTTTCCCTCCAACCACTGAACATTTGGTGGTTTCATGTTTTGCATGGCTTTGCCCCCATTCTAAAACGTTGAAATTCCTCTCTTAAGTCTTAATTTACTGGCAGTAATAGCTTTGAGCTAAAATGTACTGGTATTTTTGGCCATTTGCCTTTTGCTGAATAGGGTCATTGTAGGCTGGTTCATGCTCGCATGTTAATCAAGTAGTGACTTGTGGTTTGGTCAATGTGAGCTGATTCACACATGCAAGTATAACTTTCACATCACTTCTCATTACTTCAGATGCTGGGCTGGGAAATCAGATTAGATACATACAAGAGTGAACTAGTTCTGTGAAGGAAAAGTCACAAAAGCTTTAACCATGTGTTTATACTAGCAATGTTGCGGAGACTCATATCTCCAGCCTCAGAAATACAAGTCTTGAGGTTTTATAATGCTTACGTCAAATATGCCACAGAGCGTGATTAAATGTGAGATAAGTATTACAATCCCTGAATTCTTTTTGGGCTCAAATTTTAATCTGAGATGGAGAAGAATTCCTTTCCAACCGACCGACCGACCAACCTCCAATGTTTCAGTGTAAAATATTTCTACGCTGCCCACCCTCACATCAGATTGAGGGCAGACTGTGGGATTATATAAATTAAAATGTCTGGCCACCACTTACTGAGCTGGTGTTCTGGTGGCGGCAAGCAGGGGAGAAACAAAGAGGAAGACCTCTTCTTCCCATTAATGGCAATGCAGCATGCTATGCTGTAAGTAGCTTCTGTGAAATGTAGCTTTTCAGGAAACTACATTTTACAGAGGTTATTGGGCGTGGCATCCTTTGTGGCAGTGTTCCAGTTGTTGCAGTGGCGGGGTTGGTGGGGCAAGACCACCCTTTCTTTTTTCATCCCACTAGCCATGGCTTACTGCTGCCTCCAGAGCACCATTTCATTTCATTTATTACATTTTTATACTGCCCAATAGCCAAAACTCTCTGAGTCGTTTACAAAGATTAAAAACCTCAAAAATACAGTATTATGCAAAACATAAGAACAGTTTAATGACGAACATATGAATGGAGCAGACACACATATATCCAATCAATATCCCATGAACAGATTTAAAAATCTATCATATGCTGTCAAATGCCTGGGAGTAGAGGAAGGTCTTAATTTGGCGCCCCAAAGATAACAATGTTGGTACTAGGTGGGCCTTGCTGGGGAGTTTATTCCAAAATTAGGGGGCTGCCGCCGAGAAGGCTCTCTCTCTCTTGTTGCCATCTTCCGAGCCTCCCTCGGAGGAGGCACCTGGAGAAGGGCCTTAGACGATGAGCTAACTTCCACTTGGAACACCAGCTTAGTAAGTGAGGAGGAGGGAGAAGAGGAGGTTTGGGGAATCTGTGGATACCTGAGGAGAGGGAAGCCAAATAGGAGGGGAGGAGGATTAGAGGCTTGGCGGGAGCAAGCTCAATTTAAATTTGGCTTGGCTTGGAAACAAGCTGGGCTGTTTGCCAGTTTTAGGAGAAGTAGCTCAGTTTATTCCCAAGCCAGTCTGATTTGAACTGAGGGAAGCTCAGCTGTCCGTAGTCTGTACTATTACTGTACATTCAGACAACCACAGAGCTTTCATGACTTAAAAAGAAGAAGGAAACACCAAGGGGGTCAGCCACATGTATCCTTTGTATGTTTTGAGATGTGGAATAATGCAACTGCTACTTTCTTCTGTGCACAGCAATGGCTAAAAAAGCAGGTTATTGCAAAAGGCAGCTTCTGGATCGGCCTCACAGATTCAGTGGAGGAAGATGAATGGCGATGGCTGGATGGAACCTTACCAGAATATATGTAAGTGGAGGGAGATTCCTCATTATCTGACTTCTACTACTGTTCTTGCTATTGCCTGTTTTACTAGTCAGCGTTTAGACATGATATTGCAGATGGGAAACTTTACAATGAAGTGATGCTTTATCAGGAAATGCTGTTGTCTTTGGCTCTTTTAAACTCAGACTCCCTCTCCTTTATATTCACAAGGTTTTATTTCCTTGACAAAAAAAACCCTGAATATTGAGTAAAGGAACCATAGAACCACACCATTTGCCAAGATGCTTATTACAGAATTTTATTGTAATCTAGAGATGGAAAAATCACAGCTTTTTTTCTTTTTACTTCCTTTATATTTTGTTTTTTGTAATACAACTGACCTAAGGAGAAAGTCCACATTTGTTGACAGGTAGCAGATTGAGTTCCATAACTTTGGGAAGTTGGTACCCTTCCACTTATATCAGATGTGGAAACCAAACTTTTCTCTCTTTTTTCATGGAAACTTACTAAAAACTCAGACTGAGCCAAGTTCTTTTGAACTGGAGTCAGAATGCACACTGTTGCTCTCCAGATGTGTTGGACTGCAAATCCATGCTGGCTGGGAATGATGGGAGTTGCACTCCATCACATCTGCACGTCACCAGCTTGGGGAAGGCTGGTGTACAATGTCCCTCTTAGTGCTAACACTGGATCAAAAGCACTAAGATCTATCATTTCCACTGAGTGGCTGCCATCATTACCTTTCTGTTACTCAGTTTGTCTGTTGTTTGGCACATTTGGCACAGAGGCTTATGTTAAGGAAGTGTCACTTGCTAGATTGGCTAGTGTCTCTCCCTACCATATTTAATTGAAATCATCTTCCTAAAACAAGTATATGACGTATCCACCATAGAAGAGGCAGAACAGAGATATGACAAGTGAAAGGCAATATGAAGTTGATAACAAAAGGGACAATATTGCTATTATGAGCAGTAGAAAGAGCAAGGATAAACTTCCCAAAGATGTCCCAAAGATGATGGGAACACAACAAAATATGATGATAGAGCCAAAAAGTAGAAGAAATGAAATTTAGGAGATGAAGTTCTGGAAGTTGGACAAAAGAGGGAACTAGATGAAAAATGCAATCAGTCTATGAATGAGGATGCACCTACCAGCACATAAAGTCTAGAACTGGAGTAGGTTGTGGAAGAATAGGCAAAGTATTTCAGGATATATATATATATATATATATATATATATATATATATGGGGGGTACATGTGATGGAGAGTGGTGAAAAGACATTGGTGGTATGCAGTGAGATTGCAGGTCGGAATTGGCAGGCAGATTTATAGTATAAAGGTTGTGGAATTCCTTCAAGGCATTGAACTTTGGTGCTTCCTTGCCTTTAAAGCAGCATCACATGTTATAAGGAAGTCTCAAAAAACGAAGCACAGCTCACTCATGCCATCTCTTTCAGCACTTCCAGGTAACTTGTGAAGACATTTCTAGAGCAGCATCTTTGATAGTCAAAAGTTGGGCTGACATGTAGACATTGGTGGGGAAGGCTGGGGTCCTGGAAGTAGACCAGGGGATCTTCGTGTTTGCTTACATATTGCATGAGAAGGAAGAGAACATGGCTATACTGCCCAAGTCAGACAAAATCCAAATATGAATGCTGTTTAAATATCATAGGTTTGAAACCTCACTTAACCAGCATTTACACTGGCAGAAAGCCAGGGCTGCAAGGCTGCCTGCTTCTACTTTGTTTTAAGTTGCAGCAAATTGAACTCTGCTTCATTTTTAGTATAGTGAAATGGCCTATAAAGTGTGCGGCGCAACATGCAAGTGACTGAAGTATCTAAAGTCACAGTTTATCTTCTGAACTCTGAAAGGGTGTGGTCTTGGTAAATCCCAAACTACCATTTCTTTTTACCGCCTTTAAACGTAGAACAAACCTGTGGCCTTTTATTTAGCAGCTTTTAATTTTCTCACTGTTTACCTTAGATCGTGTTTTCCATGTACCTGCGCGACCTCAGGGCCATCAGTTATCTAAGCTGAATGTAATTCTTTATTTCTTGAAGCTCTGTGCCTTCCCACAAGGTCACTTGGCCTCTGTGAGCTGGGCAAATATTAGTTGTGTTATGTTCTTTCGCTTCAGGTGTTTTGGCACCATTTCAGCCAGCAACCACAGACATGTGCTTAACAACTTCTTTTTTTCAGTAAAGATGGGCCTTTAAAGTCCTGAGGTTGGAAGCACGTTTTATTTATTAAATGAAAATAGTCAAGTGGTTTTGAGCCCATAATGCAAGATTCTAGGTTCAGCACCATCATGCTCTGTAAAAGCTAGCGATGCAATCAAAAGTAAGTCCCGTTGAATTTAATGGGTTTTACTCCAAGGAGTAAAATGAGTTTTACTCCCAGGGTATAAGATTGCAGCCTTAAGGATTTTAAAAATATTTAGGAGTTTGACTGTTTATTTCCAATCATATAAACTGCTAGGTAGTTAATTTATCTTTCCTTCCAAAGGTGTAACAGAGGGCTGAAGAAACAGGTATACAAAACCAATCTTAGCCATAGAATAGTCATTTTGGTGTTAGATGGTTAACATGTTCAGTTTATGATATTTCATTACTTTCTGTTCTACCTCTTTCTCTGTACTGCATAACAAGAAACTATTGCTTTTGCTTTGATTTGGGGATGCATATGTAAATCCTACAGAAAAACGTCTTTATGTCTCCATAGCTAATCTGTAGCTGAAGCAGCCAAACATAGCTCCATGGATTGACCATCCCCTTCTCATATATCCATATGCAATCCTAAATCAGAATATACTTCATAAGTCTAATTTTAGACATTCAAAAATTGGAAGCTTGTTGAATTGATTCCTCATTCTGGAGCCCAGCTGTTTTCCATTTCCAGGAAGAGTCATGCATTGTTTGTTAAGGAGGACATTTTCTGCCCAGAACAGGATTGCTTGCTGTTTTGTTTTGTTTTGTTTTGTTTCTACAATTTTACAATCTACTCTGTCACAGTATCACATGATGGTTTGTTATTTGTGTTGTGGAATGATCCATTTTCTGTTTCATTGAAAGAAACTGGAGCGTTGGGCAGCCTGATGACTGGAAACATGGCCATGGACCAGGGGAAGATTGTGCTGGGTTAATCCATGCTGGGCTCTGGAATGACTTTCACTGTGAAGATGTTAACAGTTTTATTTGTGAACAAGAGATGGACAAAGGTATGTTAGAGCCTTGACTAGTGTAGCTTCTCATTTGCTACAAAGGTTGAGTCCCAAACCAAGTTTACACAGCTGGCACAGTGGGGAATACAATCCCAGTGGGTAGGGGCAGATAATTGGAAGCCCTTGCAGTTTGATCCATATTAGCAGCTGTCTACAGATCAAAGCATCCTTAGTTCATTTTCTGTTGTTCAAGCTATTGAGCTTCCAAGGTGCTGGCAAGTATCCAGTGATTGTGCAGCTACTCTAGTTTACACAAACACACACACACGGATTATGAGTTCCTTATATTTTGGGCAGCTTGCGTTCAAATGCATGTTCACTTCTTTATGAAGCAAAATCATACAAAAGATCAGGTATAGGCAACTTGGTGCCCTCCAGATGTTTTAGACTACGAAGTCCCATAAACCCCACCCAGCATGGACTGGGAATATGGAAATTGTAATCCAAAACATCTGGAGGGCACCAGATTGTCTACTTCTGCAATAGATTTATCTTTCCAGTTAACCACATAAGGACAACCTAAGGCATTTTCAGGCTTCAGAAATACAGCTTTGACTCAGCAGCAGTAGCAACAGTATGCCAAAATTACTGAACTTTCTAGACTATAGTGTATGCTAAAGCAATGAACTACCTTTTAATACTTGCAGGGCTGAGCAGAGTGGGGGGCAATGGGGCCAGTTGGCATGGGCCTATGATTTCGAGGGGGCCTACTCCGAGTCCACCTGGGCAAAGTTGCTTGATTTTTCTGTTGTTGATGATGAATTTGCCCAAAGAAAAGCACATAAAGCATTTCTGAATGTGAAGAAGTGATGTCTTATATTCATCTTGAATAAAAGTGCTTGCCATTTTTATAAATCGTTCTAGTTCATATGAATTTAGAACTGATTAAAAATACTTAATGAGCAGTTTGAAATGGAGCCTACATTTCCTATTGGGCCTGGGCCTATAACCAGCTTTGCCCAGCTCTGACTACTTGCACAGCACTAGGAAATATGTTCTACTACTTTATCACCATGGGGGGCGGTTCATCCTTCATGTCAGTACCAACACATAAGGCACTGCTATTCCATTGTGTATATGTAAATGCCTAAATAGATGTTACATGGGAAAACCATAATCGGATTTCAACTCATGATACAAATTTCTAGTTTTAAAAGCAGCGAGGGAGGAGGGTGTCTTGACGTTTTTCTTCATGCTACGCCCCGATCCAGATGCTTTCCACACACCCACCCAAGGAGTGGAGGGGGTCAGTATTTGCAAGGAAGAATCACTTGGCAGGAAGGAAGTGCTTTACCTTTTCACCACTCATGAATTCTCCCCTCCAAATGCTTAAAGACTGTTTTTAATGTTTCTTTTCTCATCTGAGCTTTGAGACTGACAATACGCCTGATCAGGGCAAGTGGGGAGGGGGTGGCCTGGGGAGTAATATGCAGTTGACAACAGGTGGACACAAGAAGATTTATCTGCTCCCTACACACACCTGTTTCCCATTGATTTTTGCTACAAATGTCCACCATCCCTATATTTGGCAGATATAGGTTTGGAAAGCAATGCTTGCCAAGGTGATATGTAGTCCTGCTCATAGAATCATAGAATAGAAAAGTTGGAAGGGGCCTATAAAGCCATCGAGTCCAACCCTCATAGCTTGTGGGTTTTTAAAACCAGATTTCACTTCTATAGCAATTTAATGTGATGTTTTTCCATTTCCACTTTAGCTCAGGCTCCAGGATTGTAATAGGCTGTGAGCCAAGAGGCACAAGAGACTGAGATTTCCTTTAAGATGAAATATCCTCTGGGACTGAATCATCACCCAGCTAAGAGAGGGAGCACTGAGAACTTTGATGAACAAACTTCATCAGCACAATTTGTCCTCCACATCATCTAATTTTTCAGGGGCTTTACAACCTGTTGCACAAAAGTGTTCATTAGAAATGCAGTTGGACTGAATCGCCTATAGATCCTCCTCAGCCATAAAGCATACAAATATTGAAGATTTGTTCTGGTAAGAAATGGACTATGCCAAGCTGACTACAAATCGTGACCTTTCCACTATAGGAAAAAAATAAAAAGCTACTGTGTAAACATAACAGCCACTTGATAAAATCCCCAATACTGCCAAATTATATAAATATACATTTATAAATATATTAAAAATTATATATAAATATATATAGTCCAGTTCTGATCAGCAATATAGAATATACTTTTTAAAGCTTTTAAATTTTTTGTATTTTTGTATAAAATATTTGCCTGTTACACTGATCTTTTCAATTGCCTTTTTATATAAATATAGTACACAGAAGCCAAAGAAAATAGCAGTGATACTACTTATCATTCACTAGAAATGATCGTCAGGTATAAATCTCATTAGCTATAAAACGTATTTTGGTTTAATATATATCTATCTATATTTCCCAGATAAATTACCCTAGTTTCATAATTTTTGAGATTTTAGGTGGCATCTGCAGTATTTCATGCAAGAACACAGAGCATAACAGTCCTCAAATCCCTTCCCCCCCCCCCCCCGAGTTTGATTCCATTGACTGCAATGGGAGGATCCCTGAGTATAGAGATGTACCCATGTGGGGATGGGAGCCTAGCATCCCTTCCCTCGGGAACAGCTGGTACTTCTCTGCCTCCAGGGAAGAGGAGCTGAACTTGAGGGGAGGGACCAGAACCCAGGGGTAGAGCACGTGCTTTGAAAGCAAGAGGTCTCAGGTTCGATCCCTGCTATTTTCAGTTAAAGGGGTCAGGTAGCAAGTGATGGGAAAGATCTCTCTGCCTGGGACCCTGGAGAGCTGTTGCCAGCCAGCCTGGGTTAGATGAACAATAATTTGACCTGGTATAAGGCATATTCCTATGTTCATATTATATCCTTCCTATCTAGATGGTTTGTATTGGTATAACGGGCTTCAGAGTGCTGAGGACTGGATTGTAACAATAACCAATGGAGGCACACAACCAAAATAGACATTACACACATCCATGAGAAATGTGTCCTCAATGTATTTTGGGGGTTTTGGTTTTTTTTACCCCAAAAGCATTTCGGAGGAGCCAATTGGCCTTGGAGTAGCAGGTGGATACTTTCCCCTTTCCCCTACCAGGTGTCTTTTTTCTGCTCCAAGCAGCTCCCAAAATAGTTGCCAGGACACAGGTTAAGAACCTCCTCCCCAAAGCTGCTGCCCAGCTGCTTGTCCACCACTCCAGAATTTGCTTTGTGGCTTTTAAAAAATGGCATGGAAGAAATGTTGCACACATCTGTGTAATGGGACACTTAGTGCAGTCCTCAGCTAGCACTAATCCTGTCATTAAAACTTTCTGCATCAGCATAATGTTCAGTAATGAATTGTGCTTAAAATAAACATCATGCTCAAAATAAAAGGCAGTTCGCACATTTTAACATTCATGGGAGTTATGTGAAATGTTATGTGTAGAATTTACTGTATGACTGTTTGTGTGTATTTAGATTTAGCAGAAAATGTCATGATCAGTTTTGCTACAGGTTCTTTTTTTGGAATTCATTTTGTAATACAGCAAGTGAACTGATGGATTTACAGAAGCAAATGCCTACCACAAGTTTCACAAACTGAGATAGCAAAGCAACCTGTGTGGGGGGGCGGGGTTTCTGAAATATTTTACTCAGGATTTTATCACCTCTTCCTCTCATCTCCTCTGTTCAATTAAAACTTCTCTCTTCCTTTCCATCTCCAACTTCCTCAATATTTGCTCTGGCTAGTATTAAAGTGTGTGAAGGGAGGGGAGGGGCTCACTCCCCGGAAATTTAGGCAGACCCAGACAATTGCCAAAATAGGCAACCACCACCCCTTACAGCCATCTCAGCTAGAGCCAGGGGACTGCAGACCTTACAGGACACACCTAAGGTTTAGAAATAAGGGCCCAATCCAGTGCACCCTCTACTTCAAACCCTAAGCCTGAAACTTTAAACAGTAGCAATAACCAAACAGAAGGTTCTGGATGTAGTACCAAGTCTTATTGGAAGGAAGCATACACAACTCTTGAGGTAGATGTTCCAGTGGTGAAGAAAAGTTTGTGAACCCCTTCAGATTGTCACATACTTCCAAACTAAAATGTTATTTAGATCTTAATCTAACCCCATAATCCTAGATATAGAACAAAAAGTAACCTGATTAAACAATTGGCACACAAATATTATGCTTTTTCAACATTTATTTATCCACAACTGATTCAGCATTCAATAGTCATGTGTGAAAAAGTATGTGAACCTTTAGATTCAGCACCCCCTTGAGAAGCAATGATTTCAAGTAAGCATTTCTTGTAATTGTTGGTCAGTCTGTCCCATTGGTTTGAGGAATTTTGGCCCATTCCTCCTTACAGAACTACTTCAACTCAGTTACATGTGAGGGCCTCCTTGCATGAACAACTTGCTTCAGGTTGTGCCACAACGTTTCAATGGGGTTTAGGTCTGGATATTGACTAAGCCATTCTAAAACACAGAATTCCTTTTTCCGCAGCCATTCTTTTGTAGATCTGCTTATATGTTTAGGATCATTGTCTTGCTGCATAACCCACTTTCAGTTCAGCTTCAGCTCATGGACAGATGACCTGACACTTTCCTCTAGAATCTTCTGATGCACTGCAGAATTCATGGTTAGGTCAATGATGGCAAGCTGTCTAGGTTCTGAGGCAGCAAAGTTGAGCCCAAACCATCACATTCCCACCACCATGCTTGACAGTTGGGATGAGGTTGTTCTGTTTGAACTCATGTTTGTTTTTCATCAAATGTAACATTTCTCATTGAAGCCAAAAAGTTCTACCCTTGACACGTATGTCCAGAGAATATTCGTTGAGGGCCATTCTCATGGGGAGCATTGTGTTTAACTTCCTTTACTTACCTTACACCTCAGCCCATTTTGGATGTTGTGCTACTGCTGCTATTCCACACATACAGTAAAGACACATACACCCCAATCTTTGCTCTTCACTGAACACTCTAAGCATGGTCCTCCACTCATACAGCTGTAGATGTAGGGGATGTGTATTGAGGGAGTGCAGTGAGCAGAAGTTGATCAAGGTGGAGCCTGTCATTGTGATGCCACCATCCTCCTAAACACATTCACCAAACAGGCAACTATGTGAAAAGGGAGCACTGCAGGCACTCCAATGCACATTCCGAGCTCCCGCACACACAGGTTTCTGTCCACTCACTGCAGTGGTAGTGGCTGCTCTGGGCATGCACAGATATAACTGGAGTTTCCCCAGGGACTGAACTGAATAGATGTTGCCTATATGCAATACCTGTGTGTGCATTAGAGCTCCTGCATGGATGGGAAGGAGACCTAGGTTGAACTAGTGTGTTTGACCTGAATTAAACTTTCAAAGTAAGCACGCTTAGTATAGTATGTTTTATTCTTTCTTCATTAGAAGCAAAAGAAGGACTAACATTTAGCCAAACCAGGGGGCTGTCTTCATGGCACCAAGTTGGGGCCGCCTCCCTCTGAAACCCTGCAGTTTCCTTCTCCCACTGTGGCATCGAGGAATTCCGATGCCGAGGAGGGAGTACGTGTTTCTGGGAAGCCATCTGAGTACCGGAGTCACCCCCGGCCTCTTCATGGTGGAAGGTGACCAATCGCTGGTCACCTTTCACCAGGCACTGCCCTCGGATTGGCCCCAGAGCAACACGCCAGCAGAAGAGCCGTACTGATGTCACTCCGATTGGAATAATTGAAGTAAATCCCCAACTTTTTCAATTCACAGCTTTGCAGGAAAGCCCCACGGTGGCTGCAAAGCTGCGTCTGCGTCGCATAACTAGCGCAGTGCAGATCCTCAGCCACCGCAGGGCTTTCCCTGTGTATAGACAGCCCCCTAGACATTTTCAAGAATATCATCCGGACTACTGAGCAAAGGACCCTGAAGGAATAATACTTATCAACTAGTTATTCTTAATGTCATAAAACATACTGGCAGTAACCTTTAAGCTGAAATATTCTGGCATTCTTTGTATGTTCAGCCTTTCTTGTTTTGCCTTTGGCCCCACTTGCCACAGAAATGCAGCACACGAGAGTTTCTCTGAAATGAAATTTGGCCTCAGGCTGAATGAGATTCTCGACCCCTGTTATATCCAATGTTCATCCAGAGCACAGCCATGCCCCCAACGATAGAACTTGAGCCGAAATCCTGCAAAAAGAAGCACTCCAATGACTTCAAAGGAGGTGGGATTAAAAATAGCCACTCCTACTTCAGTGACTACCATGTTTATGTTGTTACAACAGAGCATAGGATACTTTATAATTCAGCACCTAATCACAGACTGTATGTCTCCCTGTCTTTTCTCCTACCAAGGAAAATCCATTTAGAAGTGAAAGACGGAATTGCTGCACAATGTCTTGTCATTGCTAGTGCTAGGATCCGGAAGCACCTTTGTTCATGAATCATTTAGGGGGCAATCCTATGAATGTTTAGATGGGGGAGGAGTGCTACAGCTTCCAGCATTCCCCAGCTGTGAATAGGATTCTGCCCATAGTACATTTTAGCTGAGCCAGCCAGCAGCCACGCTAAGCAGCACGGGTGCAAATTGTACTCTGCCCTGGACCTATCCCTGCTGAGGGCCAGGAAGGCATAAGGTAGGCAAGGTCGTTTGCCCTCTGTGGCCACCTCTGGGATTAAAGCAAGCTAGACCAAAATACATGTCTCTGGCAGAGAGCAGCTCTTTCAGCCTTCTTCCAGAATCAGAGGTATAAGCCTGTATACATCAATTGTTGGGGAACATGGGTGGGAGGATGCTGTTGCACTATGCCCTGCTTGTGGGTCCCTGGTCAACAGCTGATTGGACACTGTGGGAACAGAGTGCTGGCCTAGATGGACTCTTGGTCTGATCCAGCATGGCTCTTCCTATGTTCTTTTGTGGTTACTCCAGTTCTTTAGGCGTTGCATTTTGAAACTGTTGAGTGCTTGATACTGTTTTTCATTTGTCGGTATGAGCAATAAAGGCCTGTACAATGTATTTTCCACATCCATACAACAATTGGCAGGAGGATCTAAAAATAAATAAATAATGGCTTTGTTTGAATTTTCTTTCCACTCTTTTTTTTGGGGGGGCTGCTATGTTCTGGACTCTGTAATCATGCTAACCGAGATAAACAATGAAACAATGTGAAACTGAAATAAGAGTAAATTCCAAGGATGTTTTGGCTGGTTTACATAAACAATTCTAGGGCAAAAATGAATGTTTGTGGCATAGGAAGCCAAACTAGCCCTCCTGAAAATTACTCACAAAACCATCCCTGCCTTTCAATATACTCTCTGGGCTTGTTTTGCCTCTTATTACTCTGCCTGAGAAATGTCACATGGGGCATCCCACTCATGCCAAGCAATGGAATTCACAAAACTTATATACTAAAGCATCATTTTAATATTTTAATTCAATGTTAATTGGGTCAGGAAGAAAACAACGGCCAGGATAATTGTCCTTTCTCTGAAAAATGGTCCCTGTGGCCAAGCCTGCAGTGCTTATCAGCAGTGGAATGGTACATTTTGAAGTGCAGGTGCTCATCACGACAGTCCCCGTAGCTACACCCCCCAAGGAGAGTGCGCAGATGCAGGCAGCTGTAATTATCCATATCAACACACTACTTCTAGCAGTTTTCCTCTGCACCAGAAGGTCTTTTGTAAAGCAAATGGGTCTTAAATTACCAGGCCACCCCAAAATATTTTGCATGATATCATGGATAGCTCATAACAATATCATGGATAGCTCATAACTATATTGTTGATGGCAAAAAAACAGCAATGATCACCCAAGCTCAGAAGGAACAGGTTAGCCCTGACAGATGGCAAATGACGTCATTATCCCTGCTAATCAAAAGGACCCGTTGCTTTGATCCTCTGAGCCCTGGGCCGGATCTACACTACTGCTTTAAAGTGCTTTATAACTGCTATAAAGCGCTTTAACTGCTTTAAAGCACTATAAAACTGTTATAAAGCACTTTAAAGCAGTAGTGTAGATCCGGCCCTGGTTCCACTACAGCACTGGAGTTCCCTGACCATGTGTTTGGTGTCATTGCCCTGCCTCATTTATGGAATGTTATGGGAGCCTTCCATTTGCATCCTCCTGTGTCTTCACACCACTTCGCCCCCCATTTTTCTTAGCAAAAATATACTTGTTAAGGAAGAAAAGACGAAATAGCTCCACAATATCTTTTGATAGGTATTGCAAGGAGCCTTTGGTCTGGAAGCACCTTAGAGATTAGTGCCTTTTCAGATATGTTCTGATGCCTATCTGACCTGTACTGTGCAATGTAGCTTTGTCTGCATCTCAACTGCAGACAATTCACACAGGCACAAATGTGTTGAGATGACAGTGGATGAGTTGAGCACATGATGAAGTGATCGTGTGATCAATGTCCACACGTCTGTATGAATAGCTCACCCACTTCCAGCAGGGTTGTGGTGATGTGGGAAATGTGGGTTAAACTGCAAGATGGATGTACACTGAAACTGCACCCAAATGCTTCAGCATCAGTCAAACTCTGCATAGATCCACTCAACCTACTTTCTGAACACTCCAAGCCTATTGCCACCACACTTTCAGTGCTCAGCAGCTGTAGTATTCAGTCAGTTCTAACCTCTGGCTTCACTGCCACATCCTGAGCTGGTTGTGTGAATGACAGTGTCACATACAGATTGGGTTTCATATCCCATACCAGTCACTCAAGTGCAGCAGTGGTGTCTGCCTAAGAGCTGATTCAGGCTGATTATTATTATTATTATTATTTATTTATATAGCACCATCAATGTACATGGTGCTGTACAGAGTAAAACAGTAAATAGCAAGACCCTGCCGCATAGGCTTACAATCTAATAAAATCATAGTAAAACAATAAGGAGGGGAAGAGAATGCAAACAGGTACAGGGTAGGGTAAGCAGGCACAGGGTAGGGAAAAACTAACAGTAGAAAGTAACAGTAGAAGTCTGCACAACATCAAGTTTTAAAAGCTTTAGGAAAAAGAAAAGTTTTTAGTTGAGCTTTAAAAGCTGTGGTTGAACTTGTAGTTCTCAAATGTTCTGGAAGAGCGTTCCAGGCGTAAGGGGCAGCAGACGAAAATGGACGAAGCCGAGCAAGGGAAGTAGAGGCCCTTGGGCAGGCGAGAAACATGGCATCAGAGGAGCGAAGAGCACGAGCGGGGCAATAGTGTGAGATGAGAGAGGAGAGATAGGAAGGAGCTAGACCGTGAAAAGCTTTGAAGGTTAACAGGAGAAGTTTATATTGGATTCTGAAGTGAATTGGAAGCCAATGAAGAGATTTCAGAAGCGGAGTGACATGGTCGGAGCGGCGAGCCAAGAAGATGATCTTTGCGGCAGAGTGGTGAACAGAAACCAACGGACTGATGTGAGAAGAAGGAAGGCCAGAGAGAAGAAGGTTGCAGTAGTCCAACCGTGAAATAACCAGTGCATGAACAAGCGTCTTGGCAGAAGAGACAGACAAAAATGATCGAATCCTGGCAATATTATACAGGAAAAATCGACAAGATTTAGCTACTGCCTCAATATGAGGAATAAAGGAGAGCGAGGAGTCGAAGATAAAGCCAAGGCTACGAGCTTCCTTGACCGGAGTAAGCGTAACATCATTGACAGTAAGAGAGAATGAGAGATGAGGAGAAGGTTTAGGAGGAAAAACAAGCAATTCAGTCTTTGCCATGTTAAGCTTCAAGCGACGATGAAGCAGCCAAGCTGAGATATCTGAAAGACATGCCGAGATACGATCGTGAACATCAGGAGAAAGTTCCGGAGATGACAGATATAGTTGTGTATCATCGGCGTACAGATGATATTGGAGGCCATGAGATTGAATAAGCTTGCCCAAGGACAACATGTATAAGGAAAACAACAACTGCTTGGTGTCAGCATTCACATGACTATGTGAGCCCAGGCAACTTCTAGAAAGCCAGCATGGAGTTACTGAATAAACATAGGATTGCATCTATTGTTAGTCCTACTTAGAGTAGACTCATTGAAATTAATGAAATTTTCCCCTTTCTGTAGGGGTTCCGCAAGGCTCGGTGCTTGGCCCGTTGTTGTTTTCTTTATACATGCTGCCCTTGGGTAAGCTTATTCAATCTCATGGCCTCCAATATCACCTGTATGCCGACGATACACAATTATATCTCTCATCTCCGGAACTTTCTCCTGATGTTCACGATCGTATCTCGGCATGTCTTTCAGATATCTCAGCCTGGCTGCTTCATCGTTGTTTGAAACTTAATATGGGAAAAACTGAACTGCTTGTTTTTCCTCCTAAACCTTCTCCTCACCTCTCATTCTCTCTTACTGTCAACGATGTCACGCTTACTCCGGTCAAGGAAGCTCGTAGTCTTGGCTTTATATTTGATTCCTCGCTCTCCTTTACTCCTCATATCGAGGCAGTAGCTAAATCCTGTCGCTTCTTCCTGTATAATATTGCCAGGATTCGACCATTTTTGTCTGTCTCTTCTGCCAAGACTCTCGTTCACGCACTGGTTATCTCTCGGTTGGACTACTGCAACCTTCTTCTCTCTGGCCTTCCTTCGTCTCACATCAGTCCGCTGGTCTCTGTCCTCCACTCTGCCGCTAAGATCATCTTCTTGGCCCGCCGCTCTGACCATGTCACTCCACTTCTGAAATCTCTTCATTGGCTTCCAATTCACTCCAGAATCCAATATAAACTTCTCCTGCTGACCTTCAAAGCTCTTCACGGTCTAGCTCCTTCCTATCTCTCCTCTCTCATCTCACACTAATGCCCCGCTCGTGCTCTCCGCTCCTCTGATGCCATGCTTCTCGCCTGCCCCAGGACCTCCACTTCCCTTACTCGGCTTCGTCCTTTTTCTTCTGCTGCCCCTTACGCCTGGAACGCTCTTCCAGAACACTTGAGAACTACAAACTCAATCACAGCTTTTAAAACTCAGCTAAAAACTTTTCTTTTCCCTATCGCTTTTAAATATTGAGTTTGTTCTAACTCCATACTGTTAGCTTCACCCTACCCGGTGCCTGTTTACACTTCCCTGTGCCTGTTTGCATTCTCCTTCCCTCTTTATTGTTTACTACAATTTTATTAGATTGTAAGCCTATGTGGCAGGGTCTTGCTATTTACTGTGTTATCTGTACAGCACCATGTACATTGATGGTGCTATATAAATAAATAAATAATAATAATAATAATAATAATAATAATAATAATAATAATAATGGGACTTAAATTAGAAGAATATTGGATACAACACTTTGAATACAACCCATGGCTGCTCTGTACTGAGAGGGTCATAAAAACAGGCCACTTCTGAACATAATTTTAAACAGTATACACAAATATGTAATTGCTCCCTCTCTCAAGCACACATCAGTCTAATCCTCAGCAAGCTGCTACATTTGTGCAAAAAGTGTTGAAAGCCTATTGATACCACAGTCTAAAGATGGTGAAAAGTCTTCCAGGGATAATTAGAATACTAACTCGACTGTGTACTGGCAACTTTTCCCCAAGATACCTTGGTTTGTTTAAATTAAAATACACACACAAATGAACTTTGAGAAGCAACCTTGTGTTTTCCTCTGTATCTTGAAGAGCTATAGATTTCTCCAGCCCCCACCCCCAATTGTACTGAGATCAGTGTTTCTGGTCAGCTTGTGCCTCCAAGGCTGAGTAATGAGCCTTTGTACAACGTTGCAATATTTTGGATGATTCCATTGAAGTGAGCTCATTAACAATGGCACAAAACTGTTTTGAAAGCATAATGAAAGTTTCTCTTCTTTGAGGGGATGGTGTTAAAGTATGCGATCAGCCTTAGAAACCAATGAAACATAATGAACTACATAAATTCCATAGCAGAGTTACTGAAAACTATTTGTTTCATTTTTGTTTATGTTGTAGTGGCTGGAATGCACCATTGAGAAGGCCATGAATAACTTATACTAAATGATGTGTTTTTAAATAATTGTTCCTATGTACCAAAAGGAAGTTACTTAAAGGATTTCAAAAGTCTGTTAGTAATTTTGCATTTAGTTTGGCTTGCCAAATTAGCATCGCAAATAACTTGAAGGCAGAAGGCTCTTTAAAACAGAATTTCATTATTTGCCAAAAACTTCCATTTGTGTAATGATTGTGTAAACTGCAATTTGCTTGCATGCCAATAATAATCTAATATAGGACTATCTAACATTGAAGTATATTCTCCAGCCAGTTATTGCCACATCTCTCATCTTCCTGTTTTGGAGGAGGTTATTGTGCAAGTGACTGAGGCTTCCCAGCAATGTCAAACTCATCAAAATACCATCTGCTTCTTAGAACTCTACCAGGCTTTCAGACTGTACCTGATCAATAATTTCCATCTAGAGACTGATAGGAGCTATAGAACCCGACTTATGCTTTTAGACTTTTCTGCAGCCGTGAGTATGGTTGATCACGAAGTACTGCTAATAAGACTACAACATTTTCCTGGAGTCTGCAAGACCACCTTTATTTGTTTGTTTATTTATTTATTTGCTAGGTGTATATCCCTCTTTTTGACTAGAGTCCTCAAAGCCACATACAATATTTATAAACAGATACAACAACAGTGGTTCTCAACCTTCCTAATGCCGCGACCCTTTAATACAGTTCCTCATGTTGTGGTGACCCCCAACCATAACATTATTTTCGTTCTTCTCTACACGATCCATTGTCATGGGATGGTTTGCTAATGAAAATAATACATAACAATAGCTTTAATAATACAAAAGATGATACATGACATAGTTCAGTCAATACAGTTTCCGAAGACCATCGGAAATATGTGTTTTCCGATGGTCTTAGGCGACCCCTGTGAAAGGGTCATTTGACCCCCAAAGGGGTCCCGACCCACAGGTTGAGAACCGCTGTACAACAAGAACAACAAACTGAATACCACAACCAGCTCCGCTTGAGCCAGCATCTGATGCTCCTTCCCATAGGGCAGTTGATCCCTGTGGGCAGTCCGTCCAACTGGAGCAAGTCCTGATGTTCCCTTTGCCTGCTTCTGTCTCGCTCACTCCTTCCTCCTTCCCACAGGGCAACTGATGTCAACTATATTTGGGTAGTTCTGCATATTTCTAAATGGAAGGTCCCAAAGGGTAGGATGGGCAGTTGCTCATTATCTCCTAATGACCTTTCCTGTGGTGTCTGAAGGATGCATCTTTTCCCTTCCAAACATAATTTGGAGGCATTGCCTTTGGGGCTGCTGTGTACTGATGTCACTCAGCTATACCTCTCTCTTTAACCTGAGCCAGATCCTGTGGTGTGGGTCCTTGCCCAGTGTCTGACCATGGGAGGAGACTGGATGCAATGAAGCTAAATGAAGCAATGATGATCAGTAAACCATGTGACCACAGGGAAACACCCTAGTGAGGAAATACATTGTTGATGGACTTCACCTTTCTCCTCCTTGTTTGCAGCCTTGTAATATTTCTGGAGCCACTGTTGTATCCGAAATGCCTTCCATCAATTCTACCTGATGAAGAGGCTACAATCCTGTCTGTTTGATGGGGTTCTGGAAATTGTCAGTGATGTCTTAAGGATCTCAGCACTGATTATTTCAATCTTAAACATTCTTTTAAATATCTCTGGAGTATCCAAATGCATCTGATAGCCACTGAATAGTCAGTAGTAATTTAACCGTTCCTTTAAATTCTACAATAAGGCAATGCATACCTTGCTGTTCCTTACCATTTCTCTGTTTGAGTGCCTCTGTTCACAGGGGAAAGGCGTGTATTTTCAAATAGTATCCCAAATACCCAGTCTCCGTATGTCTACTCAGAAACAAGTAGGACAAGCTTCTGCAGGACAAGGCTGAGAAGGAAGCAGGACTAAATCACTCCACAGCACTTTCAAATAGCATTTCTACTCAGAAGTAAGCATGACCATCATGTCTACCCACAAGTAAGCAGGACATGCCTCAGGAGGAAGCAAGACTGAAAAACTCAGCAGCTTCCTGCCTTAGCCTGGCCTTCTTTGCCCCCAGAAAAAAGACCACAAGCAAGAGGGTCTGTATCCCTCTTTTAACCAGACATGCTAGAGCCTGAAACTGGGTCCTGAAAGAGACTGAAATTTCTTACTGGCAGCTGGGATTGCTTCAAAGCAAAGTGAGGGCCCGTAGGTGCTCTGTTATCATTTCCCATAAATGCCTCTGGGCTACATGTGGACTCAGAGACATTCTTAGGAAATGAAGATGCCAGGTGGCTGCAGATTGATGTTTCCATCTGAAGAGCATCTATTTTGTGATGGTACCCAGGACAGTTTATCAAACTGCCAAATGTGTCCACGGGTCCAAAACATTTGCCTACTTGTGGAATGTCTTAATAAACTAAAGTCATATCAGTTCTGAAACTCTGCCTTTCTGTATCTCACGATTTCTGGAATGATTGGGGTTATGAATGATAGTTAACAGGCCACCTCACAATGGCTGGTTGGTATCCATTGATTCATCAGCTGTCCCTCAAACATTTTGTAGCACTCAATGGGCAGTATTCAATGCTGCCTATGTGCCAGTGGAAACTACTGCTAGCATAATGGGGAGTTAGTGGCTCCAAAAGCAACCAAAAATGTACAGAGAGTCTCTTTCCAGGAAGCCAGCACTTTTATTCATTGGCTGTGTTTACAATTTGTTTGAATTTTTGTTCCACAATAGCACTGGGTTGTCTCTTTCATCGAGATCCAATTTGTTCAGTATTAGGGTCTGTAGATCATTTTGCCTCTGTGTGAAAAAAAAATCTACTAATTTATAATCAACCTTTGGCTGGGGCCCAGTTTCCTCTGACCAGGGGGGGATCTACACTATTGCTTTTAAAGCGCTTTGAAAACGTTTTGAAACCTGTATATGCAGTGTGTCCTGGGTCCCAACAGTTGTCAAAACTGTTATAAAGCGCTTTAAAGCGCTTTAAAGCAGTAGTATAGATCCCCCACTACACAAACGTGGAAGAAATACATAGTTTGATTTTCAAGATGTTACTGTAAATCAGAGAGCCGGTACAGTTCAGTTCAAATAGTCCATATTATAAAAGGTCAAATATCAAAGCATGACCAATATGTTTTAAAACACAACCAGTATAGCTTATTACTTGAAGACCTTACAGGAGCCATGCATTTGTGTTAATAGTGTAATACACAAAGGGAGAAAGATTAAGGCATAAGAAGCAGTCCAATGGTTCTAAGAATTAAATTGAACAAAAACGCAAAGGGAGATGTAGCTTTTAACCAAACAGGAATTGAGAGGACCTAAATCATTAGAAAGATATCTTATGAGTTTCTTCCAGCGGGAACGAAATTCCCGTGGCGGGGACAAGCTGATATTGACAGATCACACAGCATAATTCAACTGAAGATAGAACTAAACAGTACACTAAAAGGTTTAAAGATGTACTCCCAGTCAATCCCAATTCTGTATTGAGAAATTTTCTTTTATAGTAAAAGTTTTATTCAGGGAATAGATGTTAATATGATGGGTTGGATCCAGGTTAGCTATCCTGTGAATGGAAGAGCTCCTTCTATTTACAGAAGGCACCAGGATCCAGCAGAGGCCTTTGTCCGCTTCTTTTCTTTCATGTGAAAGTTTTGTTCAGGGAATAAGAGACTCCACTGAAGGGTAATTTTGAAGAGGTGGGTTATATTATCTTCCACAACTGAGGAAGTATTGTGCACACTGCTAAAAAGGCTACAGGCAGTTGGGACACTGTCAAAAGAATAAAGTCTATCTTCCTTATCTCCCGACTACTGATATGTTTTATAGTTGCAGTTATGACCTGAAGCAGCCATGGCTGTCACTGAATGTGGCTTTAGCTAATAACCTCTGGGCCAATTTCACATATGCCACGTAAAGCACTCTGGAGCCTCTCTCTTGTCGTCGGCATTCATGTGTCAAAGACAGAAATGTGCTGCTTTTAACAGATTGGTGGCCATGCAGGGAAGTGGATTTACTTGCTTCCTGCATTTCATGTCTCACAAGAGAATGGATGTATTCCATCTGAAGCACAGTTCTAGACTTTCATCTGTCATTTCTTTCTATAGAGTCAAACACATTTTAGAATAACTTTACACACACACACACACACACACACACACACACACACACACACACTTTAAACCCTATTCCCCTCTTTGGTCCCTATGAACAGTTATAGTAGATTCTTCATGTTCCTCCAAGATAGTAAGCATCTGTGGGCCACAGCCTTCTCAACTGATGCAACTGAGCAAAACCTTGTCATTTCACCTATATATGAGCAAGGTCTCTTCTCTTCCCACTTCTCCACCTTTTCTTTTCTATCTCATTCCTTTTTCTTGCCTCATCTTTCTCTTCCTGCTTGGGAAGTAGGAGTGGACTAGGGTTAGGGTAGAGAGTTGAGTGGGTAAGGATACAAAGGGGACAGAATTATGGGAGGGAATTATGTTTCAATGAGATATTACTTTTAAAACATTTGAAAATCCTAATAGAATGTAAATAATAAAATGCTAAAAAAAACCACCATCACCATCAGTAAAAGAGATGATATAAAACGTCTAAAGTACCATAAATGTCTAATACTCTATTACACACACAGTTGTTTAAGTCTAACTTTCCTTTTTAAACAGATCTCATTTATTTTTATCTTGCTGATGTTTTTTCTTATAAGATATTGACTGTATTGTGCAAATCAACATGTAAGTGGGATGCTAGCTACAAGGGATGCTAGCTACAATGGCCTTGTAGGCCCCTTCCAACTCTGCTATGCTATGATTCTATGATTCTATAAGTCAAGTCTCTAAAGTGTATCTTGTGTTTCAAATATTCTAATTGTCTTTAAAGATAAAAGGCTTTCCTTTGCACTAGTCTGTCTCATGTCCATTTTGGAAATACTGAGTAAGCTGCTTAAACTAAACTAATCAGGTGATCTCCCTTATGTGTAATTCTGTCAAAGCAGAATGAGTTGTGTGTGGGCTGTATGTGTGTGGAGAGGTTGTGAAAAAACAAGCTAGTGTTCAATGTCATTTTCTGGAAAAGAAAAATAGAAAATGAGAAGGATGCTCAAACTGGAAACATAATCAAGTACTTTAAAAAAATCTATGATCCAAGCTCCATAGTTAACTTTACCAAGGACACCTCAAGCAAAATCAAAGAAACTGGATTTTATTATTATTATTATTATTATTATTATTATTAATTTATATAGCACCATCAATGTACATGGTGCTGTACAGAGTCTGTACAGAGTCTGTCTGATTTACATGAATTAAAGTTTCCCAGTCTAATGGGTGTACTTAAAATTGATTCCTGTGTAAAATGGATGAGCCTGGTTCAAGAATTATGTTGTATAACAGAGGGTGGAGGGAGAGCAGCTGGAAGGAAACAGAGAAGTGACATAAAAGACTCACCTGCTATGAGCTTGAGCAGATAAAATGAACTAAGTCACTATTGCGCAAGCCTTTAAACAAATATTGTCAAGCTATTGGCTTTTCAAAAAACAAAAATCACTTAGCCGGTCTTTGCACAAGCCCTCTTTGATTAGCTTGTCTAAGCAGGCAGCAAAATATGAGATCTGGACCACCATGTATGGCTGATGATGGGCTATGTTGGGCTTGGTAAATCACAAATTGTGTAACCCAGCAGTAGCCAATCTTCAAAAGCCTAGGTTGATCCTTATTTTCCAAGAAGAGATACAATTGGCATGGCGATATAATAGGTAAAAACCAGTCTTGCCACAGACAACTAAAGCCGCAAGCCCACTTCACGTTGCCTTTTATACAACTTGCTTCGTTGCTCAGTGAATAAGAAAATGAAATGAAATACTTCTGTTTTGAGAATGTTTTTGCACTTTCCTTGGAAAGAACACATCTGTAGAGTTTCTGCACTAAATGCATTTTATTCACTGGCACTGCTGTCCTATCTGTCTTTAGCCAAGCTAAATAAAAATATATTTTTAAAGCCACTCTTTAGTGGCTTTGGCAATGCAGCACTCTGTGAGGAATGTATTGTACTTTTTCAAAAAGTGCCTTTACCTACAAAGATTTCCAATGTAAGCATGTATTGTAGCAGTACCTTCAAGTTTAAAACATACTTGCTTCCCAAGGAACGTTCTTTCCTGTTTATCATTCAGAAGTGGGTGGAGCGAAACAGGAAATGAATCATGAAACAAACTCTGAATGGAAAGACTAGCAAGCTTGTGTTAACTGAATTAGATCCTTACTTCATTTGAAAAGTAAACACACTTTGACAAAATGGAATAAGAAGAACAGTAGAACGAGAAATAATTTCATTGTAGAACATGGGAGAAAGCAAACACCTATTCAGCTGAACTTGCATATGACATTTCTTAAGATTAGTAAATACCAAAAAATACTTCAAAACAACAACAACAAGAAGAAGAAGAAGAAGAAGAAGAAGAAGAAGAAGAAGAAGAAGAAGAAGAAGAAGAAGAAGAAGAAGAAGACACACACTACTCAAAATATCTCTGTTTCTTTGTTTTTCTAATTCTTGAAATATTGAGATATTCATGTTGGCACTCCTACTAATGTATCTCTAGTTTATAACTTTTTGTTGTTTATTCGTTCAGTCGCTTCCGACTCTTCGTGACTTCATGGACCAGCCCACGCCAGAGCTTTCTGTCGGCTGTCGCCACCCCTAGCTCCCCCAAGGTCAAGTCTGTCACCTCCAGAATATCATCCATCCATCTTGCCCTTGGTCGGCCCCTCTTCCTTTTGCCTTCCACTTTCCCTAGCATCAGCCTCTTCTCCAGGGTATCCTGTCTTCTCATTATGTGGCCAAAGTACTTCAGTTTTGCCTTTAATACCATTCCCTCAAGTGAGCAGTCTGGCTTTATTTCCTGGAGTATGGACCTGTTTGATCTTCTTGCAGTGACAAATTGGGGTCTCCAGCACATCAAGTCCAAATGTAAGCTGGAAAACAGAAGGCAAACAGTACAGGCTTATTTTCTAAGTCAGCTGTGACACCTACTGGCCCAATAACCAGTTACAGCCACTATGCTAGAAGTAACTAAATTTAACAAAATGTTCTAATGCCAGGAAATGGAAAAGCAAATAAAATCAAAACATGTTTCATACACAATTCTCCAAAAGGACATAAATATTTATTTGATCCACTCATTCTATTGTTGTTGCTGTTCTTTTTCTTTTTTTTCAACCAGCCAACTGGAATAACAACAACTTGCACTGGTATACATGGAAACAAAAGCCAAACAGTTAAGCTCAAGTGTGCAATTCTGGAAGATCTGTGGCTTCTTTCACCCTGATTTAATGTTTAAAAATCATGTAGCCAAAGCCTGTATTTTACACTCCTGTAAGTGTGTGGCCCCAATTCAGATTGGGATCACAGCATTTAGCTAGGGGACAATTAAACCTTTCCCTCAACCTATTTCCCCCCTCTCCTCTTCAGCTGCAACTGCAGCCACCTCTTCTTCCATTTCCCGACCTACTGCTTCCTCCTTCTCCTCTTCCCTCCTGAAAAACTTTCCTTAGGAGGGCAGCACAAGGGCACTTTTTAAGATCAGCCCAAAAGCAATGAGGTGGGTGGGTGACAAGTGGGTGAGGGGCAGGCATGAAATGGAGCATGGTGCTGACTTGGCTCCCATTTAAGAGCTTGAGAGTAAGTGACCTTCTGATTTCCAGAACTTCTGGGGTAATGAACAACAACCCCCCCCCAAAAAAAAGTCCCGCTAACAAGGGAATGGGCTAGTACCTTAAAAGCTCCATGTGGAAGAGTCCTTAGTCATGTTTAGAATAGACCCATTGAAATCAACAAGACTTAATTACATCTGGATCTAATCTATTGCATCAATTCAACATTAATATTATTGCCATTCTTTTTTTATTATTATTAGTACTTGATTCATTTTGGGGTAGGTTATTTTGGGCCTTCAGTGTGTTCTTGTTGGTTCACCACATTTTCTCCCCACTTTTCTGGTTGTTTTCCAGCTTGTGAAACTGGACACTTTAAAACATTTGAGGACAGACATAGCGACATCTGTTTAGCAAGAAGGAACTAAAGGAATTGCCATTTGCAGTTCAGCCAAAAAGGATGGTGTGTGTGTGTGTGTGTGTGTGTGTGTGTGTGTGTGTGTGTTTCCAGTCATATCAGGCTAACACAATGCCATTCTTTCAGAGCAGTGGGAGACACAAGGTGAAATAGGGTTGTTATGAAACAGTGGCCTTTACAATTTGTTCATGCACCACTGAGGACAGCAATGTCAACTGAAATAAGAAACATTTCATTCAGCTTTCCCAATAGACCATAAAAGCAATCTGGAATAAAGAGATTTGTTGTTGTTGTTAAGGTCTTCTTCCTCTTCTTCTTCTTCTTCTTCTTCTTCTTCTTCTTCTTCAATTGATAACGGTATTTGCTACATTATTTATTAAACAACGGCTGCAGACTGGTCTTACCTAAAGGTGAAACTATGCGGTTTTTAAAACTGGGGATTTGAGAGGAGTGCACTCTTCAGAGAGTTAAGGAAATGCAAATATCTACCTATGTAGTAGTCCCAGTAAAATAACACTTGCATATTCGATATTCAGTATTATTTATTCACTTGCGTATTCACACAGTGCATAGTTAAATTATGGAACTCACTACCACAAGATGTAGTGATGGCCTACAATTTAGATGACTTTAAAAGGGGGGTTGGATAAATTCCTGGGGGCAAAGGCTATCAATGGCTACTAGCCCCGATGGTTGTGTGCTATCTCCAGTATTCGAGGCAGTAAGCCTGTGTGCACCAGTTTGCTGGGGAACATGGGTGGGAGGCTGCTCTTGCATCATGTCCTGCTTTGTTGGTCCCTGGTCGACGGCTGGTTGGCCAGAGTGTGAACAGAGTGCTAGACTAGATGGACACATGGTCTGATCCAGCATCATGGCACTTCTTAGGTTCTTATGTTCTTACAGGTTTGTACAGAATCACTCAAGGTGACAACTAGGCACTGTAGCTCATACAAAACAAAATATCACCGGCTTTCTCTAGAGTTATCCACTATATTAGAACTGAGAAGTTGACTACACCGGTGCCTTAATGTGCACTAAACACACACTCTCACAGTATCTACAACATTCGGTGAAGGCTTATCAGGGAAATGCTGCAGAAGTTGAGCTCCATCGCACCAGCATTTTATCGCACATTCGTCCTGCCTTGTTTACCATTTTGCCCCTTGACTCTCACATGACATTGACCCTGACCTGCAGTCATCTCGCCTCTTCCCCTCCATTTTCCATGTTTTTCAGGGGCGGGGAAAGTGTGGCATTTTTTGACCACATGGGATAAAACTGCCCTTCTGTCTTCGTGTATTGCAGTCCTTGCGCTATGTGGCATAACGTCCCTTCTTGGGGGCATGTGTGTTGAAGGGCAGTCTTGCTCATGAAAGAGGAGGACGTGGGCAGTTCTCCTCCAGCGCATTGAGTCAGTCGAACAGATTGACGCTGCTTCAGCCCACTCTCATTGCTCTATTATTCATCTGTTTCAACTTCCCTCCTTTTTTTTGTCCGCTGTGCCAGGTGCCCAGCCAATGAAACGCTAATTTATTAAACTTTAACCAACAAAACCAGAGCAATGGGGGAAGGCACCCACATCCATCAGAATGTCCATCAACAACAAGAACCAATGAACTGGAGGGGGCGGGGAGGAGAAGTCTCAAAAGCTCAATGAGAAGCTTTATAAAAATAAATAATATCCCAACAAACTATAAGACAAGAAAATGTATGTAGAAAGATTGCATTTAACTCTGGATTCTACCAACATGGTGTTTTATTTTGCTCACTAGCTTCAACACTTCTTGAAAAGTTGGTAAATAAGTTTTTTTTTTAAAAAAGAAATAAAGCATGAACTAATGTGATATGTGAGCAGATCTACCTAGTACTAGATCTGCCTATTCTCCTGACAACATTATCCACTTCCTTCCGCACTGGGTTTCAGGTGTTTTGCACCTTGGATAGCCTCCTTTAGAGTTCTGACTGGTTCTGACTGAAACCCAAAGCGGATTCACTTGCCCACTGACATCAGAGCTACCAGCCATGGGTGAATCCTTTCCCCCTCTAGGTTCACATTTTTTTCTTTTGTTTGTTGTACAAGCCCTTTCTATCTGAATCACACTCTTTTGTACTTAATATTGCATGAATATGATGCTGCACACATCAGAATGCTTTTTATTGGGACGGTGTAAAAGCCGGAATGGAACAGGCTGGAACGACACCATTATATTAAAAAACCATACCAAAAACAGTGGCATGTGTTAGCAACACTTCGGAACAATATTTTAGGACTAAAACCATTGCAATATTATATCACTATTAACCCCAGAACTCCCAAAACAACATCCGGAACAGAATGGGATGGCCGGAACGGCCACTTCTGAACGAGCAATATCAACCAAACTCACCAGTCACGCATAATTCCATGGCAGGGATGCAATAAGCCACAAAAAGTGCAAAGAAACTGCATTCCAATACCCTTTCCCCGCATAGCGCATATTGCGCAAGATGGGCTGGGACACCAGCTTCCAAGTGAGGTATGTTAACCAAACTCAACAGACACACATTACTACGTGAGCCTGATATAATAAGCTCCAAAAATTGCCCCCAAATCACGTTCAGATACCTGTTCCGGGCAAAAGCCTGTATCGCGCAAAACGGGCCGTAACGGCAGCTTCCCAATGAGGTAAGTCAACCAAACTCACCAGACGCACATAACTAAGTGGGATAGATGTAAAAAGTTCCAACTGTTGCCCCGAAACCACGTTTAGATACCCGTTCCGGGCAGAAGCCCATATTGCACAAAACGGGCCGTAACGGCAGCTTCCCAATGAGGTCAGTCAACCAAACTCACCAGACGCACATAACTAAGTGGGATAGATGTAAAAAGTTCCAACTGTTGCCCCGAAACCACGTTTAGATACCCGTTCCGGGCAAAAGCCCATATCGCGCAAAATGGGCCGTAACGGCAGCTTCCCAATGAGGTAAGTCAACCAAACTCACCAGACGCACATAACTAGGTGGGACAGATGTAAAATGCTCCAAATGTTGCCCCGGAACTACGTTCTGATACCCGTTCCAGCCAAAAGCCTGTATTGTGTAAAACGGGCCGTAACTGCAACTTCCCAATGAGGTAAGTCAGCCAAACTCACCAGACTCATTTGACTAGGTGGGGCAGATGTAAAATCCTCCAAACGTTGCCCCGAAACTATGTTCAGATACCCGTTCCGGGCAAAAGTCTGTATTGCGCAAAACGGGCTGTAACGGCAGCTTCTCAATAAGGTAAGTCAACCAAACTCACCAGATGCACATAACTAGGTGGGACAGATGTAAAATCCTCCAAACGTTGCCCTGAAACCACGTTCAGATACCCGTTCCGGGCAAAAGTATGTATTGCGCAAAACGGGCCGTAACGGCAGCTTCCCAAAGAGGTAAGTCAACCAAACTCACCAGACGCACATGACTAGATGGGATAGATGTAAAAAGTTCCAAATGTTGCCCCAAAACCACGTTCAGATACCCGTTCCGGGCAAAAGCCCGTATTGCGCAAAACGGGCCGTAACGGCAGCTTCCCAATGAGGTAAGTCAACCAAACTCACCAGACGCACATGACTAGGTGGGACAGATGTAAAAAGTTCCAAATGTTGCCCCAAAACATAATTTTCAGAGCAACATAATTTTCTTTGCCAGCTAATTTTGGGAATATGAACTATGGCCCGGAACGGGTATCAGAACGTGGTTTCGGGGCAACATTTGGAGCCTTTTATATTTGTCCCACCTTGTCATGTGCGTCTGGTGAGTTTGGTTGACTTACCTCATTGGGAAGCTGCCGTTACGGCCCGTTTTGCGCAATACAGGCTTTTGCCCGGAACAGGTATCTAAATGTGGTTTCGGGGCAACATTTGGAACTTTTTACATCTATCCCATCTAGTCATGTGCGTCTGGTGAGTTTGGTTGACTTACCTCATTGGGAAGCTGCTGTCCCTGCCCGTTTTGCGCAATATGCGCTATGCGCGGAACAGGTATCTGAACGCAGTTTCTTTGCACGTTTTGTGGCTTATTGCATCCCTGCCATGGAGTTATGCGTGACTGGTGAGTTTGGTTGATATTGCTCGTTCAGAAGTGGCCGTTCCGGCCATCCCATTCTGTTCCGGATGTTGTTTTGGGAGTTCTGGGGTTAATAGTGATATAATATTGCAATGGTTTTAGTCCTAAAATATTGTTCCCAAGTGTTGCTAACACATGCCACTGTTTCTGGTATGGTTTTTCAATATAATGTGGTCGTTCCGGCCTGTTCCGTCTTTTACACCGTCCCCTTTTTATTCATTTTAAACAAACAAATATTGTCATTCAAACACTATGGAGAGTATCTAAAGCGTTAGCAGAAACAAATACTACTGTGTTTCCCCGAAAATAAGACAGTGTCTTATATTAATTTTTGTTCCCAAAGATGCGCTAGGTCTTATTTTCAGGGGATGTCTTATTTTTCCATGAAGAAGAATATGGTACACATTTATTGTTGAACAAAAAAAAAGGTCTTATTTTCGGGGGGATGCCTTATATTACAGCGAGAGGCAAAACTGGAAGTAGGTCTTATTTTGGGGGGATGTCTTACTTTCGGGGAAACAGGGTAGCATAACTGGGAGTTAGTGCTAGCCCAAGTGAGCACTTCTGGAATGACACAAGTCAGTGGAGGGAGCTCTGCTGAGTGGTCCCATTCCAGAAGTGCTCATTTGGGCTAGTTTTCGGGATTGAGCTAGCTCCCCATTCTGCCAGCATTTGTTTTTACTAGCTCATTGTGTTTAGTGGAAGTAGATTTCCAGCATTGGATACTGCCCCAAGATTAAAAACAAGCAAGCAAGCAAACAAACAAACCATACCCATATATCTGTAGGTTATCACATAGTTGAAAATATTTGCTATATTCTTTAATATTTTATTCCTTGTTCCCTGTGCATAATATGCTTCATCTGACTTGCGTGCTCTATCCTGTTTGTATGAAATTCCCCCTCCCATGATATCCAAACTATGCTTTCCTTTGTATGGGAGTGAGGGAGTAAAAAATTCATTCTTTGAGTGATTTTGCCCTTAGAACTGTGCTTGCAGTATCTTGATTCTGCAAAAATAGTGATCCA
Source organism: Elgaria multicarinata webbii (assembly GCF_023053635.1). Classification (NCBI taxonomy): domain Eukaryota; kingdom Metazoa; phylum Chordata; class Lepidosauria; order Squamata; family Anguidae; genus Elgaria; species Elgaria multicarinata. The sequence goes on from NC_086177.1 coordinate 56,493,289, forward strand.
TCAGGGATCCTCCTGTGGGCATGCTTGCCTGCTACAAAAGAAGAGGAGGACTGGGAAAGGAGTATGGCAGGGCTGTATACTCTCACCTTACCTATTCAACTTGTATGCAGAACACATCGCAGGAAGAAACATTAACAATCTCAGATATGCAGATGACACCACTTTGATGGCTGAAAGCGAGGAGGAGCTGAGGAGCCTTATGACAAAGGTGAAAGAAGAAAGTGCAAAAGCTGAGTTGCAGTTAAACCTCAAAAAAACCAAGATTATGGCAACCAGCTGGATTGATAACTGGCAAATAGAGGGAGAAAACGTGGAGACAGTTACAGACTTTGTATTTCTGGGCGCAAAGATTACTGCAGACGCTGACTGCAGCCAGGAAATCAGAAGACGTTTACTTCTTAGGAGGGCAATGACAAATCTTGGTAAAATAGTTAAGAGCAGAGACACCACACTGACAACAAAGGTCCGAATATTTAAAGCAATGGTATTCTCCGTAGTAACCTATGGCTGCGAGAGCTGGACCATAAGGAAAGCTGAGCGAAGGAAGATAGATGCTTTTGAACTGTGGTGTTGGAGGAAAATTCTGAGAGTGCCTTGGACTGCAAGAAGATCAAACCACTCCAGGAAATAAAGCCAGACTGCTCACTTGAGGGAATGGTGTTAAAGGCAAAACTGAAGTACTTTGGCCACATAATGAGAAGACTGGATACCCTGGAGAAGAGGCTGATGCTAGGGAAAGTGGAAGGCAAAAGGAAGAGGGGCCGACCAAGGGCAAGATGGATGGATGATATTCTGGAGGTGACAGACTTGACCTTGGGGGAGCTAGGGATGGCAACGGCCGACAGAAATCTCTGGCGTGGGCTGGTCCATGAAGTCACGAAGAGTCGGAAACGACTGAACGAATAAACAACAAACTGGAAAGGAGGCGTATAGTTAGTTGTGGAGTATAGTTAGTTGTAGAGGAAGGGGGAAGCCTTGCTTGTGTTTGCCATTTTTATTATTAATATGAGCAGTCATATGAAGCAGCTTAGGACTGGTCACTCTTAAAAGAAAATAAAACTTAAAGAAAATAAGCCTTAAATAACATTCTCCAAAATTACTCTGGCATTATGGAGGATAATGATCTCCCCACTCATCAAGCCCAGGAGAAGGTTCCGCCTCCTTCAACTCGCCAGAGCGCAGCAAGCTCTGACACGACGCAGGGCGGGACGGAAGGGGGCGCTCGTGCTGCCGCTGGAACCCACTCCGAGCGCTGAGGGATGCCGTCATCAGTGCGGGCCACCGGTCGCTCGAGGAGTCTATCAGGAGGAGAACAATGTCGCCGCCGCCGCTGTTCAGCTTGCCTGAGGCGCGGTTACGTTTCACGGTGAGCGGGGGCGACACGCCGGCGCCCGCTTGAACGTCGGGTAAAACGCGAGGCGCCGTGCCGCTTGTCTCTTCTGAGCTCGTGCTTCTGACTCCCCACCCCGCCACCCACTCCAGCCACCCCCGGGTTCAACCCGGCTGACGTTTCGACGCGCTTTTGCTGGTCTGGCGGGCTGCTCTGCGAGGGGACAAAGACATACAGGGGCTAACAGTCTGAATCTTGAACCCCCAAGCCACTTAAAGCACAATCTTCTGTATGTTTACTCGGAAGTAAGGCCCACTTCGTTCAGTGAGGTTTGCTCTAAATAAACGTCCTTAGGATTAGTGGAAGTTACTCCCATTTACCTAACTTTTAGTGGAAGTTACTCCCATTTACCTAAGGCTTCTGGCCTTAGTTTTCAGTCTAGTGCCTTCCAGATGTGTTGGACTGCAGTTCACATAATTCCCAGAGAGTATGGGCAATGGCATTGAGAACTGCAGTCCAGTGAATCTGGAGGGCACAAGGTTGGGGAAGGTGGATTAATCTCTAATGAATGACAAGTGTATTTATCTTTTGATTTGATTTGTACCCTGCCTTTCCACCAAGGAAATGATGATCAACATGTAGCCATGTTGGTCTGTTAGAAAAGTTAACATTTGGATAATAACTTTATCAGGACTAGCCAAGAAGTGAGCAAGCTTTACTAAAGAATTAATGAAAGGAATTTTTATGAAAACTTTAATCTATGGACTGTTTCATGCATGGCTATACGTAACTGGAGTTCTCATTCCTCATTGATAACTAGAGGTGTGCAATAACCACAATATTTGACTCTTTCCCTGATGCGGTGTTTCAGAAAACAGCCCATGTGGTGTTTCAGAAAACAGCCCAATTTAGCTTGGTCTTTTTGATAGGCTGGCTGCTTCAACTTGGGCATTGAATTAGTTGGTTATCATGGGAAATTGAAAAGACAGCTATAACCTTTTTTTTTTTTTATCGGACATGAAAGAGATTTACAGGTATAATAACTGCTAAGATTTCAACAACAACAACAAAATAGGTGTGGTTTTTGTGATATGAACCATTTCTTCCGAGATACTAGGGTTAAGATTGTGTTTTAAGGGCAGTTCCTGTTTTTCTCCCCCCCCCCCTTTTTTCCCTTTCTTTTTTTGCCTTGGGGAAATGCCTAAAGACAAGCATCTTATAGTAGCAAACAGATTAAATACAAAATGCACAGATTCTGAGGCAGAGGTTCTAGAGATACTTGTCTTCAGCTAAGTTATAGCTTTTTCTCTGTAAATACACTTGTTTCTAAAGCACTGTTGCAGTTAGAATAGGGCTAAGAGATTTTTTTTTTGTGGGGACTGAAGAGACTATTCCAAATTTAATTTCCTCTATTGTTAAGTTTCTGTGCATTAATTCCTTCTTTAGTGTCCTTTACATAAATAAAAAGAGAAAGCCAGAAATAGATTGGGAGACTTTATTATGTCCCTAGGAAACGAGTGAAAATGAACAGTCTTACAAAACATGTTCTTGCTTCATAAAGAGGTCAGTGCCTTTGAAGCACTTTGAAAGTGCTTCAGCCTTTGAAAACTGCAGAAAAATGCAGCTTAAAGTTGTAAAACAGTTTTTGTTTGCCTGGTAAACATCCAAGACATACACCAGTTTGAAATCAGAAATGGCACCTTGGCCATATTTGGCAACACTAGCGCAAGGGCTAAAAGTAGCACAAGAAGTAGGAGTACATGGAATTCCTAGTCAGAAGCAGGATGGACCTAGCTATAGTATAGAGCAGATTTTCCCAATGTGGTGCCGTCCGTATAATTTGGACTTCCCATCAGTTACAGCTAGCATGGCCAATGGTCAGAAATGCTGGATGTTGTAGTCCAAAACATCTGGAGGGCACCAAGTTGGGGAAAGCAGGGATAGAGGGAAGCCAGCTATCTTTCCTATCCACCTCTCTGGAGCTGTAATGTGGCTTCCTCTCTGGGTGAGTAGGTAAAGCCACTCAGTGGTTTGTGCAAATAATGCTCATGATGTTCTTACACTAGGCTAAAATCTTTGGCCACCACTCCTATAGGCAATTTGAACATGGTACAATGACAGCAGTAAGTGGGTATGCTGAATAAGTTAAAATATTTTATGGAAAACTGGAGCAAGCTGTAACTTTTTGTCCATATATTTATTATTAAAAAAAATCCGATCCCATCCTGTAATGTACATTTCTTATTGGCTATATTATACCTATTTTCATGTGGAATATATTAAACAACTTGACAAGTATTCTAAAGCAGAATGTATTGTTGTAAGAAGCCTTCATCGTCTGAGTGTATATTTTTCTAAAGTGAAGATGCCTCTTCTACTAAAGATACTATGTTATAATTTGCACCAATGTTTTGAAGATATAGCATGAATCTGGTTAGATGAATATAGTTATGATTTAGGCTGTTCTGTGGTACACAGAATGTGTATCAAATAAATGTTGGATTTCTTTAACAAACCAGATGAGTGCCCTGATCTCAAGCACATTTTTGGGAAGTCCCATTTATTTTACGAAAATTTACATCTGCTTAAGCAAATGACAATGGAGGTAAATTGAACTGAATTAAATTTGAAGTCATTTGAGGAACATATAGGACTTCATTCGATCCAGGACATGATTTGAAGGTATACTCTGCATCATCCCTGCTGAAACTAAGTAGGCAGTCTGGTTTTGCCTGGAAACCAAATGTATACGGTCTTGAATTTTGTCATGGAAGAAAGGTGGGATATAAATTTAAATTGTTAAAGATTTTTTAAAATGTGCAAACACTAATAAATAGAAATAATATTTTAATAGCACTGCTATTGAGTTAGGTGTTGTTTTTACTCTGTTATCTTCTCAGAACTCTACTCGAGATGCCCTCAAGAACAAAACCATTAAACCTTTAATGAGTGCGTTCAGCCAGATACCTGGAAGGTAACAAATTGTATATGAGAGATTGAATTTTATTGATAGGAAAGCCTTTGGTGAAATAGTCTAACACTTTTGTCCATTTGTAGTGAAAATGAAAAAAAGTTGACCTTGGATCAAGCTTTCAGAGTTGTTCTAGAAGAAGAAATTGTGAGTACTTGTTGTTACCCTACTTGTGAATATCAATTGAAGGTGAAACGTAATCATTGCTTTCATTCTATGTAAAAAAAATGAATATCCATTACATCTGATATACTAGGAAATAAATTACCACTAAGGGAAGTCACTAGGTTACTTGAAACATCAATACTTTAAGAAAGTGGTCTCCTTTTTAACAACAACAAGACGAAGTCTACAGTTTTATTGTTACTAGTGAGCTTTAAATCCTGTCCTCATCTATTTTGTCTAAGCTCTTTTACCAGCTTAACAAAATGATGATGATTTTACAAATTGCCTATGATTGTCTAAGCACAGTATAGATACTGAAATATAAGACAATCCCTGCCCAATCACAATCTAATAGAAATAATACAGAAGGAAAAAGCAGTGGATAGGGAAGAGGAAAACAAGGCTTGGAACAGTAGCAGCATCTCTGGCCAGTGAATGGGGACCTGTTTGGTCTAGGTTGCAATAGATAATATTTCTGGAAGAGACGGGCAAAGCAATGTCCCTGCAACTGCTCCTTTTCTTGCTGATGTAAGGGCCCAGGTTGGTCTCCCCTTGCCATGATGTTTTTCCTGGTAGGCAGGGAGGCAGCCTCCCCTGGCCGATGATGAGGCCAGATAGCCTCATTGTACACATTTCAGGACAAGGCAAAGCCTCCACACAGAAGTCGATCACTGTATGCAGCTACTTTCTCTCCTCACTTCACATGGATGGCAGAGGCGGTACTGAGAAGAGCTGTGTGTTAACGGGTGAGGATGTGGTGCTGCAGCCCCTTTCTACATACTTTAGCCCTTCATGTGAGTGGCACATGATGCACACTTATTTTTCTTGACAATGTGTTTGCATGACTGTTGATATGCTCCATACAAAATATGGTGCAGCACGACTTAGGATCTGACTGTTTAGAGCGGTGAATTGTGTGGCTGTAGATTGGTGAATATGTTTTTAATTCTTAATTGAAAATAAGTAATGACTTAAATGTTTCTCTGGCTTTTCTGTGATCATCATTCATCGCTTTTAATGGCATTTTTCCTAATTAAACCAGTGTTTCCATTCTATACAGTTAATAATCTACCTTGCATTACATTTCTTTAGATAGATAAAGCTTCCTGTGAAAATGTCCTGGCTATCATCTCTCTTGTTATTAGTGGGGTCACAGAAGGTGAGTGCAGGACAGTTTGAATCCTTCTCAATGTGCAATTCACATTTCTCCTTTGTTCACTTTCCTCTAATGTCTTAACAGCTGCAGACAACTTTAGTTCCTTTTCCTAACTGGTCTAGTATGCTTTGTATCAATATTATTGCAATGAATACATATATATCCTGCCTGTATTACACAATTTACAGGTGGTTTATAATAATCTAAAATAAAACTGTAATAAAACAATGGAATGTCCTTGTTATATTTAAGTGACCCCCTAAATTAGTCCATTTTGCAACATTTCCTTATGTTTTAACTGAGGTTCTTTTCATAGCACAGCTGCCATAGTTTCTAGATGTGGACATTGGTTGTGGGTATTTATTTTCTTTTGGGATGGGGGTTGCAGGGAAGATAATTGTGTGCATCTGTGAGTAGTCATTTTTACTTACTTTTCTTTTTTACCTGACTGAATTGACTGAAAAGGGAACTTGTAAAAGTTTGTCACTGTCAAAGGATGGTCTTCCTAAATTCAGTGAGGCTTACTCCTTAGTAAGTAAGTGTGTGTAGGATAATAGTGCAAATACCGCTTTTGGTCTTACCAAGCAAAGCTTATAACCTAATGAAAATTATTGCCAAATTTACAATAGTAGTTTTGGCTTACCTGGTCTAAAATACACGTTAGACAACACGTTAGTTAATGCAGTGTGAAAACTCCACTCAAATGGTTGAGTGTTTAGGGGGTACTCCCAACCCAAAAAGTTCTAACTCCACTGTTGTGTGACTATGGGCCACCATGGAGTTGAGTAAAATTCAGTGAGGCATTTGAGTGACAGTTCCTCTGCCCTTTCTCCTCCCCCGGTGCTCCTGATGGTATCCCATCAGCGATTGCTGTGGAAAAATAATCCCCCACGAGTTGTGGCAGCTCTCCTAGAATGGCACTCCCTCCTTTCGCCACTCTTGCCAGAGAACTCTGTAGCCAGTGGGAAAAGTCAACTCAACGCATGAGAAAACTCCATGGAGCCCGCCACACAACACAACAGGAACTCTCCTCTGCACAGCGTGGATATTCTACGTGGAGTTTTCCCATTAGACAACATGTTTCTCAACAGTGGTGTAAAAACTCCACCGTGGAGTTCTAAAACCACCGTTGACTAATGTGTTCTCTGAACTGAGCTACTCTCTGTATCTCAAGACTCCACTTAGAATCTGTAGACTCTGTAGAATTAAAAGTATTTTAAAAAGACAGTTGCAAGTCTCTTGAAAAATGCCTCTTGTATGTTCTTTAATGAATTACTTAAATATGAGCATATTCTGTCCCATGAAGGTATCTGCACTGCATCAACACCTTTTGTGCTTTTGGGAGATGTTTTGGATTGCCTTCCTCTGGATCAATGTGACAGAATTTTCACCTTCGTAGAAAAAAATGTAACTACATGGAAATCAGTAAGTATCATTGTTTCAAGTGGGTTCCTGGGGAGCAGAATTTGGAGGTATAATGAACAAGAATGGGTGTCTTTAATAATTTTTTTAAGCATTTTATGTACTGTTTCAAAATAATTTAAATAATAGACTTTGAATTCTGGTACATAACATGTCACTCCACCTTATTGTTTTTGCTTTTGGTGTTCCACCTTTAAAATGCAATAACAGTTCAATGCTTGTGAGTAACAACTTTGGGCTGTAATACCTGTGTGAAGTTCTCCAGTGATGCCTAGAGCCTGGGCCTGTCATCTTCACAGAACATGAGGACTATGGCACCAAGATGATGTGAGAATTATAAAAGTTCCTTAGGCTTACTCATGAAATGAGCTTTTCATAGGGGCCATGCAGCTTTAAGGAAAAAAACATCCTTCCAGTTAGGTCCATAAAAGTATCTAGCTGATTTTCTTAAAAATGTAACTAGCTTGCCTCCCAGTGTTCTGCACCCCTGCTATATATAAAAACACTGGGAGAGGTCATCTGGATGGGTGGGGTGATGATGTAAAATTGTGCTTCTTATTCCTTTCTTCTGCTGTCACAGGGGGAGTGGAAGTGATTAAGCAATATTTAATGTCAATTCTGGAATGGAAAGGATTGAAAAGGCTAAAACTGAATCTAGACAAGGTGGAGGTACCATTGCTTAGTAACTCAGGCAGTCTATGAGGGGATATGCAGCCTACTTGGGAATGTGTTGCACTCGCCTGTAGGAGCAGTGGACAGCTTTGTGGTACTCCTGGAACCAATGCTTCCTCTGGATGCTAAGGTTATGGTGGTAGCCAGAAATGTTTTTTATTGGTGTTGGTCGAATCACCAACTGCAGCCGCTCTTGGAGAAGATGGAGTTGGCATTAGTTATCCATATTGTAGTTACTCTCAGGTGTACTGTAGCAATGCTCCCTTCCTGGGACTGCCTTTAAAACAGCTTGGAAACTTCAGTTGGTCCAACAATGTTGTGACCACAGATCAGAGCAAATGACTAATTGTACCAACTTCATTGATACTTGCTTGTTTCTAGGTTTTAATTAAAGTGCTAGTCTTTAAAGCTGTAAATTGTAGGAAAGACACAAAGGACTGACTGCTTCAGTATAGAATTGCCTGAGATCTGCCTTGCAGAGTTCTCTGTGCCATTATTTGGGACGTTACGAGCACAAGAGAGCACCATGGCTTTGGAATAGCTTCCATGTGGAGATGCGTCAGCTGCCCTCTTTGCTGGCTGTTTTGTTAAAATAGATTTCTGTGCTTCCTTACCTCTTAAGATTCCAGAGTAGTTTACAACAACAAATAACAGCACATTAAAAATATGAGAGAAAATAAAAAAGCAGCATTAAAAATGAAACCAACCAATTTAAATGTTTTAAAATCTTGGAGGAATAAAAAGGACTTCATCTGGCATTGAATAAATGGCGTAGGGGTGCCAAGTCAGCATCTCCAATAAGAGTGTTTCACAGATGGGGGCTCCACAATAAAAAATGTCCTCCTCCTGGTTGCCATCCATCTGGCAGGAGCACTTACAGGAGACCAAGATGATAGCAGATGGGCAGATTGATAAGGGAGCAGGCATTCCTTTTGAATATAAACGCAAAATGATTTTATTTTGACAAACTTTTAATGGTTAGCTTGTGCTGTTTGTAACTTGATTGCTGCTTCTAATTTTTATGTTTTACAATTTAATATTTGGAGGTATTCTTTTTTGCTTTGTTATATTTTTCTTCACACAGTAAGTAACCCTGCCTGCTATATAAGCAAAAGAGTGGGATTTAAATATTTAATATAATAATAGTATGGAAGTGTCCTTTCCTGGTTGTTTGGAGGTAATATTTTCTGCCATAGATGAGTAGTTGTTCACAGGTCTGCTCTGGATTATGTCTGATATAAACTGACCATTCTTCAATTACAATGAATATATTTACAAATTCAAGTGAATTTATTTCTAGTATCAGTGTAACTGACCGACATTAGGACGTAAAGTGTTAAGCGATTGGTTCCTCTTAATTTTTTTTTATTTTTTTATTTATTTAGAATACATTTTACTCGGCAGGAAAGAATTATTTGTTGAGAATGTGCAATGGTGAGTAGGTTTTTTTTCTATCCCTCCCTAAAAAAGATTACATAACTTCCAGTACTGTTCGTCAAACCTTGACTCATTTCCATCTATATTGGAACAAATGAGTATGATATAATTCAGTATAAAATTTAGTGGCATATGTAGCACATGCACTTCAGTTTGATCGAATCAAACTGAAGTACATGTACATATGCCACCAAAAATAAACATTAGTCTTACTGGAGGAGGGAGTTAGAATTGTGTGTATTCTTGAGGTTCATAGGATTACAGTATGTTCCTCACAATGTTTACTCAGACGTAATTCCCAATGAGTTCAGTTGGAAACTCAGTTCAATTCCCAGTAAATTGAATTCAATTCCCAGTAAATGAGTTTAGGATTGTAGCTGTAGCCAAGTAGGAAATAAGTAGAAAAGCAGTGAGAAACTTCCCTTGGGTACATTTAATTATCGTCCTTGACATTACAGTCTACCTATGCAATAAAAGTATTCTCCTTTTATATCTTTGTTTAGACCTCTTAAGAAGATTATCTAAATCACAAAATACAGTGTTCTGCGGAAGAATTCAGCTATTCCTGGCTAGATTATTCCCACTTTCAGAAAAATCAGGTGAACTTTGTTCTCATGTGATGACATAAACAACAGTATAACGGACAGACTGGGATGGAGTCTGTTGCATGTATTTCAAATAGAATTTTATTCTAATTTTGAAATGATTGCAATTATTTTAGATTTGTCACCTGCCGTATCCATGGGGACTCTGTGCAGATGATTATGTTAGACACTGTTTCCTGTCTATCTCTTTTTGTAGTTACAATACAATGTAATTATTTCTAAATTGTCAGGAAATACTACTTCATATATACTGGCATATGCTAGTCGTGAATGTCATGGTATAGTTATTTCTCCTGATAAGTCCATAATTTTTAAAGTGCATCTTTTTTTTCCTGCAGGGCTTAACTTGCAAAGTCAATTTAATTTGGAAAATATCACAGTTTATAATACCAGTGAGCAAGAGAGCACCCTTGGACAGAAGGTTTTCATCTTTTTATTCTCTATTATATTCAAAACAAACTCTGTGGACCATCTGTAGAAATTGGGACAAAAGTGGCATTTAGGGAGAGTTAATATGATTGTAACTCTCCCAAAAGAGGGAAAGTGATGTTCAAAAATCTCTTAATTGCACACTAAGGGATCAGTTTAAACCTCAGCCGGAAGTTGGCAGAACAGCCTCAGAAAGCAGTGCAAGTGTTGCTCTCCAGTGGGGTCATCCCATGAAGCTGATTCATGGGAGATTCAGGACAAGTACTTCTTCACACAGCGCATAGTTAAATTATGGAATTCACCAGCACAAGATGTAGTGATGGCCACCAATTTGGATGGCTTTAAAAGGGGGTTGGATAAATTCCTGGAGGAGAAGGCTATCAATGGCTACTAGCCCTGATAGTTATGTTCTACCTCCAGTATCTGAGGCAGTAAGCCTGTGTGCACCAGTTACTCAGGAACATAGGTGGGTGCTGTTGCACCGTGTCCTGCTTTGTTGGTCCCTGGTCAACAGTTGGTTGGCCACTTTGTGAACAAAGTGCTGGACTAGATGGACCCTCAGTCTGATCCAACATGGCTCTTCTTATATACACCTTTGGAAATCCACCCGCGTTGATATTCCAATAGCAATGTTCCATAAGCAGCAAGTGGGTGGGCGAACAGGGTTTGCTGGTGAGCATGAAGATGCATCTCAAAAGCCCCTTAGTTCCCAGACATGTCCACAGAAACAGCTGGAGCAGTTGATGTACCCATTTCTTCACCAGTGGATCTTCTCTGCCTCCATCCCCCATAAATGAATAGTAGGATTGAATTTTCAAATCTGTGAAGATAATTTAAGTACCCATTTTTTAATCTGAATGCTTTTCTAAATTGGGGTCTTAGAGGAAGAGATCCTATAGGTAGAGGAAATTGCCAGGTCTTCTGTTTTGAGTGCACTATTGACTTCACTGATTACTTAAAAGGCCAGTGATAATAAATACCATGGTATTAATTATAATCTGCATCTCCCAGTCCTTGCTTAATGATGCAACGTTCTTTTCAATGTTCTCTGGAGGAAAGATCTCAAGTGGTAGGAGTATTAAAACATACACGCACACACAGTATATGAGGAACAGATGGGAGTGAATTCTAAATGTCCTCTTTTTCTTCAGCATGTAGAAGAGAGAGATGAAGGAATGGAAGTAGAGGAAGGTGAAATGGGAGATGATGAAGCTCCAACTAGTTGGTAAGATCAGACAAATTTAAGTCAGTTCGTTATAAAGTGGGGGGAAAGACCCTTATGAGATATATACTTAATACTTGAGCTATATCAAGTGGTTGCTGATAGTATTGTGTGATTCAACCAGAGAACCTACCTTTTAGCAATACTTAGATTTTAGGATAACATGCAGGTAATATGGTTAGATAGGCATTTGTTAATGGCCTGTTGCCTAGTTTTGGCCTATATGGGTACAAGAATGTCATTTGTTACCTTTTTGTGAATAGTAGCTGCATTGATGAATCAGCAGAGTTTTGTTGCCATTTCTAAGGAAGAAATGAGAACGATGGATAAATAACTAGTAAGGACAGCTAAAAAGTACAAGAGTAGCTTAATACAAAATTACAAATAATGCTTTCTTCCAGATATGCAGGACTTTTAAAATAGTGACTTTTTACTATTGTAGTTTATAAATACTGCCTCCTCAATGGAGTCAATCCCTAGCTACTTAATGGGCTGCTTTTAGCAATCTAAGGCATTTTCTTAAAAGGGGATGCTTGATAGGAAGGCATTTCCTATTTAATTAATGGAGTTCTAGCTACTTTCATACCAATGCTATGCCTTGAAAAGGGAACATGTGCTCTAGAAGTTGGCAGTCATGGGCAGGAACTTGGACAAGCTTCCTGCCTGAGTTCTGTGCTTGATTGGGTAACTAGTGTGGAAAGGCAGCATGTAAATTTAAATAATGAGTAAAACAAATTGTTTCCAATAATAGCCAGGAACGTGTTTTGAGTGTATATGTTAAATATTATTTTGTCAGTTCCATTCCAATAGATTATAACCTGTACAGAAAGTTCTGGTCACTTCAAGACTACTTTAGGAATCCTGTCCAGTGTTATGAAAAGATCTCATGGAAAACGTTTCTTAAGGTAATGGCTCTGCTATCGGTGTATGTTTTGTCTCCATCTCTGGAGACTTTAATATTTTGTAGCATTTCTAGAACATTCCAAGCGTAAGACACGGTGTGCCTATGAATAAGCATTTCTGAAGGAGTTAATGAGTCTTGTACCAGTACATAACATCACGGCAATTAGAGTCCTGATATACTTTAAAGTCTGAACTGCTTTACTGTAGCATGAACATTCATACGCAGAGGAATGAAGGGGCCTGAAAATGGGGGCAATGTATAGCATTACAGTAAAATTTTGTAAACCCCCCAGAGAGCTTCGGCTGTGGGGCGATATATAAATAAAATAAATAAATAAATAAAATTGACGTGGTGGTGGGAATTAACATACATAAAACTAAAAGTGAACAGAAATGGAGAGATGGTGTGATGGCCAGTGTGAGACAGATATGTGGATGAATACTAAATAATTGCTGTAGAGAACATTTTTTTTATATATATGCTAACTCATTGTCCTTATTTAAACTATGATATACAGCAACCATAAGTTCACTACTTAAATTCACTGTTTTCTGGGACACATGTCCTCATATTTAATGTCTCATGATGTGCATTCATTCTGTTACGTAACTGTGTAAAAGACAGTGTTAGCAGCTGATGGCACATATCATTGGACAATATGTAAGTGAATGAGCTGATGATGGGAAGTCTTGTAATACTGTTGACAGAGTAGATGCTTGATGGATAGAATTTGCAGTGGGTTTTGTTGAACAGTATGTGTTGGATGTGTTGCTGTGTTAAGTTTCTGCTTTATTTTAGGATGTCATTTGTATATAGAAATAGGCTTTCCTCCTGAGATTTTCTTGAGATATTCATTGTTGTCTGTAATGTATTGTATTTCACTTAAAATGCATTGGAGAGGCTTTAACTCAGAGTTGTAGCAACCAACTGAGATGGTGTTATGGCATCACAGGAAAATGATATTAATATTTTAGGAAGACCTATTGGCATATTGTTAATTTTTTAAAAAAGAAATTGTGTAGGCAGCTTCCTGCTAAATTGCAGTGACTACTTGCACCATGGTGTTCCCAGACCATTAATTGTGCCTCAGTGTAGCATTACTATTTGGGAGTGGGAAGTAAGGCACATTAAAGGAAAAAATTATTCAAGATATGCTGCTGGAAGTTTCATTGCCGTGATTTTGTTATGTGTTGTATATCTAACCTTTCATTAGCAGCAACCTGTTGATGGGTTTATAATAAAAGTTATAAGTAGAATTTGATCTTAGGTAGCTCCTGGTAGTCAAAACAGTTAATGGGAAAGGAGCAACCGTAGATTTGCATGTGTTTTGTTGCTGTGATTTTCTTTAAATACTGTATTTTAATTTTATCAATTTCTAAAGTACTCTGAAGAGGTATTGGCTGTCTTTAAGAGCTACAAGTTGGATGACACTCAAGCTTCAAGAAAGAAATTAGAAGAACTGAAAACTGGAGGAGAGCATGTTTACTTTGCTAAATTCCTCACAAGTGAGAAGGTATTGTTCTTATTGGTTCTAACGTACCAGATCTTAGGAGGCAAGGAACATTTTAACTCTTGTCAAGCAATAATTCAGTTTTTTAAAAATGATTGATTTAATGATGCCAGTATAAGATTTCTTAGCTGCTTTAGTGCCATAGAAGTCAGTGGGACAAAGTTGGCTTGGATTCTAGTAATTTGCATCTAGTCCTTTGGAGTCAAACAAGATGTGACAAGAAATGCATCTTTGCCCTTAAGTGTGCTTCTTCAAAATGCAAGTAGCAGCTGTTAATTATCAGGATCTTAGCAGGTGGGGTTGGGGGAGTTTGCTCCTTTCTTTTCCTGATGTGGTGCTGACAAAAGCACTTCTTTGAAGCCACTAATGACACTAATGAGGCATTTCCTCCCAATGCAAATAAAATCTTCAAAGGAGTGATTTTCCCCCCCTGCGCTATACACCAGGAGAAGAAAGGTTTGAACTCATTCCCTACCTCTTGTGATCCTGATCATTATCAGTTACTCCAGCGGCTGCTATTTGCATTTTGAAAAAGTGCATGTTAAGGGAAAAGACACCTTTAACTTTATTTCTAGTTTTGTCCTTAGTTGCCTTTTTTACCGTTTTTTGACTCTTTTGTTCCTTTATTACTTGACTTTTTCTATCTTATAAAAGACATTTGAACTACAGAAAGCTACATGTGCTTTTTCCCCAGTTAATGGATTTACAGCTGAGTGACAGCAACTTCCGCCGTCACATCCTATTGCAGTATCTAATATTATTCCAGTATCTAAAGGGTCAGGTGAAATTTAAAAGGTAAGCAAGGAATTAGTCTTAAACATCTTTGTGAAGGTTTGACTTGACATCAGATGGAAAGAAGGGTTCTTAAAGAGGCAAAATATCTTTAAGGAGCTGATCAAGGGGTCCAGATAAAGGAGGAACCTTGACAATCTTATTTTAAAAAACAACACTTCTCCCTGCCCCAAAAATACCTCTTTCCTTTAGCATATTTTCATTTAAACTGCTAACATCTGACTCATTGCAACTCTTGCTTATATGTTATTGAAACATACTCCCACATAGTATAATGGAAAGGAAGGAGGAGGGTAACAAATAATAATAACAACAACAACAACAACAACAATAATAATTTGTTACCCTCCTCTCCCTCTGGATTGAGGCAGGGTACAACATTATCTTGCTACTTCTGAAAAGAAATGTTCACACTGCATGTAGAAGGGATTCTTCTTGTGTGTGTACACATCTTCATTGTGAAAATTAACCATTTTTGAACCTACCCTATTGAAATCAAAGGGGCATAAACGTTTTGTTTAAAAATGGTAATTCATCAAATTTCAATTTCAAATACAATAAACAAAAGTATATCTACTTTTAATAATGGAATTCATTGAGGGTATTTGTTTTCCAGTAGAATTATTCCTTCAAATGCTGGGAGTTTTTAAATGTTCTTGACTCTAGTTAGATTGTGCTTCATTTTTGCTATCTTTCAGATACATGCGCGGTAACAACGTAACTAGTTTAAAAGGCATTAATACTCAAGTGATTAACTTAAATATATTGGTTTGGATTCCCAGTATGCCTCCCATGGACAGAAGAGCTAAGTCCGTACATGTAAGCCTTCTGATCTAGCAGAGGAATCCTGCTGCAGAATGGGAGAGGAGGTGATTTTTGTCCATTTCTTCCCACCCCCTGCAGCTCCCTATGCTTTGGGTGCCCTCAGAACAGTGGGTGAGGTGATGCTTGGAGCTGGAGGAGGAAAATGGCAAAAGCCACCTCCTCTCTCTTTCCACCAGAGGGAGCATTCTGAGGAGAAATCCATTCAGGGGATGTTCTGCCAATGGCAGAACATTCTAGATTGAACCCATTGTATTTCAGTCTCTGACTTTTAATTGGTGGTTTGCTTTCTAGTTCAAACTATATTTTGACTGATGAGCAATCCCTGTGGATTGAAGATACTACGAAGTTGGTTTACCAGGTCAGTGCTATAGTCTACAAACAATATATATTCACACTGTACATTGGGACTTAAAAACATTGCACTAGGAATACTGCTTTTGTGGCATTTGTTCCTTCCAATGCTCTGCTTTTATGGCTGTCTGTAACTTTGAGTCAAACTATGTTAGATCATGTCATCTGGATTGTGAAATAAATCTTGTAATAATAATTATAAGCCTAAAGATATTACTTGGTATTTATGAAACTGTAATCGTAATTTTGGTTGGTAACTCTCAACTGTTCTGCTGCAACTTTCCCCATCTAAATGTGTGACTTCTTCCAATAACAGCTTCTTTCAGAAAATCCTCCAGATGGAGAGAGGTTTTCAAAAATGGTGGAGGTAAGTGAGCGCTTCATAAGTTGAATTGATTGGAACTTCAGATTGGTGCCACCTACTTAAAATGGGGTTCTTTTAGTGGATCATTTTCCTGCAAAGCTAGACTGTATTCAACCTGTTTTAGAGAGGATTGCACGCCCCCTAAAGGATCAGGTCAACATTTTGGGAGTGTTCTTGGTTCCAGCCTTGTCCCTGGAGGCACAAGTGATGTCTGTGACTAAGAACACTTTTTATCAGCTTACACTGATATAACAACTGCAGCTTTATCTAGATAGCCCTGCTGTAGTTATCCATACTCGGTTAATGTCTTGAAAGGATGACTACAATTTGCAGTACGTGGCGCTGTCTTTGAAAATGGTCCAGAAGCTTCAGCTATTCCAAACTAGGGCAGCAAGACTATTAACTGGGACTGGATGGAATGATCACATTACGCCAGTACTTTGCCATCTGCACTGGCATCCAGTCTGATCCTGGGCCCGATTCAGAGCCTTGGTATTAATCTTTAAAGCCCTACACAGCTTGTGGGGAGCAGGTTACTTGAAGCAATGTTTCCTCCCATGCATGCTTATCCGGACCCTAAGGACATTTCAGAGGCCCCTCCCCAGGTGCCCTCACCAGAAGAGGTGAGGCAAGTGGCTACTAGAGAGAGGACCTTTTCAGCGGTGGAATGCACTCCCCAGGAAGGCTTGCCTGGAGCCTACATTGTGATCCCTTTTGTGTCAAGTTTCCCAGGCTTTCTGGTCTTAAAATTTTGTTGGTGTGTTTTATATCCTTCCACTGCTGCTGTCCTCTGCTATTGCTTTTGTTTTATTCTGTGGCTGTTTTTATCTCTGTTTGATTTTACGTTGTTTTATTGTATTACGTATTTTATAGTTTTAATCTTTATTTTGCGAATGACAGAGAAATGTGGCTATTTATTTATTTATTTTTATTTACCGTATTTCTTCGATTCTAAGACGCACTTCTTTCCCTAAATAAGCAGCTCTAAAAATGGGGTGCGCCTTAGAATCGATGGCATCTTAGAATCGAAGAAATACGGTAATAATCGCCTCTAACCCTTCCCCGCACAGCAACATACATTCGCAAGAGAGATAAAAGGAAGAAAAAAGGGGAGCGGCTTAATCCTTAGCCCCCGCCTCAGGGCAATCACAGCAAGCAAGCAACGGTTTGTTGGTGTGGGGTTAAGCACACACCATTTCCTGCGTCCTGTGGAGAAAAAGGGGGGGGGGGAGACAGCAGCAGCAACCATCTACCGCCCTTTGTGCCCTGCCTGCTCTGTCTCGCCTGCGAATTGCAGTTGCACTGACCTTCCCGGTTCACCGGAGCCGGCGCGAGACGGGAAGCAAGAGAGCAAAAGCCTGGCGCGAGGCCCCAGCCAAATGGGCGGAGCGCGAACCCTCCGGCAACCCAGAATTGGAGAGAGAGAGAGAGAGAGAGAGAGAGAGAGATCGGATGGGATCGCAAAACAAAACACACACACACACAAATCCCGTCTCGGTAGAAATAGCAGAGGAGGCCACGAGATGAGGAGCCGCTCTCGCCTCTTTCCAAGAGAGGGGGCGGGAGAGGGTCTCGAGCACGTGACGGTCCTTGGACGGCACCTATTGCTCTGCGCTCCAGCCGCTCTCCCCACCCCGCGCTCAATCGTGCAGGGGCGAGCTTGGCGCTTTTGGGAGAGATTAGCGCGGGGAAATTGGGCTGTATGTTACTGTCCTTTTTCTGTAAGGCTAGAGTAGGGAAGTGGCTGTGAGGAATGCTTAAGGAGGAAGCCAGTTATGTTGGTAAAGTGTGTGTCTTTGTTCGTATTTCTTCGATTCTAAGATGCCCTTTTTTCTCAAATAAACATCTCTAAAAATGGGGTGCGCCTTAGAATCGAAGAAATACGGTATTGCATTTTTATACCGCCCAATAGCTGAAGCTCCCTGGCTATTGGCTGGTATAAAAATGCAGTAAACAAATAAATGCCAAAAAATGAAGTTGCAGTTTCAGGTATCATACCTAATGGTTCCCTTCTAAAATCTTTTATTTATTTATTTTAAAATGTGTATATACCACTTCCTATTTTAAAAATCTGAGGTAATTCACAACATATTACAAAAAAAATCCATCATTAAAAACGACAGGATTTAGATAAGTTAATAGTTGGGAAAGCTAGGGTAAACAAGTAAGATTTTAGTACTCGTGGAAAGCACATGATAGTCGGCGCCTGATGTATTGCAGAGGAGAAGTCATTCCCAAAGGAGGGTGCCACCACGGAGAAGGCCTGTTGCCTTGTTGCTGCCAAACGGGACTCTGTGTAATTTGGCACAAACAGTAAGGCCTCCTCTGAAGATCGCGATGATCTAATGGGTCTATACAGGGGGAAATTATAGTTCAGATAACTTGGTCCGAAGTTGTTTAGAGCTTCATATGTCAACAATGATACCTTGAACCTGGCTTGGTAGCCAACTGGCAGCCAGTGTGGCTCTTTCAACACAGGTGTTATGTGTGCATGACACAGCAGTCCATTCAAAAGCTTTGCTGCAACGTTCTGCCCTAACTGCATCTTCTGAACCAGCCTCAAAAGCAGCCACACACAGACGATTACAGTAGTCCAGTCTCGAGGTTACCAGTGTATGGCTCACAGTGGTTAAAGGCATTCCGTGCCACAGAAGTCACTTGGGCTTCTAATGATGAACCTAGGAGCACCCCCAAACTGTGTATCCGTTCTTTCAATGGGGAGTGGAACCCCATCCAGAACAGGTAACCTCCCTAATTTTTGGACCCGGGAACCACTTACCCACAGTGCCCCTGTCTTTGCCCTCATTCAGCCCACCAATGCTTCTATGCACTGGTACAGGCTATGCACAGCCTCTTCTGATTCAGATGTAATGGAGAAATAGAGCTGAGTGTCATCAGCGCACTATTGATGCCTTGCCCCAAACTCCTAATGATCACACAAAATGGCTTCATACATTATGTTAACCAGCATTAGAGACAAAATGGTACCTGTTGCAGTGAAATTGTATTTTTCTTGTGACCTCAACTCTGGCTGTCTAATATGCGCATAGCATTTTACTTTTACAAATCCACACCGCTAATGCTGAAGGCAATTTAACTTGTACTGACACATTGCTTTTACAGCACATATTAAACACAGAAGAAAACTGGAATTCATGGAAAAATGAAGGTTGCCCAAGTTTTGTGAAAGAAAGGTAACAAACTAAAAAAAGTTCATCTTTAGAGATTGGATTGGCTCAAGATTCCCACTGCAGTCTAGTTCCTATAATACCTGTACAGTACCTGTATATATCCTATCTTCAAGAGAATAAGTAGGTAACAATATATTATCTTAAAGTCTTTGTAAAATGTTCCAGAACGAGATATGTAAATGAGAGCCATATATCATGGAGCTATCTCCCCCTTAGTTCCCTAATGCTTGTAAGCTTTTGGCATTTTGCTGGAAAGGTGTTCCCAAGGAAAAAATATAGTGGAATCCTTGGGGCTCGTATTCACCAGTAATTTGGGGGTGGGGTGGGGGTGGGTGTAAGTGATATTACACTGATTTGTAAATGCCTGGAGGCAAGGCGTAGGATTTTATTTCGAGCGTTCCTGGACTGCTAAACAAGGAACAGTTTTGCTATGAGAGGTTTAATTTTAAAAAAAACTTGCACAAAAATTGATAGAATCATTAGCAGCAAATTGGGTGTGGTTCATTAAATTTGATCCAAAATCTAATTGTCCTAATTGTGGGAGTAGGAGGAGAGACCAGCACACCAAGCTGAGTTGAAAATAGGCTGCAACTTTATGACAATTCATAGCAGTTTAGCAACATGTTGGCAGTAGATAAGTGTGATGGTGCCTAAATCTGGTTTCTGAGTACTGAACTGGGGACGAATGGCACAAGGTAGAAGCAGATGTAAGTTAACAACTGCTGCTTATAGCTCAGCCTCTGGAATGGGGTTCGTAACCTTTCCTAAATTGTAGGAACTATTTTGGGAGCACAGAGCCCTTGAGGTCTCTTGTGCAGATCTCCATCTTCAAGTTCACAGGTATCTCTCTCCTTAGGATGCACCAAAGGGAAGCTGTCTTTAATCAGGTTTACCCCAGGACAGCAACATCAGTGTGATACAAGCCTGCCTATGTGGGATGTCAAAGAGCAACCTTTTTGCATCATTTATGTTCCCTGTTCTGCTCTGTGCATTTGCAGGGTGACGCTGATGCTCTCTGTAGAGTACATGTTTCAAGAGCTGTCTGCAATATAGAAGAAGCGTCTGTCTTTGTCTCCTCATATCTGGCAGGCAGTATTGCAGTATCCGGTGCAATTTGAAATAAAATTGTGTAATGCACACATGCCTTTAGCCCCTCCAGGAGTGCCATTCATTGTTCTGTTAAGTTAGCACTTTGAGCTGCTTGAGACCTTTGCATATACAATATTCAGAAAAATTCAGCCAAGAACCTTGCTATCTTATTATATGGGTTCTCTGCTTTTAGTACATTTATGTTCGCTAAAGAGCTTAGATTGGCATTTTAGCATAACAAGGAGCTCACTTAGACTGAATGGTAGTTGCTTACTCAAGGTAACCCAGTGGGCATGATAGCTGTGCAGGTTGTTGATCTGCAAGCCTCACACTCAACCCATTGAACCTTAATTTTAATGCATTATTTGTTCTGTAGACCAAGCGATTCCAAGCCAATAAGGCCTTTTGTGCGAAAGAGACCAGCTCCTGAAGACTTCTTGGGAAAAGGACCTAACAAAAAAATTCTGATGGGAAAGTAAGTCAAGTCCTTATTTATTTTTTCTTCATTTGCATCCTAGTACTTCTGCATAGATATAACTTGATGTGAAAAGTGATATTGTAAGGCTGAAAGAATATGATGAATGCCAAAACCATGAATGTCAAACTTACCTATATGCTTATGCATAAATGTTTTCATTGAGAGTGTGGGCCGGTTCACATATTCCAATAATCCATGCTGAAAACAAGCCATGTGGCTTGGTTGATCACTCGCTAACCCATGTGACTCCTGAGAGACGATCAAGTGCTGTGTGTCCTGCCATGGTTTGCTTTCCCCTTAGTCCTCCCCCACCTGCTCCCAGCACATAACCCGGTTGCCCTCACAGCTTTGCCATGTCGGAAGCCTTTTTGCTACTGGTACACTTTGTGTGCTGGGTGTGTTTTGCCTTTGCTGGCTCTGGAGGGAAAGTTTTCCACCCCCACCCCCAAAGGCGACCTCTTTCATATTAACACCTGCAAAGAATTTTGTGAGAAATAAGTTAAAGCAAGAGTTTCAAAGCCTTTTGCTCTGCCTGCCGGAAAAACAGCTTTGTTCACCCTCCTTCTCTCTGTCCTCCAGTACCTGCAAAGAGTTTTCTGAACAATAAGAGTAAAAGCACCCTCCAAGTATGTGAGATAGATAGATAGATAGATAGATAGATAGATAGATAGATAGATAGATAGATAGATAGATGATAGATAGATAGTGCTTTTGGCTACCCCTTGATTCTTAAAAAAAAAATTTAGTCTCCTTGGCTGCTCCTTGCACCTGGAAAAAGCTTAAAGCTTCTGAGCATTCACAGTTTGTTTCTTGTTTAACCATTTTTCATTTTAGAAGCATAAAAACAGTGTAGACTGGGTAGCGTGTAGTTTGAAAAGTTTCCTCCTCAGGATAAATTTATTCTCTTGTAAGAGAATAAATGTTCTCTTACAAGAGTAGTTTTGAATAACAATATTTGGCATCATTTCTTAACAGTGGGGCTGATTAATGCCAGGGAATCATACATAAACACACACTGTAACATCTTTTGTTGAACTAACTTCTGCAGGTAATGGAAAGGCAACTTTCTTTGCAAAACATATGACACCTGAAAGCATATTTAACAGAATGTAAAAATGCAGTAACCTTGCCTGTGTTTGTTTTTACAGTGAAGAGTTGACTCGCCTCTGGAATTTATGCCCCGATAACATGGAAGCTTGTAAATTAGAGAGCAGGCAAGTGTGTTTAGAAAAGGATGTTGGGGGGGGGGGGGGGAAGGGCGGTCATAGTAAAATTAGTTCTAATTCCTGAAATAACGTTACAGGTGTACTAATAATGTTAACATCTATGAGATTCAGTGCCAAGAAAAGTCCACAGACGTGGGGTGAGTGGAAGGTGACTTCCCTGACCCCAGAAGCCCCGAGAAAGCTCTTCAAAGGTGGGGGGCTAGATGAATGGGCTGAGTTGTGGTGTTGTGCAGGGGCTTGAGGGGGAACAGGATTCCCAAAACTCAGGTGGTGCTTCTGCCTCATTCTCAAGGATGCCCCTTCACCCCCAGGCTTGTACCGCTGTCAACTTCATTTAGCAAAGTCCCCCAGTGCCTTTCTGGGGCTGCCAGAGGAAGGATATTTTGCCCATTTCTCTAGACTTTTCTTGGGGTCCAGTCCTACATATTGTGAGGGAGGCATTGCCCCTTACATCAGGTCCTAGCATTGTGCATTTGACTAGAATTTTATTTACTTAATATATTAATACAGTGCCCCTCAAAACTTTTCAAAGTGGCTTACTTACCAATGGGAAAAAGCTACATAAAAGATTCATGAGGAAGCATATTGAATGAATAAGTTAATGTAGAAATAGACAAGGGGAGAATTAAAAGCAGCTGATTGAATTTTATTTGATTTCCTGTAAGCATCATGGCTGATATTTCACTAAGTACGCCTGCTAGATATAGCAACAATATTAACTGCAAATAGTGATTAAATACCAATGAGCAGATCAATCCTCTGGTTCCTGAGTGTGTCCCAGGGATGCCAGCATATGGCAGATTCCCACTCCAGAGGCCATAACCACTGCTATGACCTTAGAAGGGGGAATCCAAGATCAGGCCGTTCTCCCTCCCACTCACAGCTGCCACGGAAAGCACAGCAACGGCTTCGCTTCTGAGAAAGTAGCAGTAAGTGCAGAAGAATTTGGGAGATCATAAAGGGGGTGGGAAGAGGCGGGGATCCTCCGTGTTCTCCATTGCCCCATATTCATCTTCTGCCAGTAGTTCCGTTAGATGGGCTCAGAGGCCCATCTAGCTTGGTTTTCTATTCTTTTTTTCTGTTTAGGAGGAACGAGAGGCAAAATTGCCTGTGTTATTCCTTCGACCTTGCCTGGCTCTTGCTTTGGATAGGTGGAGGGCTCCAATCTCAGAATTCTCCTTCTATCGGCAGCACAGTCCATAAGATTGCACTCTAATATTAGTATCTTTTGATAGTTTATTGCATTTATGTTGAATATTTTTCAGATATATGTATACACATTGTCATATGCTGTATCACAGTAAAAGGAATACTCCCTAATTTATTGGCTACTCAGCCAAAGTAGAGTACCCCACCATGTGAATGCAAAGTGATTAAAAACAGAAAAATCATTGTTTTTGTTTGCTGTTTCATGTATGGTTACACTCTTGCATTAAAGAATTCCAAGAGCATCACAGAAAAAGAAGACAGTCTAGAAAGTTAAGAACTTACTCTGTTTTTATTTTCTAGAGAATATATGCCAACATTGGAAGAGTTCTTTGAAGAGGCTATTGAACAGGCAGATCCTGAAAACATGGTTGATAAAGAGTTTAAGTATGTACTGTGGATCATTTTTCATTGCTCTGCCTTTTTCGTTTGTATCTATTCCATCTTTTACAGGTGTGTGTATTTTACAGGTGTGTGTATAAGCTCCAAACTTATAGTTTGTCTAGCACAACATAACTTGGGAGAATAGCTGTCTTTTTTCCTAGGTGCTTTTTCCTAGGCAGACTAATCTTGACTTTTATCATTAAAGGGCCGTGAATAATTCTAACTATGGCTGGAGAGCATTAAGATTATTGGCACGCAGAAGTCCTCACTTCTTTCAGCCAACCAACCAGCAATTTAAGAGTTTACCAGAATACCTTGAAAACATGGTCATCAAATTAGCTAAAGAACTACCTGTAAGTAGATACATTTTATTAACTTTACATTTCTTTCCCTCTCTGTCTTTATACTGAGAGCAAGCAATGTTTGTTTTAGAAGATTAAAACTTTTTAAATGAAGATGCATAAAGCTGAAATGTCCCCATGTATTTACAGCTACATAAAGGCTTATGTAGTTTGTTTGATGTTTAAATCTTTTATAACTTTGGAAAGAAGCCTACTAGGCAAACTAGATTTGGCAAGGCGTCAATGGGTGGGTGGGTATTATCTGAGAGCTGGGCATGAACTACTCCTACTGCTTCTCTAGTGCCTCTGTGTGTGTTTTCTTATTGCGGCATGAAGGCATTAGCTTCCTAACTAATTCACAGTTAGGAATGTGAATTACATGTTTACTCTTAAGTAAGCTTAATGGGACTAACTCCCTGCTATGTATGTGTAGGATTGCATACTCAGGACACATTCCATTTTCATTCTGTCTTTAGCAGTAACCTGTGTATTATTTTTGTAAAAATAGTAATTATTGGGCAATATAGTAATGATGATTAGTAGAGGTGATAAAACAGGGGTCTCATTTCAGCCATAACACTGGGTGACTGTAGGCAAGTTACTATTGCCCAACCCTATTGCTGGCATAGCAGCAGTTTGAAAGGACTGCTGAGTATATAGGTGGAAAAGCTAACTAAAGGCCATGGACTGGAGGGTCTGGATGGGGAAGACTCCAGTGTGTTCCTCCCTCTTGCCCCTTCCCCTCCACCACCCTAATACTGCCCTGTTCCAAAGCATGGCTGTGCTTTATTATGATTTTATTAGAATGTAAGCCTATGCGGCAGGGTCTTGCTATTTATTGTTTTACTCTGTACAGCACCATGTACATTAATGGTGCTATATAAATAAATAAATAATAATAATAATAATAATAATAATAATAATAATAATAATAATAATAATTTCCCCCCTTTCCCAAACGAGTTCTCAACAGTCCCACACGCTGTGCATTGGCAGCTCGAGTGCCGAAGAGAATGTTGGGAAAGTTACTATACGTGTAGATTTTTTTACCTAGTTTGTGGTGGTCATTTTTGCTTATAGCTTTGTTGATACATCTACCCATACACATTGCCATCTGCAGAGTTTATGAAGAGACCTCAGCAGGCGAGCCAGAAATGTTCAGTTTGTGTCTTGTGTGCTTTTTTTCCTAGTTAATAATGACAGCATATTAAGAAGATCCTTTGCTTTATTCATCTAGGTTTTTGTTATTTCTTTTGCCTGTGTTATAATTTTCCTTGAAAGAATCCGTACTTATTACTGGGGATTCTTTCGGCCTGCAATATGGAGGAAAAATAGAAGAATAGGAATTTGTCTTGACAGTGAACCTTTGATTTCTGGGAAGTCTATTTGTATTTCCAAAAAACCCAAACGAACTACAACCTAAACACTCATTTACTTTCATTGCAATGAGATATTGTCATCCTAACTATTTTGCTTGATAACTCATAGAACAGTTAGTTCGCAGTACCTGAACTTTAAAATTGCAATGGACAGTAGAAATCTCAGGCCTTTTTTCAACACTTTATCCAATGTTTATGATGATTTGAAAATAGGGTGTCTGTATAAAAACAAAGCATGAGAGGTGTGTTTTTTTAAAAAAAACCACAATGTTTTTCTAAACTTCTGTGTTCCATTACATGTGCTACAGGGATCACCACATAACAATTTGTTTTAAAGCAAATCCATCCAATGATACTCAGTTCTCTCATTATAGCCTCCTTCTGAAGAAATTAAAACAGGCGAGGATGAAGATGAGGAAGATAATGATGCTTTATTAAAGGAAAACAATGAAAGTAAGACTGTGTTCTTGGGCTTCTCCCTATTTCCCTTGACACATGTTGTAAAAGGAGTATGTAAGCAGATGCGTGTTCTTTCCAAGTTCATCCTATTTACTGCTGCTGAGCTGCACTGGTAATTGGTGAAATCTTGTATTCAGAATGAAGGACCACACAAAATGTTTATTTCCTTGAAAGCACAAAACAGATGCCTTATGATCCTGCTGTGCTGAAACTTATGCTCCTCATATTTTACAGCAAATTTGGCCATCTTGATGGCATTTCATTCAGCGTTACTGTTACTGTTGTATAGTCCTTGATACATGAGTAAACCTTGAAAGTACTGTCTTCTAAGTGCTTTTCTGCTTCTAGCATAGCTCCTTTCTTCTAAAACATCATCACCTTTTCAACAGTTGCACTCATCAACTATATATTATGAAAAAAATGGTGCATATTCTCACCTTAAGCAATTGGTATGAGAGCATCATTGTCTAAAGGAACAGTTTTCACAAGATAATTTACTCTTCCAGTCCCATCTCCTTACCAATTTGTGAATAGAGTGTATCCCTAATCTTGGCATATCCTTGACCTTTCCTGTCTATATCCTCAGTTTGCTTATTCCTGCTGAAATTCATTTGCATGATTCCTCTTCCTTCCCCATCACTCATGTGATTGCTTCATATTCAATGTGCTATGAATGATCGTGTACGTTTCATTCCATTCAGTTATGTTCTTTTCATGAATGCCTCCACCTCCAAGACACTTTAAATTAGTTACCCTAATTTTACAATTCCCTTCAATATAATAATACTTATGCATATCTGCTCTACTGCACTTTCTCATTTTAGCACTTTTTGTTCTCTTTAGTACCCATCTTCTATCTAGTTTATTCCAGCTCATATGTGCTTCAGTCCCACTTGTTTTTAAACAATTCAGAATGGTTACAGTCTGACAGTGTTTTTTTAATGTATTGTCTCTTACCAATAACAAATGCATTGTGATCTTTCTCCTCTCACTATTGTTTATTTGATAGCTTTATAGTTCTTTCTAAAATATATTATCAATGAGTCTGATAGGTAAACCCTGTAGTTGGAAACATTGGGAATAAACAGTTCTCTTTTAGCTACTAATGGTCACTTTTGATCTTGCAAAATGAATGAAGATTGGCTAACTTATTTTATTTAACACTAGCTGTACCCTGCCACGCGTTACTGTGGCTCAGTCTGGTTAAATTGAAAAGAAAGAAAAGACAAAGCGGATGTTTCTAATATGTTTAATTTCACAATGCTTGTGGATATACAATATTTTTAGTTGTTCCATTGTCTGTGTAGATATAGAGATTGTCTGGTTTGCCGACTCTAGAACACGTAACATATAATTGTCCATGTGAGAAGCAATCTGTGTCTAGATCTAAACCGCACAATTCTAAAGATTGGCCCTGAGCTTTGTTGATGGTGATTGCAAATGCTAATCGAATTGGGAATTGCAATCTCTTAAATTGAAATGGCATATCTGTTGGAATCATAGGAATGTGAGGAATGAGGACATCTTCACCTTTGAAAGGTCCTGTCAAGATTGATCTCCGACTATAACAATTGCCACTTCGTCTATAGTTGGAGCATTGAATCTTCGCACATGTTCTCCAGCAGGCGTTTAGTCAGCATGAATAACAATCTTGTGTGTATCAGATGGCATCATATCAATTGCTGTTTTGAACAAATGTACTAAATTGTTTTTTTCGTGAAGTAGCTGTTGCAGTTTTGAAACAGCTTTTTATGCCGGTATAAATTCCGCAGCGTGCATTCAATTCATCATTGCCATCACCAATGAAATACATTTGTAGGAATTTATGTTGACTATCTTGAAACGGAAGGAAGGAGCCGGCTTTATGATAAATTTGTCCTTTGACTTTGAAAGCTGGCATAAATGGAGCTGTGATGATTTCTGCACCGAACGACATCATTTGGAAGCATGAGTTGTATTTCCTGATGTTAGATAGGAAATGCTTTGATTCTGCGGTATATCTGGCAAGCAAAGTTTGTAATGGCTCTGGTGGTTCTCCAAGTTGAGGCAGTTTAATTTTTCCAGCGCAAGACATTCCTTTTGTTTCTCCATTAAATTTAAGAGCCTTGCAATAAGGACACACTTCAGTCACAGTGCCGATGAGAACATGCCGCCTCAAACTATAATCATCAGCTTTGATGATTACAATGATTACAATGCAAGGCGATTGTAATCATGTGATTGTTTACCACGGAGTCGTGTTTGACGCTGATGTGCTGTTTCTCGTTGACGTCTTTCAGCGACTCTCAGCCTGTCGCGTTCATTCTGTTGAGAACAAAGCAGATCTGAAGCTGTAGAACGCGATTGCCGTGCTCGCAACCGTGCATCCTCAAGTCTGGCTGAACGTTGCTTGGCTGGTTCCTTGGCACGTATTTGAGGCATTTTTTTTCTTTTTTTCTCATTTGCTGATGCCCGTTCTTCCTCAGTCTGATTTGCAATTTCTCGTCGCAGTGCTTCCGCTCTGCGAGTACGACGACCTAAGTGTGATCTTCTGCGAGGCATTATTTGGATGAAGTAAAGCAGATTGTTTGGTTTTTTAAAAAGGATGTTTTTACGGTGAGAGGGTTAGTGGAAACTCCTGGCAGTTACCTTTCTTCAGAACGTGTAACTGTCACAGGTGTGACATCTATATTCACTCAGCCAATTGTGAGAAAACATGCAAATAGGAGAGGAGGCAGAGGCAGAGGCAGTGGATTGGCCTACTGGTTGGCGATGTCACAATGATCAGCAGGACTGGTTTTGAGGAGGCCTATTTCTTCGATTTTAAGACAAACCTTTGACCCCATAGAGAACATAGTTACATAACAACGCTCGCATATTCGAATGCAACGTTGTGTCAAAATTTCAAAGCAATCGGTGAAGAACTTTCGGCGATATAACGTCTGTTTCGAACGGACATTTACATTTTTATTTATATAGATTGAAATTGTTCAGCATGCTATCTGAAATTCAACCGCCAGCTCGACCAGGTGAATAAATACAAATACTTAGGAATAACAGTCCAGAGTTCAGGATCTTGGTCTGAGCACTTAAAAGTAACAGCTTTATCAGCCAATGTAACTGCAAATGCTATCTTCCGTTTTGCAGCTGGGCCTGGGGGGAAGATGACAGCTCCCCTAATAAAACTGTTTAAAGCTAAATTACTCCCACAGATCCTGTATGGGCCCATGCAGATATTACACCATTAGCGATTGAGCAACATAAATTTTTAACCAGAGCGCTTGGGGTCCCCAGATCAACATCCAAAGATATTGTCCGGCTGGAAACAGCGTGTCACTCAATTCAAACGTTAGCTCTAAAAGCAGCAATCTCCTTCTGGCTAAAGATACTGTTCCAGTTGGTTTCTCCACTGGTTATGGCCACACACGAGGATATGGGGAAAGATTCATGGGCAGAAAAGATGAGCCATTCTGTAGCCAAATTGGGCTGCTCACAAGTTTATCTCCTTACAAGAGGAGATCTCAAGAAGACTGTATGATTGTGAAATACAATCATCATTGGCTGTCATCAAAGCGAGCCATTGAAATACGATATACAAAAGTATAATTACTGCCCTGGGAAAAGCCCCTTTATACTTAACTTCTGTTACCTCACATGAGTTGAGATGGTTATTTACCCGGTGCAGGTTAAATTCACTCCAGTTAATGGAGGTGAAAGCGTGTTACAGGACCCATCCACGCGCTAAAGCTGACTGCCCAGCCGGCTGCCCCAAAACTGTGGACATGACACACTTTCTAGTTGAGTGTCCAGTGTATGTCGAGCTGAGGAAGCAATACCTTGTGCCCCTGATTCCCGGGTTCAACCACATGTCACATAAAAATGTAACTCAGATATTATTGTTAGGCTCTGATCAGTATATATCGTTCAGGACTGCAAAATTTGTACAGCGGGCGCTGGAGGTACGGAAGCTTCTGTTTGCCATATAGGATTAAATTTTACCAATCTGAGATTACTTGCGGGCCAGTACTGGTACTGCAATTGAGCCTACTATCAGTTTCTTATTATTAGCTTGTATTATTCGTCTGATTGTGTTGTGATGGAGTATGGATATGCTATTATATTATGTTAATATGTTATTTTGCCACTATTTTATTTGTTTGCGAATGGCCTAGTTGGCTAACAAGCAATAAAGATTCAAAATTCATGAAGATATGAAGCAATTTAAAAGCAATTTTTGAGAAGTTTGCCCACTATTATAGAATTATTGATTTCAGGCAGTATGAAATTAGTGTGGAGTAGCTCTTTACATTAGCTTTTTTGTTTTCCTTTTAGAATGTCTGAAAGTATCCAGTATTTTGTGAAAGTACCATGAAATGTTCACATCAGTCATTTATTTTCAGCTAGTTTGAAACCTAATGACAAAAAGGTTTATTGGAATCAGCTGCATTATTTTACACCCCATATAGTAACATGTTTCATTTGGAACATGTATTATATGCATCCTGGGATATTATTGGCTTAGCTGTGCAGTATAATAGCTAAGTAACAATGATATTGACAATTACACCTGTGCTATGTTAAGGTGGGGAAAGGTGACATCTGACAAACATGGAATTCAAATGGTGGATTAAATGTGCAAATGCTTCTTCTGTAGCATAAAGGAATTTAAATTACAAGGCATGAGCATGAATACAAAAAGGGCACTTTTTCACTGAAACCTGGGTAATACCAGCAAAGCGTGGGGTTCATTTTTCAGAAACCATTTTTGCTAATGTCCATTTCTTAAAAAAACCTGTTTCCTAAATATATTTTTTTTGTTTTAGGTCCAGATGTTCAACGAGACAAACTTGTAACAGGCGAACAAATAGAGTTATTTGCTAACAAGCTTGGGGAATATTGGAAAGTTCTGGCACCGTATTTAGAAATGAAAGACGCTGATATAAGACAGATTGAATCAGATAGTGAAGATCTGAAGATGAGAGCTAAACAGCTGCTTGTAACTTGGCAAGATCAAGAAGGGATCCACGCTACCATGGAAAATTTGATTACTGCACTGAGCAAAGCTGGATTAAATGACCTTGCTGAAAGCCTCACGAATGACAGTGAAAACAATAGCTAATTTGGGAATAATTTTAAGAATTAAAATATTGGCTGTTGTTGCTAAGTAACAGAGTGTAACATTTGAGAGGGCAATTTTATTTGGTAAATAAAAGTCTTTAATAATACAGTTGTCTAGAAATTCCAGGAAGGAGAGGACTAGTACTACTGATCAAAATTAGCAAAAATGGGACTCTTGACTTCATTCTCAAATTATGAAAAAGCTGAATAATTTGTGAGTATGTGTTGGATGGGAGGGGCTAGCACACAAGTCTTTCTTGTATAATTTACAGTGCTTAACAGCTTAACCTATGGAGGCTTTAGAAATCCTTCTTTTTTGTTAATGATTCTTCCATGGCGTGCATGTGAGTATAAATGTAGGTGTGAAAAGGTGTATGCAAGTAGTCCCTTTCCTTAAAATTTGACTCATACAAGTTAAGAAAGGAAATTGGTGGTGTACTATAACAAATGGTAGTTTCTGAATTGATAAATCAATTCTCATGGGAAATCACTAAAGAAAGTTGTACTTCTGTTGTGGATGTGTTCACAGTTCAGTCATGGCAATGGCGTACAGGTGGTCTCAGCTTGCATGCTATTGTCACCTTACCCTGACGGTTCTGGACGGAGATGAAGTAAAATCTATTTAGTAAGTTATTTGTTCGAAGGAAGTGCAAGGAACGGCCGTCCCTTTTCTTCTACTGAATCTGATCAATGATCAAGTCTGTCTAGTCAATTATTCCCAGGCATTTAATATTTCTCAAAGATCATGAGCTGAGATTTGTCACCCATAATATCTGAAATTCGTTGAAACAGGAACTTTATAAATGCAAAGCATTCAGTCTACCCTTTAATTATGTCATTTCTTACTAGCCAAGCATCTTGATCCTTTTAACTCTGTCCACTGTTGTAATGAAAATTCCGCCTAATGGTGTGGTGGATAGAACACGTGCAACCTGATGTTCATTCTACTCCTAGTGCAGCCTGAACTTTTGTACTACAGTGTAGTAATGGACATTAGGGTGTTTGCATTCATGCAGGAGAAAATATATGGTACAGTAGTGTGGTGAAGGGCACTATTTAAAATATCTCTTCATAGGGTAATCTCATGTGTAATTGGCAATTTCCAAGTAGGAGGCTGTACTTGTTGCTTTAATGGTTGTAAATGCGACAGGTAGTTAAACATCTGTTATCTGTGCTAAGTAAAATTACTGTAAGGCAACCAAGTAAGCTCCCGTGCACCCACTGGAGACCTAAAGCTATAAGAGTCATCCTTTTTTTGAATCTTAAAGTTTTAAGATTAAAAAAGGAAGCTTAAGAGCTTGGCGTGAGCGGTCAGATAGGTGTCCCTATTTAATCAAGAGTGTGTCTAGGTGCTCTTTGTTCAAGAACCACTCCCCTTTTCTTAATGTTACAAATAATTAGCAAGTCAAAAACTGTGGTTTTAACTGTAGTGCTTTAGCAGACCATTGTCTTGCCCTACTGTGCTGCAGACCAGCAATGGGCTTCTTCAGAAGTCACCGTTGTTCTGGACTTGCTGTTCTGGAGTTCTTAAATAGAGTACCAACCTATTACACTTTTTGGGAAGAGCAGTTGGGCCTTTTCCTGGCAGGTTCAGTGGTAGAAGCTGTTCCTAGACGATGTGACAGGAGAGCTGAAGTGGACAGATGGCATACCTATAATGTTGATGTGAATTCTGTAATACAAGCAGTATTCAAGAATGGCAACATGGTGAGACTGAAACTATGAGCAAGTGCATATACTCTTAACATCTTCCAGAGTAACCCACAAGAGTAAGTCTTAAGAGTAAGAAAAGGGGAGCTCTTAAAAATCGTTTCAAATATAAATTCTCTTCCCCAACCCGTTAAAGGTTTTTTCTACTTTAGGTCATTCTCGATAGTCACCAACCCGCTCCGCTACACAGTCTGCACTCTTCTATTCCCTGTCCAGTCCAGTCAACACCCTAGTATTCCACTGAGTGTTCTTCCACAACAACAGCATTCAATCGATGTTTTATAAACCACATGTTGATTCACAACTTAACTTTTGGGGGGAATTATGATACCGGTATGAATAAAAAGTTATTCAGCCACAAGCGGAATAGATAGAAGACAAACACAAGCCATAATTATATAAGAAGCACCATCATTACTGATCACCATTTATTTAAAGTCATGAAATGCCAGCAACAGAGCAGACTGAGTTGGCACATCAGGCTGGACAAATATGTGATTGTAGCCATATTTCCGTAGGCTATGGGCAGCAGCACTGAGTTACATGTTGAGGCAACAATTGATTTTTCACCTTTCTGACAGGTGTCAGACACAATAGAAAGAATGGACAGCTACTGAACTGGTAGAAACCATGCAAGAATTAACAACAAATGATGCATGAGTAGGTGTGTAATAAACATCTTGCTGTTAATGTTAGGCTGAAGGGCAAAAGGCTCACCTAATTCACCAGTGGTTAGATTGGTTTAAAAATTGACTTTTGTAACACATCAACTAAAATTAATTTCAAATACATTAACCTGCTACCACGATTGAGTGGCTGCATCATCTAGTAGTGGCTTTCGCGCACAGATCAATTTTAAACATGTTTTACTGCTTTGCTGCTCCAAATGAGATTGGTTCATACAATTTTGCAGCCTCTATATGAAGGACTGGAGTTAAGAAATTTATTTCACACCTAGGCAGAAATGGGTAGAAATGAAGTCTATTGTTCAGCTTCAGTTTCCATTACTTCAATTCTCCGTGGCCCATAAAGTAGAACATAAGCTATATGCCAGTCTCCGCCACCAGATAGCCTCAAAATATCTTCAG
Source organism: Elgaria multicarinata webbii (assembly GCF_023053635.1). Lineage (NCBI taxonomy): Eukaryota > Metazoa > Chordata > Lepidosauria > Squamata > Anguidae > Elgaria > Elgaria multicarinata. Next base: position 56,527,092 of record NC_086177.1, read on the forward strand.
GTGTAACAATGCTGACTTTGTCATCATCAAATTTAATCCATTCATCTGTGAAGAAAAATACACTAGTAAATTGCATGCATATGATATAAACAGTACAGAATTCAGTTTTCCAGTCAAGAAAGGAAGGTACCCAACCCTCTTCTATACAATTATTTTGCTATCTTATACAGTTGCTTCTTTACCTTGTTTTCTTTTAACCCAAGATACATAGTGTCCAGAAGAACTAGATCTTCCCTGGTGTGTTAGTACTGCCTGAAGTTCATAATAACCACAGTTATTGGAGCCAATATCTGGGGGAGATAAAGACATTGCAATATAACATTACACTAAACTCTTTGCACATTTGTATCTTTTTGTAACTCACAGCAAGCTATAAGGTTATTGGCAAATGAAACAATGCAATTTAGCACAAAATATTTTTAACAAACAAAATTCAATTTGGACTAACAGTTTAGTAATACGTTTTATCAGTCAAATGCCTAGTTCTCACAATATCTTTTCCACGCAGGCACACAAGGCAAGTGAGGACAACAAAGTGTATATGTGAAGGGAAAGAGGACCAGCAAAGTTAAGCAGAGTGCCTAGGATTAAGAAAATATCTAGAGGCACAGAGCAAACAGTACAACTGCATGTGATAGGCTTCGCAAAATTTAGCATTGCTATCTGCATTATTTTTCCCAAAATGCATCACCTACGCAGACCATGCCAAATATGCTGAGAAAAAACATGCACTTCCCTTTTGAACTAAAAATTAAAATTCAGAAACTACTTAAACAAAAAAAAGTGTAGAGTACAATAAAATCCTAACAGTAAATAAACGCAATCTATCCAATATTATTTATTTATTTATTACATTTTTATACTGCCCATCAGCCAAAGCTCTCTGGGCAGTGCACAACCAAAAACCATAAACTGTAACAAGTACAAATTTAAAACATTAAAAAGTTAAAAAGGCAATATAAAACTAATTACATTAAAAACCAGGGAAATATGTACAACAACAGAAATTATATATCATCTATAGTCTCTTAAATAGTAAAGTCTGATCTCTTCCCTGCTCCATTTCTGTAAGCATTAGGGTTTTTGTTTTGTATTTTACTATATATTAAAATAAAGTACCATTGAAATATTAAAGCATATAATTTATCAGATACATTCTTCACTCTAGGGTTTAAACATATCCTCAGACATTCAAACAACGTACAAATGGGAATTCCAAAGTCTTCTAGCTGTTTTCAATTCCTAGTTAATAGTAAATTGTGCTAATTAAGTTAGGATGAAAACTCAGTGCAGTTTTAAATACAGACATTAAACGTCTTTTAGTATCCACTTACCATCAGAAAAGGAAAACTGCTCGTATTTAGCTTCCTTCTGTGCACCATCACCTTTACTAGACTTAAAAATGAAGCATATGTTTTTGAATTAATTTCATATAAGGTGAGATAACTACATTAAAAAATAAATAAAACCACTAAGAACCTTTAGCATCAAGAAACATTTTTAAAATAAAAGGCTAACTCTTGGGCTCAAGCTACATGTGATGGTAGCTCCCCTCCTATATTTAATCCCAGATCTGACCCAATCCTACATAAAGCAGGTGGTGTGCCAATTTCAAAAGCAAAGGTGGCACACAAGCAGAGGACTGGACATTCAGCTGCCCTCCTCACTCACTTCTTTACACATGGCTGGTGTAGACCTAGGTTTAAACAAAACCAGCCTTCCACTATTTTGAGTAGTTAACAACTGAAAACTAATTGCAGTTAGTCTACTGTTCTGATTATTCCTTATTGTAGCCCACTTAAACCCACTCCTCATTCATTATTTAATACTGACTGCAGCATTTCCGAGTTTATTTTGGTTCTCTTATTATAAGTCATGTTTCAGATGTAACATTCTTGTTCCAATAAATCATAGTTTAATCAGATCAAGAATGAGTACAGTGCCTGCATGATCCCTTCTCCTGTGCATTGATGCAATACTTCAGGGTTCATTAACTTACGGCTTCCCATTATGTCATACTATAAGCCAGGATTGCCAACTATGGTTTGAGCCAAAATTGTAGTCACAATTTAAGCCACAGTTTCCTGGTTATTATTATTATTATTATTATTATTTATTTATATAGCACCATCAATGTACATGGTGCTGTACAGGGTTCTAACATGACAGGAAACTGAAGGACTGCATTAAGGCTCACAAGAGAAAGGGGAATGGAATATGCAAGCACAACACTTGTCTGTGGCTAATAAACTATGGTTTATTAGACAGAGATAGTTCTGTCTGAACAAGAACAAAGCCTAAAACTTCAAAGAAAAGGTTTTCAATTTTAACTTCTGAAAAACTTGCACTTACATATCATGCATTTTTGGCAAGGCTTTACATTTGTAATTGGATTTCTAAAAAGGATTCAAAGTTCTGTTCAAAAGCTGAAATTTCCATATTGAAGTTTGCAGAACTTAAGGGTGCAGTTTTATGCATGTTTAGACAGAGAAAACTCCGGCAATTTCCAGCATACTGGGAGTTGTAGGACTTATTTCTGTCTAACATACATAGGATTGCACTGCAAATTGAACTGCATGTTAAATGACATGACAGTTTTAGACCCAAGTTGCTTAAAGCATAATGTTCCAGATCTGGAGCTCAGCATGTCCCTGATATGCTCACAAAGGCCATGATCCAGAAGGCCCATTTTGACTTTCCCCTGCTCTGAGCAGCAGTCCTTAATATGCTGTATCACAAGCCACTTCTGAAACTCCAAAATGAAACAAAGCCAGAGTCAGAAGCAGCACTAAGCATGAAGAGCTAATCACATTGCTCTCAACAAGTAGGATTCCACATTCATTTCGACTTAGCTGTGCCCTCCAATGAAGCTAATCAGAAGACCTTGTGAGCGTGGGGAACGGGGAATTCTGCATATATCATTATAATATAATATCTGTGTGGCTTCAAGGATTTTCTAAAGCTTTGTTGTTTATTCGTTCAGTCGCTTCCGACTCTTCGTGACTTCATGGACCAGTCCACGCCAGAGCTTTCTGTCGGCTGTCGCCACCCCTAGCTCCCCCAAGGTCAAGTCTGTCACCTCCAGAATATCATCCATCCATCTTGCCCTTGGTCGGCCCCTCTTCCTTTTGCCTTCCACTTTCCCTAGCATCAGCCTCTTCTCCAGGGTATCCTGTCTTCTCATTATGTGGCCAAAGTACTTCAGTTTTACCTTTAATACCATTCCCTCAAGTGAGCAGTCTGGCTTTATTTCCTGGAGTATGGATTGGTTTGATCTTCTTGCAGTCCAAGGCACTCTCAGAATTTTCCTCCAACACCACAGTTCAAAAGCAACTATCTTCCTTCGCTCAGCTTTCCTTATGGTCCAGCTCTCGTAGCCATAGGTTACTACGCGGAATACCATTGCTTTAACTATGCGGACCTTTGTTGTCAGTGTGGTGTCTCTGCTCTTAACTATTTTATCAAGATTTGTCATTGCTCTCCTCCCAAGAAGTAAACGTCTTCTGATTTCCTGGCTGCAGTCAGCGTCTGCAGTAATCTTTGCGCCCAGAAATACAAAGTCTGTCACTGCCTCCACGTTTTCTCCCTCTATTTGCCAGTTATCAATCAAGCTGGTTGCCATAATCTTGGGTTTTTTGAGGTTTAACTGCAACTCAGCTTTTGCACTTTCTTCTTTCACCTTCGTCTAAAGCTAGGAATTTAAAATACTCAAATACTTAAAATATTAATTGATTTTGGGTAGGAAATTTTACCTATTAAAAACAGTACATGATAATCAGGAGCCTGAATCGTGTTTCGCTATAAATTCAAAGTCTGCAAGTAAAGAAAAATGTGTACAATGTCACCTACATTCTTTGGCTGCTGATTTACTTTTTTGTCTTCCAAGTCCTTGAATTTTGATCGATATGAGACCATCTTTTCTTGAAGCTCTGATGTACATAGTTCATATACATCCAACATAAGAGGAAATTTAACATCCTAGGGGCAATTAAAAAAATGTGTAACATCCATGTAAGTCATCATAGGAAGCTAATCAATTACCACAGTTTCCCACAACTATTTGAAATGCAATTAATTTAACATGTTTAAACACATCTTTCCACCCCAAGACTCAGGATTTAATTGTATTAAGAATCTTTTTTTAATAATATTTTTATTTGAATTTTATAACACATACAATAATCACACATCAACTCAATATACCACAATAATGAAATTAAAAAAGAACTTATTAAAATAATATAATATCTCGTGCACCCCACCCACCAAGACCCTTATAATCCTTTCCAAAATTGCAGTGTATCCTGCAACGGTTTACTCCCTTTCCCCAATACAAATTTAACAAATGGTCTCCAAATCTCATCAAAGTCATTTCACTTCAGCAGTCCTCTCTTAACTTTAATACTACTCGTGAGTCTGTCATTAATAGCTATATCCCAGACTTCTTTATACCATTGTTCTATTTGATAATCCCTTTGTTCCTTCCAATTCCTGGCAATTATTAATCTAGCTGCAGTTAATAAATTGTTTATTAATTCTTTACTATTTTGTGTACATTTTAACCCCTTCATATATTGATAACAGTGCTGTCCTTGTCCCTATCTTTAACTTCCATCCCATTGTATCATTTATCTCTTTGAATACTATTTGCCAAAACCTCTGAATAGCTTCACAAGTCCACCACATATGGAAATATGTACCTTTTTCCTGATATCCTCTCCAATAATATACAGAATACTTTTTATCCATTTGATGTAGGCTTACTGGTGTTAGATACACAGAGCCTGACCCCATGTCCATCTAGCTCAGTATGGTCTATTGTGGCTCTCCAGGGTTTCAGACAGGATTCTTTCCCAGACCTACTTGGAGATGCCTGTGATTGAACCTGGAACCCTTAATGCCCTTCCTGTGTTCATAATACGATCTAAAAATATCCACTTTAACTGCTTGGAAGATCTACATAAATTTTGCAGCGTTTTGCTTTTCCTCCGATGTGCTTGGTTTGGCATGTTTTCAAGCATGGGTAGGCAGCCTGGTCTCCGCCAGATGTTTTGGACTGCACACCCATAATCTCAGACCATTGGCCATGCTGGCTGGGGATGACTGAAGTTGTGGTGCAAAACATCTGGAGGCACCAGATTGCCTACACCTGTAGTTAAAGAATGCAGCATATCCAATCAAGCAGATTACACAGGCTGTGCTGGTCCAGCCTTCACCCTTAACTGTAGTGCAGAAGCTTCGTAACCAGCCCATGTTAAACTAAAGTATACCAAGAGAGAAGCACCAACTGTTGCAATTAGGAACTAGCTGACCAGCAGAAACTCAAACTTAAGAAATGTTAAATATACGTACCTTGAGAACTTTGGCATTTACAGATTCTTTCTCTTTGTAAAAGAATCGCACCATCTGAATAGTCAGATAAGCAGGCAAGCGACTTATCTTGGACTAGAACAAGAAAAGCATTGACTGGAATCACTAAAACATGTTAAGCAATCACTACTTCATCTGCAACCAGAAGCAAACAAAGTAAGTTTCATTGGAAAAAGGAGCAGCAATACCAAATTCCATATGACCGGATTATGTGCAAAGATACACTCAAAATGTAAGGGTGTACGCACACAATGCTTTGTGCACAGGCTGTCACATAGAATTGTACAAGGAGTACCAGGTTCCTGTATTTGGTTCTTCCTTCCCCAAATAAACATATGCACGGTGGAGGTGTTGCAAGTGATTTAAATATACTAATTTCTTTCTATACACAGTTACTATTCTCTGGACTACAGTGACCGTGTTTAGGATTAGGGTGCTATGCTGTAATCTTTAGACTGAACTCTGTCTTTCTATGCATTTGTAAGGCATAACAACAGAATCCATTATTATTATTATTATTATTTATATAGCACCATCAATGTACATGTACATGTTATTGAAGGGACTTTAAAGCTTTGCTCATTGCACTCCACACACTTAAAATGTCAACATAAGCAGATTTCTGTTGTCACAAAGAGATCTTGTCAATCAAGTGCTACTCACAGATTTTATGTAAAGGGCATTTCTTTGCAACGTTGGAGACAGTTTGGTAATTTCTTCTTGAAGACGCTGAAAGAGAAACATGAAGCTATACTACGTCATGCAAGATCATTGTGAGGTCATTGCTTAGGTTTCTCTTTCCCTCTCCCTTCTTTTATATCAGTTTCTGCCACATAACACTTAGCATACACCAGTGGGCCTTAAACAATGGTATCTGCTGCACTCTCAGAGGGTCACTAAGGCCTTAGCTAGACCTACCTGCTATCCTGCGAAAGAGGAGGGAAGATCTCGCATTGTGTTTAACGTGAGATCCCTCCTCTGTCTACACGTGACACGCGACAACCTCAGCAGGAAAGGCATCATGTCTGCCATTTCTAAAAAATTTTTAAGGAACAGCAGCGCATGAATGCTCGTGCGCTAAAGGTGTTTTTTTTAAATTTAACTCTTTTCCCACTCCACCCACCCTACCCCTGATGGGCGCAGCTCCCAGCTCCACGTGAGGAATTGGGTTCCGTGGTCTTGGGCTCAGCCCGGGATCGCGGAAAAAGCGGGGCAAAAGGCGAGGGCTATATCCCGGGGCAAGGGAGGGATGATCTCTCCCTGATCCTTGGATCCCCTGTGCGTCATGTGGATGCACAGAGACAATCCCGGGGATCGCCCCAGGATAAAGCTCCATCTAGATATGGCCTAAGACTGTAATTAAAAAGGAAGAAGGTGAAGACTGAAGGTTTCTGAGATTTCCACCACATGAAGAGGCAACCCTCTTCTTAGTTTACCTTTTTAAAACTTAAACTGAAAAACACTGCATGCAGCAGTGTAAGCTGATGTAGAAACTTTGAAGATTCATTCACCCACCCCAGCTGAATTCACTATTCTTTCCTATGCACATACATATAGGTTGGCAATACTGAATGAGGGGACAAATGAGGCAGCTGTGTTTTAATTTAGAAGCATCTGATGCATCCTTCTACATGGGAGCTCTAAGAGAAAATAATGTGGGGGCCCACAGAGATCATGCAAATCAGAGCAGTGACCTGATTCAATACAATTAAAGCTCCACTGGCATACAACTGTCAGGATAAGGAACATAACAAATTACCTGTAATATCTAGAATATCACTTTTTACCCACTGTTACGGTGTTTGAAAACCGCAGATCAGTAGCTGTGTTTTCACTAAACCACTTGAAAATTCTTAGAATAGCAGACTTAGTTCTGCACTTTAACAAACACAGAACGTGTTCAGTTTTTGCTCTTTCATCTCCTGTAATCCTTTCCATTCCATCCCCATCCTCACTGCCAACACCACTTTTCCATCTCTCTCTCTCTCTCTCACTGTATACATGTCTGGGAGCACACACACGTTTTCATTTTTATTATAAATCTCTAATAATTGAATATCAAGGATCACATATATCAGTTCCCCCCCTTTCATTTGCTCCTTCTCTCAGCTTCCCCACAATTTGCACTTCAATTCCCACTCAACAACCCTCCAGTTGTCCCTCAATCAGTGCTGCCAAATGACATGCGGTAGTATGTAAACATATTTTTATTCCAATCATGATATTATAAGTGACCTTGTGCAATCTGCTTTTTCCTACAAATTATCAATAGTATACTGAATGTATTTTTAGGAATGAGGGAACAAATGAAGGCGGTTGTGTTCGCCCAATGGAAGTTTTGATTACTTTCCCCCCAAAACACAGCTGACCCCAATAACAAACTGCTATTGAAATTCCATTCCTCCATTTCAAAATCAGTTTGTCACGTAGCTCGTGGGACTTCCATTAAGGAAGGAGTCTACAGCCCACTGCCCATTGGGATCACATAACTAGTTCTGTGGTTCACTGGATCAACATTTCAACACATGATCTAGAGTATGACAGTTAGTAACAGTTGCCATCCTCTCCTTGTGTAAAAGCAGTAGCTTTTAAGACTTTTGGAATAATAAAGTATCTTCCAGGGCAATCCCTTATGGTTAGGTGAGATATTTATGGTCTACACATTAATTGCTCCAGGGTATGTTTAACACAGTAACTCTGCTGAGCACAGACACTGCAATGAAATTTGGTACACACATTCTGGGAATGGTTCTACATTCCATGCTTGAGTACCACCTCCACAACTACACCTATTTTTCAAACGGAGTGTATAGAAATTTGCAACACACTATAAAATGCAATGTGCTACCTTTCTTGAAGATTGAGGCATAAGAATACAGCTGGTATACACATTTAGGACATTCAGTGCATATTCTACATTTCAAGTTCAAACCTCCAAGCTTATACCTATATTGAAGGACACCAGGAGTGAAGAAAGGCTTCATGAGCAATGTACTTTATTAATATAGAAAAAAACAACACTACTAAAGGTATGGAAGACGATGGGGAAGAAAAATATAAAATACAATTTGTAATGCAGTATGTAACTTAGAGACTGTGATAACAGAAAGTTGGTTTAGATATTCATGTTCAAACATGATCACAACCTACACATCAGTTCTCTCCACCACCCTTTTCAACCTGTTTCCAAACCAGCCAGGAGAAAGCAAGGCCTCACAAATAAAGTACAATAGGAAGAAATTGATATTAAAGACATTACATTTGCTCACCAGTTTAAGACCTGTGAAAAGATATTTAACTTCTTGATTGATAAAGCAACTAAGCTGGAGTTGATTCTCTCTTCCTTTTGTCACCTCCTCCTCTTCAGCTTCTGTGCATTTCATGCTTCATATAATATTAAGGACAAAAAATGCAAGCACTTCAATTAATGCTCTATTTGGAAATGGTTGAGTTTAGCATAATATTAAAATGAGTGCCAGTCAATACTCACACTTTCTTTCAGAAGGTTTAACTTTGCTATGAAACAGTGGTGCTTATTATTAAAAGCTGCTTTGATGGCAGTGACCAGCTCTTCTGCTAACTATCGGTATAGGATACATCTGCGCATCATGACATGAGCTTCATTTTTTTAATCAACTCTGGCTATGTTTTAACAGAAGCAGTTGGCTGCGTTTCAAATAATTATTACATTACATTCTCAAAGAAAGCCCTTGTTTATGCAGTTCCCACTTTATGAGATTTTCTTAACTTCCCTCTGTCCACTTAGCCTTGATATTTCAATATTATACAGAAATGTTGCTTGTTTACCCACCACAGAATATTTTTTAGTGTGCATTTCCTCTTGTATAATTAAAATTTATAAATCCCATCCCTGTTTTATAAATCATCCCAGATATATCTTTCCAGAAAGTGTTTAGGATACGTAGTTTCAAACTCAATACTGAAAAACTGGTCAATTAAGCTCTTCTTTTTAGGAGGAGGTGCTGCTGCTGCTGCTGCTGCTCCTGAAGCTCCAGAGTCCGTCTGTAAGAACAAAAAAGCAGCACCTTCTCATTTTGGACTTCTTTAAGCCACAGCATTGCCAGCTCCTTTACACCCACAGCATTATCATTCTGCTTATTAGAACTGGGTACAGACCTCAGCGTGGAGCACTCTGAACAGGACCTGGCAAGCCAAGGCCCTTCGGCCACCCGCTATGGGAAACAGCCTACAACAGCTAGGGGAAAGAGAAGGAAGAGGGAGGAGTGCACAGACAAGATCAGGCGATGTGGTACGCCTGGCAGTTCTCCACGTTTGGAAGCCACTGACTGCCGGCCCTTACCAGAAGCCATATTAGCTCCATCTTGAGCTCTTTGCGAAACAGACAGAGTCTGAGGCGCCCCCATTCTCTTCAAGGTTAAGGAGAGCTCCCTGTGTACAACCTCATTGTGTTTGCATAAATGTCAGAGCACCTCTCTTCAAGAAGGTAGTATTTTTCATTGGATCAACTGTCAGATATGAAGGTGTATTCAAAAACTCAAGTTTCATGTTTCTATTGTGGCTACTTACACGGGTTTCAATACACAATGCTAATAGTAATGCTTGCACTGCTGCAAGAATCAGCCTCTTGTATACTGTAATAAATAATACATTGGGCAAGCCTCTAGGAACGAAGCAAGGTAGCGGCATATTTGAACTATTAAGGGTGCAATCCTATGCATGTTTAGACAAGCATAGGACTGAACCCTAAGATTATTATAATCTTTATAAGGTCACAATCCTTTCGGCATATACAAAATCTTGCACACACCGGCATGTGCCCTTTTCTTTAAATCAATAGCTGCTACTGGTTTTGGTAGGGAGCAAGGAAGGAGAGAAAAGAGTCAAAACCCTGGTCAAACAGAGAAGTACTGACAGTTTCTGTTGATTTGTATGGCTAAGATAACTTACTTCCATAACTGTGTCACCTTCTATCCCTTCTAACTTCTGCTGCAATACTCTCATCATCTGTACCCAACATTCATTGGCATCCTATGAAAGAAATAGATCAGATCAGATTTTTATTATGCGGTCACAGACCCAATAAAAGCAATACCAACAATCATTAATTTAACAGTCTTTTGTTCAACAGGCTAAAAGAATTATTTAAAACTCTATGAAAGAAATAGATCAAAACCTACTGTTTGACAACAGTGATAGCTAGAATTTGACAAGTGTATATTGTAAATACACACAATGGAGTCAACTACAAACCTTTTACATCTGGAGTCAAGTATCTTTTGTAGTTGATTCCAGATGTCATTTCAAAGATGATCAGTAATTGCCTCATAACTGAAGTTATGGGAACAACAAATATATTTTTGGGAGAAATGTGTTGAACACAAAAAGTGAAAGAAAAGAATTTACCTGTTGAAGATATTGGCCTTGATCCCCTTTCTCCGCAAACTGGGGAAAGGCCATATGTAAAAACTGGAGAAGAATGATGGGAGGGATACTAGAAGAGGTTTTATCCATGGAATCAAATAAATCTCTAAGAGCTTGAAAATAAAACAGAATTGTTTTCAAAGAAGTGAATAAACATTTAATTATCAAATACTAAAACTGATATGATAAATGCAGCACATTTCATAAAACCATACACCCATTTAATGCATATCAAAGTACAGCTTTTCAGTGAGGGCCCATTTAATATTTACATCATATGCACAATCAGTCTGCTGGCAAAATAGAACTGAAACAGCCGTAATAAGTTAAATTTCTGCATGAGGAGGTTTAATATATGACAATACTACAAGGTCCAATAACCCAATTGCTATTGAATATTTTTAAATTTATCAGAAGCTATTTAGAGCAGAAACACATACACAGTTCAATCACAATTGGGTTTCAACAATATGCCAATGGTCAACTTGCATTAAAAAACAACCTGTTCATACAAAAAGCCTATTCACATGAGCCAGTTAGCACTGGAGCCACAAATTTACATGAATATGCAACTTCCCTTCTGCAAGAAGGAAAACTGTGTGCTATATTGATTCAGCCTGAGGACATGAGCGTGCATAGGAAGTGATACACCTGAAATGTTGATCAGGCAGTGGACCCTTCATTAATTTAAAGCTCATATGTTCTCTCAGTCCAATTTCACCGCTCACCTGACTTTTGACTTCCCTGATACCAAGACTTTGTAATTTGGCATGAAGTTACAATGGATATACAGTTACATGCCAGGAATGTACACACACACACCACTACACCTCCAATCCAGCAGCACTTTAAATGTACCACCTAATGCAGGAGTGGGGAACCTGTTTCAGGCCTTGGGATGAATTCAGTTTCAGAGAAGCTTTGGGGACACATTGCAGTGGTGAAAGGAACCAAAGGTAAAGGGGGAAGGGCAAAAGGGATGGGGCAAAAAATACAATAGATACCAGCATATTGTAGCTTAAAGCTCTTACTGCCAATAACTAAACCTTAGGAGAGGCATCTAAACCATTTAGAAAGGTAAAAAACAACAACAGCGCAAAACCCAGGAAATCAACATATGATTGGTGGTTGGGGGAAGGGGGCACAGTCCTCTGGGGAACTCCAGAGGGCGTGATCTGGCCCTCATGCCCTGACCTAATGGACAGGCAGAAGGAGCTTCTATGCATGCAACCGACTCTCCATTCATTTCCATTAAGAGTGCAGCTATAAACGTGGAAAATGAACGTAGGAAAGTCCTGTATACCTGAAAGCTCAATAAGGGATACAGAGCAGCAGCTCCCTGGCATATTTTTGCTAACCTTAGGATGAAATACTAAATACATCCAAAAGGATTAAAAGTTTTGAATAAATGCAGGCAATTTTAAATGCAAGAACTTTAAACGAATAAACTGGATTTTCTTATCAGGCTTGGTTTTATTTTCTAACCCTGGTATCAACAGCCATTTAAAAAGCACGATTAGCATAATGACACATATTTGATCAAATATGCATCAGTACAGAAGAGCCTAGCCGGAAAGGGAGCAAAAGAAGGAGTAACCTTTAAATTAATTTCCAGGGTTAATATTTTAGGAAAGGGAGAGGCAAGCACAGTTGTACAGAGTAGCCAATGAACTTACCACCCCAAAATTCAATAACAGCAGGCAGCCATACCCAAAACTGAACAGTTCTTTATTATGTTTTTCCTTAAATAGAGTGGCAGAAATTGCAGTGTCGTGGCACGTAGTGCCTTGGGCACTTTTGTATATATTAAATTCCTTATACTACTGCCTTCCCCTTGTTTGAATTTGAATACAACGGCGTAAAACAGGAAAACAAAGTGGGCAGGCATTACCCATGTTCCAATGTGCACTCTCTAGTTTTGATTATCCCTGGAATTTAAAAAGCTTCGCATTCGGAAAGGGGACTTTTGTAGCAATGAGTATTTTGATTACACATTTTGAAAGGCGCACCAAGCAGCAGCTTAAGAGTTCAAAGGAGCACCAGATATCTGAAGTGCTGCTACCGTACTAGAAATGTCCTATTATAAAAAAAGGCATTACTGTCTTGTGAAAAGAATCCTGGATGTTTTGTTACTAAGTAACACAAAATCGCATAAAGTTTGCCATTGCTGTTCAAATACAAACCTGCAGTAATATACTGAGCAGAGGCCATTTCACCTGAAGCTCTTAAGGCACCAGCATATCTAAACAAACATTTAAAACATATTTAGTTTGGCCTTAGATTCAATACAATACACAAAAATAATGCAGGGGTGGGCTTTGTCAAGACAGAGTACCTTCCCGTGTACTTGGAGCACAGCTATGTGATAAAAAGTAGAGATTTTGAGAGCCTCGCCATCATTACCATTTTTAAATAGAAACCAATTGTCATGGTGTGCATGGGCATGCCCCAAGCTCTCGAAGTGTTAAAATGGGTGAGCAACTTGCAGGCCAAAACATCGGGAGGAACATGGCTCCCATGACCCTTTACCACTGGCAAAGGCTAAAGGAAGTTGTAGGCAAAAACACCAGGAGGGCCACACTTTGCCCATCCCTGGGTTAAAAAGTCCATGTGTCTTCAGCTCTGGCTCACTCATTCCTTGATCCAAGAATTCTACCCCCACCCAGCAACGTCATGACAGGTTTGGGGCTCTTATGCTCATCTTGTTGTCCCCTTTACTGGAAACAGAAATTAAATGAGATCATAGATTTATTTCAAAGTGGAATCTCTCCAGCTATACAAAATAAAACCATGTCTTTATCTTGTAGGGCCACTGACCACCTGCCTTAAAAATTTCCCCTCCAAATAAATGAAGGATTCCACTACCACCCCTCTTGTGACCTGCTCCCAACTTCACCAAGACACACGGTGGGCCCATTCAAAAGACACCTTAAACCATGGCTTTAACCATGGGGTTAAGCCAGAAAGCTAGGCTGTGTTCAGAAGACACCTTAAACCATAGCTTTAACCACAGCAAATAAGGCTTTTTGCTTTATTCACCATGGTTAAAGCCATGGTTTAAGGTGTCTTCTGAACACCTCCTGTCTTTCTGGCTTAACCACCGTGGTTAAAGCCATGGTTTAAGATGTCTTCTGAATGGGGTCACAAACAAGCTATTTGTGCCTCCACGGACAACTTTGCACCACAACATCCCATGCCTTTGCCTTTTCCTCTATGCCAGCCAAAAATTCATCAAAAATTCCAAATTATACAAAACCCTAAATTTTGGAAGCAGTTGTATAAAATTTAGATAGCTTGGATAATGTATTATCAACCATTTTGTCTCAGGCCTGGAAAGTATGCCTAGCCATGTCACAGTCATGACCAACCACAGCTTACATATTTATCATTAACACAGAAGAACTTTTAAAGTACACTCAAAATGAAGGTACTGTTAAAAGCAAGGAACTGGGATTCAAACTCTGCTGACAAAACAGGGCCTTTTTCATCCTCTCTTCTTCTTTCAGCCCCTTGTACCTCCTGAAAAGGTACAGCTAAGGAAGAGAGACCCCTGGAACAAGATGGAAATGTGGCACAAGGGGCTGCAACAGGAGGGTGAAAAAGGCAGGAATTAGGGGAAGGAAACTTGTATGAGCAGAAGTGTGTCCTGCTTGCACAAAAATAAACTTTAGATCCCAAGGCAAGTACAACTGAATCCATAAAAAGGTTGCTTAGTCAAACTTCTGGAATGCTTAACAAAGTGAGGACTTATATAAATAAATAACTCTCCTTTTTATATACAAATAAATTATACAAATCATTCATTAGATTCCTACATCTGAAAGGTGCTAGCAAGACTAACCTTTGCCTATTCTGCTTCTTGATGAATTCACAAAGAGCGGGAGCAAAGTGGCAGTAAAGAACACACAGAAGTAACATTAAAAATGAAGACACTATTTTAAAGGCATGGCAAATTCATTTTGTACCATCTACTTAAAATGACAATATTAGCATCTCTGTTTCATTCACATCCCTAGACACAGCACGCTAGAATTTGGCAACCATGAAAAGTATTCTTAAAAGCCAATGTGAAAACTACTAGGCAGTATCCAATAGGAAGCTAGCGGAGCCTGCAGCAGTCAGAAATGAGTGAAACACTAGTCTCCGGAACAGGGCAGATCTCTGGAGCATGTAGAACGGAGCTCTGCTGACCTGTCTCATTCTGGAAGTGAGCAGATACTGCCCGCTATAGTGAATCTACTTCAATCTGAAGGCTGATCAATAGCAAACAAAACACTAGAAAAAATAGGGAATAAATTGTGCAGGAGTAGAAATCATATTTCTAAATAAAATAATTATATAACATAAATGTTCTCAACTTTGGATCTGAATTATTAGAATTCTACCACTACATTTTAGCTAATGATGTATTTTACTACATCATTATTTTACTACATTTAGTTCCTAAATAAGAAAACGTTCAGGTTACAAATAGTAAGTAATTTATACTCAACCCACTTTAACACTGGTTATAATTCCTACTATTTTATAATAATTTTGGACAATAGCACTGAAACCTACCTCTTAAGGGCCTCTTTCAGTTCTGGCACAGAGCGAATACACTGAACCGTAGCATTCATATAACAAGTATTCCCAAGATTTGTTAAGCCACACGGTAACTCCATCTGTCAAAGAAATAGAGAGAGGTTCTTTGTATTAAAAAAAAAACTTGCATTACTAAGAATGTACTCAGTAGTGCTAGTGCACAGTTAAGGCATCAATTGCATCTGTTCCTGAAAATGTTGGATCTGGTCACAATGACACATGCCTTAGTTACATCTTGTTTGGATTCTTGTAATGAGTTCCTGCCACTGAAGAATGTTCGGAAACTTTGGCTTAGGTCATATCTGGACAACTTGCAGCTTGCATGTGGCCCTTGTCTGCTCTCTGTGTAGCCCATCAGCCCTGTGGTGATCAGCCATCAGTTGGGTGGCAGGAAACACATCACTTCCCCTCCTCTGAACAATCCCAATCAGATCTTGATCAGGATCTCTGGGAGGGATGAGGTTAAAACCTCTCCCCAGTGACCCTAAACAGGATCACAGTGTGGCAGGGTTAGGGTCAGCAAGATTGCAAGGAGGGAAGAAGTTCAAGCCTCTTCCTCCATGCATGATCTGTATCACACTCAGGATAGTGGTGATGGGCAGGGGGCAGGGGCTACCCACACACATACACCATCTTGCAGCCCCAAAACCAAAAAGATTGCCTACCCTGGCTTAGGTCCAGGATATCTGAAACATCACCTACTCCCATGTGGAACTACCAGTAGGTTGCAATCTTCTTCTGAAGCCCTACTGTGTGTCTCACCACCAAAAGAGATTTGACTGTTGGGAACATGGGACAGGGCTTTTTCTGCTATGGGATTCCCTCCCAAGGGAGATAGACTAGCCCCATCGCTGATGACCTTTAGGCAAGCAGCAGAAATAATGCTGTTCCATCTGGTGTTTAGTGTGTGTGTGTTTAACTGAGGATTTTAACTATTTGGGGGACTATAATACTCTATTTTAATTCTGTTACTTTTTAATTTTTTAGTATGTTGTTTCTGGAAACAGCCTTGGAGGTCTTGTTAGGCCAAAAAAAATTATAGAAATGTCTTAAAAAACAACCAAACTTCAGCTTACTCACAATGCTACAGCTTGAATAATTGGAGTCAGTTATAGGGAACATATAACCCCGTTACAGCAGCTTTACTGATAACCGATCTGTTTCTGGACATAATTCAAAGTGCTGGCTGTTACTTACAGAGTCCCACATGACTTAGGCAGAAATCCAACTAATAAAAGTGACTTCCTTCCTTTAAACAGCTTAACAACAACACCCATCCATAACACAAACTGCTGTTAAAATTACCCTCAGCCTGAAAGGCAATAGGTGGCTGCTGTTTGAGCAGGGTGGTGGTGGTGGAGTCTAAAACCCTTCTCAGGTTTACAAGTATGTTCACAATACATTCTTCTTCATTAATTTGTGGAGATGCAAGGCAGCATATTCAGACTTTAAAAAGGTAATTGGTTTGGGACCAGGCTGCCTCAAACAATGTCTTCTCCGATATGAGCATGACTGAGTTTTAAGATCTTCAGCCGAGGCATTTTTTTTTAAAGCATAGCCACCTTCAGAGGCATGTTTGGCAATGAACCGAAAGAGGGCTTTCTTGGTGGCTGCTCCCAAGCTGTGGAACTCCCAACTAAGGGAAGCTAAGTTGGCTCTCTCTCTCTCTCGCCCTACTGTCCTTCTGCGATCAGGCGAAGATGTTTTTATTCAAGCAGGCCCTCGGTGTGTAAGAGGGTCTGTTGGATTGGGTGTGGCTTTTATTTGTTAATGTTATGTTTTATTGTGCTTTTATGTATTTCATCGTTGTTTTAAACAAGTTTATTTATCTATGATTGTAAGCCACCTTGAGTGCCATATACTTGGTAGAATGAGAGGGTACAAATCAAATCAATAAATAACAAAACGGAAAAAAACAGGCTTACAGCTGAGGCTAACTGTTCTTCTGTCATATCTTCCACAAAGACAGGCCGAGTAACTGGCTCTTCAGGAAGTGCATCAGCAGAACCTATCATTAATAAGGTCATCCCCTGTTCAAGAGAGGTAATAAAAGTTATCATTAAGACAAAACAGAGTATGTTCCCAAACATTAGTTCTCAAGTTCAAAACAAATTACATGGTAGCTTAGAAATGTTTTAGTTGTGCACTCTATGGAGTATCTTTAAAAGTAGTAGATCAGTGCCAGTATATGCCATTTCTCTGATTTAAAAAAGTAGCATCTGCTACACTGAAATTTAACTGAAAGCTTGCTCTTCTTCCTTCCAACAGTGTTTTGCTTTACTAAAAATTCAGAGAAAAGACACCTTGGTTACTAAATGATGGCATCAGCAATTAACTTTAGCATCCCATCACTGCTTTTATGTCTACTTCTTCAAAAAGATAATAAAGCAAATGCATTCACAGCCCAATAGACACTAGTAACAAAAACAACAGTCAGGGAAATAAAATAAGAACACGCTCCCCTGCTTCATATCCCTCACTTTTCCCAACGGCCCCTCAAGCCTTGGGGGGAAAAATTCAGAGGGCTGCAGAGAGAAGATGCAGGAAAACCCTGTTCTGGGAATGCAAGTACTGTTCACGGAAGGGAAGTTAGGATCCAAGCCATAACAATTTATGTAATGCAACTACTCAGCAATACTTACATTCTTTATTTTGAAGTTGCCCCAGTCGTCATCCTATTTGAACAAAACAAAATAAATATAAGCATTTTGCAATACTATTAAGATGACTCAGCAGTTCCAGAAGACACTGCAACATCCAAGGCAAATCATCAGCAAGCATTTCGCTTATTAAAGTCATAATCCAAGGTGTCCCAATATATGGGTATATACAAGGAAGCACCATTTTCTATCACCTGCTAAGTTATTTTTAAAAATTCTGGGTGGCTTTTCTACCTGTATGCCTCAACACCAATACTGAAATGCTCTCCACAGCTCAGAACTGCACCAATACTTTTAGGATGCAATCCTATGCATGTTTAAATAGGGAAAAAATCCTGTAACTCTCAGGATGCCCCAGCCAAAGTTGCAGTTGTTTAGCAGAAAAAAGCTCTGCATGCATAGGATTGTGCCTTAAATAAAACATACGATAACACATGTGTGATAAAATTATTACCAAACTCTACCTTTAAAGTTCCACCCTTCATCATCACTTTCTGTCTGTCCGGCTGAACTCCAGTCAAAGCAAAAAGCTGAGCTTTGAATACCATCGGCGGTTCATCAGTATTCAGCTCCACTCCATCAAATTTCTCCTTGCCCCATTTTACATTGACTAGAACAACAAAACAGGATGATTCAAGTAAATCACTGAGCACTGGTGTACTGTTCATATTTATTCTATGACTAAATATTAGTAATGAAAATTGCAAGTTTCAGTATGTAATTGTGTCAGCTGCAATTTAAATACAATAGTGCAACTTTCTAAAACCAATGAAATATTGTAATGTGCACATTTGTTTGAGATTCTGATGTCAAGCCCAGATAATTTTGCAGGTCAGAAACCTTCCAAGGTAAGTCAGAAATAATAACCAGACATTTCAATAACAACATTAAAACAACATTTGGTGTTATTAAGCTAAATGCTTTGTCATAATATCGGCCAGTACACCATAACATGAATGCATACAGCTGAACACCAAATAGTGTGCCTTGGCTGGGGTTCACAAAACTAAGTATCTGTATATTCCATGACATCCAACTTTAGTAAAGAATATTTTCTTACAATCCATGTATTCACATTTCATAAAACAGATTGCTAAAGCCTATACGTTTACGAGTACTGATAGAGAAATTTACAATTTCTAGCTAGCACATACCATGTTCCATTATTCTCAGTGAGCATCCATGTGATTAATGTTCTGTTATACATCGAGTCTGACCAACAGTTTCAGAGGGGGATGGAAGAAATGTAGAGGAAGGGATTTCCCCCCCCCCTCCTTTTATGCTCCTCTCTTCCCTCTCCCCTGAGGTCTACAGAGCCAACTCTGGGGACAAGTCTCTCTGAACAAGCAGAAGTTTCTAGTTTGAGCAGAGTGGCTACTGCAGGCCTCCCCAGGCTCCAGAGCTGGCTCTGCCAATATCTGCCACCATATCTTTACTTGAGATAGTGACAGACTGCAAGCTTCTCTTCAGCCTAAATCTTAGGCAACAGAGAGCTCACTCCTGGCGTACAGCTCCCTGCTGCCAACACTGATGGCAGTGTGCATGTGCAGTCCTCTGCCTGTGCTGGTGGAAGGAAAGCAGAGAGTATAACATAAAATCTGAGATTTTCCTATCTTATTACTCCGCCTGCAAGACTCATTCATGCCCTCCTCCTATGCCAGTTTTTGAGCCAGGTACATCTGCATGCAAGCTACCCACTTTACTATGAGTGGGAATAATGCCACATAAGTACTCAATATGCTATTTCCCCCCACAATGTTCTCCCTCTAATTTACACTCAGTGCTTCCCTGATACATACACAAGTTACAGAATTGGCTAATGCTCTTCACCAAAACACTTCAACTTATCTTGCTTGTACTTAAGATTCTATCATACCCTATCCAGTATTCACCATTGAGCCTTGAACTCTCATAACTGTCTTAATTGCCTACTATGTATCCAAAATGCTCTGTATGGTTACCATTTCCACTTCTGTACAAGATCTAATGGCACTAAATCTGTAGATTATAGCAGTACCCAGTGGATTTCTTTCTTCTTCTTTTTTGGTCGTATATTGGATACTTTTTTGGTCGTATAAGACATTCACTCTAGTGTGAGCAAGGTATTTAAGCACTCTAAACCACTAGCCTTTAGCTGATGGGTTGCAGTGTAGAAGTGCAGCAGGACCAACAAATATAACTTGTTAACAGCACTGTCACCATTTTTTTCTGATGTTTACCTTTTAAAAGACAAACAAAAGAATAGAATGAGAACCTCTAAATTAGAAGTGGACCAGGGCCTCCTGTTCCTCTAACAATTGTACAGCAGAGGCGATTTCGGAAAGCGAGGGTCTTGTCACTGCTGCATGAAAAGCTACATCTGCAAAGATTCCCTCTTTTACGCAATTGTTGAAGACACAGGAGAGCTGCTGTTGTCCTACTTTGCATCAAGCCACCACGATTGGGGGGGGGGGGAGCAAAATGGCCTTATACAGAAAACAACTCAAAGTGGGTACCACATTGCAGGTTTGGCGTAAATGGGGTCCTGTGTCTGATAAGGCTGAAGACCCAGGATAGGGAGGCCTGTACAACGCAGAGGCCGCCTTCCGTGTGGAGACCTCCTTCTCTAGATGGCTCCACAAACAATAAGCAGCCACTACCTTTCCCCCTCTCTTTCCCACGCACCGGACCCTTTCCTACATCCCACGTCGTCAACCCTCTCCCACGTCCACGAGCAGCCTTCCCCCAACCAGACTCCTGTCTCCCGAGGCCAGCATGCGGGCGACACGCCGCCCAGCCAGGCTCCCGTCCGGGAAAGCCCTTCTCTGGCCCAGGCGGTCTCGCGCGGCGGCGGCGGCGGCAGCCCCCTCGGCCGCTCCTCACCGCCACACCCTCAGCTGGGCGGGAGGGGGCAGCCGACCGCTCCAACACTGAGCCCACCCGGGCCTAGGAAGGGAAAGCCCGACCAGGAGGCCCATGTGCGGCGGCGACAGGCGGGCCTGCCTCACCTGTGAAAAGCGGCATGGCGCTCCAGGAGACGAGCCGGGCGGGAGGCAGGGGGCGGCGGGCCAGGGGCGGCGGCGGCGGCGGCGGCTCGAGACGGAGGAAGCGAGAAGCAGCTCTACCGGCGCGGTGCTTCCCTCCCTCGGGGTCTCATTCAAACCGGCCCCTCAGGATGACGCTGCAAGCAGGGCAGGATGCGCACGCAATTCCGGAAAGGGAGCCTCCTGGCTGCCCGCCGTCTCGAAGGAAGCCGAGAGTGTTCAGGCGGTGCGCTCGCACCGTAGGCGAGGCTGCCTCCCGCTCCGCGAGATGGCCTCTCCTCTGTCCTTTCAGCTGGGGCTCGCTTTCGCTGAGCCTCCGCAGCCTGAATTCCGGCGTCGGTGTAGTCAAGGCAGGACTTTGGGGGACGCCGACCCAGCAGCTTTGGCTTACCGCAGCCTTTTGGACTACAGCTCCTATAATTTTGGTCATGCTGGCTAGGAATTATGGGACTTGCAGTTCAACACAAATGGAAATTACAGGTTGAGGAAGGCAGGTTTGCTACATTTTGAAGTAAGTGAAGTAATACCATCGAAAGCTGCCTTCCTCAACCTGGAGCTGTCTATATGGGTTGGACTACAACTCCCAGCCTTCCCCGGCTGGGAGGTGTAGTCCAACAAACCGGAGGGCAGGTGTCTGGGGAAGGCTGATCTAAGCAGCCCCCCGCATGGGTCACACACACGACTATTAAGGGTGCAATCCTATGCATGTTTAGACAGAAAAAAAGTCCTACAACTCCCAGCATTCCCTGGCTGGGGAATACTGGGAGTTGTAGGACAGTTATTCTGTCTAAACTTGCATAGGATTACACCCTAAGACTAAAATGACCTAACCTAAAATGCTGGCATCATTGCACAAAAGCAAGATATAGACACTGCCTGATCCTATCTGTGTCTGGTTGTTACTCAAGTAAACCCCGCTGAATTTAATAAGAGTGACTCCCAAGTGATCCTGCATAGGATGCAGGCAATGAAGAGAAATGTTCAGTCCCCTCATGCAATTCTGCTCTATATATGAGATTACACAAGTACGATCCCATATCCATCTACCCAGGCATACCACTGAAGTCAATGGTACTTACTTATGAGTAGCCATGTGAAGCATTGCACTGCAAATACACATGACCTGCATTAATCTGGAAGGACAACCAATTTGAGATGTGTACTTATGATACCATTTAGTAAATTATATCTTGTTTCTTCGCTTTATCTGGATAATTTCTTAAAGATGCAATCCTATGCATGTTTAGATGGAGAAAAGTCCTACAACTCCCTGCATTCCCCAGCTAGCATACATAGGATTGTGCCCTTAATCACATTTAAAACTGGACTTGCAGGTTGAGGAAAACATTGAGTTTTTTAGTGCCTGCTAAGAGGCACTACATTCAACAAGTCTAATGTCTTTCAAGGAATGAGTAGAAGTGTTGACAGCTTTTCAGTTTAAACCTCATAGCAGCACCAAGGTATTTTCTTCCTCAGAATTTTTGTATGTGCTGTACTTTCTAGATGACTACCCCTCAACAGACTTAATTTGCCTTCACAACAGGCCTCACGTTTGGGTCTATTTCTCCCATATTCTGTAGCACCCATATTAGTATGAATATGAGTGCAGAAGTCCCCCAAGAGGCCAGAGAGCCAAACGCTACTCTATAGAAATGTCTCTCTCTTTAACTCCACCCCATTCCCTGAGTAACCCCCAATACGGATGTTTCAAATTTAGCTTACCATACAGGATTTCAATGATACACTCTCAAACAACCAAAAATGCTACATATGACTTAAAATACAGAGAATAACATGATGTCTCTGCTTTAGTCCCCTCACAAACCATCAAATATTCCTATCTATTGCAACATGTATTCCCTTAATCCTACTTCCCTCCTGCCTTCCAGATAATAATAATAATAATAATAATAATAATAATAATAATAATAATTGTTACCTACCTCTCCCTCTGGATCGAGGTGGGATACAACAGAAATGCAAAACACCATAAAATACATATAATTGATTAAAACATATAAAACTAATACATTAAAAAGCAGCACATTATTAAAAAGCAACTGGGTAGGCCTGCCGGAAGAGATCAGTCTTTATGGCTTTCTTAAATTCTGGAAGACTCTTAAATGGACTAATCTCTCCCTTCCCTGTCTGTTTTCTCCACCTCAATCGGCCATTATGGGCTGTTCGGGTTTGTTTGTTTTGCCCCTTCAGGTTTTTTATCCAAGGAGGGTTTTTTTCCCGGGGTGTGTGTTTCTTTTTTGCATAGCATGAATCTGCTGACACCTCTCTTGTGTGCAGTGATGTGGTTTGGGCTCCTTATCCACAAGCATGAGAAGACTTGAGTCAGTACAGACGCTGCTGCACAACTTGACTTATTTATCCAACATGGTATCAGATGACAATAAGACACACAATAGACATGTTATTTGGTTATTGGGGAGGGGGCATTTTGCTCTTTATTGCATTTGAAGGTCATATAACCTTTCTAGACTTTATAACAAGTGTGGCATTGCAAATCCTACATGGTATGTCAAATCTGAAACATCCATATTGGGGGACTGTGTGGGTGGAATTGAAGGTGAAGAGAGGGTTATTTTGTCTTGCAGAACAGTGTTCTTCTAGCTTCCTGGTGGGTTTCTGTACTCACACTCCAGGGCCATCTTTGAAAGTCCCCAATAAATCCCATCGGGGTTGTATGAGCCTGGTGATTTGCAAACTTTTGTACCAAATATTCCATGAGTAGCAGGAAGTGAAATATTTTTGTATAAACTCCTGCATTACAAGGCTGGGAATGGTGGGTTGATTTAAGTATGTCCTTAGTCAATTAAGAGTTGAATGTTAAATAAATAAATAACAAAAGGCAAGCTTCCCCTTTCCCAATGGAGTGCTTTACTGTGGACTAAAGGAAAATAAAAATAATAGAAAAGAGCAAAACACAGGCCAACCAGGAATCCCTAAATTTCCCTTGAATAAATTGTTGCATACCAAATAACTGGAAGCCAAATTTCTTGAACACAAGCCCTTTGCTCCAGCTATCTGTTTACTGAACAGCATTCATCCATTCTTCTCCCAAGAGCAAAACTTCCAAAGTCCTTTTCTTCCTTATGCCTTGTACACATTGTGATAGATTCCTGCTGAATAAAATTTCAGGTCCACTGAATATTTAACAATAGCTGGTTTTCTAATTGTTCTCTAGGTCCATACTGGCTTTCCCCAAACAAATTAAGGCTTCAATGTTACAAATAAGTAAATGTTGCAGATGGTTATTGTACTGGCTGTCAAGAGAACACTTCAGAAAAGTAGTCATGGCACTCTAAAGCAACAAGAAATAACTTCTGTGGAACTTTAAAGACTCATTGTTTATTGCAGCATAATGTTTTACAGGCAACAGCTACTCCAAATGATTCACGAAGTGGATTGATAAGGTAGTAGATATATACACATAGGTTGAGGAACACCAGAGAACAAACCCACAAAGTGAAAACTAACAATACTGGCAATACAGAACATCCTGATACAATATATAATTTAAAGCATTAAAACACACAATATATTGACATTGCATGGAGGAGAGGCCTGACATCAAATTCAGAACTAGGCAGGAATCACATTTTTACAGGTGAACCCACCCACCATAGGAATGTTCTTCTGAATATTACAGAATAGGCCCCAAAGAAGAAACAAATTGGGCATCCTAAATTTAGGGCTTAGGCATAATTCTCCAGAATGTAGCAGGTGAAAGCTCTGAAAGCCACATGGCAACATTTTGTTCTGCATCAATACCTCCCTCTCTAGACTACCAAATTCTATACAAGTCCTGATGCTATTCATCTACCATATGGACATGTGATACTGAATTTGTTTCCATCCTCCTCCTAGGTGCCCCTCATCCCCATTATCAAAATTTAAAATCTCTGGCAAGAAGGTTGTAAATTGCACATTTAAAGGTAATGCTTATACCCATTTCTACATAAACATTTACTTTCTATTCATCTTCATGGAAACAGTGTACAATTCATTGCACAACTTTAATTAAAAATACAATAAAAAACCTTACCATTTGAATCAGGGGAAGCAAACATGAGAATAATTAACCATATGCTTGCTGGCCTTCCCTGTTTCCTCTCCTCAAGGTTATTTCTCCATTATGGCCATATCAACCACCTTTTAATTCCCCATGTTGATTCCCTTATATGCTCTGAATCACTTTCAAGTCCTTAAAATTCTCCAGCTCTCTGCCCTACTTTGTCTTGCTTGTTCCCCTTTATACCACTTCTCATTCAGTGGTTATCACAAGCTCACCTACCATTTCCCCCTCTTTGTCTCTTCCGCCTACTTTCCGCTTTTTGTTCCTTCTGCCATGCTGCTCCCCATTCCAACAACAGTCTTTCCTCTTCCTATCTCGAATCACTCCCCCGCTTTCCTCAAAGGCCACTTTAACAAAATCATCACCAAACAATTCTTCTTCATCGTTTCCCCTGTGACAACTTAAAACCTCTTAAATTCTTTTCAACTACTCATATTTATCAATCCTCTTCGGCCATCCCTGTCTAATCTTCATTAAAATCCATGTAACTTCTGTATAGTGATAGAGCAATATCACTGACTTATAGAGTGCAGAATAAGCTTGACATAGTTTTTCTATTAACCATGATTTAATTATAAATTAAAAATATATGTAAATATTATCTTTTAAGAGCTGTGTACCTGGTATAATTTCCTTTTGATGAAAATCATTATGTGCTTAGTAAATGGGATTTAACAATTCACATATCAAAATAAATTCTTCAAAATCCTATGAGAATTTTACTACCTTACCCTGTATTAAAATGTAGTATGACATTATAAAAATGAAAATTTAAAAACTATCAAGTTTGTATCAGATTTAAATATGCTGACAGTTGTTCATCTGTTTGTAAAGCATAATAATTTCCAAAACTTCCTAGGAAGTGTATTCTGGAGAAAAATACCACAGTCATTTTCAAAATAGTTCTTCCATAAATTAGTTTTATTTTGTATTAAATGAGCACGAGTCATTACTGTATTAATAACAGATATGCTTATTACATATCCATTAGTGCGGGTTTCAACACCACTTGAAACATACAAATCGCCATGAAGACGAATCAGTTTTCCAGTGCTTCTTATTTAATACACAACTGCAAAGCCATTATAAATTACTGAAGAGGTATTTGGTTAAAAATAAAATAAACCATACTGCTCATACCACAATAATATTCCTGCTACAAAGCAAGATTTTAAAATGTATTCAATTCCTGTATTATCTGGAATTTTAAAGTGTTGTAGGTGTTTTATTTGCTTTCATGGTACAAGCATTTACTACCTTTTGTATTATAATTAAAATATATCTTGGTAATAGGCAGCTTCATTTAATATTGTACACTTGAAAATGAAACTAGCCCCTACAATACTTTGATCAATAAAAGCACTGACACACAGTAATAGGTATTTGAGATTTCTACACTTATTTGACATGGCAGTAAAATAATTCTCAGAATAAGGCACTAAAAGGACAACACCCATTAAAAGTGTTCTAACAATAATTTACATTTCAGACAGTGCACACAGTGTGTGTATGTGTGTGTGTGTATGCTTATTGTAATTTGCACTTCAAATTGTTAACGCATTATATTATACAAATTATAGAAAAATTATGTACCAAAATATGCTTCCAAACTTGGTTGTTTTAACTGTTAGTTCTAATGCCTCTAGAAGTACAATTCTGTATGGCTTGGCAACAATGCATAGATTACATGTTCTCCCCCTTTACAAATCTGCAGAATTAGTATTTTGTAAAGCAAAATATTTAACACTTTGCGCTGTCTCATGATGAATTATTAGCATTAATAACAATGCAGAAAAGGCACTGAAGTTCAAGTGATTATATACGGCTTTGTTTTCAAGCAAATTTTGCTGTTTTCTTTAGCACAACTTCGAGTCTTCAAAGAAAATTCTGTTCTTCTCATTTTGAGATACTTTCTTTCTATACTCAAGTCTGTGTGCTTATCCCAATATAAATACCCCTCCCACAGGGTAAATAGTCCTCTTATTCTCATTAATATGAGAAAAGTTCTCTGCATTCCATCAAGATCGACAGGCATTTATATATTTTTTGAAATCCAAAAAAGGCAGCACTTTAACCTTATATCTAGCTAAGCTTTATTTGCTTTTACTTGCATTACATAGTAATAATTAATCTAATCTACCTTAAGGCAAACCCGCAATAAGACACCCTCAGCGTGCTTTTTATGCCAAAGCAAGGAGGAGAGAGTAATAGCAGTCTTAGCCCTGAAGCCTGTGAAAGTTGCATTGGAAGGAACATCAGTCTGCATTGCTCTGTATGGTGAAGGAAGCTCAGCTTTTTCAGACTGCACCATGCCAGATTCCATTGAGCGCTGCATATATTGTTAACTGGAATAAATGAAAGAGAGAGAAAACACTATTAGAATTGCCTTAATAATTTTGCATTACTTCATATAGTTTAATAGGTCAACAGTATTTTAACTCTTGTAAACTAGTGGGGCTGCTGTCAACCTCAGCAACTGGTTGAAATATTTTACAACTTTTTTATTATTATTAGCCCAACCTACCTCACAGGATTGTTGTTGTGAGGATAAAATGGAAAGGAGAAGGATTATGTACAATGCCTTGGATTCCTTGGAAGAAAAAAGGTGGGATGTACTGTAAATGTAATAAATCAATATTTCCCTTCAAGAGCACTAGTGTATTTTTTTCTGCTTTTGTAAAAAAAATAAATCAAAAAAATCTGTACATTCCTGAGGTTATAAAAATACAATCAACCAACCCATTAAAAGCACTGCAGTGGTTCATTAGACCCAAGGACTAAAATCTTATCCTAGAAGTTAAATTCTGAAGTTGGCTTTATTTTGACACAGAAGTTGACTGTCACTTGCTACACTAATTTCTTATTTATGTTGTTATTTCAGAGGATAAACTCCACTCTTACAGATTACTGGATTCATTGGGTCACCTCCATTATTTACTATGAGCCCACTATTTATCCTATGTATTTTAGTGCTGTTTTGTTTGTTTTACTGTTTTCTCCTACAGGGCTACCTGATGGCCCTAATAGGACTTGTCTAGTTGGTAGGTTGTATCTTTTCCTCAGTCACATGACCCGTGCCTCCAACAAAAACACAGATACCTAATGCTCCTTGTATGTGTTTTTTTTGGTGTCAAAAACAAAAACAATATTGTGGGGTCCATTGTACTCCAGTAGTTTTTGTGTCAGCCTACATTTTTGGAATGTAATATCTATAAAATCTATTTTGGATTCATTTTGAAATCATATCAAATCTTTATTTTCAGCTAGGTCCCTATTAGTGTCAGACAACACACTAAACCATGCTGCTTAACCACAAAATGGTTAAGGAAATGCATTATCCCTTAACCATTTTGTGGTTAAGCAGCATGGTTTAGCGTGTTGTCTGAACCAGGCCACTGTCAATATAAGTGGTGGAGGATTAAATAGTGTTATGGAGTTTATAACATTCCAGAGATGCATTAGAGATTTGATATTTTACATGCAAGGAAGCATTTACAGAGATTTATTTATTTATTTATTTATAAAATTTGTATACCGCTCCATATCTGAAACAGATTCCAGAGCGGTGAACATAAGAATTAAAAAGTAAAAGATACAAAATTTAAAAAACAACATTATTATACTAAAAACAACAACACAGAATGCCAATAAAATCTTTGGCTATCAGTCAAGGAATTCCTCCTGGAATAACTGTTTTTAGGAGGCACTAGAAACAGCACAGTGTTGTACCTGCCTGACCTCCAGGGACAGGGAGTTCCACAGAAAGGGGGCCACCATGCTGAAGACTCTTCTCCTGGAAGACTGGGCCATAGGTCCATGTGGAACCACCAGAAGCATGCCCTCTGACGACCTCAGTGATCGGGCAGGTTAGTGAGGGACAAGCTGCTTTCTCAGGTATCCTGGTTCCAAGTTGGTTTTGGGCTTTATACACTAGTACTAACATTTTTATTATTAAGTGTGTACTTAAGGTGCCACGATGACTGCAAACTGCACTAATAAGATCTATATTTGATATTTTAACAGATTTTAACATTCTTGGGAATTAGAATGTAGGGCTATAATACATCTGGTTACTTAAGGCATGATGTAATTTTTAGGTTTTGTTTCTTGATAATATAGCATAAACATTGGGCCAGTACCCATGATCAAATAAACCAAAGTGACTTGTTTTAATCCCTGGTGCATGCCAAGCACCATTTCCTAATTACCTGCCCAGGTATGGCTTGTTGTGTTGACCAAACCTGGGTGGCAAGGCTTGTTTGTGGGAGAAACAACCCTCAAATAAGCTAACAACAGACCATGGGTTATTTGAGGGTTACTTCTCCCTCACATAAGCCATGCCACCCAGGTTTGGATGGCATGACAAGCTACGCCCAAGCTATGGTGGATTGTTTCAATCATGCAATCTGGGTCATTATCAACTAGATAAAAAAAAAACATTTGCAGGTTTTTATAGTAAGTGCACAATTAGTCTAACTCACTTTATTGCTGGTCTATGCATAATCTAAAATCAAAACTTTGTAAAATAAGGGTGATCCTTATATGTCCATAACTTTAACTGTGAATCAATTGTGAAGGCTTTTCCCATTCGGTCAGAATAATCTGAAATTCATGGATTGCTGATTTATGTCAGTGGACAAAGCTTATATTCAAAGTTAACTTTTATACTGTATTTTGTATTTGTGTTTTTAGACTATTGGTTGTTTTATTATGGTTTTAATTTCTGTGAACTGCCCAGAGAGCTTAGGCTATTGGGTGGTATACAAATGTAATAAATAAAATAAATAAACTTTCATGGAAAGGGCTAAAAGTGTGTTTTACAGTTTGTGGCATCAGAGTATGAAATAACTGTATTCTAAAAGAGGAAGAAAAATCTGATGATATATATTAAACAGAAAATAATTTATTTTGAGTCTTAGTCAGCAAGACTAATATTTAACATTCTTTTCCTGACTACTATCTTAGGAAGCTTCTACAGGAATCAAGTTAACTTATAATGTTGGAACAGTCTAACACCATAGTGAGGTATCATGCTTGCATAGTGGGCTATCATGTCTTAATGGGAGATCTTGTTTTTAGAACAAAAGACTGAGTTCACAACTGCTCAATCTTTCAAAGAATGGTAGAAAACCTTCAGTCAGTGCAACTTGCTTTTGGGATTAATTTTGAGCCATCCTGATTTTGATCTTGCCTGAGCATATCAGCTAAAGCTTCTAACACACATGGGAAGGGTCCAGCTCAAATGGTACTTCCAGTAGGTTAGCATGGGTTGGAGCTTCAAGTAGAGAAAAGAGATTTAAAAAGCAATCATGGGCTCACAAACTTACTCTGCTTTAAAACATGACACACAAGATTTCCCAAGCTGTATTTACATTAGTGTGAATTGATGTCCAACCTCCCATACTTTAATTACTAAGCACTCTGACCAGAACATCCATGTTTTGTTCCACTTCTGTGTTTATCTCCTGAGCAGCTACAAAGCTGCAGTGTAACTCCTCTGAGGAGCATGTTTTTAGCTAGCAAAACCTATAATGTTCGCTTCAAGGCAGGTGAAAATACGGAAAACTCTTGATATAGTCTCCATATTTCCTGCAGAAGCCTCTTTCAAAAAGTGACAGCTCTCATTCAAACAGAGAAAAGGAACGAGGTGCAAAAGATGCAACAAATAAAAGGCATTCCTCTGATAGCATGCAATTTAAAGGGCCTGGGTGAATAGAATCATAGAATAAGAGTTGGAAGGGGCCTACAAGGCCATCGAGTCCAACCCCCTGCTCAACGCAGGAATCCACCCTAAAGCATCTCTGACAGATGGTTGTCCAGCTGCCTCTTGAATGACTCTAGTGTGGGAGAGCCCACAACCTCCCTAGGTAACTGATTCCATTGTCGTACTGCTCTAACAGTCAGGAAGTTTTTCCTGATGTCCAGCTGGAATCTGGCTTCCTTTAACTTGAGCCCATTATTCCGTGTCCTGCACTCTGGGAGGATCGAGAAGAGATCCTGGCCCTCCTCTGTGTGACAACCTTTTAAGTATTTGAAGAGTGCTATCATGTCTCCCCTCAATCTTAAAGTAATAATAAGGTAATCACCAGATGCCGAAAAGACATGAAAGATGGCAGCAAGGGGAAGGCTGTTCCATAACTGCAGTGCCACCACTGAAAATTCCATGCCTTTAATGGACACCCAATGAAGGCCATTCAAGAGGCAGCTGGACAGCCATCTGTCAGGTATGCTTTAGGGTGGATTCCTGCATTGAGTAGGGGTTGGACTCAATGGCCTTATAGGCCCCTTCCAACTCTACTATTCTATGATTCCAAGGCAGTCTTTCAGATAAGCTGATCCCAAGCCATTTAGGGCTTTAAAAGTGAAAACAATTTTAGCCTGGAAACAGATTCAGAGCCAGTGGATCTGACAAAGCACAGGTGAAATGTCAAAATGCCTAGTTCTAGGTAATAACCCTGCGGCTCTCTTCTGGACCAACTACAGTTTCTGAACTGTAGAAAATGTAGTGCCTAGATGGGTAAGTGCTTAGCAACCCCATGTAAGCTGCTCTGAGCAGAGTAAGAGCAGACGAACTGACAAACAACAAGATATAGTATGATCTACTTAACCTGTTCTCTCTATATGAAATATTAAAGCAGTACAATTAAAACCATTAAAATATTGTGAAACTGACATCGAATTAGAATATTTGCACCAATCCCATCATGGACATCTAACTTAAGCAATGTCTTCAGTATTTTAATGTTGTTCAAAGTTCTCAGATTAGTACACCTTCACCATAAGATTAGAGAAGTGTTAGAAAGTACATTAAGGAAATGTACTTTCCTCAAAAATGGACTCCATCACCATGGTATATTCTACATAGTAGAATTAAGACTGTTGTGATGATATACATACTGTTTTGTTACAAACAGTGTCAAGAGGTGAAAAGAATACAGCTAACCAAAGTTGAGCAAAGGATCTGTAAGGATCTTAGTAAGAGAAAGCAATAGACCTCTCCAAAAGTAAAGTTTGAGAAATTATATTAGTTTTCTTATTCTAAGAAAGCTCATTCTTCATTACTGGAAGAAAGCACCACCACTTTCTTACTATTGTCACATGACACAAGTGCCAGTGATTTAAAAACAAGTGCTACTCACCAGTAACTTGAATTTTCTGAATGAATAATGTCCCCCACAGATCCATAGTCCTTTGACCTAATGAAATTTTAGAAATTAACATTTCACGATGATTTCCTTATGTGCGGAGTGCTGATTGTACACTCTGAATGAAAAAATGGTAGTCTAGGAGAAGTGATCTAAATGCTAATACTGAATAAAGAGCAAGACCTAGTCTAAAATTTCAACTCATGCAGTGGAAAAAAGAAACAAATGAGTTGTTTGGCAAGAAGAAGAAGAAATAAATCCACCTCAAATGGAGGTTTTGTGACTCCCAGATAATGAATAAATAGGCAAAATTAAGAGATGGTAATTTTAAAATGCTCAGGACCCAAGAAATGAGATTCTCAGATGCAGGATCTAAGAATATAACTGAATTTAGAATAAATACGTGATCATATGCCCTGACCCCAGGCTGCGTCAGAAGTGGGTAGGGACAGGATAGTTTGGTTTTCAACCTCGGAGAGAAGAAACCATGTTCTTCGCTCTCTCCCCTCAGAGCCAGTGTGGAGAAAACTATGCTGGCTATTTTTCTGCGCTCCACTGCATGGAGATGGGGGGGAAAGGAGGCGTTTCCATTAATGAGGAGGGGGAGGAGACTGGGGCAGGTGTGATACAATGTATCATATGGCCACCCCAGCCTCCTTCCCTCCCCCTCCAAGGTGAAGCTGTTAGACGGGCAAAATTGCCCATCTTGAAGGAATGCAGGATGGCTGGAATGCAGAGGCGAAGGTTGCCGCCTCCACTGTCCTCCCACCCTGCTGTGGATACTCGGCAGTCTCCAAGTTTGGAGGTTGCCGGCAATTCACATAGGACTGCATCCTTAAATAGCCTCAGGAAGATGAAATTAAATCTAATATAAAACTAATATTTATTAACTAGTTCTAAATTGTATTTCTTTTATTTCTACCCCAGTGCTCCAATCACTCAAGGCTTTGTAAAACCAAAAACCTAAGCTTTGTAAAACCAAGAACATCAAACCTCATCCACAGCTTGGTGTATTTTGGTATGTTCAGAAGCAAGAATCACCAATAAAACTACCTTAGTGACCTTACATTTTTAAATACACAAATATTTGGCCTAGCATGTCTAGTCTTAGGTCCCAGGTCCAAACAAACTTACATGTAAGGTCATGTGATGGGCTCCAGTAATATTCATGTACAATCAGTTAAGATTAAGATCTGAGCATCTCTGTTCACGATTTAGTCTGCTAGTGAATTTGTTTTAACGTTACATTTGGATAACTTGAAACATACATGTTAATAAATACCAGAGAAACCATTCTCTGAACCCTCACTTAATCCTTAAACAGACCATGGATTATGCGAGAGTTGTTTAACCCATATTCGCCAGGTTTGCACAACACAACAGCCCCCAAATGCAGGTTGCCTATTCAAAATGGTTGCCACATGTGCTGCACCTCATGGTGAGCTATAACTACAGTGGGCTGTCATGTCATGCGTACAGCCCCACTGTCTACCTTATCCTGGCAGTCAGAAAATATGGCTTCTATCAAATCACAACTATTGTGATTTGATAAAGAGGACAACTATTTTTTCAGTATTAGAGCGACTATCTATAAATCATCCCTGACATGCCATCCAGAAAACACAAAAAGTTAAGTTAGAGGGAGCTTAACTAAAGTATACAAAACATCAAGGAATATACAATGAAATACAAGTGAAGAAGTCTTTACATTCATACAAACTATACAAAATGTATATACAAATGCAAACTATACAAAAATGTGTCGGAACTGAGAAATATGACTAAGTGAAGCAAATGCCTTTGTTCTTAGAAGAAAGATCCCTTGAAGAACTGTTACAATTAAGTTTATATGATTTCTGGGTCTTTGGTGGCAGAATGAACAAGGAGGAACTACAAGAATCAATTTTCAATAAGACTTCCGTAAGCCACACGTAAAGCAAAACTAACGTAGGAAAGATGAAAGAGACAGAATGGAAGGCGTTTTTCAAAATAGCAGTACTATCCTAAATAAGTCCAAAAACAAACAGATACAAGTGCTTTAAAACAAGATATGATGTCCATGTGTTGAATTTACACAAGTGTTGCTAACATATGTTAAGATGGTACTCTAAGGGGAATTAAAACACTACAACAGAAGTATTTTGTTTTATTTATCTCAGACAATTTACATAGCTTATGGGAGAGCAGCTTAAGGAAAGATTTATCACTGTTTAAATGTGGTGTTTACTTGAGTGTGTTTAGCTTCTGTGTTATTTTTTCTGGAAAATCATTTCATTTGAATATCCCAGGGATTAGGCCATTAGTTACATCACAGAGGAGTGGACAACTTTCTTTGGAAAGTTGTCCACTCAATAAATTTATTATTGAAGTCCCATCAATAAATATTTTTTTCACACATCACTATTCTTAGGTGTATATCTATGGGTTTAAAAGTCTATAAACACATCTTTTCTATTAAAAATTGGCAAAATTAATAATGATTGGAAAGCACTTCTCACATAAACATTCCAAATAAATGGTTTATGTTAAGAATAATATGCAGTCTATTAAGATTTACACAAAGGAATATTTACCAACACTAATGATAACAGTAGTTCACACATAATCAGCATGGCATGCAAACCGAGAGTACTGGATAGTTTAGGGACTAAACAACCCAGCGGTTAACCCCAAAACAAATCCTAAGCAACCCAGTATTCCAGGTTTGTACATCATAGGTTGTTGATTAAAAGTGGAAACTAGGAGCATGAGGGAGACAGCACACAAACTCACTCACTCCCACTCATGCATGGCAAATCATGGGTTAATTAATGCACAATCTGCCGTTATGTGCAAACTGGGGCACAAACTTATTATCAGGATAATACAGAAGAGTGTAGCAAAGAGGGCACACAAAGTTATATGATACTAAAGCTCAAACATCCTTTAGCAAATGGCTATTGTTAGTTTAAATAGTCAGCAACAATGAGGCAAAACCCTGCTGAAACAAGTATGAACAAATGGGAATATTAAGAGTTATTGAAGAAATTCCAATTCCCAACATGTTTTGAGTACATTTTTTCCAATTGTCAATACAATAAAAGACTAATAAACTTTACAAATAGAAAAAAGAATGATAAAAACATATATTTATATACTGAAATGTTTATCTTTAAAGTTATACATCATGAAGAACAATTTGCTCAAAATGCACTAGGATTTTAAAATCTCTTTAACAAATTCTGCATTTATAGCAATTATTGCTACTTGTTAAGTGCACCTAAAGTAAAATGTGCTGTATTACAAAAACCAATGTCTGCAGTTACAAAACGTTCTCGAGTCAGAACCAGATTTAAACACATGACTTTAGTTGTCTGTGGTGTATGCAATCAATGGAACACTGTTTGGATATGCTAATTATTTTACATACAGACTTCCGTTAAAAAAGGATGAAAACTTAGTCCATTCACGTCTCACCTAGCTTTTCCAGAAGCATTCTTAACTTTTCTGAATGACTGATTTGCTGAGGACCTTGTGGAAAGAGTTCTGGGAGAAGCACGGACAAAAGAGGATGGTGGTGTTTTGGGAATCTTCTTTACTAAATGAGAAACCCATTTCTTTTGATCTTCTTGACAGGTTGCCAATAACAACATATCTCTTGCTGACGTTACGTCATAACTCACTATGAATGAGAAAAAAACAGAACTAAAATCAAGGCATAATAATATAAACATCACTATCACTGGTTGGTTTATGAAAATATAATAAATCAGAACGCTTTAAAAATATATATGGTTAATAGTATTTTATTTGTGTTAAGATTTCTGTTTTCCTGTATTAGTTTGGATACCTAATTTACAGAAAGGAGATTCAGATGTATTAAAAATTAATTAAATAATTTCATTGATTAAAAAGGCAACACTCATTAAAGTTGGTCAACAGATTTTTAAATGGTTTTAAAAATTGCTACTAATTACTATTAAATACTACTACTATTAAAAACGGGGTGTTTGAGACCAGATGATAGTTAGCATAGATCTCTGGATCAAAGGATTTTTTTTCAGAAGTGGTTGCACCACTGCCTCCTTCAAGGTTGTAGGGACCACTCCATCATGCAATGATGCATTTACCACTCCCCTGATCCATCTGGACAGGCCCCCGCAGCCAGCTCGATGGGCAAAGATCGAGAGAGCATGTGGTGGGTCAAACAGATGCATCTTGTCCACATCCTCAGTCTCCAAACAATGAAATTTATCCCACAAAACAGAATAAGATGATGCACTGGACACCTCAACAGACTTTGAATCAATAGTGGCGTTCAAGTCTGCATGAACATGAGTGATTTTATCCTCAAAGTGTCTTGCAAACTCATCACAGAGAGTCTCCAGGGGTTCCACTATTGGATTGGGTGGGTTAGATGTGTTATCCCCAGACCATTTGGAAAAGCTCAGCTGGATGACAACTTGAGGATACGATGGAGGTAACAAAGTAAGCCTTCATTGTCTGGAGCTCCCCAGTAAACCAGGGAGTCTTCCGAGCTCCACAATTTCAAAGAGAGCACTCAGGAGCGATTGTGTCAAATGGCCCTTTGCACCTTACCATTCCATAGTGTGACAAGGGCTCAACAGAATCACTGGTTCTGGCTACTGAAAATTCCCCCAGAGCATTCAGGAATTGCTCAGATTCCATAAGTCTCCAGGGTGGACCATCTTAATGGGTCCCTCATCTCTGCAGGGAGGGATTGGCACTGTGAAACCAACTTTCATCAGGAAAAGGTCAGGATAATTTCCATCCCCACAATATCCAGATCACTCCCCTCACACACTGAGGTAAAGACCAAGTCAAGGGTATGCTCTGCCCTTTGTGTTGGGCTGGTGACAAACTGAGACAGCCCCATAGTTGTCATGAAGAACAGGAAGTCCCGAGCTTGTCTTGTTAAGGCAGCCTCTCCCAGGGCCAGAGTTCTGGGGTTTTCCAGCACCACATCCGAGACAGTCAGCTTGGTCAGGGAATCCATTGGTAGCAGGGTGAGTGTTACACCAATAGCATCCCCAATCTGTCTCTTTGGCCTGGCACAAGTCCTCACAGCCTAAACCAGTAACAGTGCAAGACAGAATTTTTCCAGGAATATTAACTTCCTCTTAAAGCTAAAACTGCTGGATCACTTCTACACCTTCAGGAAACAATACAGAACTTCAGCATTATTCATTTAAGCGCATAACTGTTATGATGATTAAAAGTATTCATCAGTATCTTATGACTAAAAACTAAGAATAAGAGCTTTGGAAACCATCCTATGCAGAATTTGACATCTCTAATTGTGCTGGTTCTTTGCAGCCTAAAAAACTCCTTGTTAATTTCCAAAGCCTCCAGTTCTACCTGAACCAATATTTCCCCAATATGTCTCCCCCTTCCTTATCTGATCAAAATTCAAAATCTTAAATTTTCAAATCTTAATTATGCAACTTAAACAAGCTTGTACAATATTGTTTATGTCAGGAGACTAGCTATGAAGCAGAGTGCCTGAGGTTCAAATTAAATTTGTTATTCCACATAGTGTGCTGGGATGCTGAAGATTAAAACGAAAGTCCCAATAAACATACAACTTTTCTCTCCCACTCTAGGAATTACAATTTTATGCTTGTCTACTTGGAATTAAGACCCACCATATTCACTGAGACTTACTCCATTGCAAGGGTGTTTAGGAGTGCAGTCTTAGCTGCAAAAATTGAATTTTTAAGGCATATTCCAAATCCTCACACTTATTTTTCCCCTAAGATGTGACATCCAGTCATTTTAGGTAAATGAAAATGAAGACATATGGTTTATATTAAGTAATTTAAAGAACATTGGGTTGGATCCAGACTAACAGTGCAATCCTATGCATGTCTATTCAGATGTATGTCCCACTGAGTTCAATGTGACTTATTCCTATGTATTTGTGCATAGGATGGCTGCCTAAGTTGGTTGGATTTTCCCATTGAAATCAATGGTGCAAACTGGTCATTATTTAAGTCTGACTGATTTCAACAAGGACTCAGTTCAACTAACTTAGGCCCTTCTACACCTAAGGATTATCCCAGGCAAATGGAGGGATCGTCCCTGCCTGCTCCTGGGATCCCTTGTGTGTCATTTGGATGCACAGGGACAATCCTGGGGGGAAAGGCAGGTGTAGAAAAGGTCTTAGTTTGGATTCCACCCATAATTAATTCAAAATACAAATCTGGTCAAGCTGTCCCTTACCTTTACATGGTGCAATTAATTCCTCTTTTTTATCCAAATGGTCTTTATGGCACTTCACATGACATCTCCGACATTCCACTGCAGGGGGTGGCTTAAATACATGCCAGAGGGGTTTGGCACAGGCCTCACAATTGGCTGGAAAGTGGTATAACGTTGGGATAAATTCATGACCTTTATGATTCAGACAATTTGTCTTCTCTGCTGGCTGCACTGGTTCTACTTCCAAATCTTTTCTGCATTCACCCTCATTGGCATATAGAATCTGAGCAAAACAAAATAAAATATGCAACATTGTATGTGAGTGAGATTGTGCGTGTATATATCTTAATTAAGGTGACAAACAGCTTAAGAAAAAATATATTTTAAAATCAATATATGCAAGTTGTTACCTGGAATATTTTGGGAATTTCTTCAGTTTCTGCTCTATATACATCTCCCTGTGTTACTGGTCGGACATGGAACAATTTACTGAAATCAAATGAATATTACACTATTTTAATAAACACTACTAGAATCAGAGCAAACATAGTATAAAGTAATGTGTGTATTATTTCACTTTAATATCATTTATCCATTAAGGTGAGGAAGCACCCTATGTAACACTTTCCTTTGCCACTGGCACACAATGTTACTGTTGTGATTCCTGCAGCAAATGTGTGAGAAGTGCAAATTTGTAAACTTCACCGTACACATCAGGAAGATGCAGGTGAATCAAAGATCTAACATGTGTATTCATTGGTGTTTGGGGAAGCTCACCTGATTTTCACACTTTGTGTGTTTGTTGCAGGAAAGACTGGTGTGACATATATAATGAACCATTCCCCCCACTAAAGGGATCAACATGCTTAGGTAAAATATTTATAGGCTCCTATTTACTGAAAAAAACTAAAATGTATTTGAATATTTAAAGGCCCATATATCATGTCATTCCCTAGATAACATTTATTAATGAAGAAGTGGCATTATTTCAAAAATATCTTATTGATATTGATGATAAAGCATGAACTAAAATTCACAACATATTGATACAATAATCTCTTGATGAAAAAGCTCTCTTTGGGAGGCAATTTTGGTGTTCTATACTGAGAGGGTTGGATCTAGGAAGTCAATTTCCTACTGCATTCGCACACACCCCGCACTACAGCTCCCTCACATATACGATTCAGGACTCCTGCTGGGAAACCCCCCAGAATTGTGTGGTGTTCTGTAACAGACAGAGAGAATCAGTAGTCTTCTGGGGCATTGGGGGCAACTTTCTGTGAGCTGAAGTGCCATTCTGTTTACACAAGGCACCTCAGAATCCAACCCAGAGTATTTACAAATGAAGAAAATACAGATACCATTAGATTCCAAGTAAATATATACCATTCCTTTTTATTGATGAAATAAAAATTCTTAATAATCTATAACTTATCATCAGCATCAATTCATGTTTCTTATGAGCACTTTACAGTAACTGCATAGCACATTATTGTTACTGCCCAGAACATGGAAATAAATTAAGATACATATATCATTTATCTGAACTATAGAGAATTCTCACCTGGTTAACCCATAGTTAACCCATAGTTCCGGGTTCATATGTAATGACAACCAAGGATTCTACAACCCATATTCTGGGTTGTCGTTATGTGAGAACTAGGTCAACATCCAGAGTACTAAAAAGTGCAACCAAAATGTTTTACACATTTTGATTGCACTTTCTAGTATTATAGACTTTGACCTGGTTTGCGCATAACAACAGCCCAGAGTATGGGTTGCGGAACCATTAAATCACTTTTAAAAACACACACGAAACAAACCCTGCACATGGCATACACCGACCTGAGTCTCTGGCAGCACAGTAGGGTGAGGGTAAAAATGTATTCTGTGTGACATATCAGCAATTCAGCTCTATTAACGTCAACACCCATGGACAGATTTTTTAAATAACCAATTCTGTCCGATGTAGATATTATAATGAAAATGTTATCTATGGAAGCAATGGCAGCAGAACACTACCCACTTCTTCCAAAACTATTTGTGTGTGCATGGAGGTTTGGAGATATGGATTCTGTCTCAAGCAGCCAAAACAGTAAGGCTGATACTGTGAGGAAGCAAATGCTACACTGATTCCCAAAGAGAGTCAGGAGCAGACAAAAACGGTTCCTTTTAGACAGCTATTGCATACTCGTAGTCCTATAATTTAAAATCTTCATATTAAAAAGAAATCTCAGTTGCACTCTCCAGGTTTCACATAGTATGAATGTATTTTTAAACACTAGATTGGAAACTAACTAGGATGACCAACTGAAACATAAGGTGTTGGGATAGTGTCCAAACAGGAGATGGGGCAGGGGAGAACACTCCCTCAGAAGCCCATTTCAAAACGTTTGGTGGCCAGAGCTATCGCCATCCACACGTTAGATGTTTGTCCCCATGTGTTGAAGCTAATGGCTTGGATCTGGAGTATCATTAAAAGGAAATCTGCTCACAATGGAGGAAGGAGGTAATTTACATAGTTCCTCCTTCCACCTGCACCCTCCTATGCCTCCTAAAAAGCTGTTCTGGAGAGCTGGGGGATCCTCTAAAGAGCATGAGAGGCAATGTATGGGGAAGAGAAATTAGGGAAGATTGCCTTTTTAGTCCCTTTCTCTACTGAAGAGTCTCTCCACTGGATCCTGGTGCCTTCTGTAAACAGAAGGAGCCATTCCATTGTCAGAATGGCAAATTTGAATCCCACCCCCTGATTATTGTATTCATTTACATTTTGTTAAATGTAGCCATTTATGATCTAGCATTTTAAAACGGAAAAAAGTAAAAACGAACATTTTATTTGGAAAGTAGGGAGGATGAAACTCAAATCACTTCATTCTTTGATTCAAGTTTTTAAATCCATCATCTGACATTAATGTGTTTCTTTATTTTAAAAAAATCTTGCTAGTTTACTATCTCAAACTGTTATTAGAAGAACGTACTCTATATCCAATACCATGGATGGATTAGATTGTTCTTTGTCCTGTTCGTCATTATAGAACAAAATCTTTCTGCTGCTTACCACAACATACTGAAAAAAGAGAAAGGAAAGAAACTGTTAATTCCTTATGGCACATAATAAAATGCAATTCTATCCACCTTCTATTCCACTCAGTACAAATGAATGACAAACCATGCTTTGGCATTAGAGGAATGATCAGCCACAAGCATTGGGTTCACTCGTTCCCTCCTTCCTCTTATATAACAAGATCAGAGACCTCTGATTGTAGTTTGGAACAAAGTACAGATTGTTGGGTCTGGAAGGAATATCACAATGATTTGCACATGACAAAAGGAGGGAATATGCAAGCCTTGAAGTGTGATGTTACATCTGAGTACCTTCAGAGGCTTTGTAAATTAATCACTTGTAAATTAGAGAGAGAGTGTGTAGTGGTTAGTCTTGGCCTGGGACTGGGGAGAATGAGGTTCAAATCTCCCCTGAGCCATGAAGTTCACTGGCTAACCTTGGGCTAGTCATACACTCTCCACTTAACCTATCTCACAGGGTTGTTGTGCAGATAAAATAGGGGAGGAGAATCACATGTGCCGCCTTGAGTTCCTAGGAAGGAAGGAAGAAAGGCAGGCTGGCTATGGTAATGATGGTGATGATGAATAATGAACAACAATAATAATATAGGACAAAACCCAATGAAATATATGAACTGACTTCTACTAAGTTTAATCAATAAAAGATTTGATTGTATTTTTTGATGTGAACATACTAGTTGCCTTCACACTGGTTAGAATAGTAATATGCAAATATTTTAATATCTGTTCTAAACATTTTTAAGCTTTGCATAAGTATGTAGTTAGAAGACATGAAGAATACATGATTTGAGTTTTTAAACAGCTTATATAATTTTACTTAATGTTTTTTGTGTGTTTCCTTGTTTTTTAAGTTTTACAGAAATGGTAATATCTCAATCCTGAATATTTAAATTTATGAACTCCCTAGAAAGTAACTAATATTCTCCACCTTTGTCCTAGATGTAAGCCTTAATTAATTATATTTGGCTTTTGCTTCAATGGAAAATAGAATACTTAGATACCTGCTTTTTCCATCCGTGACGTTTTATGTTTCCTTTGTTTGGTATTGAAAGCCATCCCTCCATTCTTGTTTCTATGTAAACACACACACACATACACACACACACATATTAAGCAATATTTTAATCATAGATAAATACAAGAAAAAAGAATATAATTTACATGCAGCCGTTAGCTATTACCAAACAAGTCGATAAAGCAGGAAGAAAAGGCACAGCTAAACAAAAATAGGTTTGAAGCATTTTTCATGCTCAGTCACAAATTCATTCACCATGGCAATACAATTATTGCAAGATGAATGGCAAAGAATTTTGTAAGGGAAACATCTAATACTGTTTCAACATAAATGTTTTGAAACAGTTAGACAGGACTTTGACCGAAAAA
This sequence comes from Elgaria multicarinata webbii, assembly GCF_023053635.1. NCBI lineage: Eukaryota > Metazoa > Chordata > Lepidosauria > Squamata > Anguidae > Elgaria > Elgaria multicarinata. The sequence continues at coordinate 56,570,032 of NC_086177.1, forward strand.
CTGTGTTGCAACATATATAGTACTACTACTAAGATTTTTAAAAAATATAATTCTAGTTTAACATTGGAAGAGGGGCAGATGAATTACTTTGCATAACGATATAGTAACTGAAAGCCACAGGTCACAAGAAACAATGAAAGCAGGAGAGCAAGCAAAAAGTACCCACTTGTCCCATTACTCACAGAAGATAAGAATAGAAGATAAATAAATAAGGAATGCGAGAAGAATCAGCTAGATATAAAGAATAAAAGAGAAGCAGTTTATTCCATTTTCATATGACAGTTTGTGAGTGTATAAGATTTCTACATAATCACAGGAAGGACAGAGTTTACTCACATGTTTATAAAAATAATTGAGATTTACAATACCAAATTTCATTACAGGTTATCAGATTCTTGAATATGACTTTTTTGGGAGGGGGGGACCTTGCCACATATATCCCAAATTCAAGTTACTGTTTCAGAATAAATGGGCTAACTAAAAAAAAGAAAAAAAATAGTGGCTACAACCAGAATAAATCATGAGTATGTAAAACAGATAGAATACGGTTTTATAGTTCTTGGATTTATCAAGGCTTTTTAACTATGTTTTCTTATACTGCCTTTATAGTATGCTCTACAGTGGATTCCAGATTTTAAACAAGCACACAGGTCTGAAAGTTGCTACTTTGAAATCTGCAATCTACTGTAGAGCATACTATGAAGATAATCAATCTGGTGGAGGAATGAGAATATATTACTTGTGCACATAACTCCCATTTTATTGTCCTCAGAGTCTAAAAGCGTAATCCTAAATGCACATTCCTGGGAGTAAGTACCATTGAACTGAATAGGATTTATTTCTAAGTAAACATGCATAGGATAGCAGTACTAGTTTTAAAGTTACTGTTAACTTATTCTTCCTAACATTTCCCCTATGGGTGATTAACATAGATGTTTATTATACTGGGTTACCTAGCTGATAGACTTTTATCTGTAGGGGCTCAAGTGCAAGTTGCTGGCATTAATAGATGGTAGGTGCAAGAAACTAGAGATGCACAATCTGGCAAGAGAGAGTGGGTGCTATGAACATGAGCAAGATAATGGTTATATTTGGAAACTTAAATGGTTTAAAACTTTTCTATCATGTTACAATTTTTCATATGAAATTATAATCAAAGTATTGTTTTTCCTATGTAATCTATCCTCTTCATTCCAACTCCCTGTTCAATTTATGGTCAGTATCCAATGGGGCCCAATGGCTAATGTAAATGACATTGTTTTAGCATAAACTATTTATTTATTTAAAACATTTGTGTCCCGCCTTATATCATTAGGAACTCAGAACGGTGTACAGATAAAAGCATACAGTATAAAACAATAGATATACACAGCTAAAAACAAATTAAACCATGAACCAATTTAAAACAATATATAAGTTAAAAGCAGTAAAAACAATTAAAACAATGTGCCATTTTAGTGAATTTAACCATTAGGGTTAAACTATCTCTAGCGCAATGCCAATAGTGTCATCTGGAGTACTTAGTTGGCTATCAACCACCTAAGGAATTAATAGATGATTAATTCCTTTGTAATGCATTCCACTGTTAAATTAAAAGTGCAAATACAGATGCGTATAACTACTACTTCAATATAGTCTCCTTTTTGCAATTCTGAAGGATATAATCTAATACTGAAGGATATAATACTGAAGGATATAACCAGTCATTATTAGAAGGAAAGCCACCTTTAATATATTATTTTTTGTTTCCTATTACACAAATACTTAAAAACTAAAACTAAAGAAGCCTCAAAATATCATGGGCTTAAATATCTTTAAAATTAATCAGGTAAAAGGGAGAAGATAACAGTCCTAGCTTAAAAGTACAAAACAAAACTGAGGTGCACAGAATGGAGGGTGCAACCTCTGAAGCTGGGTCATGCCAAACACTGTAGCCAATGCATGGCCATCTCAAGCACCGAGAAAGTCCATGCCAGTAGAGTGTCGCTGGAGGTTGCGGCTACTCTAGGCAGCCAAGTCTTTTGTCACCTTTTTGTTGTTGTTGTTGTTTTTTGTTTGTTTGTTTTGTGGAATGGCAATTTTAAACCAAGGAAAGCCCAACAGGCGACATGGTAAGCCACCCTGGAACCCCTTAATCTCACTGCAGGGAAGTGGTTACCCGGGGTGATTTTTTAGCCATCATTGTTGGGTTTTTCTCCCCACACAAGACATGCTAAGCCAATGTGGTTTTCTTCCCAATGCTAACCATGGTGGTTTAGCGTTACTTGTTAATGAGGAGCTCAAGCTTTCACATTTTCTCTGTACATAGAGAAATACATGGAATTCCACATCCTGCCTTTGGGATTAAAATCTTAAAGTTACAATACTCACATTTAGCACAAAAGAAATATAAAATAATGAAGACCAAAAGAAGAAAAATATAAAGAAAATGTTTTTTTTTTCTTTAGACAAGGTGATATCTTGTCTAAAAACTAAAGTAAAGCCTGAAGAACAAGATACAAAAACAATGAGCATCCTACCTATAACGTTTCCATCAGTTTCATCTGGCTGAAGGCTGGCAACACTGGTAGAGTCCATGCCTTGTTGTAGGTCAGAAATTTGTCTGCGCAGTTGTTCTATATCACTCTCCTTACTATCCAGCTGCATCTGAAGTTCATTCTTGCATGTAGACTCATCCACAATTTGCTGCATTCAGTAAAAAATATAAAGAAATAGTCTTCCAGTATTTATAACAATTAATTTAGTAATAATAGGTGGTAAAATCAATATTCATACTGTACGAAAAAAAGGTAATTATTTTCAGATCCTTTATCAGAAATTGGAGGAAGATACATTCATTATACAATATTGAATAATTAAAATACTAAACATAATTCCTTTTAATTACACAAGCCAGAAAGGAAGATTTTGTCCCTAACTGGGTATAAGCAGAGAGGCACATTCTAGGAGTGGGATGCCACCTTCTGGAAGTAGGTAATTAATGATTACCTTAGTCATGGGGTCCCCATCATGGGGTCCCCAGACACCTCAATACCCCCAGAGGCCTGCCACGGTATCTGCAAGGATATCGACTCCCCATCTGCACCAAAATACACATACAAAATCCAGTGCATATGATCCCCCTCTGCAGCTCCTCCAAGACATTTCTTCCTAGGCCTTTGCTGTACATGCCTACTTCCATTCTGACTGGATGGCAGTAGGCCTTTGGATTGGATGGAGGGGAGAGAGAAGGATCAGTTCTAGCTCAGCTCTGTTTGAACTGAACCAGTGCATTGGTGGTTTGAAGGAGGAAAGGTAGGACAGAAAATGGTGTGGATGCAGCTTTGGGAAGAGCTGAAAAGAACAGAATGGGTCAAAGGGAGGAGGGCAGGAAAGGGCAAGTCACAATCAAGTGGGAGGGCAGGAAATGTGGGCTAATGGGGCCCTACAGAGAGCAAATGGGGCCATGAGAGGGAGTGGAAATTGGAGATATGCGTGTTAGATAAATGGGACATGTACTTATGGATTGATATCTCACAAGGTGCAAGTATGTGAGAGAAATATTTCAAGGTGCAAGTATGTGAGAGAAATATTTCAAGTAACTTGTTCAAGAACACCCAGTTTCTTGAACAAGTTACTTGTCCTTTGTGACTAGCCAGTCCCTTGAGGCATCCATGTTGTGGTGATGCTCATGAAAGTTTCTGAAAGTTTCAAATTTTTCACGGACCCATCCTACTCGCAAGCTGGAACTGCAAAGGCTTAGAAAAGGAACAAGAACTAGAGATCCAACAGAAAAATATGAAGGTATGTAAAAAGAAAGGCTGCATATCAAATGGGATTGAAAAAGAAGGGGCTATTTTACTACTCATATGCAAAAAGGAGATTCACCAGATAAGTAAAAAATCTTTCTCGCTTCAATTATGTGTACGGAGACATTTTGCCTATGGTCAGAGCTAATATATGGAAACAGAACTTACAAAAATCATGAGTGGACCAAACAAATTCTGATGCCTTCTGTGTACCTATCATTAAAATCCTGTAATGTACTCTGTAGTGCCTATCAGGTATATCAGCATGCAAATGGTATGTTCCCATGACCCTTTGACACATGACGTGGTTGTTTGAATATCTCCTTAGCTACATAACATAGTTTAACCACAATGTTCAACCTGTCTGAAACAATGTTCAGACAGGTTGAACATTTAACACGTATCAATTTTCAAATGGAAGACAGCTTTTAAGAATACCACCAGTGAACTCTTGAATGAAACGGATTATCTAGATCCATTTCAATCGGGCTTCAGGCCTGGTTTTGGAACGGAAACTGCCTTGGTCGCCCTGTGGGATGACCTCTGTCGGGAGAGAGACAGGGGGAGTGCGACCCTGTTGGTTCTCCTGGACCTCTCAGTGGCCTTCGATACCATCGACCATGGTATCCTTCTGGATAGGTTGTCTGAGCTGGGAGTTGGAGGTACTGCGTTGCAGTGGTTCCGCTCCTACTTGGATGGCCGATTCCAGAAGGTGGTGCTGGGGGATTATTGCTCTGTGCCGTGGCACCTAAGCCATGGGGTTCCACAGGGCTCTATCTTATCCCCTATGCTGTTTAACATATACATGAAGCCGCTGGGGGAGGTTATCCGGAGATGAGGACTGAGGTGTCATCAATATGCGGATGATACCCAGCTCTACCTTTCCTTTTCATCAAACCCAGGTGAGGCAGTGGCTGTTCTGAACCAGTACCTGGGCACGGTAATGGACTGGATGAGGGCTAATAAACTGAAACTCAATCCAGACAAGACGGAGGTACTGTTAGCGGGTGGTTCTTCTGTCCGGCGAGGTGATGTTTGCCCTGTCCTGGACAGGGTTGCACTCCCCCTAAAGGATCGGGTCCGTAGTTTGGGGGTGCTCTTCGATCCAGAACTGTCACTTGAGGCACAGGTGAACTCAGTGGCAAAGAGCACCTTTTATCAGCTCAGGCTGATATACCAGCTGCGCCCTTATCTGGACAGAGATAGCTTAGCTACAGTTATCCATGCTCTGATAACCTCTCGTTTGGATTACTGCAATGCGTTATACGTGGGGCTGCCTTTGAAAACGGTCCGGAAACTTCAACTGGTGCAAAACAGGGCAGCAAGGTTATTAACAGGGACTGGCCGGCGAGATCACATTACGCCAGTCCTTTTACAACTTCATTGGCTGCCAGTCCAGGTCCGGGCCCAATTCAAAGTGCTGGTATTAACATTTAAAGCCCTAAACGGTTTGGGGCCAGGTTATCTGAAGGAACGCCTCCTCCCATATGTACCTACCCGGACCTTAAGATCATCTACAGGGGGCCTTCTCCATGAGCCCCTGCCAAAGGAAGTGAGGCAGGTGGCTACTAGGAGGAGGGCTTTCTCCGCTGTGGCACCCCGGTTGTGGAATGAGCTCCCCAGAGAGGTCCGCTTGGCGCCTACACTGTACTGCTTTCGTCGCCAGCTGAAGACCTTTTTATTCACTCAGTATTTTAACACTTAATTTTAACTTAAATTTAAATTTTACTGTTTTAACTCTGTATTTTAATCCTATATCAACTTTGCTGTGTGGTTTTATCCTGGTTGCGCTTTTTATACTGCATTTCGTAATTGTGTTTTAAACTGTTGGGTGTTTTACTGTGGTTTTAATTTTTGTGAACCGCCCAGAGAGCTTCGGCTATTGGGCGGTATAAAAATGTAATAAATAAATAAATAAATAAATAAATGCATTTGATATAATAACACAGAATCAAAATAAAACAAAAAATCGCTTACCGCTTGTATTTCATTAAGCTCCTTCTGGTATTTTATTACCATCTGATTAAATTTCTCCTTTTCTTGGTTAAGTTCCAATTGTAATTTTCGGTTTTCTTTCTCTTTTTTCTTGAAATCTTGCATGTTTACTTTTTTTCTATCTAGTTTAAAATCTTTTCGATTCATAATCTCAGCCAATTTGTTGACAGCCTATGGTATATTAAACAAATATAAGCATATTTGAATAAACATTAAAGCTCTTCACAGTTATGCTGCAATAGTAGAAATTAAGCACAGAAGAGTTCTATTTTTCACAATTCAAGTAAAAGTAGATAATAAATTTACAATTGGAATACCTTGTTGAAGACACTATTATATACATTGCCTTTTTATACCACTGATAACACAACAGACAATAAATAACGTTTGAAGGTAATTTACATACCTCCCCATAGAAATTATTGCAACTACTAACATCTGATCGTTCTTTACAAAGCAAAAACTCACAAAGCAGCTTTAACCTGTGCTGATTTTAAACCTATAAACATATGAACCTGCTTTATACTGAAGTAGATCACTGGCCCATCTATCCCGACATTATCTACTCTAGTAGCACTTCCAAGCCCTGCTACTGGAGATATTTTTACTGGGGTTGGGAGTTACAGATCAGTCCTGCAAGAGTTGAGCACTAAAGCACATGAACCACCCAACCATATGCTCCACTTTGTGCTTTTGGAGGGCAAAACTTTGTATAAGAAGGGCTTATGATATATTGAGGTACTTGAAATGCTCATATATTTGATACTTTATGTTTTTATTATTTTATTGTGGACGTTACCACAGCATGATTTTTTATAATTTGGGAACAAGTTTAAGCTTTTTAAGAAAGTAGTATATAAATGATCAAATCAAAGTTTTCAAGAAATTATTTTGTGGGGAAAGGGCTGCATATTGCTGGTCCAAAATCGCAATCAGAACTTTTTCCTCCACTGTAATAATAATATTAGTATGAAAAGGGACTTCAATAAGAAAACACAGTTACATATATAAAGTAAGACTGATGCACTACATTCTGAAGGAAGACTTCAAGATAGCATCAGAAGAAAAGATAAATACCTGTGTTTTAAGGGTCCTTTCCGTGCTCAGGTTCTTATCGTACTGCATTTTAATGAAGTTAATTTCTTCTTCTTTCTTCAATTTATAGTCTATTAAAAAAATCAGAACAAAGGTCAAATGTGGCATTTTATGACATTGAAATCAATTGCACACTATGAGATTTCCTTCATTCATCAAATATTCATCCTTTAATCAAAACACAACCACAAGCTATGCCACTATATATTCAAGCAAGAATGTGCCCTTTCTAGTATTATATATTCTATTTTAAAAGTTTCAGATATCTTTCATAAAACCATTAATATCGAAAACATGGCATACCTTCTTCTTGTATCTTAATCTTCTCATTTAGCTCAGAATTTTCTTTTGTTAAAAATGCCACATCTTTGGTTAATGTATTATTTGTTTCTTCAAGCTAAGCAAACAAAAAAAAACGTTTTGTTAAACCACTGACATCTACAATTAATTTTCAAAAATAATATGAAGCTATCTGTTCTTGCCAGACTTCCTAAAATGCATATCACCTCTACTGTGGCTCTGAAATATAGAACAGGCAAACTCAACCATCTAGACAATACCCATTTTTGTCCCATAATTTATTTATTTTTAAATTTTAGATTAGCCTGTTCTATACCAGGCATACCCAAGGCACATTTGGTGATGTACTCCCAAAAAATTGTATTGTTAGGCAAATAAATTTTGTTTTAAAATTGTCACACTAATTCAATGATGTACACATCCCTACGTGGAATGGCTTCTCCTATCATTTCCTTGAAGGAACTAGTTTGCATATGTATTTATGTGCATGCATCAAGTCTCTCCACTGAAATAGAGATTCCTGTGTTTGTTAGAAATATATATATAAAAATCAGAGCAACATGCGTCTCTGGATTAATAGTGTAAAGCACAAAACGTAGGGATTGGTGGATGTTGCTTATTCTATAGGATATTAAATTTAATTTTAATGTTCATCACGAAGTAACTTACCCGGCTTACAATATTGTCCTTATCAACAATTTCTTGTTTGTTTCGCGATGCTACTTTCTTGCTCTCCTGAGTTAGTTCGAAATACTGCTCTTCAAGGAGAGCACGGGCCAATTGCTCAGATTCAGCTTTTGTTTCAGCCAGATCTAACTGTGCAGCAAGAGTTTCTCTGCAACACAAAATTAATACTGTTTCCAGAGAAAGAGTGTTGTGTAGTCTTTATAGTGTGTTAGACTAGGAATGGGGAGGGACAAGTTCAATTCCTCACTCATCAATAAAGGTCGCTAGGTGACTTTTGACCAGTTACTAGCTTCAAGTCCACAAAACAATAAGCCAGAATTCTGGGGAATCCTGGCTTATCATCCACAAATAGAGAAGGGCTAGCAAAACATTCATAAGGATAAGGGAGTCTGCTACCTTTTCTATATTGTGGGATGGAATCTATTTCTCCTGGAAATATGGCTGTGGTCCCATTTCAAATTGGTGGTCATCACTACATTTTGTGGTGGCAAATTCCATAGTTTAACTATGCACTGTGTGAAGAAGTATTCCTTTTATCTGTCCTGAATCTCCCACCAATCAGCTTCATGGGATGACCCTGAGTACTAGTATTTTGAGAGAGGGAGAAAAATATTTTAGAATTGCTATGAGGCAAGACAACAGGTGGGCGGTGTTCCTGCCTAACACTCTGTTTAGCTCTAGAATGTTCCAAATGACTGTTCTGCGCAGGCGTATAACCCACATATGTGAGTCATAGAGGCCAGGAAGAAGAATAAAGGGAAGTATTCAGTCCAATTTTATTGTTTCTAACAATAAAATTTTTGCAGGGAGGTATTCAATGTTAGTCCTATTTAGAGTAGACCTGTTGAAATTAGTGCAACTTAAATTAGACTAATATTGGATACAACCCATTACTTTATTTGAGTTTAACTACTTTGTTCTGCTAAAAATATAGGGCACAGTCCCAAAGAAATGCATATTTAAATTCCTTCGGTTTCCAAGGGAAAATTATTTTTAATCTCAGTGAAATCAATGGGGCTAGAAGTGCTCAACTTTCAAGGGATTGTGCCCATAAATGGACTTACTTTTCATTTTGTAATTCTTGTACTTTTTTCTGAGTTTCTTTATTCTTTTCCTCAATTTCTTCTTTAAGTTCTTTAACTTGAGTTTTGTAAAGTGTCTGCAAATGAAACAAAAAAACCATCATATTGTTTTCAAAAATGTCTAATCATTTAGACATTTTTGTTATAGCACATGACTTTGCATACATAATGAAAATTATGGCACAGTGTCTTCTACCTGAAGTACCTTCTATAGTTATTTATTTCTAACATTTATATGATGCTTTACTCTAGTGAGTTTATTAGTGAGCAGAAATATGGGCTTCACAGAGTTCCAAAATACTGCTACTAGACCTGTATAATTTGACACAGTCGGTAGATTTTAGATGTCTCTGGCTGAGGTAGACCCTTTGAAGGGCAGCTTCTAAAGTCTGCTCCATTTCTTAGATGGGCCTCTAATAGTTTTCTCACCCTTTTCTCATAGACTCTTATCTCAAGATGAACTAGGAGGTTTTCACTCTTAATTAGAAGAGACAATTAGCTTCCTAAGCTGGATACTTTGGGAACCTGCGAGAGAGAACCCCCATCCCTTGCTCCTTCTGAGAGTGGGGAGGGATGTAGCCTGTCAACTCCTGAGAGGGAAGTAGGCACCTAGCAGAATTATTGGTAAGATGAACAGTACCAGGTTCAATATGCTAACGGTCCTTCGGCCAGATGGGACAGGAAGTGCAATGAACTTAGTTTGAGCTAGTGGTCCAGTAAAACTGAGAGTTCATTTAGAGGGCTTGTTGAGAGTTAAAATTCATACTTATTTTTTATGGGAGATATAAGGTTAACACATGGCTGCATTGTCAATCTGGGACCACATTCAGGAGTGCCATACCCTCACAGTCCAGCCCACATGAGCCACACTACCAGTGGCTGCCATTCACCATCATCACCCCCATACCCAGTAGGGAGGGACTGGCCAACTCCTCAGCCTCAGCAGCCTAATGCACCATCTGGCATGCAAGTAGGTTCTCTCAGTTAACAATGCAATACATCCAGAACTGTGACATGATTTTTAAACATAGATTTCAATTGTTTGGGGCACAATGGAATACAGGGTGCCGTTACATGGAAGGAAACACAGACATTCTTTTGGCATAGGAAAAGATGGGGGAAGGGCCATAGCTTAGTGGTATAGCACACACCTGCATGCCACAGGCTCCGCCAGTCACTGTCAGGCAAACTGGGCAAGATGGACCAATGGTCTGATTCCATATAAAGCAGCTGCTTATGCTCACAGCTTAACTTCCTTGAAAGATCTAGCTAGAGGTGGTCATGCACTTTCTGTCTTCCTGGGGAAAAGCTTGGTGACTTTGGGGCTACAGAAGTGCACTCTGGGGTACGGCAAGTGCACTCTGTGAGAAATGACAGTGAAACTGATACACCTCAGCTTAGCCTGTTGTTTAGCCTGTTGTTTAATTACTCCTAGAAGGGCATTTTGCATACCACAACACAGTATTTTGTCTTAGTCTGCTTGTCAGCCAACTTTTGTAATGGAAGCTGTAGTCAATGAACTTGTTTGTACCCAAGCTTGCATGTGCTTGCCCTGTCCTGTCCCATCCTTCCCCAACCCCACTTCTCCCATTCTCGATGTAAACATACAAAACAAAAATAGAAAACCACTACAATTAGGTTTATGCAAGATTTACACGATAACATCTTTAAAGAAATTGCTTTTGTAATATACTAACAGAACCTTACAGAGAAATACTGCTCAGCTTCTAGTTGATCTTGTAGTTCACGCATCTGGCCTTCATTCCCTCTGTACTGCCTTTGAGAGAAGAAAATGGATGAGTATTATATATGACGAAAGGCCAGGTGTTAACATAGTGGCTGGTTAATTCCAACCCGCATAAACCTTCTGTTTCCTTAACTGCACCTCAGCCAGTCAATCACCAGGCTGTCTCCATTCTCACCCTCTCCTCTCCCCCATCTTTGACACAGCATTCAAATCTCAGATACAAACTCAAACAAACTACTTCTGAACACAGCAGGTGTTGTAATCAAGCAATTTAACATCTAAGTCAGGGATGGGGAACCCTTTTTCTGTTGAGGGCTACATTCTCTCAGGGCTATTCTGTCAGAAGCTGTATCCTAGTGGTAGGCAAGGCCAAAGCCAGTGATTGGCAGAGCCAGAGCCAAAAGTCAATGGAGCCACTGCCTTTTCTCTCTCTCTCTCTCTCTCTCTTTCTGACATCACCATTCCTCCAGTGGGCTGCTGGGGGAAGGACAGTTTAGTCTTGCCAGAGGTCTGATAGTTTGCAGAAGGCTTTTGACATTAGGCCTCAGATCGTCTATGCCTCTTCTACATCGTGCACAAGATGTGACATTTGCCCTTAGACAATTTAAACTTAGCAAGGACAGTATCCAATACGGCTATTATGGCTCCACTAGTTCTGTTGCACTGATAGGACACACCACTAGTGCAACAGGACCTAGCACTTCCTACAGCAAGCCTGGAAATGACCAGAAACACTTATTTCCAGAATAGGATAGGTCAATGGAGGATCCTGGTAGCACGTGGAAAGAATAGGATACTGCCAAAAGTATCTTGCCCTAAACTTTCAATTTAAGGTTCTATGCCCCCACAAAATGAGTCTCAGACAGAATTTGTTCTTATTAGCTAATTATAAGACAATTGTAAAGTTAAGAATGGTTCCTGCCTACAAAAGTAGAAACAAATTTTCCGGGAGCTACATGTTCACACTAAATAGTTTAGAATGAACTTGAATCAGGCTCTCCCTATCACAAAGGGAGAACTAAAAATGAGAATGACATTTCCATGAGCTCATTTACATATTACTAAACAAATATATTCATATACTGAAATGTATGGATATTTTGCATACAGAAAATTATTCACTAATATTTGTAGATCATGGGATAATGCAATTAATTTCAAATTCAATTTACTTACTTCGCCAGTTGAGCCAACTCAAACTCTGCTAATCTCTTTGCTTCCAACAATGTATTGATCTCCTGTTTTAGCTGCTTCTCAGAACCTTTTAAGCTATCTGTTTCTATAGCATACATCTTAAGTTCATTCTGTGTCATCACTCTCCTGTTTATCTCATGCTCCAGCTGAAGTGTCAGATTCTTAACCTAACCACACAACAAACAATTTTAAATAAACTCCTAGATTTCTGAAAAAGAAATATTTCATATATAATTTAAATACTATTCCACATTAAAATATATAAAATGTACAGGATAAAATTATAGCTGAGATCCAAACAGATAATGATCCCTGGGCAGATATTTCTTTTATCTTTCTTCTTTAAAGATCAGAATTCTATGGAATACTGAAAGATGCATTTGAAAAGATGTTCATTTGGTATGACTGAAACACCTTATCATAACTAGTTGTGGGATTCTTTGGTTGAGCATATTTAGTGGTGAGAAAAAGTTTGTGAACCCTAATGGTAATTATGGAACTTCCATAGTTTTACTATGATAGCATTCGTGAATTAAAACCAGTCCTTTTCTAAATATCCAATAGGGTTTATATTAACCAATTCCAGGCTTTGTGAAACAAAACTATTAAGCAAACAATGAGTACCTAAGGATCAGAGTATGTGCAAAAGTGAAGCTCAATTAAAGGGAATAATTAGTATCCGGTGTTTAAGTAATTAGGTAGATCTTCAGAGGTGAGTTTGGGAGGCCCCACCCTATAAAAGGCCAAGAACCTTTGTGAGTTTGGTCTTCACCATATGGTTGTGCGGAAACAAGTCATGCCATGATCAGAAGAATCTCTAGGGACCTCAGAAAAGCATTTATTGCTGCTCATCAGTCTAGAAAGGTTTACAAAACCATATCTAAGGATTTGGAGTTCCATCAATTCCATCAATCCACTGTCAGACAGCTAGACTACAAATGGAGAAGGTTCAAGACCACAGTCACTCAGGAGCAATCATCCTACCAAAATCTATCCAAGAACAAACTGGCGCATCATTCAAGATGTAAAAAAGAACCACATCCAAGAAGTAAAAAAAGAACCACAGAGTGACATTCAAGGATTTTCAAGGCTTACTCTTGCCTTGGCTAACATGAATGTTCATGACTCAATGATCAGAAAAACACTGAAGAATTGTGTTCATGGGAAGATAGTCATGAGAAAACCACTGCTCTCTAAAAAGAATATTGTTGCCCATCTGAAGTCCGCCATGGATGATCCCTAAAACTTTTGGAACAATGTTCCAGAGTCAAAGGTAGAACTTTTGGGCCTCAATGAGAAACATTATGTTTGGCGAAAAGCAAATACTGAGCTCGAACAGAAGAACCTCATCTGAACTGTCAAGCATGGTGGTGGGAATGTGATGGTTTGGGCTCACTTTGCTGCCTCAGAACTTGGACAGCTTGCCATCATTGACACAAACAAGAATTCTGCAGTGTATAAGAAGATTCTAGAGGAAAATGTTAGGCCATCTGTCTGTGAGCTGAAGATGAACTGAAAAAGGGAGATGCAACAAGACAATGATCCTAAACATATAAGCAGATCTACAAAAGAATGGCTGTGGAAAAAGAAATTCAGCTTAGTCAATGTTCAGACCTAAACCCCATGAATATGTTGTGGCAGGACTAGAAGGGAGCTGTTCATACAAAGAAGCCCTCAAATGTCACTGAATTGAAGCAGTTCTGTAAGGAGGAATGGGTCAAAATTCCTCAACACTGATGTGAAAAACTGTCCAAAATTTACAGGAACTGCTTACCTGAAGTCATTGCTACTCAAGGGGATGCCACCAGGCACTAAATTTAAAGGTTCACGTAGTTTTTCACACATGAATATTGAATGCTGAATCAGTTGTAGATAAATAAATGTTAAACATAAAATTTGTGTGTCATTTGTTTAATCAGATTATCTATCGTTCTTTATCTAGGATTAAGAGATTAGATTAAGATCTAATCACATTTTAGCTTGGAAATATGTGACAATACAAAGGGGTTAACAAACATTTTCTCGCCACTGTAGAATAGCAACATACAGAACATCCTTAGAAAAGAACGAATTTTTCTCAGTTCTAAAGCTTTCCATAGCTCAATGCAGCAAAAGGAAAATCCAAGAAGTTTGATAACAAACTGCATATATTTGTTTATGGCTTTCCAATTCTGCCATCACCGTATACAAGAAAGCTTTCTACTGCAAATACATGAGAATTCAGATTGCAAGAATTCGGAAAACGTTTTAGATTGCCGCACTTATTTTTTGTAAAATAAATTTAGAACCATGTAATTTGGTTTGGAGCTACACTCAAGAGGGTTTTTTTTAGAATCATTTAACTTTTCTTCAAGTACCTTAAATTTATGTTAAATTTGGCACAGAAAGTAGCAATTTACTTTTTATTACCTCATCTTCCAGTCTCTCTTTCTGCTCATTAAGGTGCTCCAGCTTCTGCTGAGATTGCTTCAGGTCGAAGTCTAGCATGGAACATTGTTTTTCAATCTGAACTATTTGATTTTCTGCCTTTTCTCTTGCTGCTCGCTCTTCTTTCACCTTTTTTTCAATTTCTAAAGGACCAAAGATGAGCACATTTTAAATACAAATTTAAATAAAAGTGTTTAATCTAGGCTTCTCTTCATTTGTCACTGCTTCCATGTTTTCAGCAGTATTTTACCCAATACCCCAGTGTCTACACATTTTGACCAAATAGCTAGAATGACCGGGTGAGGGGAGATATTAGGTGGTATGAGCAGCCGTAGTAGGCACCAAGGAGCACCTACAATTCACATATATAAGATGCTTTTATGCAGTCCTGACAGATTTAAACACTCAAATATGTTTCATGCTGGGAGAATGGATAAATAATGGCCAGACCTGTCCCAATAGACCTTGTCCTAGAAGCTTTCCCTTGGCTGTTAATCTTTACCACCATCTCTTCATTGCTTTGGAATCCAAATGTTTTTGCATATCAGCGGAAAAAACCAATAGACTCATTTCAAAGACTCAGGAGACAGTGTCTCCTATGGAAATTGTAAACAATAAATATATCTACACTGAGAAGACAGGTGAATGTTCCACATAAATTTGCAGCATGCTTAAGAACATTAGGAGTCCTGCTGATCTGTCTGAAAGTCCACTTAAAGCAGCATCCTGTTTCCCACAGTGACCAACCAGATACCTCTGGGAAGTCCACAAGCAGGAAATAATGGAAATGCCCCTCTCCTGCTGTTGTTCCCCAGCAACTGGTACTCAGAGGCACGCTGCCCCTAATCCAGAAGGAAGCATATGGCCATAGGCTTTTCCTCCATGAATCTGTCTAATCCTATTTTAAAACCACCTAAACTGATGGTTGTCACATCATGTGCCTGCGAATTTCATAGTTTCATTTTCAAAAGCTTCATCATCCACCTCATCCTTAGCATTATTTAATTATTCAGATATCTTGTGAATAACTCCAGGGATTGCTGGATGAGACGGATTATCTAGATCCATTTCAATCTGGCTTCAGGCCTGGTTATGGGACAGAAACAGCTTTGGTCGCCTTGGTGGATGATCTTCGCCGGGAACTGGACAGGGGGAGTGTGTCCCTGCTGGTTCTGCTGGACCTCTCAGCGGTGTTCAATACCATCGACCATGGTATCCTTCTGGGCCGCCTTGCTGGGATGGGTCTTGGAGGCACTGTTTTACAGTGGCTCCATTCCTTCCTGGATGGACGGACCCAGAAAGTGGTACTGGGGGACTCCTGTTCGACTCCTTGGCCATTGGCCTGTGGAGTCCCTCAGGGCTCTGTTTTGTCTCCCATGCTATTTAACATATACATGAAACCGTTAGGAGAGGTTATCCGGAGTTGTGGGGTGCGGTGCCACCAGTACGCTGATGACACCCAACTCTACTACTCCTTCCCACCCAATTCCAAGGAAGCAGTTTATGTGCTAAACCGGTGTTTGTTGGCAGTAATGGATTGGATGAGGGCGAACAAATTGAAGCTTAATCCAGATAAGACAGAGGTGCTCCTGGTCAGTCGAAAGGCAGATCAGGGAATAGGGATTCAGCTTGTGTTGGATGGGGTTACACTCCTCCTGAAGACGCAGGTCCGCAGCTTGGGTGTACTTCTGGATTCAGCCCTGAGCCTGGATGCCCAGGTTTCGGCGGTGGCCAGGAGTGCATTTGCATAGTTAAAGCTAGTGCGCCAGCTGCGCCCGTTCCTAGAGATGTCGGACCTGGCCACGGTGACACATGCCTTAGTTACATCCCGACTGGATTACTGTAACACGCTCTACGTGGGGCTGCCTTTGAAGAGTATTCGGAAACTCCAGCTGGTTCAAAGAGCTGCAGCCAAATTGTTGACCAGGGTTGGTTACAGGGAACACAACTCCCCTGTTAAAACAGCTCCACTGGCTTCCTGTCTGTTTCCGACCACAATTCAAAGTGCTGGTTATGACCGATAAAGCTCTATATGGTTCGGGTCCAGGTTATTTGAAAGAACGTATTCTCCCTTATGAGCCTGCCCGTGCTTTGAGATCTTCTGGAGAGGCCCTTCTTTCAGTTCCACCTTCTTCACAGGCATGCTTGGTGGGAACATGGGAGAGGGACTTCTCGGTGGCTGCTCCAGTGCTCTGGAACTCTCTTCCTGGGGAAGCTAGGCTGGTTCCCTCCTTGATGGGCTTTCGGAAGCAGGCTAAAACTTTTTTGTTCAAGCAGGCCTTTGGAGAATAATCCAGCCCTCCATCTATGTTAATGTCTTATAATTTTGTTGTGTATTTTTTAATTGTTTATGGTTTTGTTTCCCTCCCCCCCCCCCATGTATATTTTAAACTTTGTAAGGCCGCCTTGAGGCCCAGCATTGGGCAAAAGGCGGGATACAAATAAATATAATAATAATAATAATAATAATAATAATAATAATAATAAATATTATGAGGTTAAACAAACAAAATAATTGGATCATAATATTGCTTGATAGACATTTTTCCATTACAGTGCTGTATATTAAACATTATACTTTGACTACTCCCATAAGTAGTAGTTTTGTTTTGCATCAGATGGAGGAAACAGATATTTGAAGGCTTAAAGGTGTCCTACTGACTTTAAATAACCATTTAGCTGCCTTTCCTTCCTTAGAAAGGAAATGGTACATTAACCAATTGGTTATCCAAAGGAAAAATATGAACAAACATTAACAGTATTTTAACCTTGTACATCATTCAAAAAACTATAAGAACTTACCACACATGGCAACTGACTTGGCCTCTTCTATTGACTGATGCTTGTCAGTTAATCGAGCTTTATTTATGTTATGTTCATTTACTTCTTGCTCTAAACGTTGTTGTAACATTTTGAGTTTGTAGTTTAGATCTATTTCTAAATTATTCTTTTCCTGAAATATATTTTTATAAATCTAAATCAGATTAATGCCATACTATATTAAATCTGACATATGTTCATATTTCATGACACTCTTCAATGGCTTTTTCTCTTTCCTCTAAAACTTCATTTTATTTATTGGACATCTAATGGTTTATAATATATAGTTTACCACAATAATGATCTATTACACTAAGAATGACCGTGAACAGTAAAATGAAACAGACACACTTCTATCAGGGTACATAACCTGCAGATATGTATGATGAAAGACTGGACTTCACAGCTTTGCCCCACACAAATTTCCTGACTTGAGGTGTGTGTGTGTGTGTGTGTGTGTGTGTAACTACAAATTTCTTGTCTTCTCAAATCTCCAACAAAATAATTGATTTTAATCTCCTTAGCATAACAACCTGTTTTTATTTTTATAATATTCAGTGAAAAATACATACACTGATAGCATCAGTAAAATAAAAACAATAAATTCATTACAATTATTTCTGTATTTGTAAGCATGATCCACAATCACATAAAATAAAAATACTTTATATGGGCATCAACTGAGCTAGATCATCTTAAATTCAAACACAGTGGCTTATCTGACTATAGTCAATGCCATTGTTTGACATTTGGGAGTCAGAAAGCCTTGCCAATCTATTGCAAATCACCCAAAGATATTATCACTTTCACATGCTGATAAACACTCATAATGCTCTTAAGAACCAAAGATTTATACCTAACGTACATAATAATTTATGCTTCATTATTAACTTTACCTTTTCAGAATGATTAAGCATGTCCTGGGCCTGTTTTCTTTCTTCTTCCACTCTTTCAAGATTATTCTTAATACCTTTGATTTCTTCTTGTAAAGATGTAATCCGAGCTACATGAAAAATTACATAGTTTTTTCTGGTACTGTACTTGCACACACAATCACAAATATTATTAACGTACATAAAATTTTCAACATACAGTAGAGGTCATTAATTAATTTTAAAAAGCACAGTGTTTAAAACATTAGTGTTATGCTATCAACCTGCACTAAAATTTAGTATTTAAGGAAAACTATGCAAAAGATACCATGCAAAAGGCTCAGGAGTTGCAAGTTAAAAGAAGCCCTAAAATTCGTTGTAAGTAATATGATTTCAAAGCTTCTATCATATTTTTAAGCTACATTGTCATCATGATTTTTACTGTAAATATTTTACAAATTACACTGATACACATTTATTACCTTGTAGCTCTCCAATAATTTCTGATCCATGGCTCCTATCCCTTCGTTCTACTTCCAGTGCTGCTTGCAGTTGGTAATAATCTTTTTCCACTTGTAATTTTGCGCTCTCTAGGATTCTGCATCTCTCTTGCAACTCCCTATTTAGGGATTCAAACTGACTTACTGACTTGCTCATTTCTGTGTGACTCTTTCTCAACCGTGCTGCAGTATCCGACTCTGTCCTCAGTAGATCATTGGCCTCTTCAAGCTGTTGAAAGCGAAGGAGAAGTTAGGAAAAAGTAACAGGGGGTAGGATCCAATGAGCATAACTAAACAGATACATTTGATGAGGGAAAACTGATGTAGGTATAGAAATAACTTACTTGCTTTTGCAACTGTGTTATTTTTTCATTTGTAATATGTGAATGCTGACTAATTTTTTTTAAGTCTTCCAACTGGTCTTTCAATGTTGACACTAGAAATGAAGTAAAACAAGCAATATGAATATATATATGTCCCCTAAAGAAATATTTTATTATATTTCTACACAGCTAGTGAAAACAAGCAACTGTACTGAGGTGTAGTCGAACACAGGAAAGCCTTAAGCATAACTCTGAAAAATGCTGTGATTTTCATACCATTAAAAAAATAACCTATAAAAGGAAAATACGGCTTACCTTCATTTTCTACATTCCGGCGTTTCTCATTCTCCTGTTCAACTTTTCTTTGATAATCACTTAGTTTGTGTTGCAGAAGCATATTTTCCTTCTCAACCTGAGTAACTGTTGACTCCAAGTTTTTTCTCTGATTGCCCTGTAAGTTGTACAAAGACACTGAGTTGCATGTTTTAAAACACTGAGGTCAACTGACATAAATTAACTGTATAATGGCTTGTATACAATCACTACACAAGTCATTTTAACATGCCTGGAGAGGCTGCATCTGGGGTGTGTGTGGAGAACATAGTCTATCCCTCAATTACATCATTATTATAACAACTGAGGAGTTCCCCACATTTGCTCTCTTTCTTCACAATCTCCCTGCTGTTGTGCTGATAGTACCTCTCAGGAAAAAGTGACCAGCTGTTGTAGAGTGAGATGAGGTAACTGAGACCTGGAAAAGGCGACTAAGCAGCCCCACCATGGTGGAAGCATCTCTCACAAAAGAGAAAATTTCAACTAGAGATTTAGGGAAGGAGCCTTGCTTCCCAGAGCTTTGCACAGAGGCTCTGGAAAGCTAGACATCAGGAAACAAAAGGGTTCCTCTTATCCTTTACGCACTCTGAACTTTTTCTTTTCCAGCAAAAAAGTCAGCTAGGAAAAAATAAACCAGTTAAATGGATAATCATTTTATCCATTGGAGTTAGTGTTTTTCCCCAGGATGTGTGTGGTATGGCTCTGTGGTATGAATGGGTGTCTTACATGTATGTTTCTCTGAGCATCACCTGCCTTCTGTGAAATGCTGTTTTATTTCCTGGGGGCAAATATGTAATTTGGCATTTGGGCTCAAACTTCTGCCTTGTAATTTAAGTTCTTGGGCAAGTTTCTTTTCTTTTACCCATTTGCCCTCTGGGAAATGGTATTGTGACTGGCCATGCCCACTAATGATAGCCATTTTGTGAGAAAGCACATGATACTCTCTCAAAATTTCAGGTGTGCCCATTGGACTAGATAGACATGTTTCTAATCTAGCAAGGATTTTCTGTAACCTTCCATTCCATGGTCTCTCACCCAAAGGAATCCCCCATTTTTACCCTTTAGCATTCTATTTTCCTTAAGTGAGAATTGAGTTACGCAATATGCAATATAGTTTGATAGATTGTATCACATCACGTTGTTTTCTGGAAACCCAAAGAGTAAGTACAAATCTCCCTGCATGTAGCAAACAAGCATACCAGAAAGAAATGTTCTAGGCAAGATCTCTCTCTCTCTCTCTCTCTCACACACACACAAACACACACACATATATATATCTTAAAAAATACATATGGAACATTAAAAAAAATCCAATTCCCCCACTACCTACAGTATGAAGTGACACAAGCTCAGAAGAACTTTTAGGATGCATTTGGACATAATGCTAAACTCTATCTTACTGTAACATGAACAAGCCTTGGCCGACCCCAGGCCTCACATAATCCTCTGGTTCTCTCCTCCTCCAACATTGATGCAAGGAGAAGTTCAGAAACATTCACTTCCATTTTTGTGAACCACAGCTTCTCATGTCATCCAAACTCAACTATGGTTAACCGTAACTATGGTTTGTTTAAAACAAGCCAACTTTGAACCATGGTTTACGAAACTAACTTGTTTCAACCACAATTTAGGGTTTGGAGGACATCCTGAACTGAAGTTAATGCGGCAACATTATATCATGCGTGCCCAAGTGAAGCATGTGAGCCCAAGAGAAGGCTAGACTTACTCACATAACATTAAATCATATTTTAGTGTTATGTCTGAACACAACTTATTTGATTTTGCTGAATAGTATATCAGCCTCCTTTGTAACCCTTTTTCCTTAAATACATCTTATAAAAGGAGAACATACTATTAAATTCTCATCCGCTCCTACTTAGTTCAGTGTGAAAATCATATAACGACAGTCAATAA
The DNA here is from genome assembly GCF_023053635.1 of Elgaria multicarinata webbii. Taxonomy (NCBI): domain Eukaryota; kingdom Metazoa; phylum Chordata; class Lepidosauria; order Squamata; family Anguidae; genus Elgaria; species Elgaria multicarinata. Next base: position 56,591,109 of record NC_086177.1, read on the forward strand.
AAAAACAAGAAAGGCTAATTAGAACCAAAATGACTGCCCACTTACCTCTTCATCTAATTCCTTCATAATCTTGTCTAATTTAATGTTTGATGTTCTACAAAAAAAAAAAAAATGTTAGAGCTGTTATGTTTTGGTTTTTTTCATCTGTGCCCAATCAATATAGCCAAAGCTTCAAGTACATGGCCAAGACTTCAAGAGCTAAAGCACGTGGGCACTTTGTTCTCAAACTGTCCAGTTTAACACAACTATACTGTAGTAACCCACATCAACAAGGCTCTGTAATCCAGATCCAAAATCCTGTGGCAGTAGTGGCACAGAACAAGCCACTGCAACCTATGCACTCGTCAACTTATTTTCCCATGTGTCTTTTGAGAAGTTTAATAACTGATTCTATGTGGTCATGGAAAAGAATAGGAGGCTTTCTTCACACATGCTGCCAGAGTAAATCTGGGAATACCAGTGATATGATTGTCTTGTTTTAAATGTGCTCAGAGCCAGAAACCTCAGATTAAGTAGGTAGCATCAAGCGCAACTGGCGCTTACGGAAAACTTCTCCCTTTCTAGCACTTTGCAATGCTATGTTTGAAGATGCAATTAAGAAATTTGAAATATTTTATAGTGCTCATAATATGTGGTCTAGCTAAGAGCCAAAACATAATTTGACAAGGTGTAGGGTAAGCTCTAATGGGGAATGGAGATTGATCAAAGTGGCAGGAAACGGCAGATTCAAAGGGAATCTCTCTCTAGCACAGTATAAAAGGATCTAATCTAATCCTTAACGTTCCCATTCTTCGCTCTGAAGATACCCTTCAAAATTCCATAAGTGCCCTTTGTGTCTCTCTCTTCATAATGCCAGCAGACAAACCCATCCCTGTTGCTACCACCAAGTCCTCATAGTATTATTCAAAACCGTTGTCCTTAAAAAGCCCCAAGCTCAATACCCAATTCCTGTAAGTGAAGGGAGAAAGAAATATTTAGAGCAGACTCGAATAAAGACTGTCTGCTGATTCTGTTCCACATGTGGTGCATGTCGCTTCTGGAACAGAGATTTAGAGCTTCAGGGGGGGGGCAACTACAAATGAGTGGAAATGCTTGTTTCTGGAATAGGACAGGTCAGTGAAGCTTGTATATGGAAGTTCTGCTGACATGTCCCATTCCATAAACAAGTGATTTTGTTAATTTCGGGTCTTGGCCCCAGAAGTGCTAAACCTCCTTTGTGTGAGTGGTGGGTGCTGCTTGTGTAACAGAATTGACAGGACTAGCTGTACATGAAGCAAAAGTGGCTGAGAGTACCACATGCAGATGGACAGCACTGGATAGTGCCGTCTGTTATATAGTGTGACAAAAAAATTAAGGCCAGCTTTGACTCTCATGGTATACACACATAAAATGTTAACATCATCATTACCCCTCGATATAAAATTTATACAACTGAGGTTTTGAAGTTCTGAAAACATTAAATGTGTCACCTGAATTTTTGTTCCATTTCATCTTTCAGTTGCATTTCATTATGTAGCTGTTCTTCAAGCTGATAGATCGTTTTTTGCAAAGATTCCAGCTTCAGATATAAAAGACAGAATTAACAGAAAAGCAATGCTTTATAGGAATGTCAAATAATGGCTAAATGATATACAATCAATTTTAAAACAGTCATATATAATTGTTTTAAATGGTTTTCCACATCTTGGCAAATACTCTTACATTAAAAACTAGGACACCAAATTTCAACTGACAGATTAATCAACACTTATTGTTTAATCAATATGCACATATTTTAATCAGTGCTACCACAGGTTGAGGATACATTCACTTAATTTTTGAGACAATTTTGGTTCAGTTGTGTTGTTGTAGTAAGTAATGCCAAAGGAAAAAAATAAACATAATGTTTTGTCCTTAAAATTAGTGCAAATTTTGTTTAATTCTTAAGTTACCTTAAGTTATCTTCAAAATACATCTATATGGATGTTATAGTAATTTAAGGGCTCAATCCTATGCATGGCTAGCTGTGGCATGCTGGGAGTTGTAGGACTTTTATCTGTTTAAACATGTACAGATTGCACACCAAATGCATTTAAAATTAACCAATTAAAATGCAAAGGATTAGTCAACAAAAAACCTTAAGAGGCAATCCTATGGTCCATGGAGTGAGAGATCCACCCCCTCCCCCTCATAACTGGTGCAGAAAGAATCATACCAGCTGCTTCTTCAAGTTCAGAAACTTCACCTTGGAGAGGGGGAAAATGGGCATTTCAGTGGGCAGGGAGGGCAGGGGACTGGTGAGGCCAGGAGTCAAGTTATCCTGAGCCGCTTCCTGTCAGGTTCAGGCCCAGTCTCCCTGGTGTGTATCCCGAAACAGACTCAGAGCCTGAAGAAGTAGACTAGCCAAGACAGGAAGCGGGGGAGGAAATTCTCTAGGAGTCAAGGTGGAATCTTCTTAATTGCTTTTTAAACAGGAGGCCCAGAGATCATCTTCCCTCTCTTCCCACTCCTTGTGAATTCAGTCTTTGTCAGAGGGGGAGGGAGCATCGGAAGTGACAGATCTCTGAGTCCGCAACGTGGTCAAATGGGCAGAGTTGAGAGGAGGTGGGAGGTGGTCCACTACAATGTTTAAAAAAATATATGAAACATACCAAACTTTTATCTACATTGGTGCTTGCCCTGTTGTCATTAGAATTTGCTGTACAGCCGGATAAATACCTATAAACACAATTTCAACATTTTTTAAAAAGATGTAACGAAAGACCAAACATTTATTTTCAAAAGCATGAAAAACAAAATGTTTTCATATAAAAAATTATTTTGACTGTGTTTTCAAAGCTAGAGGAATATGCATCACATCTGATTTTAGTTACAGAAAAAATATATGCCTCCTATCTACCTCAGTGAAAAATGTTACTCTGTCTGTTCAGACAATACCCTAAAAGCCACAGTGGTTAGACATTCTGAGCTAAATATTATGATTCTTAACATGGTGGCTACGTAACCATGGTTTAAACATGCTCACTAACCATTTGCTGCGAAACGGTTAGCGGCATAACCATGGCTTAGCATGTTATCTGAACAGGCCCATTGTTCGACAAAAAGTTCATACTTTGTTTTATTTTTTAACCATCATTATTTCTCAATAGTTTCCAGAACAGTTGTGGTCCTATTTAAGCTAGATTTATAGAGGAGTAAATTACAACATAGAAAAAGAATTAAGATCAGACCTACTAGATCAGATCAAAGCTCCACTTTGGTTGTAATTCTATATACACTCACTTGGTAATGTCCTATTGAACCCAAGGTTACTTACTCCCTGTTTCCACAGCAGACAACCAGATGCATCTGGGAAGTCCACAACAATGGCATGAAGGCAATAGCTATTTTCGTTGTTGCTCTGTAGTAACTGGTATTCAGTGTTATACTAGTACCATACTAGCTGTTTATACATTTTTTATAATGTATGAAAACCTGCTCCCTTCCCAAACCTGCTCCGCCAACCTGCCTCCTTCCAGAAATGAGCATTTCTGCTCATTTTGGGACTTGCACCTCTGGAACCATTAAATCGCCATTTCGCAAATGGTACAATGTAAACTTAAAAGCTGCATATATTTTAGCTTTTCCTCATACAGAAGGTGTTCCAGCCCACTAACCATTTTGTTTGCACATTTCTGAACCCCAGTTACATAAAACTTGAATGTCCACATTAGATACAGTGCTAAGGCTTCAGGACTTGCTATGTGCAATTTTAAGAACGTATATTCATTTTCTGAGGCATTGCCTATAACTAAAACCATGAACAACAGGAGAGCACATATTTGAGAAAGAAGCAAAAACATACACCCTTTTTAGATACCTTTCCTTCAAATCTCACATACAATTTTGCTTTAGAACATATATTTTTGGGTGTGCAGAATTTTACAGCTTGTCAAAAAATCCTGGCTCATTAGAAGTTTTTACAAGCTCCTTCTGTCAATTGAGTAATTTACTATTCCAAACACTATGGGTTTGGCAATTCCTCAAAATCATACAACTGGCTATGTAATGGTGAAATGTTCTTTAAATGACTACTAGTTTCTGAATTTGGGGGATGTATTGTTGTCATATTTTGAAAGCCTTCAGGTGTTTAAAGGCTTTTTTTTAATGAATTTTGAGATTTTTCAGGATCCTAATAAGCATCAACAAACTGCATGCAAATTAAGTTTGCAAAAAAAGCAATGGATTGTCCATTTGCTTGAGCTTTCCTTGTCTGTTCACCAAGCTCTATTGCTATTCAGCACAGCTAGTAAACAGCCAAGGTAGTTTAATAAGCAAAATTAGGCAGAATAATTTGACTCAGGCCTAATCTACACCAAGCAGGATATAGCACTATGGAACTGGTATGAAAGTGGTCAATGGGCCCCAACAGTTGTCAGTGCACTTCAATACCACTATAAAGCATTGGTGTGGCTCCTGCCTTTTATATACCGCTTTCATAGTGCAATATCCTGCTTGATGTAGACTAGGCCTCAGTATAATTTCTTTACTCAGAATTAAGCCCAACAGAGTTCAGTGTGACTTGGTTCCAGGTAAGTGTGTACAGGATTGCAGCCTAAAGCTGATCATCACATGAATAGCCTGACTATATGCTTTACTGACATATCCAGTACTGCTGCTGCGCTCCTACTCTTTCTGTTGAACCTGCAGGACCCAGTGCTAGCGTTTACTAAAGTAACACCAGAATTAGCAGAAACGCCCATTTCTAGAATGGAACAGTTGAGCAGAGCTCCCTTCTGCAAACTCATTTTGCTTCAGATCTGCTAGTTTCTTGCTGTGCTAACAGTGGGTCTTGCTAGCATAAAGGCAGCATCGGATACTGCCAACTGTAAGAGAGAAAGGATGCATTCAAGTCATAAGTTACCAAAATGAAAGACTTCCAAAACCCATGTAAAGAGATGTGCAAAACGGCTGCCTATGCTGTTAAATTGAAAACTACTACAATTATGTTTCAATTTTGAGGACGACATTGCAAGGCAGCTTCAAACTAAATCAAAACTAAGCCACGTTTGTGATATTCCTCTTAAATCCTGTTAGATTTATCTCACCACTCTATTTGACAGGCTGGTATTTTTACTAGTGTGTTTTTATTAGAATACTCACTGATGGTTGCTGTAGTAAGTAAATCCTACAAAAGGTAGTTGGTTGCCAACAAATGCTTTTGGTATAGGGAATGTTTCTTCTTCTCCTTTATCTTCCTCCAAATCATCAAAGTTACTAGTGTCAATATCACTACTTAAATCAGGCACAACAGGTGCTACAGCTACCAATAAAATAAACAAGAATTACTAAAATATTTATTAAAATGTGTCTATTAAAAACGTTATATTTGTGAGGAAGCAAGGTTCTGGAAAAATGGATAGATACATCACAAGGTCACATGACAAGAGGTAACTTTTTTCTACATTATGTAATACATGCAATAGATAAAAGACCTCTATTAAAAAATTAAAAGATTCAAAACTTAACAGTCATATTATTACAGAGAACATTCCAAAAGGACATTTTTTTTGTTTTCTAACGGAACACAGTATTCTACCTCTTTAAACTTCAGAGAGTATTTTTGCAGTATATGACATCATGGAAGATTTTTTTAAAAATATATAAGCATACAAATGTTGGTATTATCTACAAAACAAACAACATTTTGTCCATATCTGGTAGCAATGCGAAAAAGCTATAAGGTTTTGGAGAGCTGTTATTAATCCTATCAATTGCACCCTTGATCTTTGTTTCTCCATCCTCCCACCCTGCATATTTTGCTAAATGGGCTTTTTAGCCCATCTAGCAACAGCTTTTTAGCTTATCTAACAATGGTACTTCTGAGGGGAATGGAAGGAAGGATGTTGGTAGAGGCTTAGGATAACTTGAATCCTGGCCTGTCTGGTATCCTCCCCTCCCTGCCCACTCGAATGCCCCTTTCTTCTTCCTCTTTCCTGATCTTGGAAGGCAGGTGGTGCAGATCTTTCCACGCTAGCTACAAGGGATCAGGGGAGGGGGAGGTTCATATCTCCAACTTCCCCTTCTGAAGTTGGAGCATTGTCTCTGACCTGGTAGGGGGGGATCCTCAGAATTCTTTGGCTCCTCAGACAATGTCTAGGGGTCATGGGATTGCTCGCTAAATGAAATACTGAATTTAAAATGAGAACCAGATCTGAAATTATTTTTCTTATATTTTGTCAAATATATCAAACATCTGAATATCCAAATATCAATCTTGTAGCTAGAGATATGTTTGCAAAACTGTGGAAATCCAATAACAGACCAAACCACCACCAGAATGGCTAAAACGGGTATTATCCTGTGTAAACCGCCCAGAGCTTCGGCTATGGGGCGGTATACAAATGTAATAAATAAATAAATAAAGCATTATTAATAATTATTCATTATTAATATTAAAAACGTATCAAAAAAGAAAAAGAGAAAGAAAGAGCAAGGGGACAGGAGCAGGCAGAAGAAACATCGGGGCCTGCTCCTGTTGGACTCTTCCCCCACCCCCACAGGGCAAACTGTCATCTTGGCCCTATGGGGAAGAAGAAAGAACAAGGGGACAGGAGCAGGCAGAAGGAACATCATGACCTGCTCCTTTTGGACTCTTCCCCCACCCCCACAGGGCAAACTGTCATCTTGGCCCTGTGGGGAAGAAGAAAGAACAAGGGGACAGGAGCAGGCAGAAGAAACATCATGGCCTGCTCCTGTTGGACTCTTCCCCCACCCCCACAGGGCAAACTGTCATCTTGGCCCTGTGGGGAAGAAGAAAGAGCAAGGGGACAGGAGCAGGCAGAAGAAACATCACGGTCTGCTCCTGTTGGATTCTCTCTCTCCTCCCCCCCCTCCCTCCTGAACTCCTGTTCCTTGTGTGTCATGTCTTTATTAGACTGTAAGCCTGAGGGCAGGGACTGTCTTTTTTGCTAAGTGTAAGCCGCTCTGAGAGCCTTTTTTGGCTGAGGAGCGGGGTATAAATATGATAAATAAATAAAGACAGAAAGAAAAAGATAGGGAATATAAACAATTTAGTGAAGTCTAGAGCAACAGAATACCTATCTTAAACTTTTAAAATCTAGTTTGAAAGTGTTGCTAAAACAGTATCATAAATCATATATTAAAAGTCTAATCTATATTTGAGAACAACGGCCTATACCACTGCTGTGCTCCCACTGTTTCTGTGGTGCCCGTGGGATCCACAGGCAACAGGACAGGTTAGTGCAGCTCCCTTCTGTGAATTCTGTTGAACTGCTCTATTCTGAAAATAAGTGTTTCCACTTGTTTGTCTGCTATCTCCCTGTTGTATTAGCTGTGGGGGTTCCACTAGTGTGCAGGCAGCGTTGCGTGCTGCCCAATATTTATTATAATTAGAAGTAAGGCACTAAGATTAATGTTTGTAAGTGCCTTTCAGTGTTTACAACATTTGTTACAGTGTGTGTGTGTGTGTGTGTGTGTGTGTACATTTATATTTCTGTACTTTGTGTATTTTGGAAGAAGAGCTGCATGACTAATTCTGCATGCCCAAGGCAGCTTTGGGCTTGTGTTTCTCCAATAGCAGTGCTCCCTACATGGAAAACTGAAGGAACATTCAAGAACTGCTTGTGATATGGCATAGGGGCCTACCATTCAGAGAAAAAATGTATAAGATGCTGTTGGGTGTGTCCAAGCTTTCAGGTGCACCTAAACAAGTCCTTTGGATCCCAGGCAATATAAATACGTAAGGCACCACCTAAAAATAAATAAATCTTTCTTTTTTAAAAAATTAGCTGTATAGAAAACCACTCATTCTAATGTATAGAATTAAAGTTTGATGCATCAAATACTTTACAAGTAAATATTTGACAGGCAAAAAAAAAATACTAAGTAGTACTACAGAGAAAGGTACTTACTATCTCTAAGATTTTCCCAAGACCACTGATCATTTTTGAAGAATGGGTGTCGCTTGATTTCTTCCACACCATTTCGGCCTAATCTAACTTCCCTGTAAAAATAAATTATTTTTGAAAGGTATATATGCGAAGTCTTGAAGTCACTATATGTGGTATGCAAATGTGTATCACACTAGATCAATGGCCCTTTTTAAAACAGAAACTCAGAAGTTTCTGTTGCGACTACTGAACTGCCAAGAGAGGTGCTCCACACTTTTACCATCAGTTGTTTTTACACTCCAAATCTGTATTTCAAATGCAAGTTTGCCCTTACAAGCATTAGCTTCAAATAATCAGGGAAATATCTGGGAAAAGAGAAAACATCTCTCCTCTACAACCTCTCCACTTTATCCGCTTCTGAAGAGTATATTAACTCTAATTTAGAAAGGGCTGTCAAGCTATCATTACATGTATCTGCATTAGTTTGGCTTCTCTTGTCAGAGCCCTGAAAACACTGATTTTGCAAATCTTCCACAAGACCAAAAAAAAAATCTGCAGCATTGACCCCCCCCCCCCTCCAACCCTCCAATATGGACTACTATTGACTATGGATTGGATCCAAAGACTACGAGTAGAAAAAATTCATTCATGAGCTGTTGTAAAAGAGCTAGCAAAAGTCTTCATGGAACAAAATATCTGGAGTTATGTCAAAGTATCCATCCTTACATGGTGTTAATGCAGTTCCCCATTACAATGTAAGTCTGGAGTGCAAACAGTTCCTGATTGGAAAGTACTTAGAGACTGCACGTCCCCTAGCTATTGGATCTTACTTTGCAATGGGGAACTGCATACACTTCAACCATGTGCAAAAGCCAGCCCATGTAAAGGATTTTTTAAATCTATAAACAGTTTCAAGATAAGGAATCCAGAGGAAAAAATAGAGATTAATCTTGTGGAAACAGTTGTGGAAGTTCTTGAGCAACTGTCAGTCAATTTCTGATTTCAGTTCACTTTTCTCACACAATGCTTTTTGAAAAATCTGAAACAGCAGAAGAGGTATGAGCAGAAGAGGTATGTTTGGATATAAACCTATGAAATTTAAATTTCAAGAACAGTACATAAAGCTACTTCAGAAGAAGAAACAAATATGCTGTCTATTTATGGCAGGGGTGGGAAACTGTTTTGGCCCAAGGGACTAGACATCCTTTCTGGAAAACCCCAAGGGAGTAGGAATCCTCCTACCCCTTTCCCAAAAGCACCCACACACACACACACACACAAACACACGTCACTGGATTCCTTTCTGCAGAGAGGAATGGAGAGAGGAATGGAGAGGACAGTGCATGGAGAAAGGGATTGCTCAGTGATAAGGGACAGTCCCTTTCTCTCTGCACTGAGAGGAATGGAAAGACTGCTCTGTATTCAAACATAATTTGTTTGTAAAAAAGTCTTTAAATTGTACCTTCACATACTGCATTCCATAAATTAATAAATTTAAGAACATAAGAAGTGCTGGGCAAACCTCCCTGGGGTATGAATTCTACAAACAGGGTGCCACCACTGAAAAGTCCCTCTCTCTTGTAGCCACCCACCTCATTTGGTGGAGGCATCTGGAGGAAGGCCGCAGACTATGATCGCAATTTCCGGTTAGGTAAATGCCTTCAGGTAAGCTGGCCCAAAGCTATTTAGGGCTTTAAAGGTTAAAACCAGCACTTTAACTTGGGCCTGGAAATGCGCCAGCAGCCAGTGCAGATGAAGACGTATTATATTAATAAGACTAATACGTTTCTGGACTGTTTTTAAAGGCAGCCTAACACATAATGTTTTGCAATAATCTAACCAGGAGGTTACCAGAGTGTGAATAACTATTGCAAGGCTATCTCTGTCCAGGTAGGGTTGTAGTTGGTATAACACCCTAAGCAGATAAAAGGCACTCTGAGACACCAAGGCCACGTGTGCCTCTAGTGACAATGGTGGATCTAAGAGCACCCCCAAACTATGAACTTACTCTTTTAAGGAGAGTGTAATCCCCTCTAGAACAGCTTCATGAGATGACCCAGGTTTTAATCGTATGAAAGAAGGAGAAATCTGTCTCTCGTTCCACTTTCTCCACACCCTGCATAGTTTTGTACAACTCTATCGTGTCACCCCTTACTCAGTGTTTTTCTAAGCTAAACAGTCCTAGACACTGTGACCTTTTCTCATAGTTAAGTAGCTCCAGTGCCTTGATCATTTTAGTTGCCATTTTCAGCACTTTTTCCAGCTTTTAAAGGCAATGAAATAGGACTACTTGTTTACCCTAAATCTTAGTGAATAAAACTTTAGTGATTAAGTTTGAAAAGGAACACTTTTTTCAGATTAGAAAAACTGCACGGTTCAGATAGTAATTGCCCTGAAGAGACAAGCAGTGCAGCACGCACGCACACACACACAGGAATAACAGAATAGATTCAGAAACTTGCAAATTTTAAATATACAAGTGTGAAGCAATTTCTTAAACTGCAGGATAAAATTACATATAATATTTTTATCCACTGCTTAATAAGTATGTATAAGCATGTAAAAAGATTATTCTTTATGTAACCAGTCATTAAGATATGATTACTAGTCAACAAAGGAATTTATTAGGAGCCCAATTTCAAGACACTGATTAGCCCGAGGCCTCCTTAGAAACTCTCTTATATGAAGTGTTATTATATCAACATCACCATATTTTATTATAAGGGCAAGACTATTAAGAGTAAAGAGTTTATTAAAACAGGTATATATTACATATACGTTGGTTACCACAATGCGATGAAGTGTACAATGAAAAAAGTCCCTAATGCAAACTCCACATTTTGATTTAGAACATGTACAATATTTACCTGTCAGTTAAGAAGCCACAAATAAGATTTTTTGCATCTTTAGAAATATCATTATCATCGGGGAAGCTAAGAGAATTCTTATGGTTCATAATTTTGCTATATGTTCCAACTAAAGAATCTGCATAAAAAGGTGTATCTCCTAAAATTAATAGAGAGAGAAAATGTCACACAATTGATAGCTAAAGTTAATAAAATGCCAAGAAGGAAGTAGAAGACTGGATTGTAGAGGGCTGAGTTTGTGTCAGAACTAGCCTAGAACCTGGAAGAAGTGTGCAGAAGAATGTTGATTTTCATGCTGTAATTTTAAGTGGTTAGGATACTCCTGTTATAACTCACGTATCAAAACAAGAAAGTGGAAAGGAACCTTGTTATCTCAGGAATACTAAGACTTCAAGAGCAGCATCTTCATATGATGTATGTTGTTACAATTCTAAACAAAAAAGTGACATCCACAGACACTAAAAGCACATCAGAGCTACAAGGGGGTGGGTGGGGAAATGCGACACTGGAGATCCTATTCTTTCCAGTTCCTCAGCACTGATCCTACATAAAGTGTACTTAGTTATTGCTTTTAATGCCTTGGAAAAGTCATCCAAGGAAACATGCAATCGCTCAGGAAGGATTGATTTAAACCACCACTAAAAAAAATGACCAAATCAAATATTCAAGATTTTCCATATTTATCAGTGCAATCACTGAACTCAGTGGAACTTACTTCCAAGTAAACTTTTTTAGGACAAGGATACACGGATAAGATTAAATAATAAATAATTTAAGTTATAAGCTTAGTGATGAAACCAATTAAAAAAGAATGCATGGTCTCTAAAAGTAACTCAGAAATCATGAGTAAACCTTACAGCTTAAATCAAGAATTTATCCTGCTGCTTTTTCCTATGCTTACCATGATGAAGTAATACAATTCTGTACAAAACTAAGCAACAACTATTTTATCATTTAGAACAGAAACTGCAGCTAATGTCTTTTACAGCACAATGATTATTCTGATGCTCACCAACAAGCATTTCATACAAAAAGACGCCAACTGACCACCAGTCACATTCTCGCCCATAGTAACCATCACCACCTTGAGATTTTAATACTTCTGGGGATATATAGTCTGGTGTCCCAACAGCTGTATCACATCGTACCATACCTTCCTATAAAGAAAAGAGAAGAATCATTGAAAAGAGTCGCTGCTTGGGACTATCCTAGACTTTGAAAAGTATCTTGAACCAAAATACTTCCATAGGTCTGTTTGGAAAAATGTGTTTTAAATTCTTAATAATTTAAACAAGCACTATTATCCAAAGGAAAAAAGGCATGCTTTTCCAGAAGTACAAAGGTTAATACTAGATCAGTGGTTCCCAAAGTGGGTGGTACTGCCCCCTTGGGGGTGGTAGGATTGCAGAGGGGAGCACTAAGAGGCAAAGGGGCGGCAGGGGGGCGCTCGAGGTGGTCTTTTACGAGAAGTGCCTCTCCAGAAGGTCTTAAAACCCAGGGACATTCTTATGGGAGAAGGTAGTTTGGTCCCAAACCATATATATGGGGGAAGAATCCACACATGTATTAATACCGTTTAAGAAGAGTTCTTTTAACGGTGAATTGAAGTGTTTCAAAAAGCACCAAAACGCTAATGAAGAGACATACCCTGCGGCGGGTGCTTCCCATTTAAAGGGGCCGCGCACAGTACGGCCCCTTTTTCATTCTCAGCTCAGCTCCTCCGCCCAATCGAGCAGGATCCAGAGGAGCATGGCCCCTTTAAATGGGAAGCACCCGCCCCAGGCTTGCTGAGGGAGGGAGGCAAAAGAGAGCGAACGCCTCTGTTTGCAACCGGCGTAGCATGGCACACCAAGCAGGGTATGTCTCTTTATTAGCGTTTTGGTGCTTTTGAAAATTTCAATTCACTGTTAAAAGGACTCTTCTTAAATGGTATTAATACATGTGTGGATTGAGGAGGGTCTTGTTGGCAGCACGGCTCCGGACAACTCAGGCTGATGGAGCGCATGACCCTACCCAAATATACTACACTCATCGTCTAAGGCCCTGTGATAACTAATATTCTTGCTAAATGACTATCAGACTTTGAAAAGATGATATCACTTGATCAAGTTCATCAATTATGTTTAATTGAATAAACTAAAAAAATGTAACTAGATTTTGAATAAATATTCAATTAATTGTTACTGTTTTGAATTTTATTGTTATTATCTTCCTTAGTGGGTTGTTGAAAACCACTATTCTGAATAATGATTTTTATAGTGTAGGGTAGGGGCACTGGGCATGAGGTTGTGGAACCAAGGGGGCGGTTACCTGAAAAAGTTAGGGAACCACTGTACTAGATTTTTAAAAAGAATACCAACCTTATTCATCTTCATACAGGTACCAAAATCTGCTAGTTTTAAATGACCCGATTTATCTAGCAGCATATTGTCAGGCTTTACATCTCTGAAAAGAATAAATCAAATTTTAAAAGAATAAATCAAGTTTTATCAGACTAAAGGCACAATCCTATGCATGTTTAGACAGAAAAAATGCTACAACTCACAGCATGCTTTTTCCTGCCTAAACATTTTATTTATTTATTACATTTATATAGGATTGTGCCCTAAATTTTATTTACATCTTCCCTCTACCCACCCAATTAGATATTATGTGTCAAAACATTATGTGGTTTTTTAAGATACAACAGTTAGCAAACTGGGAGGAACCTGCTAAATAATCAGGAATCTAACTTCTGGTTTGAATTTAGTTCTACTCCTACAATCTGCCCTGTTGCACTAAACAGGATCTTTTTAGCTACATCCTAGGTTCTGCTAAATAAGATTAATAACATCTATGAGCTGGTTCATACATCAGAGTGGCAAATCATGGGTTAATTAACCTACGATTTGCTGGGATGAACTGGATCTATGCCTTTCTCTGCTGCAATCATGGACCAACTGTCTTCTTACTTACCAGGAATGCTAAAACCATTGAAAGACGGACATTATCCACCTTGGTTACATTAGTTACATTTACTCTTCTCCAAATATACAAGGAGGGTTAATTTACATGACTGTATTTATGTAACAGGAATTTGGTTACAATGCTGTTCATATTCCTCAAATTCGTGAAGTTGTCATCTAATTCACCCCAAGCACATATTTATGGCAGGCTTGTTGAAGCCGAATTTATGAAAATATGGTACTAATAACTATGGCTTGGATTCGAAGTACTGCAAACAGGAAGTCATGCAAGGAGACTCTTCAATGCCATTTTCCCCTTCATCACTCCCCAAAAGTCCCTCTTGAGGATCAGTGAACCTTCCTGAACAGTGTGGGATGGGGCATGGTGGACTACTTGGGAAAAGAAGAATTGTCCCAAATCCAGAGTCTCCTTTCACCCCAGCCCACACTGTTCAGGAAAGTCCAATAACCCTGCAGAAAGGCCAGTCAGGAGGCTGGCAGGAGGAGGGGCCAGCAAAGTCTCCTTTCATGAGCTTCCTTTCACTCACTCTACTTAAGATTCAAGCCAATACATGGTCATGTGTAAATTATTTCAACAGCTATTTCACCACAAGGTCAAGCACCCCTTAAAGTTAGTTTGAAAGTTTAGGGACAGTTCTCAAATGAAGCTTTACTTTCTATTTCAACATTTGTGAACGGGGGGTGAGGGCAATATTACTTTTGATTATTTTTTAATATGCTCTGGTTAGAATACTGAGAATCTCATTTATTAAGATAAATATAGTATTACCTGTGAATAAAGCCCATGGAGTGAATCGCATCTAATGCAAGAACAACTTCTGCAGTATAAAATCTTGCCCATTTCTCAGGAACATCATAGTTGCTCATTAAATTCACGAGGTCCCCACCAGGCATGTATTCCATCACCATGTAAAGGTAACGGTCATCTTGGAAAGCATAAAACAACTATAGAAAAAACATAGCAAAATCATTGCATGTTCCATTCGTATTATTGCTTTCTCCTTTTTGAAACTTAAAGCATAATTAATTCAATCAGAATGATCATTTGTTAATATTTAAAGTCTAACAACATTATGAGGTAGTTTTAGCATTATGATCTGTCTTACAAGTTCATTGCTCTTTAATAAGTTTATCAACCAAAATGAAGAAAGATGAACCATTTATGAACAAAGCCTCATTTATCTGAAAATATGAAAAATGCCAGCAAGCTGGGAAGAAACCCTACAGACATACCCATATCATGTAATCAGCTCACTACATTGAAGCAGAACTATCAACCTATGTTCAGATAATCATATCGCTTTATGGTGAGTTGCTGGAGCTGACTGGTCTTTCCCCTTACAAGGTCTCTTCGGGTGTCCTCCTGGATGTGTGGCTCTCCAAATGCTGCAACTCCCATCATCCGTCACCATTGGCTATGC
Source organism: Elgaria multicarinata webbii (assembly GCF_023053635.1). Classification (NCBI taxonomy): domain Eukaryota; kingdom Metazoa; phylum Chordata; class Lepidosauria; order Squamata; family Anguidae; genus Elgaria; species Elgaria multicarinata. The sequence goes on from NC_086177.1 coordinate 56,606,234, forward strand.
TGACCGATGGGAGAAGCAGTCCAACAACTTCTGGAGTAACACACATTCCCCACCCTTGTCGGAGCTTGCCCAGTCATTTCTCCTGCCAGTACCACCAGACTTGACTGGCTAGGCTTCAAAGCTTAAAGTATGGGACTTCCAGTAGCGGGATTGATTCAGAAGTTTGTATGGTTTATTCCCGCTACTGGGATATAAGCCAAGTCAGGATCAACCTACTCAGGGCAAGAAAAGTTCCTCCTTTCTTGCCCCCAGAGGTGGATTCGTGGCTCATAACAGCCTGCAGAGAATGCAGTTAAGAATTGCTCAGTTTCTCCCCCCCACCTTGTATCTTCCTTCTCTGCCTCTTCCCTCAGGATTGATTTTCCTCCGCACTCCTTTTTTGCCCCGTCTTTCTTTTCTACTCCTGGTCTCCCTCCTTCCATCTCTTCTTTTCTCTTTCTCTCTCTCCTTAATGCCTCTCTCCCCACTCTCTCTTCCTTCCCCTTATGAACATAATCTGTATCAATCCGCCCTATCCCAGCTGTATCATCCCTCCACATCCTCCCAGCTACATCACCTTAAGGTAGCTGGACTAGACCCTGGATGCATGATAGCTTCCTGCCTTATCAAATCAGGCCATCATTGCTCACAACTGCCCAAACTCTGCCAATTCCAACACTGTGGGAGCATGGTAAGAGGCAGAGAACCACGGAGGCTTCATAACTATTGCAGGAAAAAATAGCACAGTGCATAATTATCACAATGTCTTTCATTAAAATTAAAAGTGATTTAACTAGTTATTTGCATCCTAACGATGCAAACCTCAAAAATATTTTTTCACTGAAGTTTTTATTTTCTTAGTCAATGTAAGTTATATACACAATAAATTACAGGTGCCCAAACAGAAACATTCACTAAACCACTTTTTCAGTTGTTGTAAAGCAGAATTTAGACGAATAGAAGGTTGATTAATGGCTTGGTCTGAGGGGTCACCCCCCCCATCCCAACCAGTTGGTAAAGCTACTCAATTTGGCTGCTGCTGATTTTTCTTCTACCTACCATATCATCTAAAATTCTCTCCAGCTTTGATAATCTCAAAATTCTCTAGTTTCTGTCTACTTATGTTTTCTACTTCCTGAGGATCCTGTATTTCACCTAAGGATGGAGACAGTTCTGAGTAACAGCTGGATTTTATATTTTAGAAAATGGGGGAATCAGCCATTGTTTGTTTGTTTCTTCATCCTAGCTGACTTGGGGGAAGTCCCAGGTGCAACCATCACCATGTTGCACCTAATTTGAATCTTTGTTACCTCATCCCATATTACATTCTAAGACTCTGATCATACAAACATTGTGACTTCAACATCAAATCTGCTTTCCCCTCCCCACCCACCACTCTAGCTCCCACTCCAACCTGCTTTTTGTAACATCTTGCCTGATGAAGATATCTTTTTATTGAACTTGTACTGAGACAAGACATTTTAAAATTAATCAGTTTTCATTTTTTGTCGTCTTTCAAATTTGCACTATAAAACAAGGAAACACAAATATACTAGAAAATGGATTTAATGTTGCTTAAATCTGTAAACTAGCAATCAATATTTATCATTTCAATTGATAAATGGACTAAGTGGACTTTATTTATAAATAGTCTACACTTATTCAATTATAATTGTTACCAACCTGCTAGCAGTAAATCTACATAAACTAGTCAATATACCTGCACAACCCAAGGGCTGTTTGCAAATGCCATGATGTCTCTTTCTTCCCAAAAGAATGCAGAATCCGATCTTTTTATCATCTCAAACTTGCTCAAAAGTTTCATAGCATAGACCTTTCGTGATGACTTGTGCCTTACCTTTAAAAACAAAATACATATTGAAGAAATTATTAGCAACAACAATAAGAAGGCACAGTCTATTTCTCATCACATCTACAGAGGTGCCAGAGGTACTTTGTGCCAAGGAACATGCAATACATCAAGTCTTTATCGTGAATGGAAGGCCCTTCTACAATGTGTAGTTGATTCATTTATTTGTGTGAGAAAATTCTGGAACCCTGGAAAGGAGTAAGGCTGCTGCAAACCTTCACATGAGGTACTAAATGGTTTTATGGCTAAGGGTTCTGAAATGCGTTTGGCACAAGGTGTATGTGGCTGCAAAGGCAGGCAGGAAGTAGGGCCTTTATAGATATCCAATACAGATCCCTTCTCACATGTTCAGCTCATGGTTTCTGCCATAAATATTTCAATAACATTTCTATATTCAGAATCCTACATTTAAGAACTTTACTGAGCTTTTCTATATCTGAAGAATAGTTATTTTACTTGCTTATCTTCTTTAGCACATCTGTATTTCTCTCAGTTTCTGGGCCTGAAACTAAAGAGGTTAGGGGAAACAAAGTGAATGATGTGAACAATGTGAACAGAGCTGCTTCCTTCCTTTAAAAAAAGGGCAGCAAAAAGCAACACTCCCAAATTTACAGCATCTGGAATATTCCAATAAGCATGAGGTTTTAAATTGTTTTCCTGCTGACAGGTTTTTTATTTCCCCTTTTCCCTTTTAATTTTCCCTTAAGGACAAATTAAAATAAGTAATTTTTGAATAACCAATGTTAATTTATCTTATTATATGTATACAATAACCATTCATCATTCAGAATTACACTGGGTTGTATGTTTTAGAACTAACTATATCTTATTCTTCCAGTGCTAATGCAGCAGGGCTCCATTCCTGATTTAAATTCATGCAATAACACAATGCAATAGTAAATTCGGTTTACATTAACACGTTGTCCATAAAACAATTCTCACTTTAGAGAGAGCAAGTTGTACTGAACTGATGTGGCTTACTCCTGTTTACTACAAACACTAAAGACAGAGTAAGATTTAGGGGATAGACTGTTTATAATTCCTTCTATCCAGGAATGAATCTGGGTAGGATGCTGTGCAGAGACTTTTCTGTTATGGCCTATCCTTTGTAATTAGATTACATCACAAATCAACTCTTAATAATTGAAGGTGTTTTGAAAATGTTTTGTACTGCAAAGTATGCTATAGCTTAGCTCTTTTTATTTGATATTATATTATTTGGTTATATCCTTTTATTTATAAATGATTACTGTATGCATGTGATGAAATAAAAACTTCTAAGTAAAAATAATAAATTTTCCGTATTTATTTATATTATAAGACTTATGACTTGCTAAAATGTGTTCAACTGGTTAATATTTTAAAAAGTAATAATACAGTTAGTTGTGTGTATGGTATTTTAACTAACAGGAAAGTCATCAAAATATTAAATGAAACAGAGATGTAAATATAATAAAACTGGCAGCAGTTGTTCTGCCACTATATACATTTTTAAGACAGGGACAAATCTTGCTTGCTATGTAATGTAACAATAAATTCTATTCACTTAAAGGGGATATAGTTGAATACTCCTGCCTTAGAATTCAATGGTAGCCTTACAATTCTCATTGAACTAATCAAGATACAGGGTTGAAAACTCATTCAATGTTATTGGAAATCTCATGACATCTGGAGCTCTTTAATAGAAAAGCAGATTTGTAAGAAACCAAGACCAATTTTGTGACTTTCTGAAGTCACAAAATCAAAAGCACGGTCAGTGTTGGTTCATCCCACTCTATTTTTGGTTAATTCATATGTTGCCTTATCAAAACAGCTTCTGACTGCTTATAATGGATTGGAACTAAAGTTACATGCACATAACAGTGTTGGTAGAAGTAGACTTCCTCACCCCCTCACCCAGTTCTCCTCGCCCAACAAAAAAGCTACACAGAGGGTCAAGGAAACCTGCTGAGCCTCTGCCTGATTTTCTGGGACCTCCCCAGGAGAGTCCGCCAACCCTGTGTATAGCATTTTGAGGGTGGGGGAAGGGAGCTGCCAGGCATTGGAAGGGAAGTTCACTTCCATCTGCCCCCTTATGCACATGCAACTCTTGATTCAACCCATTTTTTAAAGTGCCCCACATTCCATTTGGGCAGACGGGAAATCGCTACAAAGATCTGATGCACACAGAAATCTTCCTTTGTCATTACAATAGCAGCAGCTTCTTCTTCTTTTAAAACTGTTTAGAATAAAAGCTGGTCTAATTCATACAGAAAATAATAACCTACCAACTGAACTTCCCCAAATGCTCCTCTGCCAATCACTTTCACCACTTCATAATCTTCAGCTTTCATACGGAGATCTCTTATTTTGTTTATTGTGTCTTTATCTGTGAGGGAAATATAAAGATAAAAACTGTAGCACAAGGCATAATAAGTGTACAAACAATGTCCTAGATAAACGTACTGAGTAAACATCTCATACTATTTATATTCCATTTGCTGGTAATTTCATGCAACATCTGTTGCTTGTTAAATACTCAAATTGTTTAAAGACGAGTTTGCTCCTTTCCCAGCTCTTTTTCTGAGCTGCAAGTATCTCCTCTGAATCTTTAAATGGTTACTTTCATTCCCATGGCAACATACAAATGTCAAACATACAGTACAACTTCATTTTAGGAATAAGTCAGGAGAGGTTTAATTTTAGTTTTAGTTTGATACTTAAATATTTGAAACAACACATTAGATCAGACAATTGCACTCATCACTATATACTCAGATAGAATATTCTACAAAATACTCGTTACTAATTTAAGCAAATACAGCACATTTAGGGTTAAAAGACTATAAATAAAATGGGATTCCAGTGTTTAACCTTTTGCTATTTTTAATTATTTTTTTAAATACCTTACCGTGAAAATATAAGCAAGTCACCCTGCATTTTTAAAATAAAACTATCAGCCAATAAACTACGGTAATTTAAATTCCCAGTTGTCAGATATTCTAACTCCAAATTTGGTAACATGCTATTTTAATCTACATGGGTCAACACTGGCATGAGATTACACAAAAAAAGTTTCACATTGCAATTCTTGTGGTTGCAGAATGCAACTATTAAACAGACTTTTCTAATGAAATGTTCAAAGGAATAATATTTACATGCTAGAATTCTGAACGAATGGGATCTTTAGAATGAAATACAGATAGAATGTGTTTTTCCTGCACCTACTACTATAAATTACCAGTGTCATTTTAGTTGGGAACAGGTAACATTGCACCACTTAGAAACATAGCAAGGATGAACAATACAAACTGATGTCTGAACAGGAGGAACACAAGTCAGACCTTGTGTTTGGGGTGGGTGGGGTGCCTGTATCTTTGGGGAAGGGGTGTGTGTGTTTGTATGTGTTTATATTTGCCCATGGCAAGTGCAAACATCTCCAAATACCAAATTTGCCACACCCACCCACATAAAACCCCCTATAGTATTCTACTGTCAAGAAAGCATAAGCATTAGAGAGAAGGGAGGAAGGAAGGAACATGCTACAGACTGGAACATCATCATCAACAGCAGAATCCAGCAAACAATATATATTTATATTTACATTCATTCACATACATACTTACATTTGTTTAAAAAGGTGTCTATGTTTTTATTTTTCCTTAAGGCAGGAAAATCCAAATCGTACACCAATGCATCTAATCCATCCTGAGGAATAAAAATGATAGATTTCTTTAGAACATAATTCAGAAGTATTGCCTATATACAACATCTTTTCTCAAATTTTATTTAAAGGATTTTTAAATTGAAGTCTACAAATGTAGATGTACAAAAAACCCTCTCAATACAGTTCCCATCTTTATTCCATTCTGGTTCTGCTCTGACATTCCAAACAAGCAACAATGCATCCAATGTGATTATTCTTACATTAGTAGGTACATGGATATCATCACAACATTCATAGCTTTATTGACAAAAAGCAATTACATCTACAGCAGAGAATCTTGTCTGCAATATTGACTTTAACCGTAGGTGTGTACTGGGTGTGCCCAGGCACACCCTAATGTCTCAAGCAATCAGCGCAAAATTGAGGGGGTCACTGAGTGGGTGTTCTTGATGTGTACAGTAGGTATTAAATTATTGTTGGTGTTTTTAAAACTGTTAAATTCTTTTGATGTTTAATAGATAAATGAATTAAAATAATGTCCTTTATTCAATACATTTTCACCTTAAAAAAATCCCTTGGTGTACTCCCTAATGAAATGTGCTGCACATGCCTATGACTCTAACACTAAACTACTGGAACAACCAATCCAAAGGAGACAGACCATATGACCACAATGCAAGCCATCAGCTCTTTATCTATGACACTAGTTCAATAACTGCAAGAGTGGACATGGCACATCTAGAACTTGTATATATAGGCTAGTAACTAAAAGCAAAGGCCTCAATGGGTTACATGCTACAATTTGGTAAACAATAACCATACTGCCCTTTTAAGTGGTGATACTAGCATTGTTGCAACAAAATACAATCATCACGAAAAGTTAAAATTAAAGTCAATGTAATAACTTCTATGAGCCAAATTAGTGCAGCATCCTGAATTTTAAAATGCTCAATACATTTTGACGTTGACCAGTTTCTTAACCACCTTATGGCAATAATTTTTCAGTATACAATATTTTCACTTTACAGACTACTAAAAACAGAACAGACATGAAGTTTGCCTAGCCTAAGTACATAACATCACAATGGAGTAGATTAAAGTCTATGTTTATAAAATTTAATTAGATCTTTTTAAAATTCTCAGCTATAAAACGTTTCTCTTCTAAAAATAGACAACTTAAAATGAAATCTAAATGGCAAACATATACAGTGCAATCCTGTGCGTGCTTACTTGGAAGGAACTTAAGCCCAAATGTATTCCATATTGCTTATTCCTAGTTATATGTGTATAGGAGAGCTGGTGGGCACCAATTAGCATAGTTATGGGTAGGGGGGAGTTTGGCAACTTGGGTTAGACAATTGACATTTATCCTCCATTGAAGAGGTTAAGTGGTTGTCTTATCAGTCTTCCTCCAGAGCTTCTACTGCTGTTGCTAAATGCCAGATGAGCTTATAATAAAACCTCCCTCATCCATGACATGATTGTGGATGAGGAGGCCGATCTGGTATGAATAACTGGTGGGGGATCTTGGGGGAGTTAGCCTTTCTCAGCTATGTCCTCCTGGGTACTCAGTTCAGCACCAGTGTATGCTCAAGGGTCAGGAGGGGGAGTTGCTGTGCTCTATAGGAATTCTCTCTCTCTTCAGGCTTCCTGTCCAAGTGAATACTACTCTGGAGTGTTTGTATGTTGTGTTGAGAAATTCTGCTGGTGTACCACCCTCTTCTGCCCAGCAGTCTCCTTGGGCTCATCAAGTCTCCTTGGGCTCACCAAGCAGGATATTCCACTATGAAAGCGGTATATAAAAGGCAGAAGCCACACTACTGCTTTATAGCAGTATTGAAGTGCACTGACAACTGTTGGGGCCCATTGACACATATCATATACCGCTTTCATACCACTATATCCTGCTTGGTGTAGCTCCTGCCTTTTATATACCTCTTTCATAGTGGAATATCCTGCTTGGTGTAGATGAGCCCCTAAACTGACCTGACAAAAGATAGTCTCAGGCTTGGTGCTGTGGACCCCCTAGATAATGGTCCTGGAGGGATTTCAACATTCATACCGAGGCCACCAGATCTGGAGCAGCCATGACAACCATGGGACTGTCCCAAAATATTCTTGACCCAAACATATTGCAGGACGCATTCTAGATTTAGTTTAATCTACTGTATAGGAGGATAGTGGAATGAACATGGGAGATACATTCCAATTTAACCCTTGTCATGCCCCAATCACTTCTTGTTCAGATTTAGACTAATAGTGGCTGTCTACCTCTGCAAGTGTGGGGAACCTACTGGGATAGATTCTAGTGGATTTCAGAGGGCTTTGGAGGATTTTCCAGATGGCATGACTGGTATTCCTGTCGAACCTCTGATTAATATGTGGAATAGGGAATGACTATGGTGGTTGACCTGATCAATCCTGAGAATTCCTTTGTATACCCCTGAACTGAGGGCAATGAAGCAAGCTGGAAGACATTTAGAATGCAAGTGGAGGAAAACTGGGAGCAAATACAATCAAATTCAAGTAAGACCACATAATTGAGCCTAATCTGTGGTGGTGACTGCAGCAAAGAAGCAATTTTTCTCCACTACAACTGTACTACATCCTCTTAAAATCATCCAGTGATTTTTTTTCTGGGTGGTTTGTGGCTTTTTGAAATCAGGCCCAGAGGGTGATGTGGTGGAACCTTCAGCGGCATGCTATGACATGTTTGCTAGACATTTTAAAGGCAAAATCACTTGTATACATCACAATTTGGACAAATCAATCCATTGGAGTGTCCACAACAATGTCTGGCCCTACATTATTGAACAAATTTCAGTTTGTGGAGCCCAAGGATGTGTACAAGGAGGCTGATAAAGTTTGGCCAACTACATATTTACTCAAGCCTTGTCTTTGTGGCTAATTATATCTGGCAAGGAGTGGACAGCTACCTGGATCCAGAAGTAGTTAACTCCTTTCTTAAAGAAGGAGTGATCGCAGCCGCCTTAAATGAGTTGGTGGTGCAACCCCTCCCAAAGTACCATAGTTGAACCAGGAAATTCACTGAGCCTTATTCTCCAGTAAATGTACATACAACTGCAGCCTGAGAGTAATGTAAATTTAAAGATCTGATAGCTGTTTCACATAAGCTTTTTAATTCATTTAGTAAAAATACAGTTCTTGTACTGTATGTATTTATGACACAAGTAGGTGTAATTCTAAAGCAGCTTGACATGATCAGGAGCATTGTTAACTAAAAATAAGCAATTTATCAAATATTTTCTAAAATGGTAAACATATTTAATTTAAGAAGCTTTCTAAGATTATAAAAACACAAGTACACACTTTTAAATTAATGCTGTTATGGTTAGTAAGCACATTTATTTTGAAAGTCATCTAACAAATAAAAATGTGAGGCATAAATAACTGAAATATATTTAAATGAATTATTTAAATTGGCCTTTTCCCTGGTGATTTAAATCACTTCAATTTAAAAATAAATTCACCCTGCTCAACAATCTGTTTATATAAATTCTCCACTTATTACATTAAACATACTCTGCACCTGATACTATAGATAATGAGTTGTATCACCATCCCACCACACACATAGATATTAGACACTTATTGTTCTGTAATCCAAGCAGCAAACCACAATTTGGGGGTAAATGACAACAGTACTTTTTGAACAGTACCGTGTTCAAAAAGACCCATTAACAGTACTTTGGATAACATTCTTAATTTCTGTTACAACAAACGTTGGAACAAAAATCAGGTACCATCAAGAACAGGCAGAATCATCCTTTGAGGACCTTTGAAAACTATTAACCAAAAAAATGACTACAATAACAAGAATTCAGGAAATGTTTTCAAATAATCCATTGCCATATGAAGAACCAATTGTTAGATCCAAGGCTGTGAGTCACTTAGTAGGATTAAGTGAGATCCATTAAGAATGGAGGACCTGATGCTGGCTCAGAATGCTTAAATAAATATACAGAAAATATGTAATGTAGTTACAAATTCAGAGATCTATACTTCCATATTGAAGCAGTTGGCAAGTTGATGGTCTTCAGAATATGAGAATATTCAAAGTTCCAACAGTGGAAGATATCTGACCATTTCCACTTATCTTCCTCAGCCATCTTCCCAAACAAATGAAAGTAGGTACCAAAGGTCTTACACTGGCACACACCACACTATTTTTGTAATTCCCAGGCTTCAGGCAAAATATACCAATGCATTCAGGCAAGCAATTGCTCTTTGCATCTCCTACTTTTCGTGCTCCAAGAGCGACAAAGTGAACAAGTGGGCAAAATAGCAAAGTGCACACAGGCCACACTAGATAAAAAAAAGTTAGAGATTATGAAATAAACTATCTGAACCCCTTGTTCACAGGTTCCTTACTGGAGGATATTGTTTAAATATATGGAATTCCCAGTTCAGCTTTTTATATTCTCAAAGTCTACAGAACATAGTTGCTTATTCCCATTCTCTTAGCCACTATAATACTGATGAAAAATAATCATATCATATAAAGAATTACCTTCTAGCAATTATATATATTAACTATATATCCAATATCACTATATTCCTACAATATGGAAAAGTAATATGGGCTCATTCCAATATGTTGTTCATTATTGTTGTAGCATTTGCGCAGGGAAGATACTGAAATTATACAAGAGAGTGACCATTAATAATAATAATAATAATAATAATAATAATAATAATTTCTTACTAGCCCCTCCATTTTGATTGAGGTGGGGAACAACAGTAATATATGAACAGAACAAGAGCCATGCTGGATCAGACCAAGGGTCCATTTAATCCAGCATTCTGTTCACAAAGCGGCTACCCAGCTGTCAACGGGAAACCCACAAGCAAGACATGAGTGCAAAAGAACTCAGCAGTAACTGGTATACATAGACTGACTGCCTCTGATACTGGAGATAGCATAGAGCTATCAGGACTAGTAGCCATTAAAAGCCTTTTCCTCCAGGAATTAGTCTAACCCCCTTTTAATGTCATCCAAATTGATGGCCATCACTATGTCCTGTGGTAGCAAATTCCATAGTTTAATTATGTGAAGAAGTGCTTCCTTTTATGTGTCCTGAATCTCCCACAAATCAGTTTCATGAGATGACTCTGGGTTCTAGTATTACAAGAGGGGGGAAATGTCTCCCTATTCACGTTCTCCACACCATGGATAATTTTGTACACCTCTAGCATGTCTTCCCTTACTCACCTTTTTTCCAAGCTAAACAATCCAGCTGTTGTAACTTTCCATCAGAGGGGATCTGCTCCAGCCCCTTTTCTGCCATTTTTCCAGCTCTACAATATCTTTTTTTAGGTGCAGTGACCAGAACTGTACAGTTTTCTAAGTGTGGTCGCACCATAGATTTATGTAAGGACAGTATGATATTGGCAGTTGTATACCCAATTTCTTTCCTTATGCCTAAAATGGACTTTGCCTTTTTTACTGCTATTATTATTATTATTATTATTTACATTTATATACCACCCCATAGCCAAAGCTCTCTGGGCAGTTTACAAAAGTTAAAAACAGTGAGCATTAAAAACAAATATACAAAATTTAAAACTATAAAAAGCATAAAATACAAACAAAAACGGACAATATCCATTTAAAACAACTATTCTGGGGTCAGTTAAAAAACTCAGTATATGCTACACACTGGGCTGACATTTTCATTGAGTTCTCCACCACAACCTCAAAATCTCTTTCTTGCTCAGATCAAAATATGGACTTTCTAGGTCTCATTTGGAACATAGATTTCAAACTGGGATTTCATTGTGTGCACTAAGCAATGCTTCTCATATACAACTACTGTTATTGTTATTATTATTATATTTATATGTATCCTGCCTTTTGCCCAATGCTGCAAAATATGTTGCCACACGCTACTAACAGAATTCATTCCTGGAACAATATCGGCCCTGTTCAGATGTAACTTGGGGAAGGGTGGTTAGGCTAATCATGGTACTTGATGGTTAGTAGTAACCACACTGAGTGCTCCTGCCACATGTGCACTAACCACCCTCCACGAGCGTGTGGCACTGCTGTGGGGTGCAGGAGTAGCCACTTCTCTTTAACTGCTTGGAGAGCCATGGGAAGAGGTTTTCATACCTCTTGGCATCGGCTGAGTGGCCTGGCAAGCAGGGATGTTTTCACTTTACGTGACAGCCACAGGTGTTTGTACCTGGGAGCATGAAGCGTTCAAGGCCACTGTGCTGATAACAATGTGGGATCAAAAATTCTTTGTTCCCTGCTAGGGATGTCGCAGGTGCTGACAGACTCCTCCCCACTTAGCCTGCTGGACTGGTATATGCAAACCCTTACCGCTGCCCAGCATTATGCATAAAAATGGAATTTGTTATTCTATGTAAATGGTCTTTTATGAAAACAGCAGCTGTGAAACTGCCATTTATGCAAGATTTGAGGCATGAATGCCGCCATTCCCGTAAAAAACCTTTAATGCAGAATAATGAGCAGCCATTTTTACACATAATGGCTCATTAAGGGGATGGGTGGCCACACAGCACTCCCTGGGTGCTCGCCAAACCATCCAGCAAGGGTTTGACAAGCACCCTGGAACTGCAGGTGGAGGTGAGTCCATCTATCCCTATCCCATATGCACTTCGCCATGTGTTGCTAGGCAGATTTCAACCTTGAAGTTCTTACATGCTGGCAGGAACTCTTGCTGCAGAACTCTATGACAGAGCTCGGTTAAGCATGGGGGCCTGACAGACAAGTCGCTAAGCCATGGTTAGGGCCACTAACCCTTTTGCAACATATGGTTAGTGAGGGTGGTTCACTATGGTTAAGTAACCACCTTGGTTAGGAAAAACGCCCTACACACCACATGCTAAGTCGTCATGATTAGATCAAAACGCTTCACCATCATGGCTTAGCGACTTGTCTGAACAGGGACAGTATCTTATGGTGCAATCAACAGCACTAATATCAACATCTGCTTTGCTGCCTATTCAATATAGTATGTTCAATATAGGACATACTCTCCATCAGTGTGCATTCTTCTTCTTGCATATACTTGGGGCAGGAAAGGATTTGCAGTTTAGGCAATACACAAGATCACAGAGTATGAAACTCTGCTTACAGATCCTAAATTTACTGAATCTGATGCTGCAGCATTGCTGAAACTAAGCATATGTAGATCTGATCAGGGTCCAATTATTACTAATCTCCATTGCAAAGGTGTCACCATCCCCAGGCCTCCATCACTGTAACCCTTTGGGCAGTTGGAAGCTCAGAAACAGCTGTAATTTTATTCTAATGATAGTTCAGTAGGTGAGATTTATGGGCAGGGGGGATCAGAGATGTGCTATTTTTCTAATGTGAGTGCTCACCAATCCACAGAGCTTCATATACAGCAGCAAACGGCTGCAGCAACTTTGCACAAGAATCTCTGAATGCTCAGGTGTGTTGGGTTGTGGGGGATACAACCTCATGGTTTGTAAACTTTGTAAATAAGAAGGCAATATTTACTGAAGATGAACTAAACTTTAACTTGACAACATTGCACACATTATCAAGGCTTTTATAACACCTACCATACAAAATCTTTCACCACACAAAATTAACATGTTTTTCTTACTATTCTTGACAGTCACCTGTACATGTGTGGATTCTACTCTACAAAACCTCAATAAGTAAAGCAGTCAAAATGAATTATGAAAATTAGACAAGTTTACTGAAATAGAATTTTACCATAGTTTCTGGTAATACACACTGGTATTTATTTTACTGATATTTACTGTACCATGTGCACATAAATTAAATTGTAATGTCAAACCATATTTATTTTTTAAAAAGATTTTTATTCCGCTTTTCAGGTGGAAAAAGTGGGTTATATGCAAACAACACAACAAGTCAGTCCCTGTCCACAGGCTTAGAGTCTAGAAGACACAACACAAAAGGGGATGGGGAAGGAAAAGTAAAAAAGCAAGCTCACGCACAAATCCTAGCTTTTATAATGGTCAGCTAGAGATGTTAAATGTGTGGAAATGTTGAAGCTTGGGGGAAAAACACTTTCCCCATTTTTTATGTAGGAAGAAACTTTTTTCCTGAAAAAAAATTGAAATGTCTAATACTTTCTTTGCAAACCTATTTTACTGCTTTAGCTAACTAAGTTATAAATGCCGCATTTTATGCTTTAGCAACATAAAATGCACCATTTATAACTTAGCACATACAATTGTACTTTTAATAAAACTTACAGAGCAATCCTTTGCATGTTTACAGAAAGATTTCAGCTTCAAAAATTTAAATGCCTTAGTTTGTACAAGCAAAATTGTAAATATACTCAAAACTAGAAAGATGTAAACTGCTGCACACTATGCTACTACACAAATGTATCTTATTTTTTCCATCTGAGAAGTAGTGAAAAAATAAAAGTTTAAAATAGAAAACAACAAATTTTGTAGTCAACAAAAATGTATTACTGGACAAAAACAGTCTCATGCGGTCACAATATTAAAGACTAGCAGCACATTTGGATTTTGAGTTAACTTTATAGCAACATTTGAGTATTGTATATTTTATACAGTACACACAGGCATTATCAATCTCCTATGTAGTAGAATGTCTTACATACCATACATTTTAAATAACCTTATATTAAAAAGCATTTCATTCATTCCAAAAAAAGACATTTAATAGGCACATTTTTCAGTGTCTTTGTTCCTCAAACTTTCCAATTTTCTGTTGGAAACATTGGGGGAAAGTCCTTGGAAAAACAGCATGGGGGGGGGGAACACATCCCCCATGCCCCCAATCTTTCTGTTGTTGTTTTTCTGGACCTCCAAATCTCTATGACCAGCTGAAAAGGAAGGAGTTCAGGGAGAAGAGGAGCCCAATGAAGCTGGACTTTCAATCCAGCTTCCCAACTGCTACAGCTTGATGGAATGGCTGCTGCCAGTACTAGATGAGGGAAGAGCCCAGCTGAGCTTGTCTTTCAGCAGACTTGATGGAGTGGCCCTGCCTCCCATCTCCCTCTATTGCAGTTTAATCTAACTGCTATTAAGTTGAGCTTAAATGCAACCAAGGATTTTAACATTAAAGGCACAAGTAAAATAATATAGTAAAACTAAATTTAATTATTCTAGTTTAACTTTTGATGTTTCATGTTCATTTTACCTGTTAATTTTTTTTAAGTACAAAAGTTAACAAAAACTGTTGGAATACAAAAACAAAAAGTTACATTCCTTTGGAAGATTGGCTGTATCCCAAGAAAAAATATCCTTGCATTTTTTCCTTTTTTGGGCAGAGAGCACAGTAGGTTTTGTAATGTATAATGATAACTTCTCATCCATTATTTCATCCAAATTTGACTAATACTATTAAAAACCGAGCTAAGAACGAACTTACCTTTTTTTGTTTATGCTTAATACTTGCTCTAGTACAAAATTGTCTATATAATTAAACATACTCAGCTTGTCATTAGATTTGTGATAAAAATAGGCCTCAGAGGGAAAGAGGAAAGAAGTTCAACTTTTGAAGAAGCAGCTGCTAGAGACACCAGCCTCTCTCTTTTTCGGAGGGAAAGGCCTCAAAACAATATTCGTACTACAAGTCACGATCGCATCTTGCAAGGAGAGGAAGTTCTACAGTGTCGCAAGACAACTTGCCATCTAGTTGCTGCTATTGCCTGGCTGGTGAGAAGCCTTACCTGTGGGACTTATCTGCCTTCTTGCAGACTCTGGTCCAGCGAACTGCCACCCCCAGCTGCAAACAACTCTGGGAGCTGAGGCATAAAAGGTAGGCCCCTGCAGGGGTGGGATTGCCACTGAAAGGGGCAACACCAAAGGCTGTTACCCCTTTGGGGAAGCCACTTCAGGGGTATATATGAGAAAGAGCCTGTTCGAAAGGCTGGAGGGGGGTTGCTTACTTCCAGTTTAGGTCTGCCTCTACTTAACACTGTGGGCGGGTACTGCCAGTTTGCAGTAGCAAAGTTGTGCTTTCCAGGGAAGGGAGGAAATGATGGGAGTCAGGGAGCAGCCATCACAGTTATACAGGACAGAGGGATGTAGGAAGTGTGTGTGGGGGGGGAAGCAGCTGCACCCTAATAAGAGAAAGAACAGCAATAATGTGCTGGCTGTCCCCAAACTGTATCTCAACTCAAATAACCTGGATGGCCCTGGCAACAGAACCCTTGGGTTGAAACTGCTGCTAGTGAATGCCAGGTCAGTGAATGGTAAAACAACTGCTATCCAGGACTTGATTCTGGATGAGCATGCCAGCCTGGCCTGTATCACAGACCTGGCTGGACAAATCTCCTTTGCTCACCAG
Source organism: Elgaria multicarinata webbii (assembly GCF_023053635.1). Classification (NCBI taxonomy): domain Eukaryota; kingdom Metazoa; phylum Chordata; class Lepidosauria; order Squamata; family Anguidae; genus Elgaria; species Elgaria multicarinata. Next base: position 56,622,044 of record NC_086177.1, read on the forward strand.
GGTTCTCTGTCCAGCCGTGGGCAGGGAATTGGAGTGGCAGTGATCTATCGAGATTCCATCCTTCTGACCAGGTGGCTTGTCCCACAGTTTTCTTGGTTCAAGTGTGTGTATCTGAAGGTGGCTGCACAGGACAGAATAGGGATTATGTTGGTGTACCATACCGTCCACCTCACTGTTCAACAGTCTCCCTTCCTGAGCTAACCAGGGTAGTCTTGGGTTTGTGTTGGAGTCCCCCTGGCTTGTTGCACTGGGGGATTTCAACATCTATGCTGAGGCTCTCCAGTTGTGAGTGACTCAGGACTTCATGTTCACCATGACAACTGTGGGTCTGTCCCAAATGGTATCTGGCCCACCCATGCTGTTGGGCACACTCTGGACCTTGTTTTATGTGTTGGGCAGGATGATGATAATGATCTGAGAGTGGAGGAACTTTCTATAGTTCCGTTGTCATGAACAGATCACTACCTAGTGGGGTTTAAGACCTCTGCAGGGGTGGAGCACTGATTAAGATTGTCTGCCCCAGGAGGCTGATGGATCTGAATAGTTTCCTGACAGCTCTTGGGGATTTTCCTGTTGCTGTGGCAAGCGATTCTGTCAAAGCCCTGGACAATCTCTGGAACTGACATGATAGCTCCTGAGCATCATCTCTCACAAAGTGGAGCCACACCAGCCCCCTGGTTTTCTAGGGAGCTGCCAGCAATGAAATGAATGAGACAGTGGCTCTGTTCAGAAGACACCTTAAACTACGGCTTTAACCATGGTGCTTAAGCCAAAAAGCCTTAAGCACTGTGGTTAAACCCGTGGTTTAAGGTGTCTTCTAAACAGGGCCAGCTACTAGAGCGATGCTGGTGGAAAACTCGAAGATACAATTGAACACAGGCTAGAGCCTATCTAAAGGCCTCCTCTGTGGTAATACATGCAGCAAAAAAATTTTTTTTTCCTCTGCCACTATTGCATCTGCAACAAGATTCCCAGCAGAGCTGTTTCGAGTGGTCAGGGGCCTTTTACACACTGGCCAGCAAAAGGAGAATTCAGACTTTTCGGCAGCTCGCTGAAACAATTTGTCCAGTACTTTGCAAACAAAATCGCTCAGATCTTCTCTGACTTGGACACTATAGTTGATACAGACCCAGTGGATGTAACTTTGGCCTCTGCTTCTCAGTTTCTAACTTCTCAGTTAGATCCTCGCCCTTCCTCGCTCATAAAAGCAGCCAGAGGGGGACTGGCCAAGGGGGTAAGTGCCTCCTTCCGCCAAGGCAGGATTTCAGCCTGCCTGAAGGAGGTGGTGGTAAGACCTCTGTTGAAAAAGCCCTCCTTGAACCCCACTGTATTAGATAATTACCAGTCAGTCTCCAATATTCTATTTCTGGGCAAGGTTTTGGAACATATGGTGGCCTTCCAACTCTAGGGATTCCTGGATGAGATGGATTATCTAGATCCATTTAAATCTGGCTTCAAGTCCTTGTTATGGGACAGAAACAGCTTTGGTTGCCTTGATGGATGACCTATGCTGGGAACTGAACATGGTGTGTGTATCCTTGTTGGTTCTGGTGGACCTCTCAGCGGCTTTCGATACCATTGACAATGGTATCCTTCTGGGCCGCCTCGCTGAGATGGAACTTGGAGGCACTGTTTTACAGTGGCTCCATTCCTTCCTGGAGGGGTGGACCCAGAAGATGTTTCAGGGGGATTCTGTTTGACTTGTTGGCCTGGACTGCTTCATAAAGGTCAGGCAGTGAATATAGAAGTCCACCCAGTCTGCCTCTCCAAAGGACAGAAGTCAGTTGGAGTGCCCATTAGTCAACGGTAGCTTCCTGACACAGCAGGTACACTTTTTGAGGTAGGCATTGGAGGTCATGTACTCCAAAGAGACAATAATGAAAAAAGGGAGAAAATTCATAGAATATAGGAAAGAAGGAAAGAAAGAAGAGAAAGAATAACTCTGTTCAGCATCCCAAGAAGAGACAGTAGAATTTTTGTATATTTTTTTGCCATGAAGAGACAGAACATTCCAAATGCTGCAGCGAACGAAAAGGAACTGAAAGGCAAGCAAGAGACATGTCCACAGTGAACACAGAAGAGGTGGGTGCGACTCCCGCCTAAAATTGTATTTAGCTCTAGAATGTTCCAAATGACTGTCCTGTGCAGGCGCATAACAAATATGTGTGAGTCACAGAGACTATGAAAAAGAACCAGGCTTGCCCCTCTGCAAATGGAAGGGCTTATGGAGGGAACTGAGATCCAGCTGAGGCTTTCTGCTAGAGGAAGACAGTGAGGTAGTGATATTCCCCAATTCCACCTGCCAAACTGTAACATTTCCTTAATGAGTATCAAGCTATGAATCTTGACTTGCATTATAAAGACAAGGGCAGAGACGGGAACAACCTAAGGTTTCAGGCAAAAGTGAATTGGCAGGTGACATTACTTCTTGCTAAGGGCTACTTCCACTGTTAATTTAAGACAAACATACACACCCATGTCATATGATGTGCATAAACATTATATAATAAAGCATTACATGTACTGCTTGTTTCTAAGAAAAAACTAATGAACAAAGCTCTGTTTATGAGAATGAGCACCTTTGCTGGAAAGGACTCATGTATGCAATATTTTCCAAGATAAATCCTACATGCAATCAACATAATAAGATACTTAAAATGTATAAAATTCAACTTACATAGTATTTACTCACATACCTCTCTAGCTACATTTCTATTCTCATATATTGTAAATAATCGTGGGGGGGATTACCCAAAAGTTATGCAGTTTTATAAACAGAAAAAGATGTTGAAATATGAACTAATTCGGAACTGAACATGTTAATATTTAAATTTTTACATTATTGTACATATATATATGAGGCAAAATCTGGGTGCCAAAACCTATGCACTCATACTGCATGTACATTTTCATTAAAGGGATAAATACTTCAATATATAAGAAAAAATACTGCTTTCTCAGTTATCTTTCTCCCCTGATTTTTCAAGTTCACAACAATAATTAGCATGTACTTATATCAATTATCCACTGCTCACCAAATAAAACAGCTAATTATTTCATCACTTTCATCATGTTACTACTAGCAGCCAAGAAACACTTTTCTATATATCTGTATGACATATTTGAGAAGGTAAAAGAATAAAAAAAGTACTACTATAGTGGAACCATAAGATAAAAATCACAAGAGGAATTATAGACACGTCAGATTCACCTATCAATAAGTTTTCCAACCACAAGGCAACAATATTATATAAATACGTATTTTCAAACAACGTTTCAGGACTAATGGTTGTTTCCATAGTAAGTCAAACAATTTTAAAACAAATACATTTTTAACTTGCTCCAAGCTCAAATTTTCCAAAGGACTCTAATTATTTTGCATTAAAGACAGATATACAGGGAGAAGCTTTATTTTGTTTAGATTTTAGATTTTTATACAAGCAATCCAATGGTTCCAGAAACCAATAAGTCTCGGGAAACAATCTCACATGTTACATATTTGCTAATTTAACAATGAGGAATTAAAACAGGCATCCCCATTATCAAAGGAAAAGTTACAAGCCAACTCCTGACAGTCTCCCAAAATATTTACCCCATTCCATTAGACAGTTGGCACAAAAAACTGGAAAGAGCAGAGATCTCCACAGTTATGACTTACAAACAAAAAGCTGTGCTTTTTAACTTTTCTTCCTAGGGCGTCAAATACGACAACAGGCTATATCTGTCAACTATTCCCCTAATATCATGGCATACACTGGGGGAAAGTGGGAAGTTTACACTAGATGTGCTAATCATATACAAGAGTAAAAAAAATATCCACAAACCCAACTCTCATTTATCATTTGATTTCTTTGCTTGTGAAAATTTAGCTTCGAAATTCGAATTATTTTAGTTTCCTTTGTCACAAATATTTTTTTTCTATTAAATCAAGACATGACTAACATATGCAAACATGCAGCTCATATTTCAAGGAGCCAGGTTTTTGAGAATGAATGGGAATTTGTAAGAATACACATAAAGCCTTGCTGAATCAGACCAAAAGTTCAGCTAGTTCAGCATTCTGTTTCTAGCTGCGGCCAGCCAAATGATTCCAGAAAGCTCATAAATAGGACATGAAAGCAATAATCTTCCCCTGTTTGTCGTTAGCATTTGGTGTGTGCAAGCATAATGCCCCTGAATGTAGATGTTTCTTTTAGCTAATAACCATTGACAAGTTGAAGGCCTAGAAGGAATCAGGGGGACAACAGAAATGCTCCCCATAGCTCAAGACTTCTGAACTCTGAATCCACTTAGCCTGGCCCTGAACACAACAGTCTAGCACTACAGTATAACATATAGAGCTATACTGCTGAAGTTCAGGGCTAGGTAAGCATCTAGACTTGAATCTGAGTGTTAAAATGCTAGGTATGATGCTTATTTACTTCTCCCTCTCTCACACTTCCTAGGGATCCCAATGATCCCATTTTGTGGCAGTGAACGCTATAATTTAAATATGCATTGGGCATGTGCAAGTACCCCAGAGTAATTCAGATTATTCTGAATTTTATTTGTATCAGCTTCATTTGCTTTTGTTAAATTATGTTATTAGATATGAAATGCCTAAAATGATACTAGGTGCTATACATAAAACTCACATACAAAATGTCTGCCTGTATTTATACATTTACATGTGGAGTGGCAGGGGAAGAAGATTACTGAAGAAAATTCAAGCCACTAGGAGAATGCAATCTTATGTCATGCACAGTTTTCAAATACTTAGCAGAAGTTATCAGTAATTATAGAACTCTGTTATTCCCACTTCATTTTGCTAGAAATTTTCTCATATGGCCTTTTCTTTTCCCATTTCTGCATTTAAGATCTGATTCTTATGAATTATTTTATTTTATAAAAATGCATACACTGCCCTTCAGCCAATTTGTTCCCAGGGTAGTTCACAACAATAAATACAAAATCAGAATACGACAATCAAAAATAGTAGGACCACCAATTAAAAACAGCAGACTAAAACAATTAGAGCACAGAACTCAAAAAGCCTGGAAGAACAAAAAGGTATTCACCCAATGCCAAAAATATGGCAATGTAGGTAGCAGGTAAGACTCTCTGGGAAGAGAGTTCCATAAATAAGGCACGAACACTAAAATACGCCCTCTTTCCTATTGCTACCAGCAGGATCTCAGATGGGAGGCGCATCCATAAGAAAGCACCAGTTTTAAAATCTCTTCACTGGCTGCCGATTAGTTTCCGGGCGAAGTACAAAGTGTTGGTTATTACCTTTAAAGCCCTACATGGTTTGGGTCCAGGCTACCTGCGGGATCGCCTTCTCCCATGCAATCCGCCCCACACACTCAGATCCTCTGGGAAGAATCTGCTTCAGCTAGTATAAACTAGATTAACAACTGTTATCCAGAGGACCTTCTCTTCTGCTGCTCCCAGACTGTGGAATGGCCTGCCAGAGGAAATTCGTCAACTTGACGGTCTTTTGAGAATTTAAAAAAGCAATAAAGACTGATCTATTCCAGCAGGCCTATCCAGTGAAATTTTAGAATGTTTTAATGATATTTTAATGTTTTAAAGATGTTTTAATCATGTATGGTATGTTTTTAATCAGTTTTTAATGTATATTTTATATAATGTTTTTACACTGTTTTATACTTTGAATGGTTTTAGTTTTTGTGAACCGCCCAGGGAGCTTCGGCTCTTGGGCGGTATAAAAATGCAATAAATAATAATAATAATAATAATAATGAGACAAGTCAGAGTTCCAGGTTCAAATGTCACGATAAACAACCCAGGAACAGATCAGAAGCCGGACAGGAGCAATCAAGCTGTGGTGACAGCTCAGGATTTTTTTAAAAAATTGGGTTGTCATTGCATGCAAACCGGGCCAGTATACAGATGGTTCCTTCCTAGACAGTGATGAGATGCAGACTGCTGCATCATGTGCCTTCACACCATGTCCTAGGACCTAGAACCATTATCCATTATTAGCACAAGGGTAGACACTGAACCATGGGTAAGGCCAAGAAGAGGAGTCAAGGGAAGGAAATATGCAAGACAATAGTTAAGAGTGGCAACACTGCATTTGCAGATGTGCAGATGGGGCTGCTATGCAGAGGAGGTAGGGATGAGAAAAAATCCACCAGTGACTTGATGAGATTTTTTAACTGAATGGTTTTAACGGCTGTTTTATCTGCTATGTTGTTTTAGTGCTGCTTTCACGGCTTTGGTTGTCTAGTCTACTGCTATCATGATCTCTCTAAAGTATTATGTTGTTCTTTTATGGCCTTTTGCTATTTGAATATTTTATCTTAAACTGTAAAGCAGATTATACATATCTGAAATAAACCTATATCAGATCAATTTTATACTTGCTAAATGTTAGCTTTAAAATGCATGATACCTTAAAAAAAACCTTCTCTTACCCATGAAGGGGTAAAAAGCAGAAACCATTCTACTCCCCTTTCTGAAGACTGCCAAGAAATAAACCAAACACATATCAGCTTCCTTCTAAAGTGCAAACTCAATTATCAATAAACACAGTTTTAACTACACAGACATTAGTAGACACAATTAGATTTAGAAGTTGAAGGATGACTTTTTTCCAGGCTTTATACACAGGATCATTATGGAGGACAATTCTAAATAATGCTAGTGATAGAAAATACAGAAAAAGATAATAGTTATTCCAAGTTTATTCTGATGTGCTGGTAAAGTCATATATTTCTGTACTTTCTTTTTAACTATAATATTTATAAAGTAAATATTAGAAATATTTGTCATCTATATTAGCATGTATAAAATGTAATAAATAAATAAATAAATACCTTGCTCTTTACCAATGGCATTCTAATTGTAGCAGAATCAGAATGACTGGGTTCAGACTATCATGCAGGGGAAAGAAGCCATCAAGGATTCTCTCCATGCCCCTGCGCATGCCAAACACAACCACCATTTGCACAGTCTCTCATTATGGGTGGACAAAACGCCAACTCCATTATGGGGGATTATGCAAATGGTGGCCACACTCAAGGGGGCAATGGGAGAAGCCACAACGCCTTCTTCTCAATCGTCAGAATACACACCCCAGTCAGTTTGTGAGCTCCCTTTCCTTAAGGACTATATTTGTGAAAAAATACATAAGCATGAAGAACTAGGTCTATATTTTAACAGGGTGCCTTTTTTTTTAACAACAGATTTAACATAGACAATAAACTGATACCAGATGGAGAGAGCTGGAGATTCTTTCACCTGAACCTTTTAAACTCAAATTTGGTAAATTATGGCCATTCATCATAGTTTACAATTATTGCTTCTTAGTTGTTTATCCAGACACTGCACAAAATGTTGCTGCTATAAGTGTATATGATGGGCCCTGTTTTTGAATTAGCTGTAATCACATCATTTTAGAATTTACATCTATTCAGCAGAACAGTGTGCATGAAGAGTAGCTTCCTGAGCCCTGCACTCATTTTCTCCTTGTGGGGAGAGATGCATGGCAACCACTCACTCACAGAGCTTCTGTCTTGCTGGGATTCAGCTTGAGTTTATTGACCCTCATCCAGCCCATTTCTAAGTTTAAGCACTAGTCCAAAACTTGCACAACCTCTCCTGATTCAGGTGTCACAGGAAGATATAGTTGCATGTCATCAGCATACGGATGGCATTTTGCTCCAAATCCTGTAATGACCACTCCCAACAGCTTCATGTAGATGTTAAATAACACTGGGGACAAGATGGTGCCTTGCAGTATCCTATAGCTCAATTGCCAAAGGGTTGAAGAATGGTCACCCAATCTTACTCTCTGAAATTGACCCTGCAGGTAGGAAACGATCAACTGTAATGCAGTGCCTCCAACGCCCATCCCACATTCTTTTTCCAGGGGGAAAGAATTGTGAATAATAGCAAAAGCCAATTAGTGAATAAACAGCGTTGCACTCCCCTGTCCCTCTCTCAATAAAGGTCATCCATCAGGTCAACCATGGCTGACTCAGTGCCGTAACCAGGTCGAAACTCAGATTGAAATCAGCCTAGATAAGCAGTGTCCTCCAAGAGTGGTTGCAGTTCTTCCACATATCATTGCTGCCTACTGTCTCACAGCTAATGAAGAAAGCTTCTATGTTTCCTCCTGTGTGGTAAGACGGAAACACTCCCATACCAATTTGAAAGGAGAAAGGATTTAATGATCTGTATGCAACAGGTTTGGACTTGGGTGCACAACTCAATTCTCATCTGTTCCAGTTTCAAAAAAAATCCTCAACTCAAGTTCATGTTGCCTCTGAACATCTTTCTCCCTCCTCTCTGCTTCCATACAGACCATCTCAAGCTTGAACTTAATTCTCCACAAATTTATGTAGACAGGATTCCTTTCCAAATCTTTGTCAGATCCCTTTAACTTGGATACTTTCTTAGAAGGCATTCTCTAATTTTTGGTCTTTAAATATGATCCACACTGTCTTAAGCAGGAATGGAACAGAGAAATAGATTGTCCTATTTTGTCTGATCAATGGATTGCTATCTGTGGTGTGTCTGTAGATCTTCTGTAATGTCTTATTCAGAAAAAAAGGCAGGTTGCTTCTCTGTAACTGTAGCTCTTCAAGTGGTCATCTGTGAATTCACAGGCACAAAGCCCATATGTGTGATGTGCAGAGACCACACAGAACTACTCTTATTTCGGATCTATTGGACACCACGAAGTCTCTTTAATAAAGTTTTGTCTAACTCGGCTAGTTGTTAGAGATATAATACAGTTAATGCTTCTTTTAATCATATGTTTTGGAGACACCCCACAGTTGCCTTCTCTTGGGAGGAAGTTACCATACAGATAAGCTTCTTATTGGAATACTCTTAATATTTACTGATGTGCATGTTCTTCTAAATTATTTACCGGCTTCTTCAAATTTAACACAGGGCCAGCTTAAATGAAATTTTCGTACCCTTTTGACCGCCAAAAGATGGATACAACAACACTGGAAGGATAAATGCTAATCTCCCACAATTCAATGGATAGAAGACATAACAGCGCTAGCAACATTTGAAAGAGTAGTATACTGGTACCTCTTGCAAATGGACCTATATATGGATATTTGGTCAGCTTTTATTGAAGTTTATCTATAATCTTTTTGTTGTTGTTTTTTAGTATGTTGTAATAATTGAAATTGAGATCTTTAAAGTATGTAGCTATATTAGTTTTTTATTTTCTCTTACTCTTTTGTTTGTTTTGTTAAAACTCACAATAAAAACTTTTATTAAAAATTATTTGGTCTTTAACTAAACCAAACAATACTTTAAAAATACTGGATTGTAATTCTTCTGTGATCTTTTTCATTAAAATTCTAGTCATCCACACTCCAGGTTATTCAAGGCTTTTATGCTATCTTTAAAAAAAAAAGCACAAATTCTGATTTCACAAATTCAAATGCCACCACTTTGCTACCAAATTGTCCATCACATCTCAACTTTCAATCCCTTCTCTCCCTCTCTTCTCATTCACAACCTGTTTCTGATGCTACTCACTAAGTAACTTAACTAACTCTGGCCCCTATTTCCTTTCACTATCTCACCATTCTAATTCCACTCCCTCCTTCCCTGTCCTCCTCCTCACATTCCATTCTGGTCTCAGCTGTCCATTACTTCCTCCACTCACTCTTCGATTACAGTGATATTGCCTCAATTACATGGTATTAGACTGTAATTTTATGAGGTCAATAAATCAACCATGCAGGTTGCATGGTGTAGAATAAGCTTGTTCTAAAAACCCAGTTTAACTTCTCCCACTTATCCAACCTTAGTATCTGTGTTTATCAGTATCTACTCAACCCTGATCTAGCATATACAGCCTGGTTACTGGATATAACATAAGTACAAGCTGTCACAATCAAGTGAAGAGGTGGTAAACCATTTCAAAGTAATGGCACTTACTTTCAAAAGCCTAAATGGCTTAGAACTCAAATACCTGAAGCACAGCCTCCACCCAGCCAGCATGAGCACTAAGATCTTCAAATGAGGCCTTTCTCCAAGTACCATCAGTTGGTAAAGTGTTTATATATCTACAAGAAAAAGGGCTTTTCTGGGGTGGAGTCCCTAACTTTAATATGCTCTCCTCAAGGAGTTTGACTTGCGCCAATACTACTTCAGTGTCAGGCCAAGACATTTTTATTTGCCCAGACATGTTTAATTGGTTTTATGGCCTCTGCCTGCTTTATAGTTTTGTTGTCTCTGTTTTATTGAAAGATGGTTTTTTTTATACTATCTTTTTATTGTGCACTGCTCTGGAACCCATTTGAACAAGGGACAGTTCAGATTCTTCAAAAATAAAATAAAAAGATATAAACACAACTTTTTCTGGGCTGTACCAGTTCAGAACAGTTTGGTGTTCACATGACAATGTTCCTCCTCCATCTGAAAAGATTCCCGCAACATAGAAAACTAGAATATACACGCTTGGACCTTACAGAAATCTTCAGAGGCTCTTTTCCAGATACCTCAACCAAATGAGATGAGATAGATGGCTACTAAGGAAAGGGACTTTTCAGTGGTGGCAGCCTAGTTATGGAATACCCTCCCCTCCCCGGAAAAGCTCACCTGGCCCCTATGATGTGGTCTTTTCAGAACCAGGTGAAGGGCTTTTTATTCTTCCAAGCTTTTTAGTTCTTCAGTTAAAAAAAAATGCTAATTTGTTTTAAGGAGCCTGTAGCTGCTGCCATATTAATTTCCCATGAATGCATCTGAGCACATTACTTATCCTTTGTGACTAGCTATGTCCACCTATGACAGCCATTTTACGGTTGTGCTCAAGACAGTTTCTCAAATTTCCAAATGTGCCCACAGGCCCACAACATTGCTTACCTCAGGTGCTTATACTTCCTCAGGGAGGCTAACAACAATTAAAACCAACCATAAAGTACAGTAAAATTCCAAAATACAATACAAAAAAAGGAAGGTACAAGAGATAACACACTGACAAAAATGTATCTATCCAATAAAACAAAAATCCACATGAACAAGAAGATTTTTCCAGTATGGGAAAACTCTGTAAGAGAGGAAGCCAAATAACCCTTCTAGGGCAATAAATTCTACAGTTTAGATGTGGCCATGGAGAAGGCCCTCCTGTCTCCAGTAGCTATGCATCCTCCTTCAGATCTTAGGTCACAGCCAGGCTGTTATGGAAAGAGACCATTCCTAAGATATCTCAAATCTAAGCCATGTAGTATTTAAATATCTGCCCAGAAACACTGGTAAGCAGCGCAGCCCTTGAAGGACATGTGAAATATGATCCTAGAAACAAGCACCTGCAAGCATTCTTGCTGCTGCATTCTGGACCAATTGCAGTTTTCAAAGACTGAAGAGATAGTCCCATATAAAGTGCATTGCAGTAATGCAGACTAGATCTAAATAAGGCATGTGTCACCATGGCCAGAAAGATCAGAATCCTCCCACTCCTGCTGCCTTTTTTAGGCTTCTCCCCACCTTTTTACTGTTATCAATTATGTTTGCCAGCTCCAGAGTTGGCTTGTGCTCCCCCAAATTCCAGGGACATGTTGGAGGCATTGGGAAGACTACAAATCCAACACTACCCCTTATTTGCCCAAGACATGTCACAGAAACTCTCTTTTTTGCATCCACTGACAGAGACACAAGACTGTACTTCTCTTCCCTCCAAGCTTGTACTTCTCTTCCTCTCCCCTCAGAAGTACAGATCCTAAACATCCTGTGGCCCTGGGACACCCTCTCATGGATCTTAATGTAGCTTAAGTGTTATATTCAAACAAATTCAAAGCTTTGCTTCAAAATTATTTTTATCAGAACATTTTAAAATATATTAAGACCTGACCACTCAGTAATAAACTCCTCTTACATTACATAGACGTTGACTGCGTTCAGACAACACAATAGTCAATGGTGGGGTAATAATCAACTCAACAGTTGTTTATCTAGGGGGTACTCCCCACACAACATAATAATAATCAACCGTGATGTGGATTACGATCAGCACTAAGTTGACTAAAATCTATCCTGCCAGCTGGACTAGAGTGGCAGCCACTGCTTTGACTGCTCTTGCCTTGCAACTCTGTGGCTGACAAAATAGCCAATGGTGGTCGAGGAAATAACTAACAGTGCCCTACACACAACGTGATAATCAACAGTGGTTCAAATAGCCAACTCTGCACAGCATTGGTTATTTCAGCCAAATAACCAACCATTGGTTAATAAACTCCCTCCACACAACGTGATAACCCATGGTGGGTTAAATAACCCACCATTGACTATTTAAACCACCATTGGTTATTGTGTTGTCTGAACCAGTCATTAAGAAAAAAAATGAAAGCACTAAAAATAGTTAAAGTACTAATTTCAGCATGCCTGAGAAATTGTGTACATAAATGTGTGCATATCCTAGGGATAGTCATCTGAAAAAAGTGAATTACAACTTTGATTTTAGATTTGACTAGTTGTAAAATTTAGTGGAAAAGTTTCCACAGAAAAATATAGCAGTAGAAAACATTCCAGAACGATTTCCACCACACATCATTTAGTCACACTTAGAACTTGATGTTAACAGAGTACTTTCAAGTGTTGCAGAATACAGAATATCTTCAGAGATTTGGCACAAAGGTGCAATCTAGAAGTTCACAAAGCATACTGCTACTGCAACATCGCCTCAAGGCTTTTTTATAACACAGCTGCCAACTCCTCTTTCTTTTCACATGACTTGTATTCCTACATCTTCTGCATCAAAGGAAGTATTGAGTCTGAAAATATGGACACAAAAATCAAGGAACAAAGTAATGTGAAATGAGCTGAGAAGCTTGCTTCAATTTTGGTAAACTTTCCATTTTCTAGACCTATTGATGCTCAGCATGAAAGTTCAGAATAAGCAGTTATGAATTTCTCAGATACTAGTTGATAAACGTATGCTACTATTTTTTTTAAAAAAAACTGTATTGTGTTTTGGGATGGAACAGGATAATAAATAAGGATGACTAATTTAATCTATCAGCAGTTATGACAACATTTGCCATATGCAATGATAAAACAACCCTTAAAGATTTCTAAAATTTATGTTGCACCATTGAATGGCCAAATTGGTATTCTTAGGCTGGCTTACAAAAAGAAAAAATATAAAATGTTACAAAACAAAAATAAAGCAGCACAGCTCAAGAATTCCAATCAATAGTATGATATGCTATAACTGAACATCAGTATGTATTGTCTCTCCTTATTTCATTCTAAGTGTGGTTTATGAGATTCTTTGCCACAAAATTTAATTTATTCTGTTTTCACATGGTAATTCTAAATAAAAGATTTTCCTATGCAATGTATTTAACCCAAGTAATAAATGATTACTTCTTGTTTGGCCCTTGGGCAAGACACCCCCAATGTCCCCCTCTCTCAGTGAGTCTATCTTCTCACCACCATTGTTACTAGCTACTATTGCTCCTCCTCTCTCGTAATTGCTACCATTTGCTAGTTTGACAAGCAAACATGCACTTGAACAAGTAGGCAATGATATCTACGACTGCTCTTTCCCATCACCATGGCTGCCAGTGAACAAGCAGGTTGCAATGGGGGAAAGGCGGGGAAACTCTATAGAGCTCTTGTCAGCGGGCCCGTGCTGTCGTGTCTCCCCCTGAGTCCTCATCATCAGAGGATCAGCATCAGCAGGCTGCCAGAGGTCAGAAGCTACCTGGTGTCAGGAGTTAAAAGGTTCAGAGCAGCCCAGGAAAGATGCTGGAACCCTCACACTCATTAGCCTGCACTCAGCTGGGGTGGAGGAGCCCTGTGATCCCCTTCATCACTATCCAACTCTGCTAAAAGGGCTTCAGCCAGGTTTTGCCTTCCCCCTGAAAGTAAGGTCAGCTACTAGTCCCTTCCCCAGGATTTGCTGGAGCTTCCCCTTCATCCTCTGATGAGGCCTCTGGCAGAGGTATGACACCTGCTGGGCTGTGGGCCCTTGGCAACTGCCTGAACATGCCTACCCTTGACACTAATCCTGGGAGTAGTAGGCCAAAACATCTGTGGGGCACCAACTTGTCTAACCCTTAGGGATTTAAATATATTAAGCAGTATAGAAGTATTGTTAACAATAATAAATTTCATAAATATAGTTTTTACCTTTAGGTGTTTAAACCTCTCACTACAACTACTGAAGGCAAAAAATAAGAGTTAGAATTCCAGTAAGACACCATCAACTTCACAAGGTGCACCTGGGGCTACATGAAATTCACAGGTTTCTTCACTTAAGATTCCTGACCTGTATTACTAGATTATATACATTCTTGGATACATATACATACAAATATATCCCTTGAGGGAATGGGAGAAGAAGCAGGAACAGCTGGGTGAGCTCCTCCTACCACCTATCTTCCAGTGGTGGTCCCTCCCCCAACTGCCACCAGAAGGGCATCTGAGGAAACATATCACCCTGAGGGGGTGGGAGAAAAAGCAGATTATGCTTTGAGCTCAAAATATTTTTTTAAAACAAAACAGCAGAAGAGAAGAAAGAGGAACAGGCCAGCAAAGAACAGGCCAGACGGACAATGGATGCAGTGCATACCTGAGCTCAACAGATAGATTTCCATCTATGTGGGTAACTGAATCAAGCATCACCATCATGCTTCCCCCACTCTTCTGTCCTAATCCCTTTCCCTGTGCCCTGTGTCTTTTTAGACTGTGAGCCTGAAGGCAGGGACTTCCAATTGTGATTGTTGAAAACTGCCCTGGGAGACTTTGGACTAAAGAATAGGATATAAATGCTTTGAATGAATGAATGAACGAACAATAAATCAATGGCCCCATTCAGAAGACACCTTAAACCACGGCTTTAACCACGGTGGTTAAGCCAGAAAGCCAGGCTGTGTTCAGAAGACACCTTAAACCATGGTTTTAACCACGGTGGTTAAGCCAGAAAGCCTTAATACATGGTTTAAGGTGTCTTCTGAACCCAGCCTGGCTTTCTGGCTTAACCACCATGGTTAAAGCCGTCTTCTGAACGGGGCCATTATAATCAATATGATCAGATATAATCAAGAAGCAGCTGACATGGCATTTGCTCCAAGAGATTGAGTACACCTGATTTTACATGTTGAGAAATAAATATGACTGCTTCCCTAACCAGGCTAAGATCAAGAAATGGATGAAAACACTACCCTGGAAAGTTTAGATCTAGTATTTATCTTACCAGGAAGTCAGCATCACTGTACACTTGTAAAGTCTGTTTTATATATTGCTAATGGTCTCTGATTAATGCTAGAAAATGCTTTTCCATGAAGGCAGTCCACTTTGAATGGAGTAATGCTTCAATACCTCTAACACAAGTATCAGTCTAAAGCACAAAGCATTTACTATAAGCAGCTGAAGATAGCATAAGAAGAACACCCCTTCTATTTGCCCAGATACATGTACTAGATGTATCTAATTGTTGCATCCTACCGTATGGACAACTGACTGGCAACTGTGATTATGAGAATATGCAAAGCCTTAGTGTAAATACGTATTTTTAAATTTTATTAATTTTCCAAATACAAAGACAAACTTACAAACAAACAAAATTAAAATTACATCTAGTTTAAGTCTTAACTTAACATTTAACATATTTCTCCCTTTACTTTACAAGCAAAAATATGGATGGAATCCAATGGCTGCTCCGAGATGTTATTTATGATTCTTCATAATAGCAAATTACATTTAGTCTCTTTTCCATAATCTGTTGCTGCATATGACACTGATTCATATATGAAATAAAATCATGCCATATTATATAAAAATCAAATATTTAAACTTTCCTTTAGTTAATTTGAGTTGCTATGTCAATTTTTCTACCATGGCTATTTGCCACAGCTCAATGTATCAAGTCTTTGATGTTAAAAGTTCTGCACTTTTAACTGTTACCCTATGAGCTGCCATCTAATTCCTTCAATATCACGTTTTCATTTTGTTCTTCCCATACTGTCATAGTGGTGTGACATATATAGTTTGATGTATAATATTTGCCATTTGTGAAAATAATCAGGTTCGGAAACTGTTACACAAAAGGACATGACGATTGACCACCACCTTGCTGATAACAGTTTCTCCAATATTTTCTATTATTTGTGTTTGCTATCCTTGCCAGACACACCATCATAATATACCATCAGTGCAATAACTTTAAACAATTCTCATTAAGGATTGTTTTCAATTATCCCATACATTTTGCTTTATTGTTGTCCAAAAATCATATTCCCATATTATTTTCAATCCATCTGAGTACCTGTATCTATTTCAATAAAATGTGTGTAAATTTTAGAGACTCATCATTTTGTAGTAATTATATGTTCCAATAAATACATTCAAATTGTCATATTTTTAACGATACTTTCTTACTAAAGAAGGAAAGGTATTTTAAGATACATGGGACTGTTGCAATAACCCTCCACTGTTTAGCTGCTTCAAAGTTGATGAGTTCCTCTCCCACCCATTTACAAAAAGAGGCTACCACATGGCTGGAAGCTTCTAGAGTTTTATCGACAACTAATTACCAGAACCCTTATTTTTAAAAATGAGAAAATAAAGTCATAGAGAGGGGAAAGGTATAATCGACATATCTGGTTTGCTATCTCACCAAACTTCCTCAATAGCTTCCTTTAACTGATTATAGATCATAGGTTATCAACTACGGCAACTAAATCTGAGCCCTACAATCAATATACAAACTTCATGAACTGATCATGAAATAGGGATAAGGTCAAGTTGGCTCTATAACATCTATTATAATATGGCCTTCAGTTTATATACACATTCGGAGAGCACCCTACCACACTTTGATGTTATATAACTTGCCATCACAGCCTTAAGATCCCTACAATATACAATCTGCAGCTGTAACTTCTTTCATCATGGGAACAAAAAAAGGATGAACAAGGTTGAAGGGTCTATTTACACTACCTAATTTGAAAAGCTGCAATTATGATCAAGTGCCTAAACTGGATCTATCAAAAGTTGGGCACATCATTGTGCCTGTTCACATGATCACCGCAGCCCACCAGCTGCCATTTTGAATATGCAAGCCACAGAGGGTGTATGCCATGGCTTGTTGTGTCATGCCAACCTGGGTGGCATGGGTTCCGCGAGATCTGTTGTAGCATTATCTGAGGGCTGTTTAACCCTTGTATAACCCACACCACCTGCCTTCACAAGACTTGACAAGCCACTGCATGTGCCAGCAGCAATTTGCATCCACTGGGGGCTGGGATAATGAGAACCTAGTCACTGATTTTAGCACTATTAGGTGCTAATAGCAACAAGTAAATGTCAGCCTGGAGCAATGTCAGTTGTCATGGACTCAAAGGGCCATGTGAATAGGACCTAATAAGAAGTTAAAATGGTTGAACCCTGAATCTTTACTCCTTTGTAACACAATTAAATTCCTTAAGAACATCAGAAATATTTAATGCATACTGTGTCATTTCTACTTGTATGGCTCTATTTCATATCCGATATCTTATAGGTACCTGCCTCTATCCAGTTTATAGATGTTTAAGTTCAGTATACAATGAACCCCAACAACATGTGACATCTTAAATTTGTCATAACTCAACCTGAGTTTTAGAAGAAGGCATGGGTTGTCAAACATTTTATTCAAAAGGACTCATTAGTAGAATTTATCCAGGATCCAGGCCAGCCACAACACTGAAATAACTTCAGTCCTAGTATACAGCTATAAAAACTCCCATGAATCACCTTCAGGCAACCCACATACATAAAGCTCCTACATAAGACTCTGACCCACTGCACTGTGAAAAGGGGTGTGTATTTTAGCTTAACAAGCCCTTAAAGCAGGGATGGGGAATATGTGGCTCTCCAGAAATTGTTGGACTGCACCTCCAATCATACTTCACTATCAGCTTTGTTGCGTAGATATGATGAGAGTTGTAGACCAACAACATCAGGTGGGCTACATGTTCCCCACCACTGCCTTAGAGACAACAGGATTTAATCATTGAGCAATTCTGAACAAACTTTATTAGGAAAGTTACGTGAAATATGGAGAAATTAGAAATGCATCTTTCTAGGTAGAGTGCTGTCATAAGCAGTCTCCTTTAAAGAAGTATGATAAGGAACTACTTATTAACTGAAGAGTCACTTGTTTAATCTGCTTTAGTTCAGAATCTAAGACACTAAAATATAATTGTACAGTACAATCCTATACAAGTCTACTCAAAAGTTAAATCCCACTGAGTTCAGTGGTACTTACTGCCAGCTAAATGTGTAGAATTGAAAGGAAAAAAATTACAGCTAAAAACTGATGGATTCAGTCTTGTCTACAATTCTGGTACCACCATTCCTACGAGTTTTCCATCATGTTTTGAGTTAATACATATCCTTAATCCCAGATGTAAAGGATAGAAGTTAGGTGGTATTTTGTTTTGTTTTACTTTCAACACTATATGTCTGCTTAATTGTCCTTTCCACAGCACAGGTAATACATTCAATGAGTGACAAGAGTTAATAGCATATTTTCAAGAATCTGGGGGAGGTAGGGTGGAAGGAAACCAAAGCAGTAACATTTCCCCCTTTAAAAAGATAGTTCTTTTGCACACCAGGATTTCCTGGGTTATAGTTGCAGCACATTAACTCTAAACACCTTTGAATACTACTGCTGCCTATCAGAATGTGAAAGCAAAGAAAGGGTATAACCTAAGACATACGAAGAGATGAACAACAGCCTCGTGGAAAAATATATCTCACACACCGCCCTGAATTCACTTACTACCCTCCATCAAACAAGCAAGGAAGCAAACGTCAGCAGACTTTTAAAAGACAGGAACAAAGGAGAATTCTCTCCTACATACTGTTTATGTTTATTGAAAAGAAGCTCATGCAACTTACCAACAAACAGTCCGAATTCACTTCAGATTTGGGGTCCTTTATCATCATTCCGATTTTTTCAAACCGACACTCAAAGCTTTCTCCTGTCGACATGGTGCTGAAGAGATGGTCGCTTTAATCCACAGAAAAGCAAAAACAAAACAAAAAAGAGGGTGTGATCCCTGAGTTGGTACTCCTAGCTCTCCTTCTCAAAGGACTGGGGATGTGCCGAGGTTGTCTTGCATGCTCTCCCCGCCACACATCCTCGCGCGAAAGAGAGTTAAAGCCGAAAATGGGAACAGAGGGGCTACTCCCTCCTGGGGGAGCAGTCTTTCCCACTGCCCCTTCACTCGGGAGTCTCTAGGCTGCCGATACAGCCCTGCCAGTCTTCTCTCGTCTCCAGCCTGGGGCCCCGAGTCTCTGCAGCCACATTTTCCCCAGTGAGGCAGCCGCCCTGGCAGCCAGCGTAGCGGTTCTTCCTCCTCCTCCGTGCCAGCTACCCACCAGCAGCTCCTTTGAAACGAGGGAAGGAAAGAAGAAAGAGAGAGCGAGGCCTACCATGAAAACAGGAAACTTTCTCAGCGCAGCGTCAGCGGGCTGCTCCCTCCATCGAGACGGAGGCCCGGGGAAAGGCACGGCGTCGTTCCCTGCCCAGCTGCAGCGGGGGTAGACGAGAGGGTGCCTGCTGCAGCCCTGGCCCCGCTTCTCCGAGATGGGGGTGGGGGAGCGTGTAAGCCTCCGCCTTGCCCTCCGGATACGCGCGGCTTTACCAACGGCCGCGTAACGGCTGAGGCATCTTCCTCCTTTCTTTGCTTTCCGCGGCCGCCCGCCCCGCCGGTTTTGTCTGGCTCTCGGTCTCTTTCTTCTCGGGTCCCCGCGGCGGCTCGTCACAGTCGCTCTGCTGCTCTCTCCCCTCCCTTTCTTTCCCGACAGGAGCCGCGCTTCCTACACTTCCACCGGGCTTCAAGTGCCGGGCAAGTCGGCTCGGTTCCGCTCCACTCCGCGACCCTGCCCTGTTCCGCAGTTGCTGGGGGGGAAGCCGCCGCCGCCGCCACCACCGCTGCTTTTTCTCCACCCGACGGTGAGGAAACGTGAGCGAAGGCAGGAGGAAAACGAGGCCTCAAAGCGGCCACCACTGCCTCAGTAGCTATTCAAGGAGGGCAGAGTCACACAAATATGTCCGCCTTCCTGTTCAAACAGACTGAGGAGACCGGAGCGAAGAGCGCATGCGCCTCAAGATGGGGGGGGGACGAGGACAACGAGCGCTGACTTCAGCGGCGGGCGGGCGCGCACGCGCGCCTTCTGCGCTGCTCTCTGTCTAGACTCTCCGGTGTCGGTGCGCCGCCGCCTTCTATTAGCACTAGAATGAGCGCGAGCATGACGGACGGACGGCCTGCGCACGTGGAGTGTTGAGGTAACGCTAGGGCAGCTGCTTGAGAGTAGAAGCGGCCAGGAAAGCGCGGGCGCAGCCTTGCCCCGCGACAAGCCACAAGTTATTGAAGCTCGAATGCCGGGAGAGGAGTGGGGGCGGTGTAGTAGGCATTTCAGGGTGTCCGTGCCAAGTGGAAACTGCTCAGCGGTGGTTTGTGGACAGAGGATTAAAGGCCGAGGTTGCTTCTTTGGAATGAGTTCCTTGCGGGGTACCGCCTGCCCATGTCAGCCAACCTCTAGTAAACAAGCGCTCTGGCTAAAGGATGTTGATCTCGTTGAAATATTTCGTGCAGATTCCACAGTTTGTGATAAAATACGGAATCACAGTACGTACTGTGGTGGCTCTACCTCTCATCGATCCCCTGAATACTGGATGGAGAGGAGGAGGATTATCTACGCAGCCTTGGGTTCCTCAGAGGAAAAAAGGCGGGATATAAATGCAACAATAAAATAAATAAATACTGTTTTTGCAAACTTTGGGCAAGATCCTATGCATATTTAGATAGAAAAAGGTTTGCCCCCCCCCATGTATAATTGTGCCCATAAGCAGCAATCCTGTTTACACTTCCTGGCAGGGCCAGTGCCGGACTATTTTGCTTCCTAGGCAAGGCGAGCTACTTGCACCCCCCACCCACCCCAAAAAATACCAACTTCAATTCAGCTGTTCAAGAAGAGTTTCTAAACTATTATACTTTCCTTTTGTTATGTTTTTTCTTAAAACAGCTAATTTGTATGAAACTGACTCTTAAAGGGCAGTACTGCACCCCTCTGAGGTCTGCGCCCTAGGCTGCTGCCTAGTTCGCCTAATGGTAGCGCCAGCCCTGCTTCCTGGGTAGTAAGCCCAGTTGAACTCAGTGGCACTTCTGAGTAGACGGTTATAGGATTGCGCTATCTGTGCCATGTATTTGGTGTTTTGTAAGTTATAGAGGAGTCATTGGAAGCTGCTTTATGCTGAGTCAGACCCTTAGTCTGTCCAGCCCACTATTGTCGATACAGACTCAGCTCTCCAGGGTACACATATACATGGACACACACCCTGCTCCTCTCTCACTGAATTTGTCCATATTGTAGACTACTTCTGCTGAGATCTTCCCTGGGATTTTGGTGATGTTCTAGCAGCTGCACTTTCTGTGCTCAACCTTTGAGTGCAGCTGCTGGAGTGTCATCTAGCTGATGTTCTAGCACAGGGGTGCAGCCTGAGGACAAAATTCTATTTCTGGGAAGTTCTTAGGGGGCGCATTCCAGTGGCGGTGGTGGGGCTAAAGGGCAGGGCCAAAAATAGCATATTTTAGCTTAAAATTTGAACTGCCAACTAAGCTTTAGAAGAGGCATTTCAGTCTTTTAGAATGGGAGGAAAAGCGTGCCAAAGCCAGGAAATAACCAAACAATTGGTGGTTGGGAGAAAGGGGTGGGGCTTTCTAGGGCACTGCAGGTGGCCATGTTAGGGCTTTGTACCTCTGCTTTAGCAGCTGTGCTCAGCCAGCTGGCCATAGAGCATTGTCTTCTCTAGGGAGTCCTCAGAGAGGACCCCAGCAGCCTGCAAAATTGGTGGCAGCAACAAATTAACAGCTTTAGAGAGGCTAGAAGAATTGGTGGGCTGTAGGACAGACCCCACCGCCTTACTGGGCATCAAAATGTCAGTAAGCCACGTGGGGGAGCAAAACAAGCCTCCCATGGTAGCAGGTTCCATAATCTGAGTGCTTCTACTGAGAAGACTGTCCCACCTATCCACTAACTGCCCTTATGACAGCAAAGCAGAGCCTTCACTGAAGACTTGTGGACAAGTAGGTGGGATTATATGGAAGGAATGGGCAGTCCTTTAAGTGCCTTGGTCCTAAACCTTGGGTTGTAAAGGTGAAAAACAGTACTTTCAACTGAGAAACAGACTAATCAGGGCACACACACACTTTCTAAGTCGACCTGCGAATTGGACAGATTTGAGAACCTCTTCATGGTGCCAGATATCAAGGAGGTGTCATGCAGCAGACTTCAGGGCTTCCTCCACACTTTCCCATGGCTGCATAGAAAAAAGATGAGGGGGAAGAAGCTGAGATTGGAGGACAGATAAATATAAACTATCAAATCAACCCTGTCTTTTCCTGAGACACCCAGCACTGACTCTGCTTCCCATGGATGTAGTGTATACTCGTGGTGAACAATGTGGGCAGCCATCTGGACAAATCCAGTTCATTAATAGCTATCACTAGCATATCTCTTGGGAAGCACAGCCATCCTTCCTTCTCACTTTGCTGGACCCTTGGCATCACTTTCTCCTCCCATTTCCCTTCTCCTATCCTCCATCTCACTGGGCCCAGTATTCTCTCTTCTTTCTCTTCATTTTCCACTTCATTTGGTCAGAAAATTCAGCCTCTCCATCCTGAAAAATGCTATTATTATTATTATTATTAACATTTATATACTGCCCCATAGCTGAAGCTCTCTGGGCAGTTTACAAAGATTAAAACAGTGAACATTAAAAACCGATATACAAAATTTTAAAACATAAAACATAAAAACAGATTAGATAAAATATCCATTTAAAACAACTATTCTGGGTCAGTTAAACATTCAACATATGCTATTACATCCCTGGAAGAAGAGAAAATTCTTGATCTGGCACCGAAAAGATAACAATGTTGGTGCCAGGCGAGCCTGATTGGGGAGATCGTTCCATAATTGGGGGGCCACCACTGAAAGGGCCCTCTCCATTGTTGTTATCCTCCAAGCTTTCAATACCCTTCAATTAGATTTTGTTTGCTCTGATACAATGCACTGGGTTTGTCTCACAACGTTTGTTCAAAATACATTAAACAATATTAAAATACTTCAGTAATATATTGACAACTCACACATTAGTCTTAATTATCATACAATTTTCACAACCCAGTTTATGCATTTATACTTGGAAGTAAGTTCTGCTGAGTTCAATAGGCATGCATAGGATTACAGCATTGGTAGTAAAAATAGTAAAGTTTTGTAGCACCTTAAACATTAACTAATTTATTCTGGCATACATTTTCATGGACACTGTCCACTTAATCAGATGCATTAATGATGTTATCAATGTTCATAAAACTAACTATTACAGGTAACATTCTTTCAGCCTTCAACAGCTGAAGTGGATAAATGTTGCCACACAGTTTTGAATGGCTCTATGAATAAATTGCTCAATCATGGATTTTGCTGCTGACACATTTGTTTGAACAAAAGGGTGAACATTGCTCCACAGATGTAGTTATTCATATAAAAAGTGTATCTGTTACAGAATTGATACATGTCCAGAGCAAAACTGCTTAGGAGACAGCTTTATTTAAGAATATAGTCTCCAGTTCACTGCCATTATTTATTTATTTTATTTCATTTATATCCCAACTTTTTTCCTCCAAGGAACCCAAGGTGGCGTACATAATCTTCTTCCTCTCCATTTTATCCTCGCAACAACAACCCTGCGAGGTAGGTGGGTTTCCATGGCTGAGTGGGGACTAGAACTCGGATCTCCCAACTCCCAGTCCAACATCTTAGCCACTACACCACATGTTGTACCAGGAATGGAAGTGCACAACGTTCCATCATGGGCACTTCCTGAATCAAGCACCAGCTCCTGGATATCTGATTCACTTAAACGCAGGTTTTCTTTACCGATAACAAATAATGTATGTATGAGATAGGATCTGCATGGGATTTCCTTCCATCACATAACTCTTAAGCCATATTTCAGACATTCTCCTTAGATATTTCTGATGCCTTAAACCTTGAGCACTAATACCAATTATCATCTTCCCAGTGACTCAGTTATCTAGCGTGCTGTGCTCCTTAATCCTATAAGATCATCTCCCTCCAATCACCACCAAGGGCTCTGATAGTTTATATCCAATTGCCCAATTCCAATTTGGTGGTGGCCATGTGCCTATATCAAAGGAGCTGTTAGTTATTATGGCCATGATTGTAAAGCAAGTGACTGTAAATCACACATGAATTTCAGCCTCCAAAATATGATCATGTTTTGCCCTTACACTGCAAGGAGTAAGTCCCATTGGTCACAGTCAGATTTGCTTCAAAAGACAAATACATCTAGTCGTCGTCTTGCCAATGTCAATAATGCTGCGTGTGGCGGTGCGAGGTGCGCCCCGCCACATTGACGCTCCTTCTGACCATCTATGCCCCTGTCTTTACGTTGGTGGTTTGGCGCTGCCAGGCACTTTGTGCCCACACTTGCACTCCTTCCCGACATCTGCACGGGAAGGAACGCAAGTGCGAACTTTCCCTGTTTTTATAAGTAAAAAAAAAAAAAATGGGGGTGAGGAAAGGAACGGGGCCGTTCCTCCCTCCCCCTTTTTAATTTTATTATCTGTATCTCTGCAGCTGCACAGATAAAGATAAAAATAAATGGGGGGAAGAATGGGCAGCTGGAGGGAGGACATGAGGAGAGGGGGCAGGGACTTAGGGCGAACCACCTCTCCTCCATCTGGCTTCCTGTTCCTCCCCCCTTCTTTTTATTTTTATTATCTGTATCTGCACAGCTGCGGAGATACAGATAATATTTTTTTAAAGGGGGGAGGAACGGCCCTGTTCCTCTCCCCCCCCCCATTTTTTTTTAAACTTTTACAGGCGCGGGGCCACCCATGGCAACCAATCAGGGGTAAGTGTCCGACTTTTTGGGAGCAGAGTTTCCAGGGTTTGCCCCCAGGTGGCTTTGCAATGGTGGCTGTGTCATGTAGCTGACGTGCCGCTACTACAAAGCCACCCTGGGGCAAACCCTTCATGTAGACATGCCCTACACCAGAAGGAGCACAGTTGCGAGCTTTCCGGCTGCCTCAGCACCCACTCACCCAAGCACTCACACGGCCAGTCCAGGGGCAGAGGGGTTTTTTAAATGAAAAATGGGACTGACGTGATTTTTGTTTTTTTTTGTTTTTTAAGCTGTAAATACTTACTGCTAACTGGGGGGCAACAAGGGGAGAGGAACAGGGTGCTCCCTTCCTGGTGGGATTTCCAACCCCCCTTTAAACTATTTTTTTCTTAACAAGGCTTCGCAGAGCTTCAGGGCTTTGCCCCTGGATTGCTTCAGAGTGGCAGCTGTGTCATGTAATCACCTGCCGCCACTCCGAAGCAATCCAGGGGCAAAGCATCCATGTAGACGAGATCCTAGTGCCTACATTATCACTCTTCTAATATTCAAAGTTGTGAAGCATGATCCAGAAATATTTACTCGAGGCAAGCCCCTTATCCCCATGTAGGGATATTGTTATTTATGTATTTTTGTTTTACTGTTTATTTATATATTATAGAGTAGTTTCTATCCCACCCCTCTACTACCTGCATTATGCAGTGCTCTGAATGGTTTACAATAATGTACACATGATCATAAAATCACAATGTCAAAAAAAAGAAGAAGAAAACATTAAGATAAAATAAAAATACTATACAATACAAATGCATGGGGAAGATGCAACAAGATCAGACAGTACGGATAAATAAAAATCTTTGCATTAAACCGTGGATACTTAGCAGGCAGAAGATTGCAGCCTTAACATCCCTTTCCTGTTCCTCAAACATTGGGACAACATTTCCACACACCTACCCTGCTCCAAATTGCTCAAGCTGAACAGAGCATATTCACTATGTCGATCTGTGCAAAATGTTTTCATATGCATAATTTACTGAAATCACAGAATTTTGGATTTCTTTAACATAAAATTTGGACTACCTGTTTATAAACCTTCTCCCACCCACTCCACAGGCAGGGACACAATGGAAGACAGTTTTTCCTCTCCTGATCTCATGTACTAGGATCTAAAAAGGTTCATAACATGGTAACACCTTTATGGTAACAAACGTATAATCATCAAACCCCAATGTGTTGCTACAGAGAAGATTTAGACTGCTGAAAGGAAAGATGGAGTTGAACTTTTAATGTGCAAAATGGTTGACTCATACATGGCTCAAAGCCATATAAACGCTTGCAAAATTGTTTCCTGGCTCTGCCCATGAAGTGACCACAGAAAAGTCGAAGGATAAAGAAAACAGAGTAGTGAAGGAAGTTCTTCCTAAATAACTAGCTACATTTTTTAAAAAAATGGAAGACAGTAAACAGAGGAGTTGATGACTGAAATAACCTGTCTAAAAAGAAACACTATCTGAGTATAGTTTTTGTTCATATATATTTACTCTTCTCATTAGTTGCTTTTTTTACACTTCCTTGATCCTTTGAACAAGCACTACAAAAATCCAAAAAAACTAAAGCTCTTTGATTTAGTAGGAGTGGGGGAGACAATGTTAAGTGAGTATATTTTCATATGTGGCACATCTACAACCCTAAAGCTAAATGTAAACCACTTTTGACAACAAGCCTTTATCAAAACTGGAATTTTACATTATCCAGCATTCATTCATTTTCTCTCTCTCTCTCTCTCTCTCTCTCATATTATCAGAGCTTCTGTGCATATAGCCTGAGCCACAGCATGTCTACAGAGAGTTCAATGGGACTTACTGTCCATAAAGTCTTCATAGAATTGCAGCCTTAAATGTTTCCACCCTCGCATCCGCTTAATTTCATCATTTTCATTATGAAACCAGCCAAGTGCTAGAGGGCCAAAGTTGTGCTCCATCATTTGAATGACAAAACCAGTTTACAGCATCAGAGACCACAATCTAGTGAAAGGTAAAGACTTTTCCAGTCCCTTTCAGTGGGACAGTTGCAGCACAATCCTATGCATACCGAATCAAAACTAAGTCCCAATCAGTTCAATTGGGTTTACTCCAAGGCAAGTGGGTACAGGATTGTAACCTTAAGCTTGTGCTGAAATCCATGTTTTAAAATGTATGGGTCTTACAGCCTGCAAACCTATATCCAATTATCTGGGAGTAAGTCCGATTGAACTCAATGGACTTCTAAGTAGTCGTGTATAGCACTACACAGTGGTTATTTCTGGATGGATACAGCATACAGTCAGCAGGTTGATATTTTGTATGGGGAAAAACTTATTAAGCTAGAGCAAGAATTCCTCATCCATTTCAGACAACAAATGACAAATGAGTGGAATTGTTAGGTAAGAATAACCATTCTTAAATAAGATAAACAAATTATCATAACATATTGCTAGGATTTACAGTTCTGACATCAAGTGGTACTCAACAAATTTCAAAGCCAAATTCATTCCCACCTCACTTTCACCCTAAAAATATAAATTCTGTTCTCTTTTGGGTAATATTACTGGGAATAAATACTGCCAATACATGGTATATTCTCTGTTAGTCCCTTCAGTATTTCCTTTTATAGGATAACATACAATGTTCTCTATGATGAAATATACAAGAATTGAGATTTGGATGTTCTCTGTCACATATCAACCTTTTTTGTATAACATTTTACTAAGTCCATAGGATTTGCCTAAATCTCTCACAGAAAATAGAATTTGCCAGAGCAAACAATTATATACAGAGGCACAAAAGGCCATTAGAATTCATGACACTGCAAACACACATTCACAAAATATACAAAAAGCTGGGATGGGTTTGTAGATGTTTTCCTTCCTCTTTAGGAAAGACCACCTCATAGTATGAGTACTGTGGTCTGGGTATAAAACCTCAAAAGTGCATTTGGTGGTGATAAATCAGTAAATCGATAATTAATTGCACTTATCTGTTGACTATCATATCAGAAACTCTAGCCAGAGCTGCATTCCCACAGAGATCACTTCTTGCATTCTGGACTTATGCATAGTCGCTGAACAGCTGTCATTTTGGCTTTTTTTTTTTAATCATCTAAAAATATACTTCCTTCTTTCCTAGAAATGTAATTTTCTCTCAAGATTTTAACTGGGATGAGATGCAATCCTTGATCAATAATAAGTTTAAGATTCAGGCTGCAGGCATACCTGGGAGTAAGGCCTACTAAACAAACTGGGGATATTTTTTAAGTAACTATGCCAAGGAAGATTTTGAGCTGTCAGTATCACAAGAGCTAGGACTGAGCAACATTCAGTTTGGCAGGTTGCTGATCTCTCTTTTCAAACTATTTATAATATTTCCCCCTTTCCTCTAGTAACAATGCAAGAATTCTAATTCAATACCATGGCTTCAGATGAGTGGTAAGTTCCACTTTAAGTCTCATCATCATATATGTGAAGTGAAGATTATTTGCCCCAGTGTACATCACTAATTTAAACTTAGGGTGCAATCCTATGCATGTTTAAATGGAGAAAAGTCCAATGGCATGGAGTGCTGCAGGTCGGTCTTTTTTCTGTCTAAATATGCATAGGATTGCACACTTTAAATACTCTAGATATAACTCACTTAGTTATATCTTAAGTCTTTAAAGTGCCAGAAGACTGAATTTGTTTTTGCTGCAATAGACTAAAATGCCTACCCTCTGGAAATTGTTACTTACATCCATTTTGTCCTCCATTCACCCAATTCAGAGAAATCCTTTTGGTGCTCTTCACAGTTTAATTGAATTTTCACTATTCAGAATAATTCACTGTTCTCTCCAAATGTACTTGGCATAACAGCTCACCCCAAACTCCAGCATTTATGAGTGTCAAATACAACCATTCCCAATGCAAATGTGTATTCCACTTCTTACAGGTGGCTACTAGGAGGAGGGCTTTCTCTGCTGTGGCGCTCTGGCTGTGGAACGAGCTCCCCAGAGAGGTTCGGCTGGCGCCTACACTGTATTCCTTCCGTCGCCAGTTGAAGACTTTTTTATTTTCTCAGTATTTTAACACCTATTAAATTTAAACTTTGCTGTTTTAATTCCATATTTTAACCTATATCAATTTTTGCTATGTGGTTTTATCCTGGTTGTGCTTTTTATATTGTATTTTGTATTTGTGTTTTTAGATAGTTGGTTGTTTTTATGCTCTTCATGATTTTAATTTTTGTGAACCGCCCAGAGAGCTTCAGCTATTGGGCAGTATAAAAATGTAATAAATAAATAAAAAGTCTCCATTGTGAAAATGGCCCATTTGCTCCTAGCCTCTGCCTCCTTTATTTCTTACTAAATCATAAGAAGATTGCTGCTCTCTTATCACACAACTACTACATGTATTCAGGAGCCTCTGGTGAAAACATTTTAGAAGTCCAAGTATGTAGTGTCTGCTAGATCAGCCCTGTTTGTTGACACTCTCAAATAGTTCTAAAAGGCTCCCTTAACAATCACCTAGCAGCAGCAGCAGCAGTCACCATCAGGCTGCAACAGAGAGAGAGAGAGAGAGAGAGAGAGAGAGAGAGAGAGATGGGAAGCATCAATTGGCCATTGCATCAGCCCTGCTGAAAGACCACCTCTCTTTGGTTCTCACCTTCCTGAACGGTTTCCATCCCTGCTAGTTGTTATGAGAAATCAGTAACTTTCATAGAATAGTGGAGTTGGAAAGGGCCTAAAAGGCCATTGAGTCCAACTGGTACCTGAGTTTGCTTGTTTTCCTCTTCCCTACCCATTATTTTTTCCTTTCGTGTCATGTCTTTTATACTATACACCTGAAGGCAATGAATATCTTTATTTTTATTGTTCTTTAAGCTATACTGTGATCCTTTCTGACAGAAGAATAGGGTAAAAGTGCTTTAAATAAAATAAATAAAAAGCAGGACTTCCCTTTAAAGGCTTGGTGGTTCTGCTTAATAATTCTAGCTTTAATAATGCTTTTTCCTCACCAAGTTTCCCAAAGGCAGATATTAGGCTGATATGTCTATATTTCCCAGGTTACCATTATATCCCATTTTTAAAAGGACTATTGTGTAAAGGTGATTTACAAAGTGTCAGATTGATTGTCTTCCAGTTCTTCAGTAAAAAGACATTTTAAAAGCCCTGCAGTGGCTGTGCAGTGGTGCTGCGTCGGTTATATGACACAGCAGCCACCATGGGGCCTTCCTGTGAAGCTGCAGATTTTAAAAGTTGTGGACTTACCCCTGACTTTTTACACTGGAGTGTGGTAAACATGGCCCTTCCACTGTCTGACCTTGCTCTGGCGTCGAGGTGAGACATTCATGGGAAGAAGGCTCCCCCGATTGGTCCTCTGAAGCCCAGGCAGAGGGCAGCCCCCAGGGAGCTGAATGGAAAGCCTGCACTGCCTACTGTGTTGGGATTAGCCACCGCCATCCCGCAGCAGTGAAAGCTCAGGTTTTCTCAAAAGTGGCGGCAACCTGGTGCCATGAAGGTAGCCCCTTTTTCCCACCCTTCCTCCAAGGAGCTCAGGACAGGCTACATGGTTCTCCCTCTCCCTGCCCGCATTTTATCCTTGCAATAACCCTGTTTTATAGCTTTGGGTGAGAGATAGAAACTCACCCAAAGAAACCCAGTGAACTTCATGGCTGAGTGGGGATTTGAACCTGGGTCTCCACAGCCCTAGTCCAAGAGTCGAACCACTACAGCAAGTAGTATTTGATTTTTAAAAGAACTCCTGGGTGTATCCAGAAGTTCTGTCCAGGCCCAATGACTTGTTAATTTCAAATTTGTTAGTTAGCCTGATAGAACAGGGGAAGGTTCAGCCATGGGTTCATTTGGCAATTTGAGAAACTGTTCCGGCATCAGAATGCTGGACAAATAACCTGCCCAAAATATTGAGTACAAAGCAGATGTGGGGTTTGATCCCTAACATAATGAACAATTCCTTTGAACGCACCAACAGAAAGCTACTTCACAGCAGTCCCTGCTGCTGTTAAGAAAATATTTTTTACGAGATGACCACAAAGTCATCTCGCACTTCTAATTACTTCTTCACTGGCCAGATATAGAAATGTAATAAATAAATAAAGGATCTGCCCATACCAAGCCATAGTGTTGTTCACAAAAGATTTATTTCAACAATATTGTGTCCCAAAATCTGTTCTCTATTAAACAACTACGTTTTATCATTAAAGTTTAATACAAATTTTGTTTTAGACATAAAGGAATATGGCACCCCAAATTCACGTGAGCCTGCTCTCCACCCCACCACTGGCTCTAATGCTAGAGCATGGACTTAAATGTGAGAATCCAAGTTCAGTTCTCTGCTTAGCCATAAGGTTCTCAGATGCCTTTTGTAATGTCACCGTCTCTAAGCACCACGTCTTCATCTTTCAAACATGAATACAAATGCCCTGTTATATACAAGCTGTGAGCGTTAAATGATTGTGGATAATATAGTCTTAACTTGATTATATTTGCTGTGCACTGTTTAACTGAAACATGGAAAGTCTAAAGTTCAGTAGTACAGATAAATCATTAGAGTCTCTGGACAGAATGGTTTTATCAGGGAAATGGGGCAGGGAAAGGCCTCTTTAGATGGTGTTATTTACTTATTACATTTATATTTCTCCTTTGTTCTATCATGGAACTCAAGGTGGCTGCAGACGATTCTCAGGCGGTCTCCCTTCCAATCACTGACCAGACCCAGACCTGCTTAGCTTCAGCAAGGTAGTGGCCTCAGGTGCTTTCAGACCATGCCCCCACTTTTAACTTGCTATGTTTGGGCACCTCCTGCTCATTCTGTGTAGTGGGACTCTGGACATTTGCCCCAAAGTCCTATCCTGTTGGCATCACTGATGCTTCTTCACTGATGCTTATGCTTCGTATGCACAAGATCCCAGGCTCAGATTCTAGCATGGTAAACTGAGCACAGGCAGCAAGTCTAAGAAAAAACACAACCAGTCAGATTTTACTGAGCAAGATAATCCAATGGACTAGTTCAGTATAAAGCAGCTTCATATGTTCATACAGGATACAGAGTATTCACCAAAGTGAAGTCTTAAATATAGTTCTGAACAAAAACAAGTATTTTCATAAATAAGAACATGAAGAGAGAGATCTAATTCCAGAACCTAGAGTATAAAGATTTTCCTCTCTCTTTTTACCACTTGATCATGTTTTTGGCTGACCTGACTGAAATGTGACCTAAGGCATTTCTTATTGCTTTGGAAACTGCATCAACATACTTGAACTGTTGTCACACACTTGCAGAGAAACTGGTGCTTCTATTTTTAAAATAAGAATTTCAGTTTTTTAAAAAATATATAACCTTGAAGCACAAGTTTTTCTATGACTGGATTTTTTGTTTCCAGGGGGGGATCTACACTATTGCTTTTAAAGCGCTTTAAAGCACTTTGAAAATGTTTTGAAAACTGTATATGCAGTGTGTCCTGGGCCCCAACAGTTGTCAAAACTGTTATAAAGAGCTTTAAAGCGCTTTAAAGCAGTAGTGTAGATCCCCCCCCGGCTAAACAGAGTGCAACAGTTTCAAAAGTAACAGAAAGAACAAGAGATCAGATTGATTCAACAAGAAAAAAAAACCCTGTATAGGGCTTTTCTTGAATACACTCATATATAAAAACAATTTAAGAACTTATAAATTAAGCGTCAGGTGTATGTTCTGATAGCTTTTATTTTTTAAAGCCCTTTCCCTTTAAAGAATGGAGGTTGCTGGTTCTGGCAAGGTAAAGAGAATTTAAGGTATGATCCAGCCAAAGTTTGGTACTTCTAAGACCCATTGATTTCAATAAGTGAGATTAGGGATTCCAACAAGAGTTTTTTTTGACCAGGTGTTTAATTCTTTCATTGAAACGGGTATTTAAAAGTGCTTAATTGACAACATTGTGTCCTTAATACAAATAATCATTTAAGCCTCTTCTATTATACTTAGATCATCCTTCTTTTGAAAACCTCTCTTCATCACAACAGTTAAAGCTGCAGGAGCCCTGCCCACTTTTGTCTCTGGTCACTCTAGTATAGCTCCTGCAGCTTTAACTGTTGTAATGAATTTCACCAGGTGCTACATGCATACAAATGACACCCGCTGAAATTCCCTTTTCAATACAACTGTTAAATATACAGGAGCCCTCTCCTCCTTTCCATATGGTCACCCTAGTTTAGACTCAAAAGTCACTCTGCTTGGTATATTTGGTCCCAAGGCTGGACTATTGCATAAGGACCTAATAATCTTTATTGCTGTGGCAGTGAGACAAGTGTTTGCAAACAGGTGGAAAGATAGCACTCCAATCCATGTGGTTGTTTGTGTCAAAAGGTGTGAGTTCTAGAGCTTCATCACATCAGCATTTTATCATCCTGTCTGGTTTACCATTTTGCCCCACGACGCTCACACAATATTGTGAGCCCTGCTCTCTTGACCAGATACAAAAGAGGGCAGTGCTCCCTCAGCTTTAACTGTTGTGATGAAGAGGGAATTTCACCAGGTGCTGCATGCATACTAATGACACCTGCTGAAATTCCTTTTTCTATACAACAGCTGAAGATACAGGAGCCCTATCCTCCTTTCCATATTATCACCCTAGGAATGAACATCTAATGTAATTGCACAATTCTGCTATACCATATCACCATCTAGTGGTTGTGTTATGGAACATATAGAAAGGCAGAGAAAGAAACCCCCCTCCCGGAACAAAGTACATATAAAGGAGCTGATCTTAATCTTGCAAACAACCCAGAAGCAGAAGCCTTGGTTAAAGTAAGGGGTAAAAGTTTCATATAGAAATGCCCTAAGTTGATATGTAGGTATATAACAGAAGCAAAAGGAGTTTGGGATCAAGCCATTGGCCCCAGAAGAGGGTACCTGATGTGACTCTGGCAATGCACTCCTACACACATTTACTCAGAAGGCATTTTCTCCATGTACAGTCATGTGAAAAAGAAAGTACACCCTCTTGGAATTGTATGATTTTATATATCAGGACATAATAACAATCATCTGTTCCTTAGCAGGACTAAAAATTAGGTAAATACAACCTCAGATGAACAACAACACATGACATATTACACCGTGTCATGATTTATTTAACAGAAATAAAGACAAAATGGAGAAGCCATGTGTGAAAAAGTAAGAATACCTTATGATTCAATAGCTTGTAGAACCACCTTTAGCAGCAATAACTTTTCTGTATGACTTTATCAGTCTCTCACATCGTTGTGGAGGAATTTTGGCCCACTCTTCTTTACAACGTTGCTTCAGTTCATTGAGGTTTGAGGGCATTTGTTTATGCACAGCTCTCTTAAGGTCCCGCCACAGCATTTCAATCGGGTTGAGGTCTGGACTTTGACTGGGCCATTGCAACACCTTGATTCTTTTCTTTTTCAGCCATTCTGTTGTAGATTTGTTGGTGTGCTTGGGATCATTATCCTGTTGCATAACCCAATTTCGGCCAAGCTTTAGCTGTCGGACAGATGGCCTCACATTTGACTCTAGAATACTTTGGTATACAGAGGAGTTCATGGTCGACTCAATGACTGCAAGGTTCCCAGGTCCTGTGGCTGCAAAACAAGCCCAAATCATCCTCCCTCCACCACCGTGCTTGACAGTTGGTATGAGGTGTTTGTGTTGATATGCTGCGTTTGGTTTTCGCCAAACATGGCGCTGTGCATTATGGCCAAACATCTCCACTTTGGTCTCGTCTGTCCAAAGGACATCGTTCCAGAAGTCTTGTGGTTTGTTCAGATGCAACTTCGCAAACCTAAGCCGTGCTGCCACGTTCTTTTTAGAGAGAAGAGGCTTTCTCCTGGGCTGGATCTACAGCTTTATAACAGTTATAAAGCGCTTTAACTGCTTTAAAGCGCTATAAAACTGTTAGAAAGCACTTTAAAGCAATAGTGTAGATCTGGCCCAGGCAACCCTTCCAAACAAACCATACTTGTTCAGTCTTCTTTCTAATTCTACTGTCATGAACTTTAACATTTAACATGCTCACTGAGGCCTGTAGAATCTGAGATGTAACTCTTGGGTTTTTTGCAATTTCTCTGAGCATTGCACGGTCTGACCTTGGGGTGATTTTGCTGGGACGTCCTCTCCTGGGAAGAATGGCAACTGTCTTGAATGTTTTCTACTTTTGAATCATCTTTCTCACTGTAGAATGATGGACTTTAAATTGTTTGGAAATGGCATTATAACCCTTCCCAGATTGATGGGCAGCAGCAATTGCTTCTCTAAGATCATTGCTGATGTCTTTCCACCTTGGCATTGTGTTAACACACACCTGGATGCTCCAGACCTGCAAACTGAAAAAACTTTGGCTTTTATAGAGGTGGTCATACTTGCTGATGATCAATTAATCACGGGCATTTGATTAGCAGCACCTGTCTGCTACTTAGCATCTTAATTCCTATGGAAGCAGTAAGGGTCTACTTACTTTTTCACACATGGCTTCTCCATTTTGTCTTTATTTCTGTTAAATAAATCATGACACGGTGTAATATGTCATGTGTTGTTGTTCATCTGAGGTTGTATTTACCTAATTTTTAGACCTGCTAAGGAACAGATGATTGTTATTATGTCCTGATATGTAAAATCATACAATTCCAAGAGGGTGTACTTTCTTTTTCACATGACTGTAAGTGTGCCTAGGATTGCTGCCTGAGAAATGTACATGTTTGAATTATAGTTGGTGAAATCCGTGCCTGTGCTTTTGGGGAGAAGGATGAGAAGAAGCCTAGCCCCTCAATAATCTAGAGGTGACATGTGCATGAATCATATCCACGTTTTGAGTAGTCCACGGTAGAGGGTGAAGACACACCACCACAATGTGCTTTAAAGTTTCACAAGAAACAACTTTGAGGAAGTTAAACTCTTACAAAAAGCAAGGTACTCTCCCACTTTCCCTCTGTACAAACTGTCAATGAGCTCAAGTGGGAGAATGCCGACCCTACACAACCACACATGCACACAAAGCACGCAGTAAAATAGGGAGAGCTCACATAGCAAACAGTAACCTACAGAGCACACAATAAAAATAGAAAGAAAGAAAACAACATGAGCCCATATAACTCAGGATTGTGTACACTGACTGGAAGAAACTCTGCCCTCTGAGCTGTGCTTTGTATGCCTGACAGCTGTGGCACTGGGGTTTACTCCTAAGTAGACATGCAGAGAACCAAACAGTGATTTGTATAATAGTGGGAAAATGTCCAAGGGGCTGTCTTCACAGCGTCAGGTTGCCACCGCTTCCCTCTCAAAGCCCGTGCTTTCCCTCTCCTGCGGTGGCGGCGGGTAACCCTGACCGGGTCCCGGAGTCACCCCTGCCCTCTTCCTGGTGGAAGGCAACCAATTGCCGGTCACCTTCCGCCATGCACTGCCCCCAGGTTGACCCCAGATTGGCCCTAGAGCAATGTTGAACAGTGGAAGCCCCGTATTGACATCGCTCTGTTTGAAAAAACCAGGATCTTACTTGGCCTCTCCACTTTTGCCCTGTAATTAGCCCTATTCACTGCTGGAATGGGGCCTGAGGCACCTGCCAAATTAGAATTCTGCCCTCTGCCTCAACTATATATATATTATATATATATGTAAATTGAGCCACATCCGGTGTGTCTGAGGTGAAGAGTCTTTTAGAGTCTTCAGGAATTTGGATTGTTGTTGTTATTGTTGTATTTATTCATTAATATAGCACCATCAATATACATCACACTTTATCATATGCCCCTGAACATCAGTTGCTGGGGAACATGAGCGGGAGAGGGCTGTTGCCAGAGGTGGCGCCGGATTTCAGTGGGCCCTCAGCAGAGTGTTGCTGACGGGCCCCTGCTTCCACCCTATCTGCCACTGCCACGGCCCTGTCCACCAAGCCCTGTCCACCAAGCCCCGCTTACTCGCTCACTTGGCAGCCAAAACGGCCAAAGCTCCCCTCCTTCACTTGTTCATCAACCACCTCCACCATCGCCCTGCTTACCTCCTTCCCATTTTTTTTAGGGGTGGTGGTGGCGGTGGCAGTGGTGGCATCTGATCCTCCTTGTCCCCCTGCTATGGCCAGCACTGATGGCAAAGTGCTGCAGTGCCGGCCCAGCCGAACCTAGCCCCATGCATGATTTTAAAAGATGTTCTTCTTCTTTTTTTATGCTTTGAGTAGCAGTGAACTGAACCTAGCAGATGTTGCCTTTTGGGTGGGTGGGTCAGTGGAACACAACCAGTGAAGGTACAGGGCCCTAAGTTTACCTCACTCCTGTGCTCTCATTGGCTAATCTCATTGGCATGGGTCCCCCTGAGCCTCTTCGGCCCTTGGCAGCTCTTGGCCCATGGCAAAAGCTGATGCCAGGCCTGGCTTTCACACTCATGACCTGCTTGTGAGCTTCCCATGGGCATTTAGTTGGCCACTGTGGGAATAAAATACTATAGATAGAACTTTGCTCTGATCCAGCTTACAAAGAATAGATATGACAAGTCCCTACTCCAATGGGCTTATGTTCTAAAATAGACACAGGGAAACAACTTAAGAACCTAAGTAGAGTCCTGCTGGATCAAACCAAACACCTGTCTATTTCCTACAGATTCCTAACCATATTCCTATGGGAAGCCTGCAAGATTTCTATGGGAAGTAAGACATGAGGGCAATAGCTCCTCTTCCCCCATAGTTGGTATTCAGAGGCGTGCTGCCTCTGATCTTAGCTAACTTTCCATTGCTTTTAGAGTAAGGTTATATTGGCCTCATCTATACCTTGAGGCCTTCCGGGACTTGGGGGAGGATCTTGGGCTTTACCACTTCTGGGATCGTCCCCCTGGGTCCATACGCCAGCGGGTCGTCCCGGAACTGAAGAGGGACGTTCCGGCGTGTTGTTGTTTTTTAAAAGAAGAGATGTTGCACAATTGTGCGGGCATGATCCTGTGCTAAAAGCACCAGAAACCACTGAGAATCATCCCAGAAAATGCTCTTCCACTCACCCCCAATGGACACAGACTTCCCACACACAGCTCTGTGACCGGTTGCTCAGCCCTGCTACTTGCGGGGAAGACCCGGGAGCAAGCAGCACACCACCTGCGGATCTCGGGATTGTCCCGGGAATGCTGAAAAAATCTGCATAAGTACACCGCCATTTATCCTAGAACAACTGAGAGGTCGTCCTTGGTTGACCCCGGGATCAGCTGTGCGTCATTTAGGGACAACCTTGAGCTGACTCTGGGATAAATGGCTGATGTGGATTAGGCCACAGTCAGGTTACTTCAGAACTTTGTATAAAAATTGCCAGTTTTGAAATTAATATCACTAGACCTATCACAGGCGTACCATGTCCATGATAAAATAATGTCCCCATGGAAAAATCCTATACATATTTACTCAGAAGTACATATCTCACTATGTTCAATGGGACTTACTATTAGATAAGTGTGTATAGGATTACAACCTTAGGGCACAATCCTATGCAAGTTCAAACAGAAAAAGTCCTATATCTCCCAGCATTCCCCAGTCAGTCATGTTAGCTGTGGAATGCTGGGAGTTGTCAGATTTTTTTTCATACGATTGCACTCTTAAATAATTAGTTATGGCTCTTAGACTTCAGACCCAAACACTGCAACCTATCAAGATGGAAATTATACCTAAGGCTTCCCTTTTCAACTTCTTCCTTTGTTGGTTTTTCATGTTGTTTTGGGGAACAGTGGTGACATCATCTTCATGGTGCCTTCTCTCCCAAGTCTCCTGTGTTTACTTTGCAGCCTCAGCAAGTGGGCAGATGCCTAAGGGATTGGAGATACAACATTTCCGAAGACTAAATATCACCCTTCTATACAGCCTTCCTCAACCCAGCGCCCTCCAGATGTACTAAACTTCAACTCCCATCATCCCTAGCCAGCATTGGTCATGGTCCAACACATCTGGAAGGTGCCCAGTTGGGGAAGGCTGCATATGGAACATAATCAATGTCCCTTTCCCAAACATTCCCCATTGCACCCTGGCTCCGAAACGTTCCGACTTTTTAAAAATGTAATTATAGTGCCAGTCCTTCCATTGTTTCATGCTTATTTCCATTTTGCTAGTTATTCTTTCACCCCTCAACCAGGTGTTCATGTTGGCTTGGGATAATGGGAGTTCAAGCCCAACACATTTGGAGGGCACCAAACTGGGGAAGGCTTTCCGACCCAAATCTTTTATGCAATGTGGGTTGGTTAGCACTAGGGGTCACTATAATTGCATTTTTAAGAGGGAATATTTTGTAGTTTTACATCACAGCCAGACAAAAGCGCCCCCACCCCACTCTGGCTACCAACTGAACACAGTTTGCTTAGATAAGAGAGTAGACCAAGTTGCAAATTCTCATTCACAGGGCACTAGACAAATGTTAATTTCCCCATTTGAAATATTACATTTTAGAACAACTACCATAGAAAACCTATATAAATATACAATTGCTGCATTAGAGGTTTCAGCCTCAGCCACGGCCTCCTCCTGGTTGCCCTCTCTCTCTGGGAGGCACTGCCAGCTCCTGGTTTTTGAGGGCCCTTGGGCCAGACACCCTCCGGGGCGGCCTCCTTGCCTCTGTGAATTTACCTTCTTACCAGTGTTGTTGCCAGCTCCTCATTGCTACCACCTGCTTGCTTGCAGAGAGCCAATGAAGAAATAGACAGTAGCATCTACTGGTCCTCCTTCACACCCCCACAGTTGAATGGGCCAGGTTGAGAGGAGGCTGAACAAGAAGGCTGCAATCTTGAAGAAGACAAGCAGTTCCAGGGAGGTCTTCTCAGTAGGCCCCCTGGGGGAGTGTGGGCTCTTGGCAGGTGCCTGACCATGCTGGCCCTTGATGCTAGCCCTGCAGGGAAGATTTGACTGGCCAGAATCCCCACCAGTGTCATCATTTGGGATGGAGTGGTTCTCAGCATCTTACAGATCTTAGAATTTCGGGCAGGGAAGCCATCAATACCAATCAATATATGTTTGTCATGTAGGGAAGCCTAGAGAGAGAACAGGTGGGGATCTCACTCCTCTTCTAGCAATTGATTTGCATGCCTATACCATTACACCCCAGTTCTCCAAGCAGTGGAGCGTTATCCAGGCTTTTGTTTCCTTGGAATGACATCATTAGAGGCTTGCCGCGTTTTTGTGATGAATGGTTTATTTACACACAAATATACAGGTTGAGCATTAGTAGAGGCTCACAGCATTAACACCCCAACTGATACTGCTTCTGCATTACATTTCTAGGGGGGCTATCAG
The DNA here is from genome assembly GCF_023053635.1 of Elgaria multicarinata webbii. Classification (NCBI taxonomy): domain Eukaryota; kingdom Metazoa; phylum Chordata; class Lepidosauria; order Squamata; family Anguidae; genus Elgaria; species Elgaria multicarinata. Next base: position 56,662,217 of record NC_086177.1, read on the forward strand.
CACCATAAGATTCTTGCAAAGAGCAACTCATGTGTGTCTCTTACAAACTCACTCAAAATCTGCAGGCTTGTGTCCTTTTGTTTCCTGCTCACACACAGACCTGACTCACCCTCCTTCCATCTCTAATGGGGAGGAATAAGAATGAGTCACCTCTACCCATCCTGGGGCTTTTTAGGTTCAGTTGAGAGACATCACTAGGATATTACAGTCCATCATCAGTCATTTGGCAGATCTTAAGAGGGGAACCCAAACTGATCCCTCTACTCCAGGGGTAGGCAACACATGCCCCATGGGCCACACACATCTCCTGGCACCCCCTACTACTGTGCTGCTGAAATTTGCAGCAGTGGCAGCAAAAAGACTGGTGGTTTGCCATCAAAAATTGGTGGCAATGCAAACCACAACAGAACACAACAATACTATAGCGTTCCGCAATGGTTTGGCATCTGAAATTGCTGGCAAATCTTCTTCCTCTTCTTTTTGCCTGTACTGGTGCCCCATTGAATTCTGCCAGTGCTCTGTGGGGTGTGGCCCATGGGGGGCAAAATGCCCCCCAACCTCCCAAAGTAGCCCACCCCTGCTTTACTCAAAGAAATCTTAAGATCCAAGAATCACGGAGTTGGAAGGGGCCACCATGCAATAATCGAAACCAACTCCAAAGCTCATAATAATGCTTTGAAAAGGAAAGATATTGGAGATCCTGTCCCATTCTGTGCCCAGAGTATATTTCTTGTTACAAACATTATAATATGATGCCTCAGGGGATGAATGGCAGAACAAAAAAATAAAATAAAAAATAAATCCTCAACGCTCTTGCAGCAACCGAACTGGTTCTTACTATTGTTATTATTCCACTACTAAGATCATCTGAGGTTTGGCTGTCTCATTGTGACATAAACAGGGTGTAAATGATGTATGAACTTCTATTATGATGCACCTATTGTTCTGTCGCAGTGAGAGAACAGGGCCATGCCTACCATTTTGCATGGTGTGGCAACTGCCTACTGCAGCTGATTTTGGGTGTCATAAAAAGGCAGCAAATTATTGGCAGTTTTATTATTGCTGTACCTTTTTTAGTGCCAGGGAAAGGGAAAGAGGTTTATGGAATTTTCTGCCTTTAGAGACAAAATAACTTGCCTGGCCTTGAATACTATTTTGACTTGGTCTGGGCAGCAAAATCTCTTGGACCATCCCTGGCATGGGCTACAGGATTTCTCACACTCATGAGCATAGGCCAGGATGAGGTAGAAAAGGTAGGGGCTTTGGGAAGAAAATTGATCCTTACTGAATGGCAGGAAGGCAAATTAAAAGTGTAAAAAAAGTGTAGATACCAAGGTTGGCCCAAAATATTTTGCTGCTGCCAAGGTGCTGTCCTGTACAATCTGACAGGTTTATCCCCATAATGTTACATGGGATGCTTCAAAGGGGCAGGTGTGCCCAACAGAGGAAACCTAATAGGTTGTATAATGTTTTGACAATTCCCATAAAAACATTACTGCCCAAAGCAACTCCTAGAGTCACCAATGCCGTCAGGCTGCTTCTGGTAATGCTGTGTGAGGGAAGAAGATTCCTGAGGTGAGTAAAAAGCTAAGAAGGAGGTGGGAATAGCAAGTGGCTGTATGACAGAAAATCAAGAGCTTGGAATGGGGAGCAGATGAAAAATGAACACGGAGAACAAATGGGAATATGGAAGGGAAGATATTAAAGCAGATAAGGACAGATTCTGAGGAAAGAAGGAGAAAGAGGAAGAAAAAACAACTAAAGAGAAATGGGCAGGCTAATCAGAATGGAGAAAAATCAAAAAGGAAGAGGAAGATTTGAAAAGGACAGACAAGGGGAATGGCAGACAAGGAGAATAGAAAAGAATGTAGAAGTGGACAGTACAAGTTGGGGTCTTATCTTCACAGCACTGAGTTGGCACCTTGTTCCCCCAAAACCCCGCACTTTCACTCTTGCAGGATGGCACCAGATAATGCCTATGCCAAGAAGCAAGCACGGGGTTTATGGCGGTCATTCGCCCCCTCCCCTCTCTCTCCCTGAGGAGGTGGCGGAGGCAGCTTGGGGGAAGACAATTTATTTTAGGAGGAGAGGAGGTGGCGATGGTGGTGGCAGCTTCGGGGGGGAAGGAAAATAATTTTCCTAAATCCTTCTCCCTATGTAAAGGCAGCACAGGACGTTCCATTCTTCTCATCGGCCAGCCTCCTGCCTCGAAAATGCCCCTGAAGCAACTCCTGAGTGACTCCTGAGCAAGGACAGACCGACAGAAGAGCCAGGCTGCTCTCGGTCTGGCTGGAAAAGTCCCCAACTTTTCAGCCAACTATGCATCTTTGGCTCTTTGCCACGGGGTGGCTTCAAATTTGCAGGTGCATCATCTAACCGATGCCATACAGATTTGGAGCCACCCTGGGGCAAAGAATACATCAAGACAGCTAGAATAAACAAGACCCAATGCTGTAGCTGCTCAGGAAGAATATGGGAAGGGAAGTAAAAAAGGAGGAAGCATCTAATTCTCTGGCTTTCTGAAGCAGTAGCTGCTGTTGTGGTGGTCAACAGGGAAAATGAGTTTGTGCATCAGAAATAGAAGTTCATCTGGTAGCTTCTTAGTTCTGAATGTTCCGGATCTCAACTGTTATTAACTGTGAGTCAGTGCCATCATGACAGGGGACAAGAAAATAACCTGATTGGTTTTTCAGCTTTTAAGGGTGGTTTCTCTCCTTCCTCTCATCATTTAGAGTTCTTTTCAGATCATAGGAATAGAATATAGAGAAGACCAGGGGACTTACTCTGTAGTAAGTGTGCTTAATCTCTCTATCAACTGGACTTCAAACTGGAGCTGTCTGAAGAATTGGTCATGCAGCATACAGAAATACGTTGTCCTACACAACTCTAATATTCCAAATCTGAATTGCGCAGTGCTGATAAACCCCAATTTCTGCTACTAAAATCCTGTGATTCTTCAGTGGAGCTTGAGTTTATGATATCCATATTCCACCATTGAGGCAACGTTTGAGCACCTCCATGGACATTCAATATTTAATATGGAAATTCAAATTCTCACCATTTTGATTCACAGTTGCAGATTTGCTTCTGATTTATCATTGCCTCCTGTGTGTTTTAGGAAAAACTGGTACTATTGTAAACAATCATGCTTGTCAGTAAATAATCAAGCTTGAGGTTTCAGCACCCTCGCTGAGCTGATCTCCTGTTTATTTTTGCCGAAAGAGTTTTGGGTAGGTTATGAATACATTTATCTAATGTAAATCTAATACATTTATTAGAATGTAAGCCTATGCGGCAGGGTCTTGCTATTTATTGTTTTACTCTGTACAGCACCATGTACATTGATGGTGCTATATAAATAAATAAATAATAATAATAATAATAATAATAATAATAATAATAATAATAATGAAAGCCTGACTTGCTTGGTAAAGGCTTGGTAAACAGGAATAAGAAGAGAGACGGTGGAGAAGGAAAGATTAGTAGAGAGGGTGGAGGGAAAAGACAGAGAAGATTGAAGAAGCAGCAGACAAAAAGGAAAGGAAGTGACAGTGATAGGGAAGGAAACCCAAACTGTGTGTGTGTGAAAGAAGAGTGAAAAGGCAAATGAGGAAATATAAAAAAGGAAGCACGTTCCTGATGAAAGTGTCTGAGAAGGAAGTGAAGTTGAGAAGACCAGCACAATGTTGCTGTGTTGCTAACATGAAAAACTAATGAAAAATGAATCAAAACTGCACACACACACACAAACCTGGAGAGAGAACTTGATAATTAGCCCATAGTTTAGAAGAATAGCTTCTTTTACATGATGAAATCTTGGAAATAGATTGGCATACGGCAGCTGGCCCTTGCTGTTAAACACTGAAGTTTGTCTCTGGAGCACAAGGAAGTGCTGAATTCTGTGAAGCAGGAGTTGTGGAGTGGGATAACATCATCATTCTGTAGTATTGTGAGGTGGTTTGAAGTGGGACACATTTCTTGTGACTTTATGCCTCCCCTCTCCACAACACAGTGACCATTGCGCCATTTATGATTGAGATATGATATAGTGCAATATAGAAGGGCGTCGAGAATTTGTTTTGAAGTTGGAAGTTCTTAACCTGTACCATGTCCTTGTTTGAATGGTACAACTGTGGCTTTACTGTACTAGTTCATAGAGCGAGAGGTTCTGGCTTGTGTGGCGCTCTATGTGTGTAGGCCTCCTTTTGCAGACATTCGTGCCATATGTGTGGACACATTGCAGTTCCACTTACATGTACAGGTAAGTGAGTGCATGAACTGGATTGACTGGATTGAAATGCCTTGAAAGAAGTCATTTGAGTATTCCCAAACTCATATTGCTCCTTACCTTTCCCCCCCACTCACCTTCTGCCTGAGGACAAGTCTCATGAGTTAATTAACAATATAAGAATATTCCTAAACCAATATAAGACATGGAGAATGAAATGATTGTCTATGAAAAACGCCCATGGCATCGATAACAGCAACAGGATTTCAACCCAAACCTCCTAAGCCTATGTCCAGTGCATAAACAACATCACTGTCTGACTTATTTTGCTACTGGTGGTGAAGGTCAGTAGTTATTTTATCAAAGTATCTCTGAACATGGTGGATCAAGAGATGAGGCCATCTAGGCTCTTCCTGTCAAATAAATTGTGCTGTGTTTAATCCCCTAACAGCAGGTAACTATCAACTGTTACACACATTCTGATGTGCCAGTATAACTCTAGCTCCATGATGGTGGAAAGGACTGTAGACCTGTGCACAGGTAAGCATTCTTCAGTCCCAGCCAAGCCCTTCCCTCCAGTTTCTCTACTATGCAATAGCTGTGCATGATGCCACCACACCACATTGGGTGAAGGTGGATGTTGCCAAGAGGAATGCATGTCCAAAAGCAGGTTGCAAATATCAATGGCAGTCAAGTTCCTCTTCAGAAGAAGACTCCTCAAGGGGACCAAGACAATGGGCTCCTTCACCTGTCTCTCTCCTGAGCTGCCAGGGAAACTGTTTTAGCAATTAAAATGCTGCAAAAAGATGACCAACAGAAGGGATGACCAGCCTGGACTCAATTAAATTGAAATGCCTGTAAAAACCACAACAAACTCACTTAGGTACTCTCAGACTTATCTTGCTTCTTACCTTTTCCCTCCATTCCTCTTCCTTTGGAATCTCTTTCTACCAGCCACCACCAACTTGTTGCTTTCCAGATGTGTGGGAGTACAACTCCCATCAATCCCAGCCATTGGTTGGACATCGTTGGGGATTGTAGTCCCACACATCTGGAAGGCAACAGGTGGGGGAATGCTGCTTTACCATTATAAGCTTGAGGATAACTTCTGGGTCTTTGTTTTATTGGCAGCACCCAATTTGTTCTACAAACAACAATATGAGGACAATACTATGGTGATATTATAGCAGGGGCACTAAGACTGTAAAGCCTGAGATTCACCCCCACCCCCCGGAGGAAGGCCAACAGGCATAGATGAGCCCTAAGGCTGTCTCTGCACAAGGCATTTATCATGCACTTGTGACAGTTCACTCACAGAAGTTTGCGGGTTCTTTTCATGACATCGTCAATCTCCGATATTTCTCCTGTCTTTTTAAAGTGAGAATCCACCATTTTGTAAGTCATCGACAATGCAATAATAAATCTAAGGCTGTTGCTAGACGAGGACTTAGCCAGGTGTGAGGCCCGGACTCCCTGCTGTGCGTGCAGACGACGCACAGGGGATCCCGGGGTCAGGCCGGGCTAGGTCCTCCCTTGACCTGGGATAACCGGATCCGCTTGTGGCCTGGCTTTTCCGCAGCCCCGGGCTGAGCCCGGGACTGCGGAAGTTCTAGCTACTTCCGTGGCTTTTCCTGGCTGCTCGCTTACTCGCTCCATAGGAGCGCTATGCCCATCGGACCGGGGAGGGAATCATGGGGGGGAGATGGGGGCCGGGGGAAAGAGCGAACCCAGCAGGAAAGATGGGGGTGGGAAGAGCGGAGCCAGGTTGGGGAGATCACGGGGGGGCGTAGAGGGGGCATCGGACATGGCAGGCGGGTGATCGGGTGGGCATGGCGAGTGGGCAGGGGGCATCAGACATGGCGGACGGGGGGGAAGAAGAATGGGGCCAGGGCATGGCGAGCGGGGACGGGCGAGCGAGCGGGGGCGGACATGGCGAGCGGGGGGAGAATGGGCGAGCGAGTGGGCAGGGCGGCATCAGACATTGTGGGGGGAAATCAGGGGCAGGGGGAGCAGGGAACCCTTTATTTTTTTTAAAAAAAGACTCACTTTTCCGTTGGTGCGCTCCTGCGCACATGGCCCCTTTAAGATAAAAAAAATGGAGGATGTGACGGGGCTTTCCCTTACCCCGTCGCATGTTACGTCTAGCTAGGGGCGACGGCCTGCGCTAGCAGCAGCGCGGCCTCGCCCCAAGTCCCCACCGGATTATCAAGTAGGTCTAGCAAGGCCCTAAATCATGCAATATAGCAGCACTATCTGCTGGTGGTAGAAATGAAACATATGGGAAAGAACTGGCAAAAACAAGTGGTGGTGGGAAGCACGTGTATTGTGCTGATCATAAAAATGCAATAAATATTATTATTATTATTATTAATAATAATAATAATAAACCCATGAAGATTCTGGAAGATAAATCTCCGATAATGCTGTGGGATTTTTGCCAAATGTAGAGAAGCCCTAATTTTGTGCATAATTTCATTGTAGTTTGATGTGGGAGTGAAGAAGGAAGAGAAGACGTGGTTCTCATTCAGCAGAGATGCATCAATTCACATATGCAACTTGTTATCAAATGATAGACTATCATTTGCTTGACAATCAATGTCTCAGGCTATTTTTTTTCCTTTCAGACTTTAGTGGTGAAAGCCCATAGTATCATACAGTGGTACATCTGGAATATATCAGATGAGTACCAGGCAAGGAGGAGAATAAATAGCACTTGTGCAATGGTGCATTTCCAAAATCAGTAATAGGGAGGTGAGTATTTCAACTACTGTATTGGTTTGTTTAAACAGCAAAAGAGTTTTCTTTGTTAAGATTCAGCCCAAGGATCCTGCAGAGATCCCTGCTCTTTCTTTCCATTTGGTGACAAAAGTTTGTGACCAGGTGAGTTATGTTTCTGCTTAGTTTGTTAATTTTTGATGGGTAACTTCAAGGCCCTCTTCTCTCTTCTCATGGTTCTTTATCTTTAAGCTGGACTTGGACTGGACAGCTCTTCAAACAGAAGACACCTAACAAAAGACAAACAGAAGTCAGTCCTCTGTAAATAGTACACAGCTATCCTATGGAAGAGATGAAGAAACCAGCTGTTACTTGGAGGAGTAACTAACAAGACTCCAAAATAGAAGGTAGGGAAGCAAAACGTTTTATATTATCACAGGAAGACTTGGGATCTGGACAAGAAATGAAACAACTTCCACTAAAAAAAAGACAGACAGACAGACATAAAATGTTCATAAATACCAGCACATTTCACTTGTAAGTCTGGTCATCTGCTCACAGGGAGGTAAGGAAAACATCATGTCATTATCACTCAGACCATATCCTCATAGCAGCAGTTCATATTCCAGATTGGGCAGTGCAGTGGACAATTGGAAAGTGGGATGTGTTCTCAAAAGAGTCTGTGCCCATCCAGGAGGGTCAGTTATAGAACTCCTATTTATTTCCACTCATGAGCCGTATCAAATGATGGTGGATAAGTTCTCGCCAATTGTCTATTGTGGGGACAGAATGCATGACCTGAATCAGTCCTCTAAAGGAGAGCACTCGGAACATGCTCAAATGAAAACCTGCATAAATTCAACATTTGGTAAAACTTCAGAACTTGAATTAAACTTTCAAAATGCCAAACACAAAGCCATTGTTGAAATTTTCACCTCAAAGATACCTTAAAAACAAGAATGCCCTAAGCCTTGACATGGCATTCAACATGTTCCCTAAATTAGGAATCTTGCGGGACAGGTGGCAGAGAATTACATTTGTTTGTAAAAATTATAACTTGAAGCAGAAGAAGTTAATTTCAGCTTGAGAATACAGGTGTTTTACCAAGTGCAACCAGAAACAATCCTTTTATGTGTGTTTAGGAGAGATGTCTAACTGTTGCAGAAACATTAATCACAACCTCAATAAATTGATGGACACAACAGCCCCTCTGTCAAGAAACACAGAAGAGTGAGCTGAATTGATACCTGTCCAGGAAGAAGAAGTCTCTTAGATGAAAGAAGTCATCTCCCCATACTCCTTTACCTGGGAATTGTGTATCTATCGGTGGAGTTCAAGGAGGAATGGTCTCCATCTTGCCCAGCAGTTGTGATGTGGGGCAATTTATGCCAGGAAAACTTATGCACAAGCTCTCCTGGAGGGCAGTGTGGAATTGGCAAGGCAGAAACTAGTAATGGTGAAGGAGGAGTACAGCAAATACCGTATTTCTTCGATTGTAAGACGCCATCGATTGTAAGACGCACACTAATTTCAGTACCACCAACAGGATAAAAACCCTAAGACACACCCGCAATTCTAAGACGCACCCCATTTTTAGAGATGTTTATATGGGGAAAAAGTGTGTCTTAGAATCGAAGAAATAGGGTAGGTTGGTAGGTTCTGGTCCTTGCTCACATGCCCAGGGTAGCACTGATCGCCACTTTTGGAGTCGGGAAGGAATTTTCCTCCAGAGTAGATTGGCCTGAGATTCTGGAGGTTTTTTCCTTCTTCTTGGCATCCAGCAGAGGTAACATATTAGGCTCTTTGAATCATCACCAAAATTAAACATGGCAAATAAAAATGCAATCTGAATCCAAAATTAATAAAACCCATAAATCTGGAAATGGATTTTGCCTTTTGCCTTAGTTGCTACTCTTTGCTGTTTGTTATTAATTCAGCTAGGGCATTCTTGCTCTTTCCTTGGGTGGAACAGCATGTTTCCTCAGGAGCCAGGGGGTTCCAAATCTGTGTGTGCTGAGTAACATGTATAAGTGGCAGTCATTTTCAGGAGGAAAGTGGTAACTGAGGGGACGAGGATTAATTTTTCCACCCTTCTATATTTCATCTTGCAACTCCTCCTGAAGGCCATCTTGCCTCCCACCCAGCTATGCAACCAGAAATAAAGGTGGCTGGTGAGGAAACATCCTGGTACTGGAACTGCAGAGGAAAGAGTCTGGTGAGGGGGAAAGCATTAAGCACTGCTTTGGAGGGTGGCTACTTATGAATCTCTCTCTCTCTCTCTCTCTCTCTCTCTCACACACACACACACACACACACACACACACACACACACACACGATAAACATGAACACACACTGGCATAAAATGTGCCTATGCTAATTTATATGTAACTAGGGCAGGATCTACACTACTACTTATAACAGTTTATAAGGGTTATGACAACTGTTCAGGCCCAGGACACATTACATATACCGTTTTCATACTGTTTTAAAAGTGTTATATCCTGCCTGGTGTAGATCGGCCCTAGGTGACCTGTGTGCCTACCTGTTACCTGTTTGTTCTGTTGTCCAGATTGATGGGCCACAGTTCTTATGGTTATTTATCTTTAAACTCGAATTGGACAGGACAGCCCTTCAAAAAGGGGACTGCTTCTGTAAAAGAGGACACACAACCACCTTACATGTCCCCACATTCACAGTATGCAGCAAAGTGAGGGTTGGGGAGCAATGTTTCCTGACGTAACCTTTAATTCTACCCTTCAACACTTTGATCCAGCATAAGTGGCCTTGGTCAGGTACCAGAATAGGAGAGCTACATCAGGGAGCAGGAATTCCACAACCCAGCAGCTCTCACTTCTTGTATCCTTGTGCATGACATCTTTAGTAATCAGAAAATTCTTTGCCCTCTCCGGCTGGGTATCCTGCCAGCATTACTCTGTGTTTCCCTCAATACTGAGAAATGGCAACTGCTTTCTTGTTTTGCAATGTTCTGAGCTGCAGGGAATTCTGGAGCAAGATTTTAAAAAAATTATTTGAGGTGCAACCTTCTGCATGCTTAGATAGAAAAAAGTCCTACGACTCCCACCATTCCCCAGCCAACCATGGAGGCTGAGGCATGCTGGGAACTGTAGGACTTTTTATCTCTCTAAGCATGTATAGGATTGTGCCCTTAAAGTTTTATTATCACCTTTTAAATATTTTTTCAAAGCAGTGTACTCAACATTTCAAAAGTCAAACATATTGTACGTATTTTAAAATCACACACACATACAACATAAAAAACACCTAATCACAGAGCGGAAGAACAGAGATGTTTTATCAAATCAACCGTGAGAGGAGAGCCTTCTGCCTGAGGATGAAGGCATGTGTACATCTCATTCCAGAGTTCTGGGGCTGCAACTGAAAAGACCCTGATTCTTGTGGAGACCAGTCTAGCATCCACATAAGATGTTGCCTTTAGCAGAGCCTCCCAGACAGATCTTAAGTGCTAAGGAGATTCATACAGAAGGAAACATTTTCCAGACAGACACTTTAACCCTGTGACACTCTACACAACTGAACCATAGTGAGTTTGGCCAGCTGCCTAGTTGGCAGGGTACTTGGTATAATTGATAATCCAGCCCTGACTGTGCCAGGCTAGAGTTCCGTTCATTTTGAAATCTCTTAATCTGCCCTTAGTGACACATTAACTGCCTTTACTGATGATTGTTAAATGATCCCTGCCTGAACCTGTTCTTTGTGACCTGATGTTTGGCTCCATCTAGTGGTTATAGTTTGTATCTTTGTCCCACCTGGCTCACCTAAATTTGGATGCCAATGCTATCTGTGGCCTAATCTACACCACCAAGCAGGATATTGCACTATGAAAGCAGTATGAAAGTGGTATATAAAAGGCAGGAGCCTCACCAAGCAGGATATAGCAGTATGAAAGCGGCATATGGTATGTGTCAATGGGCCCCAACAGTTGTCAGTGTACTTAAGTACCAATATAAAGCAGTAGTGTGGCTTCTGCCTCTTATATGCCGCTTTCATAGTGCAATATCCTGCTTGGTGTAGATTAGACCTGACAAACAATTGACTACTTTGGTTTAAAAAGAATATCAATCTTGTGGTTTAAGTAGGTGTCTGGGAGAGATGAACCAACCCCTGGAAAGAGAGGCATTTACTGAAGAAAAGTAGGACACTTCTATGCAGCTGCAGTACACTGAATAAGATTATTGTTCCACCTGGCATTGTCGACTCTGATTACTAGAAGCTCTCTAGGTTGGGACTCAGTTCCCCCTGTCCCTGCTACCTGGGATCCTAGGGCCCAGTGCTCAAATTAGAGGAGGCTTAGCCCCTTTACCTTTTTCATGGCTACTCTAGATAATGTTTTTCAAAAGCTACATTGGAGGGCATGATTTGGCTAACGTTAAGAAGACAAGGGCATCTTGTGGATCTCATTAAGGACCCCCAACTCCCCTCATTATTCGAGCATTGCCAGGGATTGAATCTGGAACCAGCAAAGCATCTGTTCTCCGACTGAGCATTCTGAAGTTGTATTCGTGTAAGGTAATAAGGCCAGCCTAAGGTGGGTATCATGACTGGCCCATAAGTAGGTAAGCCACGATTGGGGAATCAGGAGCCATAGGACAAGCCAGTAGGTGGTACCAAAGATGGTCAGGATTGAAGGACAAAATAATCAAGGACACAGGGATGTGCTAAAGTTCAGGAAGACCTTGATGCGCAAGCAAGATTTAACAGGAAATCCTTTTCTACTTCTTCCTGTCTAGGGAGGTCTCTAAACCAGCGGTTTATTGCAGGATTGTATCGGAGTCATCACTTACAGGGCACATGGCATTCACAGGCTCCCACAGTGATCTTGGCTCCAACTCGCAATTTTCCGGGAATATCCCCGAAAGCTTTTGTCACCGTTTTTCCAGGGCAGGGTCTACACTACTGCTTTATAATGGTTTATAATGGTTTTGACAACTGTTCTGGCCCAGGACACATTACATATACCATTTTCAAACCGTTTTCAAAGTGTTATATCCTGCTTGGTGTAGTTCTGGCCCAGCTCTCTCTCGTCCATTCCAAAGAACGTTTGCGACCCCCTTTGCGAGGTCGTTGCTGTTCGCCATGAGTTCTGGGCTCAGTGAACAGCCAATCAGTTGTGAGGGGCATGTGCGTGGGTATTGGAGGTGTGAGGGAGTCGACCTGTCTGCCATTTCCGCCACATGTTTTGGATGGGTGTCAGCATGTTTCATTGCCGAGTGTCTTTGTTTGGCTTTTTAAAATACAAACATATCTGTGTGTGTGTGTGTGTGTGTGTGTGTGTATGTCAAGTGCCCATAGAACTTTGGCTACTGGGCAGCATAGAAATGAAATCATCATCGTCATCATCAAATAATAATAATAATAATAATAATAATAATAATAATAATAATAATAATAATAAGTGGCCTGGAGTTGGTAGTCTGCGGGTGACCGATCACCTGTGCAAGCACAGAGGGCTGCTGGCAGGCTCACTGCCTAGGCAATATTTTGTGAAGGTAGTGACCTATGACTGAATCTTCCATGTGGGAGCTGCAGTTTCCTGACTGTAGTGGCACCTTTTCAAGTTCTGCAGTTATTCAGAAGGGAGAATGCCAGTTTGCACAAAATTATCATTGACTCCACACAATTCCTGTGGTCCTGCAAGATCCCTTGAGTGATGGTACAGGGGTCACTGACCATATAAATGACATCCATAAGAACAGTTTCCTTTCCTTTGTATGAGCTGGCATCTTCAATTGGGGGCTGACAGGTGCTGATTCCAGGCAGGGAACTGCCATCCCTAACTCCTTAGGGACATAGGAAGCTGCCTTATACTGAGTCAAGAGTTTTGGTTCATCCAGCCTGATATTGTCAACACTGACTGGCATTGGCTCTCCGGGGTTTCAGGGAGGATTCTTTCCTAGCCCTACATAGAGATGCCAGGGACTGAGCCAGAAATCTGTTGCATGCAAAGCATGTGCTCTATCTCTGGGTTATGGTACCTTATGCAAATTCAGGGCGGGGAGAGTCTTACCATAAGTGGGATCCATGATTGATTAGACAATTTCATGGAGGAAAAGGCTATTCATAGCTACTAATCATGAGAGCTAGCTACATGCCCTAGCAAAATATATTTCAGGTTTACTATTTTAATCCAAAACTAATGGTAAGCAAACTCCTGCTCAGGAGACAGTTTGAATGCAAAAAATGTGTAATCACAGGCAAACCCTTAATGGTTTATTAAACATGATCTATTTTACATATGTTTACTAGCTGCCTGCACAAAGTTCATGGATTTGTTTTCATAGTTTCCAACTTTGGAATTCTGGCTGAAGAGGTTTTGTAAGTGCCTGCTCATCATTCACATGTAGACTGCAAAGTCGATATTGTCATGTTTAAAGCTAAAGAGCTTTTGTGGGGAGTTAAATAGTTGAATACTAACCCAATCCACAGCATATTTCACATTGGCTATATGATGTAGACAAGCCCTTGGATGGCCTGAAATCCTGGGGCAACGCTCACTTCTTTCAACAAAGAGGGAAGTAGACATCTGTCACTAAACAGAAAGCACTTATATTATATTGAATAACAGTTTTTCATAGGGGTGTGCACGGACCCCCCGATCCGCTTCTCTTCCAGATTCACAACTTCCAGATCGGGTCCGCTCCACTCTGCTCTGATCCACCTATGGTCTGCTCCGCTTCGCTGCGAAGCTCCGGATCCGGATTGGAACTCTGCTTCCCCCCCCCCCATAGGCTTGCATTGAAATCCAAAAAAGCCTACAACTTTTTTTCTGTTAACATTAGAAACCTCAAACTCGGCACCATGATAGCTTATCCATGTATACACATGCATGCCAAGCCTCAAGCAAATCCAAGCATCCCCTGATTTTCGGGGAATTTTTGAAAATCGGACACCCCATTTTCAGAAATGGAATTTACTGGGGGGCGTGGCTTGGCTCTGCTCAAGATGGAGGCCTAATCTCTTGCTGCTCTGAACCGTGGGCACAGTAAGCATTTGGAAACTGGCTTTAAGCACTAGTTTTTTCTTAAAAGTGGGGGGAATAGTGAGGGGATGCAACAGAGACTGCAGCCAAAGAGAGAAGCTGCAAAAAAAAACAAGTTTCAGAGGCCTTGACACTGACTGCCTATTTGACAGTGCAGATAAAACCGAGAAGGCCGCAATGGCAGCAACAAAGCCTAAGGCCGGGAAAAATAGCAGGGAATTAGAGGAGACTGTTAGCAATCATGATCTCCTTCAATACATCAAGCAATTAAAACATGATTTAACAGAAAGCTGGACTGTAGCCTTTAAAGCGCTAGAAGTCACAGTAAAAGAATTAGCCAACAAACAAGCTGAAACGGCCGTATCTGCAAATACAGCCCTGGAAATGGGAATGAAATCACAATCCCAAATTAAGAAAATGACAGATGCAGTGAGAGATTTGCACATTCAGCTGGAGGAACATCAAGATCACAGCAGACGTCGAAATTTTAGGGTACGTGGGATCCCAGAAAAAGAAGAGGGGGGAGACATGATCAAGTTCATAACAATCTGGCTTTCTGGCTTAAACTTAGGAACCCAGATTTCAGGAGAAGACATAGAGAGGGCACATCGATCCTTGGGAAGGGCAAACAACAATGGCGGTCCCCCGAGAGACATTATTATATGCTTTGAACGGTATACAAAGAAAGAGCAAATATACAAAGCTTTGCGCAATCTCCGTACAATCAAATATGAGGGCGTAGATCTTCAGATTTATCAGGACTTATGCCCAGTCACCCTAGCACGTCGTAAGCATTTTAAACCTTTCACAGATGTTCTCCGTATGGCCAACATTCGTTACTGGTGGGGCTTCCCCTTTAAACTAGTGGTTCAGCAAGATGGTCGTTTCTACACAGCCTCATCTGGAACCCAGGCGATTGCCTTATTGAAAAGCCTGCACTTGGATCCTCCAGACTTTGCTACAGATGACACCCCCATGGGCTCACGTGGCCACTCTCCAGATTGGTCAACTGCTCGAGGGCACAATAGGAGGGCTGGAATTCGACGTCGTCTAACAAGGGCAGATGGTTCTCCAGACCACAGTCGCTCCCCTCACCCAGATTGAATATGGATACTCATTGATTTGTACGGCTTACTAGGGAGGCTTGGCTTTCACCCAATCCCCTGTACTGCACCTCCTACACACATATTTAACAGGCTTTCCTTGAATACCTATAACCCCATCTATGTGGGCTTTCAGCAATGCCCACGGTTCAAAAGAACTTTATGATTTTCATATCAGATGTTTAGAACTATTTCCCCTCCTGTTGCCCCCTGGAAACGCCCACAGGTGACGATCACTTCTAGTGATTTCGTGGAGGTCTCGCTTGTTCAGACCTCAGCCAGTCGGGGGCGCTTGTTTGTTATGTTGTTTTGTTGTATTAATGTTGTTCAACATGGTAGTTCCCTCCACGTGCATGCTTTCACTGGGTGTCCTATGTCCTCTACTTTGCTCTCTAGGCAGTGGTTCATATCATCTAAGCACTACTTACCAATAGCTTTGTTTTTTCTGGACTCTGATGGCTGACAAACTGAAAATTCTATCATTAAATGTAAAGGGCCTGGGTTCCATAATAAAACGTGCCAAAGTGGAACTGGTGCTCAGGAAAGAGCGACCCGACATCGTTCTGCTACAAGAGACCCATCAGAAATCTCAATTGAAAAACAAAATTAAGGCCAGATGGATTCAACACTACGTATGCTCCCCTGGTTCTTCCAAATCAAGAGGAGTAGCCATAATTGTGGCTAACCAATGCCCATTTCAGATCTTGGACACATGCTGTGATACACAAGGCTGTTACATTTTCATTTCAGGACTCTTGGGCTCTGAGCAACTCACAATTGGATCTATCTACGCCCCTAATGTTAATCAATGCTCATTCCTTCAGGGTATGTTTTCTACCCTAGACACTTTTAAAAAAGGTCAGGTAATCCTTGGAGGTGACTTCAACACTGTACCCAATGATGAGATGGATCGCTCTAAGGCTAAGTCTGGTCGACCCCAATCCTCAACTTTTCTCATGGACCTTCTTCAGGAACAGGGCTTGTGTGATATTTGGAGGGTTCTACATCCGCAGGATAGAGACTTTTCCTGTTTTTCTGCAAGACATCGCTCCTACTCCCGTATAGATCTCCTCGTCTTATCTGAGCCCTTAAAGGACAAAGTGACTACAGCTGACATAGGCAACATCACAATGTCAGATCATGCCCCAATTTGGATTGACTTGAAACTTTCAGAAGATCGCACCAACTCTTATTTCTGGCGCTTGGACCCTCATCTTTTAACTAAACAATCAGTTCGAGAACAACTGCAAAAAGATCTCTCTGAATACTTCCAATTCAATGACCTGCCAGAAATCTCAACTGATATCTTATGGGATTCTATGAAAGCGGTTCTTCGAGGATCGTGCATCAAAGAGGCTTCACAGATGAAGAGAGAGGCAGCACACACCAGGCTACTGTACGACATTTCTCATCTCGAAGCGCTTCATAAACGCACCGGCAGTCAAAGGACATACAGACAACTAATGGGCAAACGTGGTGAACATATTGCTTTAGACACACATACTGTACATAGATCCTTGGCATTTCTTAATCGTTATTATCACGAATTTGGCAACAAAAGCTCTAGGCTTTTAGCCAAAGCCTTACGCAGAAAAATGGCTAAATCTCAGGTCTCACATATCAAGTCACCTCAAGGGGACCTTCTTTATAAGAATGAGGAAATTTGTAAGGCATTTGAAAATTTCTACCAAAAATTCTATACTACAGACAGCCCTGATGTGACCAAGATAGACGCATTCTTAGACAGGCTGATTATCCCTAAATTAAAAGTAGAACATAGAACTCTTCTTAATAGTCCCGTAAGAGCTGAGGAGATAGAAGAGACCATAAAACGTTTAAAATTATTATTATTATTTATTAATGGGAAATCACCAGGCATAGATGGTCTTGGGGGGAATTTTATAAAGCTTTTAAAGTCACCCTTACTCCCTATTTAGTGAGATTATTTAATTTTATTTTAGAAGGTGGGGAGATTCCAGAATCCTGGAAACGCACTCGTTTGATAACCATTCCTAAGCCAGGACGAGATCCCCACCTAGTGAACTCTTATCGCCCAATAGCACTTCTTAATCAGGATGCTAAACTCTTCACATCCTTGCTTGCTCATCGTCTGAACCAGTTTATAACAGAATATGTAGATGAAGATCAAACAGGTTTTATGCCAGGTCGACACTTAGCAGATTCAGTGCGCAGGATACTTAACTTAATTCACCACAGCGAAAGCCAAAAGTCTCCTTTGGCACTGTTTTCTCTTGATGTTTTCAACGCATTTGACCGCTTGGAATGGCCTTTTATTTTCCGCTTATTTCATAAAATGGCGTTTGGTAATCAATTTCTTAAGGTATTGAAGCAGTTGTACTCTGATGCTAAGGCAACAGTATGTGTTAACTCTTGGGAATCAAAAAGGTTTCAAATAACTAGAGGCACACGTCAGGGCTGCCCACTCTCCCCACTTATATTTGCCATTGCAATAGAAGCCCTAGCAACCTCAATTCGGGCAGACCCAGCTATATCGGGGCCTAGAATAAATGGGAGACATCATTGCATCAACCTTTTTGCTGATGATATATTGCTTATGTTAACAGAACCTAAGGTTGCTCTTCCTGCTCTTCGCACACATCTGGATACCTTCAAGGAAGTTGCTGGTCTGGAGGTCAATTATGATAAATCTGATTTGCTCTGTGTTAATATCCCTTTGGCTGAACAGAAAAATATTCAACGAATTTTTAAAGTCACTTTAAGATTTGGCAGTTTAAAATACTTAGGCATTCAGATCACTAAGGAAATCAAACAACTACGTATACGCAATTTTGATCCATTATGGAATGCGCTAAGAAAAGATATGACACTGTGGAAGAAACTTAAATTATCTTGGCTAGGGAGGAATGCAGCCCTGAAAATGACTTTGTTGCCTAAACTGTCTTTTTTATTTCATACCCTGCCAGTAGAGATTCCTGGAAATGAGTTCAAACGTTGTCAACAAGCTCTATCCACATTCAGTGGAGGGGGCAAACGCATCCGGGTCAATCAGGCGACACTATTCCGACCAACTAAATTAGGGGGGTTTGGTGTCCCAAATCTTAGGCTGTACCATGATGCTTTTCAATTGAGGCAACTACTCAAAATAATTAGAAATGAGACAGCAATCCCGTGGGTGTCAATTGAAAGCGCCCCCTGCATCCCTACGATCAGGGCGATCCCATTCCTTCCAACACCGAAAAAACATATTCAAACAATTAATAACCCGTTTTTGAAAGCAAATTTAAAGGTATGGGCAAAGTGGGCAAAATGGTTTGCACCATCCCCTTCCCCCCTAACCCCGATTTTAGACCACCCCCGATTCAGAGATCAATTTAAGTATAGACAATTTGCAGGTTGGGAAGAAAAAGGTTTTTTCCATATTCGTGATCTCTTTATACAAGGAAAAATCATATCAATGCAACAATTAGAGGCAAAACTGAGCCCACTCCCTTGTACCTGGCTCCAAAAAATGCAAATAGTCTCTTTTGCAAATGCTCTATATCAATTCCATAACATTCCACGCTCGCTTACTATATTTGAGAAAGCTTGCCTGACTTATTCTAGAAAGGTTAAAGGGGGAGCTTCTGATATATATCACATGATGTTGGATTGTCAATTCCCAGATAAGGGAGGGTTAAAAATTATTTGGGAACATGATCTGTGCACCAGTTTCACTGAAGGTGAATGGAAAAGCTTGTGGCAATCAGCACCCTATGAAACAATATCAGCAAAAGTTAAAGAGCTCACTCTGAAAATCACTCACAGGTGGTATATCACCCCTGTTAGACTGCACCATATTAGTGGTAATATATCCCCGCTCTGTTGGCGTGGTTGCTTAGTTCCTGGCACTTATATTCATCTTTGGTGGGAATGTCAACAGGTGAAAACTTTTTGGTCAAGGGTTTTCCAAACTATTACAAACATTATTCATGCTGAAGTAGAAACTGACCCAGCACTGGCTCTACTTTCTATTTTTAGGAATGCCAATAGAAACATTATTCCCAAAGCCTTGGTCACCCATTTGCTGGTTGCAGCCAGGTGGGAAATTGCCCAATTCTGGAAAAGCGACAGACCTTTTGACCATCAACGCTGGTTTGATAAGATTTGGAAACTAGCTTTAAATGATAAATTGACACAACATAGCAGGTTAGCAAAAGGGGAAACAACATCAGACACATTTTTGGGAAACTGGTTGGACTTTTTCACATTTATTAATGTGAATCCTAGCGAACCTAGACCCCCAATGACTCAGGAATCCTTTTGGTCAGAGGTTCTAACCTAACCTGCATCTTTTTCTGTACTAAGTGCTTATTGAAGGAATGAACACCCATGCTTTTTTATAGCGGTGCTGTGGGAACATTTATATTGTTGTTGAGTGTTTTCTTTTACTCTCTGTGTGTTTATTGTATTTGTCCTTACTTGAAAATCAATAAAAATAGTATTAAAAAAAAAGAAAAAGAAATGGAATTTACTCCGACATTTTGACAGATAAAAACTTTGAAGTGGGCACCCTCACAGATGCCATCTAGATCTACATTCATGGCAAGTTTCAAGCAAATCCCATCATCCCCTGATTTTTGGTGGGGGTTTAACCTTTTAACTCACCCCAATTCAAATCCCATGCTAGAACTCTGTCAATTTTCACGTTAGAAACCTCAAATTCGGCACCATGACACCTGATCCATGTATACACATGCATGCCAAGCCTCAAGCAAATCCAAGCCTCCCCTGATTTTGGGGGGATTTTTGAAAATAGGACACCCCAGTATCTCAGGGATTTAAAGCTGCAGACAGCTCAATGGGCTTTATTCATGGCCATTTCAAAGGAAATCCCAACATGCCATGAATTGGGGAGTAGATAAACCTAAATATGAATCTTCTTCCACACTTGAAAAATTTATTTGGAACTTCAAAAGTGAGCGCAGGAAGGACTTATCCCCTGAATCAAAGCAAGACACACACAAACCATCCCTGCGAGACGGGCACAGAGGAGGACAGGCAGCACTGGGAGCAAGCATGCCGGAGGCTTGTGGGGTTGAACCACAAAGCCCATCATGTAGTACAGCTCCCAGGCACCAGGCAGGCAGAGAGGCAGGCAGAGATGCCATAGATCTATGGGGAAGTCAGTCCCAGCAAATGCCCCACCACAACAGCACCCAGGCGGAGGAGGGAAGGCAGGCAGGCAGGCAGGCAGCAGACATTTCTGGGGGCACAACAAAGTGAGCCAAGGATTGTTTCAAACTAAGCCAGCAATGCAAACCATCCCTGCGAGGCGGGCAAAGAGGAGGAGGACAGGCAGTACTGGGAGCAAGCATGCCGGAGGCTTACCTTGTACAAGTAATCCATAGATCTGTGGTGGAGTCAGTCCCAGCAGATCCAGCTACCTCACAAGGATGGCTCCCGGGCAGGCAGGCATTGGCAGGCAGGCAGGCAGGCAGAGAGGCAGGCATGGGCGGGCGGGCACAGAGGAGCTGGTACCTTGCACAAGTAAGCCATAGATCTCTGGGGGAGTCAGTCCCAGCAGATCCAGCTACCTCACAAGGACGGCTCCCAGGCAGAGAGGCGGGCATGGGCGGGCGGGCACAGAGGAGCTGGTACCTTGCACAAGTAAGCCATAGATCTCTGGGGGAGTCAGTCCCAGCAGATCCAGCTACCTCACAAGGACGGCTCCCAGGCAGGCGGGCATGGGCTGGCAGGCAGGCAGGCAGAGAGGCGGGCATAGGCGAGTGGGCACAGAGGAGCTGGTACAATGTACAAGTAAGCTATAGATCTCTGGGGGAGTCAGTCCCAGCAGATCCAGCTACCTTACAAGGACGGCTCCCAGGCAGGCGGGCATTGGCAGGCAGGCAGGCGGAGAGGCGGGCATGGGCCGGTGGGCACAAAGGAGCTGGTACTTTGCACAGCTTATTGAAGCAGTTACTTTGAGTGTGGAAGATGATGCAGGCATCTACCACACTGGCTTGGAGCATTAACGTTGCTGGATGATCCACCTGTAAGTGTATAGCATTGCAGTAATGTGCAAAGTGGAAGTGTCGGATGACCTGGAAAAATCAATCCTTAGCCAGCACCCTCCAAAGGGCAACCAGTGGACTGCTGGAGTTTACCTCCTGTTCCCGGTGGCTGGGGAGGGTCTCTGCCCAACCACGGCGTGTAGAGCCTGTGCCCGGCCTGTGCTCCTGCTGGGAGGGATACAGGTGAAAAGCAGCCCAGTGCCAAAGCACAGGTGAAGTCAATGGGTTGCATGAATTGAAGTGTCAGGCTGCTTCTCAAAGGCATGAATCTCGATGACGTGCACTCCATCTTCTGTCAAGAGAGCTCTCCAAAGGGCAACCAGTGGACTGCTGGAGTTTGCCTCCTGCTCCCGGTGCAGAATAGCAGCCCATTGCCAAAGCACAAGTGAAGTCAATGGGTTGCATGAATTGAAGTGTCAGGTTGCTTCTCAAAGCCATGAATCTGGATGACGTGGCATTCATCTTCTGTCAAGGGAGCTTGAAGAACTTGAGTCAATGGGTTGCATGAACTGAAGTGTGAGGTTGCTTCTCAAAACCATGAATTCCAGACAGGAGGACCCAACTGAACTGACCGTCAGGAACTATGCTCAGTGATGCAGCAGAAAGAGGGGTTACAGAAGAAGAGGGGTTGGTTGAGACTGGAGAGAGAGCCTTGGCCAGCTGCTGCTCCTCATCACCCACATCCTGGAGGACCACCGCCTCCAAAGTAGTGGCTGTGGTGAAGTCAATGACTGCCATGAGTTTCAGTGTGAGGTAGCTTCTCAAAGCCATGATTTCAGACAGGAGCACCCAACTTGCAGAACGATCCAAAGGACAACCGGTGGACTGCTGGAGCTTAAGTCCCGTTACCATTGCAAAACCAATTGCCCAAAACCAAACCCCCCAAACTGAACTGGAACTATGTGCAGCAAAGTGAACGTGCCAAGTGTCTTCTTCTGTAGTGTCAAGAGAGGTGGAAGAACAATCAAAGAGCGACCAGTGGACTGGTTGGTTGCTGCTGAACCACTGGGCAAAGCCTGAGTAGTGGCTGTGGTGAAGTCAATGACTGCCATGAGTTGCAGTGTGAGGCAGCTTCTCAAAGCCATGATTTCAGATGTTTGTGTTGGGATGTGAGGGATTCACACAGGGAGACACTTCTGGAAAGTCATTGTGGTGAGTGAGCCGATGACTAGCCCGTTTGATTTTCACAGCGGGAGGGGAAGCCTGGCTACTGGTGGTGGTGCCAGGCATTGCCTTGCCCCCTGCTTGCACCTCACCCAACCACAGACGGGCGTGTAGTGTGGTGCTTTGCTCTCACTTTCTATGCTTCTGCAGTGTGAGCAAAGCAAACACAGTCTCTCTCTCTCTCTCTCTCTCTCTCTCTCTCTCTCACACACACACACACACACACAGTGACAAACTCTGCCTACAGCTTTTGCAGAGGCTCATGGTGATGCTGATGCCCACCAGACATGAAGTATGCTCCTTTAGGGGAAGATTCAGCCTGCCAGTGCCTGCTATGACTACTGTGGTAGTAAGGAAGAGACAGCCTGAATTTGACTAAATTGTAGTATTATAACAGCCTGCCTGCCTGTATGTAAGACAAAGAAGGCATCACCTTACTGAAAGAAGAATCAAATGATTCAGAGTTGATTTTGTGAACTGAAACGCAGCCACTAAATAATAAAATGCTAAGGATAATAATAATAATACTAACAACTTTTAAAAAGAAAAAGCCTGCCTGCCTGAACTGTAGTCTGTCTGCCAACTGAAGGAGGGGTGGAATTAAAGGGAGGGGAGCCTGCCTGTCACTCCCACGAGGGCTTGAGGGTGGGGTATCCCAGCAGGGGCAGATTGCCCTTCAGAAAGACCAGCTGCTCCACCAAGTCCGGCTCCAAGCGAGAGTGGTGAGGGGTCACTATGTCGCCCGCCATAGAGAACACCCTCTCGCTTGGAACACTGATGGGTGGGCAGCTGAGTCGATCACTGGCCACCCGCGCCAGGTCTGGCCAAATCTGGCGGCGGGATGACCAGTAGGCCAGGGGGTCCATGGAGCAGTCCTCTATGGGCTCTGCCAGGTAACTCTGCACGGTGGCTGCAGCATCATCCTGGCCGGTGGCTGGGGAGGGTCTCTGCCCAACCATTGCATGCAGAGCCTGTGCTCCTGCTGGAAGGGATGCAGGTGAGGCTGCTGCTGGTGCTGCTGCTGGTGCTGCGGGGAGTGGTGGCCTGCTCCTCTGCCTCACTCTGCTCCACCCTCTTGGCCCGTGCCACCCGCACTTCGCCCACGAGCATTTCCACCCAGTGCTGCCTGGTATTTGGCCCACAAAGCCCATCCTTCACACGAGGGTCACACATGGCTGCCAACATGTAAACCCTCTCTGTTTGGATGGGCTCCAGCCTCCACGTCAGGCCATCCCTCAGCCTAGTCACTGCTTCGCGTACCTCAGGCTTGAAGCGCCTGCCAGTGACAGGATCCTTGTACTCCAGAAACTCGCCCATCTGTTTCTGGAGATGCCTGCATACAGGGATCACCTGGCTGAGGAGGGCAGAGCTAGTGCTCAGGGTCTCGGTGGCCTCAAGGAATGGCTTGAGGACCACCACCAGCTGGGACATGGTGTCCCACTGCTGCTTGCCCAGTGCTGGCTGGACGTCCATGTCCCTGACCCTGAACAAGTCATGGATGGCACGCTGTTGCTCCACCATACGCTCCAGCATGAGGTAGGTGGAGTTTCAGTGTGTCACCACGTCTTGCACTAGCCTGTGCTGTGGGAAATTCAACTCCTCCTGCTTCTCCCGCAGCAATCGACTGCCCTTGACGCTGTGGTGGAAATGCCCTGCCACCTTTCTGCAGCTCTCCAGGAGGTTACGGATACTGGCCAGGGGACCGAGGTTGGCCTTGCTGCCCGTTCCAAGGCCATCCCTCACCACCAGGTTCAAGACGTGCGCGATGCAGCGGACACCCTCAAATCTGCCATCGCGCACTGCCTTCACCATGTTGGCTCCCCCGTCCATGACCATGTAGACGCAGGTGAGCTTGTGCCCAGCTAGCCACCCAACCTCCATAATCTCCGCCGCCCTGTGGGACTGGTCCATCACTTGCGTATGGAGGAGGGCCCAGCAGTAGCCCTCCTTGCCAGTCCCTCTAGTGCTGGATGCTTACTGCCCCACGGCTGCCCACCAGTGAGCCGTCAGGGACAGGTAAGCGTGCACTCCGCCCTCGCTGGACCAAATGTCCGAGGTGAAGTGCACCATCCATGCCTCTGCCTGGCACAGATGACCCAGCACTAACTCCCTGCAGGAACGGTACAGGGAAGGCACCACCCGCACGCTAAGGGTGGTGCGACACGGCAGCTTATAGTATGGAACCACAAGCACCATCAGCCTCTTGAAGCCTGTGTTGTCGACGAGGCTGAATGGCTGGTCGTCCAACGCCACCATCTCACCGATGCAGGTGGTGATCTGGGTGGGCGTTGGAAAACGCCATCTTGTGGATCCATACTTCCCCCACCCCATGTCCTCAAGGGTTGCCAGCCTAACCCTCGTGGGGATGGGAGATGGAGAGCTTAGAGTGGCAGTGCCAGCAGCAGCAGCAGCAGTAGTAGCAGTAGTAGCCTTCTGCTTTCCCCTGGAACCAGTCGCCTTGGAAGTGCCCGCCTCTTTCCCCAGCAAGACCGACTGGTGCTGCCTCTGAAGATGCATCTTCAGGCTGCTGGTTCCATAATGCCCTGTAGCTGAACTCCTGCTTAGGGT
Source organism: Elgaria multicarinata webbii (assembly GCF_023053635.1). Taxonomy (NCBI): domain Eukaryota; kingdom Metazoa; phylum Chordata; class Lepidosauria; order Squamata; family Anguidae; genus Elgaria; species Elgaria multicarinata. The sequence continues at coordinate 56,687,047 of NC_086177.1, forward strand.
GACTTTGCAGTGGTGACAGACAGCAAAGCGGGGATCAGCTCCCACCTCATAGTGGTCCCACCCTATGCTTGTCTTTCGCTTCCGTGGTGACACCAATTGCCCGCCTGAGCTCTCTGGTGTCACCACAGAAACAGGGGTTACAGCAGAAGAGGGGTTGGATGAGACTGGGGAGAGAGCCTCGGCCTGCTGCTCCTCCTCAGCACTCACATCCTGGAAGACCGCCTCCTCCTCCTCCTGCCCCTCCACTGTGCTGAGGACCTCGTCTATGAGGTCTGGAGACAGGTCCATCAGCGGGCTCGTGGCCTCAAACAATAATGAAGGAGTTGGGGATACTCCTCCTCCTTTAATGGCACTGCTGCCGCCTGCCTCTTGCAAAGGGGCACTTTTCCCATTCCCACCCTCAAAAAGAGAACGCTGGGTGCAAGTTGGAGAAGAGAGTGCCTCTGCCTGCTGCTTCTCCTGCTTCTGTTGAGGAGCAGCCAGCCAAGGACTTGCCCGTTTGATTTTCACAGCAGGAGAGGCTGCCTGCTTACTGGTGCCAGCCTTCCCTTGACCACCACTGCTTTCAGCACACCCAGCCACAGACGTGCGCCTGCTCCCTCTTCTCATGATGATTATAATAATAATATACTACTACTACTACTACTACTACTACTACTACTAATAATAATAATAATAATAATAATAATAATAATAAATAGTTGGGGAAATGGGACAAGTGTGTATGCTTTGCCCAAACTGGATTTGAAGAAATGCTCAAACTTTATTTGCTTTTTTGCACTTCACAAGCAGTGCACACAGCACACTCACACAATAACACACACACAGTCCAAAGTAACACAAACACACACACAGAAGAAAGGATATTTTTTGGGGGGTATTTTTTGTATTTTTTATATATATATAGAAGAAAGAGGAAGATGAAACACAGTCACAGAACAAGGCTTTAAGAGGGAGAAGGGGTGGAGGGGTGGGAAACCAACCAACCAAACAAACACTCCAAAAATGAAAAATAAAGTTTATATAAAATCAAAGTAAGGGAAAAACACAGAGCAAACTAAGCAAACAGTCAGAAACGAGCAAACAAACACACACACAACCCAAGCTAAATCCTAATCTATCTCCTCCAACTCCAAACACAGCAGCAACAACTAACTACTCTCTCCACGAACACCAAACCCACAAAGAGACAGAAAGGAAAAAGGTCTCAGGGTGGCTCTGCCTTAGTCCCCCCCCTCCAATGTTGGGATTGGAGGATGCTTCATGAGGTGATCACTTCTCATCAGGATTGGGAGTTGAATCTGCCTGTCATCGCTTAAAAAAAACCTTACCCCCTCCCGCTTTTAACATTCTAAATAATAGCAAGCAAACCGCAGCATGCAGAGTGCTGAAAATAGGCTCAAAATGACCCCCACCCACAACTTTTTAAGCGCAGCAATCCACTAATCTTTTCCACAATGCAATCCTATGGGTGAAAACATCCAAAATGGCAGGCGGAGCGCTCCGCGAAAAGAGAAGCGATTTGCTTATGGTCGCTTCTCTTCACCATGCTTCTCCAGCCCCCCCCCCGATTCACTTCTCCTCCACCTCAGGCAGAGGCGGATCACCCTGATTCGCTGTTGCTTCTCCGATTCTAAGCGAAGCGGATCACACCCCTAGTTTTCCACCTAGAAAAACAGGTCAGTGAGCAGGTGTCCTAAAAGATCTGGTTTCCTGCTTTGAGAAGCCAGGTTTGAACATCTTACAGACCTGGCATTATTTCCACCCTGCTTTGTAGTTAATGTCCACTTGGAGTGTCCTTGTAAAGCAGCTCTGCTTTTTCTTTTGGAGGTAGGGGTGGTGGCATTTTAAACCTGAGATAATGAAGCTGCAGTTTAAAATGCCTGTTTCAGTCATAACACAGATAGCAGATAAAAAGGACTACACTAACGTAATAGTTCCTTAATATGTTTGAAACAGGAAAACAACCTCTTCCATTAGTTTAGTTAAGAGAACCCTGGGGAGTGTATCACCTGCTTGGGTTTGGTAATAAATTATATAGAGGAAAAAAGTTATTTCTTTAGTATTTCTATACATTCATGAGGCTTTTCAAAACCCCAAGCATTTTCAGGGTTGGATGTACAATCTTCACAAACCAGTTTGCCAAGATGGAATGTAATTGTCTGTTCTGGTCAGTCTTTATTTCAATGGCTTTCAATGGTTCTTCCTTTGAAAAGTAGATCTTCTGTTGATCTTGCCATTTTTCAGTATCTTCGGGAGGCACAAATGGAGGCTGGTGCTTCCAATGTCAGTAGGGCAGCCAACACGCTCTGGGTTTCAGTCAGAACCAGTCAGAACTCTAAAGAAGCTATCCAAGCCACCAGTCTCCACTGGCTCAGCACATGCAGAAGGTCTCAGGGAATGTCTAGATGGGGCGATATCCCAGGGATCATCCCGAGATCGTCCCTGTGCATCCACATGATGCACAGGGCATCCCGGGAGCAGGGAAGGTGATCCCTCCCTTGCCCCGGGATATCACCCCACCCTTTCATTCCAATTTTCCCCACGGTCTCGGTATGATCCCGAGACCACAGGATGTGTGGCCTGCCATTGCGGTTTTGTCCTGGCTCCTTGAGAGTAACTGCAAGGAGCCAGGACCCGGGCCTCGGGGGTGGGGTGGGAGGAGCGGGAGATGTTTTTTTTAAAAAAAGTACTTTTGCAAAGAAGCACTCAAGTGCTCATCTTGAGTTAAAAAAAAATGGCGGGTGTGACATCCTCTTCCTCCTGGGACATCACGTGCCACGTGGACGATCTCAAGATCATAAAATCGCCCTCGTCTAGTCATGACCTCAGATTCAATCTATTTCTCCTGTTAAAAAAGATCAGATAGCAGATAATGGGCCTGTTCAGACAACATGCTAAGCCATGGTTAGGCCTCTAACCCTTTTGCAACAAATAGTTAATGAGCATGTTTAAACCGTGGTTATGTTGCTACCATGGTTAGGAATGGTTCATATGACACGCTAAGCCATAATGTTTAACTCAAAAATTTTAACCAAAATTTTAATCAAAAAATTTAGCATGTCATCTGAACAGGGCCAATGTGAAAGGGTTCACTGTCTGAGGCCAGATGTACACCAAGTAGACACTTTGAAAATGGTTTGAAAACTGCATAAGGAGTGTGTCCTGGGCCTCAACAGTTGTCACTACTGTTATAAACTGTTTTAAAGCAGTAGTGTAGATCCTGCCTGAGACTCTGGAGTGCTGCAACCAGACAGAATAGGCAATAGTTGGCTAGGTGGACAATTCATCTCCAACTCAGTATAAGACTGCTTCTTAAATTCCTATCTTGATGTTTGCCAACCTGAGGACAGCTCCACATGTCATGGAGTAGTGTACAGTTACATTGGGTTAAGTCATACTAGTGGAAGTCTGCTAGCGCAATGGGACTTTCTCCCTCTCTCCTCCCTGCTCTGTGCTACCTGAAAATCTATCCCAGGCAGTTTACCAGTTCTCTGCAGCAGATTTTGAGGGTGTGTAGAGGAGAGGGAATTGTCCACTTCCTGGTTCCTCTGACGAAGCAGTTCTGTCAGCAAAATGACACCATGGGATCCAGCCCATTATCCTAACGTTTCCATGTGAAGTGTGAACACCATATACCCATGTACATGTACCCGGGTCTGGGTTCCCAGCTGTATCATCACAAATGTTTAAAGATATTTGTACACAGGTATATGATGCCCACACTTTACATGAAAATTGTGTTTTCCACATAATGTGTGAAGCTGCCTTAAATAAACAACCTATTTTTCTAACCGTTTCCTAGCATATGTTTCATAGCAGAAGCATATAGTGAGTGAGCTGAACTATCAACAGAAATTCTTGCATGCCAATTGCTCAACTTAGGCCTGTTGGGAGAGTGAGTCAGTAGGAGGAGAGATAAAGAAAGTATGTCAACATTGGTTGTAAGAAACCTTCTCTCAGCTTTCATCTCCTTGAGAGTCTTATCTCCGGAGTCTATTTCTTATTCTCTGTGGCAGTGGTCTTGAATTATGAAACCAAAGAACTTGATGCTTACTTCAGCACTTTTATGAAGTGTATTGTTTGTCAGCGTTTCCTTTTTTAAGTCTTTTCAGACACAAGAAAATAAAAAATAGACGATATCAAAAGGCACTTGAATAGGATTCAGGAGATCTCTGTTCTTTTGTTAATCTTACTACAGATTTCATGACCTTCACCACATCTGTTAAGTCTATGTCTCAATCTTGCATCAATGTAATAGCGGTACAAATACTTCCCTTCCTCCTGGCTCTTCTCATGCCTTCTCATTAAACTTCACTAGTGGGTGAACTCTTTGGAAATGGTGACTGTGTGCTGCTAAAGTAGTTTAGGGATCTCTGTTTTGCCAGCTTTTGTGGAAATATAACAACTTTCATGCACTGCAAGGACCTTGGGGAAAAGTGTGTTCCTGCAAATTAAGAAGACTAGTTTGTATCTTATTTCTCTTCAAAGTGATATGGCATGATTGTATATTCATCACAGTGTGTGTGTGTGTGTGTGTGTGTGTGTATGAGGAAATGGTGTCTTTAATCAAGGATGCCACATGCTCCTGCCTCAGCCCTTCAAGCTTGACCACAATATAATCACCATTGCTTCCCTTGTCCCCATCTAAGCACATACCTAATGCCTGGCCTGGCTTTTAAATGGATTGATAGGTGGCAGCAGCACTAATCTTCCTCTCAGTCCTTGCTTGGGAAGGGAGGAAAACCTAAAGCCAGACCAGCTGTGTGCATGTGTGTGCGCACACACACTTTGACAGGGTTCAAGCCAAGGGAATGAGAAGGAAGTATATTTCAGCAGGGTCCAGGGAAGCACAAATACGGCTATTACCAGGGCGCCCCCGTAACCATGAGGGGAAAACTGAAGCTACTTGAATAGATTGTACTTAAGAAGACTGATGCAAACGTATGTCCTACCACAGGTATATTGTCTTTGTGTTTATGGGGTGTGCCGACATCTCTTTCAAGATTTGCAGGAGCCATTCAGAAGCAGCATTATTTCAGCTGAACAAGCTACACTGAGAGAGAGAGCTATTGGCCTAGGTTTTCCTCTAGTATAGCCCAGAGCCTCCATGGTTGGCAGCTGGAACCTACTGTTCTCTCATTAAGGGCATTTCTACATGAGCTCATGTATTGTGCGCTCCAATTGCTATCTCAGGGTAATTTTGAGTTCTTAACACATCATGATCTTCTTCCAGGGCATCTCCTGCTCTTTGCAGCCATTATTGCAGGTTTTTTTCATAATGAGGAAAGTCTGATATTTTCTCTGAACCATGCTATTGAAGCCTCCTGTAAATGCACAATTCTGGTATACAACAGTGCCATTTTGTAATTTAGAATGAAACATATAGAAAGGCAGAGAAAGAAAAATCCCTGGAAAAAAGGCATGTGTAAAGGAGCCAATCTTAATCTTGTAAAGAACGTGGAAGCAGAAGCCCCTGTAAAGATGTGGGATAAAAGACTCATGTAGAAAGGCCTTAAGAATGGTCTCAGAGCTCTCGCTAAGCCTTCTGCTGCTGACTCCTGGGCCATGCTAGAGCTCAATAATTTCCATACATTAAGAAATCAATTCATTTAAAATTCCAGGGAGGGGACAATCTTCCCTTCTTGCCTCCCTCACCCTATGGCACCCCTGTTTTCAATGCAAACTCTTTGTCAAAATATTGGTTCCTCAAGTGTATCAAACACATCAAAACATAACTGTGAACATAGAAAGAACAGACCAATCCACATATGCATGGCAGCATGAGGCGACGATTTGCATGTGTGACTATGCTACCACAAATCACAGAAACTCAAAGGTTCACACATTCAGCAGTGAGTAATCAAACAATTTGGAATCCACCTGAATGTGAGAACAGCTCATAACAGGAGACAAAGATTATGGAGGGAAATTTTGTATTTCTGCGCTCAAAGTTAGGCCAAGTTCATCTGACATGGAGTTGAGGGAGAACTCCTCCTTAGCCATCTGCATTTCCTCAGGTTGTTTCTTGTTTTAAGAGATGGTGCATAGGCGCTTTAGAAAGCTGCAGATGGTCCTGCTTTCCTGCAATATGTTTACCTATGTAGCTCCTAATTTTGTAGGAGCTACATAGAGAAAGAGAAGTGTCTGAATAAACCAGAATTACACCCTTAATGGAGATAGACTCTACAGATGCTTCCAGAAAAGGCATTATATATTACCATTGCCCTGCCTCATTCAAGGAATTTTATGGGGATGTGCGTGTATGTGGAGGGGGAGGGGAGGCGTTGAGAAAATGTTGTCTTTCACTTGTAATCCCTGTTTTCCCACCACTTCTTCTGTCTTTTTTCTTACCATGGAAACCCCCCACTAAGAAGTAAAGGACGGAATAGCTGTACAATGCCATCTAACTGGTAGCATTTAAGTCCTCCATCTAGCACTACCCTATATCCTTTCCTCTTAAGATGCACACACACACACACACACACACACACACACACACACACACGTTAAAAAGGGATAATACAACCATCAAGGTTTTTCAGAAATCTATCAGATCCTCCTTAATTGTAGTTCACAATGGCACTCAAACTCTCAATGCAAGAATGGCTCTGCCTCAGGTAGCTGATAATTTGTTCCACTTCAACCCACTCTTGCAACAGCCACAGTAAAGATGTAGTTCTGTCAGAAGAAAGAGCTACTTATGTAGTTGTCAGCCCCAAGGAGAGAAACCAGGCAAGGGATCTTTGCTGCTTAAGCTCTTGATATCTCAATCCTCAAGGCTGGAGGCATTCCCCTTCTGAAGGACAAGCAAGAAGCTGGGGCGGGTGATGCGAGCGGGGGGGGGGGGCGGGGGCGGGGAAGAGTGGGTATGAGGTAGGTGGTCCAACAGACCAAATGTCCGCCTCCGGCATCCTCCTCAGATTCAAATAAGGACACCCCCCATTCCCCTCTTCTTTTGCTGACTCCCACTGCTTTGCTTTCTCCCTCTGTTTGCCCTGCTTGCTGACCCCCAGCTCCCAGGCCAAGTCTAACTTTCTTGCCACATTCTCAGCTCAGTTTCTGCCACCCTTGAGGTTGCAATCTGAATCCTACTTACTAGGTTAAGGACGCCCCACTGAACAAAGTGGGACCAACGTTGACTCAGAGCAAGGCAGCTGCATGCAGGAAGCTGTTTTGGGGGACCACACGAAATGGCAGCAGATTGTTAGTTCTTTCATTTATTTTCCCATTTCCCCCATTGTTTATTCTCAGGGAGAGGGACTTGTGGGATTTTCTTCTCCAAGTGTGAAAATAACCTGCCCAGCTGTTATTACAACTATGCATCATCATCATCATCATCATCATCATCATCATCATTATTATTATTTCAAAGCTAAGAAACAAGGCAGTCCCTTCCAGCCAGGTTTACAAACTAAAAGACAGGATACAAAATGAAAGGGGATTGTGAGAGGTGGGGGGAAGCAAATTCACACACTTTGGGGTAGTAGTGGTGGTGAGAAGTGTAACTTTCTGCTCTGCCTCAGGCAGCAAAATTGTCATGGGCTGGCCCTGTGTGGGACTTATTCTTTTGGGCGGCTAAACCTAAACAACTCGTCTGCCCGCTCGCTGAGTTTTCCTAGGTGTGGAGCCAAAACAAACTCCGTTCTTCAAAGGCATTTGGTTGTTTCGTTTATTTAGAACATCGAATTCAACACCATTTCATGCACGCTTAAGGCTGAAGTGGCTATTTCTGTTCTCAGTGAGAACTCTCGCGCTGTGGAATCCGGTAGCGATAGTATATTCCAGAATCGAGTACAAATCTGTCCTCATGGGGGCGGCGGGGCGCGCGCGCGCACACCCACTGACCCACCCGCGCAGCATTCCTTCAACAGAGAGCTGTAATAAAGGGTAGCGCGAGGGCCGCCCTTTCCGGAGGCGCCATGCACACTCTCTGGCGACCGCAAGTCCTTTTGAATGCAGCGCGTCTCTCTCACTACACTTAAACACCAGTGTTTTAACCGCCCTTTCGCACTCAATAGCAGAATGCTTAGCATTGGCCGAAGGGTTACTATTACTGGAAGAGGGAAAAGGGCCTCGCACTCCTTTGCGAGTAGGAAATCCAGGCGCAGTGAGTAAGAGTTATGCCGCAATACAAGCGAGGGTGGCTCCCCGACGCTCCTTCGCTCTCCCCCTCCCGCACGGTCAATAGGGGGAATGGGGGCGGCACCCGCGATGCCAGCCCCCGTCTCCGCCCCTGAGCTCCGCCGCTGCTGCTGCTGCTCCTCCTCCTCCAGCGACAGAGCCTGAGAGGTAGAAGGAGAAAGCAACCGCGGTTGCCTTCGGAGAGTTTCGCTGAGCAGCTGTGAGAGGGGAGGGGAGGGGGGGCCCGCGGGAGGCAAGGGGAGGCAGAGGGAGGAATCCGCAAGATCGGAGCGCCTTAACTCCTTCCCTACTCTTTGCACGGTAAGAAAGCAGCGGCGGGGCCTTCGTTTGATTCGCGTGATTCGTAGGAGTAGCGGCGGCGGCAGCAAATAATAATAATAATAATAATAATAATAATAATAATAATAATAATAATAAATCTGGCCAATACTGCTTGCTCCCAGTTATCCCAGCAACGCAGGCCGGATCGGGCTGCAAGCAGCCCCGGGAAGAGAAGCGAAGGGCTTGGAAGGAATCAAATTGATTTTAGCTTTCCAGGAGCAGACATCACTGCTTTGGGTCCAAATGCATTTTTCTTGGGCTAGGGTGATGGTGCCGCTTTCGGCTCCGAGACGCAGCCCCTCTTTGACCCAGTTGGAGAGAAGGGAGATTGCAAAAGGGGGAGGAGGGGGAGCACCCAAGCGGGAGATCGTGGCCTGCCCCAGCCTTGGTTGCCCCTGAAGAAGGCTGCATGTGGGTGTCAGATTCGTTAACAGACCCACGGCTGCCTAGCTTGAAAGCCTGGCTTCTGTCCCCCCACCCCCGGATGATAATAATAATAATAATAATAATAATAATAATAATAATAATAATCTTTGCTGAAAGCGGTGCCGCTACCCGAGGGGGGCGCAGATTGATCGGGGAGGAGGAATGGGGGAGGAAGTGGGTGGACAGCCAAAGATCAATACGCTTGCGTTTTTTCGGACGTGCCTTGTTTCTGGCTTAGTCTTTGCTGCTGGGTTTCCGTGTTTCTGCTGGAAAGTTTTGAGATCCTTTGCAGAGACATGACTGTGGTGACAGTTGGAGATGACAGGCGCTTCTCTCCCAGGCGAGATAAACGGGAAGAAGGCAAATAATATAAATAAAGAGTATCAGCGGGAGAGATCCCCCTTCTCCTTTGCAACATCGTTGCTGATGAAGTGATTTGGAGTTTTGTTTCTTCCGGGTGGGGGGCGGGTTTCTTCCACAAATGCTGTTGACATCAACGGTGTAGGTTTTAAGCATGTTTACTCATAAGTAAGAACCACTGAATTCAATGGGATGAACTCCCTAGTAATTACTCTTAAGACGATGGGTTTTGCGACTGATGCTATGAGTGTTTCCTCAGAAGTAAACACTGGGCGTAATTCCAAATAAGTGAATGTAGAAGGCGTGCAGTTCTGCTTGCACATGCTGTTAACCACCAGGATTGGTGGTTAAGAGCAATAGGCTGAGAGTGTCTTAAATAGCACAAGCTTATGAATGTTTACTCAGAAGTAAGCTCCACTTCATTCAGTGGTGCTTTCAGGAAAATGTGCATCTGACTGCAGCCTTAGTCTGGAACGCATCATTTTTGAATGTTGTCAGTGCAGGATAAAAACCAGCAAAGAGCTACTTTTAAACTGTTTGTCAGTGTAGGTTTTTAACTTGATTTACAGATTTACAAAAGCTGATTCAAGTCTGTAATCCTACACACATTAACTTGGTGTGTATTGAACACAGTGGCACTTACTTCTGAATAACCATGAATAGGATTGTGTTGTGGGCATTCCTTATGAAAACAGTCTCTAAATACTCATAGAATTCAGTGGCATTTACTTTCAAATAAATATGTGTACGTTTGCAGTCTCAATGAGTGATTTCATCCCTTTGCATTATTTGATGTTGATACATGCCTCTCTTTTATAACAACAGCTGATATTTATTCAGGTGTTTTTACTTTTTCACTGTCTGTATATGATTTGATTTCTTGATGTTTCTTTTCTTTTTTTCTTTTGTCAGGTGGAATATATGTTTTAATGAGCTAAGGATGGATTTTGGGCAGGGAGGATATGGGTGCCAGTCATCTTGTTAGCAAACCATCAGGTCTGGAGTTGTTATTGAACGTTCGGTCAGTGCATTTAAAAATAAGTGCTACCCTGAACCTGGATGAGAGATCTGACTTGGCCTACATTAAGGAAACCTGGATTGGTGATGGGGAGGCATTGACCTCTCCTGTTTGTGCCCAGCTGGGTTCTCAGTGCAACATCAAGTAAGACTCACTGTCAAGGGAATCATTTTGTCATAGTCTATTTGAATATCATCTCCTTTTCTAGATTCAGGGCAGCAGTTTTGAGTGTTTGCACTTATATTATGTTGGGGTCTCAGGACAGATTAGGAATTCTGCTGGCATACTATCTAGCCTGCTTTTTAAGAGCCTCTGTATCTGAGCTCATGGAAATGGTTTTGAATTTAGGGTTGGTCTTTGGGGATTTCAATATCTATGCTGAAGCCTCTCTGAGAAGGTTAGCCCAGGGTATCATGGCTGCCACAACAACCACGAGTCTGTTTGAAGTCATATAGACTAGGGGTGTGCACGGACCCCCCGATCCGCCCTGTTGGCCGATCCAAAATTTTCGGATCGGCCCGCTCTGTGCTGCTCCGCCCATAGTCCGCTCCACTTCACCGCGCAGCTCCGGCTCCAAATCGGAGCTCCGCAGTGGAGGGGAGTGGCGCCAGGTAAGGCCCCCTCCCTCCTCTCCCTTACCTGTGTCCGTCTGCGGTCCCTCAGCTTCTTCAATTGAGCCCGTGGCTCAACCAGGAAATCTGGGCCGCAAGTGCGGCCTAGACTTCCTGGTTGAGCTGCGAGCTCAATTGAAGAAGCCGAGGGACCGCGGACGGACGCAGGTAAGGGAGAGGAGGAAGGGGGGGTACCGGGCAACAGCGACAGCAGCAGGGCCCGGTAAATCCCACTTACCTTTCTTGCGGAGCTCCGGATCGAGGCGAAGGATCCGCCTATACCTCGATCCACTCCGCAACGCTCCGCCTGCCCCCCAATCCTCTTCGCCTCCATCTTTAGGGTAGGCGAAGCCCCCCGCTCCGCTCCTGCTTCTCTGGTTCAAGGAGAAGCGGAGCACATCCCTAATATAGACCCAGAAGTATATGGCAGGTCACATATTCAGTTTGGGCTTTGGGGCTAGATGGTGGTGGTGATGATGATGACGTGGGTGGAATCCTAACAATTCCTTTGTCATAGTCAGATCATTATTGGGTAAGTTTTAGGATACTGATAGCCCTAACCACCTTAGTAATGCAGGACCAGTTCAGATGGTCCACCATTGGCACCTGATGGATCCAGTCAGCTTTCAGACTGCTGTGGGGAATTTTCTGGCACTATGGATTTCTTTGGAGTCTTTGGAATTTGGAATTAAACTGGAGAACCAACACAATATTTGCTAGGTATTCTCTCTGGCTGCTTAGAGTTCATAGAGTTCTCGAGGGAGCTTGGGGCAATGAACTGGGAAAATAACTGGAATGCAGATGGAGAAAAAGCTCATAATGAGTCTGACTGAATGGTAACTAGAACCCATTTGAAGGCCTACTTAGTGGTGTGGTGACAGTGATGAAGAAGGCATACTTCACTACCATCATTGTGCCTGCACTGCCACAACCCACTGCAGCTTTTTTGAGTGGTAATGGGACTTTTTGTCCCACAGGTGACTTCAGTTGTCCTGGAACCCCATTGTGACATTCTGTTGCTAGGCGTTTTGCAAATAAAATCACTTTAATCTGCCCTGACTCTAGTTTTGATACAGTACATTTGCAGAATGCTCCTAAATATTGGTCAATGTTTTATAGATGGAGAGAGGGAGTAGAGAGGGATGAATCTCTCCATATTGATTTCTCACAGAGCTCCATCACACCAGTGATTTATCACACTCCCACCATGCCTGGTATGTGTTTTTGCAGCGTGGTACTCACATGACATCATCCCTGTCCTTCGCTCATCTCGCCTCTTTCCCTCCCTTTTCCATCTTATTTTGAAGTGGGGAAAGTCCAGGTTTTTCCCCTCCATGCACAATAAAGCTGCTTCTGTGTCCCATGTATTGCTGTCCTTGCATTATATCAGACCATACCATTTTTGTTGAGTGTGTGTGTGTCGGAGGGCGATCTCGCTGCCAAAAGAGGAGAGCGAGGCGGTTCTCTGCTCATCCGTGAAGGGTGAGGATGAGAGGGCGCCCAAATATCCTGCAGAGATGGTGAGCGAGGCTGCCGCCACAGCCCATGCCTGGACTTGGTCCCATTCAACGCTATCATTCTTACTCCTGAGTAGGCATGTCTAGATTTCCTGACAAGAATAATGTCAGCTTCCCATTGTCGTGCCAACATTGACCACAAACTTCTCCAAAAACTAATTGTAATACTTTCGCTTCACTTATATTGTTTAATATGATCTTAGGGGAAAGCATAGTGTGTTGTTTTACCATAATTATGCAGTTAAAAATTAACTGCAGGGGGAAGGAGAATGTAGAGGGCGGTAGATTTCACCGGCATAGTAGCAATACAGGTGAAAAGATACATGAGCTGAAATAGCACAAGAATGCACAGATATGAAAGTGCCAAGTGCTAGACTCGCTAAGGAAAAGGAGGGGGAAACCATGGACTCAAAGCTGGGGTGGGGGGGAAGTAGGTGTGATGGAGCTCTCAGTTTCTAATTTTCCAAATCTTAAACTTGATTTGACTTAAACTTTGTTTGGGAAGTCTTTTTTTATTGGCAAATTTGCATGAAAATTCATTCACATTTTTGTGTGCACTTCTAATACATGCACCATTCTGAGAAATTTGAATTCTAAGGATAACAGAGTTTTGGACTGTATAGCAGTGTGAACCAGATTAATTTCTCCACCATCTCTAGGAGGAAATCCTTTGCTTGGCTGTCTTGAGGGAGGAGGTCAAGGAGCTCTTTCTAAAGAGGCCCTTCCAGAATCCTAATGCTCTATTTAATTACTGGCTGGTAGCAAATCTCCCATTCTTGGGCAAGTGAGATCTTCATCAGGGACACATTCCCTTTGTCTCTCCCACCTTAGCGGATACTGTAGTGAGGGCCTTTTCTGTAGCAACACTCAAATTATGGAATTCCTTCCAGTTTTTTAGGGCACAATCCTATGCATGTTTAGATAGAAGAAAGTCCTGACTCTCAGCTGGCTGGAGGATTCTGGGAGTTGTAGGACTTCGTTTAGTCTAAGCATGCATAGGATTGCGTTCTTACTCACTGGCTGTTTTATTTCTATATGATTTTTGTTAGCTGCCTAGAGGCAATAACTGAATATCAAGAAATAAATTATGGACTGTGGCCTAATACCCCATTTCTAAACCCAAACACTCCTTTGCTCTAGGATTGCCTCTCTTATTTTCTGGATTTGCTGCTTTGCCATGCAAGGCAGATAGAGAATATGGTTCCTATTGTGGCTGCTGGCTCTTAGGTAGCTGCCCACCCCCCAAACGATGTAGATGTTTCCCTCCAGCAGCTTCATGCCTTGTAATCTGTTGAGTACTGGTAAGAAGGTTGAAACATTGCCCATGCTCAGAAGCCCTTCCCCAGATCACCAAAACTGCAGGTCTTTCGTCATTTGCTGCAAAGTCAGGGAAGAGAAGTCAGGTGTGTGTGGAGATTTGGCTCAGAAGCTGCTTGAGATGGGGAGCTACTTTGCCTTGGAGCCTCAGATAGACATCAGGCTTCTGTTTGGATCGAAAACAGAGCCTTGTTTCGGTTCATTTTCCAAAGTTTTGGATATTTCCCTATTGATTATAATGGGAAAATCAACAAATGGCTAAAACTTTTTTAAAAATATTTTGTCAGAATTGGATGGAATTTGCATGTATAGCCCTGAGGGATGAAGCCTGCCAAATTTAATACCAATAGGTGCAGGAGGGTTGTGTTAGGGGGGTCTTTAAATTAAAACAAAGTTGGCAATTTGCTCAGCTTTTTGGTGTGTGTGTTATGTAACTCTGTGTTTTTCTCTCTCTCATAGTCTATGTGTATATGTGTGAGAATTTCTATGTGTGTTTATGTTTCCTGTGTTTCTGTGCTCTCTGTAAAGAAAGAAGAGATAAAGAGGGGCTTGTGTTTGTATTTGAGGTTTTTTTTACTATGGACAAGGGCTTCCAGAAAAGCACAGAAGATGAATTCTGATAAGATGTTTAGTTCTTGAATTGTTGTTCTAGTTAAAATAGCTGTGTTTGTGTGCACGTGTGCTTGCGCAATTGTCATGTGTGAGTTCATTGTTGAAGGCAGAAACAGCCTGTTAGCCCTAGGGCTCATCATGGCCTTGATCCGCCCATGGATGAGCAGATTGAACCCATAAGAATAGTCTGCAGTGGTAACAGGGGTCCCTCACAACCTGGAATTGGCACTGCTTCTTCCTGTATTACATTGTAATTAAATGTATTAAATTTGTATTAAATTTGAACTCACCTAATTTCCTTGAATGAGTTCAAATCTTCAGGGCCCGATGAACTGCATCCTAGAGTAATGAAGGAGCTAGCGGAAGAACTCTCAGAACCTTTGTCTATTATCTTTGCAAAATCATGGAAGATGGGTGAGGAGCCGGACAACTGGAGGAGGGCTAACTTTGTCCCTATCTTCAAAAAGGGCAAAAAGGAGGAACCTGGGAACTACAGACCAGTCAGTCTGACATCCATCCCTGGGAAAATTCTGGAGCAGATTATAAAGAAGTCAATCTGTAAACACCTTGAAATCAATGCGGTGATCACTAGAAGCCAACATGGATTTGTCAAGAACAAGTCCTGTCAGACTAATTTGATCTCATTTTTTGATAAGGTAACCTCCCTTGTGGACTGTGGGAATGCTGTGGACATCATATATCTTGACTTCAGCAAAGCTTTTGACAAAGTACCACATGACATTCTGATTAACAAACTAGCTAAAAGTGGGCTAGATGGAACAACTATTAGGTGGATTCACAGTTGGGTACAGAATCGGACTCAAAGAGTACTTATCAATGGAACCTTCTCAAACTGGGGAGAGGCAACAAGTGGGGTACCACAGGGATCAGTCCTGGGCCCAGTGCTCTTCAACATTTTTATTAATGATTTGGATGAGGAGGTGCAGGGAACGCTTATCAAATTTGCAGATGACACAAAATTGGGTGGGATAGCTAATAACCTGGAAGACAGAAACAAACTTCCAAGTGATCTTGATAGACTGGAGTGCTGGGCTGAAAACAACAGAATGAAATTTAATAGGGATAAATGCCAAGTTCTACATTTAGGAAATAGAAACCAAATGCACAGTTACAAAATGGGGGATATTTGGCTCAGCAATACTACAAACGAGAAGGATCTTGGAATTGTTGTAGATCGCAAGCTGAATATGAGCCAACAGTGTGATATGGCTGCAAGAAAGGCAAATGCTATTTTGGGCTGCATTAATAGAAATATAGCTTCCAAATCACGTGAGGTACTGGTTCCTCTCTATTCAGCCCTGGTTAGGCCTCATCTAGAGTATTGCGTCCAGTTCTGGGCTCCACAATTCAAGAAGGACGCAGACAAGCTGGAGCATGTTCAGAGGAGGGCAACCAGGATGATCAGGGGTCTGGAAACAAAGCCCTATGAAGAGAGACTGAAAGAACTGGGCATGTTTAGCCTGGAGAAGAGAAGATTGAGGGGAGACATGATAGCACTCTTCAAATACTTAAAAGGTTGTCACACAGAGGAGGGCCAGGATCTCTTCTCAATCCTTCCAGAGTGCAGGACACAGAATAACGGGCTCAAGTTAAAGGAAGCCAGATTCCAGCAGGACATCAGGAAAAACTTCTTGACTGTTAGAGCAGAACAACAATGGAATCAGTTACCTAGGGAGGTTGTGGGCTCTCCCACACTAGAGGCATTCAAGAGGCAGCTGGACAACCATCTATCAGGGATGCTTTAGGGTGGATTCCTGCATTGAGCAGGGGGTTGGACTCTATGGCCTTGTAGGCCCCTTCCAACTCTGCTATTCTACGATTCTATGATTAGAGGTTAGCCCTGAAGCCCTGTGCCTTAAATGATTCTCTTGCAGCCTGTCAGAAATCAGTCCAAGTTCAATAGGACATGTTCCCTGGTAACTCTGTTTAGGACTGTAGCCTTAATTGTGTATCTAAACCAGGGGTGTGGGAGAGAGCTGTGGGCCACATGGCTACTCCAGGTATGGCCTGCGAAGATGGGGAGCTGCAACCACTTTTTCCTACTCCATAGTTAGACAGCAGCACCAGGACAGTAACCTCTCTTGGAATCACTGGTGGTGGATGGAAGAGACTTTCACCTCCCCCACAGTAATCCTGACATGGTTGTACTGCTGTTTCCATGCCACTAATAACTATAGTGCAACAGTGATCCCAGCATGTGCTGCTTCCCTCTCATCCCAATGATGCCAGAATTGTTGTTTTTCCACTGCTAATACTGGTAGAGAAACAACAGTCTTTATGGGAATCACGGGGTGGGAGAGGGTTTTGCCTTCCACCTTCCAAGGATCCTGTCTCTAGATCTCAGCACACTGTCAGGAGAAGTTTAAACCTCCTCATCCCTGTGTGTTGAGATGTGGCTGTGTGGATGGAGACAGAGTATATATATATATATATATATATATATATATATATATATATGTTTGTGCGTGCACATGTGTAGCCTCTGACCTATCAGCCAGCACCACATGTGGCCCTTTGCGCCCAAAATAGTACCCACCCCTGTTATAAAGGGATACTTATGCCTATCAAAAACAGTTATCTGTTGGGAGAGGAACCAAAGTAAGGCATGAAATATAAGTGCAGCACTCCCCCCATGGTGACTCTGTACTAGCTAAGATGCAAAATGGTGCTGTCTGTCCCTCCAATAATGAACTCAGGTATCGAGTGCTGATAGAAATAGACCCAAAATGGTGCCACTGAGAAACAAGCGGGGAGATACCATCAGCATGCTCAAAGGAACCTTGAGGTCTGCAGAAGTGCAAAATAGTAACCCCTTCCCAAACGTAAACAGGCACCAACAACAAAAGTAAAAATTCCCAGTGAGGACTGAGCATGCTCAGTAGTCATAGAACGTTGAGCATTGGCTAGAAAAGAGAAAAGAAAGGTGGGGGAATGGAAAATGGAAGCAGGAAGGAGCATGGTCTGCTGGAGAAAGGCATGGCTGGCTGGAACCCTGAAAAAGGAGCACTACTGTTAGGAAGTGAGAATGCAGGTCCCACATATAGGTATATAATTTGAAAGCCCAATAGGGGCAGAGGGCACCTTTTCACCACTAGAATGGTCTTACTTTAGTACTTCTTCAGGCTGTGTGGAGTTAATTGGATACTTGCCTGAAGGTAGTTTTTAGAGTTCTATTTCCTTTATGTGCATTCCCACTTCTATTCTGTTTTTTAAAAAAAGATTCCCCAATTTTATTCACATTAAGCGGATCAGTCCACTGCTGTGAAATAATGTTTTCCCCCACCCCTTGTAACGACAGTGGGAAAGCAGTTTCAAAAATCATTTTGATGGCTGGTTATTCTAGCTGCATATATTTTGAAGAGAACGTTTTGTGTCTTGGAGCAAAATCCAGCTGTCTATCTACTTGGCACAGTCTGTGACCAGGAACACATTCTACCAGTTCTTTGAAGACTAGAACATTGGTTTCTGAGTGCAATTCAGGAATTTGGTTTAATTCCTCCCCCCCCCCCCAGCTCTGGGTGATTGATCATGACTCTTTGCAATTTCTCTCTCTCATTCCACCCCCATCCACCCCCAAACCTCACTCTCCCACCCCTGCATGCTAAGGACAACTGAAGCTCTGCTATTAGCATATAAAGCTTTGTAGAGACCTGATTGGCTGAGCATTCTTGTCCTTGAGCTTTGAAACGTCTTCAACTTCTGCTGGCCTATTTGAGTTTGGAATCTGTTTCATCTATATGATAGGGCCGGAAAAAAAAGTGGAAAGAAGAAAGTTGGCTCTGCTGAAATCAGTGTAATATGGTTTGAGTGTGTGTGTGTGTGTGTGTACACACATTTGCATGGAACAATTTGAATCTTAAAAAGTCTTGAATAACATCACAACTGTAAAAGAAGCAACATATGGAACAGAAACATATTTGCTCATGCATATGAAACCACAAAGGTTCTTCAGCCATGAGCCACTTTCACAGGTAGCTTCCCGCTGCTGCTTGTATCTCATTCCCTTGTCACAAATGTTCTTGAAGCTCTATGAGGACTGTGATTTGGCTGTAGTTTTGCTGCCAGAATTGAAACTGATCTGGAAATGATGTGCTTAATTTTTTCCAGGTTTTATTAACTTCATTTCATTTATTTATTTCAAATTAATTTAGACTGCCTTTCAGCCAAAGCTTCTTAAGTGGCTAACAAAAGCAGTAGTAAAATAACTAGAACAGCCAAGTGATCCTGTTGCCAGGCAAGAGAGTTGGAGTGAGATGATTATTATTTGTTTATTTAATAATAATAATAATAATAATAATAATAATAATAATAATAAATATTTTTACCCTGTTCTAGCATAGGATTCAACATATAATTCAGATAAAAGTAATCGATATAAATACATTTAAAACTATGCAGTCGTAAAGCAAATCTAGAAAAACCATTTCAAAAACCAGAGATGATGATGATTAACGTTTGTATACTGCCCCATAGCTGAGGCTCTCTGGGCAGTTTACATAGGATAAGTGCTGTAGAAATAAAAATGTTTTCAGTCTCTGTCTACAAGACAGCAAAGCCTACATGGCTTGGGACCACAATACCTGATGGAACGCCTCTCCCGACATGAACCTACCCGTACACTGCGCTCAACATCTAAGGTCCTCCTCCGAGTGCCTACTCCAAGGGAAGCTCGGAGGATGGCAACAAGGGAGAGGGCCTTTTCAGTGGTGGCCCCCCGACTGTGGAATGATCTCCCCGATGAGGCTCGCCTGGCGCCAACATTGTTATCTTTTCGGCGCCAGGTCAAGACTTTTCTCTTCTCCCAGGCATTTTTAACAGCTTTTTAACAGCTTTTTAACAGCATTTAACAACGTTAAGTTTGTTTTTAATGGACCCCACAATTGTTGTTTTTAAATGGATACTGTTGTTTTTATACTGTTTTTATGTGTGTGTGTTTTTAAATTGTATACTTTTAATGTTTACTATTTTTAAATGTTGTAAACCGCCCAGAGAGCTTCGGCTGTGGGGCGGTATATAAATGTAATTAAATAAATAAATAAATAAATAAAG
This sequence comes from Elgaria multicarinata webbii, assembly GCF_023053635.1. Taxonomy (NCBI): domain Eukaryota; kingdom Metazoa; phylum Chordata; class Lepidosauria; order Squamata; family Anguidae; genus Elgaria; species Elgaria multicarinata. Next base: position 56,706,444 of record NC_086177.1, read on the forward strand.
AGGGTGTCTGATGAATCTCTTTTGGGAAGGTATTCTTGAGCCTCAGTGCCATCACTGAAAAGACCCTGTCTGCCTGCTTGCTTGCAAATCTCCTGGGATGATGGCCCAGAGAGCAGATGGGCCTCTCTGAGGCAGATGTTAAAGGCAGGTCTGTATGGGAGCAGACAGTCCTTGAGACGGTGGTCTCTAATATCTGCATGCAATATTTCTCACACACAGCAGCTGGATGAATGCTGCTGTATTCAAGAATCGCTCAGTGCGATCAAACAGCTGGTTGGCACAGGATTGAGTTAGATTGGCCATGACCTTGAAAGCAGAATGAGCTTAGAAGAGGGATCTTTGTTCAAAAACTTAAACTGTCTTTTTGACTTGAAACAAACTAATAAAAGTATTGTAGATGTTATTGCCAATGGTGGCATGAAGGGTCTGTTATGTGCAACCACAGCCTGTTAAAATGGGCCTGTGGGCCTGTTTACCCATAAATGCAGGAGGGGCATGTACTTCTTTTTTTTAAAAAATGAAAATTAGTATTGGGGGGGGAAGGGAGAGAAATGTGCCCCCTTCCCTGGCTTACCTCACCACCTTCAGTTACTTTATGCAATTTTGCTTCAGTCCAAGTCTGATACGGAAGCTCGAATGTTTAGTTGCAACCTGTTGTGGTTTTTCCTGCTATGTCTCTTGTGCCTTTACCAGCTCTAGGAGGGAGAGGGAAATGTTGTAGGAGAAGCTTTTCTTGGCACAGAGATGAGCTTTTGAGCGGTAAGTCTCACCTGAATAATTTCTCTCAGGCAGCTGTAAAAGGCACAGGAGTGCTGCGAAAAGCAAGCAGCAATAAAGGGCAACATTGTTTGTCCTTGCTCATTGCCAAGTAATCAGGGACCTCCATTTTGATGGCAAGTTGAACTTTAAGCTTTTTTTAAAAAAAGGTGTACCATTAAGTATACACTTTCAAGGCTCTGATTTAGCTTATTTGGTTTCTAAACCGGGTTTTTTACACATTTTCTTTATTTCTTAGACATTTTCTGGGATAACAAAAAGAAGGGAAACAACTAGCAGCTAATAGTGTGAAAAAATTGTTAACGTGTCTTTACAGTATCTGAGAGCAGAGTTTAATACAACACTTTTTGGTACTAATGGCTTCTTGAGATGAGCAAATCCTCTTTCAATACTAGGGAACTAGAGCCACAGCTAGACCTAAGGTTTATCCCAGGATTGTCCTGGGGTCAAACCTGTTCATCTAAGTGCCACACAGGGCATTCAGCGCTCAGGCAGGGACGAACCCGGGATGATCCTGAGATAAACCTTAGGTCTAGCTACGGCCTAGGACCCATTTTGTGAAGATGTGACTGGTGTGTATTGGACCCTCTCCCTCTCTTAATATCTATTCACATTTCTGACAGGGACCCAATGGTAAACAAGTTCCTTGCTACAAAAATATTGCCAGCAAAGCATGTGTGAGGGACTGGGAAGGAAAAGGAGAAATAGATTTATTTTGAGGGATCTCTCATATTTGACTTGTTTCTCTTGTCTTGCTTCTTCATTCCTAGTTCTGAGGCACATGTAGTGCTGCTGTGGCACATTATGTTCACCATTGGATGCAGCCACACCTTTCTTCTGGTAGGTTCAAGATGGAGCATACATATGATTCTTCCCTTTTATATTTTATATTCCAACAGTAATTAAGGTTTGTTCTACACATTATATTCCCTGCATGGAGAATGGTTGCAACCTCTAAACTGTGAAAGGTTGTCATAAGTAAGAAAATAACAGCCATGGGTGATGATCCCTTGCTCCTTGGGGGCTATTTGCCAACAGTTGAACACACATGGGTGGCATTTCCTCCTTTTTAAAATGTGAGCTGAAGGGCTTAATAACTTGAGCTAAGATGGCATTTGTGAGAACAAGTGGAGTCTAGTATTAGGAAATGGCATGGGGTGCAGAGACTGCATTTCCATGCTGGAAGAATCAGCACCTGTTGAATCCCTGTCTGTTTTGCATCTGTTAAAATCATAGTTTCTCTATCAGAAAAGAAGCAGCAATCTGGGGTGGTGGTGGTGGTGCACAGTAGTTAGTCTGGCAGTATCAATGTTTATAGTGTCAGGTTATTAAGGTATTTGCTTCTGGACCTTTTGCTCAAGATCAACAGTCTCCGTTAATGTCTTTTTCAGGCAAAAAAGAAAGAAAAAGGCATAGATAGCTGTACTTGTCCATTGAAAAGATGTGAAATTCCCAGTATAATAATAACTTTTTTAGGAACAACCAAAATGTTATAAACCCAAAAGCTATTTTGTGACATTTTGGCTGGTCTTAATGAAAATATTGCCCTCTTGTGTATAATTGGGTTTATTTTGGCAATGTTACTCTTGCTCTATGTGCTGTAGTATAGTAAATTCTGCCTATCCTATAGATCAGGGATGGAGAAAGTGCTGGCAACCCAAAATCTAGAGCAGGGATGGCGAATGTGCAGCCCTCTATATGTTGTTCGTCCACAACTTCCATCACTCCTCACTGTTTGGTATATTGGCATATAGAGACCAAGGGCTTTGCTAGACCTGCCGGGATAAGCCGGCAGGGAAGCGGGGCGGCAGCGCGCTGATGTTAGCGCGCACCGCCCGGGCTTCCAGACGCAGGACGTGCAGGGACGTCGGATCCCTGCAGCGTCCGCCATTTTTTTTTTTAAGTTTAAAGGGGCCATGTGCGGCCCGAAGACTGCGGAGAAGGTAAGGGGTTTTTTTTAGTTAAACCCCCCCCCATCCACTCCTGTGTCGTCTCCCCTTCTCCCTGCGTGTGTGTGTGTCTGTCCTGTGTCGTCTCCCCTTCTCCCTACTGGGATCTCCCCCGGCCAATGGGCACAGCGCTCAGCGCTGTGGCCAGTCCGCGGCTTTTTGCGGCTACTCGCGAGTAAGCGAGTAGCCGCAAAAAGCCACGGAAGTAGCTAGACGTTCCCCAGCCCCCGCCTCAGGCCGGGGCTGGGGAAAAGGCGCGCCATAAGCGACTTCGCTTATGGCGCGTTAGAGGAGGCTTCAGTGCGGCCTGGAGCCAGATTCCCCTGTGCGTCATGTGGAAGCACAGCAGGGAAACCGGCTCTCAAGGCGCGCTAAGGCCTCGTCTAGAAACGCCCTAGGTTCAGATGAGGGCTGGATTCAATTTTGGAGAATTTATAATAGGCTCAGGCCTATTTTAACGTAGAGAACCTGTCTTAATAATTCCAGAGAGTGACTGGTTGTGGCCAGTAAACAGTAGTGAAAGAAATGCAAGGAACTAATCTCTTTTATTATGTTTTCCATATTCACAAATTCAGCTCTGGTACTGAAAATACATTCTGGAGTAGAACAGTGAAGAGCAATCCTATGTCTTTAGACAGCACCTGGGGGAGGGCATAGGTTTGATCGGTTTCTGGAATTGAAGGTGGGAGCCAGGGCTCTGATATTGCAGCCCAGATACCTTCCCCCCTGCCCCTCCCCTTTGTAGCTGTCATGTTTCCCTCTGCACTGGCAATGTCTCTGCACATGGAAACAGAGCATGGAGATGAGGAACAGGGCACAGTCCCGGGGTGATGATCGGAGGAGGCAGGAGAAGCTGTGTAACGCAGCTTCCTATGTCTATCCCAGCTTCCTTCCCTCCTGCTTGGAAGTGCTGCGGCTAGATGGGGAAAATCGACCATCTAGCAAAAATGCAGGGCGGCTGGAGCACAGAAATGAAGATTGCCTCCGTGCTTCTACTGCTCCGACTTTGGAGGCTGCTGGCTATCTCCATAAGATTGTGTCCCAACGGTGCAATTGTAGGACTTTTCCCCCCTATCTAAACATGCATACAATTCCCAACATTCTTTAGAAGTTGTAGGACTTTTTGTATAGGATTGCACCCTAAATTAATCCCTAATGAGGTATCTTTCTGTTATCTATATTTGATTATTTCTTGACTTAGAAAGGACTCTGTTTCATAGTTGGAATATTTTCCACCTACTGCAGTCCTCTCAAAGATCCCTAGTTATTTTTTCTCTTTAGAAGAGGAATGCTCCTAAGATACTGAGGAAATGAGGAGAATCTATTATGCTCCATACTGTCTCCATCCACAGTTCTTGGTTCTTTGTGTAGTTGATTCTTATCTGTTTTCTTTAAACAATAGTATGCCAGTTTATCAAATCATGAATATATGTTCACTTTTACAAGTTGATCATAAATATTTTTGCATAGACGCAAGTCCTTTTGATTTCAGTGGTACTTATTTCCAAGTAAGTATCCTTAAGATCTCCTCCTTCGTGAACTGTCTTTTTCCTTTTCTGCAGTTTTGAGATTGGCCTTCACCATTTCCGAGAGAAAATGCTCAGTAACTCTTTATAATGTTAGGGAAGAGAACAGCTGCTTATCAGGAGAATTGGATTACATGTGTGACACTGAAATAGGTGGGTGGCAAGTAAGTTGCCTCCAGCTGTTAATGACATAAGGAAAGAGCATATGGAAGAAGAAATTGTCCAATCTTTTGATGATATAGAATGATTACCTGAACGGTAACTATTATAGATTTGACAGTAAATGTGCATGGCAGCAATCAGTAAATTCCTGATATGGAAATAAAATGAAAGGTTCTAAGAACACAGTGCCTGGGATCCAAATGGTCTCTTTAACTGCGAGAATGCTTACTTCATTTATACATCATTTTATACCACCTCTGCTGTTTAAAGTGCACTCAACGCATTAAAGCGAAATACAAAAGCAAAAAATAATAACCACGATAAAATGAAAACTCAACAAACAATAAAACTCACAAGGAAGCAATCTTAAAAACTGCCTTAACAATATCTGGTACAATGGAATCAAGAAATCTTTCGTTTTTCTGAAGAGGCATGTTTTGATCAGCTGCTGAAATTCTGAGAGAGAAGTTGCCAAATTGCAGCAGATGGACTCCACCATAAAGAAGGTGTGATCAGATCAGCCAAGTTTAGGGGGAGCATCTTCAGACACAGGAAAATTGCTATAGTCACAATAGCTCTCCATTGCTTAGACCAGTTTTTTTAAAAAAAATCTTTTTTGATTGAAAAATCCCTGTATTATGTTATGATATTCTGTGGAACCTCAACTTCCTCTCCCTTCTCCAAAATGAAAAATAACTAAATTATTTCATAATTAAAAAATTCAAAAGCACAATTTGTACTAATTATAACAATTAATTAGTGATTAAAAAGAGGAAGTGCCTGAGGTGAGAGGCTGTAGAATTTAATAGAAGCTTTGAGGGATGCTCATGGAATGCAAGGGTTCTGCATAATCCTGATTGAAAACAGAATGTATTTCTTTCTGTGAATGGGTTATCCTTATTTTCAAAGACTGTTGTCTTAGACACACATCCTTGAAGGAGGTTCCATTGAAAAATATTGAACTTTTTTCCAATAAATATTCTCCGTGAGCCCCTGCCAAAGGAAGTGAGGCAGGTGGCTACTAGAAGGAGAGCTTTCTCTGCTGTGGCACCCCGGTTGTGGAATGAGCTCCCCAGAGAGGTCCGCCTGGCGCCTACACTGTACTGCTTTCGTCGCCAGCTGAAGACCTTTTTATTCTCTCAATATTTTAACACTTAATTTTAACCTAAATTTAAATCTTACTGTTTTAACTCTGTATTTTAATCTTATATCAATTTTGCTGCGTGGTTTTATCCTGGTTGTGCTTTTTATACTGTATTTTGTAATTGTGCTTTTAACCTGTTGGTTGTTTTATTGTGGTTTTAATTTTTGTGAACCGCCCAGAGAGCTTCGGCTATTGGGCGGTATAAAAATGTAATAAATAAATAAATAAATAAATATACTACTGGGATGAAAGTGTTGCAAGCAAGTAGATGTTCATAGCTATAGACTGGTAGAAAGCAAATCTGAAATTGTGCTTGGAAGAAGGAAAAGGTATTACTGGACTGATTGAACCTTGAAAATGTTTCCAGCTCAATGATTCTACATGAACTCAATCAGGAGAGTTAGTTCAGACAAGACCCATAGCTTTGAGCCACCTCCTTCGTACAGATCTAAGGGATTTTCAGATCAGTGAAAGTGTAGATATTCATCCATCCTAATTTGAAAGGTATGATAGAAAAATGAATGCGGATCACTCCCAGATCTGCAAAACTTCTGCGAGGAAATTAAGTGAAAATGAGTAACTTGGTGAAAGAGGTGGGAGGCCAGTATAATTTCTCAAGGCATTGAGACAAAATATAATGAAACATCTTATGAAAATAGCAGAACTGTGCTTTAGTTCAGCAGTGCAGGAACAAAGTAGAGGAACATGAAGCTGATAGAGGAAGTTTTGCATCGAAAAGCTCCAGCTCTCTTCCTAATGAAATGAGAGGATACCTTGTTGATTTTGGTCATATCTTGGGAAAAACTCACTCTGCATGTGTAAAGGGTGCTAAAAGCGACCACAAGGCAGGCAGGACTAGTACCTTCTTTCGCCTCATTTTATAATGCCTGCACAGGGCTCAAAAGTGGAGCAAGTGGGGATGGTGGGCCGAGGATTGCATGTGTAGCCTTGCACTCTCTTCGTGCATATTGGTTGTGAACCCTCCAGAGAGCTCAGACTAATGGGTGGGATATAAATGTAAGAAATAAACGTTGCCACTCGGTTTTGAGCAACAGCTGAATAGGGCTGTAATGACTTTTGCTTGCATCATAGGAAGCGTTGAGATACTACAGCCTACTTAGTTGGTTCAGCTGGGACCAATTTTCCTTTGGCTCCTCTTCGCCCACAGTTGTGTCTCTCACTGGCCATTAAACAAACACACACACAATTTTATGACGTATTAATGCCTGGATTAGTGCTTGTTTTTCTGCTCCTTCCTTATCACTTTCCCGCTTTTATATTGTGTCTGTTAGATTGTAAGATCAGGGACATCTTGTGGTTTTAAAAAAAAATTGTGCAGAGCCTATAAAACAGTAGGTGTTTTATAAACATAAAAGCATTGTCTGTCTGAAACAGTAGATTGATATGAAGCCTAAATATTTTAGACTACCAGACCAGGACTAGAGAGACCCTGGTTCAAATCCCACTGAGCTGTGAAGTTCACTGGATGATCCTTGCCAACAACTTTGCAGAATAAGCAGAGTAGAGACTTTTTTTCTGGTAAGTATTACTTTTGTTTGGAAGGGGTGGTGGGGTGTGTGGAAATGGACTCCACTGAAGCCAAGGCTGTTTCAGGCTGAGTTCAATGTATCTAGGGCTCTATTTGCTTACTGTTTTTGCTGTGTGTCCTAGATCCAGAGGCCTTCTACTTAGAGAAATGCTGATATATTTGATGATCCACGGAACAAAAGTACAGACGTGACTATATCAAATCTCAAGCTTGGGAGCCAAAACAGGCTGCTTTCAGCAGATGCCTAAGACGTGCTTAGTAAAGGCGAGGCATAGCACAGTCAGTGGGCAAACGAGTGAAGCATTTGTGGACCACATGCTGTCCCAGCTTTCCACCTCTTTGTTGTTGTTTTTTTAATTTGACCATATGTTTTGTACATGGTGGGCTTTTGTTTTGTTTTGTTTTTTGTTTCACCTAGAGATGCTGACGCCTTTTAGTCTGGAATGTGCAAATGTTAATACGAACTAGAAAGCACAAGAGGGGGCACTTGAATATATGAATGTACATTGTAACTAATGTAAGTGCTGCATTCAACTGAGCGAAACAGGACGTGCAAAAACCCAATTGGCATCCCTTGTGAAAACAGCTTAAGAATGTGACTATCAAGGGGCCCCACATTTTGAACAGATGATTAGTTACTGTGCTGAGAAGCTGGTATCTTCCCATCACATTTTTAGAGGATAGATCATAACTGTAAAACTTTTTTTATTATTATTATTGCAGGTCAATCGTATGCCTACTTTTAATTATATCTCTTTGTAGACTTCTGGTTACCTACTTGTATAAAACAGGGTCAAGCAAACCTGTTTGTTCTTTCTTGATCCTAATCTGAATTGAGCCAAAGGGCTTTAAAAAAAAACCCTCCTTCCTCTCCTCCCTCTCTCCCTTCATGCCCTTGTCTCATCCTTCATTCTTTCTCCCTCCAGTCAGCAGCTCTTCACCAAATTTTCCTTTTGGAAAATTGTGTTGGTAGCATTTTTGAACCCCCATTAACTCTTCTCTTCATACCCCACCCCCGTCACTTTAAGCGTGTATTATTTGTTTGCTGTAACTTGCAAACATTTTTGAGCCATGTGGCTTGTCCTGAAATAAATTAGAAATGTGAAGGCTGCAAAGAAATTTAATCTCCTGTTTCTTGTTCTGGAGCTTAACAAACACAAAAACAATTAGCAGAATTTCAGTAAGAGGTCTGGGAGAATCGTTTTCCACACACACCCCTCTTGCAGAAAGTAACCTTAATTCAGTTAATGAGAGCTTCCTGAGTATTCTGAACTGCTGTGTTTCTAATCTAACACAGTATGTTCAGGTGTTTTGCGGACTACCTTGTATGGCTGTATTCTAATCCTTGGAATCTGTGCAAAAAAGCAAAGTTGCTAGGCAAGGCTGCAAACTCTTGTGATGTTTCTTATTGTCATTGGGTAGATTTCCGTGTTAATTTACTATGTCAATATCTGTAATTTTTTTCATAGGACCTCAAATCCCTTTGATAGGCACAGTGATACCACATCAGCAAAACCAAGGCTCATTGCTGCTGCTTTACATTGTCTTTTTTAAAATTGAAAAATAAAAGTAGTACATTGTGCATTTGGTTTTGAGCTGGGGCTAAAGCACTTAGGAAAAGTGAGAGGGACTTGAACTCTGGCACGGTACAGGCACATGTGAATCTAATCATTCTCTTATATGACAAAGAAGCAATGAATTGCATCATTATGTTTCTTTGATTAAAAAAAGAAAATGGGTAGTAGCACTCACAGTTGAGATACATCTAGAGAATATGACTTCAAAGTGATTTGTGTTCAGAACATGGAATGGACATTTAAAATATAGAATGCCTGCTTACTAAGCCAGTAATTTTAATCATGTGCTTTAGGGCACATTCCTTTGCATGACAGATAGAAAAATGTCCTATAGCTCCCATCATTCCCCAGCCAGCAATGCTGGGGAATGCTGGGAGTTGTAGGAGTTTTTTGTGACTAAATGTGCATAGGATTGCTCACTTAAACAATCAAAATGCCAGCTTTAACTAGAGTCATTCAAAGCTGAGCTAATTTCAGATCTTCTTTAAAAGTCACAATTTTAGAGAATGACATTGTTTCCTTACATTAAATCAGAAAGGAGCAGGGGAAATAACATGTAGTAAAAGACTTATGCCTTCTTTGGCTTGTTGCTTAGTAACAGAAAATGCCTCCTAAGCTTATTTTTGTTGTGGGGAGGGGTGGAACCTGAATTGGTGACCATCTGTCCTGAGTTGGTTGGTTTCCTATTGAATTGGCTTTTGTCTCTCTCGAACAATTGGTTCTCTTTAGGGCCCATATACAATCCCAAATACCACTGGTAGTATCTCCCTCCACCCACCCCCCATTTGTAAACACTGCGTATCTGTATTCTAATGCTACTGATAGTAATAACATACACCCAGGAATTGCAGGAAATAATACCACTAATAGAATAATTGTGCTATGCTGTCTCTGCAAAAAAAAAAAAAAGGGGGGGGCAGCCAATTGGTGTTCCTTAAAACAACAATCTATTTCTTACTTTCTCATCATTTTAATTTGCATGTTCACAAAACAATAAAAATGTAGCACCTTAACATCATCGACATTTCACTTTAGAAATGCATCAAGTGATTTATATATACTTCTGAACATTTAAAAATGACAGTCAGGTACTATAAATGGTAATGGATTTGTATAAAAAGCTGTAGCCTAGATTTGAAACTCTGAATTTTCAATGTATATGCAGAGCTCAATATGAGCAAGGGCTTTCTTATTAATTTCGGTGTTGGGACAAACTTAATGTACTGTATATGTGATCTAGTCATTAGTACTGAAGTGATTGGGGAAGTCATTATTTCTGTTCCATGATATATATTTTTTGGCCATTCATTAAATTAAGTTGTCCGTAGACATTTTAGGTCACCACCCTTCTTGTAATACTTTCAGAGCAATGTACAGTATATGGGGTTTCCAGGTTTTGGCTGGGTCCAGACCTTTTTAGATTCATAAATGGAACTGCATGACGTACCCTCGGACTAATTTCTGTTATAAAAAACAACTGAGAGATTCCCATTAAAACAAAACACTTCTTTAAATATACACATTCTTCAGTATTGTGTATGTGGTGTTTAAGTAAGTAGAGTGGTTTATATGCATAATTTTCACTGATTTGTGTCTCTAAGCTAATTTTAGGCAATGCAGATTTTTTAGGCATTATCCTTAGTAATATCAACAGATATTCTGCTTCATCGAACATAATAAATATGTTATGCTTTTAAGGTGTCGTAGCACTTATACTTCAAGGGGAAAATATGATTTGTTTATTATCTAGCCTACCAAAGCAGTTATTCCAATAATGAAAATATTTGGAACATTTCAACTAACAAAAATAGTTTCTCTGCTGTCCTACTTGTATGTTAACTAGATTTCTAAATTTGCTAATTTCCTGTGTTCTTGCCAATTATTCATTGATAAGAAGGAGCTACTAGATTTCTAAACTTTGCCATTTCAATTCTTGCTGTTTTTAATACATTTATTACTTCCCTACCCATTTTTCCTACTGCTCAGTCTAGAAGAACAGAAGGGAATACTGTTGGATCTACTGGTCACTTATATAGGCTATAGTTTTTAAATTTTTTTTAAAAAAAAACAGTATACCATAAATAAAATAAAATCAGTCATTACTCGCCCATGTTTTCAGCATCTGGCAGTATCAATAAAACATTTTGTAACAGTTATCCTATTAAATTGGTGCCAATAATATACACATTACTTGAAACGTTTCTTCCTACTGTTGTTCTTTAATCTAGCTTCTAATATTTCATTTTCTTTTTTAAAATAAAGATAATCATGAGATTCGCCCATATTTAATAATACATTATTTTGAATTAACTTTTAATTTGATTTTTCTTTTAAAAGAAGTTTAAATGTAAAGGTCTCAAGGAAGCATGTTCTTCTTCCTTCTTGTAAGCAATGTCTTACTTGAGTAAAAAAATCACTAAAGGCATTATGTCATTTTTCTACTTGTGTATTCCTATTTCTGCCAAAGATCACATGAATGACCTTAGGAGGAAGCTTTAACGTTTCTGAGCCTCAACTTCCCAGTTTTAAAATGGAAATCAACATGGTTGCTTATGAATATGAGGTTTCCTTCATTTCTTTTGTTGTTATTGTTGTTCTGCTTGGTAATAAGAAATGTCTGAATGGAGAGAAATAGGTTTTGTCCCATCCCCCCCAAACTTGCTGGTTACAAATTAACTTGATGTATCTACTAAGGGATGCTATTTTATTCCTTATATTAGGAGGACCGAGTTACATTGATTATGGTTTGGGAATATAACTCATGTTCAGGGCCTGCTTGACTGTGGTTTTCCTGGAAAGTTTACACTAGAGAAAGCAGTCCTATTTGGCATGGGTAATCAAGAGTAAGGCTGTAATTACTCTTAGCTGTCATTCAGGTTTCCTTTCAAAGTCCAAGGACCCACTGAGAAAAACAAAAAGCTAATGAAAGCTGACTGTATTCCAGCCTAAACTCTGCAGAATCTGAAATGATGTCCTGACTGTCTGTGTATTCTTATTCTTCTACATTCTCATGGTTACTAAGGTAACTGGTTTTTAGAGGTTTTAAATCTTCATTGTCAAGTGTTTCCTACACTTATTGTTGCTGTTTTCAAATTAGGGCAATTTGAACAATGCCTTTTGAATGAGGACTAAAACAGAAAAAAAGGAATAAAATGGCAATTGATGTAATGAATTAATTGCATTCCCTTTTTATCAACCATGGTACTACTACTGCCACTTTTGTTTTCAGAACTAGGTAAAAAAAAACACTTCACATTTTCTCTCTCTCTCATTCACATATTTTCTTCTGCTTGACGCAATCATGGGTGAGGAAATATTATATTTTAAATGCATATGCTGCCATAATGTATGTTAGATAACAAGTGAATTGGCTTATGTGCCTGCTGAGAATTGCCAATTGAAGGCTGGATATGTTTCATTATACCATTTAAAACAAATTAAAAAAAGAAAAAAGAAATTTGACTTCATCTTAATACATGCAACATTCCAGAGTTCAGATATTTAGTGAGAAAACATTTGTTCTAAGCAATCTGTTGGCATAATAATTGTTCAAGCTATTTAATTAATTAATAATGTTTATGAATCACTTACATTAAAAGAAATTTCTAAGCTATATACAAAAATACAGTATGTTATTAAATACTGAATATTACTGTATACAGAAGATAATATTGCCTTCCTGAGAATGCCTGTTGGCAAAAGTATGTTTTCAGTAGGCATCAAAAAACTGGAAGGCTTGTCACCTAATTTGTAGTGGTAGGGAGTTTCAGAGAGTAGGCACTATGATACCTAAGACCTGTTTTGAGCCATCATGGACCAGACTGCCAAAATCTCCTGATGAGCATGGCAACTAAACAGACAGGTCAGGTGATCTCCCAAGTATCCTAGTCCTGAGTTCTTTAGAACTTTTTATACAAATACCAAAATCTTAATCTTAGCCTAGTAGCATATAGGCAACCAGTGCAGTTACTATACTCTGAACTTCTGAATACGTTATATTTATAAACGAGAGAGATCCCAAGCTAGGTGTTATAAATCTGTAATCCTAGATCAAATTTACAGTTTGACTATGCATGCCTCTGGGATCCTGACCAATTGCAGTGTTTACTGGATGTTGATAGCAATACAATTTGGTTAATGGTGCAAAAATATTGTAACTTAATTTTGAGGGGATTTCCTTTCTTCCATATATTAGAGTACATACTCCAGTGCATAGTTGTCCACATGCAAAGCTTTTGCAATTAAGAGAGAAGGCTAAAACCAGGCCTAGGAGGGGAAACAGACCTACCATTTTATGAGGAAGGGATGCTTGGAGTAAGTTATGCCAGTGGTCTACCATATACACTGCCTTCCCATAGCATTCTGTGCAGATTTTAAGGACTTTGTCTTAATCTGTAAAATCCTAAATAGCTTTTCTTCTACATATCTTAAGAGCTCCTCTCCTCCTCTTTGCCACTGGTTGATCTATGTAGCTAGCTGATGGTTACTGCTTGGGTGGTGCCCTCTATGTGGCAAATTCTGAACAAACAAGGCAAGGCAAAGTTTATAACTAGATTTGGTTACTAGACTGATCTCAACGATAGGAAAACTCACTAATGCTTTATAAAATGTTGGAACTTCACTTCTTCGTCTGCCACCCAAAGAGAAAGTGGGGAGAAACAGGGGAAAGGAGGTGAAGCCTGCCTGCACCAAAGATGGCAGAGCAGAAGGAGTGGCAAATTTCACCACTTCCCTCCTGCTGCCTCCAGCTGGTGCTTTGGAGAGCCCTGCCAACTGTTCTCCTGCTGTGGCATTTGCCACAGTAAGAGAGTGGGGAGCAAGGCTCTCCAGACTAGTCACCCTGTGGTGAGCCACATCAGCCAAGGAAGAGGTCGGCACAGCTTTTTAGAAAGCCGGTGAGGCCCAAATGCCTGTAAACAGGCAATCTCCTTGAACCCATGCCTACCTCTGAAGCAGGACTCCCTCAGAGCCAGGCATTTTGGCTTGGTGGACTCTCTGAAGATTTGCGTCAGCTGCCTCTTCTAGCCGAGCAGAGGTGAAGGTTAGCAGTAAGGGGGGATGATATGGTATGGGTACGGGGTTGGGGTTGCAATGCGGGAACAGGGCATGATGTGCTGGCGGTAAGGGGGATGTGATGTGGGGAAAAGAATGGCGTGGGCAGGGACACAGTACAGTGGCTCATGTGCTCTCTCACCTCAGGCGTTGGGAGTGCATGCGCTGGGGCCGGACAGAAAAAATGGGATCCCAATTTCTCTTGTGCTCTTTAAAGGTCTGGTACAAACAGTTTTCTAAGTGTTTTGATACAAATTCTTATGCTCATGCTTCATTTGAGCATCTGTAGTAGCAGGCCCTTCAGATGGATCAAGATTGCTCACACAAAGATTCAACTTTGAATTGAAAGAAGGTAGTATTTGTACAGTTGACAGAAGTGGGATTTGTATGGAATTCTAATGGCTCTTTGGGTATAATCTGTCTTCTTAAGGTAATGTCTTTGCTTTGTTGGACTTTTTGCTGGCATTTAAGACACAGCGTTAGATCTATCCTATTTTTTTTTTATCTTCCAGAGTTTTTCATACAGTATTGCTCTAAATATATTCCAATTGGGAATAGCTTTGTTTTCTCATGAAAACAAGTACGTTAGCTGTCATTTGAGCCAGATGGCATCTCACTACTTTGCCACCCTGTTTCCAAAGTGTGAATCCTTGAAGCTCACCATCTGTTAGTTAGCAAAATTATTCGTGCTGGTAATCAAGTTGAACACTGTTCTATAACGTTTCATCATTTGTATTCAGTTAAGAATCTCCTACCATTAGCCCTATTCAGGTGTTATTGAAGGTAGTAAAACTCACAATGCGAGCTGGGTTGGTGCTGGTGCTCCACCCCTGATATCTCATCACAATGTAGCTCTGCCCACACATACAGCGCAAATGTCTGCAGTGGGAAGGCCTCCGCACGGACAGCTGTGTGAGAGTGTGAGCCCAAGGTTCATGCATAGTTTAGGTGATTATTTGAACTGGGTGATAGAGAAGGTATTAGCACAACTAATACTTTCCAAAATTCAACTTCATTAGGAGGTCAGTGAGCAACATTTTTAGAAAACGGGTGATTTTTCAGTTTCTATTCTGATTTATTTTGATACTGAGCCAGAAAGAAAATATAACTAAAGAAAGTTGATGTTGTTGTTGTATTTATATCCCACCTTTTTTCCTCCAAGGAACCCAGGGCGGCATACATAATCCTCTTCTTCTCCATTTTATCCTCACAATAACAACCCTGTGAGATGGGTTGGGCTGAGAGTTTGTGACTGGCCCAAAGGCACCCAGTGGGTTTCCATGGCCAAGTGGGGACTAGAACCTGGATCTCCCGGATCCCAGTCCAACACTTTAGCCACTACACCACACAAAGTAAATATGGTCTTTAAATTGTTTACCCCGGTGGGCAACATATGGCAATGTGTCAGATGCTGTCTGCTCACTTTTATTACAGCCCCAGGCACAATTTGCGCAATACTATTGTGTGCAAACAGCACACTGTTTGTATCCCACAGAGCTCATGCTCTTCTAGCCCATTGGTGTCATGTTAAAGCTGATTGCCAAAAATAGGGAAAGTTAAGCTAAAAAACATTGTGCCACAAATGTGTGAAGAACTAAGGGCTCATCTAAATTCTACTTACAGCAAGGGATTGCAGAGACTAGAATCACTTGTTCTTCTGAATCCCTGCAAATAATGTAAGTTTACTATGGGCACAAATAGGTCTTGTCTACAGTGTTTCAGAGTTCATTTTACATGCACTTCTGATCATCCATGAGATCCTTATATTCTCTCTTATATTCTCCTTATATTCTTATATCCTTATATTCTTATATCCTTATATATCCTTCTATCCTTATATTCTCTCCTTATTACAGGGGAATTCAGAAGCAGGGATTATGGTTATTTTATGTGCAACCCTATATGTAAGATATATCCAAGGAGAGTAGGAATGCTGTCAATATTCATTGATAGTAGAATTTGAGATGAATTATTTGATTCCATCAACTTGAATTATTCTAAAAGTTTTGGTAGCCTAAGCGAAATTTGCAGTATCTTTCTTAAGCTATTGGATGTTCATTCACAACTTTTGCAGTATGCATTCGTTTTAAATGTTGTAAATGTATTATTCTGATCTTTAATCATTCTTGCAGTAACCCCTCCTACCACAATGCAATCACATGTAGATCTGCAATATCATGTTGCAATATTGCTGAGAAGACCCATTTTAAATGTTTACTACCCAATTAACATCTGTTCTACTAGGAGTCAGAAAAATAGAAATTTTGGATTTGTTAAAGCTATGGTGAATTGCCACCTTGACTAAACACAAATGCATGAGAATGTCTAAGCCCTCATATAGTTTTTAGACTAAAATCCATAATCCATCATGATAACAGCAACCACTTTTGAGACATAAAGCAGTGAACAATGTCCAACAATGTGGAATTAGCTCAGTGTCAAATTGTCACTGATTTGTCTATGGAAATCTATTTGTTTGGTTGTGAGAGATGGAATTCCTCCTATGGATTTCACTTATCCATAGTCTACTATCATTCCCGCAAGTGTACACATTCTACAATTTGTCACAGAGGCATGTTTCAATCTGTGGACAAGTGTTAGATTTGATAGGGACTGAATTCAAGGCCAAAAAACTATTTATTAGTAATTCAGTAAATTAGAACGAATGTGTAACTGTATATTAAAATAATTATCTTATTCTAGGGTAAGGTGCAGATGACATTTAAACATAATACTCTGGATTCAGACTACTGTGGGTATAGCTCAACATAAACAGGGATCTGCAGGTTATAACAGTCCTCTTTCCACATTTCTCCTGTGGTGTGAGCACAAATATCAACCAAGCCATTAAGGTAGGGGAGGGCAACTTTGGGAGGTCTGAGGACCATTTTGCCTCTTTAGACTGCCCCCCCCCTTGCAGGTGCCAAAAATGGGAGCAGGGGAAAAACATCTAGAAATGCTTCAGAGTTTTGACCCATAATGGTCAAAATTAGTTTGTTTGCAAACTAATAGCACCTATGTAGCACCTATGGAGACCCCAAAGCATCAAGATTACCTTGGGAACAAGCTAATATGACCCTTATGGCACTCTACAGTAGCTCTGGATGCCATTTTGTTTGCATTTTTTAAAATTATTTTTAATTTGGGTCCTTCCAAATTTTGGGATGCAGGATGCATATGGCCTGTGGGTCACATGTTGTTCACCCTATGGAGAATGGAAGGCTGATGTGTAGGGTTGTGCAAGATATTTTCCCATGTCTTGTTACTCAACTTTTCTTTCATTCTCGTGTTCAATTATTAGACTCTCATTCATATTGTAACTCAAAAATCTATTTTTGTTGTGTGCTTCCCTCTCACCTTTGGTTTCTTTTGCCACCATTTGTGGTGGCAGCAGATTTTGGCAGCTGCTGCCAAAATGCTCTGGACTTTATATCTTTGGGAGTATGTGTCGAATGACAGCTGCCACAAAACATAGTGCTCCCCACCCTCCGCACTGGTGGTCAGCATTTCCTCCTAGAATGGTTTGGAACAACATCTGGGGTGCTCTAGGAAAATAAAGTGTTGGTCACCATTCCCGACCACCAACACCCTAGAACAGTGCAATATCTGGTGCTGCTTTCTGGGAAAATACCATGATAATCACCAGAAGCATTCATTGTGAGTATTGAAAAATGCACCCAGTTTCATTGCTCATAGCATTTAAGAACATAAGAAGTGTCATGCTTCTGAGGAGTTCTGTGTCCCATGCCTGGCTCCTGGCTCCTTGCGGTTACTCGCAAGGAGCCAGGACAAACCGCGACGCCTGCCCACACTTTCCGTGGTCTCGTGATTAAAGAGTAGGGTGAAACCCCGGGCCGTCATGTGGACACACAGGGATGATCCTGAGATATAGGCCTGGTCTAGCCATGGGGTAATGGCTAGACCAGGCCTATATCCTGGGATTGTCCTGGGATCATCCCTGTGCATCCAAATGACACATAGGGGATCCCGGGAGCAGGCAGGAACGACCCTTCCATTTGCCTGGGATAATCCTTAGGTCTAGCTAAGGCCTAAGTTTATTCAGGAGTCTTTGGTGGGGGGACTTTAGCAAAAGCCTTTTGGAAATCCAAATTGTTTTGGAATGAATGAAATATGAATGTAACGGGCTCCATTTGGTTAAATTTATCGCTCGTTCTGAAATGAATGCACATCCCCATCTTGTGTACCCCTCTGCTTAGTCAGCTGAAGGAGAAATGCAAGATTGGCCCAGCCTGTTTGCTGCCTGTTAGTGCATGCCATGGAGAGGAGTGAGAAAATGGGTCTCTGTCTGTTGTGCCTTATGGGGATTCTTCCATGTACTGTACCCAGCTTGCACTGGTTCAACCCCAGTGTATTTTTATATGAAACTTAATTCCTGGTAGAGAATTAGGATGAAATGTATCCAATACAATATTCAAAGGTAGTTATAATTTGTTCCTGATAAACCTCAATGATTTGGTTTACTCAATGATTTGTTGGTATTTGATTGATTGATTGATTGATTGATTGATTCAAAGCCTTTTTATCCTGTTGGTTCACCAAGGCTCCCAGAGCAGCTCACAAAAATGAAAAATAAGACTTTCTCTGCCCATAGGTTACAATCTAAGAGACATGATACAAAAGAGGATTGAGAGGGAGGAGGGTGGAAAAGAAAGAGCAAATTTAGGTATCAGATTCTTAGTGGCAAAGTTCTGCAGGTCATGTAGATGAATCTAAACAGAAAGGAAGGCCTGCTGATTTCTCTCCATCTGATGCCCTCAGTAGTCAGGTATCTGATGGCACCTCTGGTGTAGTCACATAGTTTGCACTGAATGATTAAGGAATATAGGCTATTCCTATCATACATTTCCATCTTGCGTTTCTTTCGTGAATGCTACTGAGTAGGGCTGAAAAAATAATGAGGAATCTGGTATACTTTAAAGATAAATACATTGATTGTAATAAGAACTTTTGTGGGCAAGACTTCATGCATTAACCACTTCATGTATCTAAAGAGTAATGCTAGATGGTCTTCCTGGCCTTCGTACTGGGCAACCATTACCTGACTTTAGCCTTCATCAACTGACCATTTTGTTAGTTCTGAAAGACAGTGAAGTGTCTAGGAACTGCAGGACACTCCTGCCAACCATTTTCTTAATGTCCTGTTTGGAATAGGTGGTTTGGAATAAATTGCAGCAATGGGAAAAGTGCCTTGCAGCTGTCCACATGAGCCCCATAAATAAGTAGACAGTATGAAGGATCTGTAGAAGGGCCTGGACTTGCAGGGATTACTACCTCTTTCTATTTACTTGGATTACTACCGGAACATGCTGTGTTCTTAGTGATTACTAGGAACATGTGAATTGTGAGGGCAAAGAGTCATATTCATGACAACGGCCTGAGGCTGTAGAAATGAATGGGTCATGACTTCTGCATTTTATTAAATGTACTGACACCTAGAGATGTAACATTTCTGGAGATTTTGAAGCTGTTGGAAAAAATGGTGGGGGGAAATAGAAAAATAAACAATGGTTATTGTTTTTAGCTCTCTTTATAGCTCTAAAGTCACATTAATACTTTAAGACAGACTTCTCCAACATGGTGCCCTCCAAATGTTTTGGACTTCAACTCCCATCAGCCCCAGGCAGAATGCAATGGTTGGGAATGGTAATTGTTGTAGTCTAAAAGATCTGGATGGCAACAGGTTGGGGAAGGCTACTTTAGAAATATAAAATGTATTGTGCATAACTTGTTTTGCTCACAAAATTATTGCTAAAGTTAAACATTTTAAAAAGTAAACTTAGTAAACTTGTAAGTATTGCCTGAATAAACTATATTTTTAATTTTAATATACCAAAAAAATTATAATTTTATGAGCAAAGTGAGTTCTACATAATACATTTTAGGTTCCTATTTTAGGTCTGATCTGGGAGAACATCAGCAAGTAGTCCCTGAAACATCTGAATCATTCTAGAAGCCAGAGGAAGCAGGAAGAGCTGGAGGCAGAGGAAGACTAGTGTATAGTATTTGTTCCTGTTTGTAGGGAAGTTTATGGAAATTCCTATTTGTGGGGTGAAGCTTGGGGAAATCTACCTACCCTTAAATCTGTAAAAGATACATTAGATCAGTAATTTTAATAGGGAATGGAAAAAATAGCCTTGCTGGGAAATTAACAGATAGGATTGAAAAAACATTTTCCCCCATAGCTTCATTATTTACAGATATTTTAAATCTTTATCCTTTCTATAAAAGTCTTCTTATTACCTAGTTTTTAGAAATCATTTGTGGATAGTAAAGGCTAGACAACAATATATGAACACCTTATGTTAAATGTCTTATTCATCATTCTACAAGTAAATATTTCACAATCCAAAGATATTCAATTTCAGAAACCCTCCCAAAACAATTGTTGTTGGGTGGTTGGGGGGAACGGTGAAAAGGTGTTACCTGAGTAATTTTTCCATTCCCCCCTCCCCCGGGCCTTCATATCTCTACTGGCACCTAGCAAACTAGCAGTGACTTAGGGCCTTGCTAGACCTACCTTTGAATTCGGCCTTCAGGCACGGCGAGCCCGTGCTACAATTAGCACGGGCTGTCGCGCCTATCCAGACGTCAGACGCGACGGGGAAAGGAAAGCCCCGTCGCGTCCTCCATTTTTTTTAAACAGTTAAAGGGGCCATGTGCACAGGAGCGCACCAATGAAAAGGTAAGTGTTTTTTTTAAAAAATAAAGTGTGTTTATAATGGCTGCTTGTAAAACACACACACACTGAAGTGTCTTTTCATGGTTTAGCAGGAGACGTTGCCTTGTGTATCATTACTTTTCTTTGCCACATGCAATTCTAATCATGAAGTGTTCTGTCCTGTCGTTCTTATATTTCCCAGGTGGATTTGTCAAAATGTCAAAAGCCATTTCTTGGCAGATACAGGAACAATTTTAGTTACTAGGAAAGAAGAAAGAGGATCCGTGGATCCTCTAGTGATCTTTCTATTTCTACACCTTTTCTGTTTCATTGGCCCTGTTCAGGAGATTCCTTAAATGACAACTTTAACCATGATGAATATGGCTTTTTGCTTTATTCACCATGGCTAAAGCCAGGGTTTAAAGTGTCTTCTGAACAGGGCCATTGAGAGGGGGGAAAGTAATTTTCACCTTAGGCTTGCTTTTGTAGACATAGCAGGAAGCCTGACAACACATCCCACATCTCAGAAGCGGGTGGTACCTTTTTCTGACCAGTGTTTTCATCACCACATGAGAGGCTGCATCTGCTGATATTCCCTCTTCTGCTTTATTTATACTACTGGATCCCTATTCTCCTTTTTTAGTGATGGCTCTAAGACTGCTTCAACAATACATTTTCCTATGCAGATTAAAAAATAATAATCTAAGGAAGCAGCTAGAAAATGGCCATAGCTGTACATCTTTGTAAGATGACCAGGTGCTCTTCTGAAAGCAAAGCTCACAAATCCTTTGTTGCTATTCAGATATTTTATGCTCTACTGTTCTCCATTAGAAATTTGGAACTGTAGCCATTGCCCTTCAATGCTTTTTTCAGAATGAAAGAAAATGTAACATCAAAAGAGAGAAGGTCCTGGGCTTTCTTCTCATTTGTTTACAGCAATTACATGTTATTTGTTTTTAAAGTTGGGGTATTGCATTTACATGATCAGTATGAGTTCTGAAGATTTATACCTTTTGATCTGTTCTTTGAATTTTCCTGTGAACACTTTTCCTTCCTTGCAAAACATCTAATCTAATCACATACATTTTTAATGATTGATGGTGGTTATATTTTAGAGTATGATTATAATTTTAAAATACTTTATGTTGCACATTCCAATTCTTAAAGTGGAAAGGGGAGGAATGCAGTTTTCCATATGTGCACTCCAAATAATAGAAGCATTTTGTTGAACTCTTGTTCTAAGATGTTTTATAGCAGCAAAAGAAATAAGTAATTTCCTAAACTTGCCCTTTTTACCTAAGGAGGCCATAAAAATTGTTAATGCAGATGATGTTGCCTTCTGTTGTGCGATGCTAATTGGAAACGGATCACTGCAGTTTATGGGGCACTTACCCTTTCGGGTGCACAATAAATGGCTCACTTTGAGTGATGTTTCCTCATTGATTTCCTACTCTCCTTTGCACCAGAATAAGTGGCAGAAGTACCAAAGATAAACATGGAGTTGATTTTGAAGTTGACATAATTTCTGTAAACTGTGAATTTATGTGTTTGCTGAAGCAGAGGAAAACATTATAGAAAGCCATCTTCTTTACAATTTGTTGTTTTCTTGACTCTGTTTGTCTAAGCACGTCTGCTCTTAGACTACTCCATTCTTTATTCTCTCCAATTCTTTTATTTGGAACAGTCCCCCTTTATTCGACAAAGAGACTTTAAATGTGCTTCTGTGTCAGTGACTATATTGGCCTTTTGGATTGAAAGAGACACAATGGATGCCATAGTAATCACATCCTATCCTATCGCCTCTTTCTCCATGTGAAGCTACAACCTTAGTACAATAATTGAGGAGTTGGTGGATAAAATCCTCTATGTGCATATTTAAGTATAAAGATTATGAATTGAATTATGACTTTAGCCTGTTGTTTCAAATATCACCCTAAATATCTTAAAGTAATTTCTCTTACCCAGTTGTAAATTATTCATGGTGAGGTTCATATTTTTTTTTAGATTTTCAATACCCACTGATTTCTGCGAACACATCCCAGTTTGCAGGGCTGTATAGACTATATTATTTACATTGGTCTCCTATGTGTGCATTTTTTAATTGTGAAGTTATGCCAATTAAATGTGAAGTTTCTCTGATATACTTTTCATATTAATCAAATAGCATGGCACTATGATGGTGCTTCTTAGTACTTCTCATTTATTGACCACCTCTGATTTTTCATAAACACTCTCTTCAAGGCAAGAGCATTTAATGCTTTTTGACATTACTCTTTGGAATGTTCACACTAACATGCTTATTCTGTTTAAAATAACCTAGATGTTGGCTTCTGACGGAGCAAAGTCACACAAAGGAAACCTTAAGATGCTTTGTTTCCAAAAAAATGAAATACAATATAAAATGAATTGCAGAAATGGGTGTTTTTGAATCTTCTCATTAAATGTAATTGGCTTCTAAATTCTCACTGTACAATAGCATCACTGTTTAATGATTCCTCCCCCCCATCAGTCACTTCTGTAAAGGTGTGATGTTGTTTTTACTCAGTAGGCTGTCACTCCGCTTCTTTGCACTTCAAAAAGATCTAAGGTTACTGATTATGACTTTGCTATTTCCTGTTTAATTGTTATATACTTAAAAGGATTCCTAGTTTTAAAACCATATGGTAAAGAACACGTATAAATCCTTCAGACCTACAAGTCTATAAAGTTTCAATATCTCTTCTTATTGTTATTGTCTTTCTTTTGAAGATTCATGTGATCAGATCCTACATGCATTTTTTATTGAGACCTATTGGCAAGTTCAGACATGAAAATCTCTCCAGGAAGAAGCAATGTTCACATGGAGCGGAAACCATAATTTAGTGCTCTCTGCACCAGGGCTGGGTGGGGGGTTGGTGGGTGGGGCAGTGGGGCCAGTTGGCATGGGCCTATGATTTTGAGGGGGCCTACACTGAGTCCCCCTGGTAGAGGCAAAGGGGGACCCTTTGGTAAAGATTTGTTATAAAGTAGCTCTCCTGTGAGTGCAAGAATGTTTGAATAGATTAGCAGTTTTGAACATTAAGATTGACAAGGCAAAGTTGCTTGATTTTTCTGTTGTTGATGATGACTTTGCCCAAAGAAAAGAACATAAAGCATTTCTGAATGTGAAGAAGTGATGTCTTATATCCATCTTGACTAAAAATGCTTGCCGTTACCTTTTTTTAAAAAATGGTTCTAGTTCAAATGTATTTAGGACTGATTAAAAAATACTAAATGAGCAGTTTGAAATGGGGCCTACATTTCCCATCAGGCCTATTATTCAATAAACAAAAAACCTATGGTTTTAAAACTGTAAAGGCTCTACAGTTTTCAACCAAACTCCAAAAAGCAGGGAAATTGGAAGTTAAGGCTCACAGGCCTATAACGCCACATCCTCCCTAAGGAGGCAGAAAGTGCCAGTGAAATTCTCATTCTCCCAAAGCAGATATAAACCATGAGGACCGGATGCAGACAAAATGGAGCGTTTTCAGAGCAGGGCAACCAGGATGATCAGGGGTCTGGAAACAACGCCCTATGAAGAGAGACTGAAAGAACTAGGCATGTTTAGCCTGGAGAAGAGAAGATTGAGGGGAGACATGATAGCACTCTTCAAATACTTAAAAGGTTGTCACACAGAGGAGGGCCAGGATCTCTTCTCAATCCTCCCAGAGTGCAGGACACGGAATAACGGGCTCAAGTTAAAGGAAGCCAGATTCCAGCTGGACATCAGGAAAAACTTCCTGACTGTTAGAGCAGCACGACAATGGAATCAGTTACCTAGGGAGGTAGTGGGCTCTCCCACACTAGAGGCCTTCAAGAGGCAGCTGGACAACCATCTGTCAGGGATGCTTTAGGGTGGATTCCTTCATTGAGCAGGGGGTTGGACTCAATGGCCTTGTAGGCCCCTTCCAACTCTGCTATTCTATGATTCTATGAGAATAGGATATGCAGAGGTGACTGTGTGGTTGTGGAAAACTGATGACGAACAACTTAGGGCCACCTACTTCTCTTTTTTTTATTAGAGCAACCCTTCCCCAACCTGGTGCCCTCCAAAGGTGTTGGACTACAACTCCCATCATTGCAAGTCAGTATGTCCCATGGTCAGGAAAGCTGGGACAGCAGGATAGGGAACTCTGTTCTATATCCTTACCAAATACAGGGGCTGCGCAATATTTTTTTCTCACACACATCTCGCATAGAGCAGCACGATTGATAACAGAAGGGACACTATTTGTTGGAGATGTAGAACCAGAGCAAGGGCTGGCACTTTCAGCTTTTGGTAAATACCTTGCCCTTCAAAGAACCAATGCTTTTTCTTAAAATATGTTCATACAAAATATACTGTTCACTCCCCACAATCCCTCCACAATACATCATCTCATCAGAGTGACAGAGGAACAGAAAAGGATTAGTTTGGGTGTCTTGAACTCGTTTCAGATGAGATTAGTTTGCAATCCTATACCACTTGGGAGGAAGCCCCAGTAAACTCAGTGGCACTGGCTTCCGAGAAGACACGTATAGGATCCAAGTATAAACCATCCTTCTCCAGCCTAGTGCTCTCCAGATGTGCTGCGCTGCAACTCCCGTGTTATAGTGAGGACAAAAATCATTTTCATCAATAGTTTTTAAAATAATCCTTCCTTACACATGAATCTATTAGGTGGTAGCTCTGCCTTTGATCTCACACTGCTGAACACATAAGAAAAATCCTCTGCGGTCACAGCATTCGCAGCATTCTTGATCACTGTCCATGCTGACAGAGACTTTTATGAATTGAATGCCAAAACATCTAGAGAGCTACATTTTGCCAAAATTTAAATTATGACACTATAGTGTAATTATTTAAAAAAATTACACTAAAATTTATAATTTTTACTATATTGACATTAAAGAATCCACTTAAACCAAGGATCTAGCATTTTTCATATAACTGCTTGATAACCCACCTATCACATAACTTCCAGATGAAAGGCATCACCAGCTGTTGCTTCCTTGCTCGTATTTTCTTGCTATGTCAATAACTGGAGATCATTGTTAACACATTTAGGTATTTATTGCAGAGCTTTGGCTATGGGGCAGTATATCAATGTAATAAATAAATACACCCAGGCTATGGGGCAGTATATAAATGTAATTCCTTATGCCCCCCCTTCCCAGCTTTCCCTCAGCCTACACTACCTCACAGGGTCGTTGTGAGGATAAAATGAAGAGGATGAAGAGGACTGCATGCCCTGGACTACTGCAACTACTGAGGGGCATTGAATTCTATGATTCTGTGAACCTAAGTCTACAGCAACTGGAGGGTGCCCGGTTGTAGCAAAAACAAGGTCCCTTAACCATTTCTCTGGTGTGAAGTAATGTTTTGGGTATAAGATTCATGGATGTACATTTTAGAAAATGTTTTCCTTTCATACAAACATAAAGCAGCAGATTTAGCTTATAAGAAGCAGGTACACAGAGAAAGGAAAATATTTTCTTCCTTCACACCAGAGATTTTTTTAAGAGATCTATATCTGTGTTCAAATTCAAAATACACACACACACACAAATTTATAAAAGAAAGCTTAAAATGTAGTTCAGCACATTTTAAAGAAACACACACTACCTGAAGAAGTTTAAACTCATGGCAGATAGGCCAGGGTTAACCACCTCTCATTCCTAGTTTCAAAATATTTCTTTCCATAAAGTTTAAACTTTAAGAGGCTTGGGTGAGGAACTGCCACCCCAAAGGAAAGTTTGCCATATAATCTTTACTTTGAATTAAGAAGCATGCACCAGCACTTCAAACGCACACACCCCTCCCTCTTCACAATCACAGACACACAACAAAGTCAATCAAACCCCTACCTGAGCCAGCCAGGTTTTCTTTTTCCTTGGAGGCCAGGGAAGGGCCTCCCTCCAAGCAAGGCAGATAGTTTCTCTCTCCCTCCCTGGCCTCCACAGCACTGTGGGGAAGGAGAGGGCCCAGACAGGGCCTTGGCTTATCTGCAGAAGGAAATGGCTCCTAAATGACCCAGGCGGCCATCTTATTTCAGCCAGGCAGCCATCTTATTTCCAACATTCCAATCTATTTGATACAGGAGGGAGGGGGGAGAGCGACGCTACTGAGCATGCTCCTTTAGGAGTTATGAGTCTACTCACTTTAATGGGGCAAAGAAATGTTCATTAAAAAACAATGGAAGCGAATTTTGAAAAAAGAAAAGCCATTCCACCAACTAGAAGGACAGGGGGACAAGATCCTACCACTGGTTTGAAGGGTAAGGGTACCAATTCAGAGCTTTTAGTGAGCAAAAAATATCGTCGCCACCCGGAAATAGTAAGCCATTTTGAGCCAGAGAGGTTTTCCCCATTTTCACACTTTGAACTGCCATCCTACCCTCAATATTTCACAAATCTTCTTGAAACGTGCAGGGTATGTAAAACCAGCATTTCTTTTTGGCAGGTCTCCGTTTCAGAAAGTTTAGTGAAACATTTTCCATTTTATGAACGTCAGAATGACCCACCCCCAATTTCGGCCTTAACATGGTGGAATGCTCTTTTCACTGATCGCCTATATATAACACAGGGAAACACTCCCGTGTTTCCCTGTAATCAGCTTTGCCCGGCCCTGCTCTGCACTAGAAGAAAGGAGTCCGCACAAGCTGGGGTTCATGCGTTCCCTGTCTTTCTCCATTGTGACCAGGAGGAGGAATAAACTAGAATTCAGTTTTGCTTTGGTAGGCCCCTGTCTTGTTCTTACGTGCAAACTGCCAATTGTGATTTAAAATACTTTCTAGTTTGTTAAGGAAACCTGCAAAACAATCTAGGATGTTTTGGTTTGTTTAACAATTGATTAGAGTTTCTTTTAAACCAAGATTCTTGGCTTGCATGTAGTGACAAATCAGGAATCTGCTGAAATGAAACTGATGTGAGCCTGAGGCTTTGTAAGGGCTCCTTCCTGTTTGTGCATGTAGTGTTAAACCAAGTTTAGTGTTACGTGTGATTGCTCCCATTTCTTCTGTCCTAGTGTGTCTCCAGCTATAACTTTCACTTTACAATAGTGATACACTGAGTACCCAGGACACTTTTTATCTGCCATATTCATGCAAACTATTTCCAGAGAAATATCCAGAACAGGAGATCACTGGGTTAGACATTACTTAGTTCATGTTGCTGCCTCTCTGAAGATGCTATGTGGAAGGGCTGGCATGAGGCTTATTTCTTTGCCTTCCCCTTTCATCTGTGCAGAAGGGTGAGAGATACCTGCTAGAGGCTAAAGAATGCCATCCAAATAAGATCCCTACTACTATTGATTGATTGCAACACTGAAGCCCTGTGTTGAGCCTGCCTAAAATATAAAATGGCACTGAGTAACATTCAGTACAGCAAAGGTAGTTTTAGCCCGGGAGTGGGCAAAATGTTTGGCATCAACCAGTAGAACTACAAGGCAAATACAGGGAGGTCTGGTTGATCAAGATAAATTTGCCTCCTCCAGGCTAATGTGTATAGACAGTGTAATGCTGTAGAGCAAAATGGTAATTGTTCACACTTAAAAATGCTTTCAAAAATAAGATGCCTCTGTGCTTAGTAGTAGAAAATGTGTTGTGCTTATACAGATTCTTAATCACTGTAAGTAGTGATCAAGAGAACTGACATACTTGAATGTTAATAAGTAAGTAGGCTAGCACATGAAAGGAAGGAAATAGTGTAGAAAACAGTTGAGAGTTGCTTCCACTACTGGTGAATCTGCATAAAAATGCCTTTCGTTCATTTCAGTTTGTCTATTGGCATTAATTTGAAATTTGCTGTTTGGAATATTACACTTGAGCAGCACTGAACAAAATGTACCACTCTGGAGGTGCAAATGTTTGTGATGGTGAGAACAACATCTACCAAAGAAGAACAAATTGTTCGGCTACATCTCAGTTATCATCATGGATATATAAAATGGCTATATAAAAAATTAAATACTTAGCAACCATTTATATAGATAACATTTTCAGAAATAATTGCTGTCTTGGATCCAGTGGAGACTTTATATTTCCAGAAGGACCCCTTCTATCCAGGTGAAGCCTCCATGAACAAAATGGGGTAGGGGTGGGAGACAATTTTAGCTGATTTTCTCCTTCCCCTGCTGTCCAGCTTGCTACCTCCCACATTGTTCTGGAGGGTCCCCCAAAATATTTCCAGAATATTTTGAGGGGGCTTCAAAGGAAAGGGGGGAACAGCAAAAGTTGGCTCCCCATTCACAGATGACAAGAGCATGCCATTTCACAAGTCTGCACGTGGTTCTCAAAATCTAATTCAACGTATCTAGACATTTTAACTAATTCATTAGATAGTGATGACTCTGGGCTCAGCTACACCAAGCAAGATATTCCACTATGAAAACAGTATATAAAAGGCAGGGCCCACACTACTGCTTTATAGCAGTATTGAGGTGCACTGACAACTGTTGAGGCCCATTGACACATTCCATATACCGCTTTCATACCACTATATCTTGCTTGGTGTGGCTCCTGAGTTTTATATACCACTTTCAGACCGCTTTCATTGTGGAATATCCTGCTTAGTGTAGATGAGCCCTCTGTTGACATGTGCAGTCTGGCTTCTTTTGCCTCGTTGGAAAGTAGGCCAACCTACTCACATTATGGGTGGTGTGGGAAACATTTCTTGTGCAAGCTGTTTGGAGAAGAGGGTTTGATTGACCCATATCAGTGCAATCCTATCCTTGTCTACTCAGAAGTAAGCCCTATTGAGCTTTTCATACAGAAGTCCCAGGTTCAATCCCCACTACTTCCAGAGAAGACTGGGAAAGAATCTTGCCTGAAATCCTTGAGAGCCACTATCAGCCAGAGTTGACAATCCTGGACTAGATGGTCTGAGGGTCTGACTCTGTATGAGGCAGCTTCCTATGCTCCTATGTAAGTGGGTACCAGGTTGTAGCCTAAGGCAGATCTCTTCTTAAATAGCTACCTCCTTATTTAACTTTCTACCTAATATCATCATGTTTGAGAGGCAAGCCCGAACTTTAAAGAGGTGTTGGCAGGAATTGCAAAAGTTGAGTGAGGCCTTTGATGGAGCCAGCATCACGTTGTAGAGGCAGAAACACCATTAAGGGAGTGGGAGTGGGGAGGAGTAGAAATTAGATCTGAAAAGATCAAAAATGTTATATTTTTTTGAATATATTTTTGTTTTCATATGCAACATGTCCCTGGTTTTCAATTAAGGTGAGGTTTGGTTGCTTTTGTTCCATAAGAGGCTCTAGAACAAGAGAGGAGAAAGACGTGTACCCCAAGCATCGAATGCTTAAGACACATTTTTATTTCACTGAATTTTAAAATAGAAGCACATTTCTGCCCTTCTGCAAAGAAGGGTTTACATTTTTAAGGTGTAAGAGTAAGAATTACCCACCCTTGGAGGAACTCTAACCTAGCCTATTCCAACCTGGGCTTCTCCAGGTATGTTGGACTAAACTCCCACCATCCCTAGACAGTTGGTGGGGATCATGGGAGTTGTAGTTCAGCACATCTTGAGGGACCAAGATTGTGAAGACTGCTTTAATCTTTTCCTACTCCTGGTGTTTCTGTGCAGATAGAAAGAAGCCCAGAGCAGTGACAAGCTGAAGCGAGCCAAGCTGCCTCCTTCATGGGTTGGAAGTTTTTGGCTCAAAGGAGCTTTTATTTATTCATTCATTTATTTTCTTGCAGCACATTGCAGCATAGCATTTGGGAATTATTATCTTATCTCAGTGCTACTTTGCTTTTGTTTTTTAATTTAAAAACACACACACAACCTGGCATGTACATGGATGTGGAATGGGGTCTTGAATAGAATGGGACGTCCCTTTTTAAGATGGATTCCATGTCCCCGTCCGTCCCCCCCATATAATAGGGGTGGTTGAAGGTCTGGATATTTTAAAAAGTTTAGCATTAAACGTGTGTGTGAGAGAGAGATCTTGCAGTTTCTAGAAGAGATGCTAAACTGTGACAATAGGTATGAAGCAACACTTGGCCAACGAAAATGTTTTTCCCTCAGTATGAGGTGCCTTGGGCTATATAGCTTTTGAATGGCCTGTTCCTTAAGGCAAGGCCCTCCTTTGTTGAAAGACTCTAACATTCCTTCACTCCAAAAGAATGTTGCTACTATATGAAGTATTTTGGAGATTGCCAACACTTTTACAATCAGTGATACCACTGTGTAGTAAAACTAAAGTTCATTATTTCCTTTGAAGAATTGTTATGGCTGGTCTGAAACTCCTATGGGTTGATAGTACTTTCGTTTAAAGATATGGACAATCATACTTTCAGCGTATACCAGTGATGTAGAATACTTGTGAACTTCAGTGGCCTTGATTCAAACTGCAGATATGTGACAGTGTTTCATTGCCTTTGTTTGTTTGTTTGTTTTTTCAAATAAGGGTAGAACTACTTGTATCTCCACTGTTCTTCAAAGCCCAGACGCCACCCACCCATCTGAGGGCGGGAGCGGGGGAGGGGGGGAAGCTGTATCCAGAAAGGGGGCATGTAACTCTTCACTTGCTTGCTGCTTTCCCCCTCAACCTGGTTTCCAGATGGAAAATAAACGCTACAGATGTGTGCTTTGTCCAACCCCTTTATGGTTGTGTCCTGCGGAACTGGAAGTAGAGCAAAGAAAAATCAAAATAGGAATAGTAGTCCTCTATCTGGCCATTTTACCAGACAGGATTTCTAAATGTCTTCTACAAAGGTGACAATATTGGCGAATTAGTGTTGCTCGTGGTAGCAAATTCTGCAAACAGCCAATGAAAAATGAAATTGCTCATATTCTTCAATGATATTGAAGATGACCAAGGTTCCTAAGATCTTGCGAAGGAGAACTTAGTTTTAGGACATGTCTGCTTTGTAGCCTCTTTTTGTTTGGATGCAGTCTTTTAGTACACAGCTGAAATGTAGGAAGCTATACCAAGATAAAACAGAAGTATATATTACATTGGATTTGCATTTCTTTCCATTGTATGAATTTCACCACTTTGCTGAGGGAAGTGCTGAGTTGTGTAATGAATACATAAAAATTTATGTTGCTTGTGTTGTAATGAATGCATCATAATTTATGTTGCTTGTGTTGCATCATAATTTATGTTGCTTGTGTTGTTGCTTCATAATGTTATGCAAACATTATGGTCTGTATTAGCTATTGCATTCCTGTATGTAAGTGCAAGTCCATTACCATTTTAGAATTAATCCTAAGCAATTTTATTTGATCAAGGAACACCTAATTTTTTTGAACGAGTTCAAATCTCCAGGGCCTGATGAACTGCATCCTAGAGTAATAAAGGAGCTGACAGAAGAACTCCCAGAAGTACTATCTTTGTAAAATCATGGAAGATGGGTGAAGTGCTGGATGACTGTTGTCCCTATCTTCAAAAAGGTCAAAAAGGACGAACCTGGGAATTATAGACCAATTAGTCTGACATCCAACCTTGGGAATTTTTTGGAGCAGATGATAAAAAAAGTCAATCTGTAAGCACCTTAAAAACAATGCGGTGATTACCAGAATCCAGCATGGATTTGTCAAGAACAAATCCTGCCAGACTAATCTGATCTCATTCTTTCATCAGGTAACCTCCCTTGTGGACTGTGGGAATGCTGTGGGCATAATATAACTTGACTTCAGCAAAGCTTTTGACAAAGTACCAAATGACATTTTGATCAGCAAACTAGCTAAAAGTAGGCTAGATGGAACAACTTTTAGGTGGATCACTTGGCTACAGAATCAGACTCAAAGAGTGCAAATCAACGGTACCTTCTCAAACTGGGGGGAGGTAACGAATGGGGTACCACAGGGATCAGTCCTGGGCCCAGTGCTCTTCAACATTTTTATTAATGATTTGGACGAGGAGTTGCAGGAAATGCTTATCAAATTTGCAGTTGACACAAAATTGGGTGGGATAGCTAATACCCTGGAAGACAGAAGCAAACTTCAAAGTGATCTTGATAGGCTGGAGCACTGGGCTGAAAAGAACAGAACAAAATTTAATAGGGATAAATGCCAAATTCTACACCTAGGAAAAAGAAACAAAATGCACAGTTACAAGATGGGAAATACTTGGCTCAGCAATACTACAAACGAGAAGGATCTTGGAATTGTTGTAGATCACAAGCTAAATATGAGCCTACAGTGTGATGTGGTTACAAAGAAAGCAAATGCTATTTTGGCCTGCATTAATAGAAGTATAGCTTCTAAATGGCGCTAAGTACTGGTTCCCCTCTATTCAGCATTGGTTAGGCCTCATCTTAAGTATTGCGTCCACTTCTGGGCATCACACTTCAAGAAGGATGCATTCAAGCTGGAGGGGGTTCAGAGGAGGGCAATGAGGATGTTCAGGGGTTTGGAAATGAAGCCCTATGAGGAGAGAGTGAAAGAGCTGGGCATGTTTAGCCTTGAGAAGAGAAGGCTAAGGGGAGACATGATAGCATTCTTCAAATACTTGAAAGGTTGTCACACACAGGAGGGCCAGGATCTTCTTTTGATCACCCTAGAGTGCAGTACAGAGACTAATAGGCTCAAGTTACAGGAAGCTAGATTCCAGCTGGACATCAGGAAAACCTTCTTGAGTGTTGGAGCAGTAAAACAATGGAACAAATGAACTAGGGAGGTAGTAGGCTCTCCCACACTAAAGTCATTCAAGACGCAGCTGTTCAGCCGTCAGTCAGGGATGCTTTAAGGTGGATTCCCACATTGAGCAGGGTGTTGGACTCGTTGGCCTTGTAGGCCCCTTCCAACTCTACTATTCTATGATTCTATGATTATGTGTCTTGAAAACTGCATCTGTGATTCTATTATCTCTTCTCTAGGTTAAGCAAGCATATCCTAAGAGCCAAATCGCATGTTATGTTAAATGGATCTTCACATTTTTGAGTTACGTGCATTTTAAATGACAGTCCCAGAAGCAGCTTTCCTCCCTGGGCAAATATCACTTTGAGAGGAGGGAGCTTTTCGTTGGGATTGCAACTCCCTCCACTTGCACTACTACAGTCCAGATCCAGAACAGCTCTCCTGTGGCTGCTATTTTGTTTATAAAATGCACACAGTTTGGCCCTAAGAGTTTATGTGCATTCCTTCTACCTCTCCCTTAGTGGTGTGGGAACCATGAAGCGCTGGTAATCCCACAGATATGGAAGGACCCCCCTCCCCTTCATGACTCCTTCCCATGCTGGCTTTGCTCCACTTCTCAGAAGGGCTGCTGCTGCTGCTGCTGTGGGAAGGAGCCACATCATCCAACATGGTCTGGATCAGCTTTCCCCAACCTGGTGCCCTCTTGATGTTTTGGACTTCAACTCCCATCAGATTGGGTAAGAGTGGCCTAGATTTTCCAACTTATCAGAGCAGTGTGGGAAGGGCATACATTGCAATGGCTCCCTGGTTGCTAAGGTAATGTCAGCTGTAATAGCAGTTCTGCAGTGTTGACTGTTCTATCCTCTTCAGTATCCATGCATGTGGGAGCTTTAGATGTAATTGTTCTTCACTGCATCAATAAACAGCAGTGTTTAACACTTCAAACATTTTAAAGCAGTTGTTGTTGCCAAAGTGTGCTGTTTCTTTAATTAATTAATTTTGTAAACCACCCAGAGAGCTTCGGCTATGGGGTGGTATATAAATTTAATAAATAAATATAAATAAATAAATGTCACCTTCAGTGGTCAGGGATAGCTTGATCAGGAGATGTAGTAGCTAGAGAGTTTAGAATTAGGCTTATCGTAATTCCTAAAAAGAACAGGACTGACTCAACTATGCAGGCAGGCGGTAGTGGCCCAATTCAAGAAGTGTCAGTCATGCTTGAAGCAGTGGATGAGTGAGTTCAGGCTCTTGTACTGCTTACAGCATAGATGGCTCTTGGTGCAGACTGAAACCCTCAGAATCCCTCTGCAAATATGCAGGACCCCCAGACCACACTCGTGGTTTTCATGGGGATCCCCCAGCCCTCCTTGGGAAGCCAGTGCCTTTTAAACAGACCCTGCACAAAACAAAAACGTTTTGGGGAGAATCAAAACCTTTCAGGATATAGGGCAGACAACCAGCTTAATCCTGCTTTTACGAGGTTTTGCTGGCCTGCTTTTTTATTATTTCTGGGAGAAGGCTAACCTGCAGAACATTCAAAAGCAGGCAGGGAAACAAATATTTTTATGATTCAAGTCTGAAACTAAATAGTCAAGGTTATAGTGGTACAGATAAACTCAAATAGTTCACTGAGTTCTCATATCTTGCATGGGCCTGATTTTCTTGGCAGTCTCAACAAAAGAGTATGCAGGCTGCCATAACCTTTTGCTGCTGTTCCCAGGCATGCTGGTAACAACTCTCTAAAGACTGTAGTCTACCCTTTCCTGGATCCAGGTCACTGAAAACTGAAACATGTCCTTTCTTTCCCTGCTAGCGGGAGAGATTAGGTACATGTGACCTCTGCCTCATCTCTGTTTTGGGATGGTTTGATTCTGAAAGAAAGAATGAATATAAAAGCCATACTTTCATAATAAGTGTATAATAAGAAACTAGAACACCTACAACGTGATTTCTTTTTTCCTATTTGTTCATGTACAAAAGAACAAAGGGTACTGATTTATATTGCTGGGGTACCTTTTCCTTAGAACATTTTTCAAATGCATCACGAGGACCATCCTGATTGAACGTGCATACAGCACCCCACACCCATCAGCCACCATGACCAGAATGAGCAATGCATTGTGGATCAATGTAATGCAGCACCTTTTTATTTAAAATATTCTGATTGGTCAGCTCACAAGGTATATTGGCCTACGTTTTCTAATGCTGAACACAGCTAACCTGCAAAACATTCAACATCAGATAAAGTAAACAAGAATAAGAAGAAAATAGTGTTAAAAACCAGCGTAATAGCACAAAACAGCACAGAACTAATAACAATGAAATATAAATAGTTGAACATCTTCTATCTACCTTCCTGAAATTCTCAAAGAGGAAACCAGAAGAAGAATCTCACTTCCATAATCTAGGTGATTCTTTGAGAAGGAACCTTCTCAACTGCTGTAGGAACATAATGGGCGTCTGGTGACCACCTGAGTGAGTTCAGTTTCCTACCTTATGTGTTCATATAGGAGAAAGGAGTCCTTGAGAGATCCTGGCCTCACACCCTTTAGGGCTTAAGCACTTTGAATTCCACCTGGAAAAAAATTGGGAGCCAATGTTGTAGATGGAACAATGCCAAACTTACATGGCCGTCCCGATAGATGCTCAACAATCCCTCCCTCCTACTCCAAACCTGAGGGCCGAAGCCCTTAGCAGAATCGTTGAATTGGCGCGGGCTTCCTATGCGTGAGGAGAAGCTTGTCTCCGTAGCAGCTTGTCCTCGGAGAAGCAGCCGAAGCAAGAGGGGTTGGGAGGGGTAAGACACATCCTTTTACAGGACTAAACCTCTCCCAACCCTGGTGACGCAACAGCCAGCGTCATCAGGATGGCCCCGTCTCTTCCTAGCCCCGCCCACAAATCCCTCCCCACGCCCAGGCTTTGCCGGGCATGGCAGAATGGGCCTTCTGGCAACTGCAGTTTAAGCCATTTGAAGTTTCCAAACACTTTTCAAAGTCAGCCACAGATGAAATGCATTGCTGTAGTCTTAAGATGAATGTTACTAAGCCATGAATGAGAGGTATCATTTCCTTTAGGAAAGGGTTAGCTGGTATTCCAGGCTAAACTGGCAAAATGACTCTTAGCCACAGGCACCACCTGAGCATGTGAGAGCACTCCCAAAATATGAACCTGATTATTATGGGTGAGTGGAGTCCTACCAAGAAAAGTTTATAAACATAGTCCTGTATTATCCGTTGAGGAAAAGCTGGCTTCCATATTATCCAGTTCCTGAACCATAAACAACTCCTTTCTTGTCTGGATTAAGCTTCCATTTATTCTCCTTCATCCAGTCCATCACTGATCCCAAGCATTGGTTCAGAACCTTAATTGTCACCCTAGAACTAGATAGAAAGGAAAAACCAAGGTTGAGTATTATCACATGGGGCTCATCTACACCAAGCTGGATATTCCACTATCAAAGTGGTATGAAAGTGGTATATAAAAGGCAGGAGCCACACTACTGCTTTATAGTGGTATTGAAGTGCACTGCAAGATCTACACTACTGCTTTATAATGGTACTGAAGTGCACTGACAACAGTTGGTGCCCGTGACACATCTACACCAAACAGGATATAACCCTATGAAAGTGGTATATATGGTAAGTGTCAATGGGCCCCAACAGTTGTCAGCGCACTTCAATACCACTATAAAGCAGTAGTGTGGCTCCTGCCTTTTATATACCACTTCCATACCGCTTTCATAGTGGAATATCCTGCTTGGTGTAGATGAGCCCTTAGTGGTTTCATGGCACAGCCAAATGGCCATGGAATAGAGCAGCAGCGAGCAATTTGTGACTCTCCAGATGTTATTGACAGCAATTCCCATCATCCCTCACTATTGGCTATGTTGGCTAGTGCTCATAAGAGTCCAACAACATCTGCAGGGCCACAGGTTGTCCACCCTGCTGTAAGACCTGCATGTCTTTAAGGGCCAGATCACAACAGAGAATTGGTTTGCATGTCATGGTAAGCTACAATGGTGGGTTCATTCACCTGCGGGTTGTGTGCTGGCCACCATTTTGAGTATGGAAGGACAGAGTTTATCTGAAGGTTGTTCAGGAGTGCCTACTATCAGCTTCGGCTGATACGCCAGCTGTGCCCCTTCCTAGAGTTGGAAGACCTAAAGACGGTCGTGCACACACTGGTAACTTCGAGGCTTGACTTCTACGGTGTGCTCTACATGGGGCTTTGTGCCAAGTCTGGAAACTTCAACTAGTTCAAAATATGGCAGCCAGGTTGGTCACCAGTACACCTAAGGGTGACCATATTACACCAACTTTAAAATCACTTCACTGGCTGCCAATTAGTTTCCAGGTGAAGTGTAAAGTGTTGGTTATTACCATTAAAACCGTACATGGCTTGGGTCCAGGTTACCTGCAGGATCGCCTTCTCCCATACCATCCGCCCCACACACTCAGGTCCTCTGGGAAGGGTTTACTCGAGTCAGTCACAACTAGGCTAGCAACTGTTACCCAGAGGACCTTTTCTTCTGCTGCCCCCAGACTGTGGAATGGCCTGCCGGAGGAGATTCATCAGCTTAAAACTCTCTCAGAGTTTAAGACAGCTGTAAAGACTAGTCTCTTCCGGCAGGCCTACCCGGATGAATTTTGAACCTAAAATTTTTAAGATGCTGTGATTGTTATTTCAATATTGTATTGGTTTTATATACTCTTTTAACTATTTTTTTCGTATTATATTGTGCTTGGTGTTGTCCCCGCCTCGATCCAGAGGGAGAGGCAGATAATAAATTTATAATAATAATAATAATAATAATAATAATAATAATAATAATAATAATAATATTGTTTAAGCCTTGCATAACTCCTGCCTCCCCATTTCACACAACATAAGCCAAGTTTCACCCCCTCCACAGCTTGCATATTCAAAATGGAAACCGGTACATCCCACAGTGGCCCGCAGGTGAATTAGGCCATAGTGGCTTATCGTGTTGTTCCAAACTGAGCTGATATTTTCTTTTCCCATTCCAACAAAGGACTCAATAGGGCGCCATGAAAGACACTGAGAAATTCAGGAAAATCAATAGTTACACTTCTCTTGTCAGTTTCTTGACATACATCATTTACCATGGTGATTAAGACAGACAGTTCCAAACCCAACTCAAAAACCAGATTGATATGTTTTCTAGTCAGGTATTATCATCCAGGAAATCTTGAAGCGGAACTATCACCACACACTTAAAAACACCATGCCCTAAAAGAGAAGTTGTTAGGGGCCAGCTCATAGTTATTCAAATCACTGTGTCTAAGGAAGGGTCTTCCCCACTCCCCCGAAACTGTTTCACTACAACCTGCTTCAAGAGTACAATGTCTAACTTGTCCCTGAAGGAAGATTTCACAACCTCCTCTACCTTATTCTGACTGTCTAATTAGCCAAGAAGAGCAAGACTTATGCTTAAGATGACTTAGGCTGGATCTACAGTGCTGCTTTAAAGCGCTTTATAACAATTTTGACAACTGTATATGGAGTGTTTCCTGGGCCCCAGCCGTTGTCAAAACTGTTATAAAGCGCTTTAAAGCAGTAGTGTAGATCCTGCCTTAGTTCATATTGGTTCCTTTGTATGTAGTGAAATTACTATTCATAATTCAGCGCAAACCACATTTAATCATATTTAGAATAAAAATATTTATTTTCACTTAAGCACTATTCTTATTCAAAGCCAAACTAAGTACTGCCTTGGCATTGACACTGATATAGAGTTTTCTTCAAGCAAAGTATACTAGTTTTTAATATCTCATGATCTAAAATGACTGCCTTGCCATTCCTGGAAATGTTAATATTGCATAAGGCTTGCAATATGAAGCCCTGTTTGGGTATTCTCCCCAATTATATTTCCAGGGTAATTTACAAAAGTACTGTAAACATTGTGTTGGAGAGATGATAGCTGCACCGTCATTTCCATTGTTGAAGTGTGTTCTGGCAAATGCTTTGGTAAAGGAAGGAAGGTATTTTATTTATTTATTTATTTATTTATTTATTACATTTTTATACCGCCCAATAGCCGAAGCTCTCTGGGCGGTTCACAAAAATTAAAGGTATGTGGAAGAAGAGGGACCATCTAGATAACAGGCCTGCCACAGTGCAAGGGGAGAGTACATGTGCAATATTGCCCCTATGCAGAGTTAAATGTTGTTCTGCACATTGATTTAAATGGGTTTAGGTTTGTCTAATTCTGAATAGGATTAGGTTGTAACTAGCTTATTGTGGCATGTGCTTTCAGTGGAAGTCTATTTTATCAGTTGATGAAGCCTCCCATTCAGTAGGTTGTTGCCTATGAAAACATCTGCCCATAATGAGCTAGTTCATCTCTAAGATGATGATGATGATAATAATAATAATAATAATAATAATAATTCTTACCTGCCTCTCCCTTTGGATCGATGCCACATCACTTTCTGACAGACGATGGGGTCATCTACACCAAGCAGGATCTTCCTCTATGAAAGTGGGATATAATTTTGCATTGCTGCTGTTTTTATCTGGTTGAGCTTTTAAATTGTATTTTGTATTAGGGTTTTATACTGTTGTTTTATACTGTGAATGTTTTAAATTTTTGTGAACCGCCCAGAGAGCTCCAGCTATTGGGCGGTATAGAAATGTAATTAATAAATAAATAATAAATAAATAAAAGGCAGGAGCCACACTACTGCTTTATAGCAATATTGAAGTGCACTGCAGGATCTACACTACTGCTTTATAGTGGTACTGAAGTGCACGGACAACTGTTGGGGCCCATGACACATCTACACCAAGCAGGATATAGCGGCTTGAAAGCGGTATATGTTATATGTCAATGGGCCCCTGCACTTGTCAGTGCACTTCAATACCACTATAAAGCAGTAGTGTGGCTCCTGCCTTTTATGTACCACTTTCATATCTCTATATCCTGCTTGGTGTAGATGAGACCCTAGTCATTTTAAATGTATCTGAAGTACATAAGAACATAAGTGCCATGCTGGATCAGACCAAGAGTCCATCTAGTCCAGCACTCTGTACATTCCCTTTTATGGAGAGTGGCCAGGAAATCAAGTGCGCAAAGAATATTTTGACTTTAATGCAGAAGAGGTAATAATATATGTGCCTGCCACACCTGTTTGTTTATTTATTTATTTATTTATTTATTACATTTTTATACCGCGCAATAGCTGAAGCTCTCTGTTGCTTTATTTCTCCTCAGTTTTTTCTTTATCAGTCTTCCCACTGCCAACATCACTCCACTAATTTGTCAAATTGTGCATTTTTAACTTTTTAAAAAAACCTAACTCAATGGAGTTTTTAATACTGAGGTGGTATGATTTGGTGCAGGGTATGCTGTTCAGGTGGATACTGGACGCCATTGTTATCAGTGTAAGAAGTATGTGTGTGCATTTATATTCAACACAAATATATAATCCTTTTCCAACATGCATATGTTCAAAGTTTCCCGTCAATAAAACTCAACTAGTTTTAAGATCTGACTTAGTGTAATTAGCTAACCTCTCTCAGTGCTTTTAGGTCAACTCTAGGAGCACAATGGTTGATTGGGTCACCATTATATTTGTTTAACTGCTGTAAAGTA
This sequence comes from Elgaria multicarinata webbii, assembly GCF_023053635.1. Classification (NCBI taxonomy): domain Eukaryota; kingdom Metazoa; phylum Chordata; class Lepidosauria; order Squamata; family Anguidae; genus Elgaria; species Elgaria multicarinata. Next base: position 56,747,071 of record NC_086177.1, read on the forward strand.
AGTTTCTGACAATAGATTCTTACACTTAAATAGTAATGGAAGAGGACAAATGCTCCATCCATCATTTAGGCTTTCCCCTCCTGCTGTCTCAACCGATAGGCAGTTTTACTGATGTTGATAGTCAGCAAGAAGAGATCAGGAAGTGGGGAATGATGGATCAAAACAATCTCTTGTCCTGAGAGGAAATCGGAAAACTCTTCTCTCAAGGAACTTCTTTGTCAAGGCTGCCAAAGATTAATTGTGCTCATGCCACCCAGCAGCGTTTCACCCACTTTGATCGACTAGGATGTCATCCTTCTGATTTGTGACAGGACTGACTTTGCAAAGGAAAAGACTTGAAAGACTTGACTGTCATTCTAGCCATGCTTTGGGATTGTCAGAGTACATCCATGGCATTGCTCCGGTCAACTAGTGACTGTTCAAAGTATCTGCAATATGTGCCTGATTCTAAGGACCTCTCCTGAGCACTTTTTGTCCAGGCATCTCTAGAGGCATTGAGTCCTTAACAGGACTCTAGGTTTGCCCCATGATCAGCCTTTAGACTATGGATTGGGGGAAAAGGAGAAGGGGGAAGGTCAACAAGCAAAATTAATGATAGAACATACTTAGCCAGGTAGAAATATTATTTACAATCTGGGATAAAGTGAACAAAAACTCAGCAATGAGTGCAGCTTTTTTTAAAAAAGAAACAAATCAGAAGAAATTGCTGTACCAGACCTCATATTTTAAAAATAAGTATTTTGGATATTTTTTCTTATCGACATTCAAGCTCAGCGAAAATGTAGATTCTTCCCAGAAAACAATGAATTATTTCTGTTGAACTGACCTCATGTTCACCTCCTTCCAGTTCTGAAGAGCATACAGCACTCCCTGCGCTCTTCATCTCAAGTACATCGTGTCTGTTTTCAAACACACACTTCCAAGCTTAATGAGAACAATCTACTGCAAGTATTCAGTGTATAATCTTCAGAAACATGCAAAAAAGAACATTGATAACTTTCTTGATGAATCTTATAATGATCTTGCAAGGCATTTGGAATTTCCCCCCTAACACTCTATTTCTCATTGTTTCATTTTTTACAAGGCAATAACATTTACACATATTAGTGAGGCCTGAAATATTACCAAAAAGTAACACATTTTAAATATATACCCATTTTTTATTTAACTTTAAATATACATCATGCAAGTTGGAAGAAGTAGTGTACTGCAGCTGTGCTTGATTTCTTCCACTCTCCAACTTTTAATAAATCAGTACTACTTGAGCCTTCCATGTTCTGTCTCGTGGGCCTTTAATACATAAGAAAGATATTATCTTGGGTCTTGGCCAACTTGTGGCCTGAAAACTTTTAGATACATTGGATTTTATACTGTAAGAAATAAAACTATATTTTAAATTTATTTCTATTTTTGCCTTCTGCCTTTTTATCCATCAACAACTAAACATATTTGACACTCTTCTACAAAACTGATAAACCACATTTCTGGGATTAGACACAGAAACATGGAATCTTTTTTGCAAACATGAAGACCATTGTCAGACTGGTCTGAACACTTTATTTAGATGACCTTCTCTTTAACTATTTGTTCCCTGTCAGCTGCTTTTCTCCACCCACCCACCCAGATTTTAGATTTGTGTTCCTATCACAAACATGGTACTCATCCCCTACAGATACTGAACATACAATAAGGGAAGGCCAGAGCTCATTGACTGAGTACATGCTTTGCATGCAGAAGGTCCCAGTTTGAATCCCTGGTATTTCCATTTAAAAGTATTTAAAAATGCCTGAATCCTTGGAAAGTTGCTGCCAATGAGAGTAGGCAATGCTGCACTAGATGGACAAATAAATGTTTGCTGTTCTGTAAAGTGCTGTGTACTTTGATAGTATTTGGTTCCCTTCTTTTCTTAATTTGCACAGGGGAAACAGTGGTAAAACTTTAAAGACACACATTTGAGGTGAAGCATGGAAGCTCAAGTGTTTCAGAAGCTCTGGATGTTTGAAACCTAGAAGAAGAATTTGTTTTGCTTTGTTTTCCTGCTTTTGGGGGTGGGTGGGAGTGGTCCATGTATTCTTAGCTCATTCCCAGAGGAGTTGTCTTTGTCCCAATTTGAACCTGTCTGAATAAGCACAAGAACAAGTGAGTGAGAACTTCCCTGCAAGTTCTGAACAGATCCATAGGTGCTAAGAACCTTAGCATTTTTCTTTTTAACCAATGAAGACAAATAATTCATTACATTGGCATAGGGAAAGTATCAGGAGTGACATGCTGTCTTTTTCCTGGTTTCTGCATTAATACGTCAAATGCAACTCTTGGATCTGGTTCATTCTGAGCCTTGTACTAGCTCACAGATCTATCTGCAGTGGGATCTGTAAGTCCCACCTCATACATTATGGCAGCAGAAGGACAAAGAAATTAAGGTGTTTCCATTTTCAAGCTATAGGATCCTCATGTGAGGCCTGTTTCTGGGTCCCACTACTGTCTAAAGTACAGTATGTTGAGTGGAAACACATGAGAGGGCCTTAGCCACCATGGTACCCTGGCTGTGGATTTTGTTGCCCCTGCTACCCTCTAGCTTCTTTCAAGGCACCAGATGCTATTGTTTTTAAGTGAGTTTTGACCTGAGCGGTGGCTTGAAATCCAGACTCTTTCATTCATCTTCTGCTTTACTACTACTGGGGTCGCAGTCCACAATGCTGCTGTTTTATTGATGATTGCTGTTGGTTAGTGTGCCATTTCATATCTCTGTTGTCTGTTATTATAAGTCATCTTGAATGTCCCTTATGGATATGGACCGAAATTTGGGATAGAACTATATTTCAAAATCTTTCCCTGATCTGTGTCAAGTATAAACCGGCTCATGGTTTTAGCTTGCGTGGGTGCAGAGCTCTGACAAATGCATATGTATTTGTAATGGGCAATTCATATGTGAAATCTACACTTCTGTTCAGCACTAGCTGTAAGCAGGAAAGCACAGTTGTGTGTCCCCCACCCCATAATAACCATCACATGAGGATGAGCTTGTTGATAGTGCCTCCTCCTGCATGTCCCCATTGCTTTTTCTGAAGCCTCCCCCCCCCCCACGTGTTGTGGGCTGAATTTCAGGAGAAGCTAGGAGCCTTTAAAAAAAAAAAATCCTCAAGTAGGCTCCCTTGGCAATTTAGTCCAGTTCTTTCTGGACTGTAAATCACGCAGGGAGCCTACTGAAGTAGAAAAGCCTCCCTGCTGCAGATGTTCCCCCCCCCACAAATTGTGGGAATAGCAGCACAGATGTGCAAAAGCAGACTGTGCCAAGAGGCTTGCCCCACTCTCTTCCTCATAAGAAGGTTATTGCATAGTTAGTGTACAATGATGGGACAGGGCTACTAATACACCACCTGAATTAACTCTCACTATATTTTGTTTTATTTGCTCTTTTTATGGTGTTTGTTGATTTTCTATGACTTTATGGTGTGTTTTTTTTAGTGTAAACCACAGCTGACAACATTGGTATTGAAGGGCTGTATAGAAATCAAATAAACCCATTAAAAGATTCATGAGACATGTGCATATGTGTTCTGGGGCCCAAATCCTAAGTCAACTGATGGGGCTGAGCTGCAATTACCCTGAATTCTGTACTGTACCTGTACCATTTTAGAATTCTGCACTGTGCAGAAGTGTGTGTGTGTATTTTTTAAAAGAACAATAACAAAAATCAGTCAAATATCATATATCATATATATATATATATATAGAGAGAGAGAGAGAGAGAGAGAGAGTGCAAAAAGTTAAGTTCTTGCTTTTTAAATATATATATATATATATACTGGGTTAATACTTGCTGCCACAAGTATTAACCCAGAAAGGCCAAAGAACATGTAATACCGGGGCAAGCAACCTGGTATTCTCCATGTTTTGGACTACAACTTCCATTGGTCCCAACCAGCATGGCCAAAGATCAGGGATGATGGCCATGGTAATTCTAAACATCTGAAGGGAAACCCCTGGTCCAGTGAATATTTTAATAAATACATAAAATAAGTTTTGCTAATTCAATCAACTTTGACCTGAATATCCATGAATATAGGGCTGCCCTTTTAAAATGAGATAGGGCTTTAATGCATATGCACCTTTGAAAGATAATTTCTTGCTATGTCTTACAGCAAGAATGGCAATTGACTGCAATCTGCTGGGTACATTTTGAATTCACAGGGAATGAGTTGCTGAACACATAGTTGTTTTCTGAGCAAACAGACAGAATGCTGGCATGGGCAAGGTTGTGCTGACCGTACCTGGTGATCTGTCCACTGACTGACATGTTTCAAAGGTTAAACTAACTGCGGTGGAAATGTAATTGGCAGCGCACTGGCTTTTTACCAAATCACTCTGAAGAGTGCAATAACCAACAGTGCTAGCTCTGTGTGCATGCAGGGGTGGGGGCAGTGAAACGGGACACAGAGACACGTACACACAGAGGTCAGTACCTGGACAGCCCTATGTTGTTTTTTCCTATTGCCTTCCTTTCTGATTCAAAACAGATTTTGTAGTTTTAAATGATCCTTCTTGCTGTGGGTAAATGGGTGTCACTTTACACTGACTAGATGCCTGGAACAGGTTGAAGAAAAAAGAAAAGGAGAGTTGCACTCATTAAGGGGCACAAAAATAGGGCAAAAAACAACATCTGGGGCAAAAAAAAATTTGTTATGCATTCTTGTGCTTGTATTACTTGTTGTGTTGTGAGCTGCTTTGGGCATATTTTGTGGAAAGGTGGCATACGAATGAAATGAAAATGAAATTAGATAGCTCAGTGTTATATATTTTGCATGCGGAAGGTCCCAGGTTTGATCCCTGGCTTCTCCACATAGGGCCAGGAAAGGAATTTCACCTGAAACCCTAGAGATCTCCTCTCAGTCAGTATTGACAATACTTGTCTAGTTGGACCAATGGTCTGACATAAGGCAGTATGTTCCTAAATACTATTATTTTTGTCATTTCTTGTACCAATAGATCCCCCCTTTGTGTGTGGGGGGGGGTTGGGGGGGTTCTGCCAGACTCTGTTTAACATCCACCTTGGGCCTAAGGGGCTGCATAGGCAGATTCTTGGGCAAGGCAATTTATGACCCCGCCAATATTTTCAATACTGAAATGTGGGGAGAAGAGACCTGGAAGCGTTCAACAATCATACATTTAAGCATGGTCACACACACACACACACACACACACACACACACACACGCACACCCCAATCTGGCTTTCTACATGGGGTACTTTTGTTTTAACTTCCCCGGTTAGGGTAGTGGAGTAAGAGTTCATATTGGGAGATTTGTGTGTGGAGTTCTGAAGTGGGATACCTGTATCAGTTGATACAGATTTTCTGGACTATTTTGAATTGGAATTCCCCCATCCCTCCACGAGATTAGGATCTGATTTGGCAGGTTGCTGGGAGTGTTGGACTTATTTCTGTCTAAACATGCATAGGATCGCACCCTTAATTTGCTTGCATTTAGTAAACAAAGTACACCATCTTAGTTTTAACTGCAGTATAAATATCTCAAAAGGTTTTCCAAGAGCCAAAAGTATTTGAACTGAAATATTTCATTAGGGAAAAAACAAAAACAAAATAGCAGACACTGAGGTTTAAATGCTACGTTTAAACAAGTTCAAAGCTTCACTTGGAAAACATTTTTAATGGCATGCTTGCAAACATCTAAAGGTCTGCAACAGCTCAATAGCCTAACCTTCTGTTCCATTGTTTAAATTTTAAGAAAAAAGTGAAGACACTGACAACTGTAAATGTAGTAATTTTAACTTGCTCAAATTACTATGCTAATTTGGGAAGTTTCTGTATTGTGCACACGTGTGTGTACTTCTCAGGCGAAGTCAGCTGAAAAAGTTAATTACAATTTTGGGCAGTTTCAATTTAAGTGGGATTATGTTAATAATTAATTTTATGAAGCAATGCCTGTACAAGTTCTGAGAATTGAGGATTTAGCAATGTGCTTTTCCTCTATTTCTTCTGAAGCCAGATGTTGGTGCAAAATGCTCCCTTTTTTGTGCAAAATGTCTATTCTCCATAGTTCCCAATTCCGTCACTAAAGCTTCCTCTTGTGTGAACGCCATGAGGCCAGAGAGATATAGATCCATGATTCCTCACACCTTTTTATTTTAGTATTGGGCTCTCTGGGCAGAATCCAATGGGGAGCTTATGCCTCTGCTGATTCCCTTGTATCCCACCGATTCTGTTGCTCAGTCAGGACTCACTGTTTATGCAGTGGAGATTTAAAGCTTCCCAGAAGAAGCCCCCAAATGAGTGCAAAATCTCTTTTGTGGATCAGGATAGGTTGGCGGAGCCAACCTGCCCTATTCCCCCCAAACAATGGGAACCATTTCCAGGTGGGAATGGGACACACTGTTGGATTCTCCTCTCTCACTAGAATTCATGTAGTACTGGTGGTATGCAGTGATTGACCACAGGTTTAGTCAGAAACATATGCTGCATGGCAGTGGTGTGGGTAGAGTAGGAGGAGGTGAGGAGGAGGCAATGTATTTTGAGCCTCCTTACACTTACACCAATTCTTTTTGCCAGTGTAGCATTATTCATTTTATTATTTACTAAATGTATATTCCTCACTTTCATCTCCAAGAGTGCTGAGAATGGCAAATAACCCGAGAAGGTAAAAATACAACATAAAACTATAAGACAGATGACATTTAACAATAAAACTATCAAATAAATGGCACTAGCTCAACTTCAACTGCTGACTTTTTTAAAAAATAAATAAATCTGAGGTTACTGTAAAGTTCGCTACAAATGTCCCCTTACCCCAGGGAAAATAAAAACATTTTGGCCTGGTGGCTAAATGACTTTAGTGTAGGCACCAGGCAAGCTTCCCTTAGGTAGGCCGTTCTAAAGTGGGGGAGTCATCAATTAAAGGTGCTCTTTCCAGTCACCACTCTCAGAAGGAGGGGGTGCTTGGGGGAGAGCCTCAAATGAGAATCCCAGTGAAAGGGTGGACTGAATGTGTGCCAGTATAGGATCTTGTAGCAAGGTTTAGGAATTTCAAGACTTGGTATAAGTTCACTTCTCTCCCAGCATGCCTCAACACTGCTCCTTTTTGTTCCCTCTGCTGGTGTTGTTGCACTGGCAGTAGGAGAATGCTGGCATAATGTTCACCTGGCATATCTGTGATGTTATGCTGACATATGGTTCCTGATGGTGGTACTGGTACATGCATCATAAGCCAAATCCTAAGGTGCTCCATCTGTCTTAAATTTACCACAGGATTGCACCCATAATAATTTATTTCATATAATCATAGAATAGTAGAGTTGGAAGGGGCCTATAAGGCCATCGAATCCAACCCCCTGCTCAATGCAGGCATCCATCTTAAAGCATACCTGACAGATGCCTCTTGAATACCTCTAGTGTTGTAGAGCCACATTCCCTAGGTCATTGGTTCCATTGTTGTACTGCTCTAACAGTCAGGAAGTTTTTCTTGATGTCCTGCTGGAATCTGGCTTCCTGTAATTTGAGTCCATTATTCTGTGTCCTGCACTCTGGGATGATTGAGAAGAGATCCTGGCCCTCCTCTGTGTGACAACCTTTCAAGTATTTGAAGAGTGCTATCATATCTCCCCTCAATCTTCTCTTCTTCAGGCTAAACATGCCCAGTTCTTTCAGTCTCTCTTCATAGGGCTTTGTTTCCAGACCCCTGATCATCCTGGTCGCCCTCCTCTGAACCCCCTTCATCTTGTCTGCATCCTTCTTGAAGTGTGGTGCCCAGAACTGGACGCAATACTCAAGATGAGGCCTAACCAGTGCTGAATAGAGGGGAACCAGTACCTCACACTATTTGAAAGCTATACTTCTATTAATGCAGCCCAACATAGCATTTGTGTTTTTTTTTGCAGCCATATCACACTGTTGGCTCATATTCAGCTTGTGATCCACAACAATTCCAAGATCCTTCTCACTGGTATTGCTGAGCCAAGTATCCCCCATCTTGTAACTGTGCATTTGGTTTCTTTTCCCTATTTTAGATGTATAATAAAAGGAAGTGTTTTCCTTATATTTAATCCCTTAATTGGTTGTGTCTGGGGCATTTAATTTCGTTTTGAAAAAGGCTGTTACACACTTCAAGCTCTTGTGTATTTTGCAGGTTGCACTGCTTGATCTTGTTAACAGGGTCATTGAGCACAACCTGGTTCAAATACAAAGGAAAAAAGCCAAGGAAGACGAGCACAATCTCAGGGTCTAGGCAAAACCAAGAGTCAGAAATATGGGAAGTGTAGCTTAGATACAAAAAAACCTGTGTTGTTCCAGCAGTGGATAGACCAGAACTGAAGGCTTGTGTACCCTGAGGAGAATCTTCACGGAAACTCATTGGGAATCGCTTTCAGCTTTTCTTCGCTTTTTCTTGAAATTGGCTTTGGTTGGTCAGCAGCACATTAAGCTGAAAAAAGCGGACTATACACCTCCCAAACCAATGGCTTTCATAAGTCACACTGCATTCTAATCTGCTGCAGTTTGGGGTGGGGTGGGCAGAGTCCTGTCAGTCGAAATGAACTTCATTGACCACATATGAGAATCTTGGTCCCGGTTCCTCTCTTTCCCTTGCTCAGGAACAGAAAATGTATTGTAAGGGATATGAGATATCCAGGGAAAAGGTACAGAGCCTTTTGTCTGGAAGTCTTCCTACATCCCACCAACAAGTGTGCTTGCTAGTCTTTCTCCACAGAAACAAGATATCCATATTGCTAAAGTGTGTAACTCTTAAAGTGTTAAAGCAGTGACTCTTTAACATATCCCAATGCTGGATGAGAGTCTCTGTAAAGCTCCCACTTTACAGAGTACATGTTTACTTGGAAGTAAGAAATAAATCTTGCTCCCCTACAGTGAATCTTTAACATATCCCTATGCATACAGAACCATAATATATCACCATATCCCTAAAGCACTAAAGGGTTAAAGCGTTTTAGCTCCTTAAATGCTTTAGGGCGTTAACCCTTTAATGCTTTAGCACTTTAGCAATATGGTGATATATCATGGCTCCATATGCAATGAGGTATCTTAAAGATTCAGTACAGGGGAACAAGATTTATTTCCTACTTCTGAGTAAACATACACAGACTTCCTGAGCTGGGCCTAAGTCAGGCATAACAGAGACTATGAATTACAATGATGTAACAAACAGTTTGCTTATCTGGGTTTTGTTTAAAAGACTAATTTAATATTTGAATGCATTACGTTGGACAGAATTCTCTCCCCCCACCCACCCCGGCAATATATATATACCCTATTTCTTTGATTCTAAGACACACTTTCCCCCCAATATAAACATCTCTAAAAATGGGGTGCGTCTTAGAATCGTGGGTGTGTCTTAGGTTTTTTTTTCTGTTGGTGGTACTGAAATTAGTGTGCATCTTACAATCGATGGCGTCTTACAATCGAAGAAATACAGTAATTATTCTAATAAAATCAGTGTGCATTCTGCAACTTATGCACGTATTTTTTTGGGTGCTCCTGGAAATCTCTCTTGACTCATTCACGTGCGACTGTACTCCTGCTGTCTAATAATCTATTCTTTATGTTTCCCACTTTCAGACTATTTCGTAATGGGGGATATCTTGGGCTGCGTGTGTAGTGAATTTCAGATTTCTAAATAGTGTTGAAGTTATTTATTTGGGAAATGGATGTCATAACCTTCTTTAAGAGAGAGGTGTACAATTGTCCAATTTTTGGCTATGTATAGCAGTCAGAATGTCTTAAGACTACAGCCCGTTTTACAGGAAATTACTGACTATGGGTTAAACATGCTGCTTCCAACCCATTTCCACTTTGCGTCTGCTTTCATAAACAACTTAGAAATAGCCTGTTCCTGGGTTGTTTGATGCGATACGTTGTTGTTTTTATCAAAGCAGATGCGAAGTGTAAGTGGCGAGCGCATGAAAGACAGCACACTTGGTTGCTTTGCTGCAGCCCCCAAACTCCATGGATTAAACAACTCATGAATTCGTGGTTTCCCCCCCGTTTTCCTTTTTTTATTTGAATAATAACAAAAACAGAACAAAAAAGAGTTGTGAGAAAAAAACAGTGAATTAGTGTTACATGTGAAGCAGGCCTACATGTGAACCAAATTTTAGGTTTCTAGATAATGTAGAAGTTTCAGTGCCTCAGGAATCAATGAGCGGATCCTCCAGGGTTCTTCATCTACATATTTCAAAGCACAATTTGGGAAAGATTTAGTGAAATCAAGCTGACTGTTATTTAGCTCACTACTTTTGGTAGTGAGCACCCTTTGACTGAGGCCTTAGCTAGACCGAAGGTTTATCTTGGGATCGTCCCTGGGTCATCCCTGTTCATGTAAATGTCACACAGGGGATCCCAGGAGCAGGCAGGGATGTCCGCGGGACGATCCCGGGATAAACCTTAGGTCTAGCTAAGGCCTGAGTTGCCTAAAGATAACTTAGGTTGCTGGGTTGTTTTTTCAACATGAAGTAGTTTAATTAAAATATACATGTGTCAAAGTGGGCATGTTAGGTCACATTTACACGAATTGATGGTTAAGAAGCACCATGAGACACAGGAAAGCTTTAGCAGTGATTGGCTCTGGAGGTACCGTTGTTTCATAAATCAAGCTTGTGGCATCTGGGGACAGCAGCACTTGGCTGCATCCATTTGCTCAGTCTTTCTTTAGTCAATAGACCTTCTGCAGTTCTTGAGTGCCAGCTCTTTTCTGAGTCTGGGGTGCTTTGCTTGTCAACAGCTAGGGTCAGGGCCAGCTGTCCAAGTCTACAAAGGCAGTAAACATCGGCTGGATATAGAAAGCTTAACAATTGGCTGCTGACTCAAACAGAAAAGGCAGGGACAAAAGTTATCCAGGGTTAGTAAAACAACTGATGTGCAGATTTTGACCTTCTCCTTCCCAATAACTGGCAAGTACCGTATAGCGTAGGAAGACTGTTGTTCAGTATGGGTATATAGCTCATGCATTTGCCCAGCTGTCTGTTCATAACTACAACTGGCCTGGTTTATTGCCAGCTCTGACATTCCTGAGTGAAGTTCATAAAGGTGTTTGGATCTACCTACCCTAGAGATCAGCTCACCAGAGGTTTATTTAACCTCTTACCTGTCCCTCATTTCCCCAAACACTTCTTGGTATTGCCCCAATGTTGTGGCCTTTGCTTGTAAGTCTTTTTCTCTCTTTCCTGTTGTCTAGCTATTTTATAGCTTCAACCAATCCATTTCTGATATTAAGCTTAAAAATATACACTAGATTGTCATCCCCATGCTGGAGAAACTAAGTGCTTTGTGTGTTTTCCCTTCAAGTAGTTGCTGGAATGTAAGAGATGTGCTGTACCTACTAATTGTGTGATATGTTCCAAAAGCCATTGTTCAGGGCTCTACCGTGGACCTTTTAGTTTGGTCCTCCTTTATTTAATGCACAAATACACAATATTGGACCTCCTTTATTTAATTACCCAGAATCTGCAATAATGCCATAGCAATGGCATGGCAAAAGCCATTTACCTTAGTTTGAGCGAAGAATAGCTGAGACAACAAAACACTGAGGTTCTTCTTTGTGGTCTCTACAATTCACATTTATGGGCTCTGCGCCTGCGTGGAGCCTCAGATCAGAGAAACTACCATAGCTACGGAGTGTGTTTTAGTGGGAACCCCTCCCATCACCCACCGTCTACTGCACATGCATTGGCGGGTTCCCTCCTGGTCCCTCAGTTCTCTTTTGACCACCATACTGGTTGCCTCGAGGAGAAACTTCTCTAGACAAATTATTGTCTGCTGAGGAAATTTTCTTCCTTTTACCCCCTTCTTTTTTCCTTACTAGGTAATCAATCATTCTACTTTTTCTTTTACTTTTTCTCTTCACAATCTCTGATCACTGGGCTCCGTAGGGTGCATGGCCTTAAGGGTGCCTTTCAGAAAGAGCATCCATTGTGGCAGCAATCTCTCCCCCCCCCCATGGATGGCTGCTCCTTGTGACCGTTTTGTTTCAGGGAATCTCACATCATGGAAACCTGCCACCACTGCCAAGGTTTCTCCAAACAAACACAGAAAATAGAGCTGACAAACTGAAAGCCACCCTGTGGACAAGAGCATTGGAAGTGACGGACGCCCAAGGTCGATTCAACCTGCCATGTTGACTCAGGCTAGTCAGGCCTCACCCAGGGTGACTTCCCCCCACCAACACTCAAAGTTAGTAGGCAGACATGATCCACCAACTCTGGGGTGATAACTATTTATCTCCATGGCCAGAAAACTGACCTACTGATAAGCGACTGACAAAGAAGAAAAAGAAAGACCCAAAAGTGCATGAGTCCCCAACTCCACAAATTCCACCTCTGCTTCCCCTGTTGGACTCCCCAATCCAACAGGAGCTGATGCTTCAAGCTGTCGATCCGGCCTGCCCAACATCGACATCCAAGGGTGAAATCAAGGACTCCCTGCTGCGTTCATCTCAACAGACCTCTATACCAAGGTTGGTATTGATCCTTGCAGTTCCACCAGGGCAGACTTCTCCACTCCAGCTCACTCATTAGGACTGAGACTACTCCCCAATATCTATCTGCTCTGAGTGGTCACATTCTTCCCAAGACAGGGGATTTCACACCTCAAGGGACAGATCACACTTTCCACCAAGAGTCCCTAGGGGATACGATCGCTGGCCATCCTCACCCCGTCACTCCTGTCAGTAGGACGACTGGCGATATGAACGACATTATGATGAGCGTTCTTATGACCGTCGAAGTGAGGAAGTACCTTCCCCTCGATACCAACCAAGGCCATTATCACTGTCTCCAGTCACCTCGACCAGAGAGGATGGCCCAGTGCCTCCACCACCAATACCGTCTCGCTACCAGGTTGATCGCTACCAGCCCCAGGTCAGAAGCCCGTACACCTACAGAGGCCACTGCCACCTCCACCACCACCCCAGGCACAAGAGGACTGTGCCGACTGCCTTGCTGGGCCAGGCTTCAAACGCCAATGACTATTTCATAGAATCATAGAATAGCAAAGCCGGAAGGGGCCTACAAGGCCATCGAGTCCAACCCCCTGCTCAGTGCAGGAATCCGCCCTAAAGCATCCCTGACAGATGGTAGTCCAGCTGCCTCTTGAATGCCTCTAGTGTGGGAGAGCCCACAACCTCCCTAGGTAACTGATTCCATTGTCGTACTGATCTAACAGTCAGGAAGTTTTTCCTGATGTCCAGCTGGAATCTGGCTTCCTTTATTCTGTGTCCTGCACTCTGGGAGGATCGAGAAGAGATCCTGGCCCTCCTCTGTGTGACAACCTTTTAAGTATTTGAAGAGTGCTATCATGTCCTCCTCAATCTTCTCTTCTCCAGGCTAAACATGCCCAGTTCTTTCAGTCTCTCTTCATAGGGCTTTGTTTCCAGACCCCTGATCACCCTGGTTGCCCTCCTCTGAACACGCTCCAGCTTGACTACATCCTTGAATTGTGGAGCCCAGAACTGGACGCAATACTCTAGATGAGGCCTAACCAGGGCCGAATAGAGAGGAACCAGTACCTCACGTGATTTGGAAGTTATACTTCTATTAATGCAGCCCAAAATAGCATTTGCCTTTCTTGCAGCCATATCGCACTGTTGGCTCATATTCAGCTTGCGATCTACAACAATTCCAAGATCCTTCTCGTTTGTAGTATTGCTGAACCAAGTATCCCCCATCTTGTAACTGTGCCTTTGGTTTCTATTTCCTAAATGTAGAACTTGGCATTTATCCCTATTAAATTTCATCCTGTTGTTTTCAGCCCAGCACTCCAGCCTATCAAGATCACTTTGAAGTTTGTTTCTGTCTTCCAGGGTATTAGCTATCCCACCCAATTTTGTGTCATCTGCAAATTTGATCAGCGTTCCCTGCAACTCCTCGTCCAAATCATTAATAAAAATGTTGAAGAGCACTGGGCCCAGGACTGATCCCTGCGGTACCCCACTCGTTGCCTCTCCCCAGTTTGAGAAGGTTCCATTGATAAGTACTCTTTGAGTCCGATTCTGTAGCCAACTGTGAATCCACCTAATAGTTGTTCCATCTAGCCCACTTTTAGCTAGTTTGTTAATCAGAATGTCATGTGGTACTTTGTCAAAAGCTTTGCTGAAGTCAAGATATATGACGTTTGTCTGACTCCACATCTTACTCTTCTGTCCCGCCATCCATTTCTTCCCCAGAAGATGCGGTGGGCTCACAGGTGAGAGCCTCTTCATTCGAGGACATGGGCCACTTTACCAACCAGGTCCTCTGCATGGTCCAGTCCTTAGGAGTGGAACACAACAGGCTGTAGAGCATCTCAGAGATCTCATCTTCGATGCGCTGATTGAAGTAGTCTTCTTACCCACACTACTGCAAACTGTCCAACACTCCTGGAAGGCTCTGTCGTCTGTGACGCCCACCTCAAAGAGGTTAGAATCTGTGTACTGTGTCCAGGAAAAGGATGCCAGCTTTCTCTTCTCACACCGCAAACCCAACTCCATCATCGTGGAATCATCACAGAGCAAGCCGCAAAAGGTCCACACTTCACCCATAGACTACAAAGGGAGATGACTGGACCTCATGAGGAGAAGAATATACACTTCCATGGCACTTGGCCTCTCGGTATCCAATTACCAGGCCATGATGTCGCATTCTCAGCTCTTCCTGTGGGAGAAAATGGGGTCTCTTTGCGACCACCTCCCTGATGAGCAATGTGGATTCACCAAAGTTTTTCAGACCGAAGCAGTCTGGTTGTCCAAACAACAGATCAACACAGCAAGTCACCAAACTGACTGCGAAGTGAAGGCTATGGTCAGAGCTGTTGCCCTTCACGCCATGCCTAGCTCTGCTCAGCAGGCTTGACACCAGAGGCCAGGTCAAGAAACGAAGACATCCCCTTCGATGGGGAGGGTCTTTTTAACATGGACACTGATGACATGATAGACAATTTCCAAAAGGCTAAGACCACGGCAAAAAAGATGGGTCTCGGTCAACAGCAGCCCTTTTATAAATCTGCCATTGGTTCTGTCAGCAGCCATTCTGCCAACAGAGGCAACAGCACGATTGACCACATCATCAGCAACAGCCTTTTGCCCAACAGAAGCACTTTTACACATCATCTCACTCTCGACCAACCAAGGGGAAATCGGACTCTGACTCAAAACGTTGCCTTTGACTATTGCAGCCGTGGTGTTCCCCTGCTGCCCCATCCAGCAAGTTTTGGATCTTGACTGGTCTGTTTCCTTCCAGCCTGATCAGCCATAACCTCAGACTCCTGGGTCCTGCAAATCATCCAATCGGGATACAGGATAGAATTCAACATGCCCCTCCCTTAGGTACCGTGAGAGTACCCACTCCATCAGATGCCCTGAGATGGGAAACTGCCTCCCTCTTCAAAAAGGGAGCAATCTGTTGCATCCAGGCAGGCCTCTCTCTAGATGGGTTCTATTCAAAATATTTCATGGCACCCAAGAGAGACGGGGGATTCCGTCCTATCCTGGACCTCAGAAATCTCAATGCGTTCATCACACCCAGGAGATTCAGAATGATGATACTATTGACCGTCATACAGCTCCTCTGACAGGGAGTCTGGTTTGCGGTGGTGGATCTCAAGGATGCCAGGACCTCTGAACGGGAATTAGCCTCAGAGGCCACCATGTCCAGATCGCGTCCAAACTCCAGCAAACACAACATGCCTGGGTCATCATGGGTTATTACTCCTTTCATCGCCAGCTGAAGACCTTTTTATTCTCTCAATATTTTAACACTTAATTTTAACTTAAATTTAAATTTTACTGTTTTAACTCTGTATTTTAATCGTATATCAATTTTGCTGCGTGGTTTTATCCTGGTTGTGCTTTTTATACTGTATTTTGTATTTGTGCTTTTAACCTGTTGGTTGTTTTATTATGGTTTTAATTTTTGTGAACTGCCCAGAGAGCTTTGGCTATTGGGCGGTATAAAAATGTAATAAATAAATAAATAAATATTTAACCCAAGATGAGCTGTGGTGTGTCCTGGGCACGAGCAGCTACCATTTTGAATATGCAGCCCCTGGCTGGGGGTTAGGCCTTGCCGTGTGAACTCAGCCAGTGTATGTTATTCAAGGGTTAAACAACCTTCGCATAACCATACTACTAATTCAGGGTTATGCAAGGGTTGTTTAACCCTCAAATAACCCATTCTGGCTAGGTTTGCACAACATGGACCACCCTTTATTGCCCTAATCGTGGCATATTCCATATGGCAACTGCACAGACCCGCCACACACTGCAGCTCAATGTGGGTTATTTAACTCATGATAACTGGCAGTGTTGTGTGAACCAGATCAGACTCTTGGCCTTCTCTGAAAGGCTGGTGTAACAGCCGAAGCCATTACATCGTTTTGGCTTCCAGTTGTATCCCGTAAAATATAAAAACTCATTTTAATTTTCTTTCATATGATTGCATACCTGAACTGTGGGATGGATTGTATTTCAAATGCTATTGAATGCTGCTAGTAAAGAAAATTGGTGAGGATATGTGGATATATTGTCTGAACTTCATTTTCACTTCTCTTTATTACTCCTACCAATTAAATTAGGATTAGATATATCTGAACTTCATCTTTGCCCCTAAAAACTGCCTTCTCCAATTTGCTGCCCTACAGATATTTTGGGGACCAGGTTTAGAAAGGCTGCCCTAAGGTTTGGGGCAGCTAAGGGTGAACTCAGCTGCAACAGCCCTATCCGAAGGAAAGCATTATTGGGTGTGCTTTAGGTATTTAGATCCATGCAAGAAATCCTGAACTAACTTGATCTATGGCTCCAGCATTGTGGGAATGAGCAATAATTTTTGCTGGAGCTTAAACAACAGTTGTAATTAAACAACAATTCCTGAACATGTGCCTGTTTTTCTGGAATAGCTTTGTAATGAGGCAGCACAGAACACTCCAGAAAATGGGCAGAAAATTGCACTGCCTTTTTAAAATAGTGAAGGATTTTATCTGCACATACGTTGCTACTTAAGGTGGTGGAAACCCACAAAAGTGTGCCACCTTGTCTATCCACTTAAAAGATTCTGGAGTGGATTCCTCATTAGAAAATAACCCGCTTGGCCCTTCTAAACATGCACAGAATTGTGCCTCAAATCACTCTTACAGATTGCTGCAGATGTAATCATTGTTATGGGATCTGGACAAGGCTATGGGCTCTCACTCATGGGCATTTTATTGCATAGGGCCAAGCTTAGGGATTTCAAGCAATTGATTCTTCAGATGATGATGATAGGTATTATAGCAAAATCTCCCAGTATGGAACATATAACATCAGATATTTCAAATGGTTTATGCATATTGTTGATGCGCAGTGAGGTGTGGGAGAGTTGAGTCTGGTAGAACCAGAAAGACGTCCTGACATGTGGGACCAAACACATGTATAACAAGGTTCTCCAGATTAGACTTTACTGGTGTTGCTACCAACTGGAGAAATATGAAAGACATCTGAAGGATAGTGAAAAGATTGGTGGTCCCAGGTTGTGTATTTAATTACACCCAAAACATGGTAGATATGTGAAATTAAACACGTCTTGAATAGCTTTTACTCTAATTGTGCAATTTTGGCCGCTGCTAGACCACAGGTTAGCGCTGTGCGAGGCCCATGCTCGTCCCTGTGCGTCCAGATGACGCACAGGGGATTCCGGCCTCAGCCAGGACTCGAGCCGCCCTGGCACCGCACTAACCGGAACCGCTTGTAGCGCGGTTCTTCCTGCGGTCCCGGCCTCAGGTCACACTGAGGCCGCGACTGCGGGTGTGTGGACCGGTCCGCTGCTTTTCCCGGCTACCGCACTTACGTGCGAGTAGCCAGGAAAAGCAGCGGACAGGCCGCAGCGCTCCATAGGAGCACTGTGCCCATCAGGCTGGGGGGGGGGGAATCATGGGAGGGAGATGGGGGCCGGGGGGGGGGAAAGAGCAGACCTGGCGAGAGAGATGGGGGGGAAGGAGAAGGAGGACAGGGCAACAAGATCAGGGACAGGGGGGGGAAGGAGAAGGGGGATAGGGCGACGAGATCGGGGACGGGGGGGCGGAAGAATAATTTTTTTAAAATAAAAACCCTTACTTACTTTTCCTGGCTGCTGCCGCTTAAAAAAAAAATGGCGGCCATGACGGCTCTCCTCCAGAGCTCGTCGCGGCTCACGTGTGCATAAGGGCGAGATCTCGCGTTAGTCATAACGCGAGTTCTCCCCTCCTCAACCCCGGATTTTCGACTTGGTCTAGCAAGGCCCTTTGTGTGAATATCAAAACCCCCACTATGTTATTCCACTATTGGGGATAACTTGCAGTTGGGTGTGCATAGGATTGCAGCCTAATTGAAGGCCACAACCTAAGCGACATTAAAGCATGCTTGATTTCAAGCAACAGGATGCAAGCAAATATAACTTTCTGTCCCATGTGTGGTAAAGGGAGACTTAGTTTACATTACCATAACCAATATTATGAGTGTACCCTACAAGATGGAAGTAGTTTCCTTTAGAGCATTATGAATCTCTCTTTCCTTATCGAACTGCACAGTTGGAGTCAGACAGTGAATTGCAATGAGCTGGGCAACAAATCTTAAAATCATTACAGGTCTTTAAAATGTCACAAACTTTCAAAGGGAAAGGGACCAATTTGCCTAGTAAATTAGATGCAGTAAAGAAAGTGTCACCTCCAGTAGCTTGTCTTGAGCCCCAGTATCATCATCACAGTTTCATTGCCTCAAATGCTGCTTAAGAATAGTTTTTATAACTGCACAGTAAATGTACATTGGGTTAATGAAGATCATGTCCTGATGTGTCAAAATGGCCCTTTTCCCTGTTCATTTTATTCTTTTGTTGCTAGCATCTAATCTGTTTTGCATTATCAGATCCAGGCATCACACAACACTGACTCTAGTACTGGTATTTATCTGGAATGTTGCCTTTTGTTTACTAGATTTACCAGGCCTCCAGCACTTTCTTTGGTCATCTGGTATCTCCCACTAATGTGATTTGCACTCCTATGCTCTGCAGGTTGTCACAAGCTTTTATTAGGGAATTAGATGAGGTCCTGCCACCCTAGTTGCTAGTGAATCCACAGGACAGTTTTTTGGTGGTCCCCCCCCCCCCACTTTTTTCCTTTTCTTTTCCATCTTCATTTCGAAAGACATGAACTTAAAATTCTGTGTGTTTCTCCTCATGGTGTTTAAATTTAAGCTTCAGAATGTATTAGCCACTGTGTAAGACATTCCCCTAATGCTTCTATTTTCCGCATTTTTTATGTTTTTGTTTTGTTTAGGTTTATTAGAAGGGGGAAAGAACCAACCCTCTTTATTTTAGAAAGAGTTTGGCTTGCTTGTAATTTTCTTCATTCTCTTCCAAACTCAGTACCTGACAAACTGAGTGATAAATGTTGTACAACCAAGGTTTTGATTTAAGTGGCCATTACTGCAGATCCGAGAGAGCTTGATCATGCAGTACATTTTTTGTGCCCAAGAATAGTCTCAGCTGATCATTCACTTGCATGAACAAATAGCATGTAGGAATCAGGAAATAATGGATGTGATTGGTGGCAATTTCCTTGCTCATTATACCTGGCAATAGTGCTACTACAATCCCAGGAGTTAACTGCGACATCTGTGATCACCAAGATCATACATATGGTATGGTATCATATCATACAGTATTATACATATGATATCTTATATATGGGTGTGTCTCCAGGGGATGGCCTAGAGACTGCTGGACTAAAAGTGCATTGTGTGGACTAGCTGAGGGATCATTTTCCGTTGGGTGTGTGTATAACAGTTATACACCTTCACACCATGTTGTGATACCAGACTGCATTTTACAGCCTGGTATTATCAAGTCCTTACTGTTTGGTCAAAATGCATGGTTAGACTGATCTGCAGTCTAACAAATGTGAGTAGAACTCCTTTTCAGACCTTGCCGCTTCAACACAGCAAGGTCTAAATTGATAGGGTGGGGCCACACACCCAGAGACATAGGGGGTGGAGTCATCATATGTGGCCTTGCCCCAGTACACACTTTAAGGGTTCATGTGTTCAGGCCCTGTACAGGGCTTATATAAACAGATTTTTGCATCACAGTTTCAGTTGAGGGATCTGGAAAGCCCATTGTAATGAACATAATCAACAAAGAAGATAACATATTGAAGTGTTGCATTAGTTTTTGTCTTACAAAAAAAAGGAAGCAACTGATATATTGTAAACTGATTAGTTCAGTAAATTGCCATGACAGCAGCAAATTCTTCAAAATGTGGAGGATAAAACTCTTCAGATAATGAGATTCAGTTGCTTGGATGGAAATCTGTGCTTTCTCCAATCTGTATTTATTCCAAACATGTATGTTCTAAAGTTCTATGTTCTATATGAGGCAGGTCCATTAAGTGATTTCCTAAAACGGGCTCTATAAGTCAGATGCCTTTACAAGTGGGAATAGGTGAGACACCAGTCCCAGCAGTGTCTGCCCTTCTTCTGTAGCTCAACTTGAGAACCATGTTGAGAGATGAGAGATATAGGCTCAGATCTAGGGATTTTGTTCCATGAATGGAAAGAGCTCAATAGGTTTTATTTCTGTATAGACATGCATGGGTTTACACTACTAATTAGAAGGCATTGTGTAGCTGTTCCGACTTTTTCTCTATAACAGATTTTCTGAGGTAACAGAAAAGACAGAAGTAGTAATAGGAAACCATGGGAAGGTTATGAGTGGAAGACCATGAAGTCTGGACTCCCTACAAAGTTTCATGAATAAGGCAGGACAATGGTACAATAAAAGCCTTGTCTGAAAGCAGCCTAATTTTCTTGGATAATTAAAATAGGTTGTGTTCTTTGCAAGCCCGATAAAGTAATCCCATGATGTTCCAATGTTGTTTGATCATATTTTAGAGAGATTAGTTGATTGTGACAGAGGCTCGAGACCTAGGTGTCATCCTCGACCAGTCCCTCACCATGTCATCACAGGTGGGGGCTGCGGTCCAGAGCTGCTTTATTATTTATTTATTTATTTATTTATATAGCACCATCAGTGTTACCAACTACATATGCTCCGCCAAGTCTGCCCCTTTCTGTAAGACACCGATCTCACCACCGCAGTGCACTCCGTGGTCACCTCCAGGCTGGATTATTACAACCTGCTGTATACAGGGCTTCCCTTGAAGCAAATCCAGCGCCTACAGGCCGTGCAAAATACGGCAGGTTGGTCAAGGGGCTCCCAAAGTGGTCTTCTAACACTTCGGTACTTTGAGAGCTCCACTGGCTGCCAGTGGCTGCTAGGTTGCGCTACAAGTTTTTATTAACTGTATATAAAGTCCTGCACTGTAAGGCCCTGGTTACTTGAGTACCTGCCTGGCCCCGGTGTCCCACTACCAGCAGACTCGTTCACGGCAGCAGGATGTTCTGATGGTCCCTTGCTATAAATTAGAATGTGCAGGGGCCAGGGATTTTTTGGTTGCTGGCCCCTGGCTGTGGAATGATTTGCCAGTGGAAGTTAGACAGGCTCCTACTGTACACTGTTTTAAACGTCTGTGTAAGGCGTTTTTATCTACACAAGTGTTTTAGGGAGTGCTGGTTTGAATTTTAATGTGGATTGTGGGCTTTTAATGGTAACTGTTTTTATGTGTTATTGTAAAGCACCATGATGCTGGAAATGGTGAGGTGGTGCTATAAAAACATTTTAATAAATAAATACTGTATTTCTTTGATTCTAAGACGCCATCGATTGTAAGACGCACACTAATTTCAGTACCAACAGAAAAAAAGCTTTGATTCTAAGAAATAATAAACGTACCCGCGTTTCTAAGACGCACCCCATTTTTAGAGATGTTTATATGGGGGGGAAAGTGTGTCTTAGAATCAAAGAAATACGGTAAATAAATCTAGAAATCCACATTTATTATATTTCTTATGAGTATGGTCCAATGTAAGCAGGGGACATGGTCACTAAATGATAATATGAATGTACCAGATATTAATAATTGTAAAAGTATTTGCCTACCTTTTGGATTCAAAGGGCTTTCTTACCTTTGGTTATTAAAAAACACACACTAATACATACATTTGGATTCAGTGTTACAGAAAAATTCCCACTGGGTGTGATTCAGGGGTAATTATATGCTCTAGACAGAATTCTTATCTGATAAGCTGTTGGCAACCCAAGGTAACTGGAAAGGTGTTCACTGTAGGGCACAGTGTAAACATTTCACTTGCACAACATAAACATTTTATTTGCAATGCCTGCATTCTAGATAGCGCATCCCATTGCTAAACCAGCTTTGTTAGCAGTATAAGCAAATCAATCTAACATTTTTTTAGGTTGACTTTAGTGGTAGAATCTGATAGATAAAGGCAGCCAGCCAGCCAGGGGATCTGAGAACATAGGGATTTCAATTCCCACCCTCTATTCCCATCTGTAGATCAAGGGCCCCCTTCAAGATGTTTTGGCCTACAACTCCTTTCAGCCCTAGCCAGCATATAGCCCATAGTGAGGAAAGCAGTCCAAAACATCTGGAGGGCCACAAGTTGCCCAGTCCTAGTGTAGATGAGCTACAGAAATGCATTTGCTGTCTTAGCTTGTTTAAATTATGTTGTGGGTATAAGTATATCCTCCTAATTTGTTTCGGAACCCCACCACTCTTACCACTTGAAAATATTAGGTTGAGCGTTCTGTTTAGAACTCATAGAACCCTTGGATTAGGATTCTTTATTTATTTGATTGTATGAAGGAATTTCTATCCTGCCGTTCAACTTCCGTTTTCAGGGTGATTTGCAATTTGGGGGTATGATCCTGCCATCCAGTGGCTCCGAGAATATGTTTCTAAAACAGACGAGCATCAGTATTTAAGCAGTTCTATCTATTTTGCAAATTTGGACATTATTTTGCACAGAGATTTATGATTGCTTTGATAACCTTGTTTGATAAGGAAGTCAGTTACTTTGTACAAATGCAACATAGTGCAACAGTAAGCCCCAATGAACACAGTGGAGATTATTTCTTGGTAGATATGCATAGGATTGGGTTGCTTCACTCTAATTCTAAGTGTGTTTACTTGCAAGTAAGTTTCATTGAAATCAGGAGGACTTTATGGTTCTAGAATTGGGTTGCTAAAGTGAAAATAAAATTTAAGGGCTGCTAGGGCTTGTTATGGGGGGCCTAAATGAAAATTCTCATATTGATGAGAAAGAGCTTTGATACTTGCCTTATTTATTGAGCATCATAATTAATCACTAGAGCTAGATTTTGATCAAACAACTGTAGCTACATATGTGTTTTGCTTTAAGAAAAGACTCTGAAGAACGTAGTTACAGGATGTATCTGATAATGAGGATAGGACACATAAATAGAGTCATAGTGCCCTGACAACGGCTTAAGAAGGTCCCTGTGACCCATGAAATCCCCATTTTCCTTGAAATTGTCTATGCATCTTAAACTGCTGAAATTTAAAATGCATTCTGTACAGTGGCTGGTTTTGATATTTGTTAGTTTAAACTAATTGGTACATAAGAACATGCTGATATAGGAATAAAATGATATAATGTATAGGACATGGCAAGCTTCTGTTCTCATGGATACAAATACTACACGATTATAATTCTATGGGTTTCAGTAGCCAATTACAAACATTCTAACTTACAAATAGCTCTTAATTGTAGATTAGATTTAAAGAGACAAATTGTGCAAGAATTGAGTCAGGATGTTTTCTTCGAAGCAAAATGGGTCGTACAAAGACGGTTATTTTCTTTTTCTTCTCCCCCCCCCCCAAAGTTGGCAGACTTTACAGCTCTGACCACAGGCCAAAAGGAAGATAAATGGCAGTCAACCCCTCTTGTATTTTTGCAAAGTTTTAAACCCTGGGGTTTAGCTGAAGGGATTTAAGGAGTTTTTGAAGTGCAAATGGTTTGGTGAAGGGTAAGCCCTTTCAGAGTTTCATTTTGATGGATTTTTTTTTCTGGGTGGATTTTTTGGCACTGGCTGTGATCTGGAAAGCTACAGGGTTTTGTTTTGTCTTTGATCAATCATGCAATAAGAACTTGCAACGGGGTGTATTTTTTCCTGCATTCATATTGATTCCATTGTGTTTTAAAGTAGTTAATTTAATGGTTTGTGTTTGTATTTTTTTTTTAAAAAAAAAAAACACCTTACCAAATAAGACATGGGTTAATGGAGTTGTCATTTCAAGGTCATGTTCCAGTGCTGGCAACAGCTTTAGGCAAAGGGTTCCTAAAGTAGAAAGAAATGTGTTAGACGAGCGCTGCTCTTATTGTATTTTCTTTAACTGTAGAGATAATTAGCTTAATATCCATATTTTAATGTATTCATTTGAATACATGTAAAGATGCTGTGGCAAATGTAAGAAAATATTTTGAACAACAGAAATATAGTCATATAATGAACAGTTAACAAATGTAAAACTTTCACAAGAACCTGATAACAAAGCTAACTTAAACAAAGTTGTACATTAGATAAACAACATAAAACGTTGTGCGACTTGCAAAATTGTATCAGAAGAAATGGCAGCATATTAAACCTCCCTCCAAACTATTAATAAGAGATTTCAAAGAATTTGAGAAAAGGCACTTAATTCCATATGATTTCCTCAACTCGGAAATTAAAGGAATTGTTTATCCTATTTCGACCTATTTACTTCAACGTTGGGGAGTAAACTCAGTACTACAAAATCCCTTCAGAGCATTCCCTGGTACTGAAGAGAATGAGGCAGTCTGTGCATTGCATGGAGCCTCACATGTGCACATCGGAACTCTACCCCAGGGTCATTTGGATCGCAGCCTCCGTAGAACCTGTGATTGGAATGTGTAAAGTATTTAGCTTGTGACATAACTGTAATTTAAAATGAGATTAAAGCTAAGTAACTTAAACATTTTTAAATATTAGGGATGCTATCCTGTGCTCTCTCACCTGATGAAAAAAAACCTTATGAACACAGAGAAACTTACTTAAAAGTAAGTGTGCATAGGACAGTACTATACATCTTGTGTTGGATCCAATGCTCATCATTCACTAGCGTAAGAAAAACCACTGACAGAACTGATTTCCCCTCCTCCCTGCATGCTCCCCAGGCTGCTCTGGAAGGTTGAAAGCAGGAAAACAAGGAGAACTCAGAGCATATTTAAGGTGCAGGTGGGAGGAGAGGATGGGAAGTCCTATTGTGCCATGAAAGTCCCATTTCGTGACATTGGACCCAATGCTTTATGTGTGTATGTTCTGTGTTTTAAAATTTTAAATTTTGTATGCTTGTTTTTATCTCAATTTTAGAATTTCTGTAAACCGCCCAGAGAGCTCTGGCTGTGGGGGTGGTATATAAGTGTAATAATAAATAAATAAATAAATAAATAAACCCCTTACATTTTTAGTCTGTCTTAAAATCCTGTCAGCAGCCATAGTAAAGGTATGTTTTCCTCATCTCAGAGCCTTTCCTGTAGTCTCAGTTTAAGTTTTGTCTGTAAAGCTTCATTTTCATATATGAAATTGTGGTATGTTGCTAAGGCTGCTCTCTAGAAAAAGAAACTTGACCCAGATCTCTTATTATCAATACTGATTGCTTACCACCCACAGTTTATGGCACAAAATCAACTTAAGAATTTCTACCGCTGAAGAAGATAATGTCTAAAATGGTGGACTTGTTAGACCATGTACTACCAATTTCTTGTGATGATCTTCAGAAGAAAGCCAAACCAGTCTCTATATACCAGAAAACTGAAGGTACAATTCTTATCATACTTACTGGGAGTAAATTCCATTAAAATAGAGACGGGGAAGAAATTTGTTCATTTTGCATTTGCACTTCTGAACCAATAAGCAAACCAAAACTTAGTTACTCTTTGAAATCATTCAAATTTTGCAATGGAGTTTTCCAATTTAAAGAAAAAGCATATAAAATGCATATATTAGTGAAACTAATGTATTCAAGATATTAGGAAAATTACTTGCAGAAATGTGCATTTAGTCAAAAATGTGTACAAAATGTGTATGACTTTTCATGCAAACCTTTTTTAAGAAAAATAATCTCAAAGTCTGGAAGACACAGAACTTGAGATTAGCAAAATAAGAAAAACCAAAATTGACAGATCCACCCATTCCTATGTTAAACTCAATGGGACTTACTTCTCACTAAATATGCTTAGGATTGCTCTGTGTTACATTCTCAGCCAATCACATCAAACTGCTGGCCAAGTGACTGCACTGATGTAATCATTCTGTCAACCGAGTGCCTTTTTTCTGCTTTGAGCACCAGCTCCTCTGGCTCTGCTTCTGAAAGATAAACCCATACTTTTGCTAGTGAGGCAGACCTTGGAAGGAATGGCAGGTAATTGGGAAGAATTTGCTAATCTGTATATCAGCACAAATATTAAAACTCTCTATGCGATGTAACTTAGTAGGTAATATATAACCTCTCCCAGTATCTATAGCTTCTCTTGCCAGAAGCAACACTCCTAAAATGGATTATTTTTCCATCTTTGAGGGGAGCACCTATGGTAGAGCACTTCTGGGAAACAGTCTCAGACCTTGTCCACTCCAGAGCTAATGTTAACCTGTAACTGATGTTCCTTTACCATACAGAACAAGAACACGTAGGCTTCCTCCACAAGGAGTTTTTGGAACTATTGTAAACCTAGACAAAACTTGGCTGAGCAAGATCTGGTGATCATGTCTTTGTCTTCTCCATTTCTTAAATAGTCTTTACCTGATTGGCCTCCAATCTGAGAATTCAATTACTTTCTTCACATATTTGCAAGTGTAATATAGTAAGATTATTATATGCTTTTTTGCATTTTATGGGACATTGCTGACATTTCTGGGGTGTGTGTGTTGGTATATGTTTTGAATTGAAAAACTTAATAAAAATCATGTTTAAAAATCCCCCGTCCCCTCGATATGCTAATTTGGACTTGGGCATTATTCACTGAAGGCACTATTTCTAGGCTAAATCAGGCATTTGGGCCCAAAAGTGTCAAATATTGCTGTTTGTGTAAACTGGAGAAATATTCCTGCTGCTCAGTCTCTTTCTTGTTCTCAAACTTGATACTGAACCATGGTTTCAGATTTTAAAAAATGAGCCACAGCAAGTTTCAGACTCTTGTACTCCACCCCTTCTCTCGCCTCCCAAAGCTTCAGTTAAGTGTTACCGAACCTTACATTGTGGTGAATATGAACTATGATTTGTTGAAAAAAGCCAGTTTCATAAACTATGATTTGAAGTTGACTTGTTTCAACAAACCATAGTTAAGATTACCCACCGTTTGCCCAGGTTTGGACATCAGAGCAAATTGTGGTTAATCTAAAATGGAAATAAAAGCTTACAAATTCCTCCTCACAGCCTTGTTGGAGGGGTGTGTATATGGATGAGCCTGATGTTTGTTGTGTTTTAGTGATATATCTGAACAAGACCAATATATGGTCATTCTTATTTATTTATTTTATATCCAAATCATCACTTCCACTAATACATATGATGTTGAACCGTATCTACCACACAAATTTGTAATTGATTTAAAAAGTTGGACTAACTGATCTATCCATATCATCATCGTCACCATTATCATCACTATTTCTTTTGCTTTGCTCTTTTAAGAACTCCTATTCCCTAGCAAAGATTGTTTTGTGTTTCTATATATAACTGAACTATGATACTGGAAAAATAAAAGATCTCTATATCAGAGGACAAGATAGATACTTCGAATCCACAGCTTCCCTTTCAGTAGAGGAGGAATGACTCTTCCCATACTTGACATCTCATTAGTTTGTTGCTGGGAGACGTTAATATGACCTTCCTTTGTTACAAAAGTGATTTACTGCTCATCAGAGCATCCTTCTTTTTCTCTTTATTTTTTACTGCCCAAATTACACATTGTGTAATTGCTTATTGCACTTATCTTACCAGCATGAATGTACATGATATGGTTATGGACTGAGTTTGCAATCGTCACTTTAAATATTTTAAAACAACAGCAAATCTTACACTAAAATGTGTACTGGAATGAAATCCCTTCCAAGTCATGTGAATGTATTTAACACTTAAACACAAGTCATGTGAATGAGCTGCACTTTGAATGTACTTAACACTTAAACAGAAAACATATTTCTTTAAATGTTATGCTGTTAGTTTTCATACTGCGTGTTTTTTTAGTAAATGTACACACTTAACCAATACCTCTCTTACTGAAAGAAAGAGATTTTCTAAAAGTATTTATTTGGGTTCTTATTGGAGTTTCCAGTTGTCCTATGATTTAAAGAGTTATATCTAATTCCAAAATATCTGTAATTCACAGAAAGGAAAGAATAAATGTCCCTGCTTCTTGAATTGCCTTTTTATATCTAGATTTGGTCACCTTTGCTGTTCTAAATAGCACACATATAATTTAATAATATGGGAAATGAGAAAATATCACATGAACTGGGTAGGATCTAGATTTAATAATACTTGGAGTAGAGTCATTGAAATAAATAGGTCTTAAGTTTGTCACGTCTAAATACTCTGGAGTCAATCCAAAATAGTTTTCAGACCAATGTATTTTTTTATTCCTGTGAAATATTCCTAAACGGGACTTGTTGTCCTTTATTCTGTTACTCTATAAGAATAGTTGGTACACAGCTGATTTGTGTGTGTGTAGAGTAATCATAATTCACTTTTCTGGCATGCATTTTTTCAGAGTTCTGTTTTCTGCCTTGATTTGAGTAAAAGATTATTTTCTTTGCAATTGTGTTCTTTCCCCCCCACTTGTGAGAGGTTTACGATGTAGTATCGTCAGAAGGACACAGTGTTAGGGCTGCTGTTGTATTTCTCCCTTGAGTTCCTAGAGGTGATGTTATCTTTTGTTCACTCAGCAGTATGGTCATTTCTAAGAGCATCTGTCACTTGAGGCACTATAAGATGGATGAGTCTCAAGTGAACTGCTGGTCGAAGCAAATGGTGAAAATAAGAAAAGACAAGGGGGTTGGAGGCTTTCAGAGAGGGCAGGCGACAAGGAATCAGTGTTTGAAAGACAGGCGGCACAGAAAGAAAGCACCAAGATGGATCACATCTTGTCATATTTGGATCCTAAGATTCTTCAGTGGATGTTAATAATCTGAGTTGATCATTAGAATCATGGTAAAAAAAAAATCTTATCAATGTTTTGAGTTGTATTTTTCATCTCTGGGACGGTCAGAACTGTAAGGAACAATTGGCCTTGTCATTTTGTCTTTCTAGAGGGGGAAACATTTATTTTGTAGCTTATTTTTTTTCATACTGTGCCTTGTGTATGCATGATGTGCATTTTTCTTCAAACTGTTTACAAAATAAGTGTAGACAACTATGCTCTGTGGCTCAAAGACTAGCATTTGTGCAGTTTTATTTATTTCTATTAAAATGTGTTTAGTTGCATGCTGTTTAGTTTAATACCAAATTTTACCTGATTATATCATTAGCTCTCATGTTTTGAGATGAAAAAACATTGAAGTTGTAAACAACTTGGAATTACTCACTCCCTGTTGTTTCATTGCAAATAGTACCTCCATGATTTCTTAGTTCACCTAATTGTGTTTGACATGTCTTAATGAATGAAAATGATTTTTTAAGCTGCTGAGACTGACATTTTCTAGGAAGAACAGGATATACCTTAGCTTTCCTAATTTTGACTGAGATTGGGAGGCATCAAAACTGTTGGCATGAGAAATCATTTTGTCAAATTGCTTGCTGTGTCAGGTTGTGAGGAGGGAATCAGGAGTGGAAAAGGAAAAGAAATTAAGATGATTAGAAGCTTTAAAGCATCACAAATGGTAGAGTAGCTCCCTCCTCAATGGATGTAAATAATAGATGAAAGACTGAGAATGACAACAAAGGATCAGGGTGCTTAAGAGAATGTGTGCAGCCTGAATAGAGGTCTGTGGCCCAGGGCCAAAGGTCTTAGCTTTGAGTGTAATTAGAAGAAAATACAAAGATGTCATTACTAGCAGGTGAAATGTTCAGCACGTGGCCCCCAAAATAGCAATTTCAGCTCCAATGCTGTTGAAATTGGATTATGGACTAAGCCAAAATAATAATAATTAAAGTCTTTGTAGGGTCTTACAGTGTGGTCAGCAGCAATGTTGCTTGACTTTGATGACCATTGATGATAGTTTTAAAAGTAGTGTGGATAGTGATACAGATTAGAGAGAAAGGGAGAGAGAGAGAAAGAGATCTCAAGAGTGCTGGAAATCACAGGAATGATGAATGTTTGGCTGGCTTGATTTATTTATTTATTTATTTATTATATTTCTATACCGCCCAATAGCCAGAGCTCTCTGGGCGGTTCACAAAAATTAAATCCATTCAAAGTATAAAACAATCCTGAACTCTTCAGGGTTATAGTGATAGACAAGTCTTTAACTAAGGGGCTAGAGTCCTAAATGATTCTGAGGTTTCGGAAGTAGTGGGAAGTGGTTAGAGACTTGGTTTTATATTCTTGTTCCAGATCTTCATGCTGTACAACTGGCATGATTTTAAGTGGGAAGTTCATTGCCTGAAAATCAGGTCATTCTGCTTGCATATGACACATTATATGAAAGGGGGGGAAAACCTACCCAATAAGTTTTGGATTAATAGAACTGTCATTTCAAGGTCATGTTCCAGTGCTAGCAACTGCTTTGAAAGACAAAAGATTCCTGTAGAAGAAGAAAAGAATTGACTCTTGGAGATTACAGCGATGCAATGCTTGATTTAGCCATTCCCAAATGAACTAATTTTGTGACAGGGAGGGTGGAATTACATGGTCACTTACCAAATGGTGATGACAAATAATTCATTGTTTAGTAGTGGCTCAAACCACTTGGAAGCCAGTTACATGTAATCTGGCACACTATTAACTGGTTTTCCACACACTGCTGCAGCGACACTCACTCAGATGACTTGGTAATGCTTGTCATAGTGAGTGTTGAAGTCTACAGAGGGTTGTTTCTCCATATGACTAAAGCCACCCATTCAATGCATTTTTAAGAAACAATATGATTAATGGCTATGTAAGTGCTTTCTCCAACTACCATCCCTACCTCACTCTCCATGTTCCAAGGATTCAGTGGAAATCACTTTGATGCCAAGTATGCTTGGGATTGCAACAATAGTTTATGAAAGCAGATCAATGGCAAACTTGTCATTCTCCCAATGCCAGCTTCATTCTGTGGCATACATTTTATAACTTGTTTGTATTCAATATTCGTTTCTCTTACAAATACAGGGTTTGTACTGACCTGCTAAAATAATGCAATGGCAACAGCAAATCAGTTGTTTTCGTCTAGGTTTGTGGCTACCTTTTCATCATAAATAACAATATTCTTGTAGCAAAACTATGTTCCCTATTATATTTTACTTTGATGTCAGGTGAATGTTGCCAATGAGTCTCGTTAACAAGGTAAAGTTAAAATATTTGTACATTTAAACTTTCCCCTTTAAAATCCTAATGTGGGTATGTGTATCCAGGTATGCTAGTAGTACAGAGCTTTAATTTTGTCAGTAAAATGAGTTTTTCTTCTGTTCAGAGGAACAGATCTTACTGTACTAAGTTCAGGATATATTTATAAAGGTCTGTTAGAAAGCAAACTTTAACTCCCAAACTGCTATTGGTAATCTTCATCCTAAAATGTAAAGTGATGTTTAAGAACATCTTGCCTAAATGACAAATCTGGAGAAAATGTCCTTGTATTTAATAGGAAATTACCACATTATTATTTATTTATTACATTTCTATATTTCTCCATAGCCGAAGCTCTCTGGGCAGTTTACAAAAGTTAAACATGTGTATTCTCTAATTTTTGATTTGGGGCATTTGGAGACAGTCCTTTCTATGTTAGGCCAAATGGTCACAAAGGAATGTCCATATGGTAGCCACTTGAAATCCAAACTGCATGGAGCCTGGTGTGTAACCCCTGGAGCTGATATTGAGATGGGTACTATATGTTTTGGCTTGAGTTTCCAGATATAATTTATTTCTAAGACTAGACTTTGATATTCATTTTTTCCATTCTCAGGGCTTTCAACATTATGTGTGAAAGACTGTAGTTTCTGCTATAGTAGCCCTTTTGAGGGGTTTGCCGTTTACCAGTCTACCATAATCTATTGTTTTATCTATTAAAATATAGGACAATAAATTAGTGCATAGTAGTCCTATCTATGTGTTTACTTGATAGTAAGTCCTGTTGAGTCCAAAGGGGATCACTCCAGATTGGGGCCATAGCTAGACGGGGCGATATCCTGGGGATCATCCCTGTGCATTCACATGATGCACAGGGGATCCCGGGAGCAGGGAGGGATGATCCCTCCCTTTCCTTGAGATTTCGCCCTACACTTCTAGCCCGCTTTTTTGGTGGTCTAGGGCTGATCTCATGTGGTTGGGCGTTGCGGTTTGTCCTGGCTCCTCGCGAGTAAATACGAGGAGACAGGAATTGTGCAAGGGGTGCAGAGCTCCTCAGGAGCTCTGTGCCCATCGGGGGTGGGGTGGGGTGGATTGGGGAAAGTAATTTTTTTGAATATTTTTTTTTACAATTTTTCGCATGAGCGCTCGTGCACTTCGTCCACTTTAACAAAAAAACCAAAATGGCAGGCATGATGTCTCACGTCTCGTGTAGACCAGGGTGACAATCTCGTGATCATAAAATCATGAGATCATCGCTGTAAAAAACCCTAGTCTAGTTGAGGCCTAAGTATGAATAGGACTGATGCCTGAATATATAATTATAAATTTGGGGTAGCTTCTAATGGGGTTTGCCATATGGAGGTTTTGTAAGGTCACTTTAAATGTTTGTTGTTAAACATAATTGTTTTGGATCTTCCTGTTCCTCTATTATTTTAAACCATGTTATTATTTTATAGGTCTTTAAAACTGTCAGCAATCTGGATCAAATGGCAGAATAACTTTGAACAATCGTCCATCATGAACGCATTTAAAAAAGGTTGAAAGGAATACGAGAAGGTAGGGTAATTTCCATATTCAGAACAAAGCTTTTGTGATTATGCATTGATCGTAAGTGACTGCAGTACAGAGATATTAGGAACATAGGACTTTGCCTTATACTGAATCAAACCATTGGTCCATCTAGCCCAGCACTGTCAACACAGACTGGCAGCGGCTCTCCTGGGTTCCAGGTGAACTTCTTTTCCTTGTCCTTTCTGGAGAAGCTGGAGATGGAACTTGGGACCTTCTGCATGCAAAGCATGTGCTTTTATCACACTGAGCTATAGCACCTTCCCACACAGATCTTTCACACTTATGCTAGTGCGTGTCTCGATGGAATTACCATAACTTCATCAAGATTTATAACCTTAAGGACCACATACTATTCCTAGTCACATTATTATGTGCTGACACATTGGTTTCAGGTGTTCAGATGTTAAAATAAATATGTACAAAAGCATGAAGATAATTATTTTAGTGGTTATGTGAAATTAAAGGAAAGGGTGTTGGGGCTAGCTCACAAGTAAGGCTTTTATTTGATGTTTTGTAATCATAATATGAATATCATCTATTGAAGTATAAATATCATCTATTGAAGTCAGTCTGTTGAAAATATAGTTTATCTTATTTATTTATTTCATTTCATTATTTGAAATATTTATATTCTGCCTTCCAAGCTCAAAAATTAAACCACTCAGGGGGGCTTAAAATGAATTTAAAATGAATTTAAAATGAATTTAAAACCACATCATGTTTAAAAGTACAACCTCAAAAATACAATAGCAAAAGTAAAAAAGAAAGAAACCAAAGTGAGAAACCACCCCCCTCCCCCCCCAAAAAATTAGGCCTGGAGTAAGTCGACTAGATGCCACAAGTAAGAACAACTTTTCATACGTTCCCACCAACTGTGCCTCAGATTCTGGTGTCACATGTAAGAGGGCTTCTCCTGATGATCTTAGAATCCAGGCAAGTATGTGGTTGCCCTTTAGGTATGCAAGTCCTCCTAAGCCATTTAAAGGTGAAAACTAGCACTTTGAATAGTAACCAGGAAAAACAACAACCTTGCAATTGATCTACTGGAGGAGTCACATACTCCCAAAAGTCCACATTGATCTGTATTCAGCCCTACCTGCTGTTTCCAGATAGTTTTCAGACGCTATGAAGAACACATTTCAGCAGGGGTGTTGCACCTCAAGCCTGCAGGCCACATTCAGCATGCCTGGGGACCCAATTCAGCCCTTGGGGTTCCCCAGATTGCAATGTCCCCTTCCACTGGCTCCACCCCTTTCCCTCAGAAACACCTTTCATGTTTTCCTGGCATTTGCATGGGGAAAGCTTGAAGTGCCTCTCCTAAGGCTTAGTTACTGGCTGTAAGATATTTAAGCTAAAATATGCTGGCATTTTTATTTTTATTTTTATTTTTGTATTTTGACTGTGCCACCTTTGCCTTTGGCACCCACATAGCATTTCTGGTCACCACTACCAGCTGAGAATCCAGTAGTAGAGCTGGATCCAAGAGAACTCCCAGACCACAAGCCCCTACCACTGAGCCAGCAGGCCCTTTGATCAGGTACACTTCTATTTTGTTTGGATTAATTTTCCATTTATTTGCTCACATAAAGTCTATTACAACTGTAAGACATCAATTCAGAAATTAAAAGCAATGTGGTGGTGCGTTTGAAAGCTGTAGTGGTGTCTTTTGTGCATTCTTTCAACTGAGAATGATACAATATTATTATTATTTTTATTATTATTATTATCTTTGGGAAGGAAGCTCATATTTTTATAAATAGGGGCAGGGAATTTGTAGTTGGACTACAATTTCCATCATATTACAGTGGCCATACTGGCCAGGGCTAATGGAAGTTGCAGTCCAAGAATGTCTGGAGGACCACAAGCTGCCCACCCCTTGCTCTAAGACTTATTATAGGGATGAAAATGTGATAGAAGATGCTACTTGTTGCTTCCATTTAGGAATGCATGTACTTTGGTACAAATAGTCTGGTGTGATATATTTCAGTCAAATATTTAATGAAAATGGATGATTTTTGCACTTTTCTGTCAGAATTATAAAATATGCAGTCATCTATGGAAAATTCAGTATATGAAATTGAAGGGGAAAGTGCAGACTGTTTCAGTAAAAAGAGGGTAACAGTAGTCCATGCTCTGATATCTTCCCAATTTGGGTATTGCAATGCTATCTACATGGGACTTCCCTTGAAGACAGTTTGGAAGCTACAGCTGGTGCAGAATGCTGCTGTTAATGTGTTGATAGGAGCAGTGAGATGTCAGCATGCCACATCAGTGTCCAAATCTGTGCACTGGCTGCTAGTCAGATACAAGGCCCAATTCAAGGTGTTAGTAGTAGTGGACAAAGCACTAAACAGCTCATAACTCAGGTACATTAAGAACCACCTCCCCCCAGTACTGGCCACCCTTGTATTTAAGATTGGATGGGGAAGCTTTTCTTGCGATTCCTTTAAGAATGTGGCCTGTGGGGCTACCACAAGTGGCAGGGCCATTTTGGTGGTGCCCCCCTGCACTATGGAACTTCCATCTGGTAGAGATTCAGTTATTCCCCACACTATTGTCATTTAGACACCAGAAGGCTTTGGGGGTATTGGCAAATGTTCTATTTTTAAAAATATTATTATTGATTGTATTGAGTTTTTGTTGTATGTATTATATACTCCTGATTTTAGAGCCACAGTTTTAATGTTGTCTTATATAGGCTGTTAGCTGCCCTGGACTCTTTGTGTGGAAGGACAGAATATAAATCAAATAAATTAATATAAATAAAATAGTTAACAGGGGGGTGACCTCTTCCCCTTTTCTTGGCTACGGCTCAGTTGAAGTGGCTTGACTTACTTTGGATGGACATTGGAGTCCTATTGTTTCTTGTACTTAAATACCGCAATGTTTCCAGGAGGCCAAAGATCTATTCCTGTTTTATGACCTGTTGTATCCTTAGGGGCAGGAGGCCCAATAGGCCATTCAGGCCCAGTAGAACAAGAGGGTCATTGCCATCGCCCAGGTCCTAATTGTCGCTTTTTTGGTTACCACAAGACACCAAACCAACTTTCAGGAAGATTTTAGATGGGAACATCTGGAGCAGAGGGGGAGGGGGATGCCTTGCATTTTGTTTCACCAGGTGCTAGGAGGAAGCAACATTAGCCTTTTTGATATGGGAGGCAAGTTCTGTGGGCCCTGAAGTTAGGTTACAACAATTGAAGAGGTCAAAGGACAGCTGAGTGAGGTCAATGAGACACCATGGGGGTGTATTTTGTTACATAGTAAAAGAAGCAACATCCTAAAACCTTAAAGGGTGTTCTTAGAATCTGTGTTGTGAAAAGGTTTTATGAGTCTGATAGCAAAAATAAAAAAGGGGCTGATTTATCTAAGAAATGCTTGCTTTTGTCTAAATTAAATGGAAACCTTTACCAAATGCTTGCAGCTTTGGTAGTGTGGTCGATACAGGACTGAATTACAGAATGGAAGCACATGCACACTCTCACTCCCCAAGTTATACTTCCAAGGGACTTTTCCCTCATTCTCATGAGACTTGGGACACTCTTCAATCCAATTGACTTTAAAGTGGATAATCTGATTTTAATGGGAGAGTTGACCATATGTTTGCTTTTCTTCCATTGACATGAATGGAACTTAAACGTTCTTGACTTTGGCTAGATTGTTGTCTCTTTGAGTAGGTGTTGAAAGGAAGAACCTGCATTTCTAAAAGGCAGAACACTGGCCCTTGGCCACCAAATGACCATTCTTCCTTTCATTGAAAACTATAGAAGTGTGAAGATTCAAGGGGAATATTCTATTGAAGAATGGTATAAAGAAGTATGGGATATAGCTATTAATGATAAATTAACAAGTAATATTAAATGGAGAAGAGGTATAGCTAAATCAAATGATTTTGAAGGAATTTGGAAACAGTTCCTAATATTTGTGTTTTCTAAAGGAAGTGGGAAACCACCAGCAGAAGAAAGTATGAGATTCTGGAATCAGGAATGAGATCCCGAGGTGGGGGGTGCACTTGTATGTTAATTTTGATTATGTTATTAAGATAAGATATTATGTATTCAATATTCAACATTATGCAGTATGTTGTTGTTGTTGTTGTTTTATGTGAAATGTAATGTGTATGTTTAAGTAATGTAGAAATATATATATATATATATATATATATATATAAAGAAAACTATAGAAGTGTGTGTGTGTGTGTGTGTGTGTGTGTGAAAGAGAGAGAGAGAGAGAGAGAGAGAGAGAGAGAGAGAGAGAGAGAGAGAATGCACTGAATGTTCAAACAAAAAAGGAAGGGAGGGGATCAAGCCATTAACTTAGTCAAAATTGTTGAAATGTTCTTTCCAACATATGAATGGTTGATTTATACTGAGTCAATCTATTGGTCTTTCTAGCCTAGTATTATCCTACTTTTAATCACAGACACAATTTCTGTTTTATGCTCAAATCAAAGGAAAACTACATGTATTCACAAAGTACCAAGTTCATCACCTTTCTTCCCCCCCCTCCAAAAAAATAATCCTGACATGTTTATTTGTGCTTTTTTATGGGGTTCAAGTCAGGAGCTCCCCCAAATTGGAGAGTGGAAGGGAGAGAGAAAAGGCACAAAGGTGCTCTTTTCATGTGGCTGGGGAAAGTGGTTTGAAAGAAGAAAGTGTGCTACTTGTTGCAGTAGCTAACAATCTGAAGGGCCCTAGGTCTTTCCACTCTCACTGGCACAAGCAATCATTGTGTTGGAAAATTGCTGTTTCCTTCTGGCTGCACTTGATGGGCAGTTCACAGGCTGAGGGAACACTGTAGAGGGGAGGCGTGGCTGTATGTGTGCACGCATGGTGTCATCACGTCACACCTTGGCCAATGTGGGAGGAGTGGTGCGTCATTTAAGTGGTCACTCCGCCCCCCCAGGCTCTTTCCAGGCAGCTTGGAACCCATCGCCCACTCAGTACAGGCTTTATGGCTGTTCGCTTCTGGGCAGGGTAAGAATTGTTTAACCTGCTCCCTGTTTGGCTTTGGGATGCAGGGATTTTTCGCCTACCCTGTACTGTCATGTCAGATTGAATTGAGCTGTGTTCCATTTCAAACAGGTTGGTCAGATGGCAGGGTTGTGTGAGAAAAGGCAAACAGGAACTCTCTGGTGAGAATCCAAAGGCATTATTATGGCAAAAAGCGGTTTCCCAGACTGATCCCTTCGGCTTTGGGACCCAGGATGGGAAAGGAACACCCTTTGAGGCCTGACCATAATACACTCAAAGCCTTCGGTATTATGGGATGGAAGAGTCTCCTTTGATAGGAGATGGCTGGCTGGACTCAAGCCATACAGCATGGCTCAGATGGCTTGCTCATTGTCATGATGCAGAAAGAGATCCTTAAGGGACAGCTGCCTCCTCACACCACTCCTTTCACAGTTTGCGGCCCTCACTGCAAACTGCTTCTTACATAAATAGTTAAATAAAATGTGGCCCTAGTTTACTCTATACCAGTATCTTGTCTCTTCATTCTGGTTGGGTGTGCAAAAGAACATTCAAGAAATAAGAGAGCAGAAAAATAAAAGAGTGTTTAAAAAAACATTTTTTTTGTTGGAAGAACTATTTGTATTTTATGTCACAAGGCCTTTGTCAGCCATAGTTATCTAAGACCTTGTGATGGGAGAGGTCTCTTCCATCTTCCCCTTCTTCCCCTTGTGCCTTTGGCCTCAGATACAGGGAGGGGAGTTATACATCACCTGAGTTCTTCATATTTCCCATTCTCTCCTTTGTTGTACCTGGAGAGAGACAGAGAAATTCTCCATAGTCCCAATCTAGTTTTTAAATATGTGCAGACAGGTGTGACATATATGCCCTTCCTGGGTTTGCTTCTACGAAACATCTGGGACTTGGGCTGCAAGTGGTGGTGTCCCCATTGCTATAGCAATGGAACCATAATTTCCCACTCCCTCCTTGTTCAGCTAATCATCCACTAACCAAGATGCTGGCTCAACTGCTGGGGCAACCACAAGTCTGTGGAGCCGTGAAGGCAGTCACAGCTCATTGGCAATGGCCATGGGGCTTTTCTGGGCCTCAGAAAAGCCCCATGTACTTTGCTGGGATGTACTTTGCTGGGATGGGTGTGGAGGAGTCCCTGACAAGTTCAATTAATGTCCTTAAGGTTGCAAGCCTATGCATGTTTAGACTGCAGAAAGTCCTACAATTCTTAGCATGCCCCAGGCAGGATGGCTGGCTAGAACGATGCTGAGGGTTATAGGGCTTTTGTCTGTCTAAACATGCATAGGATTGTGCCCTAAAATAAGTTGACTTAATTGTTTGTCACACAAAAGCAGGACACCATTTAATGGTCAATATTTGCTAAACGACAAAAAGGCAATAGACCAGAAATTCTGATGTTGATGATAGAGTAGCACTGCTGATATGTTATATAACATTCTCATTTATAGTATTCACTGTGAGTTCACCCTTTTCCTTTTCCTATTTTTATGTACATTTCTTGTGACATTTGATCTTGGAATAGGATTTCTGTGAGTGACTGTGACTGGGTTCAGATGACAAGATAACCAATGGTGGGTTAAATAGTCAACGGTGGGTTATTGTGTCATTTTTCAGGACTTTTTCACACCATGGTTGGTTATTCAGCCAAAATAACCAACTCAAATAACTAACTCTGTGCAGAGTTGACTATTTGAACAACCATTGATTATTGTGTTGTGTGTCGGGCACTGCTGACTATTTCGTTGTACACAATTATTTTTGGCGACTACAAAGTCCCCTGGCAAGAGTGACCAAAGCAGCAGCTGCCGCTCTAGTCCAGCCGGCAGAACTTCCAATGGCTGATGGGATACCAGCAGGCGGACTGAGGGGGGGAGAGGTCAGGAATGTGTCAATCAAACACACCGTTGACTAACAGTCAACTTGACGCTGGCCTTAATCCACACCACGGTTGATTATAATCATGTCATGTGGGGAGTACCGCCTCGAAAATGAACCATGGAGTTGGCTATTAACTTAACATTGACTATTGTGTTGTCTGAATGCAGCCAATGAGAATTTCCCTAAGAGAGTTAGATAAGAAATGTAGTATGGGAATTAAATTAGGTGCGATATGTGTTATTTTTTGGATTTCCTATACAACAAATTATCATCGTGTTTGAAGTAAGACTGCAAAAGAAGCAAATTTCCCCATTAAACTGTACTGAATTTTACCGACCTGATCTCACTCTAGATTTGAACCAGATTTTACTAACTGACTGAAAACTAGGTTATGAAAACAGCATGCTTAGACATGTGTAGGGAGGATGTGCTTGCAAAGATAGTTACATAATTGATAGCTATGCTTTAAAGCAATGGATCAGTAGATACGTGAAGTTATAAAAACTGTTAATTGTATTACTAATTGTAAGTAACAGGCACAGGTCATTAAAGTGGTTGGATGGAATAATTCTAAATGTGACAATTATTTCCTACCGTCCAAAGGTACAGCCATCAATTTGTCTGCTTTACACTTCTTGTGAAATCCACTCACAAATGAATGCTATAGTAAGGCAGTAATATTTATGACCACTTTATATTTCTATGCAGGCATTGTTTGCTATAGAGATATAGGTAATATTACAACGGTGTCCACAGTCAGCCATATAACATGCTGGTTGGGAATTATAGGAGCTGTAGTCCAACTCATCTGAAGGGCACCAGGTTGAGGAAAGCTGCCATATAATACAGAATGAAGAGGAGAAGCACATTCTTAAACGCACAGTGGACATGTGGGGAGCTATGATCAATGAACAGTCTATTAGGAAACAGCAGTTTTAGGAAAAGTGACTTAGAGCACTTATCTTCACATTACTCTTTTGAGAATTGTAATTTCTGTGGCATCCATAGAACTCCCTACCAGTACAAATCTGGCTGATCCTTGTAGGTTTTTGGCAACTACTACAAACATACTTGTTTCAACAGGCATTCCCAGAAAGGTAATCTTGCAGTGTACAGTAGTAATAGACAGTATTTGAGTACAATATTTTCTGCCGTATTGTTTCGTACATTGTCTAGAAATAAGCGATTCATACATATTGTTAATCATATAAATTCAGTTATGAATGTGTATTAATTGTCTATGCACTAACGTAGTATTTTGGGATTTTTTTCTCATGTTTTCCCTATCTAAACATGCATAGGAATAATCATTTCAAACATTTCTACACTGCCTCTCAATAGAAATGTCTGAGGCGGCTAACAATCGGGTACGTGTAAGGACATCTGTTTCCTCTACCCCTGACTGCCCTGAGGATACTACTTTACTGGACACCATTGAATTCTATGTAACTTTGTGGAAGATGTACATGTGGAGAAAGGGACTGTGCTGCTTGTCTTATCCCCAATTTTGCATGCTCTGCTGGCCCTCCTGAAGGTCTGAAAAGCAAAGACCTGTATGGTACCAGCTTTCCACATGATCAGGGACCCTGCAGTCAAGGATCCTGACTGCATAAAAATGTGTATTTTTTCAGGCAGTAGTTGTGAAAGTCGAGGGTGGAGCCATCACAATAGTCCTGCCTTCCCTTTCCACATGTATATATTGTACATTTGGAGAGGTTCTGAAGTGTCTTCCAGTGGAGATACTTTAGAATCCAGTTTTGCTGGTTTGGCGGTTACACTAGGGGCTTTGCTAGACCTACCGGGTGTTCCGTCGTTGAGGAGTGGTGAAAGCGGCTTTTCCCGTTCAGCCGTGACACATCATCCACACCTGCCTTCGATTTGTGGCGGAAGTTTGCGCCGGTTGTGCTGCTGCCGCCGCGAGCACGGTTGCGCAGCCACACCGGCCTGATTGCCGCGGCTTTTTTTTCCGCTCGCTGCACGGTTTGTGCAAGTCCGAAAGACCACAAACTTGCGCAGCCGTCAGCGATGCCGCCACCAGCCCCAGCGGCGGCGGCGGAGCCGGCGGCAGCAGTGCCAGTGCCAGCTGAAGTGCTGCTGGTGCTGTTGAGGGCATTGATGCGCTCACTTCCTGATGGGGGTCGTGGTGGGTGTAATATGACCCGAGGTCAATTGTCTGCATGGGCACTCTGTGCCTACATCTCCCATCATGCCTCTGAGGTGTCGGCGGCGATGACCGCCTCTGTGCCCTGTGCCACATCCCAAGGAGCCAACCCACATGGCAGCAGCCCACAAACAGCTCTGCCCTCTGCCAGCCTGGTACCCACACTAACAGGCAGCGTACAGCACCGCCATTATGCGGCCACGATAGCTGCCCACCGCAAGGAGTCACCAGCCACTTTTCCGTTCCTCCGTTCCTGTGCAAACTGTCACTGGGGGAATAAAAAAAAAACGCCGCTCCGCCGCGCTGCCCCAGCTGGCGGACTGGGCGCAAATGGCGGAGGCGGCTTGACCGAAGCCGCTGACCACTCCCCCTTAGCATGCCTTTTCCTGCCCAGTGCAGACCACAGTGACCTCACATCCTCCCACACGTACTCCGAATTACCGCGGGACGGCAGGAAAAGGCGCACTAAAACTCACTTTTTTAAAGTCGGGAGAAAGAGGCTTCACCGCAGGATAACGGCCGACCCTGGTGAACGTCATCTGGAAGCCTCGACGTGACTGCGGAAGGTAACGCGCGCTAGAGCCCCGTCTAGTAACGCCCTAGGTTAGGATCATTCAGGAACAGAAAAGTGCTCCCATTATTTTGGGCAAGCCTTGAGGATTCCTGTCACTGCTTTCTTACCTGGGCAAACACCTGTGCACTCTCACACATACTGTATTACTATGTGCTGTCTGTAGGGTCCACAAACATGACATCTCTATGAATGATGATAAAACCACCATAATGGTTTTGTATTCATCATATCTGTGCTAGTATGTTTCTAATTTGTGTTCATATTTTAAACATCACTTGAAAATACTG
This sequence comes from Elgaria multicarinata webbii, assembly GCF_023053635.1. Taxonomy (NCBI): domain Eukaryota; kingdom Metazoa; phylum Chordata; class Lepidosauria; order Squamata; family Anguidae; genus Elgaria; species Elgaria multicarinata. The sequence goes on from NC_086177.1 coordinate 56,789,904, forward strand.
GATGGAAAATAATGGGAATATATCAGTCTTCCAAAGTGGTTTATGTTCTATACTGATATTTCTTTTAAAAGCTTGGTTTTCCTTCGCATTGCATTTATTTATTTAGTGCCATTGATACCTGTTACAAAGAGGAAGAAGGATAAAATGAGAGGGGCCCAGTCCTCTTTACTAATTTTGCAGAGACAATCATTCTTTCCTTATGTTGTTTTTTTCTTTTTCTTTTTTCTTTGCCCACGTTGATTTAACATTATCTACCCAGACACATTTTGAAAAGAGAGTCTATATACTTCCCTATTGGCAAATAAATTATTCATAGGCATTTATGTCCTCATACAATGTTTCTTCTGAACCTATAGAAACCTGACCTCCAAAACAAATGGGAATTCAATGCAATCAATATAAATATTGATCCACATGTGGAATTACTATTGCCTTTGTGCTTCAGATCAGATGCGATACTGTGATTTCCATGATACCACCAGAAATAATAAGAGCAGAAGAGACAGGGCCAATAGTTCAGTGCGAGGGTACACGCTTTGCATGTATTGTACCTTCAGTTAAAGCAGTGGTTCCCAAAGTGGGCAATACTGCCCCCTTGGGGGCAGTAGGATTGCATAGGGGGCATTTAGAGGCAAGGGGGCAGCGGGGGGCGCTAAGAGGCAAAGGGGCGGCAGGGGGGTGCTCGAGGTGGTCTTTTCTGTACCCGGAGTTTTGGTTACAGAAGGAAATTTTAGATCGCTATCCTGCACTATGGAGAGCGGTTCAGAAGCTCCTGGTTGCATTTCCAATATCATATTTGGTGGAATGTGGTTTTAGTGTGGTCTGCCTACTTCTCTCCAAGCAAAGAAATTGACTCCAGATTACTAAACATGGTGATTTAAAACTCATGTTAAGTGACGTTAAACCAGACATTGGGAAACTGGTATCACTTCATCAAGCCCATCCATCACATTAAGAATTTACAGAATCGTGAGGTACTCTACCCTAGTTACTAAATGTGATATCTAATATTCTTGCTAAATGACTATCAGACTTTGAAAAGACGATATCACTGGATCAAGTTCATCAATTATGTTTAATTGAATAAACTAAAAAAATGTAATTAGATTTTGAATAAATATTCAATTAATTGTTACTGTTTTGAATGTTATTGTTATTATCTTCCTTAGTTGGTCGTTGAAAACCGCTATTCTGAATAATGATTTTTATAGTGTAGGGTAGGGGGCACTAGGCATGAGTTTGTGGAACCAAGGGGGCGGTTACCTGAAAAAGTTTGGGAACCACTGAGTTAAAGGATCTCAAGTAGCAAGCTGGTGAAGGACCCTCCCTGAAACCCCGGAAAGCAGCTTGGAGAAACGGCATTATCTAGTTGGAACAGATCATGGTCTAACTCAGTACAACACAATCTCATACGTTCAGGGCATATTTAAATGAATGGGCAATTATGTGTATGGACAATTGGATATTGCAGAATGTTAAAGTGACTATGCAAAAGGATGATCTAACTCAGTGGTTCCCAAACTTTTTCAGGTAACCGCCCCCTTGGTTCCACAAACTCATGCCCAGTGCCCCCTACTCTATACTGTAAAAATCATTATTCAGAATAGCGGTTTTCAGCGACCCATTAAGGAAGATAATAACAATAAAATTCAAAATAGTAACAATTAATTGAATATTTATTCAAAATCCAATTACATTTTTTTAGTTTATTCAGTTAAACATAATTGATGAACTTGATCTAGCGATATCATCTTTTCAAAGTCTGATAGTCATTTAGCAAGAATATTAGATATCACAGGAGATTATGAGTGTAGTATATTTGGGAAGGTCAGGCCGGGAGAGGCGCTCCATCAGCCCAAGTTGTCTGGAGCCGTGCTGCCAACAAGACCCTCCTCAATCCACACATGTTTTAATACCGTTTAAGAAGAGTCCTTTTAATAGTGAATTGAACTGTTTCAAAAGCACCAAAACATTAATAAAGAGACATACCCTGCTTGGTGTGCCCCGCCACTCCGGCAGCAAACAGAAGCATTTGCTCTCTTTTCCCTCCCTCAGCAAGCCTGGGGCGGGTGCTTCCCGTTTAAAGGGGCCACGCTCCTCTGGATCCTGTTGGTCTGGGCGCCTGGGCTGAGCAGCGGCAGCCGGGCGGAGGAGCTGAGCTGAGGAGCTGAGAATGAAAAAGGGGCCATACTGCGCATGGCCCCTTTAAATGGGAAGCACCCACCTCAGGCTTGCCAAGGGAGGGAGGGAAAAGAGAGCGAACGCGGCTTGGCGGGGCACACCAAGCAGGGTATGTCTCTTCATTAGTGTTTTGGTGCTTTTGAAACATTTCAATTCACCGTTAAAAGGACTCTTCTTAAACAGTATTAATACATGTGTGGATTCTTCCCCTATATGGCTTGGGACCAAACTGCCTTCTCCCATAAAAATGTCCCTGGGTTTTAAGACCTGGAGAGGCACTTCTCGGGAAAAACCACCTCAAACGCCCCCTGCCGCCCCCTTGCCTCTTAACGCCCCCCTATGCAATCCCACCGCCCCCAATGGGGCAGTACCACCCACTTTGGGAACCACTGATCTAACTGGCTGACTTTTCTACTAAAGGAGAGTAAAAGGAAGTGACGTATTGTTGTGGCATCCTAACTATTTGTGCGACCAGCTGTTGCAGTTCTAACTATCAGTTAATTTCTTAATATGTGTTGGGCTAAAGCCTGCTTTGGAAGCCACACCCTCTTACATGAAAGCTCAATTCCCAAATCCAATGGCTATCCAGTGGTGCAGGAAAGGCACTTTATATATTCTTGGATTTTCTCTCTTTCTTTTTACATCAACATTCTAGGACTGAGCAAAGTGTTGAAAACTTGTTCTTAGACTGAACCTTGATGATTTGTGGTTCTAGCATCTTGTGTTGCCTCTTGCATGGAAGATGCCTTTAGTGTGACTGATCTTGCACCAGGTAAATATTCTCATTGCGATGAGAATGCTGTTCTCATCACTATTGAGATGCTTACGTAGCAGAGGAAAAAGCAACGGACTATGGTTGGTTTGGGCATGCTGTCCTTACTTTTTGATGTTTATCTCTTCCTGATAGTTACAGACACAAGCAAGTTTCATTTTATTATTTCAATGCTGTCCTTATAAATCTGTCATTTGATGGACAGATTAAAAAGATACACTTTTAGTTGTAAATGTGCATGTGCTACTTGATCTGTTGATTAAATACCTTAAGGACAGTGACTATGCATTTTTAAAATAAAAACTATCTCACTATACAACCTGGCTGATGGATTTGCCACTAAAATTGTTTTTTAACAATTAAAAAATTAATTGTTAGTAGTGATATGGTGAACATTAAATAAAGCTTCATAGAAATGGCAGTTTAAATAAGATATATTTGACATCAATATTTGAGTTTTTTAGAGAGTACTGTCCAGTACTGGCTTCCTAAATGTTTAAAAGACCATACGTTTATTTTTAGAAGACTTGAATAATTCTCAGGTTGACTGGGTTGAATAGACAAGACAAATCCTTGAAAAGCAAGAGAACCAGAATGATGGTAAAATAGAAGGTCACATTAGTAGCAAGCTGTTGTATTAATAGGCTTGATGCACAGAGTGACATATGGCACAAGCTTCTCATAAGTAGCTTGTTAGTTGCCATGATAATCTAAGAGACGTTGTTTTCTTTTAAATTGCTCACCAATTTATCCCTTTTTCTGGATTTAATTATTGGTACTCTATAAAGCAAAATGTGTCATCCTCTGGTAGTTGAACAGGTTCATTTGAAAGTAATCAACATTTATTTCAAGAGGACTAATTTCAAGTATGCTCAGGATCATAGCTTTGGTTGCAAATTACAAGTTCAATTTTATTTGTTCTTCTGAAACAACAGGGCTAAAAATATTTCGTAGTGGAACACCAAGGCATTTTTTTAATTGAAAAGACAAATAAACCTTGTTATTAAAATGAATTGATTGATTTCTTGTGAAATGCTTTATTTTTTAATGTTTCAAATTAGTGTCATTTCCCATAATACTATTAGCAACCACTGCCCCTAGTTCCACAGTACAAATGGGAAGTTTACTTTGAAGGGAGCAAAATCAGTAGTGAAATATATAATATGCTATTGTCGCTCTTCTGCTGACTGAATCCTCCTCTGAGGAGGAGCAACAGCTCCCAGAGGCAGATAATGCCAAGGAGCCACCCATTTCAGGAGCCTGGGCCCTCAGAGGAGTTCATCGCTGGTCTGTCCCTGCAGGAGGAGGGGAGTTCCAGCTCTGAGGCAAAGGCTGGGCAATCAACTTGCCCCTTAGAATGTTGCTGCCTCAAGAGGCAGGCCAGTAGAACTCCTCTGAGAATGAGTGCTCCATTGCAAAGGAAGACCCCTTGGGAGCAAGGTCCTCCTCCTGAGTAGGACAGTAACACACTGCAGCTGAGACCTGGGTGTAGCTCAGAAAGCTCTGGCTATATCAAAGTTAGCGAAAATGTATAGTGGTTGTTTGGGGGACTGTTGGAAATGTGAAGAACAAGAAGGAACCTTTTATCATATGTGGTGGTCTTGTATAAAAGAGCAAAAGCATACTGGGTTAAAATACATGTATTAATGCAAATTTTTTAAAAGATAAACATAGAAATGAAACCAGAATTGTTTTTGCTTGGACTCAGGGATGATCAATTTAAAGAAAAAAGATTGTTACTTCAACATATGGTGACAGCAGCAAGACTACTATGTGCGCAATATTGGAAAAAAACACAAATACCAACAATGGAAGAATGGCTCCTCAAGGTGATGGAATTGGCGGAGATGGCAAAATTAATGGCGCTAGTACATGAAATAACAATAGCCTCATATGTATTGGACTGGAAACCTTTTATTGAGTATATACAGGAACAGCAAAAGGATGATTTATTTGTTTGCGGGTTTTATATATAATCTGTACCTTTGTCTTTGATATATATACATTAGCTTGTTGTTATGAAATTCGTACCTGGTAATATAGAAACAATGGATATTTGCCGTCTGACATGAAGATCACTTTAAATGAAATATAGCCTATTGTGTTTATTTTACTAGATGTATGTGTGGTGTAGTAGTTTGTATAGTTTGTAGTGTTTCTTTTTGGTTTGTTTTTGTACCTTCCTTATGTGTCTGTTTTTTGTGGAAAATAAATAAAAGTATTAATTGAAAAAAAGAAAGAAAGAAAGCTCTGGCTATATAAGTCTTCTTTTTTAGCCTAGCCAGTTCTGGAGTGATGATGCTCATCAGTCCTTGCGTCATACTTTCCAGACCTTGCCTTGTGATTGACCTTCTGCGCTACTGGCCCTTGGGGTCCAGTTTGACTCAGCTTCTGGACTGAGTATGGTAACTCGCTGTTTAACTGTGCATTGACCTTTACCTGTATCTGGACCACTTCTGCCTTTGCCTGATCCCATACAGGACTGGGACTTTTGTGCATGACCATTTGCCTGCTTTATTGCCTTGCCTTTTGGATTCCCCCATAATTTGCTGGAAAGCTGAGTCTGATTCAGCCATAGCAGGACAGGTATGTTCATCTAAGTGTCATGGAAACAAAAAGGTTATATTATGCAATGGTGTAATTTCTCTGATACTAAAGGAAGAGGCTAACATTAGTCTTTTGGGAATAATAATTTCCCCCCCTCCTGTGTCACCTAATTATATAACAATAACAATAGTGATTGAGAGGGGGACTTCTTGGTGGTGGCTCTCAGGCTATGTAACTCCCTTCTGTGAAAAGCTAGGTTGGCTCCTTCTTTCTATTGGCAGGCCTTTCGATAGGCCATTGGCAGTTGGTCATTGTTGGGTTAGGTGCTGTTTTGTTTTGTTATTGTGTGTTTTTTAACTGTGTTTTTAATGTATTTTATTATTGTTTTAATAATAATAATAAAATACAATTTTTATTGTATTTTTTATTTCTTGTGATTGTAGCTGCCTTGATGTCCCTTTTCTTAGTGGAAAGATAGGGTACGAAAGAAAGTAAGAGAAAGAAAGAAAGAAATGCAAGTTATTATAATCCAGTATCTTGTTAAAATAAATGGGGCTTGCCATCCATGGCAGTCTGGAAGAGCACTTGGAAAATCTGCCTGAGGATTACAGTTACAGTATATTGTTGGAATGGGTACAGAATATTTCAGTAGCAGAATTAGATGCTAATAAATTACGTTCAGCGTGTCATTATCCCTGATGATGTTGTAAACTTTTACTTGGCTTGAAGGTTCTTTCAGTGGAAAGGCGTATTAATTATAATAGGAGGTGTAGTAGATCATATCTTCAAACTAAACTATTTAAAATATAAATCAGCTTGCGTTGCAAAGACTATCCTTGAGTGAACTTTAAAGATTTTTGGTGAAAAATGTTTAGCTGTATGTTATTCTATGAAACCAGAAAACCATTTTATGTTGTTCCTTTGGTATCATGACAGAATTACTGGTGCAGTGAAAAAGCTTACCTTGGACTTAAAATGTTTACTTGTTATTAGATTGACATAGTATTAGCAAAAATATTAACAATTTGTATCACACTTACATGTTTGAAAAAAGAACAAAAATATGCCTATCGCAAAGCTGCTGAATTTCTAGTAATAGCATTTTTAGGGAATGTGCCAGCCCAGACTACACTGTTTAAAAACTTGTGTGTGAGGAAGTAATGTCTCCCACTGAATTAAATGATATTCTTAATAAAATTTTGACTGGATCATATCCAAGACTTCTAGCAATTCAGAATTACTAGGAATTTAGCACAAATCCATTTGCATTTGCATATATGTATGGTGTGAGAAAGTGGATATGGATACATTTTTCTCCCTCTCCTGTAACCTGGGGTCATTTGATGAAATGGAATGTTAGAGATCAGGACAGATAAAAGGAAGTACTTCTTCACAGAGCACATAGTTAAACAATGGAATTCACTACCACAAGGTGTAGTAATGACCACCAATTTGGATGGCTTTAAAAGGGGATTATACAAATTAGTGTAGAATAAAGTATAGCTTGTTAGGTTATGAACTTTGAGTTGTTTTAATTCTTGATTGTTGTTACGTGCGAACTGAGAACCGTAGGCTACAGAGGCGGTGGCAAGAGCCAGCCCCCGAAATATGTCACTCTACATCCTAGCACTGCATAAGCATTTGGGATACATGGAGAGAGTGGGCAAAGGAGGAGTGAATCAAGCAACCCAGGAATTGAAAAAATCAACCTGTACTTTGTGTGATCATCTGGCACACAACTCATGGGTAAACTCTGGGTAAGGCAGCAACCCATAGTATAGGCTGTTGTTATGTGTGAATCAGGACAGAGAGAGGGAAGGATCAACACAGCTGCCTTCATTTCTGGACTCTCCTTGGGGAGTGCCTGTGGGAACTGTCTTGTTGAGCTCATGCACTTCAGAAGTTACCACTACACCATCTCTCACTCACTTCTGGTTAGAATAAGGGCTGCACAGGGGCAGCTGAGAATACTGCATTGTCTTGGTAATAAATAGAGATGGGAACTGGAGTATGTGTTCAAAGGGATAGCTGAGGAGTGGCATTGGTAAGGAAGGAAATACATTTGGAACTTGGTCCGTAGCTCAGTAGTACAGCACATGCTTTGCATTCAGGTTCATTCCACAGCGTTTTCAGCTAGGGCTAGGAAAGTTCTCTGCTTGAAACCTTGAGAGCCTCTGACAGTCAAAAGTAGATAATACTGGACTAGATGGGCCAATGGCTTGACTCTGTATAATACAGAGTCCTATGTTCCTGTGAATCTTCTCAGATTAATGGGCAAAACACCGAGAGCAGAAGCGAGGGGGATAGTGAAGCCCTGTGATGTGCCAGTTTCTCCTTTCAGCATCAAAACTCTTATTCAGGTTGATTGTTTCTGGAGAGCCTTTAGAAGTTGGTGTGAATTTTCCTGGATTTGTCTGGGAATCTGTTCTCAGAAAAGTATCTCATCATTCCTGGTTTCCAGGGCATCTTCATTTCCCTCTATTCATTTCCTCAGTAGTTTCAAACCTGCTGTCAGTGGGAGAGAGTTGACAGTTCTGAAAAGAACATTGATAACAATTGGGGGGAAATTAAGCAGGATTTGTACTTTCCCAGACACATCATCTTTTTAATCTCCATGTCATTGACATTTCTGTGGTGCTTCAGTTTGAATAGCAAGTTAGTCCAGCCAAAACAGAATTCCAATCAAATTTTCCTGAAGAATTAAACATAGAAAATAATATAAAAAAGAGAAATGTGCTTAAAATAGATGGTGTTTTTACTTTTTAACCTTGAATGTATCTATAAGCTGGCCCTTTGTCTTTGCTGAATGCTCCCAACACCCCAGCTGGAATCTGAAATGAACCTTTTTACTGTTTTTGTAAAAGGCCGCTGTTGTACAAATAGATACCTTAGAGTACTTGATGGTGAAGAACTCCACCAGTGAAAAACAAACTGGCAGATTTAAACAAAAACGAGAACAAAGAGTGCTTTTCCAAGATGCTGATTTTATTTTTATGGTTTTCTTTGCCACTGCTAATATTTTATCCCTCATCTGGGCACTGTGCAAAACGTTCGTTCATTCCTCATTTCTTGTTTCCCATAATGAAAGGATGTGTGTCTGCATATTTAACCCTAAATCTCTTGTCAACCCTTTTAATTTGTTTTCCAGATCATGGGGAATTCATATGCTGGGCAACTGAAATCAGCCCGTTTTGAAGAAGCCCTTCACAACTCAATAGAGGCCTCTCTAAGATGTAACAGCGTTGTTCCTCGGCCCATCTTCTCCCAGCTCTATCTCGACCCTGACCAGCCTCCTGTTTCGCCGGAAGGTAACCAAGAAAGTATGGCATATTTTCATTGCCCTTTTTACACTAGACAAAGTCTTATGCATCTTTCATTTAAAAAATAAAATAAACCTTTCCATAAGTATTTCTTTCTGCTAATACTTACATGCAAGTATGTTGTCTTTTTATAATACATTCTAGATGTGAAACCAAAAGTGGAAGAGCTGGACAAAGAATTAATGCATCGTTACACCCAGAATGGAAGCTTGGATTTTTCCACTAGCCAAATTATTAATGAAATGGAGGAAGACGAGGAGGAGGAAGATATGTCTGATTCCAGTAGCCCACCAATCCCGTACGCACAAAAACCAGCCCCAGAAGGGTCTTGCACTACTGATGGTTGGTTTAAGCCTTCCTTATCTAAAACTTAACCTCAGTTAGAATATTACTTTGGCAAAGGGCGTACATAAGAAAGAAATAAGAATTAATCTATGCTTATGATAACATTATAAGAATTTCGAGACAGGTAAACCTTTCAGTTCGTTGCAGCAAAACAACGAAGAGTCATAATGCACCTTAAAGACTAACAGTGCAATCCTATATGTGTCTCCTCAGAAGTAAGTTGCACTGAATTCAGTGGGTTGTACTCCTAGATAAATTGTTATAGGATAGTAGCATTGCATAATAATTTTTATTCTCTTCAAGGTGCCATAACACTCTTTGTTCTGTTAACATATAACAAACACTGTGATCCTATAACTTTCATTCAGTCTGAATAGGAATTGCTTCCATGTAAACTGGAGGCAAGATTGCAGTCTGAATCTTTCTACAATTCAAAGTTGGGAAACAAGCAATATTGGAAACAGCTCAAAATACTGAATTCCTCGAGGGGAATTTTAGGAAGTGTTTATGGTAGAATACACAGCCTGCTGTAAATCATATTTTTGGGAATCAATAAATTTTAGGTTTGTCGTTTTCGTTTACAAAGTGTTTCATAATCCTTATTAATTTTAGAAACTGATTTCACTGTTTTTAAAAATGCAGAACTTGTGAAGCAATACTTTCCTTAAACAAAAATAAACTTTTCTTCAAAATGGTTTAGCCATGAACGGGGTGTACACATGTCACTCCAGAAGTTTCTGGACGGTAACTATCATCATTCCTAACCATTAGTCATGCTGGCTGGGACTGATGGGATTTGTAGTCCCGTGAGATCTGGACAGCCACAAGTTCTCCACCTGTACTTGAGACCATGGCTTCAAAAGTTTCTACATTAAGATGAACCATTCAAGTCTATGTATTGACAGATAAAATGAAAGGTGATTATATATCTCCAGTCTAGTGCTATCCAGGTTAAAGATTTGAAAGTTCTTTAAAACAAAAGAACAAGTTTGTTTAATCATGGTCTGTATCCCTTGGATCGCAAACTGGCTTTTCAGACACTGAAAATTTTCAACAAGATGTGGGAGGGGGGCGGGAAACAAAGCAAATTTCAAATCTTTCACATGGACTCTCATTCCAGCTGCAGAAAGCTCTTATAAAGGAAAGAACAAACAGTGAACAAACAGAAATCAATACCAGTAGTATAAGCTGATGTTTGGGCAGGTGTTTTTTTCAGAGAGAAGATTTTTTTTCTTTCTTCAAATTGTTCTTGGGCTTTGGTGACTTTTGTCTCTTCCTCCCTTCCTTCTGCCATAGGACACTGAATTACATGTCCTCTGTAGCAGAATATGGCTACAATCTTATATACCGGTCATCCTCAACCTGGTGTCTCCAAATGTTTTGAACTACAGCATTCCTGACTATTGGTCATGCTAGCTGGGGCTGATGGGAATTGAAGTTCAAATCATCTGGAGGGCGCCAGGTTGGGGTAGACTACTATGTGCACTTACCCGGAGACATGCACAGCATTGTGCTGTAAATCATATTAGTATGTTGGTGGACTCGCTACTGTAAGGTACTGCCTTTGAAGATATTTCTGAGTGAATTAGCTGATTCTGAGTAATAGACGTATATCATGGCCATGTTCCCAACAATATCTTTTTTGGCCCAAGAATAGGTCTATACCGCAGGCAGTTACATGCTGAATGTGTTGAGTGTCAATTTCAGTTTCACAAAAGACCAGATTGGATAATATTTCCCCCCATTTTGGCCGATTGCAGAAGTGTATACCTGTTTTCTCATCCACCCAGCTCATCTGCCCCACATCTGACATCCTGTCCATGTCTTGTTCAAATACAGCCTATATGTATAAAATTCATTGTATCACATCAGTGGTTTTCCAGGGGAAAACACAATAGTGGACCATGTGTATTGTAGCTACGAACATTGGACTTTATGTGCTTCAGGGAAGTGGCTTCATCATGTGCCTTCAGGCTATTTTCTGGAACTTGTATTTTACATGTACCTTCAACTGTCCTTCCCCTTTTTCTTTTTTTCTTTTTTCCCCTTTTTCTTCTGTTTTTTTCCCCCCCCCCCCGAGGTTTGAGATTCTTAAGATTGGAACCTCTCAATAGGAAGTAGTGATTTTGAATTCTGTTTTAACAGTTAATAGATTTTAAGCATTCTACAGATAATGAATAACGACTGTTAGAATTCTTAAGATTAAGAATTAATACTTCTGCTGAAAGCTCTTCTGGGCAGTAGTACTACTGCTAAAACATTGTCCTCCTCCTTCTTGCCCTCTCTTATGCCCACCTTTGCTTGTACCACTTACGTTACTTAGTTGAAAAATATCTGTCTCTTATATCTTGGCGTTAGGAATGGAAGTGCCAAAACTAATGGATGCTTCTTTATGAATTCGTAGTAAAATTTATTCTGATACATCATCTGATACTTAAATAACATTTTATTTAAATTCAGAATTAATATTAAAATTAGAAAATGCTTTGAGGGGAATGGAATATATTGAATGTTCTTAATAGTACTATAAAATTATGAATGAAAAAGGTGTACAAGTAGTTGTTTTGGTTGGTTGTTTTTTAATACCCCAGCCTGTTTTAGTTTGTGGGTATTCAGGAGTGTTGAAAGTTAATTTTTTGTGTGAGATCTTAATTTTTGCACTCACAGCATTTTCATTCAGGTTTCCATGACCCTTGTGGTTGCAAATGTAATGGTTAGTGTCATTTGAGAGTTGTATGAAGCACAAATTATACTTGTCATGTTGTAAACTCTTCATTTTTCTGCACTGTGAGAAATCAAACCTTAATTTCAGAGGCAATTAGGCAGGCAGGTACTTAATACCTGATCAATTGCAGTGAAGATACCAGTGGAAATGACTGTGAACTGCAATTCTTATGCAAATCTTGATGAGGAATTTCTTATGCAAATTCCTTATCTTAAAGCAGCACAATAAGAGGTCTGTACCCCACAGAGGAGATGTTAATTGTTACTGCTAAGAAAGGGGGAGGACAGGGTGGTGGTGGTGGGGAATCTTTGCTTTACACAGCATCATTGCTTTTGTTTTTATTTTCACAGCTGTGTTGGCCAAACTCTTTTGTTTGTAGGGGGTCAGGTCTGTATTGTTTTTAAGTGGGAGATGATTGTAGAATGCAGATGGACTTGGTTGGATAAAAAACATGACATTTCTTGGAATGAAAGAAAGCTCTTACTGACTATTTCATATTGCTTTTGTCATTTTGCAAGGCACCAGATAGTTTTTAATCTCCCATCTGCTTATCAAAATTAACTGATTGACCCATAGCAGCTTTGATTATGGCATCCATCACCTTTTATTTTATAATACTTTACTGATGTCTAAATCCTTTCATTGTATTTTGGTAACAGTTGAGAAAACAATAGTTGCACTTGCAAAATGTGTTGTGACTCAGTTGTACTATTAAATGAGTTTTTCAGTGCTCCACATTGAAGCCAAGGATAACATTAAAATACGACATTTGCCCTTTTGAAAGTTGTGAAAGATGCTTCTTCACTACGCAATCGCTTGAAAGCATTTTTGTATCTCTGATTCCCATGAAATAAATGGGATAAGGCAGGTATTGGGATGATGATGATGATGATGATGATGATGATGATCATGTAAACACCATACTTTTGGCCATGAAAAGTCTCCTTTGTACACACATATGTCCAATGACAGTATATGAGTTATAAATGTGTACGTCCATCGTGAAGGCAACTGTGTTGCCAGCAGCTACTTATATTGGACAAAGGGGTAAACATCTGCTGTAGATTATGTTCTTACCAATCCAGAGAAAGTTAACCCTATTGAAGCACGATTCAAATCACTGCCTCTTAAATTAGTCCCAACTAACTTGTCCTATCAATGGCCATGTGTCAAGCATGACTAAAGTTTTCTGACTTGGAGGCAGTATTCCAATACTAGATGTGTCAGGTATTTGAGGCCATCTATATTTTATTATATATATATATATATATATATATATATATATATTATATATAATTTTGCTTTCTATAGTTAAAACTATAGAAAGAGGCTGCCTAGATTTAAGAATAAGTTATATGCTAGTTAAGAACAACAACATCCATCTGATTACAATAAGCAAAAAAAGCCATATTGGTCCATGAGAAAAATTCCGAAGACCGTAGTTGGAAAATGCTTTTATTAGGACCGACTCTTACTTTATGTTATTTTGGTTGGGCCTAAAATAATAAAGTGTTTCCTAAAATGTGGATTTTGATATTATTTGAAATTGCTCTTGTTAAAACTATGGAATGTGTTGATTCAGTTTTGAAAAGCAGCAGGTATTTAAACCCCAAATAATGATTTGCAGGACCAAAAGCACTGGAAAGAAAGGCTAATGGATGGCTTCTGGGAACACCATCTGCATTTCTTTGGAAGAAAATGCAAGATTTCTTACTTCAGAGAAGTTGATTTGCATCCTTTAATTATCTCTTGCTTTGAGCTAACACTGAAATCCCTGGTCCAAAATGCTAAATTGGCTTTGCTGAGACAATAGTGGAAATGCAAACAAACTTTAGGGTTCCTCAGGAAAATAGCATTGTCCTCTGCATTAAAACAACAACAGCTAATGGTTAATGTCAACTAAAATGGCCAGGCTGCCTAGCAATAGAACTGTTCAAAATGTAACTCTTAAAATTCTAATTAAATGTTGTGCCTTTGATATATCCTATATTTAAGTCAAGTCCAAAGACCAGCCTAAAGCTGCGGCTGTAGATAACAAAATGAACAAAAAGATAGCAAATTAAAGATATTATATAAATTTACCTAAGCTGCTCTGGGAGCCTTTTTGGCTGAAGAGCAGGGTAAAAATGCTGTAAATAAATTAAAGAGCATTTCTTTTCCTTCCTCCCCTTCTTCATTTGGATTTCTCTCTCCCTCACCTAAAGAAATGTTCCTAGTAAGCAAGGGGACCCATTCTAAAGAAGTTGCAACATATTGCAATAATTTCTGTAACTGTACTCAGTGTAGTGCCAACAGTTTTAACTCTTGTGTTTCTCCCTTGTCTTATAGAGGATAGACTGCTTGTTTCCAGTTTCTCATGTCAATAAAGTATTTAATGCACCTTTGGATAAAAGAGAAAGGTGGGATGGGGGTGTAAATCAACTACACCTTCTGACCAGAAAGTAAAAAATCTGCCTTTCATGTGTTACAACCCATAACAATAACAGCAATATACTAATGTGTTGTTTTTAACAACAATATATTTTTCTAACAATATATTTGGTGATAACCTTATTAGAAATAGCCTGCAGTTTTTCAATGCACATGATAATTGAATATGGTAGGGTGGAGGAAAAAAGGAATAGGAACGAAAATGTGACATTTGTGTACGGAATACATATATATATATATATATATATATATATATATACACACTTTAGCATCACTGGAGCTTACACAAGTATACAATACATTGTTTGGGTATACTTGGATAAGAAAATATGGGCAGTTTTTGTTTTTGTACTGGTGTAGACATAATGTTCCCAAATGGAATGTATTAAGGCCATCTCTTCGGTGTTTTTAATCTTTCATTTTGTGCTGATAGGAACTTCTTACCGACAGGTTTAGACGAACTGTGTTCAAATGCTATATTTAAAATTTGTCTAGACCAAATTGTTTTAGTAATGTCAAAAGTAATGTTTTGAAATAGCCTGAGTTAATACTCCCCTCAACACACCTTTCTCCCCTACCACACACATACTATGGAATAATTATGATAGTAATTAAGACCTCCATGCTGTTTTCTTATCACTTGTGGTATTTGCGGTATTTGCTTCCCTTATCTGTCATCTCTGGATGCCTCTGGCCGTGGCCATACTCTTTTATATACTGTAGAAGTAATCATCACTGTAAACCTTGATCCAAGAAAGCCCCAGCATGTATAAAGCACACACTGGGACCATGTGTTCAGTATTATAACAACTGCCAAAGATTACTTTGCATGTGTGTCTATCTGCATATTGTGCACTCCGCACCAAAAATCCGGGGTTTATCTGGACCTCCAAAATCGCAGTGTGGTTAGGGGGCGGTTTTAAAACTGTCAGAAACTCGCAGTGCAGTTAGAAGATTGTTTGAAGCCCCAAATGGATCTGTAGATCCTAAGGTTTTTTAGGTGACGGGCAAGTTTCATGTTGATGGATGGATAACTGAACACACTTCCATATTAGGAAGATGCTGAGGGGTGAAGGGGGGAAGTTTTGAGATTGACATCTGTGGCTAACCAATAGCCACAGACTTCTGATCTCTATTTTTATAAACAGATCTCTATTTTTATAAACTGAAGATGCACAACTGTGCATCAAAAAAGTAAAGGATAGGTCCTGTGCAGTTTCAGGTGTGTGTGAGTGTATGGGGGGTGGGGGTTGTGGGGGATTTTTTTTTTTAAAAAAAATCCTAAAAATCAAGGAATGAACAGATCTGCTTTAAACTTGGCGTGGCTAAAGTCCTACTTAAGAGCTACCAGGGAGCCAAGTTTCATCTCTTTATCTTTAAAAATGATGGAAATTTTTGTTAATTCCCATTGTCGATAATAGCATGGTTCTCCGAAAATGGAGCAGTTTTTCGATGTGTAATTCAGCGGTGCGGGGAGACAAAGACGCCCTGAAAATCAGGGCAGGGAATTGCCTCATCGGAGCACTGCCCCGAAAATCGGGGAGGAGGAGACCCGCTCTGCACACCCCATATATATACATACACACACACACACACACACACACACACACACACATAGATACATATGCCCTCAGCTCATCAAAAACATCTTCAAGGCAACTTCCAAGTCATAAAAACATAAAACAAATTCTATCAACAAGATATGTATATACACACTGGTAATCTTGATTCCCTCCTCTAGAAAGAGAGTTTAGTTTCCTTTGGAATGATGATAACTACAAATATTAGATATTCAGAACTGCACCCCCAATTTGTGTAGCTCCACTTCTACATATCTGCTCTGGAGGGTTGGGGGACCCTTCAGACCAAATTTGGGGTATGGGAGCTACAAGGGTAAGAAAGGGAAACTCCCATTTCCATTCATAAAATGTTAGATTTAGTGCAATGTTCTCTTCTTTGAAACTTACTTGACTTCCTGAAGGCAGTATATCCATAAAGGCACAGACTGGACCACATTTGTAAAAGGGATACCTCATCCCACATCATAGCCCACCCTGCCCTGATGCAAGAGGTACCTTTTCCTCTGAGCATGCTCCTCCTTAGGAGTAGGAGAGTTCATGACCAAGAGGGCCTGCCAAATAGATGGGGACTTTCCTAGTACACAATTCAAGTCTAAATGTTTATAAATTCTGGGGAGCATTTTCAGAATTGTTTAAATAAACTATGGAGACTCTTCCATTGGTCTTGAGAATCATGAGATTAAATATTAAAGCCTCTCCTTATTCATAATGTGTGTGTCCCACGTGAAGATGAATGGGTGTCAAAACGGGCCTAAAGTTGGAGTAGGTGCCTGCAGGCCCTGAGGAATATAAAAAAGGGGTGGGGGAGAGAGAGAAACTAAACTAAACTAGAGAGAGTGAGAGACTCCTGGCTTCCTAACACACCCACCCACCCACCCACACACACACCATAAATTTTAAACCAGCAGGGTCTAGGGATCATAATGTGTGCTGTTCCCTTCCTCTCAGTATTCTCAGTGACAAATAGATGTTCCTTTAATCATGTAAAGCTGAGCGATGCATGATTATCTCTCCTACAAGCCGGTATGGCCCTGATTTGGATTAGAAATCCCAAAGAAATTTGTATTTGTGTTTTTAAATTGTTGGTTGTTTTATTATGCTCTTCATGGTTTTAATTTTTGTGAACCGCCCAGAGAGCTTCAGCTATTAGGCGGTATAGAAATGAAATAAATAATAAATAAATAAATAAATAAATAAATAAATAAATAAATAGAACTGTGGAGCTTTGGGAGAGGAGGGTTTAAGCTGCCTGCCCCTCATTTTCATCCTGAAATCCCACTCTCCCCACACTGGGTGGGTTTTAAAAAAGGGGAGGGGAGTTTCTATTGATTTTAGTAATGCCTTTTCTTCTTAACTTCCCCACAGGGTTGTGGGGGGCAGTGGTAGAGGAATTTTGGGATGCAAATGGTGGTGGGGAGGAGGGAAGCTCCAACTTGATCATGGTACTGATCTAAATCAGGGCCGTATGCTCTTGCAGGAGAATTGGGTAGATAGTCATGCATAGCTTAATTTGGCCCTAAGGTAGCAGTGAGCTAACACTTAGCTACCAGGCCTCCGATTCCTTTTTCACTTGGGCCCTGATCCTGCTGCTTGTTTCCTTTCAACCTGGGACCGAAAGAGTGGGGACGACATTGGCCCAACATCTTCCCACAGAAGTCTTTTGAACTATGAGAAGCTAGTGGCCCCTTGCAGGTTCAAAGACTGAAACGTGTGTGCATGTGTGTGTTGGGTCACATTGTTCCCTCAGACCAATCCCCCCCAATACTTGTAACAGCCACTCTGATTGACAGGGTACATTCTAGCTCCGGCAATAGAGGTGATGGGCTGGCTGTTCCAAGAAAGAGTTCCATGAAGTTAGGTGTCCCCACGCAAATGAGTTCTATGCATGGATGCAGAGTTGCATGGATCACGTCGTGTACCTTTCCCCAACCTAGTGCCTTCCAAATGTGTTTGATTACAACTGCCATCATCTCCAGCCAGCATGGGGTTTGTGATCCAAGGCATTTGGAGAGTACCACTTTGGGGATGTCTGGCTTACAGAAGCCAGACATCAGAAGTAGGGGACAATTTCACATGGAGGCAGTTTACACACTCAGATGCACATGTATTTACTCATGTTGTTCTTGATGCAACTAGTGATACAAATGTGGGAGGCTGCTTCTGTGTGCAGTTCCTTTTTAGTTAGACTGAGATGAAGAAGTGTGTGAAGCAGAGAGAGAGAGACAGAGAAAGAGCTCCAAAGGAAAGAGGATACATCACCTTTCTGTTTGCCCTGCCTCCTCCCTCCCACCCACCCCCCAAACCCTTATCTGTGATTTCCCCTCCAAAGCTTCCCCACAGAAAAATACAATAAGAGGTTGTGGCACAATGTAAATCTGCTAACTTCTTTCACTGTAGCAGCACGATATGCTGCTAACTCTTTTTTCCCATGGGTCTACAGTTATTTTATATATTACTAATTTATCTAGTGCCCTTTGTCCATGGACTTTAGAGGCCTTGATGAAATATTGAGCAAGGACAGACCGTTGTTTTATGAGGTGTATGTGTTGGGTGGGGGGAGTATTAGATCTAGAATTAACCGTATTCCCCTTAATTGTTCTAAGTGGAACAAAAAAAACAGTAAATCACTCATAGATGCTTCATGATGTATCATTTCTTTTCAGGTTTTTGTCAAGCAGGCAAAGATTTGCGGCTAATATCGCTGTGTATGGAACAGATCGATATCCCAGCAGGCTTCCTGTTGGTGGGAGCCAAGTCTCCAAATCTTCCTGAGCACATTCTAGTCTGTGCTGTTGACAAGAGGTTTTTGCCAGATGACCATGGAAAAAATGCACTTTTAGGTAAACTGGTTTTCATTCATTATTCCTCATGCCATGCCAAACTTATAATTCCCAGATGTTGGGTTAATGTTATGTTAGGCCAGTTTTCCCCAACCTGGTGCCCTCCAGATGTTTCAGACTACAGCTTCCAGCATTTCTGACCATTGCCCATGCTGGCTGTGGCTGATAGGAGTTGAAGTCCAAAACATGTGGAGGGCACCTGGTTAAGCTGTGCTATGGATTTCTCACCATAATATGTTGAAATCAATTTTAAAAGCCCTTTATAAACAAAGCCTGACTCCCATCTTTCAATTTTAATATCATTACAGTCAAAGGTACTCAGAGCTACACATAGGATTTGTGGGGCCTGAGGTAAATGTGATGTTGGGGGCCTTGCTGTTGCCTCATACAAGGACCCATAAATGGCTTGGTAGGGGCCAGTGGTGGTGATGGTGGGGTTGTGGGGCCCTGGGGCAAATTCTTCCTATTGTTCCCCCATCTAAGCTGCTCTGAAGGTTCAAAATTTTGAAAATTTGGAATATGTTGCTATCAACTGCCATCTTATATCCATGGATCTGGGAGCAATTTCCACTGAACTCAGTAGGACTTGCTTTTGATATAGGATTGCCCTAAGAGTCTGTCATCTTTGCCATAGAAGTCTCTGCCTCCTTTCACATACTACCCATTGATCAATGGCCAGAGGGGCCAAAAGCACTTCCTGCTCACCTGGGGCAATTAGCTATCACCACCTGGTAAACATGAAAGCACTTCCTCTCAATGCCTCAGAATTCTTCACCTGGTTAGAAAGAGCATCTTTCTGACTTGGTGGAGTGGTGGTGGGAGAACTATTGTAGTTGTACAGAATGGCCCAGTTTGCACGGAATGACAACCCATGGGCAGTTGGGGCTGCATGCAAGCGAGCTTCCCCCTGCCTGCTTGTCGTTTCCACTTTGCATTCAATCCAGGAATACCCCATTTCCGGCTTGATTGTTGCGATGCCGGAACTCAGCACCCTGGGTTGTTGAGGGAGAAACAATCCAGCATTTTAACTCAACAACAAATCATGGGTTGGAATTTTGGTTTGTTTCTCCCTCAACAACCCAGGATGCCAGGTTTGGATGTCACAGCAAACAATCAGATGCAATGCAGAAGCAGCGAGTGGGTGGGAGGCAGCGCACTTACTCATGTGCAGCCCTGACTATACATGTCTTAACCCATGGTTGGTTGTTTCATGCAAACTGGGGCCATGGCTAGACCAGGCCTATATCCCGGGATCGTCCCAGGATCATCCCTGTGCATCCAAATTACACACGGGATCCCGGGAGCAGGCAGGGATGACCCCTCCATTTGCCTGGGATAATCCTTAGGTCTAGCTAAGGCCTGGGGTGCAATCTCTCCTGGCTCTTTGTCTCAGTACATTCAGTTGCGTTTTTTGTTGTAGCCTCTACAAGGTGCTGGTGCAGGCTTTAACAAGCCTCTGCGCAGTCTCTCAGAAAGAGTAGCCAGGAAGAGTGCTCCCTACCTCTTCTTGGCTGACATGGTTGTTTCCCCCTGGGCCAGAAGGGGAACTGGAGTGCTGATTTGGCTTTCTTGAATAAACTGCCTGAGTGCTGCCAAAGGTAATGAACTCTAACTTGAAGGGCCATGTTGCTCTCATAGTTGCTTTTTCTTAACCTTAAAGACAGAGGCATGCAATTTATGCCCCAGTACTCTTTTTCTGGTCGTTTGGAAGTGGCTTGGGGGATTCGATGAATTCTCTGAAAGGCGCAGATTATCAGCTGCAGGTAGTGATCCCTTGGTGGAGTCTATTTGTGGCAAGTCCAGGGCCAGAAACAGGTAATTTCATCTTCTGGCTGGTATGGCTGGCTCTCCTGTCAAAACCCTGGTTGATTTGTGGAATGCAGAAATAATTGCTCCTGGGTGTCCCCTCTGGAGCAGAGCTTGTAGTGCTCAGTGGTATATTCCGGACCTGAGAGCAATGAAGCAAAATAAGAGACGACTTGAATGCAGGTGGAGAAAAGCTCCTAGTGTATGTGCTTCTGGCCATGTATATTCAGGGGTAGTGAAGGCAGCAAAGGAACAACATCTCACTGCATCTATTGAATCATCTATGTGCCATCTAGCAGAACTTTTCAGGGCTGTCTGGGGCCTGTCACGTGCTGGCTCTAAGGACACTGTAGATGCAAGAGATTTTTTATCCTGGAAGTACCTAGCAAATGCCCACTGTAATGAAAGTGCTAGGTACTTCCAGGATAAAAAAATCTCTTGCATCCACCGGGACTTAGACTCCAGTGTTCTAACAGGTGAATTAGGTGAGGTATCCAGAGCACAACCTTATCCATCTTGCTTGGATGAGTTTCAGTTGGTACAGCTCAAGGATGTTGCCAAGGTGTATGGACAGGTTCTTGCAACCACTTCTGTATTGGATCCTTGCACCTCTTGGCTTATAAAAACTGCCAGGGAGGGAACAGCTGTAGGGAGGGACCACCTTGGAAGAGGGAGTAGCCCTGGCTGCCTGAAAGGGATGGTGAGACCACTCCTGAAGAAGCTCTCCCTGCACTCAGAAAATCTTAATAATTCAAGGTCAGTGGCAAATATTCCTTTCCTGGGCAAGGTCCTTGAGTGGGTGGTTGCCAACCAGCTCCAGACACTCTTGGTTGAGACTGATTATCTAAATTCATTTCAATCAAGGTTCAGGCTGGGTTTTCACACAAAAAACTAGTATGATGTCCTATGTTGGAACAGAGACATGAGGAGAGTGAACTTTTTAATTTTTCTTGATTTCTCAGTGGCTTTTGATACCATCACCCATGATATCCTTCTAGGGTGATTCTCTGAGGGAGTTACTGTAATGCTGTGGTTTCACTCCTACTTGGGTGGTCAGCTCCAGAAGGTAGTGCATTGGGAAATATTGCTCAGCCCCATGGATTCTCCAGTATGGGGTTCTGCAGGGGTAGTTGTATCCTTCATGCTATTCAACATATACATGAAACTGTTGAGTGTGGTCATCCAGAGTTCTGGGGTATGTTGTCATCAGGATAATGATGATACATAGCTCTACGTCTTCTTTTTAATCTTCATCAGGTGAGTCCGTGGATGTGCTAGATCAGTGCCTGGCTGAGACAATGGACTGGATGAGGGCTAATAAACTGAAGCTCAATCCAGACAAGACTGAGATGCTGTTAGTGGGTGGTTCTTCTGACCAGATGGAGGATGCTCAACCTGTTCTGAATATGGTTGCACTTCCCCAAAAGGAGTAGTTCCATAGCTTGGGGGTTCTTATGCAGCCATCACTGTCACATGAGGCTCAGATGGCCTCAGTGCCACTGAACACCTTCTATCAGTTTCAGTTGCGCCTTCTGTCAAGTATCTGGATAACCTGCCTTCAGTCGTCTATGCTCTGGTAACCTCCTAGTTAGATTACTGAAATGCAGTCTCCATGGGGCTATCTTTGAAGATGGATTAGAAGTTGCAGCTCATGCAAAATTCAGTGGGCAGATTGAGAACAGGAACAAGAAGATCTGAACATATAGCACCGATTCTGATCTGCTTACATTGGTTGCCTTTATGTTTCCAAGCCCAATTCAGCGTGCTGGTTTTGACCTATAAAGCCTTACATGTCTTGGGACAAAATACCTGACTTGAGTGTCTCTCCCAGCATGAACAGACCCGTTTACTATGCTCATCATTTAAGCCCTACTTCCAGGCACCTCCTCCAAGGGAGGTTTGTAAGATGGGAACAAGGGAGAGGTCCTTCTCAGTGGCAGCCCCCCAAATATGGAACTGTCTCCCCAATGAGGCCTGCTTGGTGCCAACATTGTTATCCTTTCAGCACCAGATTAAGGCCTTCATCTATTCCCAGGCATTTGGCAGCATATGATAAGATTTTAATCAGGTTCTGGAGGTTTGGCTATTGGGCAGCATATAGATGTAATAAATGAAATGAAATATCAGCTTGTGTGAGGCTCGTTTGGAAATCTCACAACCCTACATTCTATTCTGTCTGTGCCTTGGCTTGTTCTATGCCGTGCAGTGTTGGCTGTTCTTATGAGGTACCTCATGTCCCACATTTTAAGGAATGAAGGTAAAAATCATGTGTTTTCAGAATAATCTTGGATTACATACATACTCAATATATACTCGTGTGGATCAGAGTGGTAAGCGGCAGTTACTGCAGCCGAAACTCTCCCCATGGCCTGAGTTCGATCCCAGCAGAAGCTGGTTCTCAGGCAGCTGGCTCAGGTCGACTCAGCCTTCCATCCTTCCGAGGTTGGTAAAATGAGTACCCAGCTAGCTGGGGGAAAGGTAACTGCGACAGGGGAAAGCAATAGCAAACCACCCTGCTACAAAGTCTGCCAAGAAAATGTCAGCGAAAGCAGGCGTCCCTCTAGGAGTCAGTAATGACTCAAGTGTTTGCATGAGAGGTTCCTTTCCTTTCCTTCAATATATAACCCATTTTGATACCTTCACGGAATGTGTGAGAGTCAGTGATGTCCAAGCATCATTTGTGAACCGCCCAGAGAGCTCCGGCTATTGGGCGGTATAGAAATGTAATAAATAAATAAATAAATAAATAAGCAACTTTATGCAAATTTATTGAGGTGCTCATAACTAGTGCTGAACAGTTTAGCCAGGTTCATTTCCACAGTCTTCCTCCATTTTCTACGTTCAAGTCTATTCTGTGCCGGTTCTATGCAGATTTTTTTTTTTACCCTAATTTTACTCTAATTGCACTCTAATTTTTGGTGCATAAATGTGTATTTTTGTTTGTGTTTTCAGCCGGGTGGATTTGATTTAAATCAATTTGATTTAAATCACGATTTAAATCACCACTCAGAAAGACTTGATTTAATCATGTGACTTCTCCCCCTCTCCAAAAGTGCACTCTATTCATTGATTTTTTTGAAACTTAGCACTTAAGAGGTAAGGGGTTGATTCCATGTACATAGATTTGCAAAGGAACAATGGGATTGTGATATTGGCAGACACAAATTCAGTTTTGAGAACTGTAAAACCAAGCATCTGTGATAATACCTTCTAGATAGAAAAAATGCCCAATAATCTTACAGAAACCTCTGGAAGAGCATGACATTGTGAATGGATTAATGGAATTCATTTACCAAAAAAATTAAACTTTGCATGAATATACAGCCTTATGCTAAATAATTAAAAACTAATCCTTATTTCATGATGAATAACCTTTGGACTATAATGTATCTTAAATAGAAAACTATCTTTAGATCGATTTTTCCTCAAAAAGCATTTCAAAAAAATCCGATTTAAATTTAAAAAATCCAATTTTTAAACAAAATCATTGATTTTTATCCACCCTGGTTTTCAGATTGTATGCATTTTTATATATATATATCTACCCGTTGACTAATTGTGCACATTTAATCAAATATGACTGTTCTGTTCTGCGGAACGCATTGCAAGTCCAGAAATCTACGGACTTCTGAATGAAATGTCCCAAGTGATATGGATTAGAAAAAAATTTGACAGAGAGGATTCTTCTTATATCTCTACCTATAGCTGACCCCTTCTGTACCAGCAGGCCTGTGGAATTTTAAAAATCTTATCAACTTGCATTTCATTTAAACAAAAAGTGAATTTCTATCCTCTGTTGCAGAATTAAGTTTAAAACACTGGTAGCAAAAAAAAAACAAAAACAAAAAAACAAATGCCATAATTCCCCCAAAACCTGCCACACAAGTATTTTAGTTTCTAAGATCACACACCATAATTCATCACTTTTCAAGTTCTGAGCAAGTATTTCATAAAGTCAATTTTATTATATGAGTCACCCTGAGAACTTCTGTTATAGAGTGGCATATAAATCAAATTTAAAAAAGGAACCAACAAACAAATGAAAAGTTATATTTTCGAAATAAAAGCTTTGTTGAATACATTCAGCCTGGCCTCTGTCAGCATTCTGAATCTTAATGTTAACTGTTGATTAACCAGCTAAAACACTCAGCTTAGTGAAAGCTCTGCAACTCACAATTCATTTGCTGAGTAAGTCTTCTTGATGCTGAACAAATTGCCTAAACACAGATTTTATTTATTTATTTATTTATTGCATCTCTATATCGTCAAATAGCCAATGTTCTCTGGGTGGTTCACAACATTGGAATCATCAAGGGAATATGTTTAGGAGGTGGTTTTGTTACACAACCTTTATTGAGTGTCATCTTTCTGCTGTCATACTAAACTTGCTTTGAAATTGGTGAGAAATTTACAATGGGTCAAGGATAATATATAGCCCTACAAATATCCAGCAGAGCCCAATTAAAGATGTAATTTAGGTTACCTTGCAAAACTAGTTTGACCCTTTGACCTTTCTTCTCAAGTCTTTTATGTTTAGGAGAGATTACAGTACTCTTTGGAGTGATGAGTTCTCTTCTTTTATTTCAATCGTACTATGTCTCAAATATTTACTACTTTATGCCTTATCAGAATGCTCTGAAGGGGAAAAGTCTACTGTGGTAACATGGATTACTACTTCCATCAGGAAATTCTTTGGACTAGGGAGAATATTTATTCCTCCCACCTCTCATTCCTTGCTACCACTTTAAATCCCTTTCCCACATAAAAGCAAAAAATGAAGCCTCTGAAAATGCAAGAAAAACTAAGGAAGCGTTAACAGAAAAGCAAGGAGATCATTTGGTACTGGAAAGAAATATAATCCTTGCATCCATTCTAAGCCTGGGAGACAAATGTGGCTTTGTGGAAAGATGCTGAACATCTTAATTGAGCTATTTACTTTTCCTAACACTGCTGTGGCTTTGGCATTTTGGAAGGTTTGCTGTTCTTTGAAACATTGCTCTAGAATGGGGGCTGGGGAACAGGACCTTTTTCCTATTGAGATCTATGTTACCCTGGTTGAAACCTGTTGGGGTGTGTGTGTGCCTTTATTCCAGCAGTGGGTATGGCTATGGCCAAAAGTGGGTGGAGCTACCAATGTGGCTCTTACTTTTGTCCAGTACATAATAAAGGGGAGAAAAAGACTTTTGCATCCAAGCATTCTTTTTTCATAATGTGTGCAAGGTACTCCCCATCAGCTTTGTAGTTCGGAGACAGAGCAGAGTGGGTCGTGTCAGGGTGTGTGGCCTGGGTAGGGATGTATGAGAAATTAGTTATGCCTTTCATCAGGATGTACCGAGTTTGCATCTCCTGGATCAAACACAGACTTGGACACAATCTACAGTCAAAGTCTGTACCTTACTGAACTGGCAATGTGATTTGTGGCCCCTCAAAAATGTGTACAACAGCACGTGTACGTTTCAAAAAAAAAATACACACAAATATGCTTTCATCCATGGTAGAAGAACGCATGCATTTCAAAGATGTGCACAGCTGATGTGTACATAAGGAAAAATATGCATGAAAATTACGCACAGAGGAAAAACACAAAGCTTGCGATCTGATATGGACTTGAGTCAGAATGAGCTTTGAAATGGGATTCAGAGAGCTTTGGCAAGCTCGGGGTTTGCTGATTCATGGATTCCTAGTCCTGGTGAGAGTCTGGAGGTCTGGATCAAGAGGACTGGAGTTCTGCATTTGGCCACTGGGCCAAAGATTCCCCACCTCTGTTCTAGAAGGTACAAGAATCAGTGGAAGCAAGACTGGTGATACTTGGCAGGTAAAGATGCTACATCTCTATTCTCCTTTGTCCTTCAAGCAATCTGTGTAAAACTGGGGATATATTAATAATAAAAGTAGGTGCATTGTTAGTATCTGGTGCATAAAGTTTAATAGAAGTGTAATTAACAGGTAGCAATGAAATGGCCTGCTTCATAGCATATTTTGGAAAGAAAGTTGTATTTCTTCTCTTCCGCCCTTCCCCAGGTTTTTCTGGAAACTGCATAGGTTGCGGAGAAAGAGGATTTCGATATTTTACTGAATTTTCTAACCACATTAACCTGAAACTCACCACTCAACCAAAGAAGCAGAAGCACTTAAAATACTACCTAGTAAGAAGCTCCCAAGGTGTGCTGTCAAAAGGACCCCTTATATGCTGGAAAGGTAACTTCATGTTAGATATGTGCCTAGATAATTTTTTTAAAAACAATGTTAAATCTAGCTTGATTAAACAGTACTTTGTGGCTCTTGTTTAACTTTTTTAAAGTGGGAGATTTCTGTGATATGTAGAACTAAACTACTATTTTTAGTTTGTAGAAGGTAGCATATAGCTTTAAGTGACTTATATTAGCTGTTGAAGGACATGTGGGCTGGTTCATATGTCACAACAACTGTGACTGTTTTTGCGATTGAAGTGGGAATGACCAAGCATGCATGCTAGTTCTCATCACCTCATTGTTCTCCCTGCCATTGGGTGGATCTAAACCACCCAGGGACACTCTTGATGGAGAGACAACCCAGAGTTAGAACCCATGTTATGTTTTTGGCAGCTACATATGGCTTTTATTCAGCTGGCCTTGCACTGGCATTGCCTAGTTGGCATAATATTCCTGGTCTTGGGTGCATTTGTGCTCAGTGCTGCTGCCGCCTTGTTCCTCTCCCTTTATAGTATGTGTGACTTATGCAAAGCTTTGTAGATCACAGCTACAGCTGCGTGCCGCCCTATGTTGCTTCCCTGTTGCAATATCCCAGGAGTTTTGCTGTACACGAGCAACATGTTGCGGTTGCGGTTGTGGACAGGTTCTTGCTTCTGAAGCTATATTTTTTTTGTCTTACACAACAGACCTCAGGGTGGTGGTATTAGTCATATTTGCTATCAAGCCCTCTTTGCCTGGATATGTGCTTTTCTTGAAGTCACTTGAGTTTTTCTCCTAACAAAAGCAGGATCATATTTTCTGCAGGGAATATAAAGGATTTCTTAGCTGAAAAGAATCTTTAGTTGACAAAATTCCAAGATTATTGCTTTTGAATTAATTCTGCTGTTTGCTGTGTAGCTAATAATAATAATAATAGTAATAATAATAATAATATGTGCTTTTAAACTGTTTAAAATGTGTTTAACGAACATCTGTATGCTGAATTGTCTCACCATCAAGTCTGGTTGCTTTAATATGTACTGTAGCTGCTTCACTTGCAGAATGTAGAAGCAGGCAATCTTCTGCTGCTAGCCATTCTGCTAAACCTAGTTCTTCAGCATCTCCATCCATGGTCCCTGAGAGTGGAACAGCTAATGGATACAAGCCAGGGTTCACTCAGACAGGTAGGAGCTGAGCATAAATTGTAACCTAGAGCCAACACTTGTGAAATTATGACTGTGCTGCCACCTAAGCCTTAGATCACATGGCTTGGGGTTGAGGGTAAATCCAGGTGGATGTCCAGCATATATTCATAAGAACATAAGAAGAGCCATCCTGGATCAAACCAAGGGTCCATCTAGTCCAGCATTCTGTTCACATACCGTGGCCAACCAACTGCTTACAAGAAACCCACAAGCAGGACTTGAGTGTAACAGCACCCTCCCACCCATGTTCCCCAGCAAATGGTTTACGTAGGCATACTGCCTCTGATACTGGAAGTAGCATATAGCCATCAGGACTAGTAGCCATTGATAGGCTTCTCCTCCATGAGCCTTTATTAGTGTGGCTCATGAAGAAAACGTGGACAAGCTTCATTGAAATAAGAGCCTTCTTCAGGCATTCTCCTCTCACATTATTATAATTGTGTGTGAGAGAGACAGGCCTTGCATTTGCCAGCCCCATCTTCTCACCATCCATGTGTTAGGCCTGGTCACTCCTGCCACCGCCATGCTGTCAAAATTGAAAACAAACTATATGTGTCTTTTTTACCCCCTTGTAGTGGTTTGCTGCTGGTAAATCACTGGTGTTTTTTTTGCCGTTGCTACCAAATTCAGTGGTGCGGAAGAGACAAGAGTGTGGTCTGGGATGGGGGTGGCGTGCAAAATGATCCCCAGACTCCCTGAAATTGTCCACTCTTGCACTAGGGAAAGATTTAAAGTGAGGAGCCTGTTCTACATACATAGGCTTTCAATGTGATCTAGAACCTTGTGTAGGGAACTTATGCAGGGAGCTTATATAAAGCAGGCTCCCTGCTTGAAGCCTTGCCTCCCAATGTGTAGTCAGTGGGGCCAGTGAGGATGCAATGGTTTGGGTGTAATTGTGTGAGGTGAGGATGCCTCCACAAAGCCCAAGATAGTACAGTCGTAGTGTTTGGTTAAGTACAGCATATGTGTTCTACTTACAAGACAAAGGGGAAGGATTTCCTCCCCAGTGTTTAAGTTGTCCAATGTTTGGATAAGACTGAAATTAGGATCTGACTAAAGAATGGTATGAAAAAGTTTTTGCTTTCATTTTATTATTAAAATTTGTTTAATAAATGCAGTCATTTAAATTGCCATTGATGTCTGAAGGAAAGTGAGATACACCCAGATAATGCAGATATTCTTTTAACTGTGTTTAGGAGGCTGTAGAGCACTCCAGGGGAGGAGGGGATGGTCACAATTTTCTTGGGATCAAATTCTTCCCACCTACCTTAACTATACTTAATTCAGCAATGTTAACCATGGTTAAAACTACTTTTGCATTGGCTCATAGTTGTAAATTATATGTTTTGATAGACAAACTAAATGTAAATGTATTGTCCTGAATACCTACAATGCAACTTTATGTAAGTGATAAAACTGTGTTGGTGTTATGGTTACTATGGCATCGCCTTAAAGTTAGACACTTTCAAGTTAAACAGAATTTTTCATTGGTCAGAAAAGAGTTCTCTCTCATCTGAAAGCTCGTATGCTTCTACACCAGCCTTTCCCAACATGGATTACAACTCCCATCATCCGCAGCCAGCATGTTGCTGGTTACTCATAGTCTTACTCATCTGGAGGATTCCAGGTTGATGAAGGCTGTCCAACACCAGTATAAGTTGGCCAAATAGAAATTATAATTTTACCCCATCTTGTTCTCTAGGATCACTATGGCAATATCTGTCTACACCAAGAAATGGCACTGGTCACATTTGTTAAAAAAAGTTTGCATTGTAGCTGTATTTGTACTGTTATAAGTAGTCAGTCAGCACAAGAAATACCAACTGGCAATATTTCTCTGGGGTGTAGCAAATAGAAAATAGATTGCAAGGGTTAATTGTCACTGCTAGACTCTCAAGAGAGATATACTTTGAATTGCTGGGAGTTATTCTTACATCCCAGTGGGTAACATCCAACGCTGCACTACCACTAACGTAAATGACATTGTGCTAGCATAAACTATTTCTACCGCAATGGCAGTAGTGCTTACTGGTGCGACTAGCTTCTTTGGTAAATCTGTGCTAGAGATAGTTTATGCTAGTGCAATGTTATTTAAGTTAGCGGTAACACAGCGTTGGATACTATCCAATGTTCATTTAAATTTCTAAACCAGACTGAGAATGTTTAATCACAATGCAAAGAATGTTTGCATTTTTATTTTGTTGAATACTTGACTTTGAGGTTTACTGTCATGGTAACATATAGCAACGAAAGAAGCTATATGGAATAATGAGTAAACTAATATAGGCACAGTTTTGCCTTGGGTTACACCTGCCAAATCAGCAAATCTACCTTCTGTGCTCTCATTTCTCCTTATCAGCTCATCATGTTTTTCGTTTGGTTTGTTCTTCTGTATCGCTGTTTGCTTGTCAGGACATAGTTGCCAAATCCTTTTTGCCTCCTCCTAGAATTATGATCTTTCATCGAGTATGCTCTTACATTATCCTCATCAGTCCATTCAAATACTACTAATAGATTCTTGGAGGAGAAACACATTTGAGCAAAATGCAAGTTTTACTATGCACCAATGCTAAAACATGTTGTACAAAAGGAAAAGGGGAAGGAGAGGAAAGAGGAAAACAAGCAAATAGCTTCAATTCTAGAAATGTTGCATATTTGGCTTATGTTTGCATATAATTGCTTTTGTGTCTCTTCATAACTATAGAGTATGACTGGTGCCTTGAGGTAGCTTTCCCTACGCACTATTGTGCCTTGTATATTTGCTACAATTCAAGAAATTATTATTATTATTATATCATTTATTGCAGTTTTATACCGCCCAATAGCTGAAGCTCCAAGAATATATATATATATATATATATATATATATATATATATATATTCTTGAATTGTATCAAACACACACACACACACACACACACACACACACACACACACACAAGCCTTCCTAGCCCTTTATGTCACTTTGTGTAAAATAACATGTGAAAAACATGATCATGAATTTGACTTGTGATATGGTTTCTTGTGATAGGACTATGATGTACATCACTCTTCCTCTACCTGCTGCCCTCCAGATGTGTTGTACTGCAATTCCCAACATTCCCAGCCAGCATGGCCATAGTGGGAATTGCAGTCCAAACCCTTCTGGAGGGCACCAGGTTGGGGAAAAATGGTGTATATTTTTGCCAGGCTGCACCTAGTTTTCAAATAGCTTGGATCAACAAGATGGGCCACATCACGTCCACTAAGGTCCTGTACTTCTATTGTGCACTCGCTGGCCCACTGGTGAGTCATTCTGGAAGATAGTGGCACTTTTCCATATTCCTTGGCCATGCTTCCTTCCACTACTCAGTCTCCAAAGGCTTTGAACTTTCTAAAATCCAGTCAGCCTTTTGGCAAATGAGAAGAAGTTCTCATGTCCATTCTTGAACCTGATTATTCCAGCTGGCAAATGCTTCCTTCTCCACCTCTCTTCCTCTCTTCCCTTGCCAATCCACTGGCTGTTCTCAAAGTGTTCTGTTATCTCCAGAGTATATCAGCTTGGCAAGACTTTTTGGTAATATCCTTTCCTCTTTGCCTTCTTACTGGCTATTTTCACTGGTGCAGGTGTAGCTTGAAACCAGCGAGATCAGTTTTTTTCTTTTTGAGATTAATTTATCCAGTAAAATCCAGTTTCCATTGTTTCCAAAGCAAAGTTCACTCTGAGGTCACAGCAATTTCAGACATGTTGGGATATCAACAGCCTAAAGGGGAAGATTGATCCGATGTTAAAATATAACCTTAGGGACAAAGGAGTCGTTTGTAACTATTTGTAAGAACAGGAACTTCAGTTCAGTGTATTGAAACCTGCCATAGCCAGGACTGTGTAAGATCATCATCTTTCTGCACTAAGGTTCAAATTCAAATTCTGTACCAAGGAAAACTGTATTCTGTGACTTATAAGAAAAATGGGCTTAACTTGGATAATGTGTACATTTAACTATCTTGCACAATTCAATTTGCTACTGTTAGTTATGGGGAAGGTGTTGGGAGAAACCACCCAGGGCATTAGAGCCCACCCCTGTTGAAGGCATGTTGAGCCTTTTTCCCAGTCGCCACTGAGGGCTTATGATCTGACCAGATATTTCATTTCATTTATTTACCACATTTGTATACCGCCCCATAGCTGAAGCTATCTGGGCAGTTTACAATTTTTTTTAAAACACATTAAAAACACATTATACAAAATACAAAAAGAAAGGCATTTACACAAAAACATAGACAACATATATCTAAAAACAATTTGTTAAACCCTCAGCCAAGATGATCCAAGAATTAATTGAAGCTCTATGGGCCTGTTCAGACATCACGCTAAGCCATGGTTAAGCTGCTAACCCTTTTGCAGCAAATGATTAGTGCATATGTTTAAACCGTGGTTATGTTGCTACTATGGTTTGGAGTGGTTCACACAAGTCACAGTTCACAAGACACACTAAGCCATAACGTTTAGCTCAAAATGCTTAACCACCATGGCTTAGCGTGTCATCTGAACAGGGTCATTGTATGTTGCAAAATGCCATAGAGAAGAGGGCAGTTGTAACCTGGCATCAAAAAGATAACAATGTTGGCACCAGGCAAGCCTCATGAGGGAGGCCATTCCATAACTGGGGGGCCACCATTGAGCAGGCCTTCTCTCTCATTGCCGCCCTTTGAGCTTCCCTCTGAGGAGGCATCCAGAGGAGAGCCTTAGATGTTGAGCATAATAAATAAATAAATAAATAAAAGTGTATGCTCCAGAGATGAACCTTCAGACTGAATTCATCAGCTTAGTCTCAATGGCTGAGAATTTTAGGCTGTCATCATGATACTGAAAGCTACCCACTGGGTTTCAGCTTACTTTATTTATTTATTTATTTATTATTATTACATTTGGATTTGACTTGGATTTGACAGGACACCCACTGAGCTATGACTAAGCATCCTTGAGGATGATATCCCTTGGGAACAGGTCACAGAGAGAACCAGAGTGGAAAAAGCAGAGATGTGACGGTATGGAGGGAAAAGCCCAGAAAAAATGGGTAAAAATTGATTTTTAAAAAAAAAAAAAACAGCTAGCGTTTTTGGAAGATTTGAAAACAATAAAAGTTTTTAAAATATTTTATCTGGTTCCCCCATCCCCACCCCAAGCCTTCACATCTCTAGAAGGAAGGGCCCTGAGAGAACCACAAAATACGTAGTGGAGTATCCAGTGTGAATCCATCTTACAGTAGACTCATTGAAATGAATGGGACTTAACTTGGTCTTGACTAATTGAAATCCCATGCATTTCAATGGGTCTACTCTAAGTAGGACTAACATTGGATACTACCCATAGCAGAGGAGAAACCACAACATGGCAAAAGTGGGCCTAAAAGGAGCAAATTGGATGGCAGGGGGCATTGGTTCAGGTGCTTGAAATCAAAATGGTATAGTTTGAAGCTGCTTGGAGTAAAGATCCATGCAGTTTGGCTAGCCTTTGTAGCCAAACCAACACGAGTGGTCATGGGACCCTGCATGTGCGATCTTGCCCCTGCTCTCATACAACTCGTTGCAAGTTCAGCAACATGCCTGTGGGTGGTGTTCTTGCAGTTGCCCTGTGCTCCCAACATGCTCAAGCTGTCTTGAAAGCACAGCACCAAAATTACAATCCCCAGCCCTCCTGTTCAGCAGGTTTTAGTCTGAACCAGCTAGCACTCTAAAGGAGTTCTCCAAACTGCTGAACCTATTTGGGGGATTCAGTTCAGCACCATGGATAGCTCCTGTAGTGGTCTGGGTGGTTCTGATTAAAACCCAGAATGGTATCACAGCCCCAATGAAATCGAAGCCATCAGCTCCCAATGCTCCTGGTCATTTTGTACCTGGGAAGTAGAGTTGATGAGGTGGGGTGGGGAGAATATGCTCACAATTGTCTAGGGCCAGATCCACACACAGGCTTCGGGACGCCCTGAAGGTGCTTTAGGGTGCCCCGAAATCAATGATGTAGACCCTACCTTAACCATTCCAAGAAGAGCCGGCGGTGGCCCCCGCATCGCCCCTCATGGGGACGGGATGAAGAGTTGCCACGCCCGGCGGCTTCGCCGGGGAATCAGCTGCCGCCCACCTACCCGCCGGCCTCCTTTTGCCGGCGAAAGAGCCACCCGGGCCCACCCGGGTCGGAGAGCTCGGCGGAAGAAGCCGCCGCCGGCTTCCGCCAAGCTCTATGACCCGGGCGGAAGCCGGCGGCAGCTTCTTCTGCCGAGCTCTCCGACCCGGGTGGGCCCGGGTGGCTCTTTCGCTGGCAAAAGGAGTCCGGCGGGTAGGTGGGCGGCAGCTGATTCCCCGGCGAAGCCGCCGGGCGCGGCAACTCTTCATCCTGTCCCCGCTAGGGGCGATGCGGGGCCTCCTCCTCCTCCTCCTCCTCCTCCACCTCTTCTTGGAACGGTTAAGGTAGGGTGTACATCATCGATTTTGGGGCGCCCTAAAGCGCCTTCAGGGCGTCCCGAAGCCTGTGTGTGGATCTGCCCTAGCACTTCTTAGGTTCCTCGCATGTTTCCAAAGCCCAGCGCAACTGTGGGGATGATCCTTGTCTGCTCCCTTGTTACAAGGTTGGGAGGAAGTCATATTCTTTGAAGGGCAATGGAGCCCTCTGCCAGTCAGGCGGAACTGATCTTGTACTTAATGAGCCAAGACAGTGCAGAACCCTGCACTAAGACAGTATTAACTGTTATTAGGGGCAATCATTCCTATTCCTAGCAGGGATGGAGAGCACCCTCACCTGGTTTAGGGAGTAAGTGGCAGCAGTGAGGAGAACAGAAAGAGAAAGGAGCCTTTTCTGGCATTAAAGAGGTATTAAGATCTCAGTGGAATTCACACCTCCCCCTGCCTGGTGAAATATCTTGGGAGAGCTAAGCTGCTGGCTCTAGCAAACACTAATTAGAGTCTTGTGTACTCTCCCGATTCAAGCTCTCCTTATCTGGTGTTGAGCTGTTTCACTAGATTGGGCCCAGTAAAGATTTTTCTGCTTATGCAGTGCAATTAGAGAATTCAGAAAGACCCAACCAGTCTGTTTCCTTCTATCCCAGTGTTGTCTCTGGTCAAGCTGGCTTTTGAAATGCTACAAAAATTTGACGCTACAGAAAAAGGGAGCATGGGATACACACTTCTGTCTTAACCACCTTTGACAAATATCTGTTACTATCCACATTTGTGGGTGACCCATTCATTACTGAAGTTCTCTAGTTTTTGTATTGAGGATGATATTTATGTTTACATCAGATGGTTAGAATATGCCACAGTCAAGTCCAATGACAAACCTGAGTATCAGAAACCTATCAATTCTGATTGCTTTGTCTTTATTCTATTGGGCTCTTTATTTATTCCTGCTTTAAAAGTCTGTTAAAGGGATACTGTACCTACTTGCCAGATCTAGGAATACAGGTTGCAATCCTATACCCAGTTACCTAGGAATTAAGCCCCATTGAATATAATGGGACTTACTTTTAAATAGACATGTATAGGATTATGCCATTAGTCCCCTAAAAAGTGGAACTGCCTATCTGAAAGTAGCCCTGGTGCAATAAATGGTAGTACTTATTAGTAAGTTAATACTAGGATTTGAGCCACTTTTAAAATAAGTATGTGAGTTTTTAAATGCCTTGAATGTGGGAAATGCATTATAAGTGATAAATATGATCCGAATGTAAGCCTATGCGGCAGGGTCCTGCTATTTATTGTTTTACTCTGTACAGCACCATGTACATTAATGGTGCTATATAAATAAATAATAATAATAATAATTAGTAAATTCTCAGCATTTATAATGGGTTTCTAAGAAAATACACTGATTTAGAAAAATGTGAGAATTAATATAGATTTTGTCACATAGTTAGTTACAACAATCTCTTTGACAGACTCCTCGGTATTCAGTCACGCACAGTCTTCCTCTGCTGTTAATTTAAGCGGAATTCAAGATTTGTCTCGGAATAAGAACATAGTGAGACCAGTTGCTTTGCCTGTGCAACTTGTAGGAAACACATTTGCCACAGGTAATATGACTTCCCAAGAGTTCAGGAGGGCTAGGAGAAAGCTATCTGAGTGTGTGAGAAAACGTGGCCAACTTTCTCAAATTTGTAAAATACTTTCAAAACATAATTCTTTCAAAACATGAAATCTGTTTACTGTATAATCTTTTTCTGCAATAAATCAAACAAAGGTGCCTTAAACACTCAAATGTTTGAGATATTTCTAAAATCTTGCTCTTATCACATGAGGGTTATAAGGTGTTTCATCTTTCTACATGCTATTTTTATAATAATCATATTGGGCTGTGTGTGTGTGTGTGAGAGAGAGAGAGAGAGAGAGAGAGAGAGATGTCAGTTTATTCTATCTATCTATCTGTCTATCTGTCTGTCTATCACATTTATATCTTGCCTTTCCTCCCAGTAGCGAAAGGTGGTGTATGTCTTCTCCCTCTTCCTTTTATCTTCACAACAGCTTTGTGAGGTAGGTTAGGTTGAGAGAAAATGACTAGCCCAAGGTTACTCAGCTTCCTAGGTCCACACTATCGTCACTATGTCATACCACCTCTTGTCATTGACAGACTAATAGTGGTGTGTAGCAATTTATTTAATAATAGATGCATTGTGGCGTCTGTCAAACATCTGGTTTTCATATTTGGCCTCTAGTTGGCAATGAGGGGTGCTAAGTCTCAAAAGGGAAGAGTGCCCAAAGCCCCCTGGAAAGGAGAAGGGTGAGGACTTTAAGATCTCTCCTCCCCCTTCAGTGGTTACATAGCCTACCATCAAGTGAAGCCCTGGTTTCACATCCTGCAGCAAAGGAGGGGCGATCAGGAGCCCCCTCCACCAAACCTTACTCTAGGGGTGGGCAACATATGGCTGCTTATACCCCCTCCTGCCAGCCCCCATTGTCCCCCCAATTTTTTTATTTGTTTAATATATTTATATCCTGCCTTTTTTCCTCCAAGGAACCCAAGGTGGCATGCATAATCCTCCTCCTCTCCATTTTATCCTCACAACAACAACCCGGTGAGGTAGATTGGTCTGAGAGTCTGTGAGTGGCCCAAAGTCACCCAGTGGGTTTCCATGGCCATGTGGGGACTAGAACCTGGATCTCCTGACTCCCAGTCCAACACTCTAGCCACTACGCCACACTTTTTAAAAAGTTTAACAAGAAAGCCAGGGTCAATATTTATTTATTTTATTACATTTATGTACCGCCCCATAGCCAAAGCTCTCTGGGCGGTTTACAAAGTGAACATTAAAAACAATTATACAATATATATAGTGATTGTGAAGTGGTCAGGTGGAAAACCAGCAACTGTGCAGCAGCCCACAGGAGACAGGATCTGTGGGGCAAAAATGCCTCCAGACCTCCCTAAGTTGCCCACTCTTGCCCTACTCCCATCCAAGCCCACTGATATGAATGATTTTTTTTAGAGCAACAGTACTTAGTGGATTTCATTCTCTCTTGGCTTTTAAGGGTAATTTTGCATATCCAAATTCATATCTGAGTAATTGTCTAAGTACTAAATTACCTTTTGGTGAAATAGTAACTCAGACTATGTACACTTCGTGGGAGTAAAACATATTGAACTCAATGGGTATTACTTCCGAGTAAGTCTGCATAGGATTGCAGTGTAAAGTGCTAATTATGTTTATGCTTTCTTAAAAAATCAAGGTAGAATCCAGACTTAGATAAACTTAAATTGGGCACATTGAAATCCACAGGACTTAAGCTGGTCAAGATTTAATTCAGTGGGTCTATTCTAAGCCTGGATCCAACCCATGTTAAAAGGAATGGCCATCTTTAATCCTTTTTTTTTTAATTACCTAATGGCCAAGAACCAAAATAGCCTTTCAAAAAACCCACATTTTGACTTTTCATTACAGTTGGCTTTCACTGATTAATTAATGCAATTAAACCTTACAACCTTCATCCTTCTTTGTATTAATCATAGCTGAATTTTGTGTCTCCTATCAATTTCTAAAAAAACGTGTCAAGGGAATTTTACTAGACTGTCACTCCTCTTTTTTTCTTTTCCCCCCAGATAACCTCAAAGTATTTCATAGCTTGTGTTAGGTCGGGGTGGTTGGGTGGGGGAGAAGAAGCCCTACACCAAATTGAGATGTGAATTTTGTACACATTGTTTGATCATCTTATTGTAGCCTTCCTTGATGTTGCCATACAATAGTCACCTAAAGAGCACTCTGTGTTTTGTTGCATTCAGCTCCCCTGTCCCTGCGTGCCACTGATGTTGCTGGTGGCAACAACAACGGAGGAAGGACAAATGTGATGAGCTCTACCATCTCCCGACCTATGCCTCACTTGATGTCTCCTGGCTCTAGCTGTGTATCTGGGGAACAAGGTAATCACCATACCAAAAGAGCCCCTCTGAATTTGTCACTATTTAGTTTCAACATAACCTCATGACTCCAGTGTTGATCAAAACGTTAACCAGAGTTTTGAACAGGAATGCTGAATTACATTGGGTTGACCTGGAGAAGAAACAATATCTAGGCTAGAGGTGTTCAACCTCAGATCCAGGGACCAAATCCGGCTCTTCTGGAGTTCCAGTCTGATCTTCTAGGGTTCCCCCAGATGGCTCCACTCCTTCCCTCAACAACCAGTCCCAGCTTTTGTGTAGCTTTTTCCACATTCTAAAAGGTTGAAAGGTCTCTCCTGAGGTTTAGTTACTGGCAGTAAGTGCTTTAAGCTAAAATATGCTTGTATTTTTGGCACCCTTCCTTTTGGCTTCAGCCTCACCTGGTGCTGGATTGCAGCTCCTGAAAGATGGTTCCTCACTCCTGATCTTGTATAACCGCCTGCTCAGTGCACTGACAGCATTCCTGACATCCAGCGTCTGCTTAAATACAGTGGAGACTGGTGTCTCCGATTTCAGTGGGGTTGTGAATTCGCTCTGGGTTTCTATCAAACTCTAAAGGAGCTATCCAAGATGCTGAACCCCCACCATGGATAGCTCCTTTAGTGTTCTGGCTGGTTTTGATTGAAACCCAGAATGGATTCACAGCCCCACTGACATTGGAGCCACCAGCCTCTAGTGCTTAAATACCTTCAGCAAAGGAGAACCCACCTCCTTTGGAGGTGTGTATTCCACTACCGAAGAGTGTTCACTGTTGGGGAGTTTCTAATAAAGGATCTTTGTTCTAATAACGGATCTAGAACAGCTTACACAAGAGTGTTTCTCAGGGAAGTAAACATTATTTTGGAAAGAGTACTTCCTAAAAATAATCCTGTCTGTATAGTACAGTCTGATGCACTTTTAATTAGAACTAAGTTCCAGTATGACTAATAGAGCTTATTCCCCAGTAAGACTATTTAGGATTGTGGTCCTAGCCTGCTTTCTAGAAAAGATACTACCGTTACTTGCTTCTAGCAATGGGGTGAAAATCCACCTGGGCCTGCGAGGGCAGTGGACGCCCCTGTGTCCGGCCTTCCTGGGCCCTGATCGATGCACCTAGCAATTTTTCGCCCCATTGCTGCTGCAGGATGAAGGGGGTGCAGGTCTGGGTGGAACACACTTCCACCCTGACTTGCACACGCCCTTTGTCCTTTCCCTTGTAGAGGGAGAAAATATGCAATTTCCCTAGCCTTGGGAAATTGTGTTTCTCTTTCCCCCTCCACTGAAGAGGGGCTTAAAGGCCCTATTTACAGAGCCTTTAAGGCCCCCATTGTCAGGGGAGCAGAAAAGTGGAGGGGGGGGAAATAAGAGGGATTTTAAGATTAAGAGGGCCTTTAAAAATAAGAGGACCCTTAGATTAAGAGGGCCTTTAAGGGCACAATTGGCACAGGGTTGGGGAGGCAAAGCGTGCTTTCCGGGACCTCCAGCAAGTGAAAATGTTTTAATTGAAATGTGTTCTATCCACAAATAAGGCTGATTAGGGTGAAGGTTTCAAGCAATTTCGTCCCAAACTGTTCAAGGCCTTAAAGGTCAAAACCAGCATTTTAAACACACTGGTCATCAGTGCAGCTGACACATTATAGGCGTTACATGAACTAATTGCCTTGCCCGCACCAGTACTCGGGCAGCAGCATTCTGCGCTAGCTGAAGCTACTGGACTATTCTCAAAGGTTGCCCCATGTCCCACACATTACAGTAATCCAGCCTGAGCGATATTAGTGGCAAGGTCCATCCTGTCCTGATAGGGTTTCAGCTGACGTACCAGCCTAAGTTGGTCAAAATACCCTTGGGCACTGCAGCCACCTTGGTTTCCGCAGTTAACTCAGAGTCCAGAAAGTCTCCCAGACAACGCACTTGGACTTTTAGGGACAGTTGTAAACCTCCTTTCAGAGTAGTTAGTTTCCCAACCACAGTACCTCCATCTTGTCTGTATTAGGTTTCAGCAGCAGGGAGGTGATTTTTGTCGATTTCTCCTTTCTCCCTTGTTGCCTGTCATGCTGCTCCAGAAGGTTTCCCAGTCCTCCAGACCAGCTTCTGGAGGCTGCTAAGGAGAAGGAGGAATTGCAAAGATTGCCTCTCTGATCCCTTCCTCCAACATGAGTGGAACTCTAGTAAGCACCAACTCTCATCCAGCCCAAAGAGTGCAGGAATTATCGGTGCTTGTCAAAGCTCATGTGGAATTCTGGTTTGGATCAAATGTCTGTGAGCTTCTGTAGGTCAATGTATTATCATATGTGTTAGATGCACTTTGAGATTTGGCTGCAATCTACTACAAGTGAATAAAATTCTTTGTATTTGTGACCTGCATTTTCCATTTTACAATGAATAAACTGTCTCCTTTTTTGCTGCCTCATTAGTGGTTTTCTGTAACTAACGTTTTATAGCAATGAAAAGTTGGCCCAGTGCAAAAAGTCACTGTGTTTATTTGGACAAACTGTTTCTTTACACCAAACTCCAGTTGCGAATTATGATTTCGTTTCTCTTTAAATAAAAATATATCCAAAAGTCAACTGCGCTGTATTAGGGTAGACTCTCACATTACCCCTCTTCTTTTTGTGTGTGTTCATTTATTTCTACCCAGCATCCATGGCCAGTTCTGGGCCCCCAAAGAAACGACACCGAGGATGGTCTCCTGGATCCCCAGTCCCTCCTCCCCCTGGTTTAGTTGTGCCTGTTCCTGCCATCCGGCCTCTTCCAAGAGCAGGCAAGATTCATGTGTGTTTGTTCAATCAGTACAACTTGGTGACACTCCATTATCACGTACTATTTATTTATTACATTTGTATCCCACTTTACCTCCCAGGAGCTCAAAGCTGTGTAGATAGTTCACCCCTCCTTTTACCTGACAACAACCCTGTAAGATAGGTTGGGCTAAGAGATAGTAACTGAGCCAAGGTCACCCAGTGAGCCTCAAGACTGAGTGGTGCCCTTTGAACCTGAGTCTCCCTATTCTTAGTCTGACATTCTAACCACTTTCCCACACTGGTTTACTTGCAGAGGACATCTCTTAGGTGCTGTGGCATGATTCTTGTTTAAACCCATCTCAAAGTGTTATCAAAAGTGTTCATAGATACAGTTACTGAGATGGATAAGTTAGCTGGGTCAACAGCAGCATCAGTCATAACCCCCTTTCTCCACAATTATGGAATTGGATGGTCACTGGGGCATTTCGCACATACAGCAAATCGCGTTTTTTGTCATGCACCCATGATATGCCATGCATGAGTGGGAGTAACTGACCATGCTGCATCCTGTGTGCTCCTCACTTCCACTTTTAATCAACAAGCTATGATTGGCCAGGTGGTAGGCTATGAGCATGGTGTGCGCACCTGGTGTGCTGGGTTATTTAGGGGTTAAACAATAAACCATGTGTGCGAAGCATGGTCACTGGATGGGCACTTCTTCTAAAGTGATGCTGGCTAAATGCATGCACAACTCAGCAGTTTTGAAAACTCGTGGGCATGTGCATCTGTGCACCCCTATATGCTTATAAGAATGCATGCCTTCGATGTGCTATTTTTGTGATGATAGTTTGGAATTACTGTGTGTGAATTTCAGTAGCAAAGGATGTCTAATAAAACACTGTTAAATTTAGTGTGCACATCACTAGAGTGAGGGTAAAACTGGAAATATCATTTGAAATCCACCTATTAAGCTTTGAAATTATACCATATAGGCACACACAAGATTTTAATTCTGCTTTGTAGGAGAGGTGGGATAGCTCATTTCAATGGGATAGCTTTGAAATGTGGTGTTGGTGCGTATCAGTATTCCAGATGAATCTGGTGTATGTGTGATATACAAACCTGTATAAAAGCAAAGCAATTTTTTTTTTAATGCTGTAGCTTCAGCTAAACCACAACCCCATTTCTTTCCTGTACTATGTCTAGTTTATTACAAGTCATTAATGAAGATTCACAATTACATGCAAGATAAGGTTTATATCTAGTTCTTAAGAGGCTTTTGGGAGCCTTGTTTAACTGCAAAAACCACTGTGGCTCCTTCATGTCTAAAGCTTGTTTGTGACTTCAGAACTATGTAAACCAACATTCTACTGGGCTTTGAGATTGCAGCCCAGGTTTGGCTATCTAATCTGCATACCATAGGTCATAGGTTAGTATGGGCTCCCATCCTTTCTTTATGCTGACAGGTAGCACTGCAAGGTGACCTCTGTGGACACCTGGAGCCCAGCACTGGGCTTTGTGGGAAGATGCATATGCAGCCTTTTCTCTGTAATTTCTCCTCCTCTCAGCAGCAAACAATAGAATAGCTCTTTTTTGAAAGGTCACTTGCTTTACGGGGAGGAGTTAAGGAAGGATATTTGGGTCTTTCTTTAAATTCAATGTAGCTACAAAAGGAAATGCAGATGTATTTTGAATTTTATTGTGTTTAATGATTGGCAGGAATGGGAGGGGACTTCTTTCCCCTTAAATTGTTCATAGGGACAAATCACAGTATGAGCCTTTTCGTAATGAGAGTTTTTTTCTCCTTTCTGTATTTTTATAGAGCCTCTTTTGTCAGTCTCAGTTCCTCAATCAATGTTAACTGGAATTTTACAGCCCCAGCCCATCCCTGCAGGGGAGACTGTAATAGTTCCTGAAAATCTGCTGAGCAACTCAGGAGTCAGACCAGTGATTCTAATAGGTAAGCTTCACAATATGAAATAAAACAATCTACACCTAAGTAATTTGCCTGAAGTGCTGTTTTTTGGATTAAAGTTCTGATATCTAAATATTGTGTCCATCTCTCACTTGCTTCAAATGAGTTCAGTAGATTGCTTAAACAATGTTCATTCCATTTTCTTGAAAAACTCATTTACGTTCCCAGAGTGGTGAAAAGCAGTCTGAGCATGACAGAGGATCAGTCTGAAAGCGACATCCTGTGTTAACTGCAGAATGTTTATCGTTAGAAATCTGTAGCTCAAGCCTAACAGAAAGAAATCTTGTGTGGGTCATTTTGGCCCTTTAGTGAAGAATTCAAGGAAATAAGCTTTTTGCACAGGTTGGGAAATATTTTATCCTTGGCATTGGAATTATGTGGAGATCTTAAGAATTTGAAAGCATTTTTGTGTGATGACTTAAGAATCCAATTTGGAACTGACCAAAACAAATCCTCTTCTTTTTGATCCCTAACCCTCAAAACCTTCATGCTAAATGTCAAACAGTAAACGATAAAACTGAACAACTGCATTTTTAGGAAAGCATTTAATTCCATGTTATAAGATTGTCAGGAGCTTATTAGAAGGCTTAGGGTCTCTTTGGTTGTTACTTAATGGAGAGAAATGTCAATTGGAAAAATTCTCAGGCTCCCTTAGTCCCTCCCCCATCTTCTCACTGTAGGGAGAAAGTAATATCTTTAAATGTGATTTTTTTTAATGCAGGGGTGGGGAATCTCAGGCCTGCAGGACAAATCTGGCCCTCCTCAGGTCTCCAGATGGTCATGCCCCCACTTTTCCTGGCCACACTCCTTTTCCCCTGCACCATGTTTTTTCCCTTCTGAAAGTAACTCCTAAAACTCAATGACTGGCAGTAAGAGCTTTAAGCTAAAATATGTTGGAATTTTTGGTATTTTGGCCCCATTCCCTTTCCCTTTGGCTCCACCTACCACTTGAATGTGGTCCCTGAGAACTTCTCTAAAATGTTGTTTGTTTATTTATTTATTTATTTAGTATGTTTCTAATTTTCACAATAACTAATGTTCTCTGGGTGGATAACAGCCAGTTAAAAAATAATTAACTAAACAATAAACAAAATTGAATTCTGCCCTTGGTCTGATGTAATGTCACTATAAACTTTCTGGTGGTGGTAGTGATATTAGTATTTCAGGTGGCAGCTAGGAATGACACTGTCCAAAATTAGGCCCATGCCCCTCACTTGAGGCATCAATCAGGGAACATAAAAGTGTGTCAGCAGCAGCTGTTTTCCCAGGTACATGTCCTGGGAACAGCTGTTGCATCCGCCTTGTACCACATTCCAAGTGATATCCCTGATTAGGGTTCTACTTCCAAGGCTTGTGGCTGGGAAGTGAGCCCCTCATTATAGAGCCTCTTTCCCGTAATGTTTCATGGCTATGTGTCTGAACAAGCATTCTTGGATCATTGCCCCTGCAAGCTTGTCCCATTTAAGAGGCAGCTGGACAGCCATCTGTCAGGGATGCTTTAGGGTGGATTCCTGCATTGAGCAGGGGGTTGGACTTGATGGCCTTGTAGGCCCCTTCCAACTCTACTGTTCTATGATTCTATGATAAATGGCAGGAACTTTTCCAAAGCAGGAATCCTTTGTTACAAGTAGAACCTGGCCAGCAGCTTCTATTTTTAGTCAGTTTTTTTCCTATGGTGTGTGGGGAATGATGGAATGCCTCCCAGCTACCTATTTTCTTTAGGAATAAAATGGTCCTATCAGAAACTTGCATTTTGCCGTGTGTGTGTGTGTGTGTGTGTGTGTGTGTGTGTGTGTGTGTGTGATTTTGTCACATAAAATGGTATGCTAGGGCC
Source organism: Elgaria multicarinata webbii (assembly GCF_023053635.1). Taxonomy (NCBI): domain Eukaryota; kingdom Metazoa; phylum Chordata; class Lepidosauria; order Squamata; family Anguidae; genus Elgaria; species Elgaria multicarinata. Next base: position 56,834,753 of record NC_086177.1, read on the forward strand.
CTCCATGGCAGGCTGGGGTACTTACTTGCAGGTAATTTCCCATAGACCTGGTCACATGGAGTACGGAAACTTAACTGAAACTGGAGGGGCCAATAGAAAAATAGAATCCGGATGCAGATACAGCCTAAGTCTCACCCTTTGCCAGCTTTCAGTTCAGCTTAGAGCTGTCCTCCTTGGGCATATTGTCACAATAAAATTAAAGGACCAAAGGTACCTATGGTTGTATCCAGTGGTGGTGTTCCACTGATAGAAGCAGTTCCATCAGTGCAACTAGGAAGGGGTCCCTGCACATCTGGGGGTATTTATTGAGCTGGAATTTCAATCAGAAAATATTAACAAAGAATAAACCACAAATTCATATGCATTTTTGTATGCAATTTTCCTTAATATGAACACATTTTCACCTAATACCTGCTTTTTGGACACTGTTTCCCCTGTGTACGCATTTTTGATTGGAGAAATATATCCTCAAGAAATACAAAAATTGAAGGATAATTTAATTCAAGTTCACATGTTGGTTCAGGAGGTGCGATTCAACAGGTTGGTTCGTGTTAAACAGGTTGGTTCATATTAAAATGCCAATCAAGCAAATTCCACGCTTCCTCCTTAGTTTCAGATGCATATTCATGAAGGTAAACTTGCATCTGGAATCCTACAGCGGTGGCAGAGCTGATAGGGATCTGTGTGATTTGGAGCAGAAGAAGTGACAGTTTGGAAAAGGTTATGCTCCTCTTCCCCTTTTGCTCCGCTTCTCAAAATTGCACCTTCTCAAAACTGTTGTTAATTGAAAAACCAAACAACAGTCAGGGCTTCCGCACATGAGTTGTGTGTGATATGAAGTTTGCCCCCCAATAACATACATTCATTCTTCCCATACTACATATCAGGCAACTTTCCATATCACTTTAAGAAATGTTGGATGCATATTTGTGAAAGGTGTCTAATGCATGTTTGTGACAGCAGCAGCAGTGGAACTGGGTTGTGGGTGTGAAAACTATATCTTATTTAGAAATACATGCAAGTGTGTTCTCCTTCCTGCACTATATTTGCACATTTCCACCTTTGAGCATTCCTGTGTCACTCGCCTATGCAAATACCCTTTAGAAACCAGAGTGCAGAACACAGAATAACGGGCTCAAGTTACAGGAAGCCAGATTCCTTCTGGATCGCAGGAAAAACTTCCTGACTGTTAGAGCAGTACGACAATGGAACCAATTGCCTAGGGAGGTCATGGGCTCTCCCACACTAGAGGCATTCAAGACAACCATCTGTCAGGGATGCTTTACAGAGGATTCCTTTATTGAACAAGGGGTTGGACTTGATGGCCTTGTAAGCCCCTTCCAACTCTACTATTCTATGATTCTATGAACTACAAAGCCTCTGCAGTGCATTGGAGGCGTCCAGATCACCATTTGGTATTGACTGGACTATTACCCCCTCTTTTATTACTCCTTTATTATAATAATTCTGATTCAAATAGATTACAGTTATTGCAAGATTGTTTTGAAATAGCTTGATTGGAATTTGTCTTTTTCTTTTTGAAGGTTATGGCACTTTACCCTATTTCTATGGGAATGTTGGAGACATTGTAGTAAGTCCCATGTTAGTGAATTGCTACAAGATTCCTCACCTGGAAAACAAGGATTTGGATCTTTTTGGATTGACTGGGAGTCAGTTACTAAGTGTGGAGAACATGATTATTTTAACAATACAGTATCTTATCCGGTTAGGTAAGGCATTACAAATAAGAATTGATTTGATTTTGCATGTAAAAAATCAATAGTTCCATCTTCTATACTTTATGCTGGAGAGAATAAACTTAAGAAGAATGCTGGATTTAGAAAATGTTGGTAACTCTGCCTCCTTTTGAAAGTAACTTCCCTTTGGGGAAAAGACTTTATCCTGAAATTCGAATCTGACATTTGTTCAGTGTCAAACCTTCAGTCACAGCCACCCCTTTTCAATCAAAAAGCTTTCAGCTGTGGTGCATGACAATTGTTTTAGGGACAGTATACAACCATTGACATGAAAATGAGATCTTGTGTGTAAATGTAAACACACAAATGCAGCTTCCCCCAAACTCTCTGCCCTCCAAATGTGTTGTACTAAACTCACACCATCCCCAGCCATCATGAGCAATTTCCATGCTGTCTGGCCTGGTGGGATTTGTTGTCCAACACATGCAGAGGACACCATGTTGGAGAAGGCTGCACCTCCATGCTGTCTGGGAATGATGAATGTTGTAGTCTAACACACCTGGAAGATGCCAGGTCAGTGGATGTCATATGGCCATGGTATTTAGTGACATTAAGAGTTATAGTCCAAAACATTTGGAGGACACCAGCTTAGGGAAGGCTGATTTGGAGGGTGAGGATTAGGACTCCTCTTTCTGCTTGTACAAGGCAGCAGTTCCAACACTGTTTCCATTCCTCTGTCATTTGTAGTCCTAGGATTATTTTTCTGAGGGGTGGGGCATGTTAAGGAGACAGGCAGAACTCACTCAAGCACATGTTTCTCCTGTGTTAATGCAAATGCCTACCTGGCTGAAGATTTGAGCCTTTGTAATCTAACACAGATTGTTCACTCGTTGCAAAATTATCTGACTCATCATTGGAAATGCACCAGCATTCCTTAGTGATTAGAGATTCCCTCCCTACTATGGTTAACCTGTATTTGTAAAGGTATTAATGGCTAATGTTAGAGAACTGAAATGCCCTTGAACTCTCTTGTGAAATCAAAAGCACACATTCATGCCTCATGACCACATGCAAGCAAAACACCTTCGCATAGGTACCCAGGTACATAATCCCACCAAAATCTTTCAAGTGTTGTAAAAAGAATCTATTTTAGGACCATTTTCTATCCATTAGAGCTGCAGTGATATTTTATGAAGTTCTCTCTTTGAAGAGCAATTTAGTGTTCCACTTTAAATCAATTTAATGTTCCACATTAAAGCAGTTTTGATTGGCATATTTACCCGCTCCACACAAAGATCCGAAGACAGGGCAAATCTAGTTTAATACATTTGCCAAGCAAGTTTTTTTTTATACTTGCTACCATTTTGTCTGCCTTCTTCCTTGCAAAAGTGCACTGGAGGATCATAGTTTGATTTTCAGCAGATCCTAACATGCTCTGCCTGTGCTCCCAAGATTTTACTGTGACACCTTTTGTCTTACATTTTAAAGAAAGGTTTAAAACCAATGATTCATTGTCAAATGTTGGGAGGGAGCAAAAGTGAAAAACACCCCCAATAAAAGGGAACATGCACTAAAGACTTAGGCCGTAGCTAGACCTAAGGTTTATCCCAGGATTGTCCTGGGGTCAAATCTGTTCATCTAAGTGCCACACAGGGCACAGAGGAAATTAATTGCTATTAAAGCTTGACCTTTGTACTTTTTCAAAGTTTCAAAATTTTCTGCATGCCTATACTGCTTAAGCCTCAGTTTAAAATAAGGATGAGCAAAATCAGTTTGGTAGATCTCTAGTAATAAGCTTTACATTACTGTAGTCTTATATAAGATGCCTTATGTATGTGTATGTGTCTCTCTGTATCTATGTATAAAAATAGTTAAACACTGCTGCATTCAAGTAGACTCTGGATCCTAGGATGTAGCAGTCCCATAAGTTTGTATGACTCATTAAATGGTGGGAAGTGGGAAAATGATTTAAATTATGTCCATCTATCTATCTATCTATCTATCTTTCACATTGTTGCCATTTTATATGCTTACACACAGAGAAAGCAATGTTTCTCTAGCTTTATACTCAAAGCAACATACAAGACAGGCTTATACATAATATTATAAAAACTGCAGTTGAAAAAAATAAAAGGGAACAAAATACCATGAATCATTATGAAATCAAAACATAGCAAAATAAATCTCAACTGAAAGATGCATCAACACGTGAAAGCTCTGGTGGCAGACAGAAGTAAAAGATGGAGCCTGGTAGATAACTTTTCAAAGCTATTTCCATGTTGTCAGTTATAGAGCCTTTCTACATGAGGTTTTTATTGTGTGCTCATGATAGTTCATTCTCGGTAGTTTGTGGGTCCTTTACACGTTGTCATCCTCCAAGGTTTTTCCGGTGCTTTGCAACCATTATCACTTTTTTTTCCTAATGAGGAAAATCTGTTATTATTTAGAAATGGTGGAATGAGAGTCTTGTGTAATTGTTCAATTCTGTTATACCACATCGCCATCTAGTGAATGTATAATGAAATATATAGAAAGGCAGAGAAAGAAAACTTTCAGATGAAGCATGTGTAAAGGAGCCAATCTTAATCCTGCAAAGAATCCAGAAGAAGAAACTTTGATAAAAGTGTAGGATAAAAGCCTCATATAGAAAACTCATAAGGGTAGTTAAAAACATACAGAAATGATATAGGGTCAAACTATATGTTTTGTGGGATTCCTTCCTTCCTTCCTTCCTTCCTTCCTTCCTTCCTTCCTTCCTTCCAAAGCAGACTTGGGGAGTAGGCAATTTGAATTAAAGCCATGGTGTGACTAATGAAACTACACAGGTCTGCTTGATTATTTTTTTAAAAAAATGAAAAGCATTCTCATGGGTATGTGTCTGCACATTTTGGGGGCATTTTTGTGCTTAAATTTCCACCCTCAGCTACTTTTTCTATTGTAGTGTACCAGAGGTATATTTAGAAAAGCTTTGTTTCCTGGCTCAAAATTGCTGTCTCCTGAAGCTTCCCACCCCACCCCACCCAACTAAAAGACACACACCCTGTCAGAGGTTTGTTACAGGCATTTGTGCATAACATGTACTTTCCCTTTGTGGTGCCTCTGTTGGCAGATCAACAGTGGGCAGGTATGCAGGCTGCTCTTGCTGTTAGTCAATGCTAAGCCAGGAGCGCTGTCAACTCATTGGGTGTCTCTCAAAATCTGAGAGCAAGTGTCATCCTTGTCCCTGTTTAGGTATCTCCTGTTCCTTGTATCAATCTTCAAAGCTGCTGTCAATACGCAGTGCAAACTCTTCCTGCAGACGTGATAATGGATTTTTTGGCAGACTATCAGCTGTTTACTATGTGAGGCTTAATATTTTTCCCTGCTGCAACTTTGGGTGGAGCTATATGAGGAATAGCTGACATTTTGATAGTCTGCTCAAAATAATAGTTTGTTTTAGTCAGATTTTTATAGCCCTGGCAAGAAAGATGTTTCCTTCACAGCAGGACACACAGTTCATCCATGCTGAGCAATTCTAAGTAGTATCGATGTCACTGGGACAAAGTTTAAACTTGAGCTCTGGTTTCTCAAAATGTGAGGAGCAAGCAGCCTCTTAACCTGGTCTGGCTTACAGCAGAATTGCTTTATACAGCGAAAGCGTGGCAACATAGCATTTAGTATTGGAGGCAATAAACATAGGATAGAGCCAGTTTAAAAGGAGTTCAAATCAACTTACTTCATTAGTGGTTTTATATATATTGTCAGAGAAAGCTATCTAACACTGTTTAACTATGAGCAACCCCTAAGGCTTTGTGTGTGTGAGTGTAAGTGAACAAAGGAATGAGATAAGGTTACTTGTTTCCTCTCTAAAGAGACTGCATGGCGCTTGCTGCAGAGGAGGAGGAGGAGGGAAGAGGAAGGATAGGGAGCAGAAAATAGGAACTGATCAAGCTATAGGACATTCTCTATCACCTCCTAGCGTATGGAAGCGTGTGGAGTTGTTCCTATTATCCAACATTAGTTTGGTCTGCCCATCAAAGCCCTGTGAGGAAAACAGGGGCAGCCTGTCATGCTCTAGCGAGCCTCTTAAGGTGCAGCCAGTTAGTTTGTGGAGAGTAAATGCTTATTGCGATGTTCTGAGAACATCAATAGAGAATTGCCAAAACAAGTCTTTCCCTGATAGTGAATGACACTACTGTTTGATTCGTCTAGAGCAGTGGTCTTCAACTGATGGGTCGCGACCCAAAAGTGGGTTACGAGATCAGTCGAGCTGTTGCCACCATGTTGGGCATGGGGGAAATTGTGAGAGTGGGTCCCATATTACAGGTGGGGTGTCTGAGGTGGGTCTTGGGTCTGGACCCCTTGAAGACCACTGATTTAGAGCTAACTGAAATTTTACGTAGGTCTATTACATACTGCAGTGCCACTATTTGGAAAGACAGAAAACACAGTAGTGGGTAAGAATCATGCGCTTACATGTCTCAAAAGTTCACCTTGGAGGCAAAGTTGGCCACGCTGGCTGGAGATGATACTTCAACATATATGGAGGTAGGGAAGGTTGCAAAATGTATGGGATATTTCTCAAACATTAGGCAAGCCTTCCAACAGAGTTGCAAACTTGCTAGGGCAGGTGCGTGTTTCACTCCCATGTCTGTCCTTCCACAATTGCGTGAATATCAAATGGGATGATAGAAGTATAGAACTGCCGCCGCCTCCATCCCTGTCAGTGTAACATAAGACATTGGGCATGTCTAGACCTGGGGAGGGGGAGGATCTCGTGATATGGTGATCGCGAGATCCTCCCCCTCAGTCTACACGCGGCGTGTGGCGCCCCAGCAGGAAGAGGACGTCGCACTTGCCATTTTGTTTTTTATCAAAAATAAGCACACGAGCACTCCATCGCTAAGGTAAGTTGTTGTTGTTTTAAAAAAGATCCCACTCCCACCTCCATCCCTGATGGGCACGGAGCTCCTGAAGAGCTCCATGCCCCGTGCCTGGTTCCTGGCTCCTTCTGTTTACTTGCGAAGAGTAAGGGAAGAAATCGGGACAGCTGCCCACACGTCCCGCTGTCTTGGGACAATCCCGAGACAGCGGGAAAAGTCAGGATTAAAGCCATCCCGGCTATCCCGGGGAAAGGGAGGGATCATCCTCCCACACTAGAGGCCTTCAAGAGGCAGCTGGACAACCATCTGTCAAGGATGCTTTAGGGTGGATTCCTGCATTGAGCAGGGGGTTGGACTCGATGGCCTTGTAGGCCCCTTCCATCTCTGCTATTCTATGATTCTATCCCTCCCTGCCCCTGGGATCCCCTGTGTGTCATGTGGACACACAGGGATGATCCCGGGGCAATTCCTGGGATAATCCCTCGTGTAGGCATGACCCAAGTGGCTGTCCAGTGTTCCGTTTCTTTGCTTTTGGCCAATGGGAAACCTGCCAATTTCTCCCTCTTCCATGTATCCCTGAATCGATGCTGTACTTGATCATTATGAACCCATGCAATCGAAACACTGGTGTGCCATTTGCAGGGCAGAAGCGCTTTGCAGAAATGTGCAGGCAGAGAAAATAGCCCCAGGTGCAACTCTTACAAGCCACAAGTTATTCCCTACCCTCAATCTTCCTGTGCCAAAGTGAATAATCTCTGCCAGCCAGTTCATGTTTCTTATATGATCTTTACTGTGGCTGATGTGCACACATACACACACACATACACATCATGATGTGTTGGTGTGTGTAGGTGTGTTTTAACTGGAGAAGCTTCCTGTGATAAATGTTGAGTCCTGTAGTTTGGCTAATTTTTCCAGCACTCTTACTTGGAAATAGAATGAATCAGACTTTTGATTATACATTTTGTTGCTTTATTTAATGAAAATTGCAGGTCCCGATAAGATACCTCTCAGGGAAGAATTTGAACAGATCATGCTGAAAGCTATGCAGGAGTTTACTCTAAGAGAGCAGTCTTTACAAATGAGTGCTCAGTGCATCTCCTTGTCGCCGGCTCAACTCCCATGGCTTGCCAGGTTAATTGCCAGCGTCTCCCAGGACATGGTGCATGTGGTGGTTACACAGAATTCCCTGGCTGAAGGCATTTCAGAAACACTGCGATCTGTGAGTGAAATGAAGCACCAGCAAAGGCTGCCAGATTATGTGGTCACAATCTGCACATCGAAGATCAGAGGAAATGAGTTCTGTGTGGTCGTTTTAGGTGGGTACCTTTTCTCCATGGAAAGTCAGAGCCCCAAGGTGATACTTTTTATTGACCCTGCTTTCATTGGTGAAACAGGATGGAGGTGTCTGTCTCAGCAGCCTCTTGAAAAACTAAGACACAGTCATAAGATTAGCATAAGTACACATGTAACTGCGCTGCATTGCTTAGCAAACACCTACATTTCAATATCCCTCTTGTTGCTGTTATCTGTCCTTTTAAATTTTGGAATTAGAATGCTTCTGTTTCTTTGCAATCTCTCTGTAATCCTGAGTAACATTCATTTCCATTATGAATCAGGCAGGTTTGTTATTAATTTATTTGGGTATAGATTGCTTTACACACAGCTATTCATGCTGCTATCAGAGAAGTAGCCAATTTAAAAAAATTAGATTTGTGTGCCATCCAACTGGCAAATGCCAAACAACAGCAATATGACATTAATATTAAACATTATATTAAACGTTAATTTAAAAAAAAAACATTGAAAACAGCAGTAAATTTAATAATCAAGCGACAGATTAAATACTAAATGCCTGCTTAAAAAGGAAGGAACCTGATGTCAATGAAGACATCAGGCGGACTTCCATGGAAAGGGCATTCCACAGCTGGGGACCACTGTAGAAAAGGGTTTTTTTTCCTGGTAGCCACCCAGTGCACCATTGTGGGCAGTGGCACCTGGAGAAGAGCCTCCAAAGGTGATCGTAGCAATCAGGCAGGAACATATGGAAGAAAGTTCTCCTTCAGATACATTGCAGTATGTTGCAACTGCTCTGTTTTTCGAGGTAGTTGCATGGTTTGCTCCTTTCATGATCTATATGGCTCATTGCTGCTTCCTTAGGCTTTTATCTTAACCACAATTCCCAAGATTGCACACATGCACTTGAGGTTTTCTCTTTGTACTTCCACTTCAGCCCCCCCTTCCTGATATTGCCAAATCCATTTTTAAACTGCTTGTTTAAAAGCTGGTTTGGCAATTAGGGTATGAGTGTGGGGAAGGCTGGGTGTGGATGACTGTTAGCAAAGAAAAAGAAAATAAGTAAAGCCCTAGGCGACTCTTCTGTTTCCAGAGCCATGAACTGCAATAGCTTCTTACCCGCATTAATATATTCAGGATCACGGGTCCTGCCTGCAAGAAGAAACAGGCAAATATTCATTATTTTCTGATTTTTCTTCAGAACTACATTCTTTTCCAAAATATGTTTCTCCCCCCCATTTTCCCGTCAGCTATAAGACACTTATGCTCATTGCAGTGCTTCTCAGGATGGCTGCCTGTAGTGTACCTTGAACAATTAAGTTACTGGGCCTGTTTAGACATCACGTTAACCCATGGTTGTGCCACTAACCTTTTTGCAGCAAATGGTTAGTGAGCATGTTTAAACCATGGTTATGTAGCCACCATTGTTAGGAATCGTTCACATGACACGCTAAGCCATGATTCACATAACACGCTAAGCCATCATGTTTAGCTCAAAATGCTTAATCACCATGGCTTAGCGGATCATCCGAACATGGTCATTGTGTTGTATAAGTCTACCATCCTATACCTGTTCAAAATGGAGAGGTTCTGTGAAATATTGCCTTCCTTCCCATCCCTGTGGTCAGGGATTCATCCTGAAGAAGGGACAAAGTATGCCCCAGGATTCCCTGATGCAGACTGAACTGCAGCTGAAAGGCATGAAAGAACCCTAGAAACGCTACCGTTGGGCAGAAAGCACAGCCCTGTTCCTGATTGACTGAAGAAACGGGAGAGTTGGACACTGAGCAACAGGGTTACCTGGGTGATTTCACGCTCGCAAGAACAGGACTGATCAAGAAAGTCTATGGGCCTGTTCAAATAACACGCTAAGCCATGGTTAATCCACTGACTCTTTTGCAGAAAATGGATAGTGAGCATGTTTAAACCGTGGTTATGTAACTGCCGTGGTTAGGAATGTTTCACACAACATGCTAAGCCATAATGTTTAGGTCAAAATGCTTAACCACCATGGCATAGCATGTTGTCTGAAACAGGTCTATATAAGGTTGAGCTAAAATGTCCACTCATTTTTCCATCCTATTGGTGAATAGCAAATTGGGAGAAGTATTGATTATTTCCAAGGGGGGTCCTATCTCTGTCAAAAGCAGAGCTTCAGAATGACCTGGACATAGTTGTTTCAAGGTACTCTGAGGGTGGTGGTGGTGGTGGTGGTGGTGGTGGTGGCCACCTATTGGCAGCTTCCAATTGTTTTTCTGGGATGTCCCAGAATAATGCTGTTTGGTGGTAGCCACAACAAAAAGTGGTAGCTGCCAGTGAGAACAATGCTACAGCTGTGGCATTCTGTAGCATAAATGGCAGCAACCAACTGGTAGCTACTGAGAGGAGCTCAACCCCCACTGAAGAGAATGGCAACAATAACAACACAAGAAACACGTTGCCACTGTCCTCCATCATGGGTAAGCCTCTCAAACGTCCCGGCCAATTTCTCTTTCCCTCCCCAAAGCATGCCTCCAATTTAGGTTCTTCTTTTCAAAGCCCTCTGCAAATTCAAGCTGAATGTTCTCATGTGAGAACTTTAGGCTCAGCCCTAAATTCTGTTGAATGTCAGAGTGAAGTGTGCCTCCTTTTTTTTTTTAATGCCAATCCTCCCTCCCCTGCATGAAAAGCATAAAAAGCTCTAGTTTTGAACATATTTATATGCTAGAACTCAGCCACAGTTTATAAACTTTTTCCAGTTGACACTTGGACATTTGATAAGAGAGAAATCTGAAAGAATAGGCATGATACACACATGCAGACACTCTCCCATACACATATATCACATTTGTTTAGGCTATTCATTGGTAGAAATTTACAGCCTTGGCGTCTCTAAACTAGCCTTCCCCAACCTGGTGCCCTCCAGATGTGTTGGACTATAAGTCCTATTATCCTCAGCCAGCACAGCTGCCATACTGGATGGGAATGATGGGAGGCATGTAGTCCAACACACCTAGAGGGCATTAGTGTGGGGAAGGCTGACCTAAAAGTAGGGTGACCATATGAAAAGGAGGACAGGGTTCCTGTATCTTTAACAGTTGTATTGAAAAGGAAATTTCAGCAGGTATCATTTGTATATATGGAGAACCTGGTGAAATTTCCTCTTCAGCACAACAGTTAAAGCTGCAGGTGCCCTGCCCTCTTTTAAATCTGGTTGCGTTGAAAAATTGATGAAAGTCAGAAGTTTTTGTTTAGTGTGTGTGTGTGTGTGTGTGTGTGTTTTAACTTAACCAAAATTGGTTGTATGAATTCAGCTCAGCCCTGATATAAATGAAAATTATTGATGTATTTTTCCTTACATAATACTGAATGCAGCCACAATATCTACCATAAATTCCCTGTTTAAGAGAAGTTCCAATTTAATAGAGATTAATTTGATGCATTCATTTGATTGAAATGAATTTGACATTGTCACTCTAGATACAATTATTTTGTCATGTTTAATTGAGTCCTCTACCCTTTCTGAGCAAGTTCTTCCTCTGCACGACTTCTTTTAACCAGAGGAGCACTCACAGGCCAACCTGACCTTGGGATGTAGCAGGCAAAGAATCTGCTAAATTAATATGAAAATACACCCTCCTGTTTTCCGTTCTAATCTAGATGGAGGGATAGGACATGCTCAGAGAATAATTAATTTGTGTTAAGATGTTGTGCTATAACTTTTTGGATCTCTCAGTGAGGTCATTTACAAACATGCAGCCTCTCTCATATGATATGAACCTTTGAAGTTCTCTTGCACTATTTGTGTACACGTGCGACTGCTGTTAATACAGGATAGAATGTAGAAGAGAACTAATTTCAGCGATTGTTAGGTTTGTATTACAGATCTGAGAAATTAAAATACACGCACACACTTTTAGATAATATGTGAAGGTATGTAACTTCTGCAACCTAATTCTAACACATACACATCCCAACAATTTTGGGAAATTACATTCTACATTCCAGATTATTATTTCCAGGGTGGGGAAAAGTGCAGAAAACAAGGAGGTGGAGAGAAATCAGGAGAAGTGGATAGTAGTTTTGGGATTGTGGTCACAATTTGCACAGCAATAAACATTTCTAACTAATCCAATATTTTTCTGTTTCAGAACATGAACTACCAAATAGATTTGGTGAATAGTAGTTAACACTGCTGTCTGCTGCATAGTAGAAGGTTATATAATTTCATATAACCTTACGCCTAGGGTCTTCCAAAATGCTTGGATAAATAGAAGTTCGGAAATATAGGAGTGTTCATCAGATGAGCATTTTATTGCATGCTCACTACTGCTCACTTACGGATGTACGTGCGTCCATTAGACGACGAGGTCCGCCTCCTGCTCTTCCCACTCGTTTTTCTGTAGCAAACTAGACATGTTTTAACCTGACTTTTTAAAAACAACAAGGTGCCGCGATCTCCTGCTTTGTGCAGGAAAAGCAGCGCAATAAAAACAGCCTCAGAATGGGCCATGTTGTGTTTGTTTACTTCCTCTTTCCCCTCCGGGAAGAATGAGGAAGTGCGGAGAAGCGATGGTAAGGAAACATGATTTCCCCCTGTCTGATGACGCTTTTCGTTAGATGAGGCTAAGCTGTCATAGGGCTACACAATGGCTTCCAATCATCAAGGGTTGTGCAATGAGGGATTCTCAGTTGCCTTATAAAGTGCTTATATATGTAAGCCAGTGAATACACATGTACTCTAGGAAAGTAGTTTAAAATTATGCCTGCAAATCTCACTTCACTTGGCCTTTCTGGAGGTCATTAAGAAGACGGGATGAAATACACGAAGGCCTTATATTGAACAGTGTCTGGTGATTTTTCTCTGTCCTTTCTATTCTCTAGGTCAATATCAGGCTAGAGCACTGGCAGAGAGTATGCTTACCGCCAGTGAGTTTTTAAAGGAGATCAGTTATGAGCTCATTACAGGAAAAGTTAGTTTTCTGGCATCACATTTCAAAAACACATCTTTAGGTGAGTGGATTGAAGATTCTGCTGTTACGGCTCTCTGGGTTATAAATCTGACCATTTTCACACATTATTGTTTTGCCCAAGTTAGTTGTTTTCTGACTAAATACAGAGCTGCTTTCATTGTACCTTGAGACCTACTGCCAGTCACTTAAAAAAATCTAAGCAGTTTTGAGACATCATTATATTGGCTCAGGAAAGCTCCATGTTTAGTAAAGGAATAGACATGTGACGTCGAAAGAAGCGGGAGCACGGAGGGAATGAACTTCTTCTCCTCACCTTAAAGTGATCCACAAGTTTCTTCCCAATGTGTGTTTATGTAGAGAGGCTCCCCCTCCTGTTTCACTGTACATTAATCACTGGTTCTTTCTAGACAGTGGAGTATCGATGATATTAAAAGGGTTATACTTTGTTGACCACATTATAACTCCACATTTTAACACAAATGTTCCCAAGGGCATTGAAAGCTATTATAAAAACATGGCATATAATGTTATAGAATGATTTAATAAACCAACTGAAAATTAAAGAGTAAAAACACACTTCCAGGTAAATTTCAAATAACTGGAAGTATAAAAACATTTTCACTTTTCTCCAAAATGAGTCTATGCTATCCCAAGCCAGTTGGGTCTTTAGTATGAACCCGGGGCGGGGGGGGGGGGGGGCTGCTAAGCACAGGTTTGAGTTCTGGAAAGGGAAGCAAGGCAAAGTCAAGTGAAGCCAAGTTCAGGTTCTGATCAGGCAAAGTCAAAGCAAAGCAGGGGCACCCTGGAGAGCATCCTGTGACACTCAGGTGGGAGAGTCACACAAGCAGGCTCAAAGACTGCTTCTGTGCCATGAAAACCCAGGGCATGTCTACACAGGGCGATATTCCAGGGATCGTACAGCACCATGAAAACGTGATGGCGCTATATAAATAATAATAATAATAATCGTCCTGGGATCGTCCCTGTGCGCCCACACGATGCATAGGGGATCCCGGGAGTAGGAAGAGATGATACCTGCATTTCCCCAGGATATGGCCCTACACATTTCCCCCGACTTTTCTCACGGTCACAGGATGTGTGGCCGGCTGTTCCAGTTTTGTCCCAGCTCTTCGCGAGTAAACGTGAAGAGCTGGGAACCGGACACGGGGCACGGAGCTTCTCAGGAAGCTCCGTGGGGTGAGCGGGAGCTAATTTTTAAGAAATAAACACAGTTTTGCGATGGAGCGCTCCTGCACTCTTTTTCGATTAAAAAAACAAAAACAAAATGACCAGCGTGACGTCCTCTTCCTCTCGGGACGTCGCATGCCATGTGTAGACACCCTGGGATAATTCCGGAAGCAGGTAAGTCCGGGATCGTCCCACCTCTCTCCCTCTACACTGTATGGTGTAGACATGCCCCCAGACTGAGCCATAAATAGAGCTGCAGCTGTGAGTCACGCCTCTCCAGTTAAAGGGGCCCAGTCTGCTTCAACAGGCAATGACTAGGAAGGCATGAGGAGGCAGTTATTTCTGGGCATATGGCTAGAATGATGCCGGCAAAACAGGTTCATCTTGTGTGGAGCTTCTGGGGCAAATTCCTCTCCCACTCTGATACTTCCTCTGAATTCATGGTCTCACCCAGGGTCATGACACCAAGCAAGGAAAAAGATAGACATGCTTCTCTGGGGAGTGTATCTTGCAGCTTGGGAGCCACAACCAAAAAGGCGGAGCTTTTGGCAGAAGTTAATCTCAGCTTCCGGGGAGAAGACTTTTGGAGTAGAGTCTCATGGGCAGCTCTTGGAAGTCTGTAGGGACAAGCTTAATAAGGAAAAGGCAATTCCTGAAATAGTCAGAGCCCAGGACTTGGAGGCCTTTATTAATACATGGAAACCAGCACTTTGAACCAAGCTTGGAAACAAAGTGATAACCAATGCAAATGTTTCAGAATTCCTGTGAGATGTTCCCATCTGCTCACATGTATTACCAAGCGGCTGATGGTGACACTCTGAATCAGAACATTTCCAGGCAGTTTTCAAAGATGGTCCTATGTAGAGTCCAGTCTGGTCTGTAGCAGTGAAGGCTGGTGGCTCAGATGTCAGTGGGGCAGTGAATCCATTCCAAGTTTCAATCTGACCCAGAGTGGATTCACCACCCCACTGACATCAGAACCACCAGCCTTGACTGGTCTGCTGGTCATGAATGAGAAAATCCAGGTCTCTTTCATCTAGCAGTGGGCCCAACTGAAATCAAGCTGATAAAAGGCCTTCTGAGCCACAGCTGCTTTCTGAGAATCTAGCAGCAATGCTAGGTCCAAGGGTAGTTTGCTTAAAATATTTAAAACTTTCAGGGTGGCTTCCATGTATAATAAAAACAATAAAAATGCAGTGAACCAGTGAAACAGTCTAAAGCAGCATTAAGGCAGAGTAAAACCTGTGGGCAAATAAAAAGGCCTTCACTCAGAACGGGAAGGATTAAAAGTTCACAACAGATAAGCCTCTATGGAAAGAATTATACAGATGGGGCATCAGCACTGTAAATTTCTCTTCTCTTGTTTCCATCTGCCTCAACTCTGAAGGTGAAGGCAACTAGAAAAGGGGCTCTTGAAGATGGTCTCAGCGTTCCTACAGGTTCCTTTGGGAGTTGGTATTCCTTTAGTTAGAGTTATCCCAAACTGTGAACCATTTCCTTAGGGGAGAGTGTGAGGTCATCCACAACAAGTACTTCCCCAACTACCCAGTCCCTATGTCTTCAACGATCACTAACTATGCTTTCCCTTGATTGACCCTCACTCAACCCACCAGCTATTGAGAGAAGGGACTGCACACCTGCATCAGATGAAAAGAAGAAATAGTTGGGTGACATAAGCAGCCTTAGATGGACAACCTGTCCCTGTGGTTTCATGTAGATGTTAACCACACGAGATGAAATTGAACGTTGTGGAAAGATATAGGAAAACCTGGGCAGGGAGGAAGACACACACACACAAACACACACACTGCTTCTGCTGTTTGCTCTCCAGGAAGGAGCATGACCACTGCAAAGGGATGTCACCATTCCCATTCCCTGTGGATTCTGGCTTCTGAAGTTTTAACCTTTAGGTTAATCTTTATTTGATCACAGCTCTTTGGGCAAAAGTGGAGGTTGGGTATTAATTATGGCACAGTCTATCTTTTCACCATTTCTTGTGAAGGCTTCATAGGGATGTCTTATAGCCTATTCAGATACATTTTTATTCTAAAAGCAAATTCTTTACTAGGCGATGAATTGGACAAGTTGCTAGAGACAATGCAACAGAGAAGAGGAGATAATGTTGTAATCCCGTTCAATGGAGATGTTAATGAATGTGTGTCATCTCAAGAAGCCGCTGCCATGGTTTCCACCCAAGAACTGGGTAAGGGTTGCCTCAAGAATTGAAATAATATATGTCAAAGCCAAGTTGTAGCCTGTGCCTATGGGTTGGAGAACATAAGGGCTTTGATCTACAGAGGTCTTGCCTTGACCAGGTGTGACCATTCTGCCCTGCCCTCAGCCCAGCAGCCCAGACGGTAGAACTAGAGAAAAACTGGGAGTTGGATGCCATGGTCATAGAAAATTGCCAGGACTTCCCTAATCCCGGCCATGCAAAGAGGACTGCTTGCAATAGTTGCACAGTTGTGGAATCAGGTGTCCAGGTTTGTACATGCTATGAACTGCACAGAGGGTGATAAAGCTATTGGGTGATAAAGAAATGCAATTAATGTTGTTGTTGTTGCTATTAATAAGTTTGCTGAAGATTGACTGACTGCACCAATGTGCAAGTTGGGAGGGGGGATGTTTCAGCACAGGACTGGACTGGGCTCAATAGTGCTGAGAGGGCCCACAGTTAGCACATCCTCCACCCATTATTGGGACCATAGTGAGTAAAGCTAAAAAGGGGTTTTCATCAGCCCTAAGCTATTTCACAAAGTCACAAATCATCTCAATATGAAACAGAACTAACGTTTGGCACATAAAGGCATAGCAGGCTAATGATATCAAAACGTTTTAAGGGAATTAACCTATTTTTATCGTAATCTTAGAAAGAACCAGTTTTCTTATGCGGAAGGAATGATGAACTTGGGGGTGTTGTTGTTGGGGGATGGTGTCAGGAAGTGATCCCAAATGCTTTCAATTTTTTTACTGTTGCTTCTATGACAGTTTTGTGTTCTAATGATTGAAAAAGTTGAAAGGATCCCTTGCAGGCAGACATACATGCATTTGCATTTTAAACATATTGCAGGGACAGGTTTATATTTTTAAAAAGCCAGGTTCCCCTTTTAATGCAGAGCCATGATTATGGAGATGTGCAGGCCAGCAGTGATGGGAGAAAAGGCTGGTGATGAGCAGCTGCATAACCGCAGCAGCATGGCCCTCCCAAGAAAGGACTTGGACTGCTGAACCAATGAGCGCTTTGATGGGGATGGGGCTAAAAAGGCAGATCTCTCTCTTTTTTTCTCAGGCCAGTTCAGCCTGAGGCTCCTAAACGCAGACCTCCCATGCGGCTGCAGGATTGCAGGTGCTGACTTACCCAGTCACCCACTCCGTTTACTAAGATGCAGTTGCCAGTTAAAGGGGCTGGAAAGGATTTTTACCTGCATAACAATTGGCAAAGACTGTGTAGGGTTTTTGCCTTCCCTATTGCAAGGATTAATTCTATTGTAAATTAGTTGATCTGGACTATCAGTACATTCCTGGTAGACGCTTCATTTTATAATATTTATCACAATTACGTAGGCATTGGGCTGGATCCATTGGTGAGGGGGAGCTGACTCCCTGCTCCCCCACAGTGAGGATTCCTGTAAGGGATCTATGGGAGCTGGCATCAAGACCAGCATGGGGGCTGCGAACTGGCCACATTCGGGATAGTGGAAGGGGGTTCACATTAGTGGTCCAAACCCTGGCATGCCCCAGGCCCTGCCATCCACCAGCAGCGCTCCTGGCATGGAGACCAGGAAGGGGAATTGGTCAGCAGGCAGGCTGACTGATGACAGGATCCATGCCCTTTGCCACTGCCAAATCTATTCAAGTGAGTCGATAAAGCTGTGCTCAATTTATTATCCCAGCTGTATCACTGTGTCTAATTTGTTCTCTTTCCTTCACCGACCGGACTCCATTAAGGGCTGCCCACAGCCAGCATGGCTAATGTCCATACTAGCTGGAATAATGGGAGCTAAATTCCAACATGCCTGAAAGCCACCTGGTTGGGGAAGATTCTAGTCAGAAAGACATCTCTTCTACAAAGACATATATTGTTACAATTAGCCTATTGCTAAAAGGCAATCCTCAACATACTTAGTAGGGAGCAAGCTCCATGAATTCAGTTTTGAGTAAAGATACATAGGATTCCACTGCACAATTAGCAATAATTTAATTTGAGGAAAATAGCATTTTTGAAAGTATAATATGGCAATGGTATTTGGCTGCAGTGAACTTCATATGTGAGGGAGGGAAATATATGAATGACATGAATTTAATTTTCCTATTTTAAATTTTTATTTAAAGGTTATCTTGGTAAAATGATTCCCATAAAACCCCTTCTGGCATCTCACTCCTAAACACATTAAAATCCTTTCTGAAATCTAGACCCCACCTTCAAAAGCGATTTTTTTTCAGTTGCAAACAGTCTATCTCACCCATTATCCAGTCTGTTTTGAGCCAAACCTCACATTACAGTGTGTGCTCATTAAAAATGATATTACAGTCTGCCCTTTCTCTTTTTTAAGAGGGACTCGCAGGGGACTCATGTCTCGATTGAGACTACAACATGTGGGAGGGATGTTAACCTTATCCCTCTGCTTAAAGCAAGAAATTTAAAGAAAGCTGTAATCTTCCTTATCTTCATTTGGCCCTGAATTTACACCCACAGGCTATTTCCATTGCATCTAAAATATATATTCTGTTGAGTGTTTTTTGTGTGTGTTAATATTATGTGCCAAAAAGATGTTGCGTTAAAATGGAAACATATTTATTAGTGATATTTTCATCTTGCCTTCCCAGGCTCTGAAAGTGCCATACATGTGTGTGCAGAGGCAGGGACAGTGTTTGATATCGAATGTTCTAGGTATTGGTCTAGCTTCCAAAAGGGTAACTCATCATCGGGTCTCTCTAGGACTAAAATATAAATCATGGTACTGCTTTTTCCTAGGTTTGGACACTGAAACCTTCCAGATTTATCAACCACAGCTCACAATTGCCAGAAAGCTCTTGTCGCAGGTATGTGCCATTGCAGATAGTGGCAACCAAAGCCTGGATCTGGGCCACTTCAGCAAAGTAGATTTCATCGTTGTAGTTCCTCGTTCGGAAGTGTTGGTCCAACAAACCATTCAACGGATTCGACAATCAGGTAAAAAAGCTGGGCGAAAAGAGGTGTATTAAATCCAACAAGGTGTTTAGATACTGAATTCATGGTGTTTTGCATTAAAGAAGTCAAACCCAACCTGCAGTCTTGGTAGGTCAAGTGATTTGTAGCTGTGTTCCTATGAATGAAGATCATAATCAGGCTGTGTAGCCTCTTCTTTTAGTTAGAGCCCTATCAAAATGTAAACTCAGGTAGCTGAAATTTGAAAAGAAGTTGCAATCATGCACACCCACACATTAGATAAAATTAAAATGCAAGCACATGGGACTATTTAATACAGAATATTTTATTGGCGGAAAACATTTCTTCTGAAGCTGTTTCATTGCCTATAGGGGCAGAAAGCTACTAGAAGAAAAAGTTGAACCAAGTTGTCTGGCATTATTTTTTTATTTAGATTTTTCTCACCCTGTTCTAGGAGATCAAACACACGTCATTCTCAATCTTTTCCTCTGCTGTAACATATATATCTTAATGTCTGAATTGGCATTTGGGTCTGTTCTAAGTCCAAAGCCAGTACCATCTCCACTCTGAGTTTGACATGTTTTGTTATTTACTTTTGGGCAAAACCCAAGTTCTCTTTCCTATCCCCATTTCTTCCTCCAGGTGTTCTTGTAGACTTGGGCCTTGAAGAAAATGGAGCAGCTTACCAAAGAGCTGAAAAATATGTGGTGCGGCTAGACAATGAGATTCAAACCAAGTTCGACATGTTCATGCGGCGGGTGAAGCAGAATCCGTACACTCTTTTTGTGCTGGTACATGACAATGCCCATGTGGATTTAACAAGGTAATTCATCCAAAGTAAAGTAGCATAACCTTTAATACTATGCCATATATTTTCATTCAAATTTTAGGTGTGAAATTAAGACGTTGTATTAACACATCACGCTACGACGATGGCAAGCTACACTGGGTAGATTGTTATGCAAACAACCTATTGTGCTCCTTTCAGACAATCAGGCAAACCAGCTACACATAGTAGCTTATTTCTCCCATCCCCCTGTAGTCCTCCTGCCCAGACAGCCAGGTATCCCAGCTTCCTTTGCGGTGGGAATAGAGATTGCTTGAGAGGATCAGAGCGGTGGCAGCATTTTTGTCCACTCTTGCCGAGCAGCTCTGTAGGCAATCTCCATAACCCATGCTGGCATGACAGATGAGTCACTAACCCATTATAGGTAAAATAACTCTTACTGCAGACCGGGGTTTTTCAGAGTGGCTTATTTGGGGGAAACAACCCACTGGGGGGGGGGGGGAAATGCTTCCCACAAACAACATACTATCCCATCATGGGTTTGTTACGAAAAATAAACAATCTTGGGTTAGCATGTGGTATGAAACCAATCAGAGTTCCTTAAGCTTTTAGTAAGTTGTTTCTGGAGCTTTTAATAATTTGTGTGGCAAGAAGTGCCTTTTCCTGCTATTGCAGCAAGGATAAACCATGCCTTTCAAACTTGTGTTAAAGACATAGAGGACTTACTGGGTTCAGGAGTAGACAACTATGTCTGTAATGCCTTTCTTGTTCCCCGAAATCGTGACCCCCATGTTTATGAAGTGTTGCAGCTGCAGTGGACTTTCCCTTGCTCCTGGCATTATGCACATATCCAGTATGTGCAGAGATACTTTTGATGACAAGGTGAATGGTAGTATGTAGGGTTTGCTTTGTTGCAGTGACATAGCAGGACTAAAGAGAAGTCTTTGACATATACTTGATCTATTACTGTGATGTTTGCTAGGGCCTGCCTTAGATCATATTGCCAAGAATCTAGGTCCAGGATCTGAAATGTGGTGCTTTGTAGGATGCATTTTTATCACTAACTGCTTTGACATTGGGTCATCCAAAATAGGCAGAGTTATAGAGCTCATAGTTCCAGGATACTGGCCCTGGGCATCCAAGATTTAGCATAGGCCAAGTGATTAGGCATGGACCAGAGTTTTTAGTTCTCCCACACCAGGGCTTATATGTTGCTCATCTCTGTTTCAATCTTGCTAATTTGAATGTGGCTCCACAACTGCTTGAAAATTCATGAAAGTGGGGGGCATGGTAATGATCACCCTTCTCACCATATGGCTGGAGGTCTCAGAACTAATCTCTGTGTAGTTGCTACCATGAATTGATATGTTTTTAAAACAGGACCACAGTTGTTTACATTAAACCTACTGTTACTGTTTTGTAGAGGGTAGCAGGACATCAACCATTCTTTCTAGATCTGTACACTAGGACCCCTTGAATTTCCTGATTCTTTGCAGACCGTGTGACTCCTTCAGTCTCAATTTTAATCTTAAGGATGTGAAATGGATAGCAAGAGCTACATATTTTGTCTCTTTCCTTAGTGCCATCTCAAGCTCTCTGTCCCATGGAGAGCCAAGTCACGGACTTGCTGATAGAGTGATAAACTGCAGAGAGGTTCTTGAAGCTTTCAACCTCCTTGTTCTCCAAGTGAGTTCTTTCCCATATGCTCTTCAAACTCTGCAGTCCAGAATCAGCTCTGCCAATGAGGTACACTGGATACAGTTTGGCAACATGGTAAGGGTCTAAATGTTGAAATTTCAATACTGTTCTTAGGAAATGTTCACATGCTCCCTGTGAGTGAGCTTCTTTGGTCTTTAGCCCTATTGATGTCATAAAGTCAGAAGGTATTTTCTCTGGTGATGTATTAAGTCTCTGTAGTCAAACTTTGATGACATCTAAAAAGGAAAATACTTCATACGATGCTCATCTTTCTCAGCTGTCAACATGACCACTGACAGGCCTATCAGTTGCTTCATCTGCCTTTAGGAATCCCAAGAAATTGTTTAGTAATTGTATGAACTTTATTTATTTTCAGAAATGGCCAATTGGCCAATTCAGTGGCCAATTTGCATTTCCAATTTCTTTTGTGAGTAAATAAAAATATTAGAAAACAACTAAAACAATAAATGTGCAAGATAAAAAAACCCTCTAATCAACAAAAACTCACAACACCTTAAAAGAATTTAAAACATTAAATTCTGTGAAACTAAAAAGCTTGCACCAAAATGATAGCATAGTGGGTGCCAGGCAAGTCTCCCTGGGGACTGCACAGACTGGGTGCTACCATTCTCCTGATTGCCTCTCATCTTATGTGTGGAAAAGAACCTCAGATGTACAACTAAGTGCCTAGCCAATTGATACAGAATAAAATTGTCCAGAAAACACCACATCTATGAATTGAGCCTAGAAGTGAACAGGGAGACAATGAAGTTGTTTCCAAACAGGTGTAGCAGGAGCCCACCTCCTGGTTCCTAGTCCTAGTCTAGTTGGAACTAATTGGAGCTTCCAGACTGTCTTCTAGCTCCATGTAGAGCACATTGCAGTACTATACTTCTCTCATGGGTGGACAATGGGGCAGACAAACCGATGTGGAGTTCTATATGATCCATTATTTGGAATCATTATGGTCCTTCTAGAGAGGATCACTATAGAATCTGAACGCCATAAGGCTGTGGCTAGCAAAGGAAAGAAAATACGTTTAGATTGCATTTCAGTAAGAACTTACCCTATTTTGCACTTTCAAACCAATATGTGAACCAGAACTCAGTTATCCTTCAAATTCACAGTGTTCTCCAATCAACAAATGCGTACAAAAATGTGGATATTGGGGGGAAATGCACACAAATGTGTATATTTAGTGGAAATAACATTCAAAAATGCATTATATTCAGAAAACTGCTTGCCTACAAACATGTGTGTTAGGAGAAATGCACAAAAAGTATGATTTTTTTAATGTGAACTTAAAAACAAAAATCAAATCTCAATGTTCAGGATGAAAACTTAAGAATGGAAAAACTGAGAGAAATCAAAATTGACCGATTCATCCATTACCATTTGCGGTTATATTAAGCAAATGTATTTACTATCTTACTTTTGCTGAAAGAAAATGTATGAACAGAATGATTTTCATTTTCATGGGGAGTGGAAGAACATGATAATGTTTTGAAAGTCGGACAAATATAAACTGTTTGTAAGAATATTTTTTCTTGCAATATCTCCGTTTGGAATAGGAGGAAATAAGCCAAGATGAGAAGCTATATTTTGGCTTGAAGGAATACAGCAAATCTCTCCAATGGGGAATCACAAGCCCCCTTCTGAGATGTGATGAAACATTTGAAAAAATGGTGAATACACTCTTAGAGAGGTAAATGCTTTTGGGATGTTATTTAGCCAGGGTCATGAGCTTGGGTGTCGAGAAAGTTGCAGGTCAGAGTCAGACACCCAACACTAATGAACAATGACCAGGAAAGGATAGATATGATGTGCATGTATTTTAAGGCCAAATGTGTTTTTCACCAGGACAATATCCATACCCTATATTTAGGATTACAGCCTAAGTGTTGTTTTGCTATCTTGAAAACTACAACCCTAGCATTATTAGGGTTAATATCTGTACTGAGTAAAAATCTGAGGGATGTGAATGGAGTGCGGAACTTAAATTATATCTGAATCTATCACAGACCTTTAGCAAAGGTACCATAAAATGGGTTGCAGCCTTCCCCAATCTGGCACCATCCAGATATGTAGGATTGCAACTCCCACCATTCTCAGCCATTATGGGAATTGTGGGAGTTGCAGTCTAATACACCTGAAGGGCATCAGGTTGGGGAAGGCTGTACTGCTTTGTTGCGATGACCAGGGGCCATCTGTATTTCTGCTAGCCATAAAGAAGGAAGTGTATAGCAGGACAATGCTTGTACAATGAACCGTTTATTTAAATGGAGGGCGCTTTGGGGCATTCCAAACTATGCATGGCAGAAAACCTTCTTCCTTGCCTTTGTTGCCTGGGGTCCAGACCTAACTCCATACCAGCATATACTGACTTGACTAGGCTAAAACAGAGCTGTATTCCTTTCAAGGTACCCCAAGCTGCACAGCATGGTGATTCGCTGCTACCTGCTGATACAGCAGTATTTGGAAGCCTTGATGGCTCTCACCACCATGGCCTCCCTTCGAGACCACAGCACTCCTGAGACTCTCAGCATCATGGATGACATCATCACTGCACCGGGCAAGGATAAGAACGGCCGTGGCCACATGCTAGTTATTAGGATTCCTTCTGTGCAGCTGGCCATGCTGGCCAAAGAGAGGCTGCAAGAAGCGCGGGATAAACTAGGCCTGCAATATCGCTTTGAGATTATCTTGGGGAACCCAGCTTCAGAACTTATCGTTGCCAAGCACTTTGTGAAGAGATTAAAGGTTAGTATATACCTGCTTATTTCTTGACTCGGGTGTTACATTTCTCATGGAGCTTCATTAAAAGCTTCATTTCACAGGATCTCATTAATTCAGATATTGTCTTACCTTGTCCATGCTTTAGGGTGCTCTGAGTAGGCAACTTTTTTTTTTTTTAGGGGTTCACTGATTTTAAGAAATAATATAAAACATTTGTTGGCCTAATAATTTGATCATTGTCCTTGTCTAATGGGGAAAAAATATATAGCTGCAGGTGTCCTTGAGCTATTGTAGTACTGGTGGGTGTTAATGCCTTAGCAAAACACCTAGGATTTTGCAGACTGCTACAACATCTGAGACTAGTCTTGGAGAAGTAATGTGGGGCAGAAAGGGCGTATGGTGGGGACATAGTGGAGGATGTCAACATTGAGTATAATTTTATATATCGGGGCAGGCAACCTATTTTCATCTCTAGGCCGGATTGTCCTCCTGGACCAAGCTGGCAGGCTGGATAATTTCAAAGGCTGGGGCCCTGCATCAAAGCCTTTTCCCCTCCCATGACATCATCTCATCCTGACCACTTTTTTTCTCCATGCAGGGACATCCTTCTCACCCAGTTCACATCCTGAATAGGCTGAAAGGGGGATAGGGAAGGACTCAGCTGAGATTTACAGGACTTGGTCCTGCAAGCCCTGGCTGAGTGCAGGAATCCCTGTTATCTCTGATATATGATTGAAGATAACAATTGGATTCACTTTTGCACCATTCTCTATCTCATTGAGAGGGTGTGCCATGTGTGGGGAATGCATAGGCCAGGGGGAGGGATTGGATTGGACAATGCTGCATGACCAGGTTAGGCAGGGTGGCAGCCACAAAGTGTGAATGTTAAGTCACAAACATGAGTCCCAAGTAGCAAGGACAGTTGTCCAAATATGCTACCATATTCTTACTGGAAATAAGAGTATGATTGCAGACAATCATCCAGAGGATCAGTCTCTTAGTACAATATAATACACAGTGCAGACTTTTTATTCAAAATAAGTAGTAACACGAAACATTTGTTGTTGTTGTTGATGTTGTTGTTGTTGTTGAAAATGAATAGTTCACTGAGGAATACAATCCTGTATTTACAAATCATGAGACGGGGAGGACAGGCATGGTGGTCTCCAAAAGTCATAAGAACATAAGACATGCCATGCTGGATCAGACAGACAGTCTATCTAGTCCAGCACTCTGTCCACACAGTGACCAACCAGCTGTCGACCAGTGACCCACAAGGAGGATGCAGTGCAACAGCACCCACCCATGTTCCCCAGCAACTGGTGCACACATGCTTACTGCCTCCTATACTGAAGGTAGCACATAGTAGTCATTGATAGCCTTCTCCTCCAGGAATTTATCGAACCTCCTTTTAAAGCCATCCAAATTGGTGGCCATCACCACATCTTGAATTCCATAGTTTAACTATGCGCTGTGTGAAGAAGTAGTTCCTTTTATTTGTCCTGGATCTCCCACCAATCAGCTACATGGGATGACCCTGGGTTCTAGTATTTTGAGAGAGGGAGAAAAATGTCTCCCCATCCGCATTCTCCCACCATGCATAATTTTGTGCACCTCTATCATGTCTCCCCTCAGCCTCCTTTTTTCCGATTTAAACAATGCCAGCTGTTGTAACCTTCCCTCATAGGGGAGATGCGCCAGCCCCTTGATCATTTTAGTTGCCCTTTTCTGCCCCTTTCCTCCTCTATAATATCCTTTTTTTAGGAGTGGTGACCAGAACTGTACACAGTATTCTAAGTGTGGTCGCACCATAGATCTGTATAAAGGCAATATGATACTGGCACTTATATTCTCATTTCCTTTATGCTTAGTGAAGAAAGCCCTTGGGGTAGCCTGAAGAATTATATCTGAGCATGATTTACAAAGCGAAAACCCCTATTCACTGCCTTTCCCCTTGTTTCAGTCTCAAGTGATGTACAAGCCTGCACTTGAAATAAGCTCATATAACAGGGTGACTATATTGTACTTCATGCAGCTGAGCAGAGCCCATGGAAAATATAAGCTTTCAATCTCCTCTTAAGTTGGGAACATTGTGAACTTACCCAGTGGAACAATCCAATTTGCACTGTTTCTCAATCCATTCTGCACTGAGGTGCAGATCAGCAGTGGCAAAGGGGAAGTTGATCTCTAAGAGGAGAGCTGATGGCTGCCCCTAGCCCTGAGAAAGGAATTAGCCACAGGCCGCTTCACAGGGGAACTTCTAAAACGTAACAAACCCTACCAACTTACAGATCCACTGTTAGGAGTCCAATTTCTGACCTTTTTTTTTTTTAACTTGAAAGGAACAATTCATATGTATGAGGGGGGAGGGGATTTCAGATGGAAAGAAGCAAATATCTGAGAGGAACTTCAAGGCAGCTTTTGTTAAGCTAAATCCCCTCTAAAGGGTATATCATTACCTAGAAGTGTGGTGAGAGACCCTACCTCATTTT
This sequence comes from Elgaria multicarinata webbii, assembly GCF_023053635.1. Classification (NCBI taxonomy): domain Eukaryota; kingdom Metazoa; phylum Chordata; class Lepidosauria; order Squamata; family Anguidae; genus Elgaria; species Elgaria multicarinata. The sequence continues at coordinate 56,861,610 of NC_086177.1, forward strand.
TAATGGCCATGCCATTGGGTATTTTTGTTTGTTTGCTTGTTGTGTAAGTCTGTTTTAAGTATACAACTGTGTTTGGTTAGTCAAGCTTAGATTTCATGCTGCAGCTACAGTGGCTAGCCATTGTAGTCAAGGAGATTTTGCCTTGGGCGCCCCATCACTCTAGCTGTGCTGCAGTTGTCCATTCCTTCTTCTTCCCTTCATTACATGTTGCTTACTGTATAGATCCAGAGCCACATACACCACAGGGAAGGAAGAAAGGCATACAGATCATATCACCACTCCGTCATTCAGAAACTTCCCCGTCATAGATTTTGAAGGTACCACAGCCCTGTCCTGAATTGCAATCAGATGACTTTTGCAACAAATGATACACAATAAGTTTTATTTTTGTTTAATGGAGCTTACTCCCAAATAAGTGTATTTAGGATTGGAGTCTGGTTTGCAATTCTGAGTGGTTTTCTGGATAAGAACATAAGAAGTGTCATGCTGGATCAGACCAAGGGTCCATCTAGTCCAGCACTCTGTTCACACAGGGGCCAACCAGCCACTGGCCAGGGATGAACAAGCAGGACATGGTGCAACAGCCCCCTCCCACCCATGTAGTGTTACCACTTCCTTTTCTTGCTAACACAATGAGTATTCTGCAATATTACATGTTGGAAATAACTGGACAAATTTGATTTGCTATTTCATTGGAAGAATTAATGTTTTTATCTTTTAAAACAATCCAGAACTTGATCCTTAAATATTCTAGGTATGGAGAGCAAAAATAAAAATAAAAAATATTTTTAGAATTTTTAAAGATAAGAGGTTTTGGCAGTGATCTGGATGCTAGATGTAATTGATCTAATTATTAGCATTTTTTCTCCCTAAAAATATCCTGACTGGCCCCTTTCAGTGATACCATTTAAGGCAAGTGGTTGATCCTGGCTTGCCACTAATTACTGGAACTTAGTCTCTTCTATTAATCAGCACCATAATCCTCCAACATCCAAAAAAAATCATATGACTTAAACTGAATTAACTACTCTGATTGTTTTCCTGATTAATCTCCAGTTGAGCTGATAAAATACTCTACATTCCCTTCCTAATAAGGTTTGTTTGTGAAACCTTAAAATGGGGGTAAATAGGAATATCCAACTCCAACTTGTTTCCCTTGGTATATGTCTTAATTTTCTATTTTCCTTTTATAAATGTGATTTTTAAACCATTTATTTGGGCTCTCCTTCAGTAGTTTTATTTTAATTAGTGGTGCAATCCTATTGTAACAGAGGAATAAGTGGGGGGAATGATTGACAGCTGAGACCACAATGCTGGATGGGGAAAGCCAGTTAGAAGGAGAACAGGGACAGTTAGGGAGAGGTCAGGGATGGAGGGAGTTGAGTTAGGATAGTGAGAACGACTTAAAGACCAGAGATAGTTAGGTAAATTAGGGAGTAGAATAAGAGGCAGGTTGTGATTGAGATGGGTTCCCTATGTTCTGGTCTGGTTGTAAGTGAAGAATGGTGAATCTCACCTTACATGCTAAATGTATAAAGAGGATAGTCCTACTGCTGGTGTTTTTGGGTCCTACTGCTGGTGTTTCTTTATAGGGGATCCCTAGATTATGTCATGTTGTGGTGGCAAAATGTTGGGATTCAAATTTGTGAGATCAGAATTTATGGGATGATTTTGTTTGGACAAAGTAGGATAAAAGAGTGTTGAAAACCAATGCCAGGAATATCACCGTTGATTCCGATCCTTATTTATCCTGAGCAAAAAACAACAACAGGAAAATTAATGTAAAATCACTTTAAGAAAACAACCTTTATAGATTAAGAGATTATTATGAAAACCTGCAATCAGTAGCATGAGAGACTTGGAGGCTTCAATTACAACAATATAATACAAATTGATTAACAGGGTACCAATTGAGTACCATCATATGGCAACCCAATATTAAAGAACAAGGGATCAGGTCCCTTACTCGGTTTGAAAGGTTTATAGCAGACTCTACAGACACGGAACTTGGATTTAATCTCCATGGTTTATGATATTTTACTGAGTACAGATATGGGCTCTATGAACATTTTTTTTAAAGTATGGGAAAGAGACTGGAGTATTGATATTGAAGAGGAGGAAGGTCTTCTCTTTGGACACAATTCCCCTATAAGTCCACATCAGCCATGTTTTGAGAAACATCGATAAAAATAGCTCAAAATGGTATCTCACCCCTTTGAGGATTTCTTATATGTCCAGGAACATTTCTTCTAAATGTTGGCGGGGATGTGATATGGTGGAGTCTTTCCCACATATGTGGCAGGTTTGCAAAAAGGTCTCAAATTTTGGGGACCAAGTCTTTTGGGACATTTCAAACATAATGGGAACAACTTTAACTAAATCTCCAGAATTGGCACTTCTAAACTTATTCCATGGACAATACAAAGACCTATCATATAAGAAACTGGTGGGATATCTTTTAACAGCAGCACAAGTGCTTATTGCCAGATACTGGAAAGATTTACAAGGAATTTCAATAACTAAATGGTATAATAAGGTATGGGATGTAGAGCTAATAGAAAAATTGACTCAAAAGTTACATATAGCAAACAGACAAAAAAAAATCAGATACATTTGCCACTGAGTGGGGGACTTTTATTACATATATGAATAAAGACAGTAATATATATTTAGTCCCAAAAAGCCTTCAGTAATATTTGGTTTACTTAAGATATAAACATTCCTTTAAATACAACGTCCATGTTTATATTTGCGTTTGTAATATCCACCTATGGTTTTTATTTGATCTTTTATAACTATGTTCTGTACTAAATCTCCATATGTTGATTGAATTACTGTGGAACACTTCCTTTATTTTTTGTCTCCCCCTTTTTCTTTTTTCCTCTTTACTTTTTTCTTCCTTTTTCCTTTCCTGTTCCTCGTTTCTCTCTCTTTTTTCTCTTTCTCTCTCTCTCTGTGTGTGTGTGCGTGTGCGCACGTGGTTCTTTCCTATGTGATGGGTTTTTTTGCTCTTTTCATTGCATTTTATGTACACTGTCAATCAAATTTAAAAAAATCAAACAAACCCAAAGCTTTAAGAGAAAAGTGTCATAAACAATTTACACTCAAGTAATTTACAAAATACTGATTGGGTTAGTTAAAGAGTTGTATTAGATTACACCTATACATGTTTAGTTAGAAGTAAGTGTCTTTGAGTTCAATGGGGCTTACTCCCACATATGTAGGGAGAAGACTATAGCTTAAGTGAGAGGGCTTTTAAGAATTAAGAATAGTTTTAGAGTTACTGCTAAATGTTAATGTGAAAAAAGAAGAAGCCATTTAAAAACCTGTACAGTTTGGTTGATGTATGACTTTCATTTACTTTATAGGGGGCAGGAATTTTTCACTGCTTCAAACTGCCCTAATTTGCTCTGACTGTTTTTGTTTGTTCTTGAAGTAGAACCCTTAGTTCTTACAGATTTCAGGAGTAACAGTTTTATTTTAATTATAATGAAATATCTGCGGGGTATTGGGTCCAAAGAGTTTTCAATACTTTAAAGTAACTGTTTGTTTTAATAAAAGAAAGGGCACTGCCAGCCTATTCTGTGTCCTGTAAGGTAGTTAATCATTCCAGAATGTTACGGTTTGTAACTCCAAGATAATTTTTGTTTCTTATGAGAAGAGATTTTTTTTATTATTTCCAGTGACTGATGGCACAAATGTATACATGTTTGCTTGGGGCATGTGCGAATCAGCAAAATTCGAGCTCGCTGAAGTTTTGTGAATTCCATCTCAAAGCTTGTTGTGTTCTCCTGTTCATATCAAATCAAGTCTTTGCTTTTTTCTTTTTGCATGAATATTCATGCATAATTTCTCAAATGTATTAATCAATTGTGCATGTCTTTGAAATGTATACATTCTTCTCCCATTGATTAAAACATATTTGTGTGCATTTTTCAAAAGCACGCATTTTTCCATATGGTTTTTTTAAATGTACAATGCTTTTGAACATATTTTTGGGGCAGTACACAAATCCCATTGCAAGCTTGGAAATATCCGGATTTTGGCCATAGATTGCATTGTATTGGGACTGGAAGGCATAAACCTTGTAAATCCTGATAAAAAATGAACAGAAACTAATTTTTCATATATCCCTACTCCTAGTACAGTATTCCTCAGCCTGGTGCTCTTCAGATGTATTGGACTAAATCCCCCATCATCCCTGGTCAACATGGACTTTGGGGATGATGGGAGTTGTTCAACCACATCTGGCGAGCACCAGGTTGAAAAGGCTGCCCTAATATATGTATTTATGGCCAATGTCTGAGATGCTATCAAACCTGGCTTTCTTTTAAATTATGTTATTATATTCCTTATATTTTAATTTGGCTTTTGCTATGGGATACAAACCACTACCACTTTCCTTTTTACATTCAGTAATTAAATACTCTTCACCTTTCTGGAGTTAATCTCTGCAACATAAGAAGCTGTTGTGTCTCCAGCTTTATAAAAGATCTTAATATTTGCTTTATTTCCTTATTGACATTATTTTATTCAATTGTATAAATTTCTTCATCCCTGTTATTGTTTGCTTATCCTCCCAATATGTCACCTTTATTTCCCCATGTTACAGTTATATTTAAGTGAGACTGAGGAATAATGAATGTTCTAAGGCCACCCAATCAGTCCATAGTTCTTACTGATGAAAGGATGGCACGTTGCCTATTGCATTGGGTTGCTTTGGAAGCCAAATCTACAGGAGGGAAAAGAGAAATATGCAACAGATCATCTGCATCCTGATAGCCCCAGAGAATGATTTAATTTGGGTACCTGTGCAAGGATTGTTGTTAATACAAAGAATATGTGAAAAATAACAAAAATGAATTTCAAGCTTTCTTCCTGTTCTTTTCTCACAGGCATGGAGAGGAAACGAACGTGAAGACTGGTTTCCCCATACTTATCAGGATCTGGAAGGTCTTCCTTGTATTGTTGTTTTAACTGGCAAGGACCCACTGGGGGAAACATTTCCCAGGTATGCGCTGAGTCAATCCACAGTGCAAGTGTTACTTTAAAAGTTTCTTAAACATCTGCATGATCTCCAGCCTTTTATCTGAAGTAACAATCTCATAATGTTGAGTGACGTATTTGGAGTTATGCATCCATATCTGAAGAAAAATAATACATGAGCTGTTGTAAAAATGTATGATGTTGATTGAAAGGAAGTTTGATTGATTGATTGATTGATTGCAAAGGTTTTATAGTCTGTCCTTCAGCAGACTGTCAGGATGGTGTATAACCATGATAATAAAAACTCAATATAAAGTTACACTTAACAGCAAAACAACAGGGCAAACTTCCAATAGAAAACTTCAGCAAAACAGAGAAAACCCTCATATAATTGATATTACAACTTAAAACCCTGTTCAGATGACACGGTAAGCCACATTGGTTAAGCATTTTGAGCTAAACTTTATGGCTTAGCGTGTTGTGTGAACCATTTGTAGTCATGGTGGCTATGGTTTAAAGACACTCACTAACCATTGCTGCAAAAGGGTTAGCTGCCTAACCGTGGCTAAGTGTGATGTCTCAACTGGCCCATTGTCTGGTGCCAGAATTACATCATAGTTGGCTCCAAGCAAATCTCCTTGAGTAGGACATTTCAAAAATTGGTGACACAACTACAGTCACCACCCACCTAACTTCAACTGATAGCAGGAACTAGAGGAGAGCTTCACATGACTGGTGTGGCTTTGGGCAGGCTCCTGTGGTAGAAGGTGATTGTGTGAACATTGCTTAAAAATAAATAGGTCCAGTGACCATTGCTCAAGATGCTAAGGATTTTTACTTTTGTCCCTAATTTCACAATCAAAATATAATCAGTAACTTTTGTGTGTGTGTGTGTGTAAAAAGCCCTCTTTGAAATTCTTATGGAGGGCAAAGTCTGTGACTCATCCTTTGAAATGTTACTCCTTAATGCCTGGAGCAATTCTTCCTCCTGGTAAGATTGCACTGTAATTGGTTGGATTCATTCTCTAGGATTTCTCCTTTCTAGGATAAACATGCAAACAAATGAACAGAGCTTCACAATTCTCTGCTTCTTTCTATCCTGTCTCAGGTCTTTCCACAAAACAAGGTAACAGAGGAAATGAGCAGCAGCCATTGCTCCCCTCCTCAGGGAAAGGGAATCTCTGGGAAATGGAATCTCTCTGTCTCTGCTGTCCATCAACAACAATCCTAATGTGAAAGTTCACTGGGCCAGGCACAGAGAAGGCAGTACAATAGAATTGCACCCAAGGAATCACATGAATCCCTCCCTCGCCAGCTTCATTCCCAAAGAGAATGGGACTGGTTGTTTCTAGAGAGATAGTTTTTAGGAAGAGTGTAGGAAATAACCCCCAGGGGGAAAAGCAGCTTTATCAATGAAAGGGAGAAAGCATTCTGCTGAGTCAAGTTGGAAGAGAGAAGATTAAAACACCAGCTGCCTTTCTCAAATTTAATAATTTTTTCACCAGTGGCAGCAATGGGGGGCTAGTTATCAAGATGATGAAGTTGAACTAGTCCCTCTCCTTGCAGACTTAAATCTGCCAAATACTGAAGAACAGTATTCTGATGGTGTCTTTATCCTTGGTCATGACTTCAGAAGATGAAAAAATCCTCCATAATTTACAGTACTGGCCAGCATTCTCTGCAGCTCCTGCCTCTGTTTACATAGTGGTCATTTGCAAATGAAAAGCCAGCTAAAGTTTTCCTAGGTAACAGAACTTCATTTTTGCAGGATTTGCGTATTTTCACTAGTGAGAATTTGTGCAAATTCAGAAACTCAAACAAAATCTGATTATGTTGATGAGCAGACAATGGAAGGAAAGGCACCACCTGACAATCCATGAAATGCAGACCAAATGGATTTTACACAATCTGTACATCCCTAAATGTTTCTCAGCCAAAGCTTTCAAGGCAGCTAACAATGCAAAAAAAGTGTTGAAAATCCCAACAATTTACATTAAAGCAAATATAAAATCCCAGCCAGCAGTAAAACAGCAGCAGCAACAAAATAACAATAAAACTAAGTGCAGCGCAGGAAAAAGTTTAAGTTGGCTTCTACCAGTGCATCTTTGGATTCCTCAGATTCCTCTATTAGACGGTGGCTCTCTTGTGTTTTTCAGAGTTTGCTGGAGAGAGGGAATAAGTATTCTAAATCTGTAATGTAAATAGTCTAGAATGTCTTTTTGTTCATCTTGGCAAGAGAGGCATTTTTTCTAAGCAAAGAGGTATCCTTTAGGTTGGTGGAACATAGACTTTGTAGTTCTATCCCAGGGGTGCACAACCTTTTCGGGCTGGAGGGTTGCATATGATGCTGGTTTTGAGGTCAGGGGCCATGTGTGGGCATACATGGTCATGCAGTCATACATATACACAGAGTTCCACGTGTGCACACACACAAGCAATCTATATGAGGATAGTTGAGAAAGTTGAGGAATTTGGCTGTGGGAGGAGTCAGGATATTCTTGGGGGTGGGGCTGGTGGCTGGTTGTGCTCTCCTGTTCTAGCCTCTAGTTCTTTGAGAGATTGTGTAGAGATTCCAGCAAATTGTCTCATAATGGCACTTAAATAATCTATTCCACCTTGGAAGACTTCATCAAGGGGATCACTAGACCTTGATTTTCTTTGATTCTTGCAGCCTTGAGAGGGTTCTACTCTGAAAGGCATCCTAAAATTAATTAATTAATTGATTGCTTTGTTTGCTAGTCACAGGATTAACTCCTATGTATGTGCCAAAATTCTTTGCAGTCAAGTTCATAATACTGTTGGATATTCTATTCCATTTTGCCCTTTTGTTTCCAAATGAAAAACTGAAGTTTGGCTTATCTATTAAACATTTTTACCTTTATATTTCATGTCAGTCTGTCCCTCATTGTTGCTTTGTAACTTCATACATAGCAAGGATGAGTGGATTTCCCTCCATTTCCTTCCATTATGTGTAGGTTCGCTCTGTCCCATAATCCCACCTGCCTTCCAGTTTAACTTAGGGATGTCTGAAACTAATTTTGAAGTGGTGTGTATTATTTTCTACAGTTTTCAGTTCGTATTTTTCTTTTTCTTTTTTCTGTACAGGTTACTGATACAATATAGCACATATGTATATTGTTTAACTATCAGCAAAAAAACTATCCCTTTTGTGCTGTAATTAAATCAGTGAGTCCAGGGGTCTTGATTAAATCATAGTACAAAGGAGGAATCCTGATGCGATCACATCAGTCATATTTACACAATGATTTAGTCAAGCACTAATATGCACATGTGTAATCTGTGTGTGCATCGGTGGGTGAGGAGGGGGGAAACATGAACTTAAAAGTGCAGCGAATTGTGCATCCACTGCAGTCAGAGCAGGTTAGAATTAAACAAACAGAAGAATTACGTCTTGCTAATGCATTAGTGCTATTCTGGAAAATAAGATCTGATAGTTCAGAACCCAGAACCCAGGGAGACGGATGGAGAGAAACGGGATAGAATAAGGTTTGTTGGTAAACTGAGAAATCCCTCTGGCTGTCCCAGCCTATCCTACTGAAGTCCTTATCTCTTTTTCAGGCAAACTAATCCTTTACTATTTCACACCTTCATGGAACAGTACAGAAAAGTAGATCACAATTCAAATGGCAAGAATGCCATTTCCCCCACTGCTGCCCCCCAAAACCTTCCTTATATATTTTCCAGGTCTTTGAAATATTGTGATCTTCGACTGATTGACTCAAGCCATTTAACTCGCACTGCCTTAGAACAAGAAGTAGGCCTGGCATGCTGCTATGTTTCAAAGGAGGCGATCCGAGGTCCTATTGTGGCCCTTGACCTTAGCGAGAAGGAGCAGGAGAAGGTTGGCGAGAATGACACTGATGAGCTGCTGATCGACTTGGAGAGACCCCAGAGTAACAGCAGTGCTGTTACTGGAACTTCAGGTAGGCTGTTTATTTTACTACTCTGTGCTTCCCTTTGTCTTAGGCACTGGGCTTTCTGAAAGGGTTGTGAAATCAGTAGGAATGTAAAAGGTGGTGCCGTTTTTGAAGAAGAAAATAGAAGAATGGAACATGGCTCCGAAGAATGGAAAGGGTGGATGAGTGGGCAGATGGTGTAGAAGGGCAGTGACAAGGATATGATATAAGTGAGAATCCAAACAACCAGATTCTTTTATTTCAGCACTAGGCAATGGAGATAGAGATGTTAGAGGGCACTTTGGGAATTGGGAAGTGGCCGTTCCAGATTATCTGGAGCCATTCCAGTCTGGATTTTGACTTGGTTACAGGACCAAATCAGCCAGCGTTGCCCTGATAGATGGCCTTTATTGAGAGAGGGGTAGTGTGACCCTGCTAACTCTGTTTGCTATCTCATTGGCTTTTGATAACATCAATCATAGTAACTTCCTGCTTTGTCTTCTTGGATTGGGCATTGGAGAAACCGTGGCCATAGCTAGACCTAAGGTTTATCCCAGGATTGTCCTGGGGTCAAACCTGTTCATCTAAGTGCCACACAGGGCATCCAGCGCCCAGGCAGGGACGAACCCGGGATGATCCTGGGATAAACCTTAGGTCTAGCTACGGCCTATGTTACAGTGGTTTCAACCTTACCTGTAGGATCAATTTCATAAAATAACATTGTGCGACTTTTCCTTAGCCCCCTGGCAGTTGAGCTATGGGGTTCCGCAGGGCACCATCTTGTCCCCAATGTTATTCAACATCTATATGAAGCTGCTGGAAGTGGTCATTAGGGGATTTGGAGCAAAGTGCAATCAGTATGCTGATGACACACAATTCCATCTCCCTGTGACATCTGAATCAGATGAGGCAGTGCAAGACCAGGATCAGTGCTTAGACTCGGTGATGGGCTAGATGAGGGCCAATAAACCTCAGGGGTCCTTTTACCAGCTTGGAATGGTATAGCCTTGCCTGGACAGGGATAACTAGGACACAGTGGTACAGGTGCTAATAACTGCCAGACTGGATTCCTGCAGTGGATTCCATGTGGGGCTGTCCTTAAGGCTGCTATGGAAGTTGTGGCTAGTGCAGAAGGAGGAGAGTTTTCAAGAAACAACAGTTACTTGGCTAAGAGTTTCTATAATTTATCATTGTTTTGACTATTTCACTTGGATTTGCAAAACTACAGTCTAGTGTTTTTCTCCTCCTCCATTTCCTTCTTCATCTCCTGATGAAGGACAATGTCTGAAATGCATTGAGTACATTGAAGAACTAATTTAAGAATAAAAATAAAGATTTATAGCACCAGAGCTTTGCTCTCCCCCTTTTTTCCTTAAGTTTCTTTCCCTCGCTTCTGCACTAGTGTAGAATGCAGCAGCTCAGCTGTTGTCACAAGCTGCCCTTTTCAGCATGCAACTTATTTGCTGAGGGAACTTCATTGGCTGCCTATTTGCTACTGAGCTAGGTTTAAGATTCTAGTACTGGTGTACAAAGCCCTAAACAAGTTTGGACTAGGATACTTGAGATCGTGCCTTCTCCATTATCAGCCTTCTTGGTCACTGAGGTGCTCCTGGTGATTCTGCATTGGAATCCACCTGGGGTAGAACCTTCATTGTGGCAGCTCCTTCTCTGTGAAATGCTCTGCCTCTGAATGTCAGGCAGGCACCAACATTGTTTTGTTTCTGGCACCAGCTGAAGACACTTGTATTTCAATAAGTCTTACCAAATCGACCAGCTACAGTTTTTATTGGTATTCTGTTGTTGTTTTTAAGTTTTAATATTATGTTTTATTCTTTTTGACTTTTATTATTCTCTGCTGCATAATCTCTTTAGATATAGAGCAGTCTATATGGTTTGTAAATGAAATAAAATTATGGTGATCTGAATCTAAATATAGCACAGCCCTTTCCTGTTCAGTTCTGAACTGCAAAATATGATGAGTAATGGACATCTGCTTCTTTATACGCAAAATATCAAGAGCCAGCCTTGAGTGTAGGTGGAAGGCTTAGATGCGCTCCTAATTTAGTATCAAGAAAAATAAGCTGTCATGAGAAAAAAAAAGGGGGGGGGAGAAAAGAAAAATATGCTGTCATTTGTTTCCTGAATCATTTACATAATTTCTTCTGATGTGTCCTAGCAGCACAATTGTGATCGCTATAAACCACCATCCCCTAACATGGTGCTCTCCAGATGTATGGGACTGCAACTCCAAGCATTCCACAGCCAGCAAGGGTGGCTGGGAATGCTTGGACTTGTAGTCCAACACATCTAGAGGGCACCATATTGTGAAGGCTGGTCTAGAGAGACTGCAGCCCAGAAAGCAGTGATGACATCTATTAAGGAAAAGCTTCTACCATAAGAGCCATGCTGGATCAGACCAAGGATCCATCTAATCCAGCACGCTGTTCACACAGCGGCCAACCCACTCCAAGCAGTTTTGGATGATACAGATTTTCAAGACCCATTTCAAATGGGCTTTAGAGCAGGATACAGAGTTGAGACCACTATGGTTGCCTTAGCGGATGATCTATGCCTGAATATTGACAGGGGAAATGTGTCCTTGCTGGTACTCTTGGACCTCTCAGCAGCTTTCGATACCATTGACCATAGTAATCTTCTGGAACGCCTGAGGGGATTCGGAACCGGGGGCACTATCCTTCGGTGGTTCCGGTCCTACCTCTCAGGCAGGTTCCAGATGGTGATGCTTGGGGATAGCTGCTCCTCAAAAAAGGAGCTGTTGTGCGGCGTAACGCAAGGTGCTATCCTTTCCCCAATGCTATTTAATATTTACATGAAACTGCTGGGAGAGATCATCCGGAGGCATGGAGTGGGGTGCTATCAGTATGCTGATGACACCCAAATATATTTCTCTATGCCTTCGACGACAGCGTCAGCTAAGGATAGTGCGTCTCCTCTGAATGAATGCTTGGAGGTGGTAATGGGCTGGATGAGAAAAAACAAACTGAAGCTGAATCCAGACAAGACGGAGGTGCTCACTGTCAAAGGCTGTAACCTGGGTTTGGAGGTGTGTCAGACAGTTCTGGATGGGGTTACACTCCCCATGAAAGACTGTGTTCGCAGTTTGGGGGTGCTTCTGGATCCATTGCTCTAAATGATAGCCCAGATAGATGCGACAGCCAAGAGTGCCTACTCTCAGCTTTGGCTGATATGCCAGCTGCGCCCATTCCTAGAGTTGGAAGACCTAAAGACGGTAGTGCACGCACTGGTAACTTCAAGGCTCAACTTCTGCAATGCGCTCTACATGGGGCTACCTCTGTGCCTAGTCTGGAAACTTCATTTAGTCCAAAATATGGCAGCCAGGTTGGTCACTGGTACACCTAGGGGTGACCACATTACACCAGTTTTAAAATCTCTTCACTGGCTGCCGATTATTTATTTACATTTATATACTGCCCCCATAGCCAGAGCTCTCAGGGCGATTTACAGAAATTCTAAAATTGAGATAAAAACGAGTATATAAAGTATACAAGTTTCTAGGCGAAGTACAAAGTGTTGGTTATTACCTTTAAAGCCCTACATGGTTTGGGTCCAGGCTACCTGTGGGATCTCCTTCTCCCGTACAATCCGCCCTGCACACTCAGGTCCTCTGGGAAGAATCTACTTCAGCTAGCAAAAACATGATTGACAACTGTTACCCAGAGGACCTTCTCTTTTGCTGCTCCCAGACTCTGGAATGGCCTACCGGAGGAGATTCGTCAACTTGACAGTCTTTTAGAATTTAAAAACGCAATAAAGACTGATCTATTCTAGCAGGCCTATCCAGTGAAATTTTAGAATGTTTTTAGGATGTTTTAATCATGTATGGTATGTTTTTAATCAGTTTTTAATGTATATTTTATATCATGTTTTCATACTGTTTGTTTTATACTTTGAATGGTTTTAGTTTTTGTGAACCGCCCAGGGAGCTTCGGCTATTGGGCGGTATAGAAATGCAATAAATAACAACAACACCCTCCCTCAGTGCAACAGCACCCTTCTGATCTACTGCACGTTACCCAGAGATATACTTTGTACCCAGACTTAAGTTAGAGCATTGGTTTAGGGCAGGTTCAAAACCTCACTCAGCCATATAACTCATTGGATGACCCAGTACATTCACTCTCCTTTAGCATAACCTGTATTATTGTAAGGATAAAATGTTTGTCAGGAGCTTTCCCTGGTTGTATACTTCCTTCAGCTCGTTGGAGGAAAGTTGGCATGTGAATGTAAGAAATAACGGAAGTACTGGAGTGACCCTCAGCTCAGGATGAGATCTGTCTGGTTAGTTCAAACCAGCTTGTCAAATTCATCTCATTTCCTTACTGCCTCCTTAGTTTTTCCAATCCCAGACCTGGAGAGGATCCCTGTACTCATAAGAGTTCTGTAGAAGTAACGGTTTCACCAGGACTGGCCTTTCTTTTAATCATTGTGTTTGTTTATTTCTACTTATTTATTTATTTTTAAAAAATTAGGCCAGCTTTAAGGGTAGAACCTAGAAAGACACGATAAGCTGCACCTGGTAGAACGTTCCTTTCTGTGCATCTCTTGAGACTCATGCAGATGTTTTGCTGCTAATCCTTTAACCATGATTGAGAATAGGCTACAGGGTATTGTGCTTCAAACACTGGTTTCAAATCCTTAACAACCAAACTTAATTAGAGCTGCGGAATTGACTGGTGTGTGTGTGGGGGGGGGTGCTTGTGGGGGGGGGAGCACATGATCTCATGGCCTCTTCATAATCCCTTAATGATTGTTAAAAGATTGGGAGTGTACTGGGCCTTAAAGGTAGAGGGGCCTTCCCTAGGTCAGACCTGCATGACAGGCTGGGAGTGATGAGGACAGTTGTACCCATTTCACGTCTGCTAGTCAGTCAAGGTTTACTGCGAAAGACCTGGCTGGTACTTTGATTTACCCACTGACATTTTTTTGCTCCTGGCTTTTGGGATTGTTTGAAAGCTCATAGCGTTGAAAATACATTTGTGGTATAAAAGTTATAGGGCAGCAAATGAGGTTGCCATTCTGTACTGTATTTTATTAAATATTCTTTCTTTCTTTCAGGTTCTATAGCAGAAAATGGGGTGAGCTCTTCAAGTGCCACAGACAAGTCTCAGAAGCCGCCTTCATCCCTGAACTTCCAGAATGTGGCCAGCAGCTCAGTCGATGAAGGCTTTGCTGCTGGGGGGAACTTGAAACAAGAATGTGACTCTCTAGGCAACCAGATAGCCAGCAGTACCACTTCGAAGGTGTCGGCCGCATCCCCTTCTGTCAGCCAAACGTTCCGGTGGCCTAGCCAGTCCGTGAAAGACTGCAAGGCTTTGCGCGTGTCCTTACCCCGGATTGTGATCTTGTCTAAAGCTGCCTACCGCCTCCTTGGCTCACAGAAAAGTGGGCAAGCGCCTTTCTGTTCTTCTCTCTCGCCTCATGCCGATGTGTCTTGGGTGAGCTCTCTGAGGCCTTTGATGCACAAGGACGTGACTAGTGAAGAGCAGTCTTTGTACTACAGGCAGTGGACTACCGCCCGGCAACACCATGCGGACTACAGTAATCACAGTGAAACCACTGGCGGCAGGAACTTTCACCCACGGCGGCTACTTCTTACGGGACCTCCGCAGGTAAAACAATGCCCATGTTGTGGTAGACAATTAGATGGGTTAAATGCTTAATAGCTCAGAGAGGACCTGGGTTTAGGCTGTAAAAATAGGAGACAAGCAACCATAAGTACTGAAATAAAGTGCTTTGTTATTGTCTTCCCTGTTCCATATTTATGCACTTCCATAACCACTACATAGAACACTTTGGGAAGTGGGAACAGATATGTAGAGTGATTTAACATTAGTAGTGCACTAATGCATGATCTTCCAGTGCCATGCGCACACTGCTGTATGTCCCATTACTAAGCCATGGTATCTATGCTGTAGAGTAGAGCTGCTGGCATCTGCATGGGGTTCAGAGCAGTATTGGCACCAGATTGTGAAGCACCAGGCAGTGTTTACAACGAGACTTAAACTGGCTATGCTTGCATGTAACTATAGGCAGGATTCTTTTTTTCATTCTGGCTTACTATAAACAAGTAGCATGTTGGTGTACACAGCCTATTCATCCTCGCTTTGCTCTTCCCTTCATGAAAGCAGATAAAACTAACCAGGAAGACATCACTTTTCATGGTTCAAACTTGGGCTCTTGGAACAGTATCCGACAGTGTCATTTTGTTACTGTAAATGATGTTGCAGTAGCAGAAACTATGTTCTGAACTATGCACAAGATAAGAATCAGCACCATGTACACTGATGGTGCTATATAAATAAATAATAATAATAATAATAATAAAGTTACATTTGCGCAAGCACGGCTACACAAGTGGTTATGCATTATACTTGTGCAACGCGTTGCACATAACTCTTGTGCAACCCGTTGTGCAACCTGTTGGACAATCTGTACTATATTTTCTCAAAGGGTTTTCCCCTTTGGTTTAGGTTGGGAAAACGGGCTCCTACTTGCAATTTCTACGAATTCTCTTTCGCATGCTGATCAGATTGCTGGAGGTGGATGTATATGATGAGGAAGATATTAATACCAGTAAGTACAAAGGGCCAATTCGCTATGAACTTGCTGAGGAAGGACTTTCCTTGATTGAAACCTAGAGTAACCATATGAAGACAGGGCTCCTGTATCCTTAACAGTTGTATTGAAAAGGGAATTTCAGCAGGTGTCATTTGTATATATGGAGAACCTGCTGAAATTCCCTTTTCTATGCAACTGTTAAAGATACAGGAGCCCTGTCCTCCTTTTCATATGGTCACCCTATTCAAACCACGTGTCTGCTATGTAAATGCTTGAGCACATTTCTCGATTGCAGGCTGATCGGAGGAAGAAGAGAATAAAATGCCTACCTTCAATGAAGGGAGACAGATCTGACCCCCACCAAGCTCTGAATCAATGTCCGCTGTTGATTCAGAGAACTCCATTAAGTTCAGTGGGGCTTACTCCTAAGTAAATGTGCCAACGGTTGCAGATTTACAGCATGATCTTATGTCTACTCAGAAGTGAGTCCCATTGACTTACTTCTGAGTAGAAGTAAGGATGCAGGATTTTTACTTAATGTAGAGGCACCCTATATCCTCCATGAATTTGCTTAACCCCCTTTTAGTGCTATCTAATGTAGTGGACATTACCATGCCTTGTGACAATGAATTACATAATTATGCATGTAAAAGAACTTTATTTTATTTGTCCTGAACTTGTAGGCCAGGGGTAAACAAACTTCAGGCTTGCTGGATCTACTTTGGGGTGTTTTTTTCACTAAGACCCCAAGATCTACCAACCAGAACTAGGTGCAAGTGATGTATGCTTGGAATTAAAGAACAGGGTGCCTCTGAGCACATTCTGTGCTTGGGACGTTGTTTTCAGTACCAGAACTGAACTGAGCTCAGCTCACACTCCTTTTACACACAAGTCCAATCCTGGTTACCCCAGGCTTTCTTCAGTTCAGTAGTCTAATTTAGGTGGAACAATCATTTCGTTGTTATTTTTAAAACAATTTGGAATCCAAAGCCATTGCTGATGTACTGCAAATCTCTCAGATGTACTAATAGATTCTGATCTACCTTCTGCCTACTTCTGCTGTAGTCCTTGGCAAGCCACTGCCTCTCATACAGCCTCACATCTGTAAAATGGGGATAATACTGCCTATCCTTACAGGGTAGTTGTACAAATTGTTGAAATAATGTATGTGATATGCATGAAGAACTTGCGCAGTTGAAAACCACTATATACATATTCACAATTGTTTTTATTTTTGAGACCATACAGAGGACAATGAAATTGCCCAGTCTAGCAATGACCAGTGGCCTGATGTTGAAATCATCAGTAAAATGAGTTTTGATCTCAGTGTGCATGATCCTAAATATGTCCTTATGAGTCCAGTGTATACAGAGCAACTGCAAAGAATAAAACAAGGTAAGTGAAATCTGGCTTGGGGTGATGGAATTTGTTGTGTTTTTATGGTGTTTTTAATTGTGTTGTACCCTGCCTCGATCCAGAGGGAGAAGCGGGTAACAAATAAATATATTATTATCATCATCATCATCATCATCATCATCATCTGCAGGGCACCGGTTGGGGGAAGGTTGCAACGGGATCAATTTACTGTGCCTGTTTAAATGAGAAGCAGGATTTCACGTGCCTGTTGGCTGTTTTCCTTCATTGTCTTTGTCCACAGAACCAAGCAAAGAAACCAAAGCTGAGGAACCCAGAAAACGGGATACAGTGTCTATGATGTTGACAAAGTATGCAGCTTACAATACTTTCCATCACTGTGAACAGTGCCATCAATATATGGACATAAATCCTTCCGCTCCGGTATGCAGAGCTTTCTTTTAGGTCATGTCTATGCCTAGCAAGTTTAGCAGTCGTTCTTTTTGACTTGGAAACTCAAGTGTCTATCATTCTGCCAGAAGAGCTAGGGATTTTGCTATCAGCATTATAAACCCCAGTGTAGGTTTCTAGTGTAGTTCTACCATGAGAGTTTGTTGAATTCTGTTTTGGAATCCTATCTTGGCCAGTGAAGACATGTTCTCCTGCCTTCACGCAGACACAGTGGCCCTGTTCAGACAACACGCTAAACCATGCTGCTTAACCACAAAACGGTTAACAGAATGCATTAACCTTAATGCATTCCATTAACCATTCTGTGGTTAAGCAGGATGGTTTAGCATGTTGTCTGAACGGGGCCTCTGTCACTTGCATGGGACATTCTCGGAGGCAGCTCAAGGTGCGTACAGTGCATCTTGCCCTTGCCTTGCCTACCCCTCAGTATTCACAAAAATCTTCTTCAAGTCAGAAAGCTCCATAGTTCTCCTCCTCCTTTTGAGAAAGTCAAATATCCCTTAATATGTGTCTCCTGCCATTGTTTTGCTAGCAACACCAAAAGCAGCCACTTTCTGCTAAGTTGTGGGAGTTTTTAAAGAGCCTGATGTAAGAAGTGAGAAAGTCTATCGTCCTGTACTATTAGTTGCAAATAACGAATTTATATCAAATGGATCCCATTTAGCTTCTTTTCCTAAATTGGTACAATACTTTCTATAAAGTGTGTTGCCCACTCCTGTTGAACCACACTGACGGGTCTAACCTCACAAACCAAAATATGTTCACGTTTGCATGTGGCTTCTTTAGTGGGTTACATTTTTCTCTCTCTCTTGCATGCAGATGTCTGACTCCACCCTACATGCATTTACATTCTCATCTTCAATGTTAGGAGAAGAGATTCAGCTTCATTTCATAATCCCCAAATCCAAAGAGAGCTATTTTGTCTTCAGCAAGCAGGGCAAGCATTTGGAAAGCATGCGTCTTCCTCTTGTGTCTGACAAGGTGGGTGGAACCTATTTTAACTGCATAAAATGAATTCTGTTGCACCATCATTTTTTAATATAGATTTATCCTGGGAA
The DNA here is from genome assembly GCF_023053635.1 of Elgaria multicarinata webbii. Classification (NCBI taxonomy): domain Eukaryota; kingdom Metazoa; phylum Chordata; class Lepidosauria; order Squamata; family Anguidae; genus Elgaria; species Elgaria multicarinata. The sequence goes on from NC_086177.1 coordinate 56,879,995, forward strand.
AGTGAGCAGAACAGATAATATGAATGGTTTTATCTGGGCAGCCAGTGTTTAGTTCCAGATTTGACGTTTGTTTCCCTTCTACTTTCTTTTAGTCAGAAGGTAACCATAAGGCAGGATCTCACAAACATTTCTAGCCGCAGGTAAGCCTTAAGTGGTGAGGCTTTTGGCAGAATTTGTGAAAGTTTGGTGATGCTTAATTCACCGCATGATTGGAGTCCAGAGATCAATCTGAACAGAGATTTGTAACTGATCATAGTTGGAGTTCCACCTCCCTGTGAAGGATCAGGTGTGCAGTTTTGGAAGGGGGCCTCCTGGACTCAGCACTGTCAGTGGAAAGGCAGGTGGCATTAGTGACTTCTACCAACTCTGACTTATTTGTCAGCTATGCCCTTATCTGGATAAAGCAGACTTTGTCACAGTTATCCATACATTAGTTACATCCAGGCTGGACTACTATAATGTGCTCTGTGTGGAGCTGCCTCTGAATATGGTTTGAAAGCACGAGCTGTGTCCGGCAAGTAATTGGACCTTATAATCAGAGCACGTCTAATAACCAGTGCAAGTCCAATAACCAGTGGGCCTAATTCAAAGTGCTGGTTGTTACCTTTAAAGCCGTAAACGGTTTGGGGCTAAGTTATTTGAAGGACTACCTGTACTCATGTGAGCTTACCTGACCATTATAATAAGCCTTTCAGATCCTGGTCTTCAGTCCACTGATGAGATTCATCAGGCCGGCAGGCACAAGAGACAGGGCCTTTTCAGTGATGGCTCTATCACTATGAAACTACCTGTTCTGAGAAATTCTTCTAGCCGCTTTGCTGCATGTTTTAAAAACATGGCGTGTTTATTTATCTATTTGTAATACTTATAAACTACTTAATATAATAAAATTCCTAAGCAGTTCACATATAAATATTAAAAATCACTTTTAAAATACACTATTAAAACCAATTCCAGCTTCAATAACAATATAAAAGGAACAGTAAGAAGGAGCAGCGTATCATTAATCGCAATTAATTACAAGCCAGAGAAAGCCTGGGTGAATCAAGCGCATTTTCAGGAGGTGTTTGAAACATTTTCTGTCTCCCAAACTGCACAAGGCAAGTGAAGCCAGGTCCCCAGCCAAAGCCCAGGTGGAGGATTACTTCATTATCTGGCTTCAGTGAGTGCAAGCTTTCCCTGATGTAGCCCGGTCCCTGGCTAAAGCACTGGCTGGAGAAGCTCCAGATGGAGCTTCAGCTGTGGCCCAAATGATGCCTCATGGAGGGATGGGAAGAAGGTCATCCATTCTGCCCACCTAAAGGTATTTCCCTACCTTTGGTATAGATGTTTCCTATAGAACAGAAATCAGTTGAAGCTATTGACATGCTTGGGAAAAGGAGAAGTCGGGTGTGAATTATGAGAAACTCTTGTCACACTGGGCTACTGCTGTACAGATGTCCCTTCCAGATCCTCCCAATATCAGAAGTACACAGAGAGAGAGAGAGAGAGAGAGAGAGAGAGAGAGAGAGAGAGAGAGCTGGTGTGCGTACATAACATTATATATATATATATATATATATGCTATAGAGAGAGATTTATAAAACCTTCATTTGGCTCATCCTTGTAACAGAATTTGAATGCAGTAAAGAGTCCTATTTTCACTCCATCAAGTGGGCGCCATGAGCATGGCCTCTTGAACCTTTACCATGCTATGGAAGGGATCAACCACCTCCATCTCCTTGTGGTCAAGGAATATGAAATGCCACTTTATCGCAAGTATTGGCCCAACCATATCATGCTGGTTTTGCCAGGCATGTTCAACAATGCTGGAGTTGGTAAGTAAGGCAAGATGAGAGACCAGAATACTGGCATATCCCTTTTGTTTTCAAAGTGGCTGGGCTGGGGTGGGGGAATTGTATGGGTAAAGAGAACATGGCATTTTCATATTCATAAAACTTATTTCATGCTGAACATACCAGCTGGTGACATGAAGACATAGTTCTAGGGAGCATAAAAGCACTTATGTCCAGTTAGCATTAAATATATAAATAGTGATGTCATTATGTCTCTAACTCCTTTCCCAACTATGCCCTCTAATTGAGTTCATATACATTTTGTTCTCTTTGATTTCCATTACAATTTCCCTTGCTTATGCTGTTCTGTATTGCATCAAAGTCTGTCTCGCTCACATCTGGCACTTTGTGTTTGATTAGCATAATATTGATAATAGTCTGGTATTATGCTTTACCTGATAGCTTCATTTATTTATTATTTACAATATTTATATACCGCTCCCCATTCAAAATTTCTGAGCGGTGCACAAGATAAGATAAAATAAAAAAAGAATAAAAACACATGAAAATTAGATTTTTAAAAGAAACAAAATGTAAAGTGTACCGTGGCTGGTCATCAAGGGAAGCCTTCCTGGAACAAAGTTTTCAGGAGGTGCCGAAAGGAATACAAAGTTGGCGCGTTCCTGACCCCCAGAGGCAGGGAATTCCATAGGAGGGGGCTACCATGCTGAAGGTAGACTCCAATCTGGTGGACTCCAATCTGAGGATAGGTCTATGTGGAACCACCAGGAGCATGCCCTCGGATGACCTCAGTGACTTCATTGACAAGAGAGCAATCCCATGGTCCCTGGGAGGGTATCTCAGGGGCCATAGGATATGGCAGATCTTCCCCCCACTCAGGCTGTAGACAGAGCTATGAAGTCAGGGTAGGGGGAAGCTCCTGCTCAAATTTCCTCACCCTCCCAGCCACTGCAGAGCTTTCTCTCTGCAACGACTCCTCTTCTGACGTTGGTGTCACAACCTCTGAAGAAAAAGGGGAGGGAGGGAGGGAAGGGTGTGTGCTTGTGAATAGGGAAGGGAGAGGTGGTGACATGGATTCGTAAGATCCACATGCCTCTCTGTTCCCATCCCTGCCCACAGCAAGGTAAGCTAGATGGGCTCAGTAGCCCATCTAGCACAAAATATTAAAATGGAAGATGGAGAGGTTGCAAAAGAGCCAGTGTGGTGTAGTGGCTAGAGTGTCAGACTGGGAGTAGGGAGATCCGGGCTCTAGTCCCCACTCAGCCATGGAAACCCACTGGGTGACTTTGGGCCAGTCATAGACTCTCAGCCCAACCCACCTCACAGGGTTGTTGTTGTGAGGATAAAGTGGAGAGGAGGAGGAGTATTATGTACGATGCCTTGGTTTCCTTGCAGGAAAAAAGGCGGGATATAAATGCAATCATCATTATCATCATCATCTCTCTCACTCCTCCACCCTGCCTGGCTCTTACCAGGGGGACATAGATGGAGGGCTCCTATGTGAGAGCTCTCTGTCTATCGAGCATCAATCGTGTAGATTTGCACATTGATAAATTATTGCGGGAGCAACTTTAATTGCTAGGATTTGAGAATTAACTTTCCTCCAAGGAGCACAGAGTGGTGTATGTGGCTCTTTCTCCCTTTTCATTTTATTCTCACAATAATCTCCTAAACAAGTTAATCTGGTTCAAGGTCACCCACTGAGCTTCATGGCTGAGTGGGGGACATGTGATCAAGCAACATTTTTTAAATCAGCTGATACCTTATTGGGGGAACCAACTGAAACTGGGCACAGTTTCCAAATTGTTGGAATTCTAGGAATTTGAGAATAAAATCTTGGCCTCCTTCTAGTTCATCTTTGGGTCTCCCATTTTCATACACTACTACACCAAGAATAACATTTCATAAATTTCAGCTTCAGAGAATTATTTCAAAGATTAAAATCACCTTAGAATTTTAGCTGACCTAGCAGGGGACATCTTCCCAAATGCCATATACTGTATTTCTTCAGTTGTAAGACGCCATCGGTTGTAAGACGCACACTGATTTCAGTACCACCAACAGGAAAAAAAACCCTAAGACACACCCGCGATTCTAAGACGCACCCCATTTTTAGAGATGTTTATATGGGGGGGGGGAGTGTGTCTTAGAATTGAAGAAATAGGGTATGTGACTGTGCTTTGACTGTAGGTCTTGACCCTCTTATTATATTTATTTATTTATTATTGATTGAATTCATTTATAACCTGTCTTTCCCACCAAAAAATTGCACTCAAGGTACCCTTGTGCCTGTCAGTTTCTACTTTTGGCTATAACCTCAAATCGCTAGTCACTAAAACAGTCTTGATCAATTGTATATTTTGACCTTCAAGTCTCATAATGATCTTATTTATTTTTTCAAAAACAAATAAAATTAGAAAGTGCCAAAACAAGCTTTAATAGAACAAAGACAATGAACCTAGCTAACAGAAACAGATTACAAAGCCCAGCACAATATGCTCAGGCTTGCCTAGTCTTGCAAAAACCAAGTGGCTAAACTTAAATTAATAAACAGCACTCTGTATCATTCTTAAAGGATTTTTATTGCACCAAGTCTTCTCAAGGTAGATTAAGCAAGAGGAATCGATTCTTCAGCCAGCACTCCTTGGACAGTGTGCCAGTATCCAATTTACCCTTGCTTCAGAGTCCATCCTTCTTTGGACCTTTTCATACAGCGTAGCTCCACTTGATTCTTACCACTTAGAGATACTTTTTTTAAAAAAAAAATCTTCTAATTGTCTTGTTTAATAAATTCTCAACTATTCTGTGGGATTAGGAGGTCTTGGTCGGTCGGTCGGTCGGTCGGTCGGTCTGTCTGTCTCTCTCTCTCTCTCTCTCTCTCTCTCTCTCTCTCTCTCTCTCTCTCTCTCAAAACAAGGGAAAACTCTATGCTATGTGTTTTCAGGTGCTGCCAGATTCCTAATTAAAGAGCTTTCTTATCATAACTTGGAACTGGAGAGAAACCGTTTGGAGGAGCTAGGAGTCAAGCGTCAGTGTGTCTGGCCCTTCATTGTTGTCATGGATGATTCTTGTGTCTTATGGAACAGTCATGGTGTCCAAGAACAGTCCAGGTTAGTCAATGTCTCGGTATCAGAGTGTTGTGAAGATTGGGACCTATAACAGAATGTTGGAGCAATACAGCATTAGCTCCTTCACACAGTATCTACATGTAAGTGGTTCATGCACAGAAAGGAGAGTGGGGCCATGCTGCTCGCACGACTCCTGATATTGTGCCGTTCCCCACACCCAACATCTACATGTTGACCATAGACATCAGGGGTGGGCAGTCATGTGATGTTGGGTAGGGCCAACGACTTTGCCCCGCTGCCCCTTCTACATGTGGAGCCCCCATCCTGTGGATAGCACACGCAGGCACTACTATGGTTTGGCAAATTGATTTGGAACGATGTTCTGCACCTGTTCTGCACCTTTGATATCTAGTACATGACTAAAATCAGGTTTTTAAAAAAGGCAATAAGGAAATCATACTAAGAGAAATCTCAAATGTATTCTGTACTGTTCAACCACAGATGAAAACTGCAATTTCTTTTTCTGCCATTTAAAAATGAATGATTATTTAACATTCATAACACAATTGTCTGTGTCCATCGGTAGATTTGATACAGGATCAGTGATATGCTTTTCTGTTTGCAGGACTACTAAACGTTTTGCTTGGAATTCATTGGGCCTGTTCCCATGACATGATAAGCCAAGCTTCCGGGGACCATGCATGCTACCCAATCACTCCTGCTTAGCTCTTCCTACCAGCTGGAGTAGCTAAACAAACCATAGACCTTCCATCTACGGTTTGTTTACCATGACATCCAAAACTGGAGATTCTGGCTTGCTTCTTCTCACACCAGCCAGAGTCATAAGCCAACATCAAACCATGGCTTATGACTCTGGCTTGTTTATGGAAAGACAAGATAGAATCCCCAGTTTGAATGGAGGGCCTATGGTTTGTTTAGTCACTTCCACTGTCAGGAGGCACCAAGCAGAAGCAATTGCCCCAGCATGCCTGCTTGATCACAGTAAGGATTTCCCCTAACCCTGGTTTACCTTGACAAGCACATCTGAATGCTGAGTAAATTTTCCCAATGTAATTGCCAGTGGAATGAATTTATACTAAATTTGCAGGTTAGTGTTTGCATCAGTATTTTTTTTTTCCTTATTGAAAATTGTTGAGAAACCACTGTGTTCTCTAAGAGACGTGCTTTATGGAGTGACTGATATTAAGCTCTTGTTACTTCCCCATTGCTTGGTACTAGAAATCTCCCAGAAAGGTAGACCTGCCACATAATTTCCCATTCCTCTCCATACCTGTCAGAAGTTATCACCTTGCCTTTAGTCTCCATAGAAAATACCTGTAAAAGCACAAGGATGAAGCGTGGTAGCTCCTTCTGTAGTTATTTATAAGCAGAGTGTAAATTTTACAAATACTTTCACATGATAAATTAACCCATGTGTTTAGCTGTGTAGTAGGTGCTTCTTTTCATCATTTTTATAAACCTATCACCAACACTCATTTATCACCCTGTTGCTCTTTTGTCATTCCAGTTACGAAATCCATATAGTTCGCTTTTTGGTTGTGGGAAAGTATCTTGCAGCAGTCCTTGGTTGACTTCATTTTATGGGAGTTGTTTTTGGATATTTAGCTAAGGTTGTAGCACATACCACCTATGGCATCCTACACCAATACATTTCCTGCATTCTTGGGAATTTGACCGACAAAAATGGGGTTTGTTGGCATTGTAATATGGGTAGAGCTTCTCAGCTCTCCTCATTTTTCTGTCCCACAATCAATCTCTTTTGACAGGCACAACCCACTGGTTGTGCTGCTGATACAATGGTATCCTCTTTCATTACTTATCTAGTTTAGCACTTTTGTTCCCAACAGCAGTCACCAAATACTTTAGGGCAAAACACACATTTATCACGTTTATATTCTGATCTTTCCCCAAGAAACTCGTCACTGCTGAATAGGTCCCCCACCCTTGCAGAAGGGAAAAGCTGCTGTAAGTCTAAACCTCAGCAAGTAGTGATCTGACATGACAAAGGGACTGATGTAAGGTCCCCCACTTCCAGATCACCATCTCCATGTCCTGTTGAGAAAACCAGGTCAAGAGTATGCCCTGCTACATGTGTTGGGCCAATGGCATGTTGGGACAGTCCCATGGTTGTCATGGAGACCATGAAATCCTGAGCTGCCCCTGATAAGGTGCCCTCGACGTGAATGTTGACATCCCCCAGAACCAATAGTCTGGGGGATCTCAGCAGTGCAGCCAAGACCACCTCTGTCAGCTCATTTAGGGGGTCTGTTGAGCAGCAGGGTGGGCGGTACACCAACAGAATTCCTAATCTGTCCCACTGAGCCAACACAAGGTGCAAACACTTCAGACCAGTAGTCACATGGACAGGGAGCCTGCAGAGGGAGATGGAGTTCCTATAGACCACAGCAACCCCACCCTCCCCAGCCCTCAGGTCTACCCTGATGCTGAACCAAGTACCCTGGTGGGCATAGCTGGGAGAGACTAACTCCTCCCTGCTCTCCCACCCAGGTCTCGGTTATACATGCCACATTGGCTGCCTCATCCACAATTAAGTCGTGGATGAGGGAGGTCTTATTATGCACCGATCTGGCATTTAAGAGCAGCATCCAGAGGCCTGAGGGCTGGCTGATAGGGCAACCAACAAACCTGCGGGTGCAAGGAGGACAAGAACATGGCACAGCCATTAATTGTCTGGGCTGTGTTCCTCTTACCTGGCAAGTCCTCCTCACAACACCATATTTCCCTCTACCCGTCAGTACACTGATTGGGGGCCCCTTAGCTCTGTATCCCCCTTCCCAGGCACATCACTTACGACCCACAAAAAAGAAGAAGAAAAAGAGCAACAAGCAGGCAGGCAGGCAGGCAGGCAGGGAACAACAGCAGCAGGCGGTGGCGCTCCCTCTTCCCTGGGCAGTGGCACTCTTCCCTTCTCCTGCAGGCACTGGCTCCCCCAGGACACCTCAGCCAGCTGGCTTAAGTCCCCCCCCTCCAGGGAGGGGGCGGGTGGAGGATGTCAGCAGCAGCTGGCTGTGTGTCTGGGGGCCTGGTCCTGCAGGGCATGGCAGTCTGCAGAAGTCCAACAGGGAGAGGGAGGTGGTGGTAACACAGCAGCAGCAGGCAGGCAGGCAACCCTCCTGAGACACTAGGAGCTGGAGTCACAATCTTCTAGAGTTGCTCATACTCTCTGAGCTCTGCTGCATACTTCATAGGTTTTTCTAGAAGCTTCAGTACAGTCAGGTCCCTTATCATCATTTGTGCATCTAAGTGCATTTGTAATTTACTAAAATAAAACCCTTTTGCTTTTCATAGCCAGTCCATGGATCAAGGATTGACCAGTAAAAATGTGTCTCTAAAGTGTGTTCTGCAGCACATTGAAGCCACACCAAAAATTGTCCATTATGCAATACTGGGCATTCAGAAATGGAACAGCAAGCTGAATTCCAGAACACCCAAAGCTCCCTTCTCCAGGTGCCATATACATGACTTTATCCTGCTCAACATCGACCTGACTCAAAATGTGCAATATGACCTGAACAGGTAGGTAAATGCAGGCTACTAGCATGGCTTTGAATTGATAGATGTAAACTATTAACATGTTAAAAGGAAGGATGTGGCTTACAGACAAACCAATATGCACTAGAGAAAAAGCAGAATTAGTTCTGGTATTGCAGTACTTCCATATACAAGTCAATGGCCCGTTCAGAAGACACTTTAAATCATGGCTTTAACCACGGTGAATAAGGCTTGTTGCCTGACTCGCCGTGATTAAAGCTGTGGTTTAAGGTGTCTTCTGAACACGGCCTGGCTTTCTGGCTTAACCACCATGGTTAAAGCCGTGGTTTAAGGTATCTTCTGAATGGGGCCAATGGCTTGAACTGTGAATGGAAAATGTTTTTTGTTTTTTAAGAAGGAAGGAACTGCAAATAGTGGGTTCGGGGGAAGCTTGCAAATGAAAAGACTGGCGTCTGAATCAAGGCATAGATAAGCCTTCAGGAATGTTTCTCAGCACAACCCCCCACCCGCTGGAAGTTTTCTATGGCTAATGGAACGGGTAATGGATAGACAAGTTTTCTGTGGGCAAATGTTACGGCATTTCATTGCCATAGCAAGTGCAGTTCCCACAACGTGTAGTAGACCACTGCTGAGCCAAATGGCCTGATATGCTTCGTTGACCCATTTGGTATTGGAAGGGAGCTGTGAACAAAGAGCAAACTTTAGTCCCATGAGTATGGTTTCATTTGCTTTGCTTTGCCCTTGCAAGGATACAGGTCACTGGTTGGAAAGAGGGAAGGAATGTGTTTCGTGAAGTTTTGACATCCCTTCCTCCCCTGTAAATGCCAATGTATAATTTGGTAGGGTGATCAGAGCCAATGTGGTGAAGTGGTTAGAGTGTGGGATTAGGATTGGGGAGACCCAGATCCAACCCCCCACTCAGCCATGGAGTTCATTGTGCCAGTCACTAATTTTTGTCGCAACCCTACCTCACAAGATTGCTGTGAGGATCAAATAAGGCACGGGGGAGAGCATAGGTGCCAGGAGTGGGCAAACCACACACACACCCTGAACTCTGACCACAGCTGCAAAGAGGCTTTGTGTCTGCATTCCTAGCAGAATTGCACTCCCCCAGTCTGCCAAACACTTGGGGAATGTGCAGTTCTGCAGATAAATAGGGCGCGCGATCCTTGTGCACTCTGTTTCTCTGCAGAATGGGCTTTTTTGCTGGTAAATGGGGTGCATGGTGAATGTGCACTTTCCTTCCCAGCAGAACCGCACTCGAGACAGCAGTCCCCACCCCCAGGCCACCAAACGACTGTGGAAGGCTAAGGGGAGTGCGGTTCTGCTGGAAATCTGTCAGCACAGCAGCAGCGGAGCCGAGGGACCCAGTGGGGGCTGCATGTGGCCCGCGTGTTGCTCACCCCTGCCATCTTGAGCTCCTTGGAGGAAAGGTGGGCTAATCTAATAATTAAGTGCAGAAATGCAATTTTGGTAGAGGGTGATTTCTCAACGAAGCACCCGAGAGCAGTGAGTTTGACCGCCACAGACATGTAGACCGACTTCTGTGATGCTCTTCTCCCACTCTAATTCCTGGGTATTCTGATGTTTGTACTCAGTAGGTTAGGCATATCGGTATCTTTTCACCCTCCCTATTGGGTAAGGACACCATTCAGAGAAGGGGAGAAGCTGCTTGTAACTATGATTCTGCAGTAGTACTCCACCCACTTTCTACGTATACATCCATCATCTCATTTGCAGCGCCTTTACCATCCGTGTCTCAGAATTGGGGTTGAAGGAAGAAGGGGAATGGCATTCCTTCCTTCTTGAAACAGCCTCTCTTGACGCAGGATGCAGCCTCGTAGGGAGGGGCAACTCTGTCGTGCTAACATTGCTTTTAAGTATGTCCTGCCATGTCACCAGTCAGGGGAGCCATCTGTATATGTGACTGTATGGACCATTGATGAAGAACAATTGCAGATAAGCAACTTTTTTTTTGGTCTTGTTTTGGAGTTTTGTATCATATATTGTCAGTAGCCAAAAGGCATAATACCAGCTAGATCTCATTGCCTTGAATAAACACATGTAAATCTGTGTCCAATTGTTTAGGTATTTCTGTGAAGATTTAGATTTTAACTTGAGAACAAATAGTAGTGGCCTGCTTATCTGTTGCTTTAACAACTTCAGTCTCATGAAGAAACACATCCAGGTTGGAGGTCAAAAAGACTTTGAGATCAAACCTAAAATCATGGTGAGTGCCATTGCTGAACAACACCCCTCCCCACCCCCAAAATAAACATGATCTTTTTGGTGTGTTTTTCCAGTGACAAAGGTTGGATTCCCCACCCCACCCCCCTGTTCTCATTGTGAAGACACTGATGAGGGGAAAAGATTTGTGATAGTTGAGTTGTTAGCTGCACAGTCCACTCGAGTTCAGTGGGGCTTACTCCCAGGAAAATGAACACAGGATTGCAACCTAACTCTCTCTAAGTCGGGGATGTTCAACTTGTTGCCCTCCAGATGTTTTGCCCTACAACTCCCATCAGCCCAAACCAGCATAGCCAATGGTAAGCGGTGATGCGGGTTCTAGGCCAAAACATCTGGAGGGCAACAAGTTGCACACCACTGCTCTAGGGGATGCTATCTTGGTAACTAGGGACCTTCTAGAAATATATGCTCATGGGTGGGGTGGGGTGGGAAATTAATTGCAGTAATTAAAATCCACTATTATAATGCTGTAGATACCAAGGAACATTTGTTATCACAGAAGTGTTTCATAATTGAAAATGCAATCCACGCCTGCACATAAATTCTGGCTTCCAGTTCTTGGCAGACAATAAAAACTGGTGGATACACGCACATGCAGGGTTGGATTGAGAAATGGGCTGCCACTTGCAAAATGGGATTTCTCACATCCTCTCCCCTCCCCTGCTTACTAGGTCTTTGCAGCTCACTGGGCCTTTGTCCCCCCCCCCCCATTCCAGAGCCACAGGCATTTCCTCTTTGCGACTGTACACATGCAGGGGCTGTTCACATGCAATGGTTAATTAACCCATGATTTGCAATGCTGCATGCTCAGCACACTCTGCTACCTTTTTGAATATTCAACCCCCAATTGGCTGATTTGGGGTTGCTACTAAGTGATGTCCAAAACCAGACACTGTCGGGATTTATCAGTACTCTGCTTCTTTTAAAAATAATAATTTTTTAATATGTGCTTCAATCTTTTTATCCTATCTGTTGTTCACCACTCTGAAATCTTTTGGCCGTGGAACAGTATAAAAATAAACAAATAGTGGGTTATGTCACTGACAGCTAACCTAAATATTAATTGTAGGTTAGCTGTACATTATTTAACCCACAATTAAACTAGAGTGTGAAGCAGGTCATACCCTTGCTGACTTCCCTATAGCACGCAATGGAATGCTCTTAGTGAAGTCTCCCCATCAGTACTGTGTACATGCACAGCACATGTCAGCTTCTGCACAGGAAACGTTAGCAATTCTGCTTGAGCCACTGCAAGACTAACTTTGTGGCTTTTTCTATCTTACATGACTCCCAGAGAGCTTCGGCTATGGGGTGGTGCATAAACAACAACAACAACAATTATTCCCCCATGCCCCCAACTGCTTCTTTGATAGTCATTCTGCTGCCCCTAGTGGTTGAAATCATAACCAGAGAATAGAACCATACTTGCTTGAAATGTTTAGTTGTCTACTGATGTTACACCATGTGCTGCTCTGCTACCTGGTTTCAGCAGTCAGTGCGTACTTCTAAGCAGCTAAAGTAGCTGGATGCAATACGATATGGGCAGAGGTCCAGGCCTCCGATATTGGACTGGATCCAAACCTAAGCGGATCAGCTGAAATGTTGGAAGTGGATATCCTTGCCGCTTCTTCCCATGGAAGCCTTTCCAGCCCCCTGAAAATGCTATGCGGAGAGCCAGGAGACCCTGTTGAATGGGGCGGGGGATCCCCAGAAATTGAGCAGAGGGACAATCCGTGAATGGAACCCTTTCTCTTGCGGAAGGCAAATCCTGGATACAACCTGGTATCTATCTTTTGTGAACCGCCCAGAGAGCTCCGGCTATTGGGCGGTATAGAAATGTAATAAATAAATAAATAAATAAATAAATACCTTCTTGAAAGAATGGGAATCTTGTTAGCCCTGAAGTGTTATGGTTTTTCTCAGGCTTGGCATTGGCATACAATATCCTTGGGCAGCTGCTGAAGACCCAGCATCCTGGCAGGACCCAGTGTCGATACTTGGACTGGGGTCCCTTTAATTTCCGCTTGGCAGCTGTGGTCGAAGCCCATAGGGCGGCAGGTCTACTGGTCTAAGAGAGGGCATACTATCAAGGGCCCCTCTCAAGCCTGCCTTCGTTTTCTCACTGTTACCGTTGTGGCCAACATTTTAAATTGATAATCCAGTGCTAGTTGCATCCAGGCGGCGGGGAGGTTATAATAGATATGCTAATCATTATATTTCACTTTAATATTATTCTCCTTCAATAGGTATCTGAGAGCTTGACTCCAATAATGCCTCTTCAGTATGTCTGTGCTCCAGACAGCGAGCACACTCTCCTGGCAGCTCCAGCTCAATTCCTCCTAGAGAAGTTCCTTCAACATGCCACCTACAAACTTTTCCCAAAGGCCATCCATAACTTCAGGAATCCTGTCTTGGCCGTTGACTGCTATCTGAATATTGGGCCTCAGGTACATATCTAGGAATCTTACAAATAACCAGTCTTGTAGTATGTGTGTTTGGGGGTGGGGGAGAAATACCCCCGTTTTTAAAAGAAATAATGAACATAACAAATCAACTGTATGTTGACTTTCTTTGGTCTTGAGCTTCAGTTTGTGAAGCTGAAGAACTGCCATTACTGTTTGTAATTGCTAGAGGGAATGGAGGAGACATGGCACCAGAGATAGTAGTGTTACATACATTTCCTTTCCCTTTTTTTTATTTTGTTATTCGGATCTGTTGATGCTTTGAGATTTACTCTGGATTTTTCCAATCACTTCTGTATGTTGTCTAAACAACTCCTCTGTTTTCCCAAGTTGGCTGCTTGTATTTTTGCACAATTTCAATTTAATCAGAGGATTAACTAGATTCCAGTAAGAACAGTGTTTGGAGTTCACGATTGGCTTGATGGGGCATTTGCTGAGAGTAAAACAATTTTGTTTAAAAGAAAAACATTAATGTACATAACTTTCCCCCCATTTCTGGTTTAGGTTGCTCTTTGCTATGTCAGTTCACGGCCACATTCTGTTAATGTCAACTGTGAAGGAGTGTTTTTCAGTGGACTTCTCCTATATCTTTGTGACTCCTTTGTAGGAGCAGATTTTCTTAAGAAGTTCAAATTCCTGAAAGGTAATGTGATTTCTATACTGAACCTGTTCTCTAGTCCTTCTTTGATGGTTTCCTAGCAGAGTGGATTGGGTTGGTACTGGCACTACATATACCAGAAACAACCTCCACTTTCTATTTCATAACCACATACAAGGTAATGTTATTATCCTATAAAGTCCTAAACAACTTGGAGCAAGGATACCTAGCAGACCACCTTCCCTTACATACACCCAGACAACATTCACCATCTTCAGAGGAGGTCTTGCTCGTCATTCTGAAACTAACAGAATGTCCCCATGAAAAACTTCAACAGCGGGCCTTCTCTATAGTGGCACCAGCTATCTGGAAAACCCTCCCTCATGCAGTTTGGGAGGCAGAAAATTAACTTCCTTTAAATGCCTCCTGAAAACATATATTTTCACACAGGCTTTCCCTGGATTGTAACTTATTTTGATTTTATATGGCATTTTTAACTTATTTATTCTGATTTATTGTATTTTCCAGGGACCTTTAAAACTGGGAGCCATGGTAGCTGGTACCCTGAAGGATACAGAGGCTCCACAAACTAGATCCCTCCCCCCCCCAACACACATGCACCCCCCAATTAAGCACAATCCACTCTCTACTGTCTTGGGGAGTATACTAAAATTATTCCAGGTTAACTACTCCTTAATAACCCAAACTGTAACTACCTTTTTGTACTTATAATGGTGGTAAAGTGTTGGACTGTTCTACTGTTTTTCAGTGCATGGTTAAAGGTAAGGTAGGGATTCCTATTTTAAATACGGAAAAGGTATTAGTGAAAAATTATCTTATATAGAAGTGCCTTGACCTGACACATTATAGACTTTTTCATGCTGTGTATGGTGTTGTTCTCTATTCCCATTTGGTTACAGCTGGAAAAGCAACTCCATGTTGCCAAAGCTTCATCATGTCAAAGCCTATAACGACAGATAATGTTTAAGGAACTCACCTTGTCACTAGTACTCTGTCCCTCCTTTGCCAGCATCCTGTGTTTCTGTGCTAGAAGCCCTTCCCTTCACAGCCAGCATGGAATCAGAGCCCCAGTCCCCCCAGAGATGGCAAAGAGAAAAGAGGGGGACAGAAAGAAAATGGGAGGGGCCACTTGACACCACCAGCGTGTGTCCCCCAACAAACTACCCTGAGGGGAATGCAGGACTCAACAGAAAAGAAAGGTTCCTGATGCTGGTATCTATTTAGCGCTTAGTGATGTGATGCCATGCGCTTGTGTTGGTTTCCATAGGAAAAACTACCTTGAAACTTTTTTTCTCAAGAGAGGTAGTGGAAATCTATTCCAGGTGCTTTCTGGTATAAAAAGTATTGCATGCACAGTGAAGTTAACTTGAGCGTGGGGCTGTATTCAGTAGCAATAGCAAAACTCTGGCTCTAGACCTTTAGCATTCCCTTATATTAGCTTTTGTGAATGGCTGAGATTTCCTAGTAGTAGGGAGAAATCTCGGAAAACAAACAATATGGAAGGTAAACAGCAGTGTAACCTGTATTTTGTTTTTCAACCGAAGGTGCAACCCTGTGTGTCATTTGCCAAGACAGGAGCTCCTTGCGTCAAACAATAGTCCGTTTAGAGCTAGAAGATGAATGGCAGTTTCGTCTGAGAGATGAATTTCAAACTGCTAACAGCAGTGATGATAAGCCACTCTATTTTCTGACTGGACGCCATACATAAGCTTGAGAAAATGACAAAGGAAAAGAAGATAACCTGACATGTTTGAGTGTGTCTTTTTCCTTCTTTCTTTTAAAGTACAATCACTGTGGAGCAAAGTGCAACCAATACTTACGTTCACTAAGGATTTCCCAAAATTCTTGCCCAGTCCTTATGTTTATAATCCTTTTTATGATTGAACGAGCATTGATTCAACTTTCTTCATGGGTCACTGTTACAGAAGCTGACATAATGACATACCCGCTATGACCCAAGATGTGGAGAAAAACATTTTGGTAGATGCCAGGCTCTCCTGATCTCTTTCTACTATGCTAAATGGGGAATTAAACGGACTTGTGGCATCTTATCAGCGTGAATGTGTTACATGAGATTCACACTAAGAATGTGGAATCATTTGAAGATAATTATGTTGAGGAATGCTGTCCATTTCTCTTCATATCTGTACTTTTGGTACGGTATAACTCAGGGGTTTGAAATGACATCGATATTTGTGTTTAAAAAGAGTAATTGTTGTTCACTTTCTGTGCAGTGTTAGCTTAAGGTTTGTAATTTTATATGTATTGAAACTGTTTTGGCAAAATTTCCACAAAAGTTAAAAAGTTTACTACATAAGCCTGAACAAATCAATGAAGGTATGGCAGGCATTGTACGCACATGCAGGTTTGTCTCACAGTTTCTATTCCACCCCTTTGGGTATCTGTTATTGATCTGAATCCAGAGATCTTATGAATGGATAAAGTTGATCACCTAAGTAGGTGAACGGCTTCCCCCCACCCCACCCCACTCTGGCAGTATGCATAGAATAGGATTCAGAAAGACAAGCTGCATGCAGAAACCTGTTTCTGTATGTATGTGGGTCATCCTTGACTGCGGTTTGGAATAGTCTGATCAGCCAGCATAAGTAAATTGCTTATGCATATTATCTCCTCACTGTTGCCTCAACTCTCTGTAGTTCTTGGGGTAGGGACTTTTATTGAGAGCATTTACTAGCCCATGAAGAATATACAGACCAAAGAACAGGGGAAATGGAGCTTTATGATGTAATTAATGGCTGAAACAAAGCAAACCACAGGTTATGAGAGCGAACAAGTTTTTTAAAACTCAACTGAGTTGGGACCAGCAACAGCAACCTTTTATAGGTCTTAAAAACACCTGGAAAAGTTGGACATTTTATTTGAAATACATAGGCCTTGATCCAATTGAGCACAGACCTAGCACTTGTGTGCAGAGGAGTCCCACTGGGCTCATAAAGCTCTGTTCCCTGTTACCCATTTCTCTCCCCATGTGAGCACATGTGTATATGCAGAAAGTAGGAAGGAGCCATGAAGGAAATGGAAGGTCAGTTATTGCTTCCGATATTCATATCAGAGCCAGCACATTTGTTACAGAGCAAGTAACTTTCATGCTACAGACTGAAAATTGGCTGGGGATATGGGAGATTTACACAAATCTCCTCTCCCAGCAACGCCTTGTAAGAACAGAAGAGGAGCCATGCTGGATCAGGCCAAGGGTCCATCTAATCCAGCATTCTGTTCACACAATGGCCAACCAGTTGCCTGTGGCAAACCAACAAGTAGGACATGAGTAACAGCACTCGCCCATCCATGTACCCCAACAACTGGCATAAAGAGGCATATTGCCCGATACTGGAGGTAGCATATAGCCATCAAGACCAGTAGCCATTGATAGCCTTCTCAACTTGTCTAATCCTCTTCTAAAGCAATCCAAATTGGTGGTTGTAACTTCACCTTGTGGCGGTGAATTCCCTAGTTTAACTATGAGCTGTGTGAAGAACTACTCCTTTTTATCTTTCTTGAATCTCTCACCAATCATCTTCATGGGATGACTCCGTGTTCTAATATTATGAGAAAGAGAAAAATGTCTCCCTACCCACTTCCTTGCACTGCCTGCACATATGCTCATTTTGATGGGGGAAATGAAAACAAGGCTACTGAGAGCAGTGGATTTCTTTGACTGGGTCATATGTTAGAGATATATTAAAAATAATATTTTAAATAAACTTTGAATTGTTTTAAAACAAACATCTACACACCAGCACTTTGTGCTGTGAAATATGCTGAGAGTTTAAATGAATATAGTACAATCAGGTCTTCACTGCAATTAAAGTTGATTGATTTCTTTCCTCGCCCCTGCTTACTAATCAGATTTTTTCCAGTTTCTCTCACTCTTATCCTTTAATAAATTGATAGTTCTTCCTTCACATACATTCTGACACTTTTTCTTAATGCACAAATATTTAAGATGTATAGCCTGTTTCACAAGATAGTGAAAAGAGATGATCGAAACACAAACTGTATACCTGCAACTCAATTAAGAAGCACCTGCCAGAACTGCATTTAGAACAAAGTGTTAATCATGCAACTTTTTTAACCTTGTGAAAGAGCGGTTTACAAATAATGAAAAGTATAATATATTGATTGAAGATGAAAAGGAAAGTAATGGTTTTCAAACCTATTGGTTTATTATAGCTTTACATAAATGTAGCATATTTCAAATGAACAATTGTTTACTTTAGTGTAGATTTTTGGGGGGATTTTTTGTACCCATACAAAATCTGCCTTATATTTTAATTAATACCATTACATATTTTGGGTAGAAGCTTATGCAAGAGCTACAGTTAGGGGCTGTAAGGCTGACGTATTCACTGTGCAGCCTGCAAGATACATAACAAATACTAATATTCTAGGGATAACAAGGGTTTTGTTCAAGTTTCATCAGCTGAACGTAGTATATGCATAATGTGAATTTAATTTGTGAAAGTTTCCAAAGAGTTGCCATTTTATTGCATATTTTGCAGATATAAAGTTTTCAAAATCGTCTTTGTATATTTGATGTTTGCACTAAGTTCTTAAAATTCCAGGTGCTGAGACTTATTAGACCATTGGTAAAGAGATCCAAAATTGTCTATAGGCTGAGAACTTGGAGACTAAGGGCCTTTTCACACAATCAGGGGTTTTGGGGTCACCTTTATGGGAGAGTTTGTGTTTGAGTATTACATTTTTTGCAAGCACTGTACTCTGTATCTCCTAGGTAACACATTCTTATCCTTACTTGATGTACCGTTTTGTAAACATGGCTTTTTAATACTTTTAGTAAAAAAAAAAATACATTAAGCATTTGCACTCACGTGCCACCTGATTAATGCAGTTTTTGTTTAGGGTTTTTTAATAGCGCACTCCCTATTGAACAACTTGTGCAGGAATATTTGAAGCATACAAGCTCCATTACCAATTATTACCGAGGAATGCTTTATGTGATTGTGTGGAAAGATCCTAAATGCTGTTTTCTGTATCAGACAAGAACAACTGATTATTCAAAGCAATGTCAATAAGGCAAAGGAAGAGTTCTGGCTGATTACTAGCTGAAACCTCTTAAGAAAATGTCTTCACAAACTAATCATAAAGGTTCCATGTGGTACATTAATACGAGCTCTTGATATGATATACGGGACAGGCGATCAGAGTAAGATACCAAATGCTACTATATTATTATTTCAGTTACAAGCCTTGCCAGCAAGGCAATGACATGAATGTATTGAATAGGCCAGCATTATTTTACCAATAGACTTGTTAAATATGAGTAGTTAACAGGTCACAGGTAATACTGAATGTAATCTGTAATTATAAACAAATCACTCAGATATTTCTGTAATTTATAGTTGCTTTGTATGATCTCTGAAAAGGGGTTAAATGTTGCTTTCTTAGGACTGCTTCACACTTGACTAGTTTCCTATACAAATCACTTGTCTTTCTTGGGGTGGGGAGGAAGTACATAAACTGTAAAACCACAATGTGATTTTATATGTGTTAGGTTTGTTACATGTACAATTGGTTTCAACTTCCCAGAGCTATACTCTCTATGAAGGAAGTTCATCAGGTTTGAAGCAGTCCTTGATGTAAAATTCTCTTAACCAAAACTTGGTGAATTTAGCTTCACTAGTCAGTCTACCTCACATTTTATTGTTTGAACTGAAATTGTCTGCAATTGTGGCTATAGTATGTTTATAATGTTCTTTCATTAAATTCAATGAATGTTGTATTACCATTCAAGAGTCTGTGTTTAATGTTGTATACATTCAAACATCTACTTGGTGAAACCAGCTTCTTAAGTGCCTGTTCCCAGTGTTACACAGACCATTTCAGAACTTACGGTTTTAAGTTTCTGCTATGGTATCAGCTTATACTTTCAATATTTTAAAGGTAAGTGATGTTTTGAATTATTTAGGCTATTGTTGCCCACAGCTAGTTACAGGTGGGTGAAAGAAGCAAAAATAGCATGTCATCTGTAAGCATGTACCACTGCAGATGAGAGCACAACCCATACCCTTATTTATTGATCTTTAAATCCCAGCATTTTTGAAGCTAGAATGCAAGGAGAAGCTACAGTGACTCCATTCAGATATAACAACTTATGGTTTGTCATGTTGAAAGCAAGCAGCCACAGGCCTCTGGCTTCTGTGATTTCCTTCTCCCACTTCCTTGCTTGTGGGAGGAGAGGAGAGTAGAACCTTCCACTTCTAAGTTGCAGGAAACTACGTAGGAACTTCTACTCTTCCTCCCTTCATGGTCATAAGAAGGACAGAAGATGGTTCATGAACCCAAGAAACACTGCTCCTTGTTCCCAACCCTCCAACATAAGGCAGGCTTTTCTTGTAATGCTTCACATTATTCCTGCTAATTTGTGTATAAAGGGTTTTAGAGGGAGCCCTGATGAGTTCAGAGAGTAAGAAAAGGCTTTTAGACATATTTCAACGTAGAGCAAGACCTAATTCGCTAGATTAACTGTTCAGTTAGCATGAAATCGTTGTATATATAATTATGGTATCAGAAGCCTGCTGGATCAGCAATGGAAGTACAATAGCAGTATTAGACGCCACTATGTTCCTGAAGAACGGGACTTGTATTTCTCCATCTCATGTCTTCGTGCTGTGGTCTTCCTAGAGGCATCTCACTAGCCTCAGTTGGAAACAGGATACTGAGCCAAGCTAATCTTGGGTTGAATGTTTCTACAGTGATACTGAGAAACTCTTAAGTTCTTCTAACTGTAATTACTTCAACTGATGATCACCCCAACCCATTATTTCAATATAAGAATCAGACTGCCATTTCAATCAACTTTTAATATTCAATCATATCAAAGGAATTGCTTAAATGCATTTAACATTAGTACATTATTTAAAAATTATCAAATACTTTACTTTAAAAAAAATCTACATTATATACAGGTCAAGAAAGGCCACAGTAGTTTTTCAACACATGCACCCTCTGAAACTGGAGGGGTTTAGGTTCAAGTATCAAAGTGAAGTTCACAAATGAAGATATATATCAGTTTGCTATTACTGAGGAAGTCAGGGACATTCCTCCTCTTTATTGGCTAATGTAACATTCAGTTTAAAACATTTCCATTCTTAGGCCCTTTCTACACCTAAGGGTTATCCCTGGAAAATGGAGAGATTGTGCCTGAATGCTCCTGGGATCCCCTATGTGGCATTTGGATGCACAGGGACGATCCCAGGATATAGGGCTGGTGTAGACATGCCCAAAGTACATACTGAAACAATGTGTCATGCTGCAGACCATCTTTTATTGAGAGGTATAAGCTGGTCTTCAACATGTGACATTTTAACTGCTATACAAAACACGAATGACCTGTAATCAATGGTAACTCTCACCGCCCTGATATATTACTACATCGTGAACTTCAAAATGTACTTCAAAGGTGACCACAGTTCTCGCACTAGTTGACAGTCCACTATGAACAATTATAAGCTGCATGTAAACATGACTAAATTACTATAGATAGTACATAATTTCTTTATAAAAATATCTTTTTAAAAAAATTACCCTACCTCTGTACTGTTTACAGTTGTAATAAAATACAACAACCATCATTTGGTTGTTATTACTCCTGAGTTCATTGCTAATAAGTGTCCCGTTCTCTTGGTCAACAGCTGCAACCAGGCAATAGATTTTAGCAATAATTTCTCATTACGTTTTGCTATAAATGTTTCCACTTTAAGCAGGTTGTTGTCCACTGAGAAAATTATATACCAGGAATTGGCTTGTACCAAAGTACTGCGTTGCAAACAGCTTTCCATCAGGAGTAGGATCAGAAAACGCGATTTCTTCCTTACTTAAATATGAGCCATATATGAAGTTACTCCTGTTTAAAGATATTTAACAAAAAAAGAATGGTGTCAATAGAAACCTTTTAAACATGGTTATCTTCCTCTTGATCAAATGATGCCCATGAATCAAATAGCCATTCCGAAGCAACCATACATACAAATACTGTGCCATTACCCATTTCATTTAATACCTCTCAAAAAGCAGTTAATTTAAGACTGCTGTTTTTCTTTTTTCCCCTCCCCACAGCCCGTACAATTGATGCATAATACTAATATTTACTCTTATAATCATGATGAAAACAAAGGCTTACAAGTAAAAGCAACAATGATCAACAAAAATGAGCTATAGTTAGTTAGGTAAAGAGAAGTTAAATGTGAAGATTTAACACAGTTCACGCTAATTCAGGAAAAGAAACAGCTTACCTCAGGCATTCTAGCATCCGAGAAGCAATTTTCTTCCGTCGCATCATGCTGAACACCCAGATGCGACTAATGCCACAGATAGCAGGCTCAGGAGATGTTGAGCAGCACCAAGCTTTTTGCCTTTCAAACGTGACTTTCTCATTTTCTGAACTAACTTCTGGAATCTTTTCTTCAATAACTCTATACCCCTAAGGAAAGAATATTGTTAATATACAGTCGTGTGAAAAAGAAAGTACACCTTCTTGGAATTGTATGATTTTACATATCAGGACATAATAACAATCATCTGTTCCTTAGCAGGTCTAAAAATTAGGTAAATACAACCTCAGATGAACAACAACACATGACATATTACACTGTGTCATGATTTATTTAACAGAAATAAAGCCAAAATGGAGAAGCCATGTGTGAAAAAGTAAGTACACCCTTACTGCTTCCATAGGAATTAAGAGGCTAAGTAGCAGACAGGTGCTGCTAATCAAATGCCCGTGATTAATTGATCATCAGCAAGTATGACCACCTCTATAAAAGTCAAAGTTTTTTCAGTTTGCTGGTTTAGAGCATTCAGGTGTGTGTTAACACAATACCAAGGTGGAAAGACATCAGCAATGATCTTGGAGAAGCAATTGCTGCTGCCCATCAATCTGGGAAGGGTTATAGGGCCATTTCCAAACAATTTAAAGTCCATCATTCTACAGTGAGAAAGATGATTCAAAAGTGGAAAACATTCAAGACAGTTGCCAATCTTCCCAAGAGAGGCCGTCCCAGCAAAATCACCCCAAGGTCAGACCGTGCAATGCTCAGACAAATTGCAAAAAACCCAAAAGTTACATCTCAGGCTCTACAGGCCTCAGTGAGCATGTTAAATGTTAAAGTTCATGACAGTAGAATTAGAAAAAGATTGAACAAGCATGGTTTGTTTGGAAGGGTTGCCAGGAGAAAGCCTCTTCTCTCTAAAAAGAACGTGGCAGCATGGCTTAGGTTTGCAAAGTTGCATCTGAACAAACCACAAGACTTCCGGAACGATGTCCTTTGGACAGACAAGACCAAAGTGGAGAAGTTTGGCCATAATGCACAGCGCCATTATGGGTATGTCCTGCACCAGCTGCTTTCCTCTAGGTTACCTGGGGAGAAAGCTGGTGCAGCTTACAATTCATTTTGTTACTATCCCTGTTTTTTTAAAAGCACTCACTTCCCCTGCAAAGTTCCTCTGGATAAAACCTACAAGAAGAACATTGTCTTGAGCAATTTTGCAACTTGGAACACAACAGAAAGCTAGATTATGAGTAAAACCACTTACAGTTGGTACTCCAGAATGTTTCAAGCAAGAACCTGAGAATCTGTGTCATTAAGGAAAACTGCTCTTCTACACCCCTTCCCTCGCCATGAACCAGCCTACATTACCGACTGGAGCAATAGTTCTTGACAACTCTATCAAGCAGCAGACTGGAGCTAAAGTTTTTTAAAAAAACCACTGAGTCTGCTATGTAGCTTGGAAGTCTGGGCCTCTTGCAAATAATTACTGTGCTGCTCTTTGCAGTACTACAAATCTGCGGAGAATGCAAACCTGCAGCAGAGGAAGAAACTGGAAGCAGGACCTCTTATGAATTTGAACTTCAATATCATGTAATTGGACCTTCAAAATGCCTCCTTATTGATTCCCCCCTATATTAAGTCTTCGAGCTGCTCTGTTGACATCAGTTGGGCCTTTAAAGATATAGTAACAGAGCAATTCTATAGGTGAGAAAGAGCTGAGCTGGAAAAACCCAAGACTCCAAAACCTTAAAGGCAGAAAGGAGGGAGGAGGGATGTTTTAACCGGGCTTTTTTCTCAATGTGTTAAAAATGCCTCCCACTGGTTTCAATGGGAAGGAGTCTACACCTACTCTAGGGCTGATGGAGTTATTTCCTATTGAAGAAAGGATTTTGGTATTACCAAGTTAAGAGACTTTAGACGGGTTCACACGATCACAGGGAGAAACAACGCAGCATGGGTTGTTTCCCGTGCCCCACACATGCTACTTGCGCACCCAGCATTTACTTAATGTGCTCGGTCATCCAAATCCAGCTCACAACGTGGTGGTGGTGGTGTGCTTCTAACCCATCCCACAACCCTTAATACAAGGACTGGTGTGATACGATCTCTGGCTGGCGAGATCATATCATGCCAGTCTTTCTACACTTCTTTGGCTGCCAGTCCAGGTCCGGGCCCGATTCAAAGTGCTGGTATTAACATTCAAAGCCCTAAATAGTTTGGGGGCAGGTTATTTGAAGGAACGCCTCCTCCCATATGTGCCTGCCCGGACCTTAAGATCATCCACAGGGGTCCTTCTCCGTGAGCCCCTGCCGAAGGAAGTGAGGCAGGTGGCTACTAGGAGGAGGGCTTTCTCTGTTGTGGCATCCCAGTTGTGGAACGAGCTCCCCAGAGAGGTTTGCTTGGCACCTACATTGTTTTCCTTCCATCGCCAGCTGAAGACCTTTTTATTTTCTCAGTATTTTAACACTTAATTTAACTTAAATTTAAACTTTGCTGTTTTAATCTCATATTTTAACCTATATCAAATTTTGCTGTGTGGTTTTATCCTGGTTGTGCTTTTTATATTGTATTTTGTATTTGTGTTTTTAAATTGTTGGTTGTTTTTATGTTCTTCAGGCTTTTAATTTTTGTGAACTGCCCAGAGAGCTTCGGCTATTGGGCGGTATAAAAATGTAATAAATAAAATAAAATAAAATAAAGCTATGGGTTGTGAGGTAGGTTAGAAGTCACCGCTGCATCACTGCACACCAGGTTCAGATGACACAGCAACCCACGATGTGGCAAAGGTAACTAAGAAAATGGTTGTCTCCTCCACTGATTGTGCAAACCCAGCCATTGACATAATAACAGAAAATTGCAGTTCGAATGTTTAATTCCTATGAAGGCTAGACTTCTCGTCTAAAAATAAAGGAAAAACTAGGCCAACAAGAAAGTTAACCATCTGAGCCTGTGTAGAAGAGTAGCAGGCTTTTCAAAGGAATCTTATCCCAGTAATACTGCAATTTGGTTTTAACAGTTCCTAAATCAACCAATTGCTACAACAAAGTACAATAAATGCTTTAAATAAATAAATAATAAAACACGACAGGAACTTTTCAGCACAAAGAGGACTATAAAATGAAGAGGATAACTGGTCTGGACACAGCCTTACTCACCCACTGAATATGTTCTGCAATTAAGCAGCCAGTTACTTTTTTATCATTAGAAATAAATAATAGTGTCTTAGTTCTGGAGCATGTAAGAGGAGCTTGTTGAAATCCCAGGTCATTATCTACCATCTCTCTGATCTCATCAACCTGCCAAAATAGCATAATAGAATCAAAACTGAATATTGGAAAGTAGCAATAGATTTTTTTTAAATAAATCCCAGGACTAGCGAAGGATCTATAAAAAGATGGTGTATTGCAACAATGAATATCTTGGAAAGTACTAAAAATGTGATGTTTGCATTATCACCAAAAACTCAAAATAGTTCTCCAATATTAAAGGAAGTGTGAGATACTAAAAATAAACTAGTTAAGGTTAGCAATTTTTTTTCATTTAGCTAAAGTTATAGCCAAAGTTCTTAAAACAATAAAAAAGTGTAAAGTATAAAATTTTTGAATATTATTTATATTTATCAATTGATTAAATGGCACTGTAAATACAGAAATGGAAGAAAATGTCATTAACAAAATAAAAATGGGCATTACCAGTCAACCAACTAAAGCTTTAGCAAATTAATATACTGAAGAATGCAATCTAATGAAACGGATCTAGAAAGTAATAATTTCAACTGCTGGTTTAGGAAGAGTCCAGAGCTTCACAAGGGATAGTGTCTGAATACAGGGTCCTGTTCTCCATCTCCCAACACCATTTTAAGCATCCATGCTTATAGACACTGCCTCTAGCCTATATGGAATGGAACACATCTGTAGGCCTTCCTGATTTCCATTCAGGCAAGGAAAGAGATTGGAGATTCCCCTCCCTAGACTGGGCAGAGTGGCTAGGCCATATGGGCATAGGAAAGGTGTACACTGGCTTTCCATTTCCTGAAATGGTATGGTGTGTCAATATGTACACCTTTCATTCTCTCTCTTTCACACTCACTCACTCACACACACATTCACATACTGGGGGGGAGGATTGTTTAGGAGTGGAAAACTTGTGTTCTTCCAGATATTGTAGGACTCCAGCTCCCATCAGCCCAGCATCTGAAGGGTCACAGGTTCTCCACCTCTTAGAAGAATACAGCTCATTTATGTTTTGTCCTGCTGCATGTGGGCACTGTGCTTGCACAAATCATGTGTGTTTAATTAGTTGCCTAGAGACATGTACCACCATCTCACCATCTGCCTGATTCTGTGGGATCGGTTTCAGCTGCTGTGGCCTGATGTGGGCAAGGTACTTACAGCAATACAACCAACTACATGCCCTCTCGATCCCTGCCCCTCCTGGCTAATAAAAGCTAGCTGAGGGAGTTTGTTTGGGTGGCTTCAGGATGTGCTGAATGCTTCTCTACAGAAATGGGTGTTCCCTGCCATCCTTTAAAAGGTGGTAGTGCGACCACTCCTGAAGAAGCCCACTCTGGACCCAATGGTATTAGACAACTATCGCCCAGTTGCAAATACCCCTTTCTTAGGGAAGGTATTGGAGAGGGTCATGGCGGAACAATGGCAGGCACTCTTGATCCACATAAAGATTCAATAAATAATGGAACACTGAAAACGTAACTATTAATTGAGCTTTCTGATTGCAACCTAACTGTGCTGACCAAGTGACCAACTTTAAATCCTGAAATGGAAGTCTAGAAAAACAAACTAACCCATTAAATTGATTTAAGCTGCCAACCTAATACAAATATTTAACCAAGACAGAGATATCCATTTCCCAATATGCAGAACCAAGAAAAGAATTCAGTTTTTTTTTATCTACCTTTCTTAGCGCATATTTTGGATCATCGGGAAGTACCATTATCATCTTGCCATCAGGATACTCAGCCAAAATTCTCTCTTTTTTCCAGCCCTAAAAAACACACCACAACATATAATAAATACTCAATTTTATGTATCCCTTTTCATTGCTTAACCTACAGCAGACAACTATATCTTCCTTGAGCACATTGTAAAATAATTATATTTTCTTGGCAAGCAAAAATCCCAACTGAGCTGTTTCACTTATCCATATGAAGATCCACATAGTAGCTTATACAACACAGAGAATAGCAAACTATTTATTAATGTGTTTTCAACTTCGGAACTTTTTTTTTTTGCCCTGAACAATTCTAACACAAATTAGCTTACAATCTGCAAATGTAATTTGCAAACAGAGTCTATTCCCTAAACAGCAACACAGAGTGAATGTATGTGCATGTAGGTTCTCTAGCCTGTAGAGAACAGAAATGGGTTTTTTTAAAAAAAGAAAGTGTTTCTTTAATATAGTTACCTCCACAAATATAAGTTATGAACATTTTAACATCCTGGCCTGCAAAAGACCTCCAGGAGGTATTCAATGAACTGAATGGCATGCAGCGGATCAAAATAAGGAATAATTTATGTCACTCGTTATAAACTATCATAGTCACAAAAATGAGACTATAAAAAGCATAACTACCTTCTAAGAATCTAAAGGGGAAAGTTGCTATGCTGTGTGTATCTGAAGTTAAACATACTCAAAAATGAGGTAATTAACTCTTCTTCAGATCCACACTGATGGTGATTAATGAGCAGTACCTGCATGGAAAAACAAAACAAAAAGCCACTTAAGTCTATTAAGATGGGACTCACCCAGAAATTAGAGTTTATGTTGCTCAGAAAGGATGCCCCAAGTAATTTTTAGAGACGGACTAAAGTAAAGTGTACTTCAATAGGCTAATTCAATCTAAAGCCACCCCTATAGTTGATGCATAAAACACTTTGAAGGGAGAGGGAAGAAGGAAATTGACCGGAACATATTATCCCCTAAATTTACACCATGACTAAAAATGTTCATCTCGAATTTACATCTTCAGTACTATATACTAGTTTAATGTTCTCTTTCAAGGAAATATATTAAAGTGATGCTAAATGATAAAGATCCTTTTAAATGCTGGCACTAGAAATAAGAGAATTATGTTTTATCAGTACATGTGGCTTCATATCCAACCTTATTCAGAGGCAGCTTAGTTTGATTTTAGAAACCAGAAATATATATACACACAGAGAATGAGGGTTTAAAAGTGTATGTGTGTGTGTTGAAACCCTCATTCTGTATTCTTGTTTCAGTTTTGAGATTTCATTAAAGCAAAACTGGGCACCACTAAATAAGGCAGATTTTGAGAACGATTACAAAAACTGGGATCAGATGTAACACTAACCCATAATAAGCTATAAGCCATGATGGCTAATATAACCCATCATGGGTTATCGTGTCGTCTATCAGGAGGTTTTTTCAACCTATTTTAAGGATAGAGAATAGATCTAAGCAACAACTAAATAAAACAAAGTAAGAGGTGCAATCCTTACTTCCAAATAAGAATGTACAATATTGGGCTGTAAAAACCGAATCAAGGTTTTAAGAACAGCTCTTGGATTCAAGTGAGAATTTATGACATGGGGTACTTAAAATCATGTGAAGGACATAATTAGGCTTGCATAAATTCATCCCCAGTTTCATTATGTGATGTTTACACAGTCAAGTTTTAGCTGGAAACAAATATGCCTAAAATGTCTACATTGATTGTAATGGAATACTGATGCACTACATAAAAAGAACCTTGTATTCAAGCCAGCTAGATAGGCTGTAATGCAAAATGAATCAAATAAACAAATAATGACTATCAAAAATGGCAAAGAAACCAAAGGAGGACTAAACCCCACTAAAACTCTATTGGAACAGAAAGGAAATAGGGATTAATCTCCACCAAGGGAAGCTAATACTCCCTCAATCCCAAGCTCTGACCATTCACTCACCCAGGCATCTTCCACTGTCCCATCCCAACACCGTTTCCCCAAATCCTCTAAGTTGTTCTGCTCTCCAGTTCTCCCTCTGTATGAATGATTCGTAAATAAACATAGAAAGGACAACTAACTATACTGTCTTACATTAAATGTTGACCAAAAAAAATAAGTAAAAAGGTACAACTAAATTAGATTTTTTTTCTTTGGTATATCATTACATTCCAAGCTAGATTTGAACCAAAGATAGAATCTGTGTCTTACACAAATGAAGTATCTTGGTAAGTTCAGTTCAGTTATCCTGGAGGTCTTATAAATGTCAATGCAGAATATGGAAGGTAACATATATGATAAAGAAAACAAACTGCAATGGTTGCAATATAAGTTACCGGGGCACATTATGATCAGTCTAATAGCAATTTTGTATGATTGGTAATTTAAAAAAATAAGTTTTGGATGATGCAAAGCTTAATATTTTCTATTGGCCATATATGTTCATACATACTAAAACGTTCATGTGGAAAATATGGCCCCTTATTTGTGTATTTACATTTTATATGAAAAAGAAACAAATGGCTAGCTTGGTCAACTCTTGGGTGCTAGGCTATATATTGTAATATTGCTTCATAAAACAAATCAGGTCAAGTAAAAAAGTCTTGGAAAAGTATGCTTAATTAGCTTAAATAATATATGACTGACTAGCCTTCTAAAACATTTCTAACTGGATTTCATCCTTGCCTATAGTATACTCAGTATTAAGTAGCATTCTGGTTAATCCATAGGAAAAAGCCCCAAAGCATACAGTGTCTTATAAAACAAATGAAGTCTTCTTACCACATATTTTACAGCACTTATAAACTGGTTGTGAAAGAGCAGATGCTGAGTTTCATCCTCAGGATTTGAAGCTGTGTAAAGCATCCCACAAACATTGCATGAAATGGCTCCAAATCGTTTTTGTCCTGCATCCTATATGAAAGAGTAAATATATTGCTTGTGCAATGTGCTGTATAAAACAGAGTTTCTTAACAAAAGAGAGAGATCACCAAAAACATGAACCTTTGCAGATCCCATGTTGCTAAAAGATACAGTGAAAGTCTTTTGGTTTGTTTGTTAATATCAAGGACATTGCCTAGGGACAGGATTCAAAGGTCCCTGCTACTGTTAGGAATAAAGCACATTACAGTCTCACAGTAGCACCTTCAGGATGATCCAAACATTAAAAGGCAAAAAAGAAAATATTATGGAAATTGCACCAGCTGGCCCACAATTCATTGTGCACCAAGTCCCCAAGTGGTGGAACACGGAACAGAGTCGGGGCAGCTGAAAGCTCGTTGAGCTACAGCACCTAATTAAATTCTTCCAACATTGCTATAGGGTGCAGGGAATATTCCTGCACTATAACCACCCATTTTTCAGTAAAGCGTTTTTTCAGCAAGGCACCTTCTATCGCACCAAGAGATATAAAAGCCTTTGTGCCTAGAGGTATGAAGGGAAACAGAACAGAAGAAATCTGGAAAAAGAATGTGTTTCTCTCTCTCCACACAAGTCCCCCACCCCACATTTTCTCCAACAGAAAATTGTAGGTCTTGAGCGAATTGAAAAAACCCTACCAAGTTTGATTTTCCCTTCTTGAATGAGTCAAAATGCATTTTAGATGAGATTTTGCTCACTAAAAATGCGTAGTATGATGGGTTATTTTGAAAGATACAGCAATCTACAGCATTGAATAATGTTAAGTACTGTGTATACAGTAGAGTTCAATATTTTAAAAGTTGTTATAAAGGATGGTGTTCCTTAACAAGCACCCCATGACAGACACAGATGTCAACTCTGTCTCCTATATCTACTCTGGAAACACTATTACAGGATCCAATAATGCCATCCACAACAGATTCAGAAACCTGCTCATCTTCCTTTGTGATATATGCCATCATTTTCCAGCAATGCTCTACTGCATTCAACACAGGACAAACAAGCAAATCTCTTTTCTAAAGAATACATGGACACGAATTTTACATCAGGAATGGCAGTGTTCAGAAACCAATGGCTGCGTTGTCACCTAACATTGTAAATAGCAACTATTAAGGAAATTATTACTATCTGTACTTTTGGCATTTGTTTCCCTCTGACCTCACAATTTACAGCTCCTCCCATCCCCACCATGTACATATAAATCTGCCAATTTGAGGTTAACACTTCATGCATCTAATTAAATTGACAGTTTCCATGAAAGTGTTTGCTATAATAAATCGGTCTTTAAGATGCCACAAGACTTTGTGATTTTTGCTGCAACAGACTAACATGGTTGCCCCTCTAGAATGTATTAGCACAATGGCCACAAAACCCA
Source organism: Elgaria multicarinata webbii (assembly GCF_023053635.1). Taxonomy (NCBI): domain Eukaryota; kingdom Metazoa; phylum Chordata; class Lepidosauria; order Squamata; family Anguidae; genus Elgaria; species Elgaria multicarinata. Next base: position 56,911,294 of record NC_086177.1, read on the forward strand.
AACATAAGGGCACAATTAAGAGTTGATATATTTTGCTTAAAATAGCACACAAGATGAACACTAAAAACTAACAGTGCACAAATACTTACTATGATTAGCTGCTTATCACTATCTTTTGCTGCTTCTCTTAATTTTTGAATATGTTCTTCAGGTGAAAGGAAGCCACCACACTTTGATGCTAATGAAATCTTTGGCGAACCTGCCCTTTAAGTATAAAAATTAGTTCAATATGAACAAAACATGATTCCTCTATTCATATATTTCAGTGTGAACTTAAAATGTTTTCTCAAACAACTAAAATAGAATTAATATGAAATCAACGTTACTGGAACCAATTTTAATGCAAATAAAATTTAAAATTCTTTAGCTATGTTTCTTGGAAAAAATATGGTTTGTATTTTAGAGCAAACAAAGTCTGCATGTGCAAAGACTACGCTTATTTGATAGACTGGGTTTGCAAATAGCCATTTGCTTGGTTGCCTGTGAAGACTAAGAATTGCTTCCAGGTGTCCACGCCTCCACTCCATCCTGATTCATTCTTGTATCTTAAGGAGCTTACTGACTTTTTAAAGTTCAGTGGAGAAACCAGTCTGCTGGATTTGGGAGGATGCATGATGGTGACAGACTATCATGCTCCCTTGATGGAGAAAAAAGAACAGCTCCATATGTTCCCCTTGAAATTCAGTCCTCCTCTTTAAATAGAAAGACTAGGGATTGAGTTCTGAAAGTGCCTGGTAGGACTATTTTCTTCCTCCCTTTCTTCAGGATAGGGAGGGAAGACTGCCACATGCTTCCAATTTTAAAAACAGCTGTTCCATTTCAGGACTGAAAGGAGTAGACAGCAAACAGACTTGGCATGACACCTTCAAGACACATGTTTAAACAGGGCTGTTTTCTGAATGCTGGCCATGGGACACCCTGCCAGCTTTTCATTGGGTGAACAGCTCCACACACTGCCTTCATCAAGATGCCTATGTGACTACCTTTCCCATTTTAGAGATGTGAAAGGTGAAAGTTGTGCCTACAAGGTTACAGAACGCTGCTGGCAACTTCCGAGCTAGAGAGTTCTCTTTCTTCTATGAAAGAAGAAAGCAAATGATACGACCACAATCTCCACCACACAACCCTGTTTACTACAGGGACAACATCATGGAGAATGTATGTAAGCAACTGCTATTCACACTGGGGCGTAGAGATGTGGAGGCCCAGAAAAAAATCTGGAAAAAATGGGGGGGGGGATTGCCCCCTTATTTTTTCCCTGAAACCTTTTTTGTTTCCCCCCTGAAAAACAGGAAAAAATGGGGAAAATGAAGGAAAACGGATTATGGATTGTTTTATTTTAGCATGACGAATAAAATGTTTAAGACAAGGTGTTCATATATTTACTTTGCCAAATGATTTCTAAAAACTACGTACAGTATCAGATTATTACAATTACTGTACACTGAGGACAAGCAAGTCGTAGGCTGCAAAATGAGACTACAACTCTCAAAGCTAAAAGCAAGATGCATTTTTGCCTCTAGGGGGCACTGCCATTGAAGCAGAGACTGAAACTGATAGTGATAGCTATAGCTCAGGAAATCTGATTAAATTTCATGCATATTCATTGAATCTTGGTTGTTTTATGTCTGCTTGACATAATTTTCTTTGTTACTAATGTTGATGGTTTCTTTTCTTCTTCTTTTTTTTGCCTGCCCCTCAGAAACTGGCAAAACCAAAGTGGTTCCTTACAGTTCAGGAGCTTGTAGCTCCATTTGCTACAAAAAAGGTAAAAATTAAAAAAAGTAAATTCAATTTGTAATAATTGTTTGAATACACTGTACTTTTAATATACCAAATGTGATAATTTTATGCCAAACTAACTTGTACACACTTATATTTTATGTTCCTAAAGTAACAAAATGACTTTCAATCTGTAAAAAGTGTTAATATTGCATTCCCCCCACCCATTTTTCTGAAAATTTTCGTTTACCGCCGGAAAAAAACGTGGTTTTTCCCCATGGCTTCAAAATTTCCGAAAACCTTACATCTCTACTGGGGTGTGCAAAGCAGTATAGCATTAATTGTTGGTGTCTAATCCATCCAACTTTATATCTGTACTCCGGGGTTGAAGATATATCGAAGGGGGGGAAGATGTACAGTGCATGGAGCAAGGGAAAAAGCGGGACTCAGCTAGGTGAGGCAAAGAACAAATGATTACCCTTTAACATTTTATTTGCAAGGTGGACTATAAGACATATCTATGGGCAGACAGTAAAGAGTTTTATTGACTATGAACAAGATGCATAGTTGAGACCATTTGAACACTTTTCTATATAGCCTTTTTGTCCCAAGAATATGGTTGTGTACGCTACAATATCAACTTATGAATTCTAAAAAGCAAGTTCTTCATGATCTCCTCAGTGTGAATTTCAGACAATACAAATTACATACATCTCCCCTATGGAATAACTACATTGGTATTCACTAAGCCCATGAGAAAATTTGGAACCATAATGGACTACAACTATAAAAGGTTTTATATTTCCATTATAAAGTTAGCAACCTGTTAACATTCAGTACATTATTTGATACACAGAAAAATGTGCAGCAAGTGTCATGTTTTGGCTAAGAAAAGCTCAGAAGAGCTGCAACAATGGCCTCAGATTTTCCATAAATATGACAGGAGCAAGCAATACATAGAAAGTCTTAGCAGAGCTGAACCCTATTATCTGGTGTAAAGATTATCAAGGAGTTTAAATCTGGGTTGGCTAGATTGAGTTTCCATAGGTTAATGAGTTAAACCATGGGTTTCATGTCTGGGTTTCTCCCCGAACCCTCAATTTTGGGTTTGCACACCACACTATGCAACTCAGCAATGGAGTGTCCCCATGTTGTTTAGTGCAGCATCAGCAGGCGAGCCATCTTGAGCAGCTCACTCACTCCTGAACAACCCACCTTAGTTTAAATGTGGGTTATTGTGTTGTCTGAACAAGCTCTCTATCTGCAACCACTTCCTTTCATTTTCCAAAACCGGGAGAACACAGGTATGAAGTTGTTATTACTTTTACATCAATAACTTTTACTCTGTTGTGATTATATTGAGATATTTTTAAATTTAATCTAAATATAAGACACCAAACAATGCAACTCTAGATTTGTTCAAAATACTGTACCTGCTCTCATTCATCTCAGGGATTTTATTTGCAAATAAAGTTCGAACCAACTGTTTGGGAGCTGGACCTACAAATAAATCAATGCGTTACTATATATATATATATATATATATATATATATATATATATATCGCTAATACATATGTACCAAATATATTATAGTAATTATAAGTATGTTTGATGACAGAGAAATAAAGAAAGAACTGATATTTTTATAGTTGAAATAGTAACATTTAAATGCTGGAAACAAAATAATTTATCGCATGCAATTTTTATTACTGAAGGTTTACATCTGGCCATTTAAAAAGTTTTGCAACCAAAAAAAAGATGCAAATATAATTTGAAGAGATCCAGTAATCAAGAGTTAAACTCCTAAACTAAGAGATTTCACTATACATGAATGATCCCCCCCCCCCCCACACACACATATACATATTTGGTTTCTCCTAAAAGTGTATAGCTTTTCTGGTTAAACGATCTTCAACCAAGGCCCTGAAAGTGTTAGGTTCTACCTGTCACTTAAACAAAGTATGGATTCATATAAAGAAAGCCACTTCCGCCAACATGATGGCCTCCAGATCTTTTAGAGTCTAAGTGCCAATGCTAGAAATATTGGGAGTTGTAGTTCAAAACATCTGGGGGGCATGAAGTTGGAGAAAACTGTTTTATACAATGTTGGACTTACATAATCTAGAACTGTATAGTCAAACACAGCACTTTACACTGTACACCAAACAAAGCAGGAACAGTTACAGCTGTGTTGTGTAGTTCACATAAGAACCACCACCCCACCCACACAAGCAAACAAACAAACAAACAAGAGACAGGGCATACCTTAATGATAAAGCTTTCATGCAGAATAATAAGTTCAGTCCTTGGCATCTCTAATTAACATGATCTCATGCAACAGGGTTAGGAAGGTCCTCATCTACTGCTCTGCTGAGATACTGCCCACCGAAGCAGAAAATGCTGGGCTAAATGGATCTATGGTCTGACTCATTGTAAGGCAGCTTTATATGTTCAAATACATTAACATTAATGTAGGAAATAACCAGCAGGTCAGCAGAATTTCTGAAAATGATTACAGTATATAAAATAGAACCGAGGGGCCAAATTTATTTTGTTGTTTTTGGATAAGCATTATTTCCAATTCTTAATACTAAGCACCGGTTAAGACTTTATTTAGAGATGTGTATTCAGCTGAGCACCAGAGTTCAAAAGAAGAAGAAAAATCAGAAGAAAATTGCAAATATGCAAAGAGGATGAAAGGCTGGAGGAAACTGATCCTATAGCAGAACTGCATACAGTTTGTAACAAACAAACAAACAAACCCATACAGCTGTTCATCATACAGGATCTAGAAATGTAAAACTCTTGTTTTTGCTGCCTCACTGGGGCATGGAGAAGGTTGCCCATCTCCTGGCAAGCCACAATGCAAGGCTTTTGAGATAGGTTTGCTATGTTGGGTCTCAATTTAAGTATAGGGTATCCTGTCAAATTTCATAATCCGTACTGTCCTTTCTAACAGATAGTTCTGAACTGTACAGACAAATTCATCAAGTGTTTCCTGAAATTCAACAGTCAGTAACTTAAAATTCAACTACCAATAACTTCCACAAAAATGATAAATGTATGTATGAAAAGTATGGAACCTGTATTTTAAAATTCACCTTGAGATTTGATTTCTGCAGTATCTTTTTTTACTTGCTTCACTGGTGGCTGTGCTGTAATTATTTTCATTGGTGTATTTTCTGGACTTGAGTCCAAATGTAAGTTGAAGCTCTAAAGAAAATATTAGAATATATTTTAGTCAAATCAAAGACTTATAAAGGCCCATATAAATGACAGATCCAATATTGGCAGTCAAAATGTAGTACTTAGGGAAGCTGAAACATTCAAGTTAATAATTCCTGTTAATTTGAGTACCTACTTAAATTTTGCAAAATGCAAAAGTCATTCCCATGACAATGAATTATAAATACTACTAGTTAGAAAAGTCTAGTGCTTACATATATTACCGACCATTTTTTGCAGTTAATTAATTATAAATAGGTTATTGCCTTTTGATGCTGCCCTGTACGTTGTTAGACTGACAAGAGAAAGCAAGAAGCCTGTAGTATGCTGCAGAGATGTCTGGTTTCATTTTTGAAAGGAAGTTCTGGAAAGCTTTTGTTGTGTTGTAAACAAACAGTAAATGTATTATGAAGTTACCTTGTTCACAAAGAATGAGAAGCTACCATGGGTGAATTTCCCTGTGGGATTTTTCATTGCAGCAGCCACCATTTTGAATATTTGAGCCACAACAGCTTGCCATTATGTGTGAACCTGGTGAGGATGGGTTATGGGGGTGATGAGGGTGGTTGACAAGCCACCCACAACTCTAAAACAGCCCATGGAATCTGAGTGGCTTGTCAACCACACCAACAACCCATCTTTGCCAGGCTTGCATGTAATGGCACGCTATGGTGCGCGCGCACACACACCATAGCTCAAATATTCAAAATGGCAGCTGCCGCCACAACAAAATCCCTTCAGGGAAATTTACTCATAGTGCCTTCTCATTGCAAACCAGGCTATTATCTCGCAGCCAGCAAACTGTGAACACTTGCTTACAGTGAAACTGACCAAAGAAGTTTTAATACCCTTTACTTAGAAAAAGTAATAGTAGGGAATGCACAAACCGATTCATTTTAAATAGATTGCACTGTGATATATTCAAGTTACTGCAATATAACTTTGCAAGTGCCTTGCAAAATATTAATATTCAACTAATCTCGTACTGAAATTATAAAAGGTATCATCACACAATAATATTACAACTAATTACCTCATCTGCTGTTGGTTCAGAACAATGCTTGGTCTCAAACAAACCATTTTCTATAGCCTGTATAGTGGGCTCTTCAACATGTGACATCCTATCTTTAGTTTGGATTCCTTCAAAGCAAGCAGTATTCGACTTCTGATCATATGTTGTGTTACCATTGTTTTGTGATTGTATCAATTTCCTTTGGCTTTCTGGAAGGTGTATTTCCACAGCTCCTGCTTGCTGTCCCTCTGGAACAGTGCTCTTTAAAAAACTATGTTTTGAAGTATTTGAAGAATTTGAAAGAGTTTGATTCACATGATTAACCTTCGTTAATTTTATTTTGGTCCATTTAGAGTTTTTGTTTGCAATGCTATGTCTGCCATTCACAGTACATTTTACAGGCATTCCTTTTTTGCTAGGAAAAAATCGCTTACATTGGGAGTTCTGTTTAGTTTCCTCATCAGTAGATATTACAGGCTGTGGCAACTCTACCACTGTATCTCTTTCTTCCTCCTTTCCATATTCAGCATTAGGAGAATCTCTTTTTACCTCCACTGTGTCTGACTCAATCTCACCTGCAATTTCCTCACATAGCTCAAGAATGCTAATCTTTTTGGACTTCATCACCTCCTCTGGCTGATAAGCAGGTTTTAGATTCAATGGGGCCGGCAAAACTCTCTTGGCTTTTACACTGAGTTTTCCATTTCGGGGCACAGTCTTCTTTTCCTTACTTATTATACTGCAAGTTGATGTCATAGAGCAGGAAATTGTGTTGGCAGGTTCAATCCTAGATTCTTGAAGAACGCAATCAAGATTATTTCTTGATTCTCTTAGAGTGTCTTGAGAAGCAGTCAAATCATTACTTTTAAAATCTTCATGTTTATTGTCTTTCAAAGAATCAATTTTCTCAAAACTTGTTATTTCTCTTCCTAAGTTTTTACAATCATCATTTTTCAGGGGCTTCTCTTCCATTTTCTGCTGGAAATATTCCACCTTTTCTTTTTTAATACATGGAACCTGTTTTTTCATCTGGATGCATTGTTTTGTAGTAGGAACAGGTCCTTCTTTAATTTTTCTACTACGCAGGGATTTTGTAGGTACAATAGGTGATTGCAGCAATCTTGGTGACTTTCTAGTTTGACGTTCATCATGTGAAACAGTATGACGTGACTTAGAAAACTCCTGTACCATCTCCTTCCGAGATACTGCCTTAGTTTTGGTGAAATGTAACTGCTCTTGCCGAATTCTGACAGCACTTTTGTTAGAATTAGTACCCATTGACCTTGTAGATATTTTTTCCTGATCTGAATCAAAAGTTTTTTTGTCACCAAACGTTTTAGCCCGTGTGGGTTCAGGGTTTTGAGGGGCTGATTTTTTTGCACAAAGGTTTTTGGAATTCAGAACCTCTAAGTTAACATTGCTACTTTTAAGATATTTACTAGTTTTAGTTGTATCCTTTTTGGAATTTTTCAATTTTGTTTCAGAACACAGGTTCTTATGCGTAGATTTAATGCGCAATGCTGAATATCTATTACATGCAGCTTCAGTAGGACACTTTTTAGTTTCTGCAGATGACTTCTTTTGCTTCTTGCTTTCATGGGAAGTCTTACTTTTGACAGCACTGGGTTTTCCTTTCCCTCTAGAACAGATCCTGGTCTTTGTAGAGTTCAGATATTTTGCATGTTTTGTTTTGGAAGTTTTCAAGGACGTTTTTGTAGAAGATAATTTACCTAAAGACTTCAAGGATGTTCTTTTCCCACATACTGTTTTACAGGTTTTCTTCTTTAATTCATTTAAAGTCTGCTTGGGGTGTTTTTGTGCTCGCTTAGTTTGGGAAGATGGTCTAGACGATCTATGTATGGATTTATTGACAGCTGACCTGTTAGTTTTGGTACAGACTTTGTGCATTTCTTTCTTCAGGACTGTCTTTTTATTTGATACATGTTTGGCATCAAGCAATTTTCTTTCTTTGCTAGTTGTTACTGATTTATTATTCTTATCCAGTTTCCGACGCTTAGCAGGGGGTTCTACTAGCATAGATTTTCTTTTTTGTGCTGCCATTTCTGAAAAAGACAAGTAATATATCATTTCTACATCCCTTTTAACAGTCTTTGCGTAAATTAGAACTTAACTTGTAAAGTTTAGCATGCTGAATTGACTTACTCACAGGTACTGTTTTATAAATGAGCTCTGTCTCAGTAGAAGAAATGTACTGATCTGTGAAAAACACATTCCTTACATTTGCATCCAAGGAGAGCATTACATATCTCCTATAAACACAGAAACAAAGTATTATTCGAAATGTCAGTGTTTTACAGATGCCCCCAAGTTTAATTACTTCGACCTGTATTTCACATTACAATAGTGGGGCATATTTCTTAGTAAATGCATTCAGATTTCAATTGGCTTTCTAACTTTATGAGGAACTGAGCACATCTTTCAAAACCACGTATTAAATAAGCATGAGTTTTAAGCAAAGTGACCAAATCTATATGTACCCTATAATTCCACATAAGTGCAAAATTTGTTTCTCTGTCAGAATTCAATGCCTTGATAGCCTGATAGGTGTTTGTTTTAAGAGGAAAATTTCCAGGCCCTGGGGTTGCTAATATAGGCTTGCCTGGTGAAATCTCAGAGAAAAGCTGAGTCAGGGTGAAGTATCCTTTCATATTCTAAACAATTCCTTACCCTTTTCTACAGACTAGGAAAAGTGAAATAAAAATAGAGCACAACATTCTGCTTTCCCCCAAATTCCAGATATCTCATCACAGATCCTGAGTCACCCTGTTGCTATATTTTGATTTTAGGGAAAGATTTTAGGCAGTTGTGTTTTAGGACCCAGCATCAATTAGAATATTTGGATTGCTGAATATTCTTTATTCAGCGTTCATCTTGCTCTGTATCTTGCACTCTTTGTCTACCTTTACATTATTGTAATCTTAATGGAAATTAAACTAATTCTATTTTGAAAATCAAAGCACTAACCATTAAGAATAAGTGTATTTCTAGCCCTCTCAGGATCCCCCAACCTGATTCTATTTCACTTTAGCCTCTAACAATGGCCTTTTATTCTGTACAATTATTTTTAAATTTCTATTATTTTTGCCTTTTTAGATGATTTTGAGAAAAAACAAATACGTGTCAACAAAATCTATTTTTCTTCCCTCTGATTAAGGAGGAATAAATCTAGACACGAACTATTATTGTCACAAATTCAAGAGAAAATATGGATAAGTCATTTGACTTATACAAGTTTCCTCTATTTAACATGCCCAAGAAATTAGGATAGGTGCCCAGGTCCCCCTGCAGTTAAAGCATTAAAAAAAGATTTGTGTGTGACTGGAATCCTAGCTGTTGCAAAACAAAACAAAAGCCTATCTATTCGTTATCATCAATATAGCTTAAAAACTGCCATAACATTGTTCCATTATGATGGAACAACGCAAATACATAACAATGTATTTCACTGCAGCATTTTTCTTTGGACATTTGATGGCTAAATTCTACAGCTCTTATCACTACAAAGAGCACCCAGCTATGGCAGACAGACTGGCAACAGAAAAGCAATGTTTTGATGTATGATCAAATCTTTAACAAATCTTGATTTAAACAGAAAGGTAAATCATGTAAAGCTCTTTCCTCCTATACTACTGGATCAAGATGACTATGTACATCAGTGATTCCAACATTAAGCGTTCTAATGCTTCCTTTTTCCATGACAGAACTCCTTTACCCCAGTTATGAGAGCACCTGACTTCTATACAAGGCCAAATTTTGATAGCAGCCTAACTCAAAACTTTATTCCTGTTAGAAGTATAGACATACTAACCTCATCACGCAGACATTATTTGTGTCTATAGAAATATAGCCGCATAAACATATCACACGCATACACTTTATTTATCTTATGCTTCCTCCCGTCCCATTTTATCTTTCAAATAAGCCTGCAATGTACTTTCAGCTGAGAGATAGTGATAGGTTGAAGGTGAGCCTGAGGGCTGAGTAGGATTTGAAGCTCTGGTCTTCCTGTTCTGAGACCAACACTATAACCACTACAACACAACGGCTATTGGAAAAGGGCAATAACTGTAAAAACTACCCAAGGGATAACTTTTATGCTTGAAAGACCATAAAAGAAAGCCTCTCTATGATTTCCAAAATTTGTTTTAGTTAAGGGTCTCTTTACACAGCTATAAACCCAAGATTCTATACACCTAAAAATATAAAGTATGAATGTTATAAACAGATGACCCAGAATGCCTGTATCATTCACGTACACCTGTCTGGGAGCCAAGATTTGTTCATGTGTACCTGGGTGTTTAAATAATCAATATTTGGTGTTGAAAAAACCCAGCTCACATTTAAAGCATAGAGCTGCTCTCATACATGGATCAATTTTTGTGAACTGCCCAGACAGCTTCAACTATGCGGTGAGTATAGGGAGGGCCGGGCAAAGCTGGTATAGAATCATAGAATAGCAGAGTTGGAAGGGGCCTAACAAGGCCATCGAGTCCAACCCCCTGCTCAATGAAGGAATCCACCCTAAAGCATCCCTGACAGATGCCTCTTGAAGGCCTCTAGTGTGGAACCTCCCTAGGTAACTGATTCCATTGTCATACTGCTCTAACAGTCAGGAAGTTTTTCCTGATGTCCAGCTGGAATCTGGCTTCCTTTAACTTGAGCCCGTTATTCCGTGTCCTGCACTCTGGGAGGATCGAGAAGAGATCCTGGCCCTCCTCTGTGTGACAACCTTTTAAGTATTTGAAGAGTGCTATCACGTCTCCCCTCAATCTTCTGTTCTCCAGGCTAAACATGCCCAGTTCTTTCAGTCTCTCTTCATAGGGCTTTGTTTCCAGACCCCTGATCATCCTGGTAGTAGGCCCGGGCCAGATGGGAAATGTAAGCCCCATTTCAAACTACTCATTAAGTATTTTTTAATCAGTTCTAAATACATAATGGCAAGGACTTTTATTCAAGATGTATATAAGACATCACTTCTTCACATTCAGAAATGCTTTACATGCTTTTCTTTGGGCAAATTAATCAACCACAGAGAAATCAACCAACTTTGCCCCGTGGGACTCAGGGTAGGCCCCCTCAAAATCGTAGGCCCATGCCAACTGCCCCCTCTCTGCCCAGCCCTGAGTATAGGAATATAATAAATGAAATAAATGAAAATGAAACTCAACGTGCAGAGTAGAAGAACATGAAGCTATTTAGCAGCACATATAGCAGGGGAAATCACTCTATCCAGTCACTGTAAAGCAAGGCTAGCTGTTGATTTGGAAGCAACACCAAACCATGATACGCAAACTATGGTTTGAAATCCTGACTTGGCAACCAGTAGGAAAACCATAGTTTGTTCATGGTTTGGACAGCCCAACCAAACACAACTTGGCTTTACAAACCCTGGTTTGGCATGAGGCCTGAACCATTTCTTAAAGGGGTTTGGGTGGGAAAGAGCTCAGAGGTGAAGTAAAAAACGCAAGAACACCCCCCCCCCCAATATATTTAGAGTGGGCCATTAGCAGAAAGGTACGGAAAGCTGTAAAAGATCAATTTGTCTCAGACATCCCTAATTTATTGCAAACCACTTTGAGTCTCTATGAGGAAAGGGGGCATAGTTGGTCCAAATAAAAGTAACATGAGGCATAATTTTGGGGACGGAGAAAAGAAAACGAGGGCAGGTGTGTCGACACAGCCCCCTTCCGTCGACGACAGTTTCTCGCCTCCAACAAAGCCAGATTTTCCCACAGTCGATACCAGAACTCACCCGCTCCCACCGGGTCCCAAAACCCAAACTGCGGGGTGGGGGTGCAATTAGGAAGCGACGTGGGCGGGGAAAGGCCACACCGCCTCCGAATATTTCTCTTAGTTTTTATCCCCGCCCCTCCCGACGACTGTTATTAAGAAGGAGAGCAGGGTTGTCATTTACCTCGGGGGGGGCGGGTGAGGTAGAAGCGATTCGGCCGAGTGGCCCGTTCACAGGACGAGGCGCTTTTTGACGGTGGAGGAACGAGCAGGGCGGCGGGAGGAGGAGGAGGAGGAAGGGGGGGCTGCCTCCGCGTAAGGACAAAGTCGCTTTCGTCGCGCGCCGCTCGCCCCAGCGTCAGCGTCTCTCGCGCAGATTCCTCATGTCACCCGGCCGGCGCTGAAGAGCAGCGAGTGAGAAAAAGGAAGCGACTAGAACGCCTCCTCACATCCGGGTATCACGGGTTCCCAAGGGCACCCACAGTCTGAAATCAGCTTCCTTTCCGGTTCTCCATTGCAGCGCTTAGTATCCGCCATGTGCGGGCCAATGTATTGAAAAACACATACAACAACACACAAAACAAGCGGCGTTATATAGCCTCCCTTTCACTGCAGTGCTTTCCGGATGGTACAGCCTTCAACTCCCACCTGCACATTAAAAAAAAATGTTTCATCTCGCTTCCCCCTTAGTAGGACTCTTATGTTAGGACGGGGAGAAATTCAACGTAGAGAATGCTTCACTTGTTGGAAGCATTTATTGTACATATCCAGCACTTTCTGCCACAGCAAAGGGCCCTGGATTTTCCCTTTATTCCACAACGTGCAAACTATAAGAAAGGGAATGGGGAAAGAAAGAAAAATGAGAAGGCGGCATAAACTTTCATTTTGATTTATTTGATATATATCCCGCCTTTCCGCCAGAAAAAAAATGGCGCTTAAGGTAATGCTCATATTATTTATCTATTTTATTTATTTTTGCATTTATTTCCCACCTTTTTTCCTCCAAGGAACCCAAGGTGGCATACATAATCCTCCATTTTATTCTCACAACAACAACTCTGAGGTGGTTTGGGCTGAAAGTCTGTGGCCTTAAGCTAGACCTAAGGTTTATCCCGGGATCATCCTGGGTTCATCCCTGTTCATGTAAATGACACACAGGATATCCCGGGAGCAGGCAGGGATGACCCCGGGATAAACCTTAGGTCTAGCTAAGGCCTGCGACTGGCTCAAAGTCACCCAGTGGGTTTCCATGGTTGAGTGGGGACTAGAACCCAGATCTCCCAGTCCAACACTTTTGCCACTACACACTGGCTCACTATTATTAGTGGGGAAAGAGGGGAAAGTTGGGGAAGTAGTCCAAATAAGTGTTCTTCAGCTGTTTGTCGACAAGAGGCTGCATGTTCAAATATGGAGAGGAAAATGAGGTCCTCAGTCCCTTGGATTGTCGGTGGGCACTTGTCATTGCAGTGCTGCAATACAAGTCTCTAGGCAGCCAAAAAAAAATTATATATATATATATATATATATATATATATATATATATCATAAAATAACATCACAATAACATCATATTGGAAAAAGTCACATACGAACAACAATAATTACCAGGGAAGACAGAAAGCAAAAATATCCAGATTTTTATTGGTTTTAATTGTATTTTACTGCTATTGTACTGTATAGCTTATTGTATTGTATTTGTATTATTGCTATTAGCCGCCTTGAGCCCCACTGGACAGAATGGTGCAATAAGTTAACAATAAAATAATATCTACAGTTAAATGAATGGCAAAACAAAGGCATTTTTAACCACCATTAAAGAAAGTCTGCCAGTCCCTTTCAAAGGCTGAAGCCTTTCCAGCCTCACCATGGGCATAGCATGGGATGATGCGAACTGTTGCCCAACACATCTTAGTAAAACCTATTTCCAACATTCTTGTATAATATTGTTGCTCCACAGCTGGAGGACTCTAGTATTGCATTGGGGAACCAGAAGTATAAGAACTTCTGATTATTTTCTCTCTCTTTGCAGCTACACCGTTTCACCCGGTCCACCCACACAAAGTGCAGCCAGCTGACGCCTGACAATCTTGCCAACTCCTCCCCCAACAGGCTTCCTGACTTCGGAAGCGGATTTCCGGCAAATTGCTGGTATCTCCTGCGCATGAGTGGCTATAAAAGTGGGTTCTGCAACAAAATGTTGCAGTATGCACTTGTCCTGTTTCAGTTTCTGCTAACTCTGTTCTGTAGCTGCTCCAACAGTACTGTGCATGCATGCTCATTCCAGATGTCTTTTGGGGGGTTCTTCACTAAGGTTTTTCACTCTCAAGTTTTGTTTGTACTTCTGTAAGTTTTTTGGCTACATAACAACTGGCAATTTTTGGCTACAAAATTGGCATTCAGATATTTGTAACTATTGTATAAGGTTATAATCCTTAGCTCTTACTTCTCCCTCTGGCCCAATAAACATAAGATTCCCCCGGTATTACAGTGACCTCTGTTGGCTACCTTGGAGTAGAAATCAAGGCTGACTTACGAGGTGATGGGCCCTGGCTTAAAGGACGAGACGCTTGGAGTTATACTAAGACTTAAGTTCATTGTATCTGTTTCAAAGTTACTAGCCCTGGAAATAATCTTGCTACAGGGAAAGATACAATGAGGGAGATTGATAAAACAACAACAATGTGCATTCTTTTCTGGCTTGTGTAAGCAATTAAAACTGGGACACTTTGGAATTTATGGGGCCCAAGGGAAAGCGGACATAGTAATGCTCGTAGATATGCAAGGAAGGTAGGATTAAAATCAGGTTTGCGGTGATTTACAATATTAAACTGAATAAATTAAATCAATGCCATAAATTTGTGTAGCTTTTCTGAGAAAACCAAAACCAAAAAGTTACAAAAAATTCTCTTTAATGAGGTTCTTCTACCCCCTGCTGATCTATCTTGAGTAAAAAAACTGAATTTGTAACATACTACTACTATTGGCTTTGCCAAGGGATTTTTCCTTTAGCTGGTATCACAATTCTAAACACATTTACTTGAAAGTCTCATTAATTTCAGTTACATTTCTGACGCAAGAGTCCTCCTATGTAGGGTGACCATATGAAAAGGAGGGCAGGGCTCCTGTATCTTTAACAGTTGCACAGAAAAGGGAGTTTCAGCAGGTGTCATTTGTATATATATGGAGAACCTGGTGAAATTCCCTTTTCATCACAACTGTTAAACATGCAGGAGCTATACTAGAGTTACCAAATTTAAAAGAGGGCAGGGCACCTGCAGCTTTAACTGTTGTGATGAAGAGGAAATGTCACCAGGCTCCCCATATAAACAAATGATACCTGCTGAAATTCCCTTTTCTGTGCAACTGTTAAAGATACAGGAGCCCTGTCCTCCTTTTCATATGAACACCCTACTCCTATGTGTTTTTGCTTGGGAATAAGTCCCAATTAATTCAGTAGGACAGGCTTTTGGGGTAAATGTATATAGCAGTGGATAGATATTTGTTTCAGGGTCTGATTCAGAAATATGTCCCACTGAATTTAATGTGCATACAATTGCTGCAATCATTTAAAATTTGTTAGAATCATAATTTGGTTTTAGATTTAAGCAGCGTGACTTAATTCTTTTTTTTTTAAAAAAAAAAACTTTATTAAAGCCATTCAAGCAGATACAATATTAAATTCATCATATTAACAGGTTAGTAAATTCACAGGCTTTCATTTGAATGTTTGCTTCCAAAGCACTTTTCACGGAGACAGTCCTAGCTGAGTGTCCTAGCTGAGTGGAAACTTCAAGCAGCTGCAGGACTATTATTATGGTCTTCATAGCAGGTTTATTTATAACTCATTTTAGATAATAATTTATCACCCTGCTCGATCTTGCAACTAATGCATCCTTTGCTTTTGCTTAGCTTCTTCTATGAGAGAGAAGATGCAGGATTATGTAACCATTTTTAAGATATTAAAGCTTCAGGATTCTATTAGAATGATAGTCCAGGGACATATGTAGAAAAATCATGACCCTTGACAGAATTATTGAAAGAACTATGCCATTGGTTTGATTTGATCAGAAACTACCTATAGGTACATAATTTCTATGGTATAACTCTACAGTGTTTGAGGTGTAGTTTTGATGATGTTGTCAAGTTGGCTGCCATCAAAATCCTCAAAATCAGTATCTCCATAACTAGTGGACAGATTTTAATTTTTAAGGTCTTATTTTAAAGATAAATCAGAGAGCTACAGAATAACAATTTCCATTGTGTAAGTGGTGTGTAACTCATAATATTGATGATGTCATCACAATTCACTAAATCATCAATATCTCTGTAATTAGTGGATGGATTTTAATTTTTATGGTATCAGTTTAAAGATAGAAAGTTTTAGAATCTCACACATGTACACTCATTGCGCTGTATGACTGCCACCTAGAAATATTCTTTAAGAAACATCCATACAAAGAAATTCATAAGAAGGTTGAAAACCTACAAGGTAAATCCAATTTTACCAAAGGCAACAATATTGAAGATTTGTTAACCACTATAGATATTTGCAATCACTATGGACAAAAAGGGGAATTTGATGAGATCCAAGGACAATCAAACCTAACATTCAGAATTATACAAGAGTACATGGCACTGGTGGAGTGCTTGTTGCAAGTAATTAGGTCTGTTGGGAGTTGTGCTTGATATGCACACGTTTCATCTGTAGAAGCAATCATTGGGTATCTTTGCATTAGATCTAAACAATTACTCAGGTATGAGGGCATACTACCTTACTGAAGTGTGTGCTTTGAAAGAGAATGATCCTGAAATATCGAAGGAATTTGAAAAAGGCAATTGGGTTGTTAGGAAAACTGCAGTTCTGTTCTGCACACTTGGAGCTGATGAAACACTTGAACTCCAGAACAGAGCTTTTAAGTTTCCAGGAGACTTGGTAGGTATTACACAATATCTGAAGGCCTTGGCCTGTTATTTTTTAACAACACTAATGCTTGACCAAATATCTGAAGAGGCATCATGCATAGCAGGGATACCATTAGGGCCAGCAAAATTGCAAAAGCATCATCAGAACTCAAAAGAAGCCACTAAAGAAGATGCAGCAATAATAAACTGTGTATCAAACTGAAATGGACTGGAAATCCATTTTCATATGATGGGCCTGAACTCATTAACAATGCAACCAAGGTAGTTTCAGTGAAAAAATTGCAAAGGTTGTTAGTCGATTGTGTGTTCCATTGGAAGGTTGAGGAAGCCAGGCTGCCCAGTCATTAGCTGGCACCTCGATAGAACCTGGCCAGGCCAGACAGACTGAGTGAGCCACCTGGACAGCTTGCCTATGGTCTCTGAGTGGCTCAGCAGACATTTCAGTGGTAAGTGACAGTTAGGGCTAGGCCCCCCCCCCAAACCATTACCCTAACTTGAAGCTTAACCCTTACCCTCATTTACTACTGAAACACCTCCACAGCCATTCAAAGACACCTGGCAAGCCATCCAATCACCCACTCAGTCTGTCTGGCCTGGCTAGGTTCTATCGAGGTGCCAGTAGGGCCACCCCAACCCTAACTTGAGGCTTAACCCTAATCCCTCACTTACCACTTAAAAATCTCACCAACAGCTCAAAGACCATATGGAAGCTGTCCAGGTGGCACTCAGTCTGTACGGCCTGGCTAGCTTCTATAGAGGAGGTGCTTAATGGCCAGGGAGGTGGGCCTATCCACCCCTAACCTGAGGCTTAATCCTTACCATCACTTTCCGGTGAAAGAACTGCCCAGCCACTCAAAGACAGTAGGCAAGCCACCCCGGTGACCCATTCAGTATGTCTGGTCTGACTAGGCTCTACTGAGGCACCCTGTCCGGATCCAATTGCACAGGTACTTTGTCAGGGAAAGGTAGGATTTCATACTGGAATGCATTCACTACAGCAACTGAAGACACCCTTATTTTTAACTCACTAGGAACACAATACACAATCCCAAACTTACCTACTAGGTATTAAATACTCAGTTTAGCCGCACACACAAAATAAATTCCACTACAATTTTTTTTATGTCTTTATTACCTGTATAACATCTAAAACCAGATCATGTTGATGTTATAAATACATAAATACCTAAAAAAACAAATAAAAAACAACTATTGACTTTTGAGTTAAAATTGCAAGAATCGAATTTATAGTTCTGTGAAACGCCTACAAAATGACACCTTAAAATTCAAAATCTGTTATGGAAATATTGATGATTTTGTAAATTTTGGTGATGGCCACCTTGATGACATCATCAAAACTACACACCATACACCGAAGAAATTATGTGTCTGAAGCTAGTGTCCCGTCAAATCAAACCAACCGCATATTTCTTTCAACAATTCTGCCATGAAATTACAATTGCTCCCCTACTATGATACAAGTGGAGTTGTGTGATCATTCTTGATACTCGGGATGGGACAAACCTAGCTCCTTTCACCTACTGTGAACAACAGTTCCCTCCCTGTTAAGGCCTTTACCGAGGCTGCCCAATGCAGTGCTCAGAAGTGGTACTGTGCCTTAGTTGTGTAGCAGATATTATTTTGATAGGAACAAAAGACTCATCATATTGCTCTAAAACTCTTTTCTTTAAATATGAGTACAGAAATGGTGATAGATGCCAGGGAAACAGGATTTAGTTAGGTGGTATTTAAAGAGGAAAAGAGATCAAGCATAGAGAGTAAACTGGAGCATTAGGAACAATGTCATAGAAAACTGAAACAAGGGCCCCCCATCTCTTCTCACCCTGCCCCCCAATACACAGAACTTTTTTTGTTCTCCAATCCTTAGCTTTTACTTCAAATAAAAAATCCCTTAAAGCAAGAAAGAGTACAGCAATCCCTAATGCTGTTTTGATAATCGCTCTGCTTGTATTCTCCAATAAGTTGTAGCTCAGCGGATGACATTGCATAAACTCTCTCCACCTCCAGGCTTGGAGATCTGTACTGAGCCCTGTTCATAGCCTTGCCGGCCCTCAACTACTAAGGGCAGCAGAGCCAATTCCTTTTTATGGGACTGAAGCCACAGAAAGAGCTGCCGGGAGCATTAGGAATCCATCACTGTGTTGTTCTCGATGCTGACTACACACATTCTCGGAGCCTGTGTAAGCTTCTATAAATCATATAAATGGTTGGCCCCATTCTTGGAAGCAAGCTAGGGTTTTTTTTCTGGGCTAAGTTTCTTTGCACGTACGTACGTACAGTAAAGGAAGATTTTCAGACACACATAATGAGGAAGACAGGAGGCTTGTAAGCTTTATTTTCTTCTTGGTCCAGCTTCAGGCAGGAATACAGTGAACCCTTTGAACTCCTCTGTCTTTAACGCCTGTGCAATCCAACAGTGTGGCATAAGGGAAATCAATGCTTTTAATAGTAAGGAACAGAAGTACAGTCGTGTGAAAAAGAAAGTACACCCTCTTGGAATTGTATGATTTTACATATCAGGACATAATAACAATCATCTGCTCCTTAGCAGGTCTAAAAATTAGGTAAATACAAACTCAGATGAACAACAACACATGACATATTACACTGTGTCATGATTTATTTAACAGAAATAAAGCCAAAATGGAGAAGCCATGTGTGAAAAAGTGAGTACACCCTTACTGCTTCCATAGGAATTAAGATGCTAAGTAGCAGACAGGTGCTGCTAATCAAATGCCCGTGATTAATTGATCATCAGCAAGTATGACCACCTCTATAAAAGTCGAAGTTTTTTCAGTTTGCTGGTCTGGAGCATTCAGTTGTGTGTTAACACAATGCCAAGGTGGAAAGACATCAGCAATGATCTTAGAGAAGCAATTGCTGCTGCCCATCAATCTGGGAAGGGTTATAGGGCCATTTCCAAACAATTTAAAGTCCGTCATTCTACAGTGAGAAAGATGATTCAAAAGTGGAAAACATTCAAGACAGTTGCCAATCTTCCCAGGAGAAGACGTCCCAGCAAAATCACCCCAAGGTCAGACCGTGCAATGCTCAGAGAAATTGCAAAAAACCCAAGAGTTACATCTCAGGCTCTACAGGCCTCAGTGAGCATGTTAAATGTTAAAGTTCATGACAGTAGAATTAGAAAAAGACTGAACAAGTATGGTTTGTTTGGAAGGGTTGCCAGGAGAAAGCCTCTTCTCTCTAAAAAGAACGTGGCAGCATGGCTTAGGTTTGCAAAATTGCATCTGAACAAACCACAAGACTTCTGGAACAATGTCCTTTGGACAGACGAGACCAAAGCGGAGATGTTTGGCAATAATGCACAGCGCCACGTTTGGCAAAAACCAAACACAGCATATCAGCACAAACACCTCATACCAACTGTCAAGCACGGTGGTGGAGGGATGATGGTTTGGGCTTGTTTTGCAGCCACAGGACCTGGGAACCTTGCAGTCATTGAGTCAACCATGAACTCCTCTGTATACCAAAGTATTCTAGAGTCAAATGTGAGGCCATCTGTCCGACAGCTAAAGCTTGGCCGAAATTGGGTCATGCAACAGGACAATGATCTCAAGCACACCAGCAAATCTACAACAGAATGGCTGAAAAAGAAAAGAATCAAGGTGTTGCAATGGTCCAGTCAAAGTCCAGACCTCAACCCGATTGAAATGCTGTGGCGGGACCTTAAGAGAGCTGTGCATAAACAAATGCCCTCAAACCTCAATGAACTGAAGCAACGTTGTAAAGAAGAGTGGGCCAAAATTCCTCCACAACGATGTGAGAGACTGATAAAGTCATACAGAAAATGATTACTTAATGTTATTGCTGCTACAAGCTATTGAATCATAAGGTGTACTTACTTTTTCACACATGGTTTCTCTATTTTGGCTTTATTTCTGTTAAATAAATCACGACACGGTGTAATATGTCATGTGTTGTTGTTCATCTGAGGTTGTATTTACCTAATTTTTAGACCTGCTGAGGAACAGATGATTGTTATTATGTCCTGATATATAAAATCATACAATTCCAAGAGGGTGTACTTTCTTTTTCACACGATTGTATATAGCAGTGCGGCAGCAGAAGTGGTCACTGCTACTTAAGGCAAAACAGAGGATCAGGCTGACTTAACATCTTTCTGATTACATTTGTCTGAAGTAGAGTTGTGGAGGCTCAGAAAAATTGAAAAACAAAAAACCCAAACCTGTTCCCTGCCTTTCCCCCCACAGGGCCTGTTTTTGTTTTGTTTTTATCTTTAAAATCGAATAGCGTTGGATTATGGACTCTTTTCTTTTAGAATTTAAGACAAAGTATTTATATATTGTCGCCTATTATAACTTTAGGAACAAAAAGGCTGCTTTATAAGCAGTCTTACCCTGCCTGCTTCACTCCAGATGTTTTGGACTTTAACTGGCCATGCTGCCTGAGGCTGATGGGAGCTGAAGTCAAAATATCTGGGGAAGGCTGTCCTAAAGCAACAAAGAGTGCAATCCTATGGCTTGTGCCCTTACAAGAGGGGACCCTCCGAACTCAGAGGCTTCTATGTATCCAGCATCCTGGGGGCTGAAGCCAGCGGCACAGGAGGAGTGGAGGAGTCATCTTTGCCTCCCCATCTTCCAATGTTTTGTTGTTGTTTTTTGCTATACTTTTTTTTTTTTTGGCCTGCTTAGCAATGTCACTTCAGAGGGGGATGCTTCAAAACTTCTGTAAATGTAGGGTGACCATATGAAAAGGAGGAGAGGGCAGCTGTATCTTTAACAGTTGTATTGAAAAGTGAATTTCAGAAGGTGTCATTTTCTATGCACGCAGCAACTGGTGAAATTCCCTCTTCCTCACAACAGTTAAAGCTGCAAGAGCCCTGCCCTCTTTTGTATCTGGTCAAGAAGGCAGGGCTCTTGCAGCTTTAACTGTTGTAATGAAGAGGGAATTTCACCAGTTGCCCCATGCATACAAATGACATCTTCTGTCCAGCTAGGCCCCTACCTGAACAGGGATAACCTGGCTTCAGTTGTCTATGCTCTAGAAACCTCCAAGTTAGATTACTGCAATGCACTCTATGCGGAGCTGCATTTGAAGACGGTTCAGAAGCTGCAGCTTGTGCAAACTGCGGTGGCCAGATTGATAACAGGGACCAGAAAGTTCAAACATATGTATTTTTTGTATTCAATGTTGTTTCCCTCCTAGATCCAGAGGGAGAGGCGGGTAAGAGATGATGATGATGAGGGAGGCGGAGTTGCACTATATGTTAAAAATACCTATCCCTGCACAGAAATACAGGCGGATCAGACTGGGAGCCCCATTGAGAGCATCTGGATTAAAATAAATGGGGCAAGGAATAAAAAGAACATGATAATCGGAGTCTACTATTGACCACCCAATCAAGGAGAAGACGAGGACGAAACTTTTGAGAAACAAATTGCCAGTGTTTCAAGGAAGTGTGATGTAGTAGTGATGGGGGACTTCAATTACCCTGATACCTGTTGGGAGACAAAAACTGCCAAAAGCGGCCCTTCCAAGAGACTCCTGGCAGTTACCTTTCTTCAGAACGTGTAACTGTCACAGGTGTGACATCTATATTCACTCAGCCAATTGCGAGAGTACATGCAAATAGGAGAGGAGACAGAGGCAGCGGATTGGCCTACTGGTTGGTGATGTCACAATGATCAGCAGGACTGGTTTTGAGGAGGCCTATTTCTTCGATTTTAAGACAAACCTTTGACCCCATAGAGAACATAGTTACATAACAACGCTCGCGTATTCGAACGCAACGCTGTGTCAAAATTTCAAAGCAATCGGTGAAGAACTTTCGGAGATATAACGACAGTAACGAACGGTCTTTTTCATTTTTATTTATATAGAAGATATACCGCCCCACAGCCGAAGCTCTCTGGGCAGTTTACAACTTTGGCCTGCTTGCATTGGCTGCCTGTACATTTCCGAGCCCAATTCAAGATGCTGGTTCTAATAAAGCCTTACACAGCTTGGAACCGCAATAGAATGCCTTTCCTAACATGAACCTACCCATACAATTAATCCCATGTGTGTGTGGATGCTCCAGGTGCCTACTCCGAGGGAAGCTTCTCAGTGGTGGCCCCCCAATTATAGAATGATCTTCGCAACAAGGCCCCCCTGGTGTCAACATTGATAACTTTTCGGTGCCAGGTTAAAACTTTTCTCTTTTCCCAGACATTTAGCAATATGTGATGAGTTTCATCAATCCTGGATCTGTTTTTATAGTTGTTTAGAAAGCTGTTTATAGTTGTTTTTAGATAAACATTTCTGTGTATGTTGTATGATTTTGTGGTTTAAAATTTTGTATATTGTTTTTAATTGTTTTACTCTTATGTAAACTGCCCAGAGAGTTTCGGCTATGGGGCGGTATAGAAATTTAAATACTCTTCCGTCCTGAACTGTTCCTGTTCATTGCAATCTAATAAGAAGCTTAGCTTTCCTCATATGAAACATAATTTATATACAAATATTGCACAAACCAGCATGAAACATTCAATGCAAGGTGTTTCTTTAAAAATGTAAATTTATTTCCATTCTGCGCTTCAACTTAAAACATCTGGTATAAATATAAACATTATAAGTTGACTAACAGTGGTGAAAAAGTAAGACATATATGGCATCAGCATAAATGAAAAAACTATAAATATAATCCCCACAGTGTATAACAAGTGCAAAAATCAGGAATGCTGTTGTAGTCCATGGCAATAGTTAAAGATGGCTTTTTGAACTGCTATATTTTTTGTTTTTAAAAATCTCTTTCTATAGCATTTACTCTATCAGTGCTCTTAGAGAGAAGCCCACTTATGTATTACACAGAATTGTGTTTTTGAATATTAAAAAAAAACCAGAAGAAGGTGAGCATCCAAAGTAGGTCATAAAGAAGATAAACAGGTTCTTGGGATGCAAAAATAAATTTATTTAACAAGAAGCCCAATGTGTTTCAGCTCGTCCCTAGTTTTGAGGCCTTTTTCAGAGGACTATAACATTAATGATAATAAAAAATACAATTTTTACTATCATTAATGTTACAGCCCCCTTAAGAAGGCCTCAAAACAAGGCACAAGACGAAACGCATTGGGCTTCTTGTTAAATAAATTTATTTTTGCATCCCGAGAACCTGTTTCTCTGTTTTTTAACATTAACTGCATGAGAACAAGTAATGAAATGGAAGATTCCTTAATGTGAATTATCTAAATAAAAAACCTGAGTATTTTCTGTTTACATAATGGTTTTGGTTAAGTGCAATTTAATGTGTGCAGAGTGCTTTTTAATTTAAGGTCATTCTTAGAAGGCATATTTAAATAAAAAACATAAAATTAGTAATATTGCAAAATATCTAAGAAAAACTGCTCCTAATAATGGATTTCATCCATTTGCTGGCATATTTGCTAAAGCATGTGCATTAAGCTTAATTACCCTGATAATATGTCACTGTGCTGCAATTATGGTTCTGATAAGTTGCTACATATTAAGGATTTTACTTCCATGCTCAAACACAGCTTGAACAAATTGTTTGAAGACTCTGTCCATGTATGTTCTCTTTCTTGGCCACAGTCCTTCCAGAAAACCAATATGGCCTCCGTAAGAAGTAAGGATCAAAGCTACATTAGGATTTTGTTTTGCCAGTTCTACTGGTATGGCTAAAGGAAAAAGGGGGGGAAGGGGGGGGAGACAGTATAAGTTACCATTCCAATATTTGTTTCTCAAAAGTATCATGCAAACGTTGTATATTAATGGATAGTTTTAGTTACATGCTGTTTAAAAAAGTCAATCTTGGTAGTTGAAGTAAATAATCTACGACATAGATGAAATATGAAACAATATACCCTTTGAGATGACAGGATTGGGACTCTGCTAATGGACATCTTTTCATTTTGCACAATTTTAAAATAAAAATTAGAACCAGGAAGATTTGCATAAGCATAGAAACCAAGAATTATGAAATATGTACTTTATGAAGGGTTCCCTTTTCTGACAATCAAGTACACTTTATTGGTACCAAATTTGACACTGCCCCAGTACGCATTGTCACCATGGCTTAAACTAGTGTGTACTGGGTGCCATTTGCCTAATTATTATCTGCTCAGGCACAGTTTGTAATGGTATCCAAACCTGGGTGGATTTTTTTTTTTATTTAGAATATTTATATACCGCTCCTCATTGGAAAAATTTCGGAGCGGTGTACAAGGTAAAATGAAAATAAAAACAGAATAAAACAGTTAAAACAAAATTTAAAAAGAAGCAAAAACAACAACAACACAGAAATCCAAGGCTGCATGTTAAAGAAAGGCTTCTTGGAATAAAGATGTTTTCAGGAGGCGCCGAAAGGAGTACAAGGTTGGAGCCTGTCTGACCTCCAGAGGCAGGGAATTCCACAGGAGGGGCGCCACCACGCTGAAGGCTCTTCCCCTGGTGGATTCCAATCGGAGGATGGATCTAGGTGGAACCACCAGGAGCAGGCCCTCGGATGACCTCAGTGACTGGGCAGGTTGGTAAGGGAGAAGGCGCTCTCTCAGGTATCCTGGTCCCAAGTTGTTTAGGGCTTTGTACACAAGAACCTTAAACCTGGCCCGGTAGCGAATAGGCAGCCAGTGCAGTTCCCTCAGCAGAGAAGTTACATGCTGGAAAGGGGCAGCTCCAGACAACAGCCGAGCTGCAGCATTCTGCACTAGCTCCAGCTTCCGGAGCAGCTTCAAGGGCAGCCCCACATAGAGCGCATTGCAGTAATCCAATCTTGAGGTTACCAATGCCTGTACCACCGTGGTCAAGCTATCCCTGTCCAGGAGAGGCCGTAATGGATGGTTTGTTTGAGGGAGAAACAACCCTCAAATAGCCCAAGAACAGGCCATGGACTATTTGTAGTGCTGTGCCGAAAATTTCTCCAATGAGAATTTTGACCATTCTCATTCAATTTGATAGAAAAGAAATTGCTTTTGAAAAGGAATTCAAAATTCTCATAGGTTTGGTTCAGGGTTCTTGTGCTTACCTTATTTATGTGATAACTGAGGAGAGAGTGTGTGTGAGCGACCTATCTTTCATTGTGCAATCATCTCTCTGGCAGCCTGTAGCCCCCTTGGCTTCCTGCACTTCCTGCCCAGAGGAAGACATCATGAGTGTATTCATTCCCTAGGGCTTTCTCAGATCAGGAAGTGCAGGCAGCCTAGGAGACTGTAGAGCAATGGTGAGATGTGTAATAGAAAGAAAAATATAGACAGTATCCTCAGACACCATACAGTTATTAGGTAAGGTCAAAAACACCACCAACAAACAACATTCAAAATAAATTATAAAAAGCCCTTAGAATGAGGCAGGAAAACGGAAGCCCCTTTCATGGGAGAAAGAAAACTTCAGAAAGAAAACTTCTTACCTCCTAGAAATTAAAGGTCACCTTTCAGAATTTTTGACACATTTTTTTCACCGTTATTGTTTTTCCTGGTGGCTGCATTCCCTCCCCTCAATGCCCTGAAGTGATGCTAGGTATATGGGGCATTGTGGAGGATGCAAAATGAGCAGGGGGGGGGAGGCTGCCAACACAGCTGATGCAGTGCTAAAAAATAAAAATCCCTTAGGGGGGGAAAAAATTAGAAAGAACCTGTTCTACAGCCCTTGCCCATGATGATGCCTACCTGTGAGAAATTGTTGGAGAATTTCTCCTCCCCTTGAAAAATTCAGTGAAATAATTGCCCCCCCCCCAATTTCTCAACCCACAAATAGGGTGGAATTTTTTCAGAGGCCAGTTATACACAGCTCTAGTTATTTGAGGGGTTTCCCCTCCTCAAACAAGCCATGCCGCCCAGGTTCGGATGATACAACCAGCTATGCCCAGGCAAGTAATTAGGCAAATGGCATCTGGCATGTAATGCAGCTTAAACAAGTCACTATGGCTTCTTTAAGTCTCAGTGGTCATAGAAACTGGGCCACTGTGTGGTGTTAAGACCAGAAGCATATCACACCACTGCCCACCTCTGTACTAACTGCCCAATCTGTTTCAGGTACAATTCAAAATTCTATCTGGGGTTAACCAAAAGCAGCATCTTAAGAGGAAAAAGCAAAAATAATAATAAAAAAATCAACTTGCCATGATTTGGTGAGAAGACATCATCCAGAGAATTTAAGCACAACACTGGAATTCCAATTCTCTTCAGCCTACGACACGGACTAGCATCTGCATAGTAATCATCAATTGTAGGATAGCCAAACATGACTGAGGTGAACTGTTTGTCAAATTCCCTAATGGTCTTAGCCTGCAGTATAGAATTTAAGTTAAGGTTTTTTGTAAGTATTAGGAAAATTAAAATATGAAAATAAAAACAAATGGTTAATCATCATACCTTCATGACAAGGTTCATATTAAATAGCTTATCAAACATTTGCCGATGTCTGTAAAATAAAGAGGGGGAACCTGAAAACTGGATCAAATGTCTTGAGATACATATACAAAAGCACAATATCGTGACAGACAGCAGTTTTATAAACTAGGTCCAATTTATATGTCAACCTGGAAGTGTGGTACCGTTGGCTACCTGAAAGATGGTGCCTCTCTCCACACACATAGCAGTAAATGTCACCCGTGCATGACAGGTCAAGAGTAATCATGTGAGCAAAGCTAGCCCAAAATGAGGGGTTCATTTATGTGGTTAACTACAGTCTCAAGATTTTTGCATGTATTCATATAAGGTGCATTAAAAAAAAGTTGAGATCCAAGTCAATTGATGAAAGCAGTAGTATTTGTGATTTGTAATGTATGCTTTAAAGTGTTTTTCAGTCATGATTGCAGTATTTCTTACTGAAACCTTGTTGGTAGTCAGCAATATTATTCCCACAAGTAGGGCCCCATGAACATTTCATGGAGGTTAATGTTCCTTTCAGTGGTTAAGGGCTGCTGGTTTTGTTGCCAAAAACCTTGTTAGGCGGGAGAATGAGCCTGGTTTCCCCTTGTGGTATTTTAGATGGGAACAGAAACTGAGAGATGTGGCTTGTCTAAGACCAACTGGGGAGTTGATTTTTGAGGTGGGATGTGAATCAGACACTTCTTTTTACTCATGCGTTTAACCACATCAAGCAATAGATTTATTTTTTTAATAGCATATGCTTAGTGCTGGTTGGTCAAATTCATAAATTTTACCCAGAATGGGTGGGGTGGGGAGAAGAGTTCATCACACCAAGAGATGGATTTCATAGCCCATACTTCTACAGGAATTTTACAAAAAGGAGGGGCTAGTAGTGTTCCATATTTAATATTTATTTATGCATTTAAAGTATTTGTAGGCTGCCTTTTAAAATAAAGCCATCATAAGGTGGGCTTTCAACATATAAGCTTACAATATTAAACAGTGATACATTTTAAATCCATAAAACACTGTAATAATCAATTTACTATTAGTATTGGTTCTAGTAAGAACCAATACTAATAGTAAACGCAACAATGTACAGCCCAGCAAAAATGACCAAATCAAATACATAATTTCAGCTAAAAGGCCTTTTTGCTCATGCTCACCACCCTAATAGCCAGGGACATAAATGAGTCCTTGGATCTAGGAACTGATCTAGTTGTGTAGATTGATAAATGGGTGACAGTGGTCATTCAGATAACTGACATTCTTAACGTGGCTCACAATGAAACAGAATTCCACGCTAACATACTGCGTCTTTCAAAATGAATCAGAGGTTGACTCACCTAGTAATTGAAGATTGTAGACAGGTGGTTAAATAATAATTAAAGAGAAGCCAGTTCATGGGTTTTTCCAGTGAGTCTGCCGATTCAAAAACATTCCATCCTGCTGAAAATATTGCAGCTGCCTTTAGTGGTGTTTCTCTGCCAGTTTTGCCCAGATAATTTAAAAGAAGCATGCTACAAACAGGAGAGAAATAAACATTTGAAATAATATTTCACCATAGGTGGCACTCATAGACATGTAGTTCTCTGGCATATCAATCCTAAACATCTGTAGTAGCATATGTGCCTATCAGACTGGGCTCAATGTCAAGGCCGCTCCAGTCATATTAGGTAAACCTTTTAATACTGTCGCATTACATTTTATGATGAAGCTGATAGTGCAGCCAACTATTCTCAAAGATTATATGAATCCATTGGGTTGGATCCAGAAATGTCTTGCGCAAGTGGCAAGAGACTTCCACTCATGCAAAAGGTGATGCAATTTCGTTCCCCCTCGTTTCGCAGTCCACCACACCATATTCCACAATATTCCCAAGGGTCCCTCTGCCCTTGGGATCAGCTTTTCGAAGGCACTGGTAGCCACAGTGTGAAGGAAGAGTCAGAACAGCCGATTCCACAAGCAGAACACTGGTCATGCGTCTCTGAATCCAACCCGTTGTCTGCTCTTTCTATCCCCTTATTTTTCTGCTTCAGGAAGACCGACATTTTGGTGTCAGCAATAATACTTCCTCTTAATTCCTCTGGGGTCATTTCACACATTGTATTTTTTGGTATACATTCTAGAAATGTAAACTGTGAATGTGGCAAATATGTTTACTTCCATGCAATGTGTGAAATGTTGCTATAAAAGTGTATAGTGATAGCTGGCACTGCTCTTTTGAAGAGACACTAAGAATGGCAAAGGATAAATGTGTTATAGTTTATAGCTGATGCTTTGTGATCACAATAAAATAACTAAAGACAGAATGGAAAGAAGAGAGAAAAAATGTATTTCTTTGCTGCCTCACACACCTTTTTATATTAATCCTCAGCAGACTCAATAAGGATTTTGATCTTGATCTTAGGAGTCTGTTAATAACAATGCCTGTCCACCAGAATGACTATCATATACTGTTGCCTTCAGAACCCTGGAACATGACTGACACCTTGTTTTATATTACATGATCATCAGATACTTATAACTACCCTTCAATGACATTTCATTCAAAGCTGAGGATTATAATAAAATGCTGCTTAAATATTCAAAACTAGCTCCCATGAGTAGAAGTCACTTGGGGCCAGTTTTCTGACCGATACTGTAGGTTCCAACAGATAAATGTGTCAGTGACGATGATGAACACAAGCTGATTATGTAGAAGAGTCAAATAGAGCACCTTTAAAAATACTCTTCCTCTGATAAATTATAATTGCTTCGGCTGTTGGGCGGTATAGAAATGCAATAAATAAATAAATAATTCTTTCAGTAAAGTAGAAGTAGGATGAAAAATTAAAGTTGGTCCATTTCACACTGAGTCTGTACTATGTAAGAGGAATCCTTTACTAAGGGCCTTTGCAAATTGCTTTCTAATGACCACAGAGTTATACTACTGGGACTTCTGTTACATAAAAACTTACCCTCCCATAGAAACACCTGCTGCCATCAACACAGCTGAGGAGTACAAACTACATATATAATGAATAACAGTTTCCAAATCTTCTGTATTAGCAGCACAATAAGTCCTTGGTGTCTACAAGGAGCCAAAAGGGAGAAAGAGTGCAATCATTTTTTTTAGTCCTTAAGCGAAGACCAAAAGCAAAGCAGCACCAGGATCGTTTATACAGCAATAAAATATAATAAGGTTAACACACACCATAAGGACAATTTTTTTTTAGAAGACATGGGGTTGGATGCAGACTGTCCTGTGAACTAAAGGACTTCTTCCATGCTTGGAACAGACTAAGGGCATGTCTACACCTCCCGGCATTCTGGGAGGGATAGGGGAGGATCTCACAGTATTCTGCTTGCGAGATCCACCCCTTTGAACAGACAGCATGTGTGACATCCCGGAAGGAAAGAAGGATGTTGCGGCCGCCATTTTTTTTTTAATAGAAGCGCACGAGCACTTCTACGGAAAAGTAAGGTTTCCTTTTTTAAAACCCGATCGTGCTCCCTCCTCCCACTCCCAATGGGCACGGAGCACCTGAAGAGCTCCATGCCCGGTTCCTGGCTCCTTGTGTTTACTTGCAAGGAGCCAGGACAAAACCGGGATGGCTGCCCACACCTCCTGTGGTCTTGGGACGATCCCGAGACTGTGGGAAAAATCAGGCTAAAAGCCATCCCAATAATCCTGGGGAAATGGAGGGATCATCCCTCCCTGCCCCCAGGATCCCCTGTGTGTCATGTGAATGCACAGGGATTATCCTGGGGCAATCCCCAGGATAAAGCATGGTCCTAAGATGCTGTGGAGGCTCTTCACTGGAGGAAAGGGCAAAGACCATTTTCACTAAATCACCCTGCAGTCTCCCAGACTGCCTTTCATGCTGCTCTGGAGGGTCCCTCAGCCCACTTGAGTAAATATTCCAAGACAGAGGGATCTGCAAAAATGCCCTTCCTCTGGCATTAGCAGATCACCACCCATTGTAAATCTGGATCTAATTGATGTTGTTTGGCAAGAAACGATTTCAAATGCACACAGCTTGGGTGGGCATAAACTGCACTACCTGCGTTTTGCCAACCAATTTCTACCCCCAAATAGGTCTTGCTGTGCAATTTAGTCATACTAAAGGTTACAACATATCAAGGTAGCATCTTCTACCTTGATATGATTATATGGATTCATATAATCTTTGGCTATTGGGTAGTATAAAAATGTAATAAATAAATAAATTTACAGTATATTTATAATTATTCTTAGGAATCCAATTGCAAATAAATGCATACAGTTAGATACAATGACTGCTGCACAAACACAGCATTGCACTGGTGTCCAAAGCCAACTAAGGTCATTTCAACAGTGTGCAGAAGCATGGCAACACTTGCAAGAGTCACCTTCATCAGAAGTGCCCTAGTTGCTGGGCATAAAATTGTTGACAGGACAGAATTGCACAGAAAGGGGACATGGGAGGGGCTTAGGTGTGCATTTCATAAAAGCACTTTATACCATACTCTGCCCCTGATAACTGCTTTGAAATGCATTGTGGTTATCATAGCAAGGTGGGATAGGAATGTTCCATGTGCCTTGTAAATTGAACCTGCAGTAATGCTGACACATACTACTTTCTATCTCATTATAATGCATAGCAATCACAATACATGCATTAATGTAATGCCCATACATTTATCCAGTAATCCTTATACTAACCTGTAAAACAAGCAAACATTATTATTCTCACTTTACAGATGGCAGGCCGAAGCTTGGAGGTGCTGGACACAAAGAGCAGAATTTAGGGAAATCCAGGACTCCCAACTCCACATATCCCTCTAACTTTAATGCAAGGAACCATGGAGTATCAGGTAGGAGGTGAGGGCTTACCTCTTCACCCACCCACCTAATTTTTCCCTTAAATACCTGCCAGGAAATGAACAGCTAGACTCTGAAACAAAAATGAATCAATCTGGAGGAAAATTGGTTGGGGTGGGGAATTTGCAGGTGGCAGTGAGCAGATCCAGAAGTGATTAAGTACCTCTTCCTCCTTATAATCCCCCTTGCAATTAACTCCTGCCCCCATATTCTGATTATTTCAGCAAACTCAGGGTTGGAATACCCCAAGCTGTGAGTCTATGGCTGAGTTGAAATCTGAAACGGAGACTTCCAGCTTATACCGCTACATTCTATAAGCTAAAATTATGTCAGTGGTTTTAATCTCAACATAATAAAATCCATTACTAAATATTTAGCGTACAATTTAAGTTACTCACAGACATTGCTCTCCAAAGAAATCCATGTTTAAATTCTAATGTGGACTGTACACCATGGTAAACAGTTAACCATGGTGTATGACTTTCTACTACATGGTTACTTGGTCTTCTGTATTAATGCAAATATGGTGTGAATTCCATACACCAACACCACTGCCACATATTCTAATATATAGTAAACTCTGGAGGTCTTATTAATTGGAAAATTCTCCACATTTCTCCACATTTACCTCCTGGTAAATTCATTGTTTGTGTTGTAATTCACTGCAGGTAACACTGAATGGGGGATAAACATCCAAGAGTTTTGAGGCAAATTAAAGACTAATATATTTATTACACCATAAGCTTTCGTTGGCTAGAGTCCACTTCATCAGATCCATGAAGTGTATCCTAAATTAGCATATGCATATGGGAGGAGAGAGAGAGAGAGAAGTAAGCAATGAGGTTGTAGGGAAATGCAATGGGAATAATACAGATTATGATAACTCTATTAAATCTTAAATACATGTAAAATAATTACAGTAGCCATTCACAAAGCAGTGTTGATAATAACAACACTGTTATTATCTACAACAATAGATGATCCTGCTGTTTGTAAACTAATTGACACCTGGGCCGGATCTACACTAGTCTTATAACTTTGCTAGTGTCCCTTTCTAACGTGGTTCTCTGTATCGGTTCTCTGAATCACGGGGCACACTAGTGTGACTTACGTTTAGCTGTAATGTTACTGCAAGGCGCATCGTTAAATCCTTTCCATTGTTCTGGGTTGCTCTGAGCTGCTGGGCTTGCTCCGCCCACTGCCTGCCTCATTCCTAGCCAGCAGTGCAGGGCAAGTCATAAACACACACAAACTCCCTCCCTCCCAAAACATCTTAACACAAGTACCAGGGAATTGCCTGAATGCATAGGAACCAGCCACTTTGCTGAAGCTAAGCAGGGTTGGGTCTGGTCAGGGTTTGGATGGGAGAGCAAATTGAAAAGTTTTAGCAGCAGACTGGGAGCAAGAGACCCTTGTTAATTTTCCTGCACGGAGCTACAGCAATCCTTTGAGCGCTCCTCAGCGCCTTTACAAAGAGGGGGGAAATGTTAAAAAAAAAATCATAAAATATCAACCAATGACCCAATTTGATTCAAATTTTAAGGCAGGACGCATGGGAGTACTTCACAATAAAAGCAGATTCTAAGGTGGAAAACTTCTGAGTCCTTTGCATGCAATTGTCAGTGATTGCACAGTATAAGGCTGGTGTGATTCATCTGCTGTAGCAGGTAAGATAGCAAACAGGGCGAAGGAAGGAGAACAGGAAGTGGGCGGAGCAAACCCAGCAGCTCTGAGAAAGGGAGAGGAAAATTACCGGTAGAATGAGGCACATGAATCTGTAGCCACGCTGGAACTAAGAAATAGAACCGGTAAGTAGAACTCATATACAACGTTGGAGACCCAGGGTCACGTGACGCTGTGCGTCACAGTAACCCATTCAAAACGTTAGAATAACACCAGTGTAGATTCCCACCTGAAGTGGGATAAAAACCTGCTAACTTGATTCAGGACACAGGTAGCAGAACTGAACTTCTTGATTAGTTGTAATTCAGTGGTTTCATGTTGGAGTCTCCCTTCAAAGTTCCTTTCTTCAAAAATTGTCACTTTAAGGTCAATAACAGAGTGTTCTCGCAGGTTGAAATATTATCCCACTGGTTTCTGAATAATGCCCCTTTTGATGTCAGATTTGTGTCAATTTATTCTTTTGCATAGACTATAGGCTAGCCAGAATGGGGAATGCAGAAGGGCATTAATTACTGGCCAATGGTAGCATATATCATACTGGAAGATGAGCAGGTCAATGAACTCTTGACTCTGTGGCTGATGTTATTAGGTCCTGTAATAATGATGCCTGAGTAAATATGGAGATACAGACATCTGGGTTTTTTGTAGGGTTTGGTCTCTGTGTTTGAATCTCATTTATATGGCTTGTTACTAGTAAAGAACTGTTTTAGGTTAGGCAGCTGTCTGTGAACATTATTTTAGGGGGTCTTGAACCTTAGGTTGTTTTGTTGTGATTGCAGTGTGTGCACATGCACACTTTGCCATGGAAAACAAATCCAGACAACCCACATCCAAATAATGTTCACCTTAAAATTATTATGGTTACATAATGTAGATGCATGCACAGTATGGTCTCTGACAACTAGGTAAAAGGGGGAAACATGTTATATTTCAGTGCAATGAGACTCTAGGTTGGACTGTAAGTATTTTAAATACCCCTTGAATGTTTTAGTTTTGCTCGTGCTAAGATGGCAGAGACAACAAAAGAGTGTTTCCCTGTCTTTTAATATTTATTTACCGTTATTTTATGCAAGGTTTAAACATATGTAATAGAGAAATATGTCTAATACCGGTTTTGCTTAGCAACATGCCATGCAATTCTACACATCTTTATATATCTACTTATGTGGGAGTAAGCCCCACTGAACTCAAAGGGGCTTACTTGTGAGTAGACATGCATAGGATTTGTGCTGCTAATCAAAAGTAAATCCTATGCACTTAAATCAGGTTTATCCTCTGATAAACATGCCTTAGGTTGTGATCCTGTGCACACTTACCTAGAAATAAGCCTCACTGAACATAATGGGACTTAACGTCCACAAGACTGCATTATTATTGTCTTTCTAGAGTATTATTAATAATTTAACTCTTCTAAAAGGTACCAATTGCTCAAAAGATGAAGTTATTTCTGTTCTCAAGATAAAGAGAACTTACTTATGTGTTCATACTTGACTATAATACATTTCTTGATTATTGTTTCAAAATCATTAGAATGGGATTGTACATCATAATGCTGAAAAATCTCCACTGAATAGGCTGCAACTGCAGCTGTTTACACTGAAAAAGAGCCTTTTAATGCTAAAATATGTAAAGCCGATTACATGGAATTTCAGAAAATACAGCCAAACAAAAGATCTTTTTACTTCATCTGAATATAATCAAAAAGGCCTTGGTGTGCCACAAAACTGCTTTGTACATTCATTTCCAAAGTATGCTGTAAACTGATTCTCACACTGATTTATTAAAGGAATGTATTATAAATACTTTGTTTGAAACCAGTGAGTTAAATGTGTAAGGCTGTCCAAAATGTGATATTATTTCAGTTGTGATAAACCTCCGCAGAAGGTGTTGTCATTTAAGATGCCTTTGGTAGGCTTCTCCCTGGTGTTTAGATGGCCTCCCTTCTTGATGATGATAGTTCCTCCTCCTCCTCTCCTGCTTGGTTGCCCAGAGAACCAGCAGGTAAGTAAGAAAGGAAGGGATGGTGAGGAGGGGAAGCAGCAGCCCCTGCCTATCCACCTGCCTTCTCCCTCTGGGCAGAGATGGGCTCGGTCTCACTGGCCCAATTGTCACTAACGCCCAGAGAGAGAATGCAGATGAGTGGCTGTTCATTGCCATTACCACATGCCCAGCTTGGGCAAGAGAGGGAATGAGCACGGATGGTAGCAAGGAGCAGTAGTCACTAATACTCACTCACCTGCCCTCTCCCCTTCTGGGCACTGTGGGAATTGGGCTTCCCACATCACGACCCTGAAGGGAGAAGGCAAGCAACAGCAGCTGTTGCTCCTCACTGCCATCACTACTTGCTCGGGCAGGCAAGCAATCCATGACAGTGACAAGGAACAGCTGTCACCATCTTATTCCCTTTCCTTCTGTGCAGCAAGCAAGGAAATGTCAACAGTAGCAAGGCCCAGTCAGGAGTGGGCCCTTCCAGCATATTGGGGGCTTGGCAACTGCGTGAAGGCGATCCCCAACACATGCCTCACTTATTTCACAATTGCCTTATCCTGCCCTCATCTTTGACATCAGCTAGGTCTTACAATCCTGTACCATACATTACATTGCCATACATCAGTGCCTGCTCCAGGTTTTTGAGGGCTCTTGGGCAAGACACCCTCAATGACCCCCCCGCCCCAGTGAGCCTATGTCCTCACTGCCATTGTCACCAGCTGCAATTGCTCCTCTTACTCGTCCTCATCATTGCTACTAATTGCTTGCTTGACAGGCAGAAAGCCATGGAGCAAGTAGCCCGCGGATTCTCCTACTGCTCCTTCTCACCACCATTGTTATCTGGACTAGAGCAAGAGGGAACAAGCAGGTTGCAAAGGTGAAGAGGAGGAGCAAATCCAGAGGGCTGTTGTCAGTGGGTCCCTGCTGGGGTGTGGGGTCTTGGCAGGTGCCCAACCATACCAACCCTTGACGCGAGTCCTGCCATAAGTGGACGCAGCCCATTGGAACAGAGTACTTGGGAGGAGTGCTTTTGCATTCTGCGTCCTCCTTGCATCAAGGGTCTCACAGTAAGTGAGCTAGTAAAGGCCAGTGTGCAATTTGTGTCTCCTCCAGTAGATGTTTGTCTCTTTTTACAGAGGATTGCCGCGCAGCTTGAGAACTACTGCTGAATATTTTATAAATAGGCAGGGTATAAATTGAAATAATAATAATAATAATAATAATAATAATAATAATAATAATAATAATTTGAATTACTGCTTTGATTTAATTCACAAAGTTGGAAGTCTCTATTTTGTTTTCCATTTCTGACAAATTCCTTTATGGGAACTGGTGGTAAATTCCAAAGGAGAATGCAACTAAACATGAAGAACGATGGAGTGAATGAGCGATGTCAGTTTACTATTTGTGCGACACTTTTAATTTTGTTATTTTTGTGCTGTATGGCATAAGGTGGGGGTGGGAACTGCCAAGTAGGAACTAGTTCTCTCTATGATGGCCTTCCCATGAATTGCCTGTAGAAGTGTTACATGCTTCCAGGTATTTGCCCCTTCGCTATATGTTTACATTATGGTTGCTCAACGTTCTTACTTAATTTAAGAGCAATTCTTACCAAGAGATTTTCACCAGCAATTCCTCGATTGTTAAAAACCACACACCTTTAAAAAAACAAAAGAGCACTATTTACCAGAACTGTTAACCTGAGTGACTTTGGATGTGAAGATCCATGCATTTCAAACCCGCTCCAGCTTATAATTCTAGATTTGCCAATGATTCAAAATGGACATTGGACACAGACACATTTTATACAGACATAAGACATATAGTTAAGTATTTTCTATTCATACTGCTTACCCACAAAGAGTGGTTACTGCAAGTCAATGAATTTGAGCCATTTTAAAGTCAGCTAACTTTAGTCCTAAACTATTAATGTATTTTGACACCTTTATACTTATGGAATAATAAAGCAGAGCCTCCCTATCGTCCCAACCCTAAATAAAGATAGCTAGCACTTGCCAGGTCTATTCTGGCAGTCAAGGCTAGCATATGCATATTATAGTGCAATCCTATACGTGTCTGCTCAAAAGTAAGCCCATTGAGTTCAATAGGACTTACTCCCAGGGAGGTGTGCATAGGATTGCAGTTTTAAGTACAGATGAGAAAGGTAAGGGTCTTGGGTAGTTTAGGTTGAGGGATGCTGGGAATGTAGTCCAACACATCTGGTGGGCATCTGCTTGGGGCAGGCTGCTCCACACGCACACACAAGCATGCCATTTTTGGGGTGGTGGTTGTGACATCACTCTAATCCCCTGATACATTTTTCTGCTAGAGATAGGAGGTCTCTTTTACTTGTAGAGAGCCATTCCTACCCTGTCTCTCCCCCCACCCGTCATCTGGGCTCTGCACGCAGGCCCCTCACTTTATGAATAGAAAAGTTGGTTGCTATGGCCCATTTCTGAAGGGCTTCTCCTAGATCATTTCAGACATTCTCATACCATTTTTGTCTGGCAGCTCAGTATTATTATGCTCCTAATACATATGCAAGAGGGGGCTACTGAAGATAAGCAATAGTCATTTCCCTAAGGCAAAAGGAGGGTCAGAGTTGAGCCACAGGCTTCCAGCTCACAGCTCAGTTTCTTAGCCACTATACTACAGCAGTCACCAGTTCCATACATGCACTTCAGTCAAGCCAGGTTCTCCCTGATCCCTAATTGATATTTTAAACGCTCCTGGAGCAACCCCTCTCAAGCTGGGATTTTTTCCTCTTGAGAGGGCTTCCAGTTGTGGTAGTGGTGACCAGGGGAGCCTCTCTACTGGAGACAGCTCCCAAAGGAACCTCTGGCAAAGATCAATGGATCCGACAGGTGGAAAGCAAGGGCAAAAGAAGGGATGGAAAGTCTCCTCCACCACTCTTTTCACCCACCATAAATGACTGCAGCTTCATCCTCGTGAAAATTTAATCTGAGCTGTTCAAATAGCAACATCAGCAAGCGGAAGTGACTATACCTGTATCCCAGTGCTTTGCTCTGCTCAATCATATGGAGAATGTAAGATTCCCTGCTCGTTCCTGTCAGGCCAGGCAGCAACAAGATAGTGGGCCTGGTGCTGGAATCTGGGTAAAGTACGCTATCACGATTATCAAACCAATCCAGGGAAATCTGTCCTCCATCTGTTGCTGTAATGAGCTCACTGGAAGAACCGACACTGATTAGCTTTGCAATAACAACAACAACACCAATACAATTAGCTCTTCCTGCCCCCCAACCCCACTCCACTATTCATTCAGGAAATGTCCCGTGTGCAGATACATAGAGATGGCTTGCATGACATGAAGGTAACCATATGAAAAGGAGGACAGGGCTCCTGTATCTTTAACAGTTGCATAGAAAAGGGGATTTCAGCAGGTGTCATTTTTATATATGGAGAACCTGGTGAAATTCCCTCTTCATTACCATAGTTAAAGGTGCAGGAGCTATACTAGAGTGACCAAATTTAAAAGAGGGCAGGGCACCTGCAGCTTTAACTGTTGTGATGAAGAGGAAATTTCACCAGGTTCCCCATATATACAAAGCACACCTGCTGAAATTCCCTTTTCAGTACAACTCTTAAAGATACAGGTGCCCTGTCCTCCTTTTCATATGGTCACCCTATAGTTAATAAGCCACTGTGGCTCTTTAACCATCCCTGTGCATGATGGTCATGTGCCAGCTGTTCTCCTAATTATCCTCACTGGGCACATGATGTTGTCATGTCCAAAACCCGTGAGGGTGGGTGGCTAGATGGTTAACAAACCACACAGCACTCCTATGGCCCAGTTCACATGTAACAAGAAGCCATTGTGGGATTATCTTTGCAGTGGTGGGTTGCATTTTGAATATT
Organism: Elgaria multicarinata webbii; assembly: GCF_023053635.1. Lineage (NCBI taxonomy): Eukaryota > Metazoa > Chordata > Lepidosauria > Squamata > Anguidae > Elgaria > Elgaria multicarinata. The sequence continues at coordinate 56,950,693 of NC_086177.1, forward strand.
CAGGGCATGGCAGGGATGCACTGTAACTTCTCGTTATGCACAAACTTGGTGAGGGTGGTTGACAAGCCACCCAGAAACCATGGGCTGTTTTAGGGTTGCAGGTGGCTTGTCAACCACCCCAACAACCCACCCTCACCAAGTTTGCACATAATGAGAAGCTACAGCATGCCCCCGCTGCCCCCTGAATATTCAAAATGAGAGCTACTGGTGTGACAAGAAGCCCTGCAGAGAAATTCACCTATGGTGGCTTCTTGTTATGTGTGACCCAGGTCTACAAAAGACCTTAGACTCTGCATGACTTGTTAACCACTTTGGCCACCCACCCTCACTTGGTTCACACATCACTACAACCCATGCCTGGTGAGGGTAATTAGGGAAGTCAGCCACCATCGCTTATGAACCACTTTGATGTCATGGCGAACCTGTCATTGAGTAGGACAAAAGAGAAAGTCGAGAGTAGTAGTGTAGCCTTTTAAATAAGCACACAAAAGTTAAAAGCCTGCAGAAGCTTTTACTAGCCTGCTGGGAGCTGGCAGAGGAGGGGCAAAGAGCTGCATTTTTATGGTAGGCACAGTGAAAGGGAGGGGGCTTCCCTCCTCCAGCATCCCCCTTCCCCCACCAGCCCACTCCCTTGCCTGCATGGCATTCCTGGCTACCAGACTATTTTATTTATTTATTTATTTATTTATTGCATTTCTATACCGCCCAATAGCCGAAGCTCTCTGGGCGGTTTACAAAATTAAGACAATTCAAGTATAAAACAACAGTATAAAACCATAATATAAAATACAATATAAAAGCACAACCAAGATAAAAAAAACCCAGCAGCAATGCAAATATACAAATTTAAAATACAAATTTAAAATAGCAAGTTCAAATTAATTTATGGGCCGTTAAAATACTGGGAGAATAAAAAGGTCTAGTGCTTAGCCTAGTAGTTCCTAAACTTAGTAGTTCCTAAGTAGACCCCAAGTTATGCAGGAAAGCTGTAGATTTTTACCCCCTTCCCCCCCACAAAAAAACTGTTTCACCACTGCCCAAATGTGAGAATCAGAGGAACAGCAATAGTGCCAGGCACTTCCTAGCATAAGAATCAGAAGGACAGTAGTGGCTGTCATCACAGTGGTTTCCTTGGTATGTGACTATGTCCCCTTATCCCTGAGTATTGGCCAGGCTAGCCAGGAATGATAGTAGCTGAAGTCCAACATTATCTGAAGATCCAAGTTTGGGAACCACTGAACTAAGGATAACTACACATGGAATGTGTGGATCACTGTTGGTGGCCTAAATCAGATGCTTTCTCCACATCACATTGCTTTTTAGAGAATGGTTGATCCAACTAGAGAGAACTAATCTCAAGATGCTGACAAAATAGTTTTATTCTTTAATAAGCCCAACATGTTTAGGCCTAGTAATGGCCTTGCTCAGGGGAATTCTTAAAAAAGATTTCAGAGAACTCTGTTAGATTGTCTCATACTTTTGAAGATACGTGCCAGAATTCTCCTGAGGAAGGCCTAAATGCATTGGACTTCTTAAAGAATAAAACTATTTTGTCAGCATCTTGAGATTAGTTCTCTCTAGTTGGATCTATTGTGGATGCTTTCCAGTTCTCTCATACTTTCCACTTCTTAGGGAACGGGCATTCATATGCACATTCAAACATGGATTCTTGTCCAGAATGGGCATTCAGAGATATACATTCAATTGAAAACCATGCAGTGCAGATAAACTGCACCTACATTCTGATGTGCATTTGGATGTGCATCCAGTCTGCTCCACCAGGAGACTATCGCCACTGAAACCCCTATGCCAGCAGAGCGTTCTGTGGGCAGGCTGGGAGATTTTAAATGGTATAATTGTAGTTTATTTATTTATTTATAATATTTATATACCACTCCCCATTCAAGAATTTTGGAGCAGTGAATGAATAGAATAAAATAATGAAAACAGGATAAAAACACAAGCTCATTCAATCTCACGGCCTCCAATATCACCTGTATGCCGATGATACACAATTATATCTTTCATCTCCGGAACTTTCTCCAGATGTTCACGATCGTATCTCGGCATGTCTTTCAGATATCTCAGCCTGGCTGCTTCATCGTCGTTTGAAACTTAACATGGCAAAGACTGAACTGCTAGTTTTTCCTCCTAAACCTTCTCCTCACCTCTCATTCTCCCTTACTGTCAACGATGTCACGCTTACTCCGGTCAAGGAAGCTCGTAGTCTTGGCTTTATATTTGACTCCTCGCTCTCCTTTACTCCTCACATCGAGGCAGTAGCTAAATCCTGTCGTTTCTTCCTGTATAATATTGCCAGGATTCGACCATTTTTGTCTGTCTCTTCTGCCAAGACTCTCGTTCACGCACTGGTTATCTCTCGGTTGGACTACTGCAACCTTCTTCTCTCTGGCCTTCCTTCGTCTCACATCAGTCCGCTGGTCTCTGTCCACCACTCTGCCGCTAAGATCATCTTCTTGGCCCGCCGCTCTGACCATGTCACTCCACTTCTGAAATCTCTTCATTGGCTTCCAATTCACTTCAGAATCCAATATAAACTTCTCCTACTGACCTTCAAAGCTCTTCACGGCCTAGCTCCTGCCTATCTCTCCTCTCTCATCTCACACTATCGCCCCGCTCGGGCTCTCCGCTCCTCCGATGCCATGCTTCTCGCCTGCCCAAGGACCTCCACTTCCCTTACTCGGCTTCGTCCTTTTTCTTCTGCTGCCCCTTACGCCTGGAACGCTCTTCCAGAACACTTGAGAACTACAAACTCAATCACTGCTTTTAAGACTCAGCTCAAAACTTTTCTTTTCCCTATAGCCTTCAAATATTGAGTTTGTTCTGACTTTACACTGTTGGTTTTGCCATACCCTGTGCCTGTTTACACTTCCCTGTGCCTGTTTGCATTCTCCTTCCCTCTTTATTGTTTACTACAACTTATTAGATTGTAAGCCTATGCGGCAGGGTCTTGCTATTTACTGTGTTATCTGTACAGCACCATGTACATTGATGGTGCTATATAAATAAATAATAATAATAATAATTAAAAATACACTTTTAAAAGAAACACTGCCCTATACGTGACATACTGCCCTATACATGGAATGAAGTATAGTTCTATTTCCAACACTGGTGCAGCATTTCTGCTGCTTTCTGAGTCCCCTTAGCTGGCTTATCAGTGAGAACAGGATTTCTCCTTAAGTCAGTCTTATAAATTAATTGCTGTGTAAGCAGAGTACTGTGAGCAGGCACATGACTAGGATGCTGAAAAACAATCTGCTGTGCTTTTTATCTAGCAGCTAAGTGGCAAACAGTATGTGTAAGTGAGAAAGCATGGAAAAAGGACGTTGAGAAGTAAGCTTCAGGGTGGCTTTCTGGAAGAGAATATAAACTAGGTGTGTGGAAACAACTTTTCTTTCCATGAAGACTTTTAATAAATAAGCTATCTTCTGCACACACCCCTGTTAATGATGAAATAGTTTAATTCATCCATCGGTTTGTATGCTAAAATTTAGCAGCTAAATAAATATCAGAAAATCCTTAAAGCATTAGGATTGACAGTGAATTCTCTGACAAGAATCCTTAGAAAATAAGTCTGCTTTCCATTGTGTGACGTTCTATATTCTGAATTGTTAGTGTTCCCTTTTCCAAACACAGAAATTGAGTAACATTGTTATGTGCTGTTCAGGCAGCCCAGTTCCTCAGGATAGTGAAAGTGCCTTTAAGACAGTAACTACACGAATAAGCTACAATCAAGATGGGGTAGGATGCTCAGAAGGATGGCCAATTCATACATATATGTGTAAATACAGTAGCTCTCTTCACTCTTCACATGTTCCCAGAATGCATGGAGAGGCAGAGGAGAACCATGACCCCAATGTCCTGACCCTGCCAGCTCCATTTTGCACATAGACTCTTCCATGCATACAGGAGCCCTGCACAATTGGCGTTCCTAATCGCATGGAGGAGCCTATGTGCATTCAGTTGAAAGCACATGGGTTCCAACTTCAGAACTTCTGCCCAGGGTGCAAAGATCTGGGAGTGGAGGTGGTGGGAACACTGGGTGGAGCTACCACATGTGTTCTCACTCCACTCTCCATGTTAAACACATTCCTGGAATGTGTGAAGGGCTACAGTTGGAGGAGGCTACAAACATCTATTTAATTCCTCACCACCACCATGATCAAGTAGGCTTCTCACAATCAGCTAGTTGGCCACTGTGTGAACAGAATGCTGGACTAGATAGGCCTTTGGTCTGATTCAACATGGCTCTTCTTATGTTCTTAGCATGACTGATGTAACAGAATAGAGTCAGTATTTAAAGTATATGTGTGCTATGGGCAGTATCCACTGCTAGGGCAATGGGAAGTGAGTGGATCCTTAAGCAAATGGAAATGAGCCAAAACACTAATTTCCAGAACAAGGCAGGTAAGTGGAGCTTGCAGAAGAAGGGAGTTCAACTGACCTGTTCCATTCCAGAAACAAACATTTCCCTGGGGTTGCTTTAGGAAGTGTTAGCATTGGGTCCTGCTGGCACAATAGAAAGAGCAGGAGCACAGCAATCTTATAGGATACTGCCCTATATATGGAATGAGCATTCTTAAAGCTTCTGCTGGGGAGTGGTCAAGTAGGAGAGAGGCACTTACTTCCTGTATTGCACATATGGTCGCGAAGTGATGAAAGGGCGAAGAAGGGTCTGTATACGGCCCTCCCAGCACCACACTGTGGGATAGTATGTTTCTGTCAGCACAGGGCAATGGTCCTGCAGAAAGCTGAAGAAGTTTTCACTTCCAGTCACCAGCTGAGGTTTCTAAAGAGAAAGACGGGCAAGTGTTTGGCAGGGGAGGAAAGGAAGATAGATCAATTCAATAGTTTTTAGTCATAATACACTGAATACATCAAGGAAACAATTTCAGGCTAGTAAGACAGCAATATGCATGCAGGTCTTTCATATGCTATAGGCAGGGGAGGCTGATGGCTCTGATTTCAGTGGGGCTGTGACTCTGGGTTTTAGTCAGAACCGGCCAGAACTTTAAAGGAGTTAGCCATGCTTCTCCAGCCCCCCCCCCGATCCGCTTCTCCTCTGCCTGTAGGGGAGGCGGATCACCCCAGTTCGCTGTTGCTTCACCGATTCTAAGCGAAGCGGATCACACCCCTATATACTAATAGCAAACTCATTCTCTGCATATGGATCTGCTGTGTCTCTGCCTGGAGGAGAAATGCTGAACAGCTAAAACTGGGAGTGTTTGGGGAAGGGCCCTTCACACGAGCAGACAAGAAGCTACTTGCAGGCCAATGCAGCTGGTCTCACTCCATTATCAGCATCCCAATATAAGGCAAGCCAGAGACGCTGTTTGATTGCTGGAAGCAAATGCCTTGTTTTGTGCTCTGTCCTAGTTGGTTGCCTACCAGCTCCTTGACTTTGTTTGAATGATATCTGACCCTGGAAAGACCTAAACTACTCTTCTGCACATCCCTGAAACCTGTACTGTTTAACTTGGTTCCCAACTGATATTTCTGGCATACTGATCTTGGACTGTTAATTGAAGATTCTAGCCGTGGCTTATCTTGCAACTCCTGTGATTTATGACAGGATCCTTATGTAGCCAAAGAACATTGTCCACATACAAGAGCAAGCACAGGGCTGTTATCACTCCTGACCCCAAAGGCCCATAATATTCCATTAAAGGCTCAGAGGTGATTAATAATAATAATAATAATAATAATTAAAAAAAAACATTGTTACCCGCCTCTCCCTCTGGATTGAGGCGGGGGACAACACAAATGCAAACACCATAAAATACATATAACTAATTAAAACATTTAAAACTAATACATTATTAAAAGCAGCACATTATTAAAAGGCTGCTCCACCCAGGGGTGACTGTTCAGTGGCTTCTTCCACACCCTCCTGTCTAGAGGATGTGGCACTACCATCATACTCTGACTCAGAGGACACCAACCTGGCACACTCTAGATGTTTTTTTAACTTCAGCTCTCAGCCCCAGGCAGCATGGCCAATGGTCATGAATGCTTGGAGTTGTAGTCCAAAACAGCTGGTTCAGCATCAGGTTCTCTACTCTGTAGCTACAACAGCCAGCAGCCCCTTTGCCCTGGGAACTGTCCTTGGTGTTGAATTCCCTGACTTCTGCCCAAGAGATACCCTTGACTTGTCCTGATCATTCCTTGCTCTGCTTGGCCGTTGTGAAAGAAAATGGGCCTGGCCATATCCGCTTCCCCTGAGAGCCTCAAGTCCCAATGGAACAGGATAGGGGGAATCCTAAAGTTTGCAGAAATATATATATCTTTAGGGGGGAACCTTACAAAAGGGAGGATTCTACTTTTCCTGGAATGTTTTTCTGATCTACCCTAGCCTCACCTTACATGTTCCTCTATATGCAACCTCCAGGTTCATGCTTGTGGGCTTTCCAGAGGCATTTAACAGGCCACTGTGAGAGGAAACTGGATGTTGGACTAGTCAGGCCTTTCCCAATCTGGTGCCCTCCAGATGTGATAGCCATGCTGGCTTGGTATGATGGGAATTGTAGTCCAAGAGATCTGGGAGATGCTAGATAGGGGATCTTCCTTTTGATTCAGCAGGGATCTTCTGTTCTTATAAAGCAAAAAGAAATATATTTTACAGAAAGGAATACTGTATTCAGTTTTAGGGTAGGCTTGTGGCTCTGATGACTGTGAATCTACTCTGGGTTTCAGAACTCTAAAGGCGCTATCCAAGGTGGTGAACCTAGTTTGGGGATTGGGTTCATCACCTTGATTGAGTTCTTACTGGTTCTGACTGGAACCCAACGTGGAGCCACTGCCCCACTGAGATTGGAGCCACCAACCTCCACTGTTCAAATTATTATCCCGATGGGAAAAAGGCTCTGATCATTACCCATGTCAAATTTGGGTATTTTTCTAAAAAAAGAAAAGAAAGAAAAGAAAAGGAGGGCCCTTCACATCTACAACATGTCCCAGTGCGTGATTTTAGAATCTACATTGGTGTTTCCGTTTGTCTCTCCCGCACCCACCCACTCCTCCTCCACCTCCCGCCCCACAAACTGGCCGTCGGTTCATCTGCAGTATGTACTGCGCAAACACTGAAGCACCAGGTTACGCTTGGGGTGGGGGGTGGGGAAGCGAAGTTAAACCGATTCTTATTTTATTCGTTAAAAACGAGGGGCGGGAATGGGGGAAGTGAAGAGGCCACTTTACCCCCACCCCACCACCCCAGAAAGCACCTCTATTTGCAGCAGATCTCCGGGTTCGGCAGACACGTTCCCTTGCCTCCCCGGGTGATCTCTAAAAGCGCTTCCCGGCACGCCAGCCAAGGACACGACTCAAAAGAGGGGCTTAGCCTGACGGTGACCTCGGCTGCCCTTTCCGCTTCCTCCCCGCTCGCTGAGCTCCACCGGCAGCCAGGTGTGTGTGTGTGGGGGGGTGTCCCTCCCGCGCTAACCAAAAGCGCCCCCGGAGGAAGCGCGTGGCCTCCCCTTACCTTGGCGATGCTACTGAGGTAATAGCAAGCGTAGGCGGCCCCGAAGCACAGCACCAACGACCACCCGGCGACGCCGGACGCCCACAAGCCCTCCCGGACCCGGCTCTCCAGGTACACGGAGAGCTCGCGGGTCAGCCCTTGCAGGTTCATCTCCAGAAGTCGCCGCCAGGGAGAGGCGCGCCGCAGCTTACATTACAGTCCGGGGGCGGGGGCAGTATATCGGGGCGCCGAGGAGCAGCCGCCGCTGAGCCCAACCGGGATGGCGACCCCCTCCTCCGGCGCGTTCCCAAGCAGGAGGCGGCCACTTGCCGTAGCAGCAGCAGCAGCAGCAGCAGGAGGAGGCAGCGACAGCAGCCAGAGGCTCTCGCCTTCTCCGGCTTCTGCGGCCGCTGTTTAGCTACAGGGCAGCCCCGGGTGCTCCGCCCTCGTTCCTCCTGTTTCTCCGGGTGTGGAAACCAGAGGCGGGGGCAGCGACGGGAATGTGTGTTGGCCGGCCGCGCTCCTGTCTGTCTCTCTCGCTCTATCTCTGAAGAGCTAAGTTCGTTCCAAATGTGCACATTTGAGCTGAGCTAACTTTTCTTCTTCTTCTTAAAATATGTTTTTTTAAAAAAAAAAACAGGAAAACCAACAACCCCATGGTTACTTTTATCAAACGAAAAAGAAAAGTAACCACTTATACAAAGAAAAATAATTATGCAATATTCATCACTTCCTGACATAGAATCATAGAATAGCAGAGTTGGAAGGGGCCTATAAGGCCATCGAGTCCAACCCCCTGCTCAATGCAGGAATCCACCCTAAAGCATCCCTGACAGATGGTTGTCCAGCTGCCTCTTGAAGGCCTCTAGTGTGGGAGAGCCCACAATCTCCCTAGGTAACTGATTCCATTGTCATACTGCTCTAACAGTCAGGAAGTTTTTCCTGATGTCCAGCAGGAATCTGGCTTCCTTTAACTTGAGCCCATTATTCCGTGCTAAACATGCCCAGTTCTTTCAGTCTCTCTTCGTAGGGCTTTGTTTCCAGACCCCTGATCATCCTGGTTGCCCTACTCTGAACACGCTCCAGCTTGTCTGTGTCCTTGAATTGTGGAGCCCAGAACTGGACACAATACTCTAGATGAGGCCTAACCAGGGCCGAATAGAGAGGAACCAGTACCTCACGTGATTTGGAAGCTATACTTCTATTAATGCAGCCCAAAATAGCATTTGCCTTTCTTGCAGCCATATCACACTGTTGGCTCATATTCAGCTTGCAATCTACAACAATTCCAAGATCCTTCTCGTTTGTAGTATTGCTGAGCCAAGTATCCCCCATCTTGTAACTGTGCCTTTGGTTTCTATTTCCTAAATGTAGAATTTGGCATTTATCCCTATTCAATTTCATTCTGTTGTTTACAGCCCAGCACTCCAGCCTATCAAGATCACTTTGAAGTTTGTTTCTGTCTTCCAGGGTATTAGCTATCCCACCCAATTTTGTGTCATCTGTAAATTTGATCAGTGTTCCCTGCACCTCCTCGTCCAAATCATTAATAAAAATGTTGAAGAGCACTGGGCCCAGGACAGAGCCCTGCAGTACCCCACTCGTTGCTTCTCCCCAGTTTGAGAAGGTTCCATTGAGAAGTACTCTTTGAGTACTTCTGTAGCCAACTGTGAATCCACCTAATAGTTGTTCCATCTAGCCCACTTTTAGCTAGCTTGTTAATCAGAATATCATGGGGCACTTTGTCAAAAGCTTTGCTGAAGTCAAGATATATGACCTCCACAGCATTCCCACAGTCCACAAGGGAGGTTACCCAATCAAAAAATAAGATCAAATGAGTCTGACAGGATTTGTTCTTGACAAATCCATGTTGGCTTCTAGTAATTACTGCATTGATTTCAAGGTGCTTATAGATTGACTTCTTTATAATCTGCTCCAGAATTTTCCCAGGGATGGATGTCAGACTGACAGGTCTGTAGTTCCCAGGTTCCTCCTTTTTGCCCTTTTTGAAGATAGAGACAACGTTAGCCCCCCTCCAGTTGTCCAGCAGCTCACCCGTCTTCCATGATTTTGCAAAGATAAAAGACAAAGGTTCTGAGAGTTCTTCCGCTAGCTCCTTCATTACTCTAGGATGCAGTTCATCGGGCACTGGAGATTTGAACTCATTCAAGGAAATTAGGTGTTCTTTGACCATTTCTTTATCAATCTCAAACTGTAATCTTGCCCCCTCAACTTCTGCTTCACTTTTTCCAGGGGGGTCAGAGTACGCTGTTCAAGTCCTCTCACTTTTTCTTCCAAAAGTGCCACCAGCTTGCACTTGTTGCAGGTGTACGCCATGTTGAGCTCAGGCACAAACACGAACATTGCACACACTTTGCAGGTCACCACCTCTAGGGACTCCTTTCCATCCATATTGTCTATTTCTGCTTTGTTTTTTCCTTTCTGATTATAGTGGAATTGCCTTTGCTTTGTCCTGTCCTCTCTGAAGGTACACAACTATATGAGTATGTCTTAAGAGAAAATAAGATTTTTTTGGTTGGGTTTTGTGTGTGTGTGTGTGTGTGTGTGTGTGTGTGTGTGTATAATAAAATGTTTCTAACAGTGCAATCCTGTCCACATCTACTCAGAAGTAAGCCCCACTGATTTCAATGGGACTTACTTCCAGTAAGTGTGCATAGCCTTACTGGAATTGTCCATGAGCATGAATTGTCTACTGTCCCAGAGTCTTTTGAAGTCAGTAATTTGTTATCATTATCAAAGTCTGCCAGGCACTTCGAACCCATAACTCTATTATTGTTAAGTTTAGTTTCTTCCATTTTTTATATTTTTCCTCTTCCCTCCCCATCTCCTTCTTACTTTTGTGTTGCGTCTTTTTAGATTGAAAGCCTGAGCGCAGGGACTGCAGAGTAATTTGTTTTTTGTATTGCTTGTATGTAAACTGCTGTGGGAGCCTTTTGGCTGAGGATAGAAATACAATAAATCAATCAGTCGTAATCATCCTGGAACCTTTTTTCTGGAGTCCACATAAAAATTATAATATAACTTTAGCCAAATTTATGTGATAAACTCACCATAGAGGTGGATGATGATGATGATGATGGTGATTCTGTCCCCTCCACAGCTCTTTGTCCTGTTATCTCATGCAGTCTTTCAAGAAACAATGCTTGTCTGTCTGCTTGCCTGACTTCAAGAATAGTACCCCTTAACTTTTCTCCTGCCCCCTCCTTCCTCCGCCTATCTCTCCTACTGCTTACATTTCATCCTCTGCAGCTTGGAACAAACCTAGCAGAGTTTCCACCCACGCACAACCTCTCACCCAATTAGCTTTGATGTGTCTGGCTTTCTGAACATGTTGTTTATAGGTAAAGCAAAGGCTTGAAAAATGCTGCAACCACACTCTTTAATATTAATAATACATTTATTTATTTGTTATCCACCTCTCCCTCTGAATCGAGGTGGGGTACAACACAAATGCAAACCATAAAATACATAGAACTAAGAATAATAATAATAATAATAATAATAATAATAATAATAATAATAATATATTTGTTTCTTAACTGCCCCTCCCTTTGGATCAAGGTGGGGAACAACATTAGTACAGGAATCAACACATTTTAAAAATTCTTCATTTTACATTAATCTGGGTAGGCCTGCCGGAAAAGGCTAGTCTTCAAAGCTGCCTTAAAATCACAGAGAAAGTTAATATTACGAATCTCCTCCAGCAGGCCATTCCACAATCTGGGGGCGACAGAAGAAAAGGTCCTCTGGGAAACTAATGTCAGCCTAGTTTTAGCTGACTGAAGTAAGTTCATCCCAGAGGACCTGAATGTGCGCGGCGGACTGTATAGGAGAAGGCAATCCCGCAGGTAACCTTGACCCAAACCATTTAGGTCTTTAAAGGTAATGACCAACACTTTGTACTTTGCCCGGAAACTAATCGGCAGCCAGTGGAGTGATTTTAATGTTGGGGTAATATGCTCACCCCTAGATGTACTGGTGACCAACCTGGCTGCCATATTTTGAACTAGTTGAAGTTTCCGAACTAGGTACAATGGTAGCCCTATGTACAGCGCATTGCAGAAGTCAAGCCTTGCGGTTACCAGTGCATGCACAGCCGTCTTTAGGTCTTCTAACTCTAAGAAGGGGCGCAGCTGGCGTATCAGCCGAAGCTAATAGTAGGCACTCCTGGACGTTACGTTTATCTGGGCTGTCATTTGGAGCAAAGGATCCAGGAGCACCCCCAAACTGCGAACACAGTCTTTCAGGGGGAGTGTAGCCCCATCCAGAACTCATCCAACTCATTACCGCCTCCAAGCATTCATTCAGAGGAGACACATTAACCTTAGCTGATGCTGTCATTGAAGGCACAGAGAAATATATTTGGGTGTCATCAGCATACTGATAGCACCCCACCCCATGCCTCCGGATGATCTCTCCCAGCGTAGATGTTAAACAGCATTGGGGAGAGGATGGCACCTTGTGGTACGCCATACAACAGCTCATTTTTTGAGGAGCAACTATTCCCAAGCATCACCATCTGGAATCTACCTGAGAGGTAGGACCGGAACCACTGAAGCACAGCACCCCCGATTCCCAAACCCCTCGGGCATTCCAGAAGGATACCATGGTCGATTGAAAGCTGCTGAAAGGTCCAAAAGTACCAGCAGGGACACCCTCCCCCCGTCAATACGCATGCAGAGATCATCCACTAAGGCGACCATAGCTGTCTCAACTCCATATCCTGCCCTAAAGCTGGTTTGAAATGGGTCTAGAAAATCTGTATCATCCAAGACTGCTTGGAGTTGGAAGGCAACTGCCCTCTCAATCACCTTGCCCAAAAATGGAAGATTTGATACCGGTCTGTAATTAAGGTCCAGGGGATCCAGGGAGGGCTTTTTAGAAGTGGCCGTACCACTGCTTCTTTTAAACATGATGGAAAACTCCCCTCCCTGAGAGATGCATTAACAATATGTTGTAGTTGTAGTCTAACTGCATCTCCTCCCTGGGCGACCAGCCAAGAAGGACAGGGATCGAGAGGACAAGTTGTCTTCCTTACTCATCCAAGCAGCTTGTCCACATCCTCAGTACTCACCAACAGAAACTGATCCAGTGTAATCCTACTCACGGAGTTGCTGGACACCTCATCTTCAGCTTCTGTTATAACGACAGCATCTAAATTGGCTCTATCTGAGAGATTTTATCTGTGAAATGATCGTTAAATGCATCACAGCAAACTACTGAAGGTTCTAAAACTGGGTTCAGGGGAGAAGGTACGTGAGTTAGACCCCTCACCACCCTGAACAGTTCTGCTGGATGCGAATTCGCAGACGCAATGCAGGCAGAGAAGAAAGCTTTCTTCGCTGCACGTATTGCCACCCCATAGGAACGAAGATGTTCTCTATATCGTGTCTTGTCGGATATGAGTCGAGTTTTCCGCCATCGGCGCTCCAGTTGTCGACCTTCCCGCTTCAACTTCCTGAGATCTTCTGTATACCAACGTGCCCAATTGGAAGCAGGTCGGAGAGGACATTTGGGGGCAATCGTGTCGATAGCCCTAGTTAAGTCTTGATTCCATCTATTGACCAGGGCTTCAACAGGAACATTGACAATACCAACCATAGCACCCTCTAAGGCTTTCTGGAATCCAAGAGGATCCATCAGCCTTCGAGGGTGGCCATCTTAATAGGTCCACCACCCCTGCAGGGGTGGATGGCAGCCATGATATTAACCCTGATCAGAAAATGGTCTGTCCATGACACTGCAGAGGCATTTATCACCTCCGCCCACAGATCTGTCTGTTCAGAACTGAAAACAGCATCGAGGGTGTGACCTGCTGAATGTGTGTGTCTAGAGATCAATTGGGATAGGCCCACGTTTGTCATGAATGCCATGAACTCCTGAGCTGCACCTGACAAACCGGTCCTGAATGGGATGTTAAAGTAGGCGAGGACCAAAAGCCTGGGCGACTCCAATACCAACTCTGACACCAGTTCTGTGAACTCGGCTAGGGAGTCTGATAGGCAGTGGGGTGGCCGGTACACTAACAGAATCCCCAGTCTATCCTTGGTCTTCAGACTCAGGTACACACATTCAATGTGATTCAATTTCCAGACAGGCAGTCTGGTCAGGTTAAGATTGTCTTTGTAGACCACAGCTACTCCGCGCTCCCCCCCCCGGCCCACTTTTCCTCACCTGCTCACTAACACAGTACCCAGCTGGGAGGGCCTGAGCCCATGTCGGGCCACTGTCGTCTCCCAGCCAGGTCTCTGTGAAGCATGCCAGGTCGGCCTCCTCATCTGTGAGGAGATCATAGATGATATTTGTTTTGTTTTTAACTGATCTGGCATTGCATAGGAGCAATGTTTTAGTTTAGGTTTTTTTTAAACAGTTTTTAATGCTTTATGTGTGTATGTTCTGTGTTTTAGAATTTTAAATTTTGTATACTCGTTTTTATCTTAATTTTAGAATTTCTGTAAACCGCCCAGAGAGCCCTGGCTATGGGAGCGGTATATAAGTGCAATAAAATAAATAAATAAATAAATAAATAAATAAAGGAGAGGTTCTGTGGGTGGCTTGGTTAATTCTCCAAGTTCCCCAGGGTGGCAGGGCAAACAGAAGGTAAGATAGGAGTTAAATATCTATCTCTCCTTCCCCTGTAATGGCACTTCACCCTGCCATCACCTTATCTCCCTCTGCCCTGCACAACTTGTATTGTCGCCTCTTTTCCATTATATACCTACAATATCCCAATTATAATCACAATAGCAAAAAATACATGAATACACAATTAACAGGGAAATTAACAGTTAATTAGCTCAATTTGACAACTGGTTATAAATTGGTGGATCTAATAAATTGGCTAATCCAACATAACCTTACTCACACTAAGGTGAAGCTGTATAGCCAACTAGACGGTAGTTACATACTGTACATACTCCATTCAACCAATCAATCATACACATCCAACTAGCACAGTCACACACACACACACACACACACACACACTTATACAGACTGCATCTCTCATAGAATCTCACATACATTCCACTTCAAACCACCACAGGCTCTCACCCTGAGCAGAAGAAGCAGGCCTAACATACAAAAAAACGGAGGAAAGGAGCAAAAGGAGAAAACAAAAATGGGAGGCGCCCTCGCCCTCGTGGCATTCCGAAGGGGCAAACCAAAGGGACACACCCCCTTTGGTGTCGCCCCCTTCGGGGACACCCCTGCCGGGGCAGGCCGCCACCCTGCAGCGACGCCACAGATATTTGTCTCTGGGCCTGAGATGGTCCAATACCCAAGAGAGTGGGGTCTTCCAGCAGGTGTTTTGATTCAGTGCACTTGGTGAGAGCTCTGCCAGATGGGAATGGGCAGTTGCAAAGATGTTCTTAAAGCCACAGATCTCAAAGCAGCACAGTTGATTGAAAAACTGCCACAGCCTGTCCTCTTTCCCCAACTCCAGTGCTCCTCACCAGCACAAGCGTACAGTCCAGAGCTCTTCTCAGCCCCGCAGCGATGCCACAGATATGTTTTAACTAATTAAAACATTTAAAACTAATACATTATTAAAAGCAGCACATTATTAAAAAGGCATCTTAAAATTCAACTGGGTAGGCCTGCCAGAAGAGATCAGTCTTTATGGCTTTCTTAAATTCTGGAATACTCTTAAGTTGACGAATCTCTCCTGGCAAGCCATTCCACAAACTGGGAGCAGCAGAAGAAAAGGTCCTCTGGGTTATAGTTGTCAGCCTTGTTTTTGTTGGCTGGAGTTCCCAGAGGACCTGAGTGTGCAGGGCGGATTGTACGGGAGAAGGCGATCCCTCAGGTAGCCTGGACCCAAACCATGTAGGGCTTTAAAGGTGATAACCAACACTTTATACTTCGCCCGGAAACTAATAATTTGTCTATTGGGTGGTATAAAAATGTAATGAATGAATAAATGAATGTGCTCTATCACTGAACTATTAAGCTCATTTAAATTTCATGCATAGTAGCCATAGATTGCCCTATCTTCCATGAATTAGTCTAATCTCCCTTTAAACCCATGAAAGGATATGTTATCCAGTTTCCCACAGTTTTAGCAGCTTCCGTAATTCCACCCCACTCCGAGAGAGAGTCCTAGGGTTATAATGCCTTGAGGCCCAGTATTGGGCAAAAGGCAGGATACTACTACTACTACTACTACTACTACTAATAAATTTATTTACAACTCTTTGCTTATTTACAACTGTTATAGATGGAAAAAGAACAGCCAGTAGCCTAAAGGAGGGTCTAGGGCAGTATTCCTATGTGGGCTTTCTACACAAAGCAGTTAATTCTTCTGTATCTACTTTTGGCTTCATTGCAGAATTGAGATTGAAGCAATACACAAGAAATGTCTCCTTTCTGGCTTTCCCACTGTATAACTTCTAGGTTATACCTAGAGTTTATATACTGTGGTATAGCAGAATAGCACAAATACACAAGAGGAAATTGCATTTTCTTCTGATGTCAGAAATAAAACCCCATTTACCCTCCTCTAAATTCTTCTGGGGAAAGTGCTATTTATGAACAGAACTACAACTGGGGGATCACAACTCATTCTAAAGAAGCTGTAAATTCCTGTGACTAGGGAATTAGGAGCGCACAACAAATGTCTTGTGTAGAAAAGTTAGATATATCAGTTGCTGGGTACATGAATGGCAGGATGCTATTGAGCTCATATCTTGCTTGTGGGCTTTCCATGGGCATCTGGTTCTGATTCATTTGCCAGTGTAGTTGGCTTTTGTGTTTGAGATAGGAGGGGGATCTCTCTTGTACTTTGCTTCAAACAGCAAGATGTCTTTGTCTAGCCCTGGTAATTTGGGCTAACTCTCCAGTCTTCAGTTGGAATGGTGCCAAGCATCAAAGCCTTATTTTGTTAGAACCAATGTGGAGGAACCCAGATGTGGACATGGATTCCTGCCAGACTACAAGAAATCAAGCAAATAAGCAAAGCATTTACTTGCAATCCAGTTCTTCCTTGTATTAGCCTAGATTGATGATGATGATGATGATAAAGAAATGTAACTGTGTGGACAGGATGGGGACATTTTCCTTAAAGAAACAACACACACACACACACACACACACACACACACACACACACACACACACTTATGAAATGAAAAGGCCAGAAAACAGTACATTCTGTAAAAAGAAAAAAAGTGTTTCCCACATATTTTTGAAATGTGCAGTGATTAATAATATGCATACTAGAAATTAAAAGCTGAAGGGGATGAATGCTCTATACATTTTGATGATGATGATGATGTAACTAACACTTACATTCATAGTTGAATGTTCATTATATGTCTGGACTTGCTGTACAATCCTGCTCCTGTCACCAGCTCTCCCATCTCCAGATATCTCCCCACCCCATCTGAAGACACAAAGACAGAACCAAAAGCTACCAATCAGTGCACAGAGAGCAGCTACAAAGCAAAAGCAAGTTCCATCGACAGAATGGTGAAGCAAATCAAAAGTGGAGAAGTGAGGTGGGTTGGGATGGAACGGTAGGAAGGCTCCACCAAGCAATAAGGAAATACAACAGGAATAGTAGCAGTGTTTAAAGGGAAGTGTTTCCTTGCAATCAGCATGAAAATGGAAGAAGCAGTTAGGAGCATGTGTTGCACGAAGAGTCCATTGGATGTACCAGGAAACGTATTGTATGCACACAGCTGGGAAAGCTACCATACGCTGGGGCAGCTTTGTGTCCAGCTATTCTTTTAAGAAGCAGAAGGCAGCCCAGTGTTATAACAAAAGAATCCTCTAATTGATACTCAACACACATTGCATGGACATTTTGTGGGAGTTCCATGGAATCAATGAGGCACAAGAGAGGAAGGGGGTGGGATCCAATGGTGGTTGCCACCTGCAATTTCTCACTTTGGAATTATATGTTTTCCCCTTTTGAGATGGCTAGAGCCTGCCATCTACTGGGTGGGATTTGACTTGTATTTGTTCTTTATTTGAAGTGGTAAGGAAAGGGCGATACATTTGGTTTCCAAGGTTCCACGTTTCTGCTGTGCAGTATGCAAAATCCTAAACAGAATGTTTGAGCTACAGGTCATCAAGGAGTGTTTAACAGAGAAAGTGAAAATATAAAATTCACAGGGAATTTTCTTTTGCTACAACCTCATTTAAGTCCTGTTAGAAGAAGTGGCGCTGAGAATGGAACACGTGTGGAAAACATGTGGCTACTGTCCAAACCAGAAGTCAGAGATCTCCTGTGTCCTCAAGTAACCTGTAGTAAAAGAGAGTTAATGAAGTGATGTACAGTGCCATTGCCATGTTACTGCAGGAAGCAGGAGGAGGATTTGGCGATGTGGAACTGCTGGCTTTGGTGGTAGCCATGTGCCTCCCATAACAGGTACTTCTGTGCTTAATGGCATAGTTAAGCTCTTAAGCCTCATTAAAAATCAGTGGGAATTAAGTGCTCTTAGCTTTCTCAAAATGGTAGAGTTTGAATATAGTAGCATTGCCAGGCTGTTCCTCTATGAGTGTAAATTTGCTTAGAAATGCTAAAATTATTATATTATCACCAGTTATTGTTCTTGCGAATAGTTACTGTAGTTATTTCCTTTATAGTTGAATTTTGATTGGCTCTAATATTTATTTATTTATTTATTTACAATATTTATATACTGCTCTCCACTGAAAATTTTGGAGCGGTGTACACTTGTAAAATGTTTTCACTCTATATCTATGCATATTATACACTGTCAACCGGGCCCAGTGTCAGAGGTCAGCACGAGTGGACAGCTGCTGAAGGCCCAGTGACTCAACAGGGCCCAGCCCTGCCCCAGCTACTACCAGACTATTAGTGCTGCAGCAGCTGTTCCTCTTCTGTTCTTCCTCTCATCCAGCCAACCCCACTGGCAAAGGAAGCATCATGCACAGCAGCTGGCCAGCCGAGCTTGCAGCTGAATAAGAACAATCTGGACTAATCTGATGCAGTGGGAGCACAGGAGCAGCAAAAAGACCACCCGTTTGCCTGTCCTGTGTCTTCATTGGCCACCCCTTCCCAAAAGCAGTATACGATTGATTCAGATTTCTGCTACTCAAAATCTTAGGTAAAAAAGTTATCTTTTAAAATAGTGCAGCCTTGGCCCTGCAGGCATTTTGTTTTGCCAGTGGCCTCAGCTGGGCCAGGAGGAGTAACCACTGCTGCCACCAAATTTTAAAAAAGAAGAGAGGGCTGGCTGATGTGGTGGTGTAGGTGGGAGTGGGAGATGTGAGTGGGATGGCCATTGGCAGCACTTTGTTGAGGACTCGCTGGATACTGGCGCTGGCCCTGTTGTCAACTGATGATAACACTTTTGCTTCGGATGATGTAAACTAAAAGCCACAAAACTTATATCAGAATAGATTTAAGGTGCTATAAGGAACAACAGACTAAGACAGCTACCCCTCTTGTTGGGATTGCTGCTATGGGCCCCATAGTTTTAAAGTCAGAATCTAATTCAGAAGTAGACCAGGACGATTTAAAGATCCAATTCAGTCATACAAAGCCTGAGGCCTGAGAAAGTTTAGCTAGGCCTACTTTCTTATCTGATAGCAGGCCGAGAGAGGGGGGGGGGGCTGGTTGAGCTTGCTCAAGCTGTTGAATATGAGAACGGTGGGAGCTTCACTCTGCCAGGCTTTCATAGGGAAGGAAGTTGAATCACTCCTGGCCAGCTGCGAAGTTTGACCTTGAATGACGTGCTTACAGCAAGAAGATTCATAACCTTTCTATTGGAACTGGACAGGTTGGAGGAGATTCAGTAAAGGATGAAGGGGTTTCAAACTTGCCTTTGTGAACGAAAATGTCTATCAAAAGCAGAATATAAATGCCTTCTTTAACGTAGTGCTAGCTTAATGGGCCAAGAGGAGGCTCTTGCAGCTCCCATCCTTGCATTTAAGCAGATGCTGAGGCTACAGCGCTTTGCTAGGAACATTCTCATCTTTATTGCCCCAAATCCTTTCTGTTTTGACTTACCACTGTCTGAGCCACTCAAAGCACTCTTCACCTAGACTCTCCAGTCAATCTGGACCCATGTCTGTTTGAACCTTGTATGGAATATCCTGCCATAGAACATAATGCTTGACACAATGTCTCTGTTGCCTGGACCATTTTCTTGTTTGGACTTAAACCTTCCTTTAGTGCCCGGGATCATCACAACACCTGAGTTTTTAACCTGACTGGGATTTAGTGTAGTACAGGCCCAAAGGGGGAATGGTTCTACTGCTCAGAATTTCCACCTGTCTGCTTGTTATCTTGAAACCTGGACTTAGTCTGCCCAAGACCATGAACTGGAAAGGTCTCTACTGTCTAGTAGCCTCAATCCCTCTAGCTTGAATTTATCATGTCCCTTGATCTTTGATGTGCCTAGACACACATCATGAGGAAATTCCAAGAGAGGCCTTAGCTAGACCTACCCGTTAGTCCGCAACAGAGGTGTGAAGATGTCACGATGGTTTTATCGTGAGATCCCCCCTCTGTTTACACATGGGGGGCGACAACTTCAGAGGGAGAGGCATCGTGCCTGCCATTTTTAATTATTTTCTTAAAGAGCCAGCAGCGCATGAGCACTTATGTGCAAAAGGTGCTTTTTAAAAAAAAATAAAAAAAATTCCCCGATCCACCCCACCCCACCCATGGGCGCAATGCTCCTGAGGAGCTCTGCACCCTATGCGCGGGTCTCAGCTCCTCGCGAGTAACTGCAAGGAGCTGGGACAAACCGTGGTGCCTAAAGGGGAGGGTGAGATCCTGGGGCAAGGGAGGGATCCCGGGGATCACCCCGGGATTTCACCCCGTCTAACTATGGCCAGAGACCCTATTGTTGGACTGATTACTGCTTGCATGTGTTTTCTAGTTTCTAACTTACTTTTGAACCATGTCTTGAATTTCCTGGAATGTTATCCTGCTTGGATTTATTGTGACCTTGCCTTCTATTCTGGAATTGTGACTTGGAAATAATCATTGTATTGATCTCTGACATTGTTGTAGTTAATGGGCTTTGGGCTGTTTCTTGAACTAAGCCTTGGGCCTCTAACTGTTGTGGAGCAATAAGATTTCTATGAAGTATAACCATTAAGCTTTTACCATAAGATGTGCTGCAATAAATAAATTGCTGACTTCGATGTCCTATGTCAGAATGTCAGCCAAAGGAATTGGGGCCATGACACCCCTTGCAAGTTGTTGCCAGGTTGGTATCAGAAAACAATACAATTAAAGATAAGTGAGAAATTCACTCTGTCAAGGTGTTGTTGTTGTTTTTAAATAGATTTACCTGATTTGTACCAAACATGGACATGGATCAAATCTGAGGTTGGAAATTCATACCTTTTCAAGCTTGTGATGCAATCTGAGAAACAGAAGAAATGTGTTCATTAACATGTGCACATTTGAAAATTGCACAAAGGAAACTCTGTATATGTCTGAAATGTGCACATATTGTACACATGGATGCATGTGTACAATAATGCATACATTATATACACATTTCCGTACAGGAAAAACCTGAACAGAACTAGGATGGAACGAGCTTGGCAGTTGAAAAATGAGAACCTCAACAAGACTGACTTGGGCAGGTCCTCCCATCCCCAGATACAATATGTGTAAGGATGACACGTTTCAAGACACATACAGCTTAAGAGATAGAAAAATCTCTCAAGATTCAAAAAACCTTTTCTACTAATGTTACACATTAAAAACAATGTTTAAAAAACATGGAGCCATCTTAAATTTTCTATCATGTATATTTTTACAGCAAACGTTGACAGTATATAACACCAAAACGTTCCTGAGAACACTACATTTGTCAGGCAAATCTGTAATATTAAATTTCTTGAGATTATACATGCTTGTCTTAACTAAGGCTTTGATGGCATTGTTGTTGTTTATTCGTTCAGTCGTTTCCAACTCTTCGTGACTTCATGGACCAGCCCACTCCAGAGCTTTCTGTCGGCTGTCGCCACACCCAGCTTCCCCAAGGTCAAGTCTGTCACCTCCAGAATATCATCCATCCATCTTGCCCTTGGTCGGCCCCTCTTCCTTTTGCCTTCCACTTTCCCTAGCATCAGCCTCTTCTCCAAGGTATCCTGTCTTCTTTAAATAAAATATAAACATAGGTGTAGATGGGCCCATAGATGCTATTACTGATCTAGAAATGTGTTTCAGGCTTGATTTACCTTTTCTTGCCTTTCTTCATTAAATCGTAAACCTATAGACTGGCCTTTAATTTTATTTATTTATTGTATTGTGTTTTGAAAGCATTTGGGCATAAAATCAATATATGTATTATTAGTCTTACTATTATTGATTACAATTCATTATAATTATCATTAATATAATAATAATTATAATAATTTCCTCCTTTTACAGGCAATACTAACTCATTTTATCTTATATAAAGAAGTGGACAGAGTAAAAGTTCTCATTTTTCCACAGTCAAATTGTTGTTTATTTGTAACCAGTGGTACAGATTGGATGTGGATACACATCTGGATGGTGTGTTCTCTTCCATATTTATAAATTTAAAACATTTCTATACCACAATTTGCCCTGTTTGGATCTCAGGGTGATATACAATCAAAATTTATTTCATAAACCGCCTAGAGAGCTTCGGCTATGGGGCGGTATATAAATGTAATAAATAAATAAATAAAATACATTAATAAAATAGCAAATAAAATATTTAAAAGAGGTCTTTAAAATTGCAATGATTTTAAATGCCTGGATAAATAAAAAATGTTGTTGTCTAGTGCCGAAAGATGGCAAATTAGCCGTTTTAGGAAGGGCATTCTATAACGAGGACACCCATCTTAGTATGGGGATGCAAATGCTGTCTTTGACTATGTGTTAAAAGCAACAAGAGAACTATGCATTTCAAGGTTTAAGTTCTCTGTTATTAGCCTTTGTGGCAAAGGGATATTACTTTTGTGCTGCAGTCCTGCACAGTTGGGCATAAAAATCCATACATTACCAGATATATCTGGTAAATGTATGGATGTTATGTATATTTACAGGGCTGGCGCTACCATTAGGCCAACTAGGTAGCCGCCTAGGGCGCAGACCCCCGAGGGGCACCATACTGCCCTTTAAGGGTCACAGTTTTATACAAATTAGCTGTTTTAAGAAAAAACACAATAGAAGGAAAATATAATAGTTCAGAAACTCTTCTTGAACAGCTGAATCAAAGTTGGCAAGTTTTTGGGTGGCGGCGGCGGTGCAAATAGCTTGCCTTACCTAGGGTGCAAAATAGTCTGGCACCGGCCCTGTATATTCAGAGCGAAAGCCCTACCACTTCCAGCTTGCCCCATGGCTGATTGGGGAATGCTAAGAGTTGTAGGACTTTTCTGTCTGAACATATATAGGATTGCACTCTAAGAGTGATATGCAACATACTTGAATTATGGCTCTCATCTTAAAAACAAGTGTGGATACAGGCTGCCACTACTAATATGGAACAATATGACACAAAGCAGCTATGGTGATCTTGACATAGTTCTCACGCACCGCAGCAAATCGGGCTTGGCAACCCTAAACACCTACAAAAGTGCAGCCCTTCTGCCATGTCAGCTGCAATTCACGTCTCGGCACCCTAGGTGTCGCGAGGGAGCATCTCCTCTCTTTGTTCGCAGCGGGGCCGTTCCTCGCCCTCTTGTTGAAATGACAGAATCGGGACATGCGCAGGAGGGTCTATTGCCCTTCCTCCATTCCCAAGGCCGTGGTGGCGCTCCCGTCACGGAGCCCGGATGTAGCAGCAGCAGCAGCGCAAGCTTCGCCCCTGCATTAGGAAAAGCGGCGCAAGCGTCTCCAGTAGGGAGAGACCATCGAGGAGTACAGGGGTGGGGGTGCGTCAGTCAGTCAGTCAGTCAGGGACGCTGCGCTCCGCTGGCGGAGGCCGCATCCAACCCGCCAACCCCTCAAGTACAGGAGACCGGCCGGCCCGGCTCCAGCTCCAGCTCTGCCTTCCCGGTCTTTGTTGTGCCGGCGTTTCCGTGAGGATATCCCTCCGGACTCCCTTTTTCCGTTATCGGCGTCAACCGCGCGCGGCCTTCCCTGTCTCCGGCTCGTGAGGGACGCCCAAAGGCGCTAAGCGACCATGAGCAACTCGAGGAATAACCGTGTGATGGTGGAGGGCGTCGGGGCTCGGGTCGTGAGGGGCCCCGACTGGAAGTGGGGGAAGCAGGACGGCGGCGAGGGCCACGTGGGCACCGTGCGCAGCTTCGAGAGCCCCGAGGAGGTGGTGGTGGTCTGGGACAACGGCACGGCCGCCAACTACCGCTGCTCGGGAGCCTACGACCTGCGTATCCTCGACAGTGCGCCCACCGGTGAGAGGAGGGGGCGCTCGGCGGGGCTGGGCTGAGGGGAGGGGGAGACGCGGGAGGACTTCACCCCCGCCCCTCTTTCAGGCCTCTCCGCTCCCCGTGGCTGGCGTGGCGTCCAGCGCCGTCGGGGCGCCGGCTTGGAGACTGCCCAGACAGCCGGGCGGCAGTGGCCGTCTGCCAAGGGCTTGCCAGCCCTCGGGGCTCCTAATTGCGATGCAAGATCTGTCCAGGCGGGGAAGCCTGTTGCGGGCTCAGGTTGGGATACAGTGGGCTGTGTCCTACGCTAGTCCTTCTTAGAGTAGACATACTGAAATGAATGGGACTGAAGTTAGGCTAACAATGGATGTAATCCATGGGATTCTGCCCTGTAGTCGTCAACAGTCAGAGGCACAGAGATGGAACGTGAGGGGCCAGAGCACAATTCTTTGAATATCTATTCGGAAACAAGCCCCGTTTAGTTTAGTGGGACTTGCTTCCAGGTAAGCGTGTG